>NC_044009.1:31747170-33133004 GCF_900496995.4 Aquila chrysaetos chrysaetos | reverse complement strand
AGACGTAACAATAAAGAAGTAAAAATGTTTAACTTACTCTACATTCTTTGTCCAGTCTGGAGGGTTACTCATGGTCATAAATACACAGTTGGTCAAAATAGTGCACATGATAAGCATGCTGAATAATGTAGATTATAGTCAAGGCATGTAAGTCAACAAAGTATGACAGTTTTATAACACTGAAATAATTAAAAATATTAAGTATATAAAAATATGTAAAAATAAAGTGACATTCTAAATAAAATCCAAAAATAAAGCTTTGCACATAATTTTATCTATTTTGAATCGTATGCCATCTGGCATGTTATGGTGCACTTACTATAAAACAATGCACTACTTTTATAATTATGGCAGGTTTAGGATTTAAATGAAACTTAAACACATCCTTAAGTCTGTAAAAATATGAAATGAGTACCCAAACATAATTACTAATTGAAGCCAGAGGGGATCATTCTAAAAGATTTTTAGGAAGAGGTTGGTTGTTTACGCCCAAGTTGTTCTTTGGACATAATTGAAATACATTCGAAGATATTCTCCTTTATTCTGACCTGGATCTTTTGTAGGACACCTACCCCAATGCTGAAAACACAAAGCTGAAAAAGTATGCCTGAAAAAGCAGCTCTTTACCCATGCTCTTTTGTCCTTGCTAAGTGAGTCTTGTTCATGAATAGCGCTACTGGTCTTGGTGAAAGTGTGACCTTAGATATGTTCAAGTGCAATGGTTTGTTACTAATTTGGCCTTAGCTGCAAGGCTTAGTATGGGATCAGGTCTCCTTTTGTATATAAAGCCTGATACTTAAACTCTGACAGCTTTAGGTGGTTCAGTAGAGAATTCTCTCGGTAGGAATGAAGATCATACTGCAATTCACATCTGATCATACTTAAAAAGCAGCAATATCACCATATGTTTAGTTAGCATAGTACACCCACATGGACATAATTTGTATATCCATATGAAAAGTATTATTTCAGTAATTCAATAGTTTTAAATGGCAACCCTTAAATCAACATTAAGAAAAAAGGATATGAATGTACCAAAATCTTGATAGCAATTTTTCTGATGGGATTAAAAGGAGTTAAAATGTACAAGGCAGATGTGGCACTGAATCGGAAAATTGCCTTTCCCTTATTCAATACTATGAAAGTCTGCAAAAAAGAAATACAAAGTTAAAATACAGTGTTGACTACATAAATCTTTACCTCCTTCTAAAGGATTCCATTCTCTGCCTGTGAGGTTCAAGTTCCATTCTACTGTGTACCTGTGGTAGGAAAACAACTGATTTCTATGAATACAGTGGGTTAAGCCTTCCACAGCAAATTCTCCAATTTGCTGAATTCAGCATGTGGACTGAATTCTGATGTTGTTAAAACCAGTGGGAATTATCAGCACCAATGTCAGTTTATCAATATTAGCAAAATGCAGCATTCCATCACTAAAGTATTTTCAGTTTTATTTCTAACGAAGTCTTTGATTAAAGTTAGAGTTTCAAATTAATTAAATACACTCTACCTTGTGAGCAAACACAAACAAAACCAAAACAGCAAAAGGACAATTCAAAATGCCAGTTGGTGTTGGGAACAAATACTTGACAGAATTATATACACATATATATGTTGACAAGGACAAACACCTGTCACTAAACAATTAACCATAATTTTAAAATAATTTTGCTTTCATTTTATATTTTTAAATACTACCAATATAAATTATATGTATTTTCTAAAAATGTATCTGTGAAAAAAATAAAAGGGATTAATAAATTGCCAGCTGTCATCATTCTGAGCAGTCTGAGACAAACGTGCACCAGAATTTGGCATCCTATAATGACAAATCTTTTATTCAAAAAAATGCTGTTTTCATTTTTAACAATATGCTCTTATTTTCCCTATATGTAAACACCAAATTTAGGTAGTTATTATCTTTTAAAATTTGACCTGATAAACCTACGGTTCATGTTCATTACATTCTGTTCCTGTTTGCGGTCATCACCTAAGCGTTATTGTTTTTATTCCAAGTGTATTCGTGTGTGAGGTTTACTGGCATCTTTGGTGCTGCTTGAAATTTCTTCAGGACATGACTATTCTTCATTCCTTTTGCTCTTTGTCGACGGTAATGGCTCTGCTTTGTGTTACCATAATAGAGTCTTTGTTACACTCTCAGCAGAGCTATATAGTATCACTGTTCTCCATGTTGATTTCCATTCTCTGTAAAAACTTGGCTGTAATCAGAAGAATGCTGCCCTCTCCATGGCCTTTACTTCCTATCTGGTCTGCCTTCTCCGGGAGAGAAAGCAAACCTCTCTACAGTGGGAAAGAAAATAGGTAAAGGAGTGTTGCCGGTGCCTGTTCACCAAATAACATCAAGCGTAGCACTGAGGATGACAGAGAACGGACTCACGCTCATTGGCATTTCTCTCTGCCCTACAGTCCTTCACCCAGCTAGAAATGCTGGAAAGATGTTGCCTGTCCCAAGGTCACTGCTGCAGCAGGGCCTGAAGACAGACTACAATTCACCTATGATTTTCTCTGCATTGGCAAGTTGATGATTAAGAGTAGTTTCTGCTATAAACTGGAGGAGGGATGACATTCTAGTTCATCATTTAAGATGTCCATGTGTTTTCTGTCAAGGACATTAGGCTGGTACGTAACCTAAATACAGATGTCACCTGTGACAACAGATTCTGCAGCTTACTAATTACTCTTATAGATGAACAAGTCCATCAGTAGTCTGAGTTTTTACACTTTTGTCCCCCAAAAATTTACTATTTTTTCTGATCATTGGAGGTTAGAAAGTATACTTCAATACTTCTCAGGTTTTCCGATACTTCATTTGTAGAAGACTTGTTTAGAAAACTTTATTCATGAACTTATTTATGCAACTTTGTTCCTGAATTTTTTTGCAGCTAATCAAGAAAAGGGCTTTGTGTACACAATTATATTGTAAGTAAGAATCTGCATGGAACTGTTGATATAACCAAACCCATACAAAGGAAATATTATCTACAGCACTGTTTATTTAACTTTGGCAACTGTTAGGTTATGCAATTACATATGGATTCTGCTTTCCCGTTCCTATTACTGAAGCCATAATTTTAAAAACAGTTTTGCGAACCACAAATATAGCCACTAAATGGAGAGTGCTATTGGCGTGATTTTTTCCTAACAAACAAAGTAAGTTTCTTTATAGCTTGAAATATTTTATGTCTTCATTTTTTTGTAGTTGCTCAACACCAAGTTTCTTATCTCGATGGCAGCCTGGAATGCTTCAAGCCATCATCAGAGCAACTCTGTCCGTTTCCTTCTCTGTTTCAGAGAGACAGGAAAAGATAATCCCAAGCACTTGTCCATAAAACACCTTCTGCATTTTTTAATTTAGGGTTATCATCCACAGCTTTACCTTCCTTCACTCTCCTTACCCACAACACTTCGCAGGTCTGTCAGGAACTGAGAGAACATCTTGATCCTGCTAAAGGAGTGTGCAGAAATAAGCAGATAGAGGGTACAGAGGAGAACCTGCTCTTACTGTCAGCTGTACCTTTCAGTAACTTGTGCAGTACATAAGGTATTTTTAACCATTCCCAGGCTGGACTATTTCAGATTCTGGAGGAGTTTAACACAGTCTACAACTGATCCCAGCTACTGAGATATACTTGTTTGTTACATGTCTTTCTCTTAAGTCATATAATGGTAGTCTGTTTCCAGACTGTATGCATCATTGCTACAAGACCAAAGACCATATACTCTGCTGCAGATCCTGACTTTTAAAGAGGTCGAGGGGCAAACTTTTTACTTGAATGGATCTGTTTGAACTAGCCTTTCTATCTCCAAGTCCCTGGCTTGCGGATCATGTGAAAATGAGGACTTTGTATGAGTGTGCAAATCGGAAGGGGAAGTACTCCTCTTTTAGGGGTTTCCTTTCTTCATGGAGCACAACTATGCTATTAATGGTCCAGTTGTGTTGTAGCCTCACACATGTATCTCAGGCACTTTACTCTCACAAATCATAACTCTTTGCTCTGGTCTTTCCATATGAAAACTCTCAGTTAGTCTTCAGAACAACAAAGCTATTGTTTTTCAATTCCTTCATCAAAACTAGCTTTTCTGTGGTGTCTGCCACAGGCTTCTAATTGACAGCTGTGCAGCAGAGATCTATCATAGCAATTCCAAGCACCTCAAGCAACAGTTTTCATTGTGGTAGTTTTATATGACCCAAGATTTACACAGAGTGTCTATATGCTACATATATAGATAGATATATTTTATACATACATATATAGATATATGTTTACATGTGTTACATAGCTGTAACAGAAACAAAGAATATGGTTACAGCCCTTTATATCACTAACTTGGATGGATTCTACCTGGTTATCTACAACTGTCTCCACTGCAAAACCATGCTTGGAACACCTCGTTTGTCACATCTGGTCTTCCTGCTATATGGAAATGAGGAAAATTCAGTCATGTTCTCAAGTTCAGGCAAGCTCAGGAAGCTGTATCTTCCTTACAATGAAGTCAGTAACAAGTAACTCAATGGAACCTGAAGGAGTCACAATATAGAAGAGCATAAATCAGTTCTGTTAAATGAAAGGATGTTTCTGTGTATTTAGTGGCTTCATGGCTCTAACCTCATATCTTGTGATTAAGCTTTTCTAGTATAGAAAACTATATTCTATTTTGTGCAAAAGATTACTCACTCACTTTTTTATTGATATAATATGGGTCCAGGTCTTCCAAAGGTTCAGACACCATTCCTGGAGGTATGTCACCGTAAATAAATGGCAGTGTCTTTCCTGCCTCCAAGTCACTGTTTGGTTTTGGACCATTTTCATCATCATCATCTGCATGTTCTTGCTTGGGCTTTTTAGCTTTTTCTTCTGCAGAACGCTTTTCAATAGCTGCGAGAGAATCTCTAGTAAAATAGCGGAAGCTTTCAGGTCCTGGTGGTACCAGCAGTGCCTGTGCCATGTTTTCATCCTGCAGATTTAATTACTTTTAGCCTCTTGCATAGGAATGACCTATAAAAGAAAATTAGATAATTTAGGAAAACTAGATTGTACCATGTCATGGTTGAACCCCAGCCAGCAACTAAGCACCACGCAGCCGCTCACTCACTCCCCCCCCACCCAGTGGGATGGGGGAGAAAATCGGGAAAAGAAGTAAAACTCGTGGGTTGAGATAAGAACGGTTTAATAGAACAGAAAAGAAGAAACTAATAATGATAATGATAACACTAATAAAATGACAACAGCAATAATGAAAGGATCGGAATGTACAAATGATGCGCAGTGCAATTGCTCACCACCCGCCGACCGGCACCCAGCTAGTCCCCGAGCGGCAATTCCCCGCCCCCACTTCCCAGTTCCTATACTAGATGGGACGTCCCATGGTATGGAATACCCTGTTGGCCAGTTTGGGTCAGCTGCCCTGGCTGTGTCCTGTGCCAACTTCTTGTGCCCCTCCAGCTTTCTCACTGGCTGGGCATGAGAAGCTGAAAAATCCTTGACTTTAGTCTAAACACTACTTAGCAACAACTGAAAACATCAGTGTTATCAACATTCTTCACATACTGAACTCAAAACATAGCACTGTACCAGCTACTAGGAAGACAATTAACTCTATCCCAGCTGAAACCAGGACATACCAACAGAAAAAAAAACATTTGCTCAGAAACCCTCCCCAGGCCTGAAATAGAAGCAGCATATTTCAAGGCTGAATGAAAGTTAAAAGCAACTGCTCAGAATTTATTTAGATATTTTATAAATTATTTTTCACCTTTTTCCTGTTGGTCTAGAAAAAGACACTACTTCTGCCCACAAACACTGCTTTGCCTGTGTCCTTAGACTCTCCCAGTTAGAGCAAAATACTGATACAAGTGTTTTAACTACATCTTTTTTTAACAGAAGTATAAATGCACATTCTATGAAGTACTCTTGAAAATTTTAAGCCTATATTTTACATTAATACATTTTGTCTTCCCATATTTTTTCAAGTATCAGTAATCCGACTTTACAAACGTAAATGCTTTCATTAACCAAAAAAGAAGTGTTCGTACGATTAATGCTGTTTAAATGACAGCAACTGAATTATGGGAGGAACAAACATAATTCTTTCTTACTGACAGTTTACTGTGCTGAAGGTTAATGTTAGATACCAAAGCAGGATAGGTTGCATTTATTGACTGTCTGTGAGCTGTGAATCAAAACCACAAGCCTTTTAAGTAAAAGGAAACAGGATGTATGATCAAGACTATGTGGGAAAAGAATGCAGTTCCTGATTTTTTGCAAGGCAAGTGTCATAATATTATTTCAGACTAAAACTAGTTTGAAATCTAAGACTCTGGTTCCCTATGAATGTCTTTGGTGCCAGTGCTGGATGATGTAGTCCCTGCTGCTTTTTCTTACCCTCTGCACCAAACTCTCCACTGTACAATAGGTGTCTTTACAAAGCCTAGCATTGCATCGGCTGAAAGTAATGTTCTTTTCTGTCTTCCAAGTCCTTCTGCAGCAGGACCAGTTACTTAAACTGATGCACTGTACAGCACAGTGGAGAGGGTTGAATGGCTGGAGGGAGGGAATGGCAGAAGACAGGCAGATCTGCTTAAGGAGCAGTGGCATCAAGAAGGAAATGATAGCTTTATCTGATGTCTACTTTGCAAAAGTTTGTGGCATAGTGTGGTAATAATTCTAACTATGAAAACCAATTCTTAAGTTTCAGTGCCTGAAATGAGTTCTCATTGTGTCTTCTGTACATGAAGCCATGTAGCCTTCCCTACATTACCTTATGAATGT
The DNA here is from genome assembly GCF_900496995.4 of Aquila chrysaetos chrysaetos. Classification (NCBI taxonomy): domain Eukaryota; kingdom Metazoa; phylum Chordata; class Aves; order Accipitriformes; family Accipitridae; genus Aquila; species Aquila chrysaetos. The sequence goes on along the minus strand of NC_044009.1, from coordinate 33,126,213 downwards.
GCAACATCTATATTCTGGAGTTGCCACATCTAGATTTGAAACATAATATTGTATTCATTCTTATTCATTCAATAGTCTTGCTCCTAAAGCTTCTTGCCTGTCTGGAGCAGTTTGTAGAAATTGCACACATGCACACACACAAAGTGCTATAGTAATGATCTTATGAAAAAATTGATTTCTTTTCAAATGACCCTCAAAAATTCAAATCCTGTACGAAGGTAGAGAGGGATGTTAAAAAGTGCTTGAAGAATCTACAATAGAAAACTGGAGGAAAGACATTAAATAGCATATTCCTAAATCTGAATTACCAATACAATGACATGGTGGGTAAACCTGCTCCTGTGCCACCTCACGTCTTTGTCTCTGGCATGGGTTCACAGCACAGCATCAGTGTGTACAATCAACACTGAGATCACTGAAATAATTTAGTCAGTCTAGATTATAGCACCAAGCATCTAAGTAACACAAGACAAGAACTGAGGTACCTGACCATAAATTCATAAATAAAATATACTGTAATGTAGACATGGAGAAAGCTTTTCTCAAGGAAGAGCCTGGAGAATGATGAGTTAATGTAATGTGTAGAAGCACAGAGATCCTGGAGGGGCTGGAGGTACTGATGCAGTATAAATTGAAAAATAAATTGTTAAGCCAGCCGGAGTCTCCAGCAGGCAACCTTATCACATGTTGCTATACTGAAACTTCTGCTACTAATTTGTAGTTTGTACAAGATGGAAGCCTTTGCTGAGACCTGTTTTTTATTAATGCAACTCCCAATTATAAGGATGCTAAACTCAAAAATTGTCCTTTATTTGAGACTTAAAAGCACACGCATTATCTGGATACAGTCCACACTCCCTTGATTATTGCTTCTGGCCATCCAGGATTAATAAACTAAGAAGATGTTTGAGGTTTCCCTTTGGTCTTTCTGAATAATTGATTCCTTTATTCCACATTTTAGGCAGGTCTGTGATTCAAGTTGTTGACCTAGGTGCCTTTTCTGTGAAACTAGTCTTAAAAGGTGCACCCTCCCAGAGTCACCAGTGGGTCTGTCTTCTCTTTATAGTTCAGTGCATTTGGTTAGGCTGCTTTTCATCTGTTAACACCTACGGTTATGAATGCTATAACAAAATACATTGTCCTCACTAGAAATATATGTATTTGTATTGCTAGAAGTCCACAAAGGGGCCAATGAATGACTGGGAAAAGTAATATTAGCAGACTTGGGATTTCACTGTGTTTCTCAGACAATCATTAAACATGCTTTAAAAAAGTTTTCTTGACAATTTGGAAACATTACTTGACTCCTGACTCCACTACTGTCTAGTGCAGTTATATCTTTCCTGGCGGCTGCTATTACACAAGAAGGTTTTTCCTGTACTAAATATGCCCCAAGTGTTTTCATTCAGATTACAGAGCTTAATAGATCAACACAGAAATATGTGTTTGATTACTGTTGCTACACATGTAGTAGTTTAATAGAACAATGAAAAAAAAGTAATTCTGTTCCATGCACTGAGCCCTGAACAAGCTCTTAGCAATCCTTGAACTATGAACCACTTGTTTGTTAGTGATAGCTTCCCTCTTCTTCCTTCACTAGTTTTAAAATTGCTTGTTATCCGGTAACTAAACTGCCAGGACATGAATGATACTGGGCAGAATTCAGACAAAGAATTCTGTATATCTAGTCATTTCAGAATAGCTTTCATTAAAAAAAACAATCTTTAAAGGAATAGTCTCAAAAATACATGTGGTCCAGGACCCTCAGTACATGATACTGTTCAGCAAAAAGAACTTCAAGTATTTGAAATACAATTTGGGCCTAGATACCTATGTATAATGGTCTCTACAATTCAATAGATTTCATTAGAAAAAATAAGCTCCGATTTATTAAGGACATGCTTTTGCCAAATAAATCCATTTAGTTGTATTTGGGGATTGCATTCCATAAATCCTTTTCCAGTTTTCCTTCCGTCCCTTTCTTTAAATAATAAAACTGAGCAATAAACAGTATCCATATGTTCTTAATTTTATGCATATTTCAGTTAATTATATTATGTCCATGGATAACTTGTTAAATTTTATTTTTGAATATAATTACCTTCTCACCATTTACACAGAAGATGACTTAGAAAGTAAGTGAAATATCTGTGCTAATGATGTCAAATTAATTTTTGTGTGTCTCTGAAAAAGCCAGAAGTGGCCTGAAGGCATCTATTTTTATGATATCTTAAATTAGGCAAATGGTAAAAGTGAAAGTATTGGTGTAAGAACCAGGTGGACACTATGATCATTTATTAAAATCATCAGGTTATATAACAGGTTATTTGCATTCTGCATGAAGCAGTCCAGATACACCCTTCAAAATTTTCAAGGTGGAGAAATAGCAAACCTTGCAGTGTTCCTTATGGGATGTTTTTTTTGCTTTTAGAGCACTGGCATTTGAATGATTTTCCTGCTAAAACCTTGAAAAAGCTGACTACTGAGATTTTCATTCCATTAAAACTGAAACACTGGCACACAAACATGAGTCTGATTAGGGTTGGAGTAAGTGCAAGGATAGCAAATGGAATCTGTAAAATGACCAACTACCATAATTTTCTTATGCTAATCTTTTATTTGAGAGGCTGTAATTTGGGAATAATACCTTCCTCTTTGCCAAGCACAGCAATAGCCTCTCAGATGCTAAAACCTGGATTAAAAACTCTGCTCTAAATCAGTAGTGTTAGTGAGACTAACTGTCTCACATTAGGCCAGTAAAGAAGCTTCTCCAAATCAAAAATGTGGGGCTCCCATGGTAGGAGAGACAGAAACAACACGGCTAGTGGCACCAATTCAGCATCAGCAACAGATTATTTTCTGCAGCTTTAGAAGTAAAAAGTGTAGCTGTTCTGTGCTGATGTCATCAGAAAATTACCTCAACTCAAACTACCACTGTCCTGAGGAGGAAAGAAGTGCAGAGGGAGTGTATGCAGGAAGAGTCAGAAGAAATGAGTCATCTTAACCGCCTCTCTTAGTATTTGGGAAGTTGTTTTGCAAAATTCAGGTATTAGTTTTCTGGATGTCATGGTTTAACCCCAGCCAGCAACTAAGCACCACGCAGCCAGTCACTCATTGCTGCCCCCCCCCCCCCCCCCCGCCCACTGGGATGGGAGAGAAAATCGGGAAAAGAAGTAAAACTCGTGGGTTGAGATAAGAACGGTTTAATAGAACAGAAAAGAAGAAACTAATAATGGTAATGATAACACTAATAAAATGACAACAGCAATAATGAAAGGATTGGAATGTACAAATGATGCACAGTGCTCACCACCTGCCGATCGAAGCCCAGCTAGTCCCCAGGCGGCGATCCCCCCCCCCCCACTCCCCCCAGTTCCTATACTAGATGGGACGTCCCATGGTATGGAATACCCTGTTGGCCAGTTTGGGTCAGCTGCCCTGGCTGTGTCCTGTGCCAACTTCTTGTGCCCCTCCAGCTTTCTCGCTGGCTGGGCATGAGAAGCTGAAAAATCCTTGACTTTAGACTAAACATTACTTAGCAACAACTGAAAACATCAGTGTTATCAACATTCTTCACATACTGAACTCAAAAACATAGCACTGTACCAGCTACTAGGAAGACAATTAACTCTATCCCAGCTGAAATCAGGACACTGGAAGTGAAGATAAGTTATGTTTAAATTACTATGCTCTGATCAAATTCCAAATTGGGTAATGCTGCATTCAATTTATCCTAAAAAAAGAAAGGGGATGGGTAAATATTAGTTGGTTGTGAAGTTGATCTAAAATGAAATATTTTTATTGGAATTTCTCATGGCTTTTGTGCACAGAGGCTAGTTTCACAAAGAAAAACCTATCCCCTTATCTGCTGAAGTGCTTTGAAGTATTTTTTTACTGTTATAGATTATTATGTTTTCATAACTGACATTTACCTTGTTTCTCCTGGCATCTTGACACTATTGTTTACTACTTTAAAAATATTTGAATAAGAAACAGAACTCCAAAAAGACAAAAAAAGCCCCAAAATGTCACTGCTGTAATCCAAAGTGGTAAATGCAATGCAATGCAGAGTTAATTGAGATATCTGAAGAGATATCCAGTCAAAACTATCCATGGCTCCTAAGCCAAGGAATCCCTGAATGTCAGTTCCACAAAAGTAGGTGTTTTCAAGGAAAGGAGTGACTTCCTCAAAGCTGAAAACAGCCTCCAGCATTTAGCACCTGCCCAGAACCTGCCTCTTCTTTAAAGTGTAATCTACTAATTTGAACTATGATAATTTGTGGTTACAGGTCCTAACTGACTAATATGTAGGATTTGTTTTCCTTTTTTCCATTCCTTCCAACATTTATCATTCGTATGTTGTGTCATTTTCCTTAGAATATAATTTATCTGTAGCAATGACTATAATTTTTGTCTGGATTTGTACAGTCAGCCTCAGTAGCCTATAGGCACTACTGTTATGTAACTAAATGAAAATAAAAATAATGAAATCACCACCAAGTATTTGTTAATAAAATTAATAAATCACAGAAGACAAAATACTTACTTATTATGAGAATATGAAATCAACTAATAATGGTATGGAACAGAAATAATATTTCCTTAATAAAACCTTACTTTAAAAGGATTTAGAATGGGGTAGTGATAAGTGGCTGAGTATGAATTGGTCATTCACATTGGCTGAAACCTGACTGAAGAACAGTAAATACAGGAAATACTAATGAATTAATACTAATGAATTAAGACTAATGTGGTGCTTCAGGGATGTTACATGCAATTTTATTTAATATCCTCAGTAATGACTTGCAATAAAGTGTGAAAGCATGTTAACTAAATCTTAAGAACCCCAATCTCAACAAAAGAAAGTACTGTAAGAGTTTGGAAATCTGGGTAGAATATAATACATGAGGTTCAATCTGACTGGTGAAAGACTAGGCAGATGGGAAAACACTCAAAACAGATTAGATTACAGACTGGCAAGCAATCTCAGACCTGTCTGAAAGATCCAGAAGCTGTTTCTTTGGAGGATATCTTTGGAAGCTGCTCTCTCTCACCAAGATATTGCTATGGATAGTCTTTCCCCCCTCTTTATTTGCCTGTTTGTGCCCACTGCTGTTCCACACTCATCTCTTTTCTTCCCCTTCTACCTCACTTCAACATTTGCTTTTGAATTAATTTGTTCCTATTTCTTCTCTCCTCCTTCCTAGGAATGGAAATAGCGGATTAAGATTCTTACATACATGGTACCTAGTAAACTGGAGTAATCAAAAATAGATAGGTTATGTAAAGAAATGAACCTGGATTCCTCATATACGTACCTGCAAGTTGTAGAACCCCCAAAATAAATTGTTTGACCCATTTATTTATAAAAATTGACCAAAACCTCCAGGAATTCTTTAAATGCAGGCCTGCTTTCTATTTTCTTTAACACCATAAGTTGCCTCTGAGAAGGTGTGAAAAGAGATGAAGTGTGAATACTTGAAGTATTGGAGAAACCTGAAGAAGGCCAAATGAAAACCATAGGCAATGGAAGAGGAAGAGGAAGAGGAAGGGTGTCTTTCTTAGTACATCAATCTAGTTGGAATACAGTATTTAATATTTTTCAAATACCTTCCAATGTTAAAGATCCTTACATTCTAATGGAAAATAGTTACAATACACGTAACACAAATTTCTACAGCTACACCTCATTAAAGACGTTCATTTAATTTTCCCAATGATATTTTAGTGAGGATATATAGCGCTATATCAAATGGCCATCTTATGAAGTGAAACATTATTTCTGGCTGAGAAGAAAAGATAGTCTTACCTTTGTTTTTCTAAGAAATGCCGGATCTCAGAATTTAGCCACTGGATCTTTTGCTATCCGGAAAACAAAAAGGCTGCATTTCTAGCAGAAAGTGGAATTGGTAAGAAAAGTTTTTCCCTGGGAGCTGAAGCTTCTTCAACACTGAAGTTTCTTCAAGACTCTCTCATTCTTTGTTGCTGTGTCCAAATCTTCTCAAAATTAATTGCAATAGACAAAGTCTACATATCCACATAGACACATTTTCCCAACCTAAGAGCAAAGAGACATATGAAAAGCAGGATGGAACATGGGTTAGTCCACAAAACTTAGCACAGACTGAAAGTACATTTAAGAATATTCTTTAAGTGATATGAGTTTCAAAAATTCAATTTATTCTGCATGCTTTAGCTAAAAGGGAAAAATGGGTCTTGTTGAGATGACTGCATGACTAGTGCAGTCTTTTATAAACACGGGATAACTGTGCCCAGGCTAAACAGGAGTGTTCTCATCTGTCACTTAGGGAACTGCACAGTGTATCATTACTCCCCACTGGCTTTACTGTCTTTAACCAGGAATAGAAGTTAATTCAGTCTATATTTGCATGAAAATATGGATACTTCTTCATGTTATTTACCTTAGAGAATGTTGTTTTTTCTTCGTGTGACAAAATTTTTCATTCATCTCAAGCAAAGTAATAGAAGAAAAAGACAAATTTCTCTTCCATGTTCTTCAAATTAAAGATTGCATCATTACAAAAGCTGAGCAAAGGTTGGCTATGGCTTCCTCAGTCTTTAAAGCTTTAATAATCTGAGTATCTAGTTCATTACATTTAAATAGTCTACTTACAGCTTGCAAACTTTAGTCTTCAGCCATTGAGATTGAGATGAAATGTCTTTGAGACATGTATTCTCATTTGAACTAGATATATTTCTGTCTCTTTTTGTACTTTTTTTACTGTTGTTATTTTGGTTTTAGTCCTAGAGAAGAAAAGAAAAAGAAGACATCCTTCTTTTTTAGGTCTCTTCTCCTGCTTAAACAACCCTTAATAATACTTTTCTCCAAATATAGTGAGAATGAGCAGCCACTGTAGAAACTCTGTAGACAAAGAAAATCTGTAGACACAGATCGGGCCAAAGAGAACACAGAAGGTGGGCAAACAGAAAGGGAAAGCTTTCTACTACAGCACTGCTGCTCTTATTTATAAAGATAGAAGATCTACAAGTACTCCTACAGAAAATATATTTCAAAAACTAACCTAGATTTTACCTCGTACTAGTTATTATTAATCTAGAATTACATTTTTCCCAAAGATACAATAAGTGGTACCCCAATTAGAGCTTCTATTTGTTTAATAATGTAACATTAAGTCATTCCAACGATTGCTAACAGAAAACTCTTTCAATGTCCCGGTCATTTTGAGTAAGGCACTGATTCAGCACATCTTACTGTGGTGAGTCACTACTGGAGAGGCTCCACTGAAGACATCTGAAAGCTGTGTCTCCAGTACTAACCTCAGGGGATCATGACTCTCATACTGCCACCAATGATACTTATCCACCAATGCATATTTTCCACTGAATGCAGCTTTACCTGGGGGTATGTAGGGGATTTCCCCATCCCTTTGCCTATTGGGTACATCTGGATTCTGTCTCTGAAGTAGCGTTGTGGCTGAAATCTGATCTCATGGTCAGATACAGTGCAAGTAAGCAAAATGTGTAAGTGCTGTTGCTTGCAAGTTTTAAAATAATATGAAAGGCATACTATAGCTTCCTAATAAAAGAGTAATCACTAATACTAATCATTCATATGACATTTATTTTCAAAAGAGGGGGTGTAACTTCTATCCAGTTGTTAAAATATTTGCCAGTTTGCAAAAAGTTGAGGAATTCATCTTTGATGTGTGTTGAGGAATTCCTCTTTAATGTGAAAATTGTTAATAACTCTAGGAGTGCAGGTAATTTCAATAAATCTGTGTTTTGAATTAGAACACAAGGCAAAGAACCTTTTTTCACATGTAGCCCTGTCACCTAGTCTCCATCTCCCTATTTATTACATCCTATGTATGTTTGTATTTGCTGTATCTCCAATGGATAAGAGATGCAGCTTTGTATCTACTAATGCTATACATCATGGTAGTATAGTAGTATCAATGGTAGTCACAGCAAAAACTGAAGGAAGGAGGTTGGCAGAATTGTGAGCCCTTTGTCATGAATTTATAATAGGCCTAGGCCATGTCAGAGTAATTTCATTACAGAATTTCAATTATTAATAACTTACCTCATGTGGTTTTTAGCATTTTTTTTCTGTATAATGCAGATATATGGAATACATTAAAAAAAATACTTTGGGTTTTTTTTAATCTAATGTCTTTGGTTCTCACCTCAAGACTAGAAATTTTCATAGGCAGGTCCAGATTATACAGTTATGCTGTAGCTGAAAGTGACAACAGAAAATTATTTTGGCTGATATCATGTTGACCAAAATAATTTTTATTTGGGATAGATTATCCTGATTCAGCTTCTGAGAGTGAATCATAGGTAAAATCTCAGGCCTAGTCAGAGTAATTCCTGATGGACAGACTATATTTTTTCTTTCCTGTGGGACTCTTTCCTGAACTCTTCTGCCTACATGGCATCAGCATTTATTTTAAGACTGGTTAGAATATCCTTCAAATTCTGAGACATGATATTGCTTCAAAAAAATTTTCAAACTATATCCTCATGCACTTGAGCTCCCTTTCAATGAGCTGGAAAAGATAGTTGCATATTATTGTCACATTGTCCCGTGGCAAAATGTGTGATTCCATCCGAAATGTGATTTAGAAAAGACATGGGCTTATTCAAAATTAGATACTCTTATAAAGACTGTTATAGGACAATATGCCAGTGATGGTTTCAACTAAGTGAAATCTTGTGTTAGAGACAGATGCCAGACAATGAACAGACATCGTGGGCCACTATATGGACATTTGAAGTGTTAAGTGATTATAAAAATGTTAACCCGGTTTTAGATTAACAAGAAACAGAGTTATCCACCAAATTAATTGTCCAGATTCAGAATTATTTGTTGTGTGTTCCCCATGACCTAGATTCAACTAATTCCTAATATTTTTTTGTACTCAAATTAAAATTCAAATGTGTTGACAAATGAAACACTGGAACATACAACAGTATCCACTGTGGAGGTGTTAAAGAAGTCACAATAACACATCAGTTAGCAATATCTAAATACATTGCAGTATCAATTTTGCTTTGTAAAAATAATAGAAAGGTCTGTTTGTAAAGTAATACTCTTTTCTAAATTTTTCTAGGGGAACTTATGAAAATGCATTTGCAACAGAAAATATTGCTTATGAACCAAAAAAGAAATAACAAACTAAATTCAGAAAATTAACTGAATCATTAAGAATCATGCAGCTGGAACACTTACTTTCCTAGTCTTACTAAGCCCCAGAAACTAACCAATACAAAATATGAAAGAATAAACTTTGTATAGCACAAGATTAATGGATTGTATTTAGACTTTGACAGTTGTCTAGGAAACTGAAAGGGAAAAAATTGGAACTTCTGGCTGAGAGGCTTACACACAATTCTCAGCTGAATGTGATCGCTACTACACAAGGAGGAAAATGCACAAAAAGTCAACATGAAAATAGAGTGCTTTATACCTGTGGTTTAACACAGCACATGAAAAATGTACATGGATTTCTTCAAGGCGTTCATTCAGGCATCATGGAAGTGCCTAATACAACTTAATCAAGCCCTAAGTTTGGAATATTTTCCGAATGGATTATGGAATTATGACTTTGATCTAGTCACTACCTGTATGTAAAAAATCCAAAGGAGCAAAGCTTATGAGTTACAGGTTCTACCACCTCTTTAAAAGGTCTCTCTTGTAATGTTAAGTATATTAACAAAGTACTGTACTAATTACAGGCCTATAGCTTTAAGTAATACACACTACAGAATGATAGCTAGTGTTATAGCAGCTACTAGAATTCTGGTATTCTTCCTTTTACAACACAAACTAAAGCAAATTGATGTGTAGGAAATACATGGCAAGTAACTTAAACTGGTGTTAGCAAAAACCTTTCAGAAAGACTCCTTTAATACTCAGTTACAACTTCACTCATTAGGAAGAAATCCCTTCCTAGGGCAAGTTGAATTTTTTTTATATTGCTTTTGGTCAAAACTTCTGTCTCAGGACAGACTTCTTCATATGAACATTTTGGCCTTAAATATTAGTGACAGGCTTTTCTTCAGACATTTCATCTGAATGAAAGTAAACATTAGGATTGCCCTCTTTCAGTTCAATCTGACCTTGGACCCTTGGGCCCTTTTGAGAGTAACTACTTATTTCTGTCATCAAGTTTATTCCATTCAGACCTAATATAACATTATAAATAGATTGCCATTCTTATTGTAAACCCTAGGACTTTTGCTTTCATCTGTCGTACACAAGTTTTACAGATGATTGGGATTTAAGTTAAAATAAACAGAATTTTTAAAAAAGATTCAAAGCTGTTTGTGGTAAGTGGAAGTTGCTTTGTTCCTTGATCAGGTGCAAGAGTGCAAGTTAGGCATATGCCTTCACTCATCATTTAAATGTGCTTGCTCTCTCTGTGTAACATAAAAGTTATCACAGGAAACTTGAATTTTTGGACACAGTTTAGATTTAGGGAATTCTTTCCCTCTAAAGAGTGCTTTTCAATGGAAAACACACTCAAGTATCTGTTCAAATAAGAACAATTTATCTGTGGTGAAAAAAGTCTTGCTTTCTAAAATGTATAGGGCTTCTTCATTCCTGTGAGTTAATATCCTAATTTTGTACTCTACTAGCTTGATCCTTATTACTTAACCACTGCGCAGTCACATATACATTCAAAAGTAAATGCTCTTAACAGTAGTAACTGTAGAGAAATTTCAGTGCCCAAGGAAATCAAGTTGGTAGCATGTTAACTGCATTTGAGAAAAAAAAATATCTGTGTTTTTAGGTGGGACAGAGGTGAACTCACCTTCAGGTTTCCAGGATCACCACACATATATTTCAAATATGAATAAAAAGGGATAAAAATATTCTTGTACCAAAGGCTTTTGAAAAGGCAGTGAGAGTTTGCTAACAAAGTGCATTCTTTTTAACATCTGAAAACTTATTTGGACATATTTAAAATTAGACCAAGAACTTTGGTTTGGTTGGAGAGTATATTTTTAACCAAAATATATTTGGAATTCCTCACTCTGTCCAAATATTAAAAGATAGTACAATAGCACATAAGAAAGGGCAGACTTTTCAGGATACTCAAAACAATATAGGCAAGAATTTGGGACATGTGGGCTCAAATTCAGGCTACATGGGCTCAGGAAATTTCTACTCCTATCCCAGGACTACCAGACAGTGGAAGGACATGATTTATGAGAAATTATGGCAGTTTTTTCTCAATGAATACAGTAGCCAGGCCATGTAGTGCCATGTTGCCCTATATAAAAGGAACTATTTTTCCTGTGAACAATTAATTTGCTTTTATTCCTTGCACATTTTAATTCTTCATCTGCATTTCTGTAGTGATTTTGAATACAAACTTGTAACTTCTTAGAAACCTATATGTAATCATACATAATAATAATATTTTATGGTTAAGTGGACCATGCAACAATTTATGCTAGCCCCAGATTTCACACACACACATAAAGGAAGTTTCTCACTTCACATTGTTCTTAAAATAAATTACGCTAAAAGGTCAGAAACACTGCTCCCCTCTCATATCAAAAAGCAGGACCTAATATTAAAGAAGTAATGTCTAATTTAAGCATAAATCATCTATAAATGGAAATTGCCTGCTATGTATCTCTATCCCAAGATCTTCCTGTTAAGTGGTTTTGCTGGGGTATAGTAAAGGGGATCACAGAGCCAATAGTACTGATACTCTTCTCAGCCATTTTCCATAACTGGCCTCTGTGATATCCTTTCAGATTTACTAGTGTCCCTCATACTTTCATTCAGGAAATCCTGCAAAGAAGTATGAGGATGTGCCTGATGCAGTGCAGGCATAGGGAGTCAGCTGTATGTGCTGTTTAGCTGATCTATACATAATGTAGTAACTTCAACGTATGTGAAACATCAGCTTTGCTGAGCAGGTAGCTCAACAGTACAGCATGTATGTAGTTGATATACCTGGGATGTGCCAGACTCACTGCATATGGACTACTCAGCCAATACATACATATTCAAAATGTGATCATTTGATAAGGATATATGACATCCAGGAAGTTGATGGATCAAGTCAGGAATCCAGAGAAGTAGCAGGAAAAACAATTCCAGGTTGAAAAAGGGATCTGTGCATACGATAGCTCTATGATTACACTTGCCTAAGTAAAACTACTCAGTAAGAAGAGATCAATAACAATAAAGAACAAATAACTAGACAAATCATTAATCTGAGCATAAATAACCTTTTCCTTAAGGTTTTTACAGTGAAAGAGCCTCATAAAAGCTTAATTAAGTTTTAACTTAGTTGCATTTTTTTACTGTAAAACACATTCCATGATGTGTCTTAGTTGGTAGAGTAAGTGAACAGTAATTTTTTGTAGGAAGACATTACCAAGACTGGTGACCACTTTGAAGTTTAGCAACAATTTGAAATGACAGTTTTTGGGTGGGTTGGCTATTGCTTTTGGTTTGGGGGTTTCTTTGTAATGGAAAGAAATAATTTTGGGATGGATAATGAACAACTGAGAGACCAGATACTTTTGTGACCTAGAATTTAACTTGCTTACTCCTGTTTAGGATTACAGTGGTAGTATGCTTACATTATGGTTACTCAAGAGCATATGGTGCTCCTACTCTATATTTATATTTTTAAGTAATACAGTCCCTGCCTGAGCTGCTTTTATCCCTCATCCCTCTGCTTTACCTCACCATAAGACAAGGAAAATCAAGCAATAACACTATCACAGTAATATACTAGGGATTCCATTTGTTCATAAAGAAAATTTTGATGAAAGCAGGTGAACTGGTTGTAAGATACCAGTTCCAATATCAAGGTTCTATAGGAGGGGACTCAATACCAAACTTAGGGAGAGATGCCATTGGCAATATGCTTCAGAGATATTAATCAGGAGTAGTAGCTGTAATGAGTAACAGTAGCTTTCCAATGAAGAGGATGCAGTTTCCTATAGATGGATTTTATGATGATTGACACTAGATTTGATGGACCCACTGAAGCCACAGCTCAGAGTGTACACATTTGTTCTGTAAGCAGTCTGAACTAGTAAGCATCAATTTTATTATGATATTTTAAACCTTTTATTTATTCAAGTGAGGATGAAAAAACAATATTCCCTCCAAATGGCAACAGTATATATTACTGATTAACAGCTATAAGGTAAAAAAATATAGAAGAGTTACACTGAGTGGCAAAAAACGCTAATTAGACTTTTGAAAGTTAAGTTTCTAACTAGAATTTTTTGATCAAGAACAGTGTAAATGTAATTTCCTGAAACTTACTTCCAATAGTCATTTTCAGAGTTCAACAAATATATCATCTTAACAAATAAAGTACCAAATATCAGAAACTTGCATTTATGTTCTCTTAGGTTTAACTCAAGCAGAGTTCAAGCAATTTTTTCATTGTCACCTTATGGCAAGAACAGCATATGGGTAAAAAGGGCCAGGATTTGCATGTTAGAGAACAAGGTCACAACTTTCTTGCCTTGCACAAAGAACTCTCTTAGTATCTGCTATTCTCTGATCCATCAAAAGTTGTGGAACTCCAGCAACGTAATTAATACATAGCATACACATAACAAATTACATAGGGCTGAGAACGTGAGTAGCAGAAGGAAATGGATACCATCAGTCAGAAAGTTCCATCTTAAATCCCACCATCCTTTTTGCTTCTAAAATCCTTAGTCTTCCGAGGGCAAATAAATTTATCTCCATGCCTAATCTTCATAAGGTACAAGTGAACTCATCTAATGCTATCTGATGAAGAAAAAGAGGTGAAAACACAAAATGTGTCATCAGCATATTGATTAAAAACCCCATACTTTCCATACTTTCTCGTTTCCCTTCATCCCTCCCCGCTCCAGGTTACCTCATAATGAAGGGAAATGACCAAACTACCACTCTGACAGAATCTGATAGGGCACAGGGAATTGTTTCATGTTCTCCAATGAAAACATGAAAGTCTCTACCTCTGCTAGCATCTAGTATCATCTAAACAGAACCTTACAATACTGAACTTAATTGGCACAGCGAAGAAAATCGGTATGGACTCTTAACTCCTTCTCATTAGAGGGAAAAATCATAAGCTAACAACACAAGCATAATTTCTATAAATATCAAGGCCTAATAAACAACATATCTGTTTAACAGGTGCTATGAAGCTTCAGATTACTGCAGCAGCTCACATTCTAGTCTTTAACAATCTTTCCTCCCAAAATGGAGATGTGCGAGAGAGCAAAAATTACATATTAAACTGTTAGAGATAAAAAGTCATCTTCTGAAACTGTTTTCTTGACAAATCAATTATGAAAGCACAAACATGATATGTTTTTAAAACAAACATCATCATTGTTGTTATTTATTTATTTTGAAGTTACACAAGGACACTACAGGTACACTGATTTGGCACCATAAAAAATACAAATTAAAAACTTCATTCTTTCATATCACTACTTCAGGTACAGGCCACACTTGCTATTTGGAGTACCACCTGAGACCTAATCCTGCTTTCTTTTTCTTACATGGATTGAGGTGGTGATTTGTAAACAGTGGGCTCCTTATTCTGCTGTATGGTTTTTGTCATTTTTTAATTTCTACTGTTTTCTCTTGGAAATAATTTCCAAATTAATACTATGATAACATATATAGTTTTAATGTGAACGTGTGTCTGTAGAACCACTACTGAAAAAAGAATTCACATATCAAAGTGATCTTCAATAGATATTTTCCTTTTACCTTTGATAACTGACGGCTTTAATTATTACTGATAACAATGAATGAGACAATAGATAAATGGACAATAACATGAAGAAATGTAATAATTCTTGTGCTGATTTCTTCAAACAGTCCTATTAAGAAGCATATATTAAGGTAAACACTAATGTTACAGAAAAAATGTGAACTGTATCGTCGGTGTGGACCTCTGGTTAATTAACAGTTGGTGAGCCCCTTCTCTCATACAGAGACACACAACCATGCAAAAAAAATGACACAGAAAGAAAATATTTCCTTATATATCTTTTACAAAATCTAGCTAATAAGGGAATTTCTTCAAATAGCATATATATATTGAAAATAGCAGTAACAAGCCACATAGATTTTATTCCTGGATCATCAGAATCTGAGATGCTTAGAATCTTATGAGACCTGCTGTTCCTGAGCCTGAATATCACCAGATTTTTCTTCTTAGGAAACAAGGTCACTTTTATAAAATGCTAGGAATTAATTTAGTATACCTTGATTATAAAATGATCAGATTTTGCAAGTGAGACTACTGCATCACAACATCACATTAAGAGTAAGAGGCCAGATATCAGATTTAACGAGGTTAAAATGAAAAAAAATCACACCATCATCACAATCAGTCAGTACAAAATGGCTTTGAATTCCCCATTCCATCTTTGGCTCTACCTTAACAGCAAACCAGAGGGTACAATCCGATTCCGAAATGTGGGAAAGATCATATTGCCAAGATTTATTATCGGTACAATTAAATGTTTTGCCAGCTTACCTGATTGAAAGAGAATGACAAATCACTGCAAAGCCCAGCATCCAAAAATAATATGATAATATATGTCTCCTTCTGAAATAGTCCAGATTTCCATCCACAAAGCTTTAGTAATTAATTATAATTTCTGTATTCTCAGTGGAAAAGAAAACACAGAGACCTTTCCAGAATCCTCTCTGATTCTGCCTCCGCTTCCTGTTCTCAGTCTCACTCTATGGTACCCAACATATATCAGAGAACAGCTTATTAGGAGAAGGGGGGAGTGAAGGGTGGGGGAATGGAGGGGGAGAAGTGAAAAAAATGCAGCACCTAACGTGGCAGCTCCACCTACTGGTAAAGATAATGAATGCGTGCAAAGCATCCACTTATGAGGCAGCTTTATCCCAGTTTATGCTGACCTACACTTCAAACAGCTCCTCTGGAGTTAAGTTCCTCCAGGCAAGAAACAAAGCAGACCAACAAAACCACACTGATTATTGAATAACCCGTTTAAAGACTTTTTCTAAAAATTAAATTAAATTTAAACACATGTCTATATACATTCAGCAAAACATATAGTTTTAAATGTGCCGTTTCCTTTAAAAAACCACAGGAAGAGAGAAATGTGTAAATAAGAGAGCTTAGACACTGACTGCAACCCTAACTGGTGTATGCTGAGCTTGCTGATTATCTTGATACTGTCTTATTCATTAAATACTATTATGCATTTTTGGCATCGTGTTAATTTCTTTTATGTGCATAAAATGTACCATGCTTATGTGAAAAGCACAGTTCAAAGTCTTTCCCTCAGACAGGATTCCTGGGCACGTACAGATTTACATTTGCCTACCTAGGATTCCTCTGGCCATCCTGGGAAGAATTATTAGAGCAGTGGCTCTAAGATTGCCCGGTCCGTGGGCAACAGTATTGAGTGAATAATGTGCTTCAGGCAACATATTATTTTGTCCTGCATGACAGTTTGAGGAGTATTGCGTCTGTGGAAAGCAAGATGTAGAAACGCTGAGCAATGTCAGCAAGTGTGTGCAATATATTGACTCATAGCCTTGGGTTAGAGACCACTACACTTCCCAACTAATTTAAAATCAAGCTACCAGCTTTGTTCAGTCATGTGGGATTTAATGACCAAACATTATTTCGCAAAACAAGAAAGAAGAGTGTAAGAGACAATGAATATTTTGCTCTCTATCTGGTAGCTCCTGTATTTCTTTAAGTACCTCTTCAGCAGTGGCTAGAGATAGCCCCATTCTCTGTCCCACTTGTCACATACTTTGTTTTGGAAGCTAGGACTCCAAGGCAGCTGGCATGTGTCCAGTCTGATGGCCACTACCGAACCACAGCTACACAAAGCAGCAGTAGCGGTGACAACTGCCTACAACTGATGTCCCTTATCTCTAATATCACACAGATATCCCGATTTAAATAAGCATACTTAAACCACAGTCTTTCAGCAATTGTGTCAATTTGTGAGTAGTCCTGTTGATTTCAGTTAAGCTTGCTGCGTGCTTGACACATATAAATACCAAATTCCTGAATTTGGCTGATAACAGCAATTAGAAATACATTTTCAGAAGATGTATGTATTCCGTATGTACAGAATAATCTCTGTATATTAAGTGAAAAAGGTGTTCCCCTAGCTTGCAAATGCAGCTGCATTACTTTTCTCATTTGTTTTTGTAAAACTGGCACTCCTGATCCTGTTCAAGCAAATCCCCCCTTTCATTTCAAAAAGACTTTGAGGGTGTGAACATATACCACAGTTTGATGAAAAAAAGAGATTTGTTCTCCTTTTGATTTTAATGTTTACATTTTCAAACTTTCAGAAATTAAGAAGGAATGTATTTTTAATAAAAAAGTTCATTGTCTCTAGAGCATTGGTTTTGCTTTCATAAGATTATGCTAATTTAGCAAACCCATGAATGAACAGAAGCTGGTGTCTTGATTTGAAACTGCTTAGAGACATTGTTTTGCAACCATATTGTGTTTTGAAAATCAAACCAGTCCTTGGATAGGACTTTCATTTGTTTACATGCTGAGTTTCTTTTATTTATTATTTTTAATCTTAAAATTTTTTCTTAGTGGTCTTTGGAAGTTTTGTTTAGAAAGTCTTTATGTCATAGTCCAAATGCAATCATCATCTAGTAACATGCCAGTTAAGGGTGGGTTATACATGTTGAATCTGCTTCTCCTGGAAAAATAAAGAAATTCTAATCTACATAACAAATTATTTCAACCTCATTAAAAAATAGGAAATATAGTCCTTAATACCAGCAGTGTAATTCCAACAGAAAAGGGTGTATAAAAAGCAGGTTTGAACCTGAGGTGGTTCAGAGATTTGATCCTCTGACAAGTTTTATAACAGCATATTCTTAGGATAACTAATTTTTATGTGCTGATGTTCCAAAAAATGGTTAGATTAACATCATATTACTAGAGAACCTCCAGTCCTGCTTTCTTGCGGCAGTACCCTTATATTGATTGCAATCTTCTATGATGTACTGGTTGGTACAATGACTGTACATAATGTATTCATCTATACCAAGACAGCCTTCTCATAGGTGTAGGTCTGATATTAGAGAAATGTTGTGTCACTGATTTAAACAATTACCAACCCTCACACTAAAAAAAAAAAAATATCCAGAAAGGAAAAGTTTTGTTTGTAGGAATGATCATGCCACAAAAAGTCATGATAAATACTCATTTATGAATATGGCTCACATGTGGCTCATATTCTTCTTTAATCAATGTACAGGATTGCCTGTATAGTGATTCAAAGTCATTGAAACCAGTCAGAGTCTTTGATTTACTGAAACAGAGTTTGAATCATGTTCTTAATGCCTTAGCACTTTTTTAATCTATCAGTGGAACAACAGGGCAGAAACAAATGACTATGCAATATGCATAAATATATATTTATACTATAAATACATCAAACCATCTATATGGAACAACCCACACACACACCTCTGAATTTTTAAACATGAAAATTTCATTTAAAAAAATGATCTTTCACCACAAATCTATATTAAGTGCATATATGCAACACATACTATGTATATCAAATGTATGCATATTATGTATACAAAATCTCTCTCCCTCCTTTCCTCTGCCCCACTAGGTCCCACTGAACAGTCGACTGCCAAACCTGAAAAGCAAAAGTGGTCATTTAAAAGACAACAACAAATAGACTGCTTTGACAAAAGTAATTTATAACAATGCCAGCCTGGCACTTGTTTCAATGTAAATTATTAGTACAACTTTTAATGAATCACCACTGAAAGTCCATTTCAGAATTACATTTAAAAATATAACTTGAGAAGCCCTGACATTTCTAAATAATCTGTTTGTCTGGGAATCCTGCCCCAGGTGCAGTTATGCTCTCAGTAATGAGTGAATAAATGCAAAGCTATCCAGTCACTTTTAACTGAACAGCTGGAACAGAAATGAAGTATCTTAGTTGCAAAGAGAAATATAATTTTGAAGTGTTAAACACGAATGAATACAGCCCCTGTATGAGGTCTCATATAAGGGCAAACCCTGTACATAGCTCCCATGTAACTTCTTAGCAATGCAGTCATCAGCTTGTTTTAACATCAAATTTTGATTTTGTTTGATTAATACCATTATTTTTGGACAATAATTCTCTTTCATAATTCTCAGGCACTTTTGTGAACACTATATGTTACACTACTCATGATTCGTCAAAGTAGCACGTACTTAAAGGCACCAAAATACAAGACATGCTGTCATAGCTATTCCTTCAACTACTTACCAGTATTAGCCTTTGAAAGTGACCTAAACTGCAGTTATTTAGCTAAGTGTGATGAATCTGACTGTAATTCAAGTTCAAGTGTATAATCGTATTCTTCCACCTTTGGTTTCTTTCTTTTTTCCTCCTTTTTGTCTCTAGAGTGCAGAATCAAAAAACCTGTTTGTAATAAATTTTGTACCAGAGTTACTAAAGTATATTTACAAGCCATGGACCTGCCATAGTGGCTTTTCAGCTAATAATCTGCACTTTTCCTTGAGACTCTTTTTATTTGACTCCTGCTTAGGGTGGTAAGCAAAATTTAGGGAAGGCAATACACTCAACTGCAGTGGAAGAATCTGGTCTAACATTTAAGGAAGATCAGTGGTAGGCTTCCAAAGGAGTTTCTACAGACTCTTTTTATTCAAAAACTTATAGGTTACACATGTGGAATTTCAAAACTGGGAAAGAAAATACAAAATGTGGCAAGCAGTCAAATGCTACAGAACAGAACTGCAGAACTTCCTGGAGTAAAGAGGAGCCAGAGGATACACCTCAACTCCACATCCTTGCTGTATCAACAGTAATAACATAATATTCTGTTTGTATAGGATCACTTAAAAGTATAAGGACTTCACAGTAACTTAAGCCTTTGACTGCTACGATATTTTAACTGGCCATAGAAAATACTATCTGAAAAATTATCTGCTATGAGTTATTCGTAATAATATCATAATAAAGATATGTGATCAGCAATCTGTACTTTAATGGTTGTAGCTTTCAATAATAATACAAAATTATTTTAACACTAATGTTACTAAATAATAGTTAGAGCCCTCCTATTCTTGTAGAAGAACAATACAAAGGCCATACCCAAATGGCTGCAGACAACGTGGTCCCAATAATTCCATCATTTTAGTAAAAATGAATTGAAATAATTCTCAAAGCATAAACCACCCCGACCACCTTCCATATGTGCCTACATGTTTCCAAAATACTGACCTCTAGTTACAACTTTCCGGTCATTCAGATGAATTACAATCACAATTATAAAATTATTGTGAGTTGAACAAAATGTACACAACAATCACAGCTTAGTCATATCTTAAAATATTCACATTATATACACAGTATATATATACACACACACTTTGTGTTTATGTCGAGAAAGAGTAGGGATCTTGCGTATCTACATTTTGAATAAATAAGATTATCATGTGAGACTGATATCTGTTTAGTCCAGTGGTATAACAGTGGCCAGTACCACAGGCTTCTAAGTTCAAGATAATTAGCAGCAGACAATAGTAAAATAACTGGTCAATAAAAAGATTTTTTCTTATGCCGGTGATCCTCAAGCTAGAGGCAGGTATAGCTGGCACACTACTTGGTTGCAGGAGCTTCACAGCCAGCTTGGCATTGTTAATTAGTGAGAGAGTCAGTGAGAAGTTCCACAGGTTAACTGGAAAGATGTAGGTTTCCCACCATATACGTGCTAGATGTTTCTATCCTCTAGCATGTAGCAGGCGCTGCATCTGCTGCCATTACAGAAGTAGTTTAGGAATTTCTGGGTGCTAGGAGCAATATTCCTCCTCATCTTGTTAATCTTGCATGATAAGACTTTTTATTTTATGTCTATTTCGGCATAAGACAGGACAGTCATAGAAGGCAACTAATTCATAAGAAAATACTTTTTGCATGACATATAATATACCTTAAGAATGTGCAGATATACAGGCCAACATCTTAGGAGGATTCTGAAAAAATTATGTGAATAATAAGAGTTAGAACAGGGAGCAGGCACTCAGATAATAAGGATTCAGTCTCTAAGGCTTGCAAGCTTCTTGTGTAACTTCCAGAACATAATGTATGTTTGTATCTCAGTTTCTCAACTATGGAATGGAGACAATAATTCCTGACTTCAGAAGGAGCTATAGGATAAATTAATTCTGTTAGCCAACTATGCTGTAGAGAGCAAAACTGAAGAAGTATTTTAATATTCCCTGTAATGTCCAAAGAGGCCAGCCAGGCCTAGGAAGCTATTATTTTAGGCCCTATATATTCACAGGACACAGACCATGTTCAAAAGAATCTACTATATATATGACAAGACAAATAAACAAAGACAAAACGCAAGCAAGCAGTTTCAGAGTGAACAAATACAATTTCAGATGGACAGATTTTAAGAGGTGGACAAATGAATTAAATGATACCTCAGCAACAAGTGCAGTAGTGCTCCCAGAGCTAGTAACAAAATCTAATAATGTTCTCCCAGGACACCTATAAACACTGAGATTGCATTCATATGTTTTCATTCCATTTATTGCTACTGAGTCATGTGGTTTAATTGGTCAGATGAAAGGTAATCATCACTTGGAGAGAGGGGAGGTTTTGTTAAGCAAACCTCAAGTTATGATTTATTTATTTGCTAGTCTTTTAAAGCTGGAATGCCTAGAAGAATTGCTCTGTTTAATAACGTATGATTGCCAAGTTGATTTTGCATTAGAAAGTTTTTCTGCATCTCACAGTATGCCTAGCAGTCATCTGCACTGAAAATAGTACCTTTGTAAGTAAATTGTGAAAGTATACTACACTGAGAGTGATGATACAAAATTTCAGACAATTGACTCTAATATGTTAAAAAAAAATAACTTTACCTTGATCCGCTTTTGGCCAAGAATAATAAAGATACAGAACATGTAAACTGTTTAGTGCACTGAATCGTGAAGTAAGCCCAAGTTAATGCCTTAATGGCTCTGACTATAGGCATACTAATGTCTCCGAGAGCAAAGATGGAAGTGATATGTACTTTCAAAAACTGTTGTACACATTCCCTTTCAAATCTGTCTTCACTGTTAGTCATTAAAAGTGACTTCAGTGTTAGCCCCAGGCAGGCAAGAAATGACTGGCTTTACATTTTGAAAATATTATGAATGTGATTTAAAATATTCCCTTCTTCAAAAGTAATTATCAAGACCAAATAGTTTTCATTGCATAGAAAATTTTTCAGAAATCTTTTAAATTCCCAAGCTATCTTTCTTCTTAGGCAGAGGTAAAAAAACTGGCAGCCGGCACTAATACACCTCAGATGCAAAGATTTTAGATATGAAAGAAATGTAACAAAATTAAAAGATTGCTGATGTTTAGTAGTCACCAGGGTAATTTCTCTTAAAGTAACTCTGGAACAGGGAAGAAGAAAATATGCTTCATATTTAGAATCATCTTAAAGTTCAGTTTCACTTCAATGAGTAATCTGCAAAGGTGACTCTCAGACTTTAAAGGCAAGAATGATAGGCTTTATGATTTCATCAGAACTAAATAACAAAGGCTGATAACTTTTGATTGAGATTAATTTATGTCTTTTAATCAGATGACACATCAAGGAACCGTGAACCTGTTCACTCTGCAGACCTCTTTTGCCTTAGCAATTTACAGATTCAGGTTTAGAGTTTGAGAGTTAAGAGATGTATGGATATTAAAGACAAAAAGAAAAAGTAAGGGTTCTAAATATGTGAAATAGCTATTTCTTTGAGGCATGTAAAGGACAGGCGAAGATAAGTGTCTCTTGGCCAGAATAGCTACTGGCATTGCTCCTTAGGCTTAAAAACCCATGCGCTGTGGAAACTAGAGTTTGACCTTTTGCTCCATCTCTTCTGGGTAAATGTTTTTGCATGATTTAATAGAATGGTTATTTTTTATGCAGATGACTGTTAGCCATGCTCTGAGAGGCAAAGAGAAATTTCTGGTAGAAATGAGCTCTATCAGCACGGTTGAATAAGCAGAAAGATTCTTCTAGCTATCCTAGTTTTAAGACACTTAAATAAAAAAAAAAAATCAGAAAATGAGATTTGTTCAATGGGTATTTGTTTTCATTCCTATATAATTACTAGTAATATGATTAATAAAACCATGAATAAACCATGTTTGTATGTGTTGTGGAGAGCTTTAGCAGATTTAGAATCAGCTCTGAAAGATTTACTGGAATTTGTTGATTCTCACAGTGCTCTTCTGAATTTTTTCATAGAAAAATTCTTTATTTTCTCACATACTTGTAACTGGGCAAGTATGTGCCACTGACAAATGCAGTTTTTGTAAGAAAATGTAAACTTAGAAAATTCCTGTGAATTTCAGCAGTTAATTTTTTTATTGTCTTTGACTTATTATGGCATTTTTTGTGGTATATGTGAGATATTATCATACTTAATTTTTATTGTACTCTTCACAGAGGATTCAGAAAAGCAAAGCTAGCTTTGCCAGTGAGCTTTACCATTAAGATGTAATTGTCATATACCTACAGATTAAAGAAGTGAGAGTGACAGACTGTAAAAGAATTAAGATTACAGAATAAAAAAAATTTAAAAATGAAAACTTTGAGTTTGGGAGAGAGAAAATAGTGTTTATAATGGAGCTGAAATGCATGTTTCTTCCCAGTACTCCTTTAGCTAAATGGTTACTTCACAGCTAAGAATAATATATTAGTATTATTATAAGTAATAAAGATTAATCCAATCTCCAAATTTCTTGTAATACTTTTATCTCACTTTTAATATTTCAGATTTTATTAATTCAAATGTTTTTTGGTTTTTTAGATAGCATAGAAATTCTTGTTTTGCTTATGAAGTAGATTAAATCCATACTTGAAATTTTAATGTTACCTATTCCAATTAAATGATTGTTTTGTGAAAAGTACATTCAATAAGGCTTTAGAATATCAGCTTCACCAATTTAGGCCAACAGTGGACCTCTATCCATTCACGGTGCATTTCCGTATTTATACAAAGTTGCCAAAGTACATTCAAAAGTATTTAAGTTTACGTGCACTTTGGACTCCGGCCATTTTGAAGTGCAAGGTCTTCGTGGAATGCCGAGGTGCGCTGCAGTACCACGGACAGCACCCACCACCCTCCGTTTAAGAGTAGCTTGGGAAAAATTGTCCATACTTTTCAGTGAAATCCTTTTTCAGGGTATAAATAGTATTTTTTATATAAAATAGTATTTTAGAGCAAATTTCCTTAAAACAAGGTCAAATGAGAGTGTATGTTTCTGTGATAACGGGATTTCTAAAACGCTCAGTCCATGCTCACACAATAGGTATTTTGACCTATTACTATCATTACTTGAACTATTTTAGTACTTCGGAGTTCTTTCATGGTCCAAGATCCCATTGTAGGGATTGAACAAGCATAGAAATTGATCTTTTTCCTGAAGAACTGACACTCCAAGGGTTTGTGATAACCATTATGAATGGTTTAAGCTGATACAAATATGAGTTGCTACAGACAGGGACAGTCTCTCCAGCAGTTTCCCTGTGTTGACATTAGTGATTTTTGTGGTGAGTTAGATCATGGATCCTAATTAAAAATTCCATGGTTTTCATCTAGATCCATTCCTAGTTAACTCTTGCACTTTTTCCTCCCCTAAACCCCATGTTTTGGTGAGATGAAATTTTCCTCCACAGCTGAGAGTTGTTGAGCCAGCCCTGCATGCAGGTGGCTGCTAGCTGTTTGATGTGACAGAGCAGGTGTAAGTGATAAAAAAACTTCTAAGGAAATCGAGAGATAAAAGTAGACACACTCAGTTTTACAGCATTTCAGTATAAGGCATCCTTTAGCAACAGTAAATCCAACATTGCTGTCATGGGAATTGTGGCTAGAGACAACTGGGGTGAGGCAGTCAACTTGCATATTAGTTTTTTATAACTAATGGTATCCGGAGTATCAAAGAGCAGTTTCAAGATGCTATAAAATGCAGAAGAGAGCCTTAGATGAAAATAAGTAAAACAGATCACCATAAAAAAACTCTTTCTTGAGCAAAATAGTCCTGGCTAAATCCAAGCATCCATTCGTTTTGTCTTACATAACATTTTTTTTTTCCTCTGGCTTTCAATAAAGGTATAAATATACTTTATATTTTGCAGAATCAATAATCAAAGGGAAAAAAAGCAGGCACCCTTATTTTCTACTGTTTTGTAGTGGTGCGTTCTGAATAAAGAACGACTTCTTTATTTTTAAACATAAAGTGCGTTAGTACGTAGTAAAATAAAGATACCTGGCAGAATGTTGAGTTTTCTGCAAGTACTTCTATACAGATATATTGAAATACTTACTTCATTAATGAAAAAAAAAAAAACCGCTGTGCAGTTTAAATCTCAAACCAATTTTTAAAAATATGTAAGCATTCATTAGTCCTAACCCACTTACTGTATTTTAAAGCTGTATAATCAAGGGCTAATATGCGATTTAAAACTAAAATACAGTTGTTTTGATAGGGTGTTAAGAATCCAGCTGAGCTCATTTCCTTGCCAGTAGGTGGAGCTAGCACGTAATATGCTGCCTCCTTGTTTCCTCCCCCTCATCTCTTCTTTCCCCCCCCCCCCCCCCTTTTTTTTCCCCCATAACCAATTTTCTGATCGATGCTGGGATTCAAAGAGTGAATCTCAAAACAGGAAGCAGACGAAGAGACTACAGAATACTGCAGAGGTTCTTTTGTTGCTTTGACGGGGAGGTTCTTTCTTCATTTCTTTCCTTTTTCATTTTAGTGAAATTAAGAGTTTACAAGCTTCTTTGCCTAGGAACCTGAACCTGCAGTAGAAGGAGCCTCATCATTTACAAGTGTATGGATATTTCTTATGCCATGATTTGTAATTCTCTTTTAATCAGGTAAGACAACATGATATTTAATTAAAATGCTTAGGCAACAAATTCCAGTTGTTTTGTACCAAGATTCTTCTGTTGTGGTGCCACACCTAGTTTTCAATTAATATTAATAGAGCAAGAGGAGAGGAAATAATAGCCATCTTTGCCACTGCATGGATTTTTCATTGTATTTAATTAGGTCTTAGCACAATAACAAAAAATTTTGTTTTCCTTTGGAGTTCTCTGGTGCTATGGGTTTTTTTAAGATTGTATGTTTATAATTAGAATTACTTTTGAGTTTGTATTTTTCATCCTAAGTGTGGTAATTTGTTGCTGGTTTTTGAGGTGGTCATCCACAAGTGTTTTCTTTTTCTAGTGGAGGCTATGTTGGTGCTGTACCCAGAATATAAATTGGAGTGTATTTTAAAGCATAAAAATACATCCCTGGGATTGCCCAGTTTTAATGCAGAAATGTGCTGCTGCTTCTTTATACCATCTTCAGTCAGAGGCTTTCTTTACTTCCTAAATTCATCATTTTGTTTCTGTGAGGTATAAGAGATTTACAGGATTCTCTCCTCCCTCATCTCCCAAAACAGCCTCTCCCTGATGGAAGACAGAATGGAGGACTTGTATGTGACTAAATGTGGTTTTGCACTGCTGCAAATATCATATGAAACACGTGTGTTTTGTGAATTGTTTTATATATATATATGAATGAATTTTTATTGTAAAAACTTCATTCCATATTGCATGAGAAAGAGGGGGAAAAAATGCTCTTTTTGCTATTTTTTTTTTAGATGCATGATACACACTGGGAGAGACAGCAGAATGACTCAGGAGGTGGGAAGCTCATGCAGCACCCCCTGACTCTTCTTTCAAACCTTCTGCTTTTTTTCTTACCTTCTCTTAATTACAGCAATAATTTATTTAGTTGGGAAAAACAACATAGAGATACATTGACTTACACAGTCACAGATCAGAGAAAGGGCTCAGTAGCCAGTATATGAGAAAAAAAAATGTGTGATTAGTGCTTTTTGTTATAAGGTGGTAAGTAGGAAAGCACTTAATCAAAATTTTCACACACCTGTGTAAAGGTAAACTTCTTTTTTTTAGTGGTGATTAGTGAAAATTGCCTGTTGGGATTTGAATGGTAGATGCTGCCTTGGCTTTAGATGTTTCCTTACATACATGTGAAATGTTAAGAAGGTTCACATGCATTCTTGCCATCTATGCGTGTTGCCTGCTCAGTTGTATTTTTCTGATCAATGTTTACAGTATGTATATATGGATATAGCTCAGCTATTGTAGTTCTGAAGATATTTTCACTAGATGGTATAGGATCATCCATTCTTGAACAGATCTGGAGAAAAGATGAAAAATCACGTCCAAATGATCTGCAATTTCCTCCGGTGACAAATGCATTAAAGAAATGGTGCTCCCTTATGTCTATAGGCCCCAATTCAACAACAAACAGGCATGTCAATGGGATGACTCACATTCTTAATATTAGGCAAGTGTATAAGTACCTGGCTCTGTTCTCTTGATTTTTAGACTGCACCAATGCTCAAGGAGAGAATAACTTTTTTTAAGCACAGAAATTTTGCAGTGTTCATAAAATGCAGTTAGTAGGCCAAATGAGCATATAGCTTCAAAGACAAGCTATAGATTTACTTCTACATTTAAAAAATAAAAAAGAAAATCCATCGAGTTGTTACAAGACAAAGGAAAATATTGAAGCTGAATTCTTATGGATTTTTAGTACGTTAATTGTGAACGTCAGTATTTGGGAAATACAAACACATAAATGGCTATAACGTATCAAAGCATGAACCAGTTACCTTTCAGTAGCGATGAAGTCAGATATCTCTGGAGGAGTTCAAGCAAAAGTTGACCCTAAGAGAAAGGTGGCCCTCCTTACCTTTTGTGAAACTCAATTTTAGGGGATATTTAAGCCTTCTCGTTATTTTTGTTCATCTGAATTACTGTAATTGAAGTGTACTCTGTACACATATAAGCATCAGATCTCCGCAGCAGAGACCAGCAGCCCCACTCTGTAGCCAGAGCAAGAGCCCAGCAGCAGTTACCTTGTCAGCGCTGCTTGCTCAATTTCTTCATCGCAGACCTTGATGAATGGATTTGCTGGGTCACTACCTGCTCTGCCCCTGAGTAGCCCCTAAACTCTCCCCCTGAGGGTACAGAGAGGACACCGAAATCTAATACAGCCTATCATCTGCTTGAATCATACTAGGCAGCAAAGAATGCAACTGTAATACCTTCTTATGCATGCAGCTCTCAGCTGGAGTACAAAAATCACAAGCAAGATTTTACTGTGTTGCTTCCATTGTTTTAAGGCTACGCACACACTCACACCAACTTCTCCAGAGGACAGTGTGGATCCTCTGCAGCGGCCGGCCCTGTACTCCCCCAGAGCAGGGGCAGCCCCTCGCCCATCAGAGTCCCCTCACTCCTTTCTTTTTGCCCTTGGCCCTGGCTTGCCAAGCAGGTGTTGGGAATCCCAGAGGCCTCCTTTCTAGAGGCTTCCCGAAGCCACTTGAAAGAATCCATTTCTTGTGCCTCTTCTCCCCTCGCTGACACCTACCAGTCTCAGAAATGCTGGGTTAAAAGACATTTCTGCCAATGGTGGCCTGAATCTCCTGTTCTTCCGTTATTGTCTTTGCAAGACAAATGATGTACCTGATTTCAAAGAGGTGTTAACGAGGGGAGGCAAATGATGTTGTGAATCATTAAATACCACAAGGATAAGAATCATAAAAAAAAGCTAAGGAGGAAATTGATGATTCTGTAGTCACTGCATGTTTGGGAAGATGTGCAGTAAAGAAGGTTTGGGACCAAAATACTAAAAGAGGATAATTTAAAGAAACATTGAATAACAATATTCATGTTACTCAGGTCAGATTCTTATTTTTTCAAGCTTGCAACTTTACCTCTCTTATTTATGCTCCTGAACCTACTATTGTTCCTTTTTTCTACCCTTACCTCCAATTTAAGTTAGGCTGCTTCCTCTTTCTGCCTCTAACTGGTTTGGGACCAGCGGAAGGGCTTTGCTTCTGCTCCTGGTTTCAGCATTTGATGCTTCAGCAGCTATTGCTGTCAATTATACTGAATGGGCTGCTAATGCTAGGCAGAGACTCAGTCAACATGTGGCAGCTCTGTAAGTATTTACTGCAAGCCGCTAAGAAGCTTTTTCTGAGCATATTTAGAAATTATTTTAGAGAAGTGCTGAATCGCCAGATTTCAATAAATTTAAAAAGGAGCAACAAAATTCAAAGTCTTATATTGCCTGAGCCGCCTACTTGACAAAATTCAGAGTAAAGAGGTTGTAGCAGAAGTTCTCAAAAAATGGCTGGAAGTATATTTTAATGTCACAGTATTACCAACATACTCATTAAATAATCACAAAAATAGTTTTAAATATTCCTATTAAAAAATCAACAACATAGATTAATTGTTCTTGCCTTTTGGCTTCTAAACTTGTAGATTAGTGGAATAATACTTTCAAACTTTTCCCAATAAGTCAACTACAAATGTACTTTTTCTATTAAGCAGTGAAGTTTTTGTTGTTGGTAGCATTCAAGCTGAAAGAAATAAGAAGTATCATGAGGATACATGGTTCCACATTGTCAAGTTCAGCTTTTCTTTGTAACTTCTTTGAAAGAAGTATCTCACCATTTATAGTGTCATTAAAGAAAGAAATCGGGATGAGGCCAACAGTGTAAACAAGTTCAGTCTCAACAATTAATGTTTCGCAAAGCTGAAGGCATTAGGAAGAGATTCTCATGATGGAAACTATTAAGCAAACAAAACTGTCAGCTCTGTTCATACTACATAGAAAAAAAGTCCAAAAAATATTAAAAAATCAGCAATAACTTATTTTTTAGATCTCTCCATCTGAAGTTCGGTGATTGTTTCTGTATGAAGATTCCTTGGATATTTTTTTTTTATAATTCTGATCACAGTTGCTTCTTGATTCTTAGGTCAGCTTCCCTTAAATGTGGGCAGAATCTGATTTTGGCCAGATGAACTGTTCTTGAACTGCTAATATTAACCAGTTCTCATTCATCTTTCTGGAGATCCTCACAAGTACTTCCAATTGTGTGGTAAAAATGGAGAATTCTCCCATCAAGAAAGAGGATCATGTTCAATAAGATAATGATTGCTCTATGCAGTGTATAGTCAGTTACCTTACTTGGACAAACTGATAACATATAACATGAGCAGACATGCATTTTAAGACAGTGGATGTCCAGGTTTTGAACATACAGCAAGTGGTGTTCTCATGGTCTAACATGGACCTGTCATATGACAGGAGATGCCTGATTTTTATGCCATATGGTGCTGCTTGTCTGGTCTTAAATAACATGCAGCTTTTGAGTACATTTAGAAGATGTCAAATGACCTGCTGTAGCTAAAAAATTGGGTACCATTCAACTCTGCAGTAGAAAGCATGACTGCAGTGGGTAAGCCAGCTCTCAGCTTAGTACTTTGGTTTCAAAGGCAGTATATGTGCTTTATAGAACTGTACCAACCCACCTGATTATTTTGGTTACTCATTTGGCCTGCTAGCCTACCAATCCATAGCTTTCCAGTCACTGGTATGGAGCTAACTGAATTAAAGCTACGATATTTCCACGTCTACTGCTGTCATTCCTCTGACAGCGGTGCGAATTTTGCTTTAGTTAAACTATTACCAGCAGGCTTTCAGAGTGGGGCAGAAACAGTCCTCCTGTTTGAATGGGTGTTATTTATACATTAATTTTTTTTCTATACCATCCTCACCATGTCTCACCCTCCTCAATGTAACTGCAAAATCCTCAGCAGGCTTTGACCCCATGTAGTTTTGTTTGATGATAAATGTAAATGATTCACTCTGAAATGAGGAGTCTGACTCAAGTTCTCTAAAGCGATACACCGTGTTCTAGACTCACCCATTTGTCTCGGTAGGATCGCATATACATTAGGAGCCAGATTCCACATATGTATACAAAATGGAGTCAGATGCATGCAAAAAAATTTGACAGTCTGTGATCTCGAGGAGAATAGTGGCCGGAGCTTAATGCATTGTACACTGCATACAGATAGAGCAAGGTCAGAAAGAAGTGTCCTTTCCCTAGACACTGTGGTCTGAATTTGCTGTTTAAAAATGAGTTCCATAAACAGGTGCCACCAAAAAGAAGGCTGAAGTAGCACCTGAGAATCTAAACAGACGATGTGCTTATAGGGAAGTGTATGGTAAATTTCTATACAACCACAACTATTATGAAACAAGAACTCTGCCCAGGATATTTGAAATTTGACAGCTGATCTCGAAGTATATTAATCGTATTTTGTTTATTTGTAAGTATTTGTACCAAATGCAAACCAGTGGAAAAATCCTACCTCTTGGGCCACAAGGCAAGCTTTGTTAGATCAGTTCTCCCCCCTGGAAGTCTTTGGTGAGGTTGTTCGAACTGGGACTGTGGCACACAAGGTCATATCGCAGGAGTGTAACAGGTGTTATTTGTAGAGTGTGTGACCTCCATATGTTTTCTCTTTACTGAGAGTCAATAATGAAACCATGGAAACTAAAAGATAAGTACTGATACCAGGCAGAATGAAAAAATCTTCCATCTCTAGTTGTGTTAACCTGAAAGCAGACATAAGGCAAATACTGCACAATTGTTTCCAGATTGAGACTTCAGTGATGGCTGCACAAACATCCTGATGGCAAATGCATTTGCACAGGTTAGATTTTGCAGTGCAGGGGCAGGTTTCTATGTTGTAGAATGGGAAGTACCACAAAAGTGCTGATGGTAGACAGCCTCCTAGGTACCATGATAATACTACTGAAAAATTCTCCTAGTAAAGCAATGAGAATACGCTTTGAAAATACTGGGGTGCAGGATGAGCTAAAGTTTAATTTGGCTTCTGGAAAATGGAAAGCGCCCAATTTTACTGTCAGTAGTAATGGTAAGATGCAAATCTTTAAAGTTACTAAGGAAATCAATTTGATTAGGAAGCAATAGACTGTAAGTGTTACTGGGCCACATTTATGAGAGTCACTTTTCAATAGAATAACATTTTACATCTTGCAAACAGTTTGCTTTTGTAGCTTTGTTGGCTAAACATATGCAACAGTCAGAACATTTTCAAGAGTTATTGTTTCAAATGATTTTTTTTACAATATTTTCCATTAGAGTTAACATTTAAAGCACTCCACAGCCTTTAAAACATTTGTGACTGTAAAAAGATATTTGTGCTTTTGCCAGCTGTAGTTTTTATGAATTACATGATCTTTGATCTGAAGCAAAGCTTCAGCCCTCTGAGCCAAGCTGAAGGCAGGCTAGTCTTTGCACAGAGAGAAATCTGTTACTCTACTCCACCAGTATCCTTCAGGGGAAAAAAAAAAAAAAAAAAATTAAACTTGAATGTAAGCCTCAGGGTATGAAGATGATGACCTTTAATATTATATAGGACACTTGGGTGCTGTTACTCATGCTGATATCCTGCTCGCTGGAGTGACAGAGGCTGGGAACCCAGAAGCACTCTCCATTGCTGGGAAAGGGATTATATAGCTTTTCTCAGTAGTGACCTCACTTCCAAATTAGTTTAAGGATTCACATGTTCTCAAAATAATCTGTCCTTAGTGAGAAAGATGATGGATATGATGCAGAAATTGAGTGAGCTGGTATACATATTGTGAAGATGGGCAAACATCTCTGAAACAGTGATAAGGAAAGGAAATATCCAGTGGGAATCTAGATAAGAATGATTGATGGGGGGAAAGCAATCAAGTGTAGGGGGAAAAAGAGAAATTTTAGGAGGGTATACAAATCCAGTTCATACGAGAAAAAAGTAGCATCCATTGTAAAGCAAATATTGAAACGTGTACCTGTGTTCCTGTACGGAGGTAAGCAGTATGGTGTGCATGGCTCCAGTGGGAAGATCTCCTTGCAGTGGTGCGGCTCCAGAGTGCAGGTGATACTGTGAGCAAGGAATGCTTGAGAAAAATCTTTGGGGAGCTCTTGCATTCCCTCTAATCAGAACCCGTTTTGCTGGCTGATAGTGGGAAAGGAAAAACTCTCCTGAGGAGGTTTTCTACATCCGCTCCCTTGCTTTATTCACATGTACCAACAAATGCAAATGGAATATACTCCAAGAAAAATTACAGTTAGGAAATTATTCCAAACTGGAGTAAATTGTCGAACTCCACTGAACAATTCTCAGTTCCAAATCACCCAGCTACAAAGGGCTGCACTTGTATTTTAGCATAGACTTTTGTAGATTATCCTGAGCAATCCTTCTTTTCCCCATAGTTATAAAATGATACTATAATGAACAAGCCTCCCCTCCTTTTTTTTTTTTTTTTTTTTTTTTTTTTTTTTTTAAAAGCTACCTTGAAACTGAATCTGCTTTTTTAAAGACAGTAATTGAACTTTACAGCTGTTGGTTCTCTGGTTTGTTTCCCAGAGGTTTGATGAGGTTTTCCCCCTCTTATGAAAAAATTCAGGAGCTAAAATAGATTAGTTTTGGGCAGATATAAGGTATAACTGTTCAGCTTTCTATTTCTGGCACATTCCCCTACTTAAAAGGAAAAGTGCACAGGAGTTTTCTTAACTTCACTACCCAGGAAAGTGATGTCTAAGTATAAAATAAGGCACCCATGTTTTTGCAATAATGCTTTGTCATCAGGCAACTTACTAAGGGACTCTCATGAATTTGGTGTGTTCCAGCTGAGGCTCATGTTAAATGAGGGGACTTTTATAAGCCATACCGTGCAGAATGTCAGAATAAACACTCATAATGATCTCCTCTGATCCTACATTTATGAATATGTGTTGTTCCCTCAGGCCTTTCAAGTTTCTTGATGGAATAGTTACATTACCTTTCTGCTCTTACTTAGTTGCATATGTCTGCCATATGCACTTTGTCCGTCAGGATAACTTGATCCATAAAGATGTTTTTATAGTGTTCAGAATATTCTCAATTAATGTCTTGGTATGACAGTTAGGTTATCAGGACACTATAAAAGGCAAGCAGAAACTGGGCCTGGCAAGCTCTTTCAGGTTTTCTTTTAATGGCATTTCTATTTAATTGTGGGCCAATTAACTACTTGGTTTCCTTTCAGAAAAAAGAAATCTTTTAAATTTAATAGACAGTTGTTTAATGCTTCCTAATGCTGTATATCTGACTGAGCTTTTCATTTCCCAGAGAAACAAACATGCTGGTCAGGTCACCAGGGACTAGTGGTGATGTTTGCTGTCTTCCTTTGCATGGGAGGTGGTGGGGATGAAGCTGGAGCTCTTAAGTTTTCTAATGGTTCCTGTATGATGGTCTGGGAAATGCTATATAACAACTCAGCTGTGTTCTGCACAAGTCACCAACCATATTATTCATCATGAGATCTAATTTCATGCTGTTTGGTTTAATTTTTCCTTTTTGGTTGCCAAATCTTGAATACACATCCAGCCTTATGTGCCTCACACTGGTGACATCTTCATTTAAAAGACATACTTACTCAACTGTAGGGATGCCTGTACTGTGACGTTTTGGACAGCTGGCAGAACTGTAATAAATCATAACTATTAAAATTTACTGTAATTAAAATATATGCTAAGTACTATAACAGGAATATTCAGTTCTCACCCTGCCTCTGTTAATGTGTATTGGTATGCAAACCACTTATATTTTCATCTGTCATTCTGTTTCCAAAACCACATGTGGTCCTGTTTCTCAAAATGTAAAGTGGGACTAATGTTAATAGGTGCAAAATAAGTGGCTGATATTTAATAAAGAGGTGTGGAAGTATAACGTTCCACTAAATACTTCACATTTTAAAAATTGCATTAAAAGTATGTTAGTAAGTGGCACAGTTGAGCAGTCAGTTATGGGACACTGAATTAAGGCTCTCTTTACATTCTGGAAATCAGCCACATGATTTGTAGCCACCTATGAAAAGAGCAATTTGAGTGAATTGCCTGCCATCATATCTGAGTACTGAGTAGGATTCATCTCATCTCTCACTCTCTCCCTTTATAGTCAGTGGAGAGAAACAGGCACTTCTAGGGCACAACTTGCCTCACCTTAAGGTAAATATCTAAAATAGGTCAGTAGAATTGCCTTTTAAAGGACCCATTTTTCTCCAGTGAATATGAAGGTACTTTAGATTGGCTTAGATGTGGATGCCTACAGATACAGACATCTGACGCCAGAGAAGGTGAATCCTACTCGTGACACAGGCAGAGGTGACATCCAGTTCTCCAAGACAGCATACGGACCTTACACAAAAGACAGTATTTTTTTGCCCACGTCGTTATTGTCCCTTTTCCCCTTCCCACTAGTCACTTCTCCCAATCCATGTGCAGCACCAATGAATCAAGGAAGTCTCCTCCAAAACACATCTCACTGCTTTTAAGAGCTCGTCAATATTGTATACTACAGAAGACAGTGAATGTTGCATTATAGTATCTACTGACGAATGAACCAAAAGTAAGGCAGATCTCAATGCTGTCATTTGAGTCCTCCTTTCTGCAGTCATAGGTGTTTTTTATTGGAGTGTTTGTACACAGTTTTAGGGAGACCATATTGGTACCCATATGAATGATCAGGAGTTATTGAATGTACGTTTATACATACTTTACAGACCTCTGAACTTATCATCTTTATAGTTCTGTATAAACTCGTTTTCAGATCTTTTTGTCCATCCTTCCAATTAACTCCAGTTCAGTTATCTCAGCTTTTTATTCCCTGTCTTGCCCATTCAGTCCAAGCTTTTTTGCTTTGTCCTATCATCTCGGTTATACTGGCTCCCCTCTACTCCCCTTCCCTTTTCCTTCACTTTTTTCCAGCCTGGTCTCCTGTGAGGTCAAACTGATCAACCTAGATGTTTTTCTTAGTCATAATAATCTACAAGTCTTTGTGCTTTTTGTGTCTCTGCAATCAGCCTCCAGGACAGCTAATTTTGAGGCAATTTTCTTTATCCAGGCAAACAGTTCTTCCACACGTTATTTCCCTGCAGGTTTTTTTTCTGCTGCCAGTCTTTAATCCCAGATATGTCTCCCTTTCTTCCTATCTCACCCCTTTTCCTTCTGTATTTCCTTTTTTTTTTTTTAATAACCAACGTGTAGGATCATTAAGAACACAAAGATGAAAGGATTCCCACTCTTAGGTCAGCACAGTCCACACAGACACAGGCTTCAGCTGTAGGAAAATCCCCTCAGCTGGATGCTGAAACTTTAACAGAAAAGGCATTATCTCTGGAATTCACACCTTTAAACCTCTGGGGTGGTCTTCCAAATATATGCAAACTAATTTTTCAAAAGTTTTCAGCTCTGGGCAAGTATTATAGATATCACTCCAGTAGAAAATAGTCCAAAATGCAGAATGCTGTTCTGCAAAAAGTTCTGCAGGCTTCATATTCATGCTTTGAAAATTGGCAGCTATAACATTTTAAAGAGAAATATATATGCATAGCTTTTTCTTGGAAATAGTTGCATCATTTGAGTTGAAGCTTCCCTCCAAAAATCAGCCTGAGGCAAAAATGGAAAATTTTAGCCCCAGTGCTTCAAGTTTGGCATAATCGAGCAAGGGAAAGGGGGGAGAGGGGGAACAGGACAGGTCAAGCATCTCGGTAATAAACAGCACTGCCAGCCTCATCTGTAATTATCATGAAACATGACAACCCGTAACTAGTAGCTGGCTTGGACCCATCTGCACTCTATCCCTAAGGATATAGTAACAACTGCTAACCCATAAACAAACCATCAAAAGAATAAAAGAATATTTAAAAGTAAGTATGGGACCTCATCTATAACTTATTTTCCAGAACCACCGAAATCACTTTGCTTCTGGCTTATTTGAAGTGGGACTTCCCTGAAACAAAGCCAGCTCTTCCATTCCAGTGGCAAAGAGAATCTGGTGGAGACCACGCATGGGAAAGGGAGTTGTGCTTTTTAGTTGTGCTTTTTGCTGTCTCTACCTGCTTCAGAGACCTTGATATGTTTCCAGGTGCAGCTATGTAGTAGGACATGCAGGTAGGGGCATGAGCATTGCTGATGAGGAAACACAGTCTGCGGCATCCTGCCCTTGGACGCTGATGGATATCCAGGGAGTTAATGCTTCTTTCAAGCTGCATTAACTCCTGCAGGATCCCCTCAGCAGCTGGTGCTGTGCAGCTGCAGGGAGCCTGTCAGTGGCAGTGCAGTTCCCAGAGGAAAATTCTCATATGTTATCCATGGAGATGTTTGTTTCCCCCATGTGGGATGGTCCTCACGCTTTCCGTGTCTATTGTGTTTTGGTTTTAGAAATAAGTTCCTCAAGAGGCAGTTGTGTTTGTTACTAATAAACTATCTTTGCAATTGCAGGCCTATTTAGAGAACACTCCATTTAGATTCGGGTTTCTTTATCTTGTAAAGTTACAAATTAGATACGTACCTCCTGATGCTCTCTCACCTATACCAAAGCTAAACTCAGGGTTATTTGGCATGTGGGGGAGGAGGTTATTTTTTCCTAAAAACATACCAACAGCTTGAAATCAGGACATCTTTTAAAAGCGGAGATGATGTAAAAACTGTCCCAGCACCCCACTCCCCATGTCTGTTTCTGCGGTTTTACAGTCACCATTTCCTATTAAAAAAAACCCAACAGCAACAACAAAAAAACCAAAACCACAACCACCCCCACATGAAGAAGGGGAATTGGCTGACTGCAGACAGTAACCGGCGTGGCTATCTGTATCCAATACAGACAGTAAACAAATTTAGCAGGAGGAGGGATGTCGATCCCGCCGGTTCCTTCCCGCCTTGGGGGTAAAGCCTGGATTTGGCACCAGCCGTGCTCAGCTCGTGGGACAGAGGGGACCTCGCTCGCCAGGGCTCCAGCTTCTGCCCGGGCGAGGGCTGGCCCAGGGCCTCAGCTCTTCCTCGCTGGTGACCCCGAAAGGCGGATTCACCTCAGCCCCGCGGAATGAGGCCCCCCCCCCCTTCTCCACGGCAGCCCCCCTCCCCCCTTCCACTTCTGCCTCTGTAACCCAGCCTTTAGCTACCCAACGCTAAATGCCTGCTCTTTTCCGCCCCCCTGCTTCTCCCGTTTGATTAGGTCCTGCTGAAGCAGGCAGGGGAAGCCTTCCTTCTGGAAAAAACAGTCTGCCTGGAGCAGGTTTTCACGGGGTGTCTCCGCAGCCCGCGGGCGGCGGCGGCGCTCCCCCTGCGCCGCGCCGCGCTGCGCTGTCTGCCAGGCCGCAGCGCGGGTGCCGCAGCCGCCGGGCCGGTTGCTAGGCAACCTCCCCTCCGCGCCGCCATTGCGGAGCCGCGTCCCTTCACAACCCAAGAGCTCCCCGTCCGTCTCCCCAGCAGGCTTTTCACTCGGCGTTGGCGTTTCGAGCGACGCGAGGCTGCCCGTCTTCGCTTGTTGTAGCGCGGCGTGGCAACGGGAGGCGATGAGGTCCAGGGCGGAGGATCGGCTGCCGCACCTGAGGCGTCCGGCGGCTGGGGCGGGCTGGGGAGGTGGCAGCCCGGGTGGGCTCGGCACTGCGGCCTGCGCTCCGGCCTGCCTTCCCTCTCGTTTTCCGCAGCGCCCGTGTTGCTGGCTTGTTGGCCCTGCGAGGTTAAAAGGAGCATGCGGGTGGAAGCGGTTTGGGGTTGAAGTGGAAGCCGGTTGCCACATTTTACCGAAGTGGAGGGGTCCTCGGCCCTTTGTCCTTGACTTGAGGGGAGTTTGGCCCAGCTTCGCTGTCAGAGCCTGACCTGGGCTCACGTAAGCGTTAACTGAAAAAGCACGGTTTTCTTCAGGTTGTGTTTGCAATAGAAGACAGTGAGAGGCTATAAAAGTGGAAACGCACAGTATTTTCCACAATCACTTGTCGGTAGGTTCAGAATCATGATTGATGTTGTTCATCTAAAATTGCTAGGTAGTTGTTAGGGGGATAGTAAAATCTCCTATCTACCTGGTGTCTTTTATCCGAAAGGTTATAAATTATAGATGATTGAATTTTCTGTAGCTGTGCTGTAGTTAAGATTAATGGAGATTTCATTCTAAACATCTTTACGTAATGCCCATACTGGGAATGTTAAACTCGGGGTTCTGGTTTGTCAGGAAAGAAATCGCAGCATGTTTTATTAACAGCATAAGTAGTCAGCACATTCTCCTATTCAGGCATCTGGAAATATCTAGCTCATCCCATACATATGGCACTTCTGTTATCATTACATCTTTGAATTGTACAGTCACTCTCCCCACACAAACACACTAAAAATGGATGTATCTTTACCCTGACACTTAAGTTACACAAGAATGTACTTGTGGGCATACATTTCTCACAATGGATATCAGAGCACAGATTGATTTGATGAAAAGACCACCTCAGCTAGATGGCTGAAAGGCCTTAATCACTTAACCAGCTTCATTAGGGATTTGATGAATGCTCTTCTCAAATTGCTTTGTCTCCCACATTGCTGTTTGCTCTGGAGACAGTATATTTCTTTTTTTGTAAAGAGAAACTTGAACTGTTGTTTTGAATCTTTCTCAGGTGTGCATTGCTCTTTGTTTTTTCCTCTGTTCATGGAGTAGTGGAGGAGCTCATCTGAGTCTGGCAGAAAGCTTATTCACTGTATACAAAAAAAGTTAAGAATGGTATTTTCATGAAGTGAAAAAAACATTGTCTAATGCTAGAAAGAAGGACTTAAGGGCCTCTTATCTGGAAAAACAAATAGTTTTTTGTTCATTCACTGACATTTGATTGAAAATCAGCAATTGTTCAGAGACCATTTCTGATAAAAGAGGAAAATGGAGTATGTAACTATAACCAAATGCAAGTCATTGCCAGTTATTGGCTAACAGTAAGTAAAGATAACAATCAACTGATTTTTACCAATTTATTTTTCATACTTCCTTGGAGTACATCTTGCCATAGCCCTGTGGGCAGTACCCTGAAATAAGTTTTAGAGAGAGCAAGAAAATTGATTTGAAGGAACCCCCAAACTTTCCCAATAGAGGTCTTTGTATACCTATTTTCATATTAGATGATCCTTGCCATACTTTTTGCATAAAATGCTGTCCTGATGTCATGATGTCCATGTTGAAAGGCAGAGGGTGATCCAGGTCACCTCCTGATCTTGGAACAGCAGTCCTGAGGCTGCTGTAACTGAATGCTAACCCAATTTGATCCCTAGATTTGCTAGTGTTTGGGCATTTTAATAAATCCTTTTGCTTTTTTATCCTACCTATACAGGGTTCTACACCAGGTACAGGATATGTGCTAATACTTGTTGACTGTACAATTGTTAGAGCTCTGTTCAGCTCCAGCATTGGAGCACTGAAGATCAGTTTATTCATACTCCGGTGCCTTAAGCCCTATTGAGCTTCGCACTTAGGAGAAGCACTAAAATTTGGAAGGCACTGTAGATAGCTAGTCCTCTGCACTCTAAAAGTGAGAGGACATACTAAGCTTCTCAATTTCTTTCTTGTAGTGTGATGGATCAACTCTCTGATCTGTCTGAAATCTGGCCACTTATTTGTAGTTTGCAGCCAGACCAGTGAGCTGATCTGGCTAAAATGCAGAGGTGCAGAAGTGCTCAAGCCAGCACAGTGGGAAATGACCAGGGTTAACAGTGGGTGGAGAATGGGGCTGTACCTTCTGAAAGCACCATCTCATATGGGCTTAAGATTTTCAGAAACTGCATTTTCAAAGGTGACTTGCTAGTTATACATCCATTTAAAATGTTGGACAATGTGTAGGAAGCTGTATTTTTATATAGCTCTTCTAAGAGCCGTTTGGAAAAATTTGTTGTATAGAAAAACCTACTGTTCAAGTCTCACAATTCAGCACATAGATACTGTATGAAGAGAACTCTGTCAGAGCTCTGACTACTGAACATACCATGCAGCTAGTATGAAACACACAAACCTCAAGCACAGGAAAATTGATTTTTATTTGCTGTCTACTAATTTCAGCAGTGGAGTAGTGAGACCATAAATCTTAGCAGAAATACTGCACCAGCTGTAAACCTTCCACCTTCAGACAGGGCAATCACATGTTATACAATCTTTCATGCACTGCCATGGGGTGCTGACACATCCAGAAAGGCTATAGCCCTTTGAGACACAACAGGGTTTTTTCCAGCATTTATCTTACCCATGTATAGGAATAGCAGTGATGCAAGGTGCAAGTAAGAGAATGGAGTATGAAATAGCTCTTCAAACTTGATTGTTTTAATTTCTCTTTGTCAGGCTAGGGCAAAAGGAAAATACTGGAAGGAGAGAGAAGTAAATAAAGAGAAACTGGGGGCAGACCTCTCCTATTCCACACCAATGCTTCCTTAGGCACTCTTGTCTCTTTCTCTGTAAAGAAGTCCTTGGGACTTTCCTGCATGGGATGACACTTTTTTCTATCCTGCACCCCCCTGGCTCTTCAAGAACTTTCTCAGCCAAGAGTGACTGAAATCATCCCCCCTTCTTTTCTGCCTCTCTGATACATAAACAATAAGCTCTTGCTCCCTTGAGGCCTGGGGAGAAACATAACAGATGGAGCAGCACAAAACCATGAGAAACCTATGCTTATTAAGACCCTAAAACAGTGAGGGCCTGTTATAAGTTTCATGATTCTCATCCTGATCAGTTTTGCTACAAATCTCACACTCATCACTGGTCTTTCTTTTTACAGCGCCTAGACTTTCTTAAAGCCCGTGAATGATTGTGGTGTGTCTACTCTGTTCATTCTCTATTTTCACTGGTAAAATGTTTTCCTAATAAATCCCTCTTGCGCAGTTTAGTCCCACAACCTGTTTGCCTGTATGCCAGATAAAAAGAAAACAAATTCCTCCTCTTCCTTGGAAGAGCTTTCTAGACGTATAAAGATTGTCATTGTATCTTCCATCAATCTTTTCAATGTAAAATTAAGACAGAAAGAATGCAAATAAATCCCACAATTCCTTAGATGTTTTCTCATAAATTATGTTTTTATTGCTGTGATCTGAATTCTTTCTAGGTGGCCCCCATATTTTTTGAAATGTAGTAACCAAGTTGGACATACTGCTCCAACTAGAAGAGTAGAAGATCGTTTCACAACTTTATGAATCCAAGTACTTGCTTTTGTTTTTTTTCTTTTGCAAGGTTGGCATTTTTCACTCATGCTTGGTTTGTGATGCAGTAAGTACTCCAGATCTTTTCCTGCAGACCTATTGGTGAGGTTGTGTTCCTCATCCTGTAATTTTTCAGTTATTTATTCTTGCCTAAATATAAAACATAGGATTGTATGTCTTAAATTGCATCATATTTTGAGACCATTTCGTTATTTGTCAGGACATTTTAAATTCTAATACTGTCCTCCTGTTCACCTGTAGCCCTCCCAGTTCATGTCATCTGCAAAGCTAGCAAACATGTTTTTCAGTCATCTAGATCACCATGATTAATTTAGTAGTATAGTGTTTTAAGTAGCATGGGGGGAAGAGGTGACAGGAATTTCTTTAGATTCAGTGCATAAGATTAAATGTATACTATTTACAAGAAGAAAAAGCTCCCTTTTCCCTCTTCTACCTTTTTAAATGCAAAAAATACTATCTCATTTTAGAGCATAATCTTCAGATTTTTTTTAAGATTAAAATTCTTAGAGTAGTACTAACATTTTGCAAACTATAGCAAATACCACAGTAACCTACGCTTTGGTCAAAGTTGCTCATCATCATTATAATTTTAGGACAGAATTTATTTAAAATTTAATTAATTGTTTCAGCAAAGAAAGTGGAAATATGCCAATGTAATTTGCTCGTATCATGAAGTTGGGAGGCATTGTCACAGAACAAGCAAGCTACTACACAGAAAGGACTAGATGAGTTTGATGACTGGTGTTACTGGCATGAGATGAAATTCAGAACTATAAATGAAAAGTCATGCACTTAGGGACAATTCTAATATAGTACAGGAACACACAGCTGGAGAGTAAAAGCATCACAGAACCACAGAATGATGGCAAGTTGCCACATGGGTACATTTTAATGTTTAGCTTTAACATTGAACAAAGACAGTTAATTTTTACAGATTTCTGAGGAGAAGCTGGTAATCTGTTTTCCTTCTGATTTTATTAATCAGGATTGTCTGTAGATGAAGGGCTTCTAGATAGGCAGGAAAAGACTCAGAAGTTTCTCTCAGCTCTGTCCTGTCAAAAATCCTTCACCCTAATGTAGAGTTTCTTTACATATGACACTGAACACTTCTTCAACTCTACCCTTTATATGGGCCATGAGTGTTTTGCCAAATGATTAAAAGACAAAGTCCGCTTGAAGCGTTCAGATGTGCCACAGTACTGGGGAAGTGGATACCACTGGTGATAAAATTATTCATAAAATATACCCATGGCTGTAGGTAGGAAGCTAGACAGCAGTGAGAATTTACCTATTACCAGAATTCTTATTCCATGTTTATATTTTAGGTAAATTTTGACCATGTTTGAACAATAGTTTTTAAATGTAGATTATGTTGAATTGGGTTTTGATTGATATTTACTATCTGATTTGATCATTTTCTCTTCCTGTCTCTACTAATTTTATCTATTACATTTACTATAGCTATGTAGTATCTAATTATTTTGATCTATTTTAAGGATTGTTACTAGCTTCTCCTGATGTACTACTGTGGTCTCCTCTTTAGAAGTATATATATTTCTCTTTTAGATTGCAAAGATCATATTGCATTTCCTGCCTATTCTGTCTCTCTAAAACACTTGTTCTTTTCACCTTACAGCCTAGTAAGACTGTAGACCCAAGCATCTAAGGCAATGGGATACAATGTCCCATTGGCTATTTCCTTTTCATCTTTACTTTTCACTGTCCTTCCTAATGCTATGCATGTAGGTTGTATAGCACTGGTGGAAATCAAATTGAGATCTCAGGTAATTTCAGGCCCATACAATAAGAAACAAATAATCAGACACTTTAACTTAATATACCATTAACAGCAGAATGAAGCTCCTTTTCCATATTGTGTGAATTAGCCCAGCTTTTCCGGTACTTGGTTTACTGTAACTTTAATAAGCAGCTGCATAAACACATACGGACATATCCACACATATAAATAAACAAAATGCTTTTGTAGTTAGAAGCTCCTTTACTCCTTTTGTGAATCTGTGCTGTCTCATAATCCTCTTATTTTGAGACTGCAGAGCAGCTCCAAGTAAGCCACAGTCTTAATTAGAGCCAGCCAGAAGTTTTCA
The DNA here is from genome assembly GCF_900496995.4 of Aquila chrysaetos chrysaetos. Classification (NCBI taxonomy): domain Eukaryota; kingdom Metazoa; phylum Chordata; class Aves; order Accipitriformes; family Accipitridae; genus Aquila; species Aquila chrysaetos. The sequence goes on along the minus strand of NC_044009.1, from coordinate 33,082,119 downwards.
TCCAAAGCTTTTTAACAAAAAAAAATTGGTTACATGGAATTGTTTGCAAAATTTCTATTGATTTCATTGAATCATTTGTGAAATTAGAAAACCCTATCAAATAAAAGACTTTTCTAAAAAGGCTTTTAACGTTATTTTAAAATATTGCATAATGTTTAAATTATTCAAAAGCAAATCAATACTTCTGATGTAGATAAATTATATTTCTCATTCAACACATTTTTTCTTAGTTGCTGAAAATTTTGAAACCACTATTTTGATCCAGTCAAACTGTTCGTTCTCTCACAATTACCAAAGAACCAAATTATCAGTATTTGTCCCTCTCTTAATTGTCTTTTTTTCAAAGCCACAGTGGTGTTTCTTCAGCTGCTGTATTCTTTCTTTCTCCAACCTTTCTCACTTTAGAGTCACCCTTGTTTTTTTATTACCTTCCACAGCTCCTTTAGTCCTCTTCACAGCTGAAGGAAAGGACATGGCAGAGGGACAGAAGTAAATGACTGCCTGATGGTCTGAATCTATAGCTACAGGAATGTGTTGCTTGGAAAGTTTGAAAGAGATTTGGGTATGTGTGAGAGGAGGAGGGAAGGGCAGAAGGTTGATGGTGGGGAAAGACAGAGGCTAAAAAAGTTTTATTAGTGCAGTGGGAGAAAAAGTATGAAAATCAGTAAGCATAGAGAATACAAAGAAAGCAGGAGAGTGAAAAGAAGTAGGGTGCCGTTTAGGTGGAGTGGTGTCCAAAGGTGATGTCTTATTGATTTGCCACATTGGCGGGGCTTGCAGTGCTCCTGATCATCTAGTCTTGCTCCCTGCTACAGTGGGTGATTTCTGTACAGGAATTCACCACTGCAGTGAACACTCAAAACTGCCATCCTTCCCTCATTGCTGGCTTTCACAGATTTAGAAAGAATACATATCAAATATATTGTATAAATTTATTTTAGAAAACTGATACAAGCTATAGTTTAAAATAATCCAGACTGCCGATAATTCAGTCTCAGCAACTGCTTTGGTTGTACACTGCTTGTGCAACCTCCATTTTTCTATTTCTCTTACTTTGCTATCCCTCCTACTTTCTTTCTGTGTCACCTTCACAGTTTTAACAGCTATGGTCTCATCAGCAGTAGCTGCTATATATTCAAAAGAATTTTTGAGAATCCTGAGACCTGGCTGGTTATATAAAATCATGTATTTTAGTCCCAGAGTCTCAGTTTAAGCAAGTGTTCGAGCATGCAAAAATGCTTTACCATTTCTGACGAGAATTTATGGATGTATATCAGTACCATCTAGTGGCAATAAGAGTTATAGCACTCAGTAGGCTCGCACAGGAAATGCCAGATTTTACTTCAATAACCAGGATCCTTCAGCAGGAAGTTAGGTGTGGTCTGTAGAAGGAGAATTTAAAAAAAAAAAAAAAAAAAAAAAAAGAGAGAGAAAAAGAAAAAGGAAAAGACATGATGGAATTTTAGCTGCAGTCTTCCTTGGTGCCATTCCAAACCCACATAAGTGCAAGATTCTTCACTGGTAATGAATTTTTAATTTTTTCCTGCGGTATTAAAACAGGATTATGCCCCCCCCCCCCCCCCCCCCCCCAATTAACAATAAAATCTAACAGGATTCTGCTGCAGGACTACTTTCATTTTCCTAATTAACCCTTCTGCTGCTACTAGTCAGTGCAGCTTCCAGCAGCAGTTTGCTACAGACCGTCCATGACAGAATGCACTAGGTTCATTTGCCTGCAATGGAAGAGCACGCTCATAGGGAGACCTGCAGGAGTTGGGGTGTGTGTGGATGTCTGTGTAGGTGTAAATGGCTATGTGCATATGGTTGAAAAGGAGGAGAAAGCATCGTGTTGCAGTTTATTTAGCAGGCTTCAAAAATATGAATTTGTTGCAGCTGTGCTGGAGTATGTGTATTTAGCGAGACAGTAAAATAGAATCATGCTGATTGTATTCTAACTATTGTATCATTTTAATTTGATTGGTATATTGTCTTACTCAGAACTTGTTACTTTTTTATTGCATTTGCTATATTTTTAATGTGCTTACTCAGGAGAAGGACTCTTGAGAAAAATTCTTGAAGGCTATGGCAGAGATCCCATTTATGGTTTCAGATCAAATTATTTGCATTGGGAATATTTTCCACTTGTTCTTTTTAACTGAACTGTCTGGAGACAAGAGATGGTTCTGGTCTTGTCAGTGAAAATTGTGAAAAAAAACCCCAACCAATTGTTATGGTATCAGACATAAAAGATCTAAGTGCAGTATGTAATGATGAAAGATCATTTTTCTTTAATTCAGCAATTCTTCCAGTGCACAGTGTGTTGCCAGGCAGGGGATCTGAATACAGGTGCTTATGCCTGAATCTTGTTTCCTGAGCTGGCAGCTCTGCAAAGGCAGCATATTTGTACCCAAAGAGAAGGAGCATCTCACATTGCTTTCAAATGATCCCTCTGGCCTTACATGGCAGTAATGGATTCTAGGAGTCATTTCTGGTCCTTATAGCTAGAGGGAGGGTTGGTCCAAGGTGCAGCTTTCAGGATAATAAGGAGGTGAATTGTCTGGAGTGTCACTCCTCAGCACCAAACAAGAAACACTTCAGAACTGTTGATTCCTCACACTGAATGTGGTGGAAAATATCTCCTACTTTATTCACTGGAACGGATAGCATTACCCTTGATAAAGGCAAGAAGATGTTATTGTATTGTATGTGACATTTTTTAATACAGTCTATAGAATTGGCAATCTGTTGTCACAAGCACTAAGTTAATTCTAAACTAAATGTTTTAAGAATTGATACCTTCAAGACAACTCTAAGAGGCCAGCTGCAAAGGAAAATGGTTTGTCTTGAAATAAAAACAAATGAAAAAATCCCTTTCACAGCAGCCTCCTCTGGATGATAATTACCAAATTTAACAAGATTTCCCACAGAATATTCTATGAAGGTATATTCCTTTACATTGTTTGTAGCTATATGTGTTGCTGTAAATTTTTTCTGTGTTTTTTATATTTTTAGCACTTTTTTATGAGAGAGGCTAAACAGTAATTAAGAGGTACAGGATGAAAAGATGGCACAATCAGTGCTGGTACCACCAGGACCTGACAGCTTCCGCTATTTCACAAGAGAATCACTTGCAGCTATTGAGCAGCGTGTCAATGAAGAAAAAGCTAAAAAATCCAAACAAGAACGCAAAGATGATGATGATGAAGATGGCCCAAAGCCAAATAGCGACTTGGAGGCAGGAAAGACACTGCCGTTTATTTACGGTGACATACCTCCAGGAATGGTGTCTGAGCCCTTGGAAGACCTGGACCCATATTATATCAATAAAAAAGTGAGTGTGTTGTATATTTCTATCGGACTTCAAGAAGATTAAAATACAAGGACCCCTCTCACAGACATAGTATTTCCAGTATTTTGGACCTGGTCTTTATATATAATACATTCCCCCAGCAGCTGATTTCATTGGCAGAAATCTCAATTGTAAGAACAGAAGTTAGTAATGAAAGTTTGTGGGACCTCATCTGTTGGTAGAGATGCATTTAGGTTTATTTTAATATACCTGGCATTTTACTAAAATTTGTAACTTTCAGTGTTTTACACACAGGAGAATTGAAGAAATAGCACAAGGGTTATCTTTAGAATCATTATTTTATTAATTGCTGTATTATAGATGTGAAAGGAACAGATCTTCACTATGAAACCCACCTCAAAAGTAGCTAGACACCTTCTCACTAGCTTTCCTTACTGTCACATGGAAAGCCTAGGATGCATTCTCTTGTTGCTGGGAAGGATAGGGAAGTATGTAAAGGTAATTTCCAGGATATGCTGAAGATCATCCTCTTCCATTTTGTACTCTACAGAGGCATTGTATATCTGACTTATATAGATAGTCTGGGTGAAAATTTCTTCATATCCAGATTTATATTGTTCTATGATTGTTATCAAAGAGAGGTGTTTAAAAGAGGGACATAAATAAAGAGGAGGTAGGAATTCCTCCTGGAGTGTTGACAGAATGTTACGCAATTTTAAAAATATTTTATAGATATGTTAATTTAAAAAAAAATACAACCATATATTTCCTTTTTGCTTAAAGTAACAACAACAACTGTTGTGGCCAAGCACAGAAGTGCTGAACTTTAGACTTTTGACCAGATGGCTTTGGGTTTCCTCCAGAATTCCAGTCCTACAGATTTTGGCATCATATGTATTGCACCATCATTATTCTACCAGTAAAGAAGAAATTACCAATATTTTTTTTTATTTTTCTGTTTTCATAATTTTTTTCTTGTTCTTTCCTTTCTTTCCTGTGGAAATTAACTAGTGAATAAAAACAAATGAATTTAAAAAAAAAAACCAAACATGAAAGAAAAAGGAAGAAAACCCCCAAGAATTTTTAGGGGTCAAACTTGAACTGCGTTAAAAAAAAACAAATTCAGATATTTACTGCAGGAATTAGGGGTATGCCTCATCACTAATATATTGAAACAATAACAATATGGGCATACCGTAATAAACTAAACAGATGGAGCAGCTTTACAAAAATCAGCTGTACCTTAAATTTTCATTGCAGAATTTCTAAAAATCAATTCATGCTATGGAGAATTGTGAGTTAAATTTGAAAACAACGTTTTCAATTAAATATAGTGTTCTGCTCACTTAAGTGATTTACCCTGTTGAAATCTGGAAGTAAGACAAATGGAATTTGGGTCAAAGTGCTGATCCCTTTTCTTCCTTCTTTTCCCATTCTGCAGTAGTAAAAATCTAAATCCAGTGCTGGAAATCCTAAAGTTAGCACACTTATTATCATGCTTTGGAAACTAGAAAAGTAATTCTGCAATTAAGTGTGGACGTGAAGTAAAATCCTGCTGAATTGCTTGTTCCTGATTGAGAAATGCATAGCAGTTGTCTTGATCTTTTCCAAAAGCATAGTGGTTTCTAGTAGGAGGTGTAAGACTCCAAACTATACGTGCATTGCAATCATAATTTCTCCTATTATTTTTCTTGGTGTTCTTTGCATATCTTTGAACATCCTTGTTTACGTCAGGCTCCAATTTGATTTTTTAATATGTCTTGATGAGTCAGCATCTCACAAATGATGTTTCATCAGAGGTTTTGTCAGAGTAAAGGGAACAGAAAACAGATGAAAAACTCTGATTTGACGGCATATTTTCTTGAACTCCAGGAAGAATAGTGACAGAGTTGAAAAGCAATGGTAGCAAAGAGTACAATCCTTTCTCCTCTACAATAAAGGACCAAAGTATGGCTTGAGAATCAATGGGCATCTGAGAACGCAAATAAGTTTGGTTTGGAAGCACTGAAATTTATGATTTCAGGCAGAGGGAAACACTGTGTTTTCAGGATTTCAGCTGCTGTATTTGGTGCACCTGCTCAGAAAGTAGAGCATAATCTTTATAAATGCTGCCCTCTGATTCCAGCTGAGGCAGATCATGGCTAACTGGCTGTGCTCCAGGTTTGCATGGCTTATGTTCCCTTTGGGCTTTTTAGGGCTGCCACAATGCTAGCTAGATCCTTCAATGAGCATGAACTTTCACCCATGTGTAGAAAGAAGAGATGATAGAAATAGATAGGAATTTCCTCAAAAGCATGGAAATATAAATAATTTAAAAACTGACTGCATGTTAAATAAAGGCTTTATTCTTCTTTATTTCCCAGGTTTTAAGAAAACTTTTACATTTATAAATGCTTTTTTTTAAATGTTGGTAGTATGCATGACATTGCTGAAACTGTGGAGAGACAGTGAAAATACATGGATTATTGAAGTCTGTATTAAGTAAAAGTAAAGCATGACATAAGAAAAATAGAATTGCAGGTATGAAACTCACAAGAAATAGTTGAAAAGAAAAGCAATATGTTACTCTTCTTAGAGTACAGCAAAAACCATTCAGTACATTAGTGTCACGTTGAAAAACTGATTATTGAACACTCAATTTCCTTATTTTCATGAAGATCACTCTTGAAATTTAGATCACTGTAGTACTGTTGTCTTAGTACTTTGATGTGATAATTAATGCTGGTTATTTCATTCAGGGAATGTTGAAGTTTTAATGGCTCTTTTTTAAAGTTACGTACTTCAGTGTATATATTATAAGGTACAAAAAGTATAATAATTTTTCAAATGTTATGTACATTTGTACCTTATGTACCTGTCTTTGCTTTCTAACTAGCAATATCAGGATTACTTATGATTTCTAAATGAACTTATTCAAATGTTTTCTTGCAATTATAGTTGTTTGGCTGGAATCTACTATATGTGAACTGGACGAGGGGATTGTGATTCTGGGGGAGGTGTAAATGGAAGAAGAGTTTGACCAAATATGATCAATGATGAAATTAAAATGATTCTGGGTTTGAACTTGTTTGTAACTTGTTATCTTTTAAATGCTATTTTTCATTCTGTGTTTCTTTTTCCAGACCTTTATAGTATTGAATAAAGGGAAGGCAATATTCCGATTCAGTGCCACCTCTGCCCTGTACATGTTAACTCCTTTCAATCCTCTTAGAAAAATAGCTATTAAGATTTTGGTACATTCATATCCTTTTCAAGTGGTTAGACTAAAACTCTAGTGACTGAGATGTTACTTAGTATTTAAATCATTCCCTGGCACATGTCCCAGGATCAATATGATCTATAGTGCTTTGTCCCTCTTCTCTCTACTATTTCTGTCTTCAGTTCTTTTTTGTATTCCCTTTTTACATTTGTGTTCATTACTGGATCTTAATATAGTAATATCAGAAGCCAGACAACCAGTCATCGTCCATTACAATTTCTTCCTGTGTCTTTTTTCTTCCCCCACCTATTTTTTCCCTTCCCTCTTGTTTTTCCTATAACCATCACATCTTTTTTCATCTTCCCCCCCCCTCCACATTTTTCGTAAACTGCAGATATCTTGCTCAAAATACTTCCAGTTCTTCACTGACACTTTGTGTTAAAAATCAAATCTTTGATCCCAGGTTTGTGCTTGCATGAATATTTAGTGAAAATATGGTTTCATTATTGCTTTTCATTTTCTGATTCAGATAACAATTGCAGAAGGATAGGTTGATAAAACAACTTAGGTTTCTTGTTTTATTTCTTGATCATTATCGCATTATGCACTCATAATCCTGTAGATGTTTTAGTTTCAGTCTTCAAGTAGGTCGTGAGTTTTCCACATTGCAGATGGAGGTTTGCAAAGCCAAATGATCATAATGACTTAACTATTATTTTGTCTTTTTCAGTGTTTTGATAGCTGACTATAGTAGGTATCCCACTGGTCTGATCCCAAATGCTGATATGACCAATGAGGGCATTAACTTCAGCAAGTCTGCTTACTTAAGGAACAAATGCAAATATTTGCACACCTACATTTTACAAGAGCCTAACATAAGCACATTGAAAGTAGTTTTGTGTGTAGCAGTCACATATAGGGATCATGGTGAATAAATCTTGAAACGATTTTTTTCAATCTTGGTATAATGGAAGTCTGATAATTACAATGGTTGTTATTTGTTGGATGTTGTTATCAATGGCTAGCCTACAAATGACTTCAGAATCAATCACGACACTACATACCCTGTTGTGCATTTGCTTGCTACAGGTGTCACTACAAATAATTATTTGTCAATTATATGACACTCCTTAGCATGTTATAGAGCATTATTCAATTACATGGAATAATGGAAGATCATGGGACTGAGATGGTGGTGAAGAGCTAGAGTCACCAAAGTCAGAATGTTAAAAAACATTGTTTAAAATTATGGGAAGGTATATTCTAGTTATTTCTCCACTGGTGAAAGAATAGTGAGGATCTGCAACTCTTAGAGGACATTTCATTAAAAAAGATTTTGAAAGCCTGTGTAAAACACAGGCTTGTGAAACACTCTTATAACATGTTATTTTTTATGTTTTTTAAAATACCTTCCTTTCTCTTCTGCTCCGTTCATATATGTATTACATAGTGAGAAGCTAGATTCTGAGTAAAGGATTTGAAATTTATTTACTGAGCAGAAAACCCAAAGAATTGTTGAATGTAATGCCACAGTTGTTTGACAGTTGAGAAAGCAGAGGTATTTACTGTCGCTTGAAGTTTTTTTCATTAATGTAGACATGCAAATAAAACTTCATGAGGGGAACCTCACAGTCCTTCCCACCCCATTATACTCAGATTTCTATTTAGGAGTATCGTGTGAACCTGCATTTTAGTTAACAGAAGCTAAAGCGCTTCTCAAAGTCGAGCTTTGTCTTCTTTCTAGTTTTAGATGATGGTGCCATCATGTGGACATTTTGTGCATCATCTGTGTGGTTTTCATTTTGGTGTTTGTATTTTCATTTCTAAGAAGAAAGTAATGAGTCCTGAGAGTGAAAGGTTGTAGATCCAGAGCAGTTCTGTTAAAATCAATGAAATTATTTACAACTTGGACCTGTTCTGGAATTCTTTTAGGTTTCTTTTTTTGAGAATATCATGTGCCTTCCCCTTCACCAACTTTTATATTACAAAAGCCATACATAAAGCAAACAGTAATAAAATACTTTTCTCCCTAAAATTTCCCTATGCTCTCTCCTACTGTGTGATAACTAGCTTTCAGTATATGTATTATAATGATAAGCAAAAATTTTGGTACATGCCAAATTCTATGGTGAAAGAGAAGAAAATTGAAGAAAACTTATTTTTCACTGTTTTGTATGCATGAAGTAGATCAGATTTGTCTAGATCATCCAAAACAAATGCTTTTTGTGTTATTCCACTAAATTAGAAGCTAGTACTTCAAACTTTCACATTTTTATGTGAAAAGAAAAAAGCATCTAAGGCCTTCTTAAAATTAGGCGTTGAGGGTTTTTTTATATCTTTCAGATTTTCTAAATTTTAGTATGTGATTGTTCTCTTTTAGCTATAAAGCAGTGCCTGTGGAAGCTTTAACATATTCAGGGCTTTTCCCTGAGTGTTAAGAGAGCAGTGGAGGGATAAATAGCTTCTAATAGTGGAAATCTGCCAAAGCAGCATGTTATTTGATACTCTTTTTATGAGATTTTCTGGCTTACATTCCTTAACTCTTAACCTACATTATTCAGCATGCTTATAATGTGCACTATTTTGACCAACTGTGTATTTATGACCATGAGTAACCCTCCAGACTGGACAAAGAATGTAGAGTAAGTTAAATGGATTTTCTTTGAATAATATTCAGTAATCTGAAATAAACTGCTGTAAATTATTTTATATTAGGATGGCATGGACTGGCAGCAGCCACCTTATTGGCATATCCTTTCAACAGGTATTCTCATGCTAGCTTCTTCTGTGTAATATTAAATACATATATTTTACCAAGTTGTTCAATATCCATCCTCTGTTTGCAGTACTAGATGGGGAATGTAAGAAGAGAAGCTAGTCTTATGATCATGCAAAAAAGTGGATTATAAATATTTTCCACTGCATTCAATGTTACATCTGTGCAAGAATGCAGGGAAATACACTATTCCATCTCTGTTGCAATAACCGTTACAGATAAAGGGATCATCTGATGGATGGCTGTGTTCACCATAGCACAGCTTTCCTTTACCAAAGACAATCTAGCAATGGAAAGCTTGTATGAAAAATAAGCTATTAAAAATGTGTTTAAGTGATTGGCTAATCTTACCATAGGAAGAAAAAAAGTTCCGATATGATGTCAACTACTTGGTGCCGATATACAATTGTTGCATATTTTGTGATAGTTCCAAGGCTGTAGACTACAGCATGAAACACTGCTCTTCATGGTGTTTCATTTTTGCAATAGCATTTTATGCTTCTGCTTCTTCTTCATTCCTAAATGCTTTGGATGATACGTACCTGTTTAATCTTCAGTAATCAAAAGTGAAATCATAGAGCTATTAAAGTCAGTAGAGGCATTCTCATTTTGAATTCAATATGAACATACATGTATTCAGGATGTCTAGCATATAGTAAATATTTATGAGTAAAGATAGCTAGTTTGAATATTTATTCATGTCATTACATTGTGCCATTTAGATATACAACAGAAGTCCTTCTCATCTGTTGAGTAAAGTTGTGCAGGAAAGAAATTTTTTAGTAATTGAACCGAAAAAATTCACATTGGAAAATTAGTTTCAGTTTGGCTCAATACTGAAAATCAGTTCAAGCCTTTTCAGCAGTTTAATTTGAATTCTTTTCCATTAAAGATATAAATGAAACTAAATTTCAGGATGACATCATTTGGAGATAGAAAATTGAAATTACTCAGAATGCCAGAATTAAACATTTTTACTTTTTACATTTCAATCTCATTTTTTAGTCAAAATGAGTAGCTGAATTTTGTTGGCATTTGTAAATACTTTTGGTTGTTCTTGCACAGGATTTTGCATCTGAAAGTATTTGTTTCATTCCAGTACCATGCCTGTCTTGCTGAAGGTGGAGTACTGGATACACCTACTCTGTAACAAAGTCAATGGGGAACTGATGATGGTTGGCACATTGCCAGCACATGGTACTAAGCAACATTTCAGCATAAAAATAACACTGAAGAAAGAAGTTTTTAGTCTGGAAGCAACTTCTGAAATCCTAACATAATCCATCTGTGTGTTTTGTTATAACATGGATTCAAATTGAACATAAACGTGCACCAATGAAGTAACCAGCAATTTTGCAACTATCTCATTGGTATAGAACATAGAATTTGAACTTAAGCTGTGGGTTGTCATTTAGTCTTTTAGTCATAATTTGATTCCTCCTTCCTTATGATATAAATTCTGCAGATATTTAAAGTTGGTTGTAACTTCCATTAAATTCTTATGCCGCTTAAAGAGAAGAAATGAGAATAAAGCAACTAGAGAACATAATGTGTAAAGATAACGTGTGTTTCTGTAAACTCTGTCTTGCATATTTTCCTCAGATACACATTCACTGGAATTTATACCTTTGAATCCCTTATTAAAATTCTTGCAAGGGGCTTCTGTTTAGAAGATTTTACATTTCTTCGAGACCCATGGAATTGGCTAGATTTCACTGTCATTACATTTGCGTAAGTCTTCTACTTTTTTTTTTTTTTTAATAAAAAATTCTTTCTGATAGCATGAAATTAGTGACTAAAAATTGCCTCATATTTTGTCAGCCAGAACATTTGGAGCCTGGACTTCCTGCAGTTTCAATATGTTTCTTCTACCTCTTTTACACATTTTAGTATTTCTAACTAAGCATGTGCTGCAGAGGCCAGCATGGTGTGCCAGCCCTTTAGGATTGTGAATGCCATCAGCCTGAACTGTTCATAGCCTGTCTCCTTTCTGCATACCAGAATTAAAGGAATCCCTTTGACTTCCTGCTATAAACTGACCAAATTAGGTGTCAAACATCAAGTCACTGTGGTTTATTTTGATAAAAATTTAATTTTATGGTCAGAAGCATATGTATAACACAGGCAAAATACAGTGAACGGTGAAGAGGTCTTGATCAAAGACCCAAGCAAATAGGATAAAATCTGCCTCAATTCTGAGTAACTGTGATTTAATCCTACAGGTATGTAACAGAATTTGTAAACCTAGGCAATGTTTCAGCTCTTCGAACTTTCAGAGTATTGAGAGCTTTGAAAACTATTTCTGTAATCCCAGGTAAGAAGTAGTTGGTGTAAGGTGTTAGGCCCCTCGTATCTCCAACTGTTATTTGTGTGCTGTCATTGTGTTTGTGTGTGAACTCCCCTATTACAGATATGTGACAGAGTTTGTGGACCTGGGCAATGTCTCAGCGTTGAGAACATTCAGAGTTCTCCGAGCTTTGAAAACAATATCAGTCATTCCAGGTGAGAGCTAGGTTAAACACTGAGGCTGACTTTTGTTCTACAAAGGCTGTACTCACATTTTTAAAGCATAAGCCTTGTTTGCTACACATTGTTAACAAAATAAAAAAGCAGGAGTCAAGACATGCAATTTTATTTAAATTGATTCTTGCTTCTCCTATATTAGTTGTATTTTCTTTTCAAAAAAATCAGCCTTTGAGTTTAACAAATTCTTGCATGAGATATTTGCAGTAAACAGCCTATGTGATTTGCATCTTATGACATCAAGCTTTCCTTTACATGTTTTAAATATAAGTTAATGTTAAGCTTTCATACTGATGCAAATTTTATCATTTATTGCAGGCACTTGATATAGCAACTTAATTAAGTTTTAAGTCATGTATAAAAAATTAAACTCTAAAGGATAGCATGGGCCATGCATGGGGTATTGTTTTAAAGATGTCTTTCTTCTCCAAACCATCACCCCTCTTATATTGTAAGAAGATTATTATGATATAATTCAAGTATGCACTTATAATGTCTTTATAATGGGTCTACTAATGCAGAATACTTTTTAAAAGGTTCATATAAGAAAGGTTTGGGCAAGAAGCATCAGCAAAAGCAAACGATGCTTTTCTATGTAGGGTTGAGATATAGCATGAATAATAAAATCACTTGTTTTGGCATAAACAATGTGTTTGGTATTATCTACTTTTTATTTCTGTACACTGTAAAATAAGCATAAACTTACAGCTTTTCATTCATCTTCACAAGTAATAAGGCTTTTCATGAAAATTATTGTATCAAATATTAAACTCATTTAGTTGTCATTTTGCATGAAATCTTTATCTTGTCAGGAAAAATCACATGATTTTTTTGTGTGTTTAGTATCTGTTTAATATCATAATAAAAATCTTTTCTCTTTGCAGGCTTGAAGACTATCGTGGGAGCCCTAATTCAGTCGGTGAAGAAGCTCTCAGATGTTATGATCCTGACTGTGTTTTGTCTGAGTGTATTTGCGCTAATAGGGCTGCAGCTGTTCATGGGCAACTTGAGGAATAAATGCCTGCAGTGGCCTCCAGACAATTCTACTTTTGAAACAACTGTTATTTCCTACTTTAATAGCTCTATAGGTGAAAATGGTACATTTATTAATACAACAATGACAACATTTAACTGGGATGAGTACATCGAAGACAGAAGTAAGAGTTACTTATATCATCTACTGCATTGATTTTCTGGAATTTTTTTGAGCAGTTACAAAAGCATCAGTATCTTTCCATTGCACTTAAAATGGTGTAATCTGGCCAAGAGACATAAAAGCACTCAATTTGTGTAGTAAATAAAAGAACAGTCATAATGTAGTTTAACATACTCACAATATTGTACTGGGTACCAAAATATCTTTTTTTACCTTTTACTCTTTACTTATGACTTTTTGAGTAAATCCACATTGCAGCACAAAGCAGAAATTTCTGTGCTAGCCTCAAGCCTCCTGAAATAGTGTGACAGTCCTAATATGGGATCTGAAATCATATAGCTACATTAGTGCAAGATAATGCCCAATATCATAAATCCACATTTGAACGTCAGTTAGTTCAGGAATACTGCCATAGCACGTGAATGCAGCTGTGTTGTTTATTCTGGAACTTGGTGAATGTCTCTGCATCACACTCCCTTGCACAGCGCAGACATGCCTACTGGTGATTTATCCCATGCTTCTTATTCTAGCAAAATAAGAACTAGATTCCATTTTATGTATCTTAATTTGTTGCTTATCTGTGGAAGATCAAGAAATTAGCATTTTGGTCTCCTTTGTACTTCATAATACAGTATTTTCACCGGTTTAGGTAGTTAATGTCACTACTGTGTTAACAAAAATTGTTTTAAAATTCAGATAGAACAACTCTGAACATATCTGTAGTAGATTGCTATTCTGTCTTTCATAATGGTAAATAGCTTCAGTCTCTCCTATTTATCTATTTAGTCCCTCCTATTTATTTTAGTGTATTTAGGGTTTTAATTTTGTAATTAAATAATCTTAGGTTTTTTTATAAAGTCTGTATAAATGTGTTAACTGATGCCTGTATCACTGAAAGTTAGGAAATCTCAGTTTAACAGCTAAATGCTTTTGGATCTAAGTCTCATTTCCTTATAATCTTTTAATGTACTTAGCATTTCAGTATGCTTGTAGTATCATAGAAATGTCATCCTGGAGAAGATTTTGGATGATAACCTATTCTTAAAAACATCTGAAGAACAGATTCCATTCCATTCCCCTTTAGCTGCTTCTGGTACTACATAAAAAACAGAAAGCTTTTTCTAAATATCTGACCTAAGTTTTCCTAATCTCAGACTGAATATATTACTACTTCTCCTGTGGACTTAGAAGATAATCGTAGACTACTTTATATTAGTCTTTATGATATTTTAAAACTGTTATCTTCTTTATTTCTTATCTTTTCTAAACCAAGCAATCCTATTTTCTATTTTGCATTTTCTCTACCTATTTTCACATTTTTTTGCTTTTTTGGATTCTTTCCAATTAGTCTGGGATTTTGGTTTTTCTTTTTTGTTTGGGTTTTTTTTGGTTATGGTTTTTGGGGTTTTTTTTTGTTTTTTTTTTAATGAGATGCTCAAATCTGGTACTTACTCCTCTAATAAAGGTACAAATTTGAAGTAATTACCTCATGTGCCATATATGCAACATTCCTATTACATCTCAAAATTACATCATTTTTATATCAGCACTGTATTGTTGATTCACAGTCAACTTGCAGTTCATGACAGTCACTGCATCTTTTTGTACAGCAGTGGCTGTGGCCAGATCCTGTCTATTTTGCATTTATGTATGTGATTTTGCCTTGTCAACTGTAGCATTTTCCACTTGTCTCTATTGAAATAAATCCAATTGCTTTTGGACCAGCTTGTCAGTTTGTAAAGGTCATTCTAAATTTCAATCATCTTCTCTCCTAGCTTGATGTCTTCAGAATACTTGATGCATTTTTTTCTATTATTTCATGTCTTGAGTTGGTAATGAAACTTGTTATGAAAACCATGTATAGCACAGATCCCTGGAGGATTTTCAGAAAGATGCCCTTATGAATTGACATTGGGCCACTGGTGACTGCTCTCCGAGAATCTTTTTTCTAGTATTTTGTGATGATTCCAGCCAGAACATATCTCCTTTATTTGCTTATGGAAGCATCATGTAGGACTTGTACCCATGACTGCTATCCTGTTATTAAGTTGGCAGGAGACAGGAAGAGTTTTATATATGGCATGTTTTTTATAAACTCATATTGACTATTTTTATTACTTTATCATTATCATCTTTGTATTGAAAAATTTATTATTTAAATGTTTTCCAAAATAGTGGGCTGAGAGTTGAGCTGACTGGATGGTTTAACTGGATCCTCTGCTTACCAAATTTGAAAATTCCGCTTGGAGCCTATCTGCATCTTTAAACTTTTAAAATTTTTAAGTAGGGCTTAAATCTCTCACAGGGCATGACTATGTGAGCACCGGAATGTCTGAAAATCGACTGTTTTCTTATCTGATATCTGAGAATAGATTGCAGATGCATAAATTACACACATAATCCCTCTCTCTAAAATAAACAGATTTTATGCTGCCTCTATCGTGTACTGGTGGTTACAGAGTAGAAGCAGTCAATAGGAACTGGTTGCAATTCCCTGCTTGTCTCTTTAGCATTAGCCCTCAGTTAGTTCATGCCAGCTAAGCTAGTCCATGCCAGCTGGCAGTGAATCTCAAGGAACCATCTGCTTCCTGGGAACAGCCAGAACATACCTAATTTTGGCAACTTTAACTTAATATGCCACCTGACCCAAAAATCTCCACTAGAGATTCCCATTTTACCACAAGAATCCCAAACTAGGAATTGATGGCAAATTGGTTTTCCCTTTCTGCCTCAAAGGAAAAGAATGTGCCGGGAGCTTTTAAGACTTCCATCTCTTTAAATTATATTTTACCTCATTTTAATAGTTAGCCTATTAACAAAATACCTATAGATACTTCAAGTACATTCCTCTGCTACAGAATTTTGTGTAGTAATTTTTTGTAATGTACAATAAAAGCTTGGTTTCTCCCTCAGCTGCTCAAGTCAAGATCCAGTTAGCAATTTCTTGTGCATGTTGTGCTGTGCTTTCATGCCGCAAAAATTTCACTACTTTTTCAAATAGTATTTGGATAAAACAGTATGTAATGAATAATTATAAATTAATAACACTAAATGTTATATATCAAAATGCATGAACAAAGGCAGGGAATCGCCCTCATCCTTTGTCTCATTTTCCATGTATTTGTTCGCTCATTTGCTGACATACCATTTGGGTAGGTTACTGAGAATTAGCTGTACAACTACCTTTCTATTTTCTAAAGAAAGGCCAACTTCAAGACTCTATAGAAAGTAATTTTCCTGTCAAAACCATATTTTCATGCTTTTTTCATTCCTAATCACTATATATTGCAGTTAAACTGTTTGTTAGCTCTGCTCATTTCTTTAAAGTGTAAAAGTCTATATCATTGCTCAACTTCCATTAGGTATAAATGATGTCTTTCTCATCACCCTTTCAATTTATTTTTTTAAAAAACAGATCATTTCTACTTCTTGGAAGGACAAAATGATGCTCTGCTGTGTGGCAATAGCTCAGATGCAGGGTAAGAAAATGGTCATCATTTTTCATTATGCATCAAGAAAAAATAATTAGCTACTTAGAATAGCTCAGGTGGTCAACTTTAGTATCAACCGTACCATAGAGTTGCAAATTACCAATGTTTTGCAGTTGAAGCTATATCTAAATATAACCATCTATGTGATTTGAGTTTACACGGGCACTTTCGTCAGCATCTTAGGCTAATTTTGTAAAGGTAACCACGTGAATGCTATGTGCATAAATGTTGCTGCCAGCTTGCTGACAACTGTTTATCATCAGCCATGCTAGTTGACACTCTTCTCTTGTCCTGGTGGAGATGTGTTCATATGACAAATTGTGGGGAAGGGTAGATTGCTTTTAGTTATATTAACAAGGCATTGAAATATCATTAGGAAATGGAGTTAAAAATTGAAAAACCAATAAGATATATATTTTTATCTTAGGTATGTAGAATAAAATTTTACTTGTTCATAATTTTATTAGCAACTGGTACTCCTGAACAATTTTGTGATTTACTATAGCATATCGTAATTTAGAGTAGTTGCTAAAAATAGCATTTCCTCTTCTTTTGTAGTCAATGTCCAGAAGGATATATATGTGTGAAAGCTGGTAGAAACCCCAACTATGGCTACACAAGTTTTGATACATTCAGTTGGGCATTCTTGTCACTGTTTCGATTGATGACTCAGGACTTTTGGGAGAATCTTTACCAGCTGGTGAGGACTTATTAAAATAAACAGCACCATCACCAATACCATTACTACATAGTACTTGCATAGTTATTTTCATTCACGTGTCCCTAAGGCCTTTGGGACAGAAATCATCTTTTATTTCATATATGTAATCTGTCTAAAACAATAGGGCCCTTGTTCATGGTTTAGGTTCCCATGTACTACTCAAATACATAATAAGAAATAGCTGCTCTTTTATGAAGGTGGTTAAGCATTATTGTTTCTTTTCACAAATGAGTAAATGAACTTAAGTTGTTAAAGCTTCTTACCCAAACATGCTGTAAATAGATGCTAGTTAAATTGATTTGCAGTCTAGTACAAACATGTTGTCTTTGAAAAGGTTACATCTTGTCCCTGAACTACACATATCCTTAACCTGAAGGACAGTGGTGTTGTACAGCATGATGTTTTGTATACTGTACTGTCTTTGTGGCATTGTAGTTTGGGACTGATGAGACAAGAAGGTAAGATGCTGATTAGTGGCCCCCCTACTGTTAGATTTAAAGGCTATAATATAGACGTATAGTGGGGGCAGCAACAGCTACTACAGATTCTCATTGGTAGAAGTTCTGAAGTATTCAAGCTACAGAATCTTATTTACCGTGACCATAGTAGACACAAAGCTTGGATTTTTTCACATGTAGCCAGGATATAATACTATTTGTATATGGAAAAATTAACTAAATAATCTTGTGCTAAATCAAAGCAATTTTATAATGTATTTCTAGATTATAACACAGATGCTACCATATTACACAACTGTATTTAAAAGTCTGCTAAAAATGTGTATTATCTCTTTTTCTCCAGACACTGCGTGCTGCCGGGAAAACATACATGATATTTTTTGTTTTGGTCATTTTCCTGGGTTCTTTCTACCTGATTAACTTGATCCTGGCTGTGGTTGCCATGGCCTATGAAGAACAGAATCAAGCAACCATGGAAGAAGCAGAGCAGAAAGAAGCAGAATTTCAGCAAATGCTGGAACAACTGAAAAAGCAACAGGAAGAAGCTCAGGTATCCCTGTAAAGTAAAATTCGTTCTTCCATTCATGATTGTGGTCAGATGCTTTATGTCCACATATGAGAATACTTTTACTCCCCTACTCCTAACAATGTATTACCTTCAGTCTTAGAAATTCCTTCTTTTTGCAAACATCTTTAATGTTTTCCATTGCACTGTTTCTGCTGGCTGAGTGAACCAGCACTAATAATTTGTGACAAAAATTATAACCAATAAGCTAAGATACTGGATTTTCAAATTGGAGATGGAAATTAACTTTTATACTGAGCACTTGAAAAAGTTGCCCAGAGTGCTTGTGGAATCACCATCCTTGGAGATAATCAAAAGCCATCTGGACATGGTCCTGGGCAACCTGCTTTAGGTGACTGTCCTGGTTTCAGCTAGGATAGAGTTAACTGTCTTCCTAGTAGCTGGTACGCGCACCAGCAGCACCGCCCTGGCTCGGCGGTTAAACCACGACAGTGACCCTATCTGCGCTGGGAGTTGGACATGATGACCCCCAGAGGCTCCTTTCCAACCTCAACCATTCTGTGATTCTGTGAAATGGAGATGGAGACATAAGGAAAAAAAAACACCAGGAAATCTGCTTATTTAAGTAACATAAGCAAAACTATTGTAGGTGCAGTGGGAAAAATAGTTTAATATTTTGCTCCAGCAACATTTGGCTTTTTCTACTCCTTCCCCAGCTCTCACAGCAGAAAGCTATAGTGTTCCAGTTTTCTTTAAAACTGGAAAAAGTGAAGAAACTGGAGAAAATGCTTCTGTGGTACAGACATCATGATTACATACTGCTTTGAAATTCATTTTCATTTTTTGAAGACTCTGAAATCTTTAATAGGATAATTGATAATGTCTGCTTGGCATGTGGCCACATAGAGCAGAAGTTGAACTACGTTGTCCATGTAAGCACACGACTAAAGTCAGCAATAGGGGTCTTTTTTTTTTTGTTTGGTTAGTTGGTATCTGTTGGGTTTTTTACCACAACTTGTAAATAAATGTTAATCAAATGCTCCACAAATGTTTGAAACTTCAAACAGCAACAGGTCTCTAATAGCCTGCAGTTTAACTCAAATCTCTGATTATGACTTGCAAAACTGAGATAACCAATGTTACACCAGATCTTTAATAGACTAGAGAGTATTCAAAATCCAGCAAAATGGTGTAAGGAAGTGTTGCTTCCTCGTAACATGGATTTTTGCGATTGTTTGAGCCTTGATTCCTTACTTTTGCATAGTATTTCAGGTCAAAAATTCATTGCAACATATTGCTCCAATCTGAAACAGATGCTCGTTAACTTGGTTCTCTGACAGCACAGTTCTCCCTTGGGCTGCTCTAACTCCTGGTTTATGGAGCAGTGGCAAATTATGGTTCCTGTGGTATTTCACAAATTATACTTCTTATGATATGCTGGGTTCAGTGAAGTGGGATCATTGCTTTTATTTCAAAATCATTATTTTTTTAAGAATGGCAATAAATTTAAAATAGCGAGTGGTGTGTGTTTGTATAAATGTTGTAAATTGCATATGTGCTTGTACGTATAGGCGGCAGCAGCAGCTGCAGCAGCTGACTCAAGAGATTATAGTGGAGTAGGTGGAATAGGAGGATTCTCCGAAAGTTCTTCTGAGGCATCAAAACTGAGCTCAAAGAGTGCTAAAGAGAGGAGAAATAGAAGAAAGAAAAAAAAGCAAAAAGAACAATCTGAAGGCGAGGAGAAGGATGGGGAAGAATTTCACAAATCTGAATCAGAGGACAGCATCAAAAGGAAAGGTTTCCGATTTTCCATTGAGGGGAATAGACTGACATATGAAAAGAGATTCTCTTCCCCACACCAGGTACCATAGTATTATTACCTCTTAAACACTTCTGTTGTCTACTCATCATATGAACAAAACCCTGTAAAGTAGTTTGGTCAATTTTTGCAAAAGATACCACAGATTCTTTAATATCTTAAATCAAAGTATGACCAGGTTAATACTTGCAGCCAAAGATGAAACTGTAAGAATTTGAGAGATTTTTGTTTTATTCTGAATTTATGTGTGAAAAATCAAAATAATGTGTATTACTTAAAATGAGTTGTATTTCAAGTTTCTTAATGAAAATGGACCTATCTCTCTATCAAGATGGATGTATTCAGCATGATCAGTGGCTTCAAAATTTGGTGCACACATACAAAGGAATTTCATGTTTTAAATGAGAAAAGTACTGAATTTGGGATGCAAAAAACCCAGTAGAAAATGCATAAATGCTCATGTGAAATTTGACAAATTAATTGATGTGAGACCATTGATTGTGTTATCTTAAAGAAGGTGGAAATATGTGTGGCAATGTGTCCTTGCATGTGTTCTCTTACATTGAAACACCAGTGACTCAGAGTGCCATCTGCATCTCCCATCCAGACATTTATTTCATTTGATAGTTTTGTTATCTCTTCTACAGTTTTTAGAGCTCCTCTTCATTTGCCCAGCTCCAACTGTCCCCTCAGCACTTCCAGTCCAGTTGTCACATCCATTCTGTCCTTTTTCTGACCCTTTGTGTGCCTCAATATGCTTCTTCCTTTTATCCCCACCTTCTTGATTCTCCCTGGTCTTTATGACTTGCTTTCTCCCTCTTTTTAGTCACTATTACTAAACTCATTCCTTCCTTTTTAATCCTCTTCTATTACTGTCTCTGGAAAGCCTGTTTCATCCCTAAATAGATCATGAACATTCATATTCTCTTCATGTATCACTTTCTCCAGCTCCCATTCTCAAAGAAGCTCAGACCTCTTCATCCAGTATTTTCTTATTAAGGATTGTCCTCCTTAGATCAGACTGTGGTGGGAATATAGTGTTTCTAGCTTCCTATTTCTGCCAAGTTAACTCCTCCTTCCACATACCTCCTAACGTACTTCCTTTTTTAATAGTACTTCATCCAACCCCCCCCCCACCGCCCCAGTCCACCACCGGTTTATGTTGTTAACTGTCTAACTAATCTCTGTAAGACTTCATTGCTGAATTTAGTTAGTTCATGGTTTGTTCTGTTCCTTACACAAATTTTCACACCTATATCCATTGACTTCAACTTCATGTTGAAGACCCATCTGATCCCTTAGCTGCATATTCTTGCTTGTGTCTTCATTCAGACTGCACCCTTATTCAACTGCAGCTCATTTCATCCATCTTGTAAGCAATGAAGCATGCCTCATACAACTTGTTCCTCTTACCTTTCCATCTCCAAGTTCATTTACAGCTGTTTACTATGACAGTTTAGCAATCCCCTCCCCTCTGGTTTTCCAGCCCTAGTTCCTTTTCACTCTGGGTTCTAGCCACTACACAGAACTTCTACTCACCAGTTTTTAATAACCTTTTCCTAGATGAAACTCAGGTTTTTATCTCATCTTTGACATTTTCCTTGACATTTCACTTGCCTTCAATGTAACTGACCATTATGTTCTTCCTGAAAACTTATTCTTCCTAACATTCATGATTTCATCTTCTCTCAATTCTCCTGGTTTAGCTGTGCTTTAGAAGATCCTTTTACGGCTTTGGCAGTTTTCTAAGGGATTTCCACAAGGCCTTTTGCAACCTCCCTTCTCTCTCTCTTTTTCTTTTTTTAAACTCTACTCTGGACCCACAACTGTGAATCATTTTTAACTTGGACCTCTTTCTATGTCCCAATTACTGCTGTATTCATCAAGAATGTTGTTGCAAAGAGCACTAACCTATCTCATTGCTTTTACCTAATCTGCTAGTAAATATATCTACCTAAAGATACTTTTTAAATATCATAAAACATACTATGCCTAAAGTTCCTCCCAACCCACCTTGTGTACTTACAGTAAACAAGTCAAGTCTCAGCTTTGACTGACCCATGCCAGCATCCATAACCTCCTGTTAAATTTTCAAACTAGTTTCTTTGAGCTCTTTCCGGTATGCTGCCCCTCATGCTTGGAAGAAGCTCCCATGAGTTTCCACAGAACACTTCATTGCTTTCCTCAAATCCCTGTTTAAAACTCTCTTTTACCATGCTGCCTACAGAAAGCTTGACAGGGAAGTGACTTCAGGTGAGCTAAGACCACTGTTTATCATACCCATCAATTTTACCTCCTTGTATTCCCTATCTTTTTGTATCCATCTGTTGTGTTACGCTTAGATGATAAGTTCTTTGCAGAGTGCCTTTTTGTTCTGCATTTTGCAGTACCTAGAATAATGGGGCTCGGGTCCATAAAGATAAGTTGCAGAAGAAAAACAAAGATATTACTTTGTTATATATCGTCTCTGCTGTTCATAGAGGTCTTGGGTAAAATCAGGTGCTAATGCTAATCAATCAAGTCAAGAGAATCACTGATATGAATTAAAGTTAAGAACATGTATAATTATTTGCAAGATTAGAGCATTTTTTTGACTCTGATCCTGAAAAGATCCTCCCATAGCAGAACATTTACTCACATGAGTAAACTGATGAAGATTAGTGAGACTGTTCATACAAAATTACAGGCATATCTTTGCATACTCAGGATAGCTAAGACTTTCAAGAAATAAAAACCTTATTGCGGCCTACTTGACTAGTATCTGAAAAAATATGTATGTTTTTTAAACTAGGCAGTATTTAGGAGCTACCTGTGTGTGCAGACTGAGTAACGGGAAATTTGCCTAAAATTTTATTTACTCAGCATGTCAGACTAATGCCAACCTGGGCTAAATAGTGTCTGGATGTGCTTACTCAGTTTATGAACCGTTGGTAATAAAACAGGCAGAATGGCAGAGGAAACAATTCTGTCAAGCAATTTCTTTTACTGTAATTAAACCATTTGATTTCATATATCCAAAGTAGTAAAATAACTAGTCTTTGTCTGTCACTTATGTGCTCTTTGTTTACTACCCAAAAGGGAGTGTATTAGGGGGGCTGTACCAGTTCATTTCTTTGTAGATGACCTTACCCTTTATTAAGACATATTAACACTGTGTTTTTTTCCTCTGTATGAAAACGTTATATTTAAAAGGATTTTCATCTGATAATCATCGTTTTTATTTGCCTACAGTCTTTGCTGAGCATTCGCGGCTCCCTGTTTTCCCCAAGGCGCAATAGCAGAACAAGCCTTTTCAGCTTCAGAGGTCGAGCAAAGGATGTAGGATCAGAAAATGACTTTGCTGATGATGAGCACAGCACTTTTGAAGACAATGAGAGCAGAAGAGATTCTCTCTTTGTTCCTCATAGACATGGTGAACGGCGCAACAGTAACATTAGTCAGGCCAGTAGGTCATCCAGGACAGTACCTCCACTTCCAGCAAATGGGAAGATGCACAGCACTGTGGATTGCAATGGAGTGGTTTCTTTAGTCGGTGGGCCGCCAGCTCTGACGTCACCTACTGGACAGCTTCTGCCAGAGGTGATGATTGATAAAGCAGCCACTGCTAGCAATGTAAGGAAGTCTGCAATAGCTCAGGCATGATGTCCTCTCCCTGTATGATCAGCCCTGTTTCTACAAAATTTAGTCACTTAGGAATAATTCCCTTTCTGGCCATGCTGTGAAAGTTCCTTTCATATATTCCAGTTATAAGCTACAGTAGAAACTGAAATTGTCTAGATCTCATTAACTAAACATGTGAAGATATATGCTAATTTACTGGGAATTAATAGAATAGCATAGTAAACCATTGAATAAATGTAGTTTGTGTAGTCTTACACCCATTGATTCATTATGCTAACTGAAGACTTAACTGGAAGGTTCTGTATTCATGTATCAGACAGGATATCAAAAGGAAAAAAAAATTACTTAATGAAATATATTAAATGAGTATTTAACTTCCTGGTGACCATATATGAAACTTGTGATGTAACACTGATTGTGCAACTTACATGAGTTGTGATAGTGTTCCTGTAACATAGTTAATTTTTCTAGGGTTTTTTTTTTTGGAGATGTCAACATTATTAAATATTTTTCTTTTATTTTGTTTGAAAACATGTGCTAGGAAATTGATAATTTATTCTAAATTAAGAAAATACTCTTTGTGCTTTTACTGCTAGGTGTGTGGGCTGTGCATTTTCATGTTTAGAAAAAGACTTCACTACCTAATTAGAAAGATATTTACAGCAGAGCTCATTGACAAGCATTGTGGAACTTTTTATAGTCTAAAAACCTTTTATAGTCTAAAATCTGTTTTAATGTCTCAGCCCTGTTTCAGCAAAATACTTAAAAACATTCTTTAAGCACAAGAGCAACCCTACTGATGTATTTGACTATTTGCTGTGTACAAAGTTAGGCATACATTAGTCTATTGCAAAACCACGACATAAATGGAGCATGGTACAGGACAGCAGAGTGTTTTAAACCATTATACTTCTGTAATAATTTACAGTTATTCTTATTAAATGAACAATCAATAGGCTATTTTATCAGTGTTTTATTTTCAGGGCACTACTACAGAAACGGACTTAAGAAAGAGACGGTCTAGTTCTTACCATGTTCCTATGGACTACCTAACAGATCCTAGTGCAAGGCAAAGAGCAATGAGTATAGCCAGCATGCTTACAAACACAATGGAAGGTATGTAACACAGAATTTTTGTATGACAATGCCATAAAGTGCTATTAAATGTATGATACATTAAGTAGTAGTGGAGTTTTAAGGCAGCTATTTCAGCCTAAAGGGTACAGGCAAGATGAGATTTGTATATAGAGGTAGTATTTTTTTTAAAAGATGGAATGATATATTTGGAAAAGCAGTCAAGCTTTCAATATACTCATAGGTTTGAGGTGGAAGCAGCAAACTTCCAAGTTAAATGCAAGCAGAAAGCAATTGATCAATGCAGTATTTCTCTAGAGAAGTTATGTTTTGGGGTAAAAGCTCTTTTTACATTACTGAAATGGCTATGCTTCTTGCAGTAGAACAGTCTGCTTCTAACAATTCAACAGACATGCTGTTTCACAAAGGAAGGATCACGTTGTTCTTTCTGTCAGGCTAAATACAATGAATCTGAATCATGGATTAAGCAACTATTTGTAAGAAAGGGCAAAACATTACTTTGAGGCTTAAATGACTATGCCCAAAATAGCAAATAGGAAGGTAATAATGAGCAGTTTTGCACATGTGGACCATAATACTGTCTAAATAGTTGTCTGACTTCAGGTTTGTTCTAAATGTTTATCTTTCATGAGGAAACTTTAAAATATTTTATTCATTCTAGGTATAGAATTATAGAATGGTTTGGGTTGGAAGGGACCTTAAAGATCATCTAGTTCCAACCCCGCTGCCATGAGCAGGGACACCTTCCACTAGACCAGGTTGCTCAAAGCCCCATCCAACCTGGCCTTGAACACTTCCAGGGACGGGGCATCCACAACCTCTCTGGGCAACCTGTCCCAGTGCCTCACCACCCTCACAGTGAAGAACTTCTTCCTTCCATCTAATCTAAATCTACCCTCTTTCAGTTTAAAGCCATTACCCCTTGTCCTATCACTACATGCCCTTGTAAAAAGTCCTTCTCCAGCTTTCCTGTAGGCCCCCTTTAACTACTGGAAGGCTGCTATAAGGTCTCCCTGGAGTCTTTTCTTCTCTGCACTAAACAATCCCAACTCTCTCAGCCTGTCTTCATAGGAGAGGTGCTCCAGACCCTGATAATTTTCGTGGCCCTCCTCTGGACTCATTCCAACAGGTCCATGTCTTTCTTATGCCAGGGCCACAGAGCTGAACACAGTACTCCAGGTGGAGTCGTATGAGCATGGAGTAGAGGTGGAGAATTACCTCCCTCAACCTGCTGGCCACACTTCTTTTGATGCAGCCCAGGATGAGATTGGGTTTCTGGGCTGCAAGCACACATTGCTGGGTCATACTCACAGTTTTTTCTCCACCAATAGCCCCAAGTCATTCTCCACAGGGCTGCTCTCAGTCCACTCATTGCCCAGCCTGTATGCCAGATTTCTAAGACAAATGCCTATTTTGCATCCTATGTAGCATTTGATTGTGAATGGTTATTTTATCTATTGAATATTTAGCATTCTTTTTACATCAAATTTGAAACATAGTGGGACAGATTATTTTTAATTGTAATTTCTTTTTACTGACAGTAGCCTTGGATTCAAAAGGTCTACATATCAACATAGTTTATCAACAGTACCTTGGAAAACAGCATTTAGGTCAAGGAAATACCCAGGTGATACTGGAATAGAGAAATATGTTTAAAATGTTATTTTCATTTTTCTCTCCAGAACTGGAAGAATCCAGACAGAAATGCCCACCATGCTGGTATAAATTTGCTAACACTTGCTTGATTTGGGACTGCTGTACTCCCTGGCTGAAAGTCAAACATATTGTAAATTTGATTGTGATGGACCCATTTGTTGATCTGGCCATTACTATCTGCATTGTCCTAAACACCCTGTTCATGGCCATGGAGCACTATCCAATGACAGAACAGTTTAGTGGTGTCCTTTCAGTAGGAAACCTTGTAAGTCTTTCATGATGTGCCGTGTATGTGAAATGCATTTTTCTTAAATAATTCTCTTGTGACCTATGTACGTATGTTTAAAAGAAAATGTTGACTAGATACTTATAGGCTTGGGATGGTTGAATTTAAATTTAAGCTTTACTGAATCCCTCTTTGTTGACATTTGTGGATTTCACCACTCTTGCTTTATGGAGCAAAAGATAGCAAGATTTATTGAGTCAATATGCATTTTGATTTTTAAAACCTTCAGCTTCTGTCATTGAAGCTGGTTGAAGGAATTTATCTAATATTCTTTCTTGGATGGATACTGACAAATCATGAGAACTTTCAGTTCCATTCCCATACCTGTTCTGCTCCTCACTAGCACCTCCTGAGGTCCTGTGTGTTCAGGATATTATAGAGGAGAAAGACCCAGTAAGCATGGCAGATTTACTGCAACTCCACAGGAGATGGTGAAATGGCATGACAGTGCCTTCCGCAGGTCATCCTGAAGAAGAATAGGTCTGGTCAACTTTCAGTACAATTTTTTTCTTAATAAGATAATTGTCCCTCTCATAAACTTATCTTTATCCCTAGAAGCAAAGAGATGTCCCAAGGGCAAAGATGAGATCTAGGAGGCAAAACTGAGCATTAAAATCAGAAGAGATTCTGTGTATTGGTATTTATACATGCATATTAGCAGACTAGATAAAAACCATATTTTTCCCATTTACCTCTTTTTCTTTGGAAACCAAACATTGTGATGCATATGTAAGCATCAAATCTGAATTTAATTCCTAACTCCAATGTATGGCAATATAGAGAAGCTATTCAGATTTATCATGGATTGCTTGCTGAAGCTATAACTTACCAAAAGTTGATACCATTAGTTTTTTTAATATTTTCTCATTAAACTGGAATAAGAAACTGTATTTTCCTTGCAGGTGTTTACTGGAATTTTCACAGCAGAAATGTTTCTCAAGATAATTGCCATGGATCCTTATTATTATTTCCAGGAGGGCTGGAATATTTTTGATGGTTTTATTGTGAGTCTTAGTTTAATGGAGCTTGGCCTTGCAAATGTAGAAGGATTATCTGTCCTTCGATCATTCCGATTGGTAAATATACTAAATAAAATATGTTTCTATGTTATATTTTTATATTTGTGCATATATGTTGTGCATTATTCGTTTGTGCATTATATATTTAGCTAAGACAGAAGATCTTTTCATAAGAACTTACAAAATACTAAATTGCATACCCACTAGATGGCATGTATCTATCATGTTGTTTGTTTTACATATTATCATAGTAACATCTATTTCTTCTTCAAGACATTGTCAACATCAATTCTGTTCTTGCAGTGAGTGTGCTTTAAGGGTTAACTTTATCAATACCAGTATCGCTTAGAGTCTTCTTCTCCCTAGATGAGGGAATAAAGAAAGCAAGAGCCACCGGCCCTTACTGCCTGTGACTGAAGATTAGTAAATTGCTTAGTAAATAACAGATTAGTTAGTAAGAGTTTATTGACAGTTTTAGCTGATAGACTTCCATTACCAGTTGGCTTACATGGTTAGTTTTAGGAGAGAGTAATGTTAAGATTTTTCTTTGGATAGGGATTTTTCATCACTTCCAGCCTTCTCCTTACCATCCTCTGCAAGGTTCCATCCACGAACAGCTTTTCTGTTCAGAAGTCACTACAGTATCTCTGTCTGTTATTAGATATCTCTGTCTTGAATAGGAACTTGAAAAACCTTGGTCTTGCTGAAGACCAGGCTAGCATGCAAGTTGATGTTCAAATCCTCTTCTGAAAAGACCTACACAGTAAGAGCCATGAAGCTAGAGTTCCTGGTCATGAAGCTCAACTTTTACCTTAAATAAAGCAAAAATATCTCATTTAAAATAAAAGTTAAATAAACACCCTTTAAAAAAAGAGGGGTGTTAAATTCATTCATTTGCTGGTTGTCTGTGTAGCATTACATTGCATTTTGCCTAAAGTCTAATATCTGTCTGGATTGACTTCTCCCTCTGTTATATAATTCTGTTTTTAACTTTGCATCTATATATTTTATTTCTCTCTCATCCCATGAAATAATATTTAGATTTAGATTCCTTTTAGTATTCTCCTCTTTCAGTTGTCAGAACACTTGCTGTATCTTTCCCAATAATTTCATTTTTGCCTGTTTCAAGTTGTACTTTAATATAACACTTTCCTTTGTTTTTCTCAATGTTGTATGACAAACTTTCTAAGACATCTTATGCTTATTTTAAATGACAGAAAATATATTGTTAAAGATACTTGCAACTAATTTGTATGCCTGTCATTAAAAACTCTAGCTTGTTTCTCTTTCTAGGAAAACCATTTCTTCCATCTCTCTGCCAGATAAGATGAAAGATCTGGAAGTGTCTATACACTCACAATCCTGTTAAACTGATCACATTTCATATGTGCTGGTTTCTTTTTAGTAATATTCTCTTAGAGTTAACTAAAGGAGAAAGACTGTTTTGTCCAACTTGTCCAACAAGTAGCACTTGTTTATAGATATCTGAAGTCACCAAAAGAGTCAAAGTCTGAATTGAAGACTTTGTGATAATTGCAGTGTAATTCAAATGAGCATAGATACAGTATTTTTTATTTGTTATGACTTGCATCAGGACTTAAGACTGCTGATGTCTAGTATTGTACAAAGAACTGGAAACATAAATTTTGTAACTAAAGTTTCTAAAGGTTACATGAGACATGATTTAGACACAGGGTAACTGAAATATGAAATGTATAGCAATAATTTCATTGCAATTAGTAACATGAATAACTGTATACTATTCTTCTGTTTTGCAGCTTCGAGTTTTCAAATTGGCAAAATCTTGGCCAACTCTAAATATGCTGATTAAGATTATTGGCAACTCAGTGGGAGCTTTGGGAAATCTGACCCTGGTGCTGGCCATCATTGTGTTCATTTTCGCTGTGGTTGGGATGCAGCTGTTTGGCAAAAGCTACAAGGAATGTGTCTGCAAGATCTCTAGTGACTGTGAACTTCCACGCTGGCACATGCATGACTTTTTCCACTCTTTCTTGATTGTGTTTCGAGTGCTGTGTGGAGAATGGATAGAAACGATGTGGGACTGCATGGAGGTTGCAGGCCAAACTATGTGCCTTACGGTCTTCATGATGGTCATGGTGATTGGAAACCTAGTGGTATGTAATCAGTGGAGATTTTTTAAAACTATTAGAAGATATTTCCTATTTTTCATGATTTAGAAATCAGAGATGAAGACTGGAGGACTTTAGGAGATCATGTAATTCATTTGCCCTTTCTTTAAACCAGGTTCAAATATACCTTGATCATTTATGAAAAATGTTTCTCTATGTTTTCTTTTAAATCTTCAGTAAGTTTATAACCTCTTTGGTAAGATCAGTGCTGAATTATGCTTATAGTTATAAATGCCTTTTAAAAAACCATCTAACTTAAATCGCCTTTTACAGCCAGTTAAACTGACTGGTCTTGATAGTGATGGAAAACAGTTGGTCTTTGTGACAACGTTTAAAATACTTAAAGGCTTACTGTTTCCACTTTCAGTCTTTTCTTTCTGAAACAAAATAAGCTTAGTTGTTCAATTTTTTCTCATAGGTGATGATTTCTAAACTGCTTATCCCTTCTGCTACTGGCCTCTGAATTCCTGCCAAGCAGCATTTTGGATAGACACACAAGTACCAAATAATGTTGAATGATTATACTTCAATGTCTTACACCCAACATTCCTTGTGGTACATCCCCAAATGACATGAATTTACCATACCAGCATTACTTTCCTGATGCAGCCTATATGCCCTTTTCTGCAGTGCTTCCACCTTGCCAGTTTTCACACGTTCTGTATATGTAGTTTTCATTTTTTGTAACCAACATTTCCACACTAGTACTTCAGAATTAAATACCATATTGATTTTGAATCATTTCAACAATTTACCATGGTTGTGCCCAATTGTAGTTCCTTCTTGTTGAGTGCTAGCATCCCTTCTCTTTTTTGTATCATCCACAAATTTTATAAATATGCTTATCCACAGGCATAAATACCAAGTTTAACCAGACTAATGTGAGACTCCTGTGGTATGCCTTGTAAAATATTCTGCAAGTTTGAAGAGGAAGAATTGACAGATATAATTTAAATATGTTTTTTAATCAGTTTTGCACATAGTCTGTCATAATTACATGTAGTCCAAATTTCTCTTATATGTTTGTAAAATGTCATGCAAGAAAGTCTGAAACAGTTTCCTAAAATTGAGGTGGACATCTGTGGACTCTTTATCTCTTAGCTAGTTTTCCTACCCAAAACAAAAATAGACTGATACATTCTTGGCAAATATATAAGTTTATTATATTCTGAGTTAGAGACACTGAAACTATGGTCTGTTGAACTGTAGAAGACTGCAGTCTGCCTGCATTGCCCTCGCCTATGAACACTACAGTGGATGTAGCTTGTATAAATTACTACATCATGTTGTATCCTGCCCCCTTACGTCATTCTCCAATTTGAGGAGCAGACCTGCACTACTTCCAGTGTTCACGAGAAAGTCAAGGAACAGCTCAGATTTTCATCTATATTAGTCAAGTTAAACAAGCTAAAAATGTTTTTGCAAGTTATAAAAAAATATGGGGGACAGGGATTATGGACTGGAAAGAATAGCAGGAAGGTGGGTTGAGATAAAGTGCTAGCTGTGAAATAAAAATTATGTCATATTGAACAACCCATAATGGAATTACTTTTATGACTTAAAAATAAGAGATCCAGTATATTTTCCCCTTACTGTCTTTTAGGTTCTCAACCTCTTTTTGGCCTTGCTGCTGAGCTCATTTAGTTCAGACAACCTTGCTGCTACAGATGATGATAACGAAATGAACAACCTACAGATTGCTGTGGCAAGGATTCAGAAAGGCATAGATTATGTGAAGAGAAAAGTGCGTGAATTCATCCAAAAAGCCTTTGTTAGAAAGCAGAAAGTTTTAGATGAAATCAAACCTCTTGAGGACCTAAACAACAAAAAAGACAGCTGTATTTCCAACCACACAATAGTAGAAATAGGTAAAAACCTTGGCTATCTTAAAGAAGGGAATGGAACTACCAGTGGCATAGGCAGCAGCGTGGAAAAATATGTTGTTGATGAAAGTGATTACATGTCATTCATAAACAACCCAAGTCTCACTGTGACAGTGCCAATTGCTGTCGGGGAATCAGATTTTGAAAATTTAAACACGGAGGAGTTCAGCAGCGAGTCAGACCTGGAAGAAAGCAAAGAGGTAAGACTATTTCTATATTTAAAATACTCTGATGCTTTTCTTTTTTTCTCCTAAGGTAACTAGTGTTGAATTCAAATCTCTAATTCCTGTATAACAGCGTATACGAACTTGTAATGGTATTTAAGGTAAATTAATGTAAGGTTGTGGGTTTTGAATGAGATGGTAGTACAGTATTGCTTTTAAAGTAATAATCAAGATGCATAAGACAATTTTGTAGAAAATTAATACTTTTTTCTATTTTATTTAGTTAAAATCATTAACAAGAAAATGAACCAATTTAATAGCCCCGGATGCCAGAGGTCTTACAAAACGAGTGTGGGTTGTGCAAGTTTCTCCATGTTTATTTCATCAGTGCAGTTTAATTACTCTTTTGTCTGCTTTCTGGAGTGCCTCCTGTCAAATTAACAGTTCATTCTGATGCTTTTAACCTTTTTGATATAGTCAAAATGTATCTAGATACATCATAAGTACCTTTGAATACTGGACCAGCATCACTAAACGATTTCATATAAATCACTAAAAAAACATCGGATAGTAGCAGAACCACTGAAGAATTGAAGTAACGGCCTTATGGTAAAAAAGTTATGAAGCCTTATATCTCAGTATAAGATCCTTTCATACAGTTACCCATTGTCATTTTCAAAGCTTTAAGATACTTGAATCTCTTACCTACTGTGACTGTAATAAAATGTACCTCTTTCTGGCCCAATGTGGTGCCAAATGGACAAATCCAAGCCAGCGCTTAGTGAGGTACAGTGGATGCCGAAGCCTTTATTATTGTGTTAACCCAGTGCTCTGTCCTGCACAATTGTACATGGCGGAGGCACACCACCTCAAGTGGAGCAAGTCTAGGCTATGCTTAGTACCAATGCTAGTTCATTCAGCATTAGCATGGGTATTTTTGAACAGTACTGCATGCTACAGTGTAGACATAAACTAACATGAAGGTTTTCATGAGTGATTTCCTCGTGCTTGAATCTGAGGGTATAAATATGGATAAGATTCTAGTAATTCTCACCCCGAGATCCTTTTTTGTACAGACTGCATCACACAGTCATATTTTCTTGTTTCTTATCAGAAATGTCTTTATTGTTCTTTTAAAAATATTTCTTTTTTGCAGATTGTTTAGTATTAGTATTTATCTTACTCTTCAAAACCATGACTTGGGTGTAGAACAAAGCAGAAGTTATTGTAGTTTAGCCTTTAATTGTTCTGTGTAACGAAAAGGGTGATTATATGAAAGTTTCTTGGTCTGAATGTAGGATTTTGATTGATTCTATTATATCTTTGTACCTAGGATAAGAAAAGGAATCTTCTTCAGGCAGCTTTATGCAATATAGGCCTAACACATTGTTCTGTCCTTCCATTGTTCTGCTGTTCCATTGTTCTATTGTCCCATTGTTAACTGTTTCAAAACTTACTGCTGCCAAAGGAGCAGCAAATTCTACTGCTAATCTGGTCAAATTCCACCTATCAATGAGATCATCCATAATGATTGCATATGACAGTAATGGCACAGGTTATTTTTCTGTCTTTTTGTAAATCATGTAGTGTCTTGGTATAGACCTGGTCCTTTGGGGTTTGTTCTTTTTTCCTGCTAATCATGTTCAAGTCCATCTATCACTTTCAGCCTTTTCCCTGCTTAGCAACTAGTGATAGCCAGAGGATGCACTGAAAGTTTGGGAATAAAGTGTCTTAAGTTAAAGTTCAGTACTAGGAAACAGAATACTTTGGATTTCTTCATCACAAAGTACTTATTGCTGTCTTGGTGGAGTAACAAATACATGTCTGTCATTCTGTATTTGTCTGTAAAGTTAGTATAGTATTTTTATCAGTTTCAAGGGTGCTGTCAACCTAAACCTATAATTTTTCATAAAACATTCTAAATGCCTCAGTTGGAAAGGGTGAAGAAGATCCTGTTAGTTTATTCTGCAGATATATTGTAACTGGCAATGATGCTTCAGATGATATTACTGTATAAATGACACTAAAAGAAAATCTGACGCAGATACAGTCTGAGAAGACTGTGAAGTCCCAGTATGATCAGAAGTATGCACTCAGGAAAACTCTCCTCTCTTCACTTCTTGTTTTGTGCTCCCACCCATATCAGATTAATTCTGATAATGTTACTGATTCTGATATTACCATTACTCATGGTAGTAGTAAACCATGTTTTAAACTGTCCTATATACTTCTCCTGTGCTTGTTCTTTTTTAAAAGTTATGAAGTTATGTATGTATTAACAGAAGTTTTATCAAAATAGATTATAGGTCTGATAATTTTTAATTGACATCTTCTATGCAAAAAGTAATTTGGAAGTGTAATTGGATTCTACTAATTTAAATACTATATGTCATTAAAATGACTGAGAAAGAAGTAATTTAAATATTTTCATTAGAGATTATTAGATTAATTAGCTGCTGAAGTCTGTTTTTAAAAATGTAATCACAGGAGTGTTCTGTACTAGTGGAGTATTCTCCATTTCTTATGCTGAAGCTACAATTGTTGTGCAGAAAATAATTTGTGATTCACTGAACAGTGGCAGCGAGGAGGAACGTGACTTTTGGTAGTGCCTAATGATTAAGGCATCTGTTTTGAGAATGAAATTTTTCCCTGCTACAAAATCTGTTTATAATTTTTAAACAGTAAATAGTCAGTGGCTAAAATGCAGAAACTGCCTTGAAATAGGGACCAAAACCTGAATTTCCCATATGAATTCCTTAATCACTGAGAGCGTTATGTCAGTAGAAGAGATGGAGGATGTACCTTATTCAAACCCATAGGCTGGTGGCTAGCAGGACTGAGTATGACCACAATGACAGTGGTGCATCAATTTCTTCATTGTATAACAGGATGGTATGACTGCTGACTGTCTTCATTAGCCAAATCTTCCTTTTCCCAATGGAAGGACCCAATGGGGTTATTCTACAAGGTGACAAACATATTGGTTTGAATTCCTATAGGGAAAATTTTAAAGCGGATTTTCCCACATTTGAGACATGACCTCCAGTCATTAAGCTTCCACCATAAAAGAAAGGCTTTCTCCTCCAGATACAGTATTTAAAAGAAAACAGTGTCCTCATTGCACTCTTGGAGGCACTTAATCCTGTAAATGTGTGCGATAATCATGCTTCAGGAACTGCAGACTGCTCAGGTGATAAGACAAAGAAATGCCTACTCAGTCAGGAATGAGCTACTGCCAAGCAGTTTTGACTGGTCAAGCCTGAAAGTCTTCTGAGCATATTCAGGATAAAAATTTCTTACTCTTGCAGAAGTTGAAGGTGAAAAATTGAAGGGAAATGTTTACAAATTTCAGGCACCTTCAAGAGAGGCCCAGCAGTTAAGAAGAGACATTGTGAGCATATTTCTTAAGTGCTAAATTTCAAATAGATTTTAATCACAAAGGTGCATTTTTTAATCTTAATCCTAGTTCCTACTCTTCACTAGATAATTCTTATCAACCATGGTTTTTGATATAGAGAAGAGTGATGACTTATTAGTCACAGGACCAACGCTCTTGTCATGAAAACTATCCATAGCAAAAGGCATTTTTTAAAATTAAAAAAGTGACTACAAATGGCTTTTTGTTCAAGACTTCCTCTTTTTTGCATGCCAAAATGTACCTTCTAGTTCTGCCCTCATTTCTCATTTATATGATTCTGCTGTTGCTGAGTGTTGGTCTGCCAGTCACTTCATTGCTTGTACCACAAATTAAAAGAACTGAAGTTAGAAACTGCCACCAAACCACGTTCGATTAGAGGTATCCCAAATGAAAGGCAGCTTAGGCATCCATGTACTGTGAGAACACTCTGCACAAGATAGCCAGATGCTAATGAGTGTGTGTCTGTGTGCTTTTGCTTTTCTCTATGTATATTCATGCATACACGTATTCACTGTGGTATAGGGCAATAAGCTGAATTTCTACAACGCAATTATCATTTATTAGCAAGTTTTAATTAAGTTCATTAATGTTTGTTGAATTCTTTATTACAACATACATCTTTTCCAGTATTTTGATGGACGTGTTAACTCGATTATGCCTTTCTAGAAACAATACATAGAATATTGTACATGCTAGTAGGCGTGAATTTACGAGGAATTTTCTAGAAAATTGCCTGAAGCCTAAACCAGAATTAATTATGAGAACATTGTGTCTATAGGAATGGTAGTGGGGGAATATAAGGTAATAAGGGAATTAGAGAATAAATCCTAAATAAAACTTTACCATGGAAGTAGGGCCATTGACAAATATAGGGCCACTGTGCTGAGTCTGTTGTCCTATATGTAAAAGTCCGTGGACCTGAACTGCATTACTGCTATCCAGTGTAGAAACTATAAAAATAATTTTTCCTTTTTAAGTCCTTAAGTACTATGGAGACAGTTTATATAGAAAATTTTTTAGTGCATGTATAGCTGTGTAATAATTAGATATTTATGCTAAGTATAACTTCTAGGCTAGTAATTACACCAAGATATACCAAGTTACAAGATATTTTTAAATGCCTTGAAAAATATGGGATCTCCTAATGCTGTTGCAGACACCTTAATAATGTATATTTTACTTTAAGCAGTATTTAGCGCAAAAAAGCAGAGGTGCTGTGTCCTGAACTTCATTTCCTACCATTCTTACTTCTCACAGGAGTAGAACCAAGCTGGATCAGTCAAGCGGGCAGCTCTGGTGCCTTTTAGCGAGGCAGAGCATCGTGTCACCAATTTTACACAGGTTACCTAAGCAAGTTATACATCTATATGTATATACTATATAATCACTTTTTAACGGATATTGACTGGCCTGCATGCTCTTCAGCTATGATCCTGTCCCATTCATTGCAATGAAGTACAAACATGCACAGCTGCTCTCTGCTGAGTCACAGGACTCGCATCACAGCATGGTCAGGCAAGATCGGCAGCCCCAATATTTCTGTCGTTCAGATGCTATACTTTCCATGATATTTTAACAGTATTTCGCAGTGCATGCTATGTACCTTTCCCAATCTTGATGGTAACGTTTTCAGGATTCTATTTTTGAAGGGGTTTCTTTCCTTTTGAAGAAAGACAGAATATGTAACACGTAAGCTATGTTTCTCATCAGAAGCTTATATGAGTCCATCTGTAAATTGTGTTGATAATGAAAATCTGCTAGCTGTTTTGGAAAACTTTCATACTATTGTATTTAAGCTTATAATGGAGGTAACTTGCAAACTCATGATAGTAACTTTTTTATTTTTTCACTTTTTTTTCCTTAGAAATGCTTTTCTTCAGTACTCGTATAAGCATTTAGTTATTTTGGAGATTAATATGCAGTACTTCAAGCACCATTCAGCATGAAATTAATTTAATTTCCACAGTCAAAGCATGTGACCATCTTTTGGTTAAAAAAGCTCATACAAAACTGGTATTTGGCTGGTCAAACATTCAGAGATCAGTTCTGCTCTTACTTACGCCCACACTTAAAAGTGTAGAGGTGCAAAGAGAAAACTGATAGCAAGATCTGGCCCAATTCAGTCTTACCATAGCTCTTTAATTTATGCTCACAAATTGACTACCTCCCCAAACATCTAAAACTGTCTACCCTGAGAAACTTCAACTTATTCTCATCTTATCAGTAATAAATAAAGTTCAGCAGTCTAGTAAATAAGCTACTGATTTTGGACCAAAATGTCCCCAGCTTCAGTATGATTTACATCTCACCTACGAAACATTGCCATAATATTTACAACACCATAGTTGTATGATGCTGCTTTCAGTTTGGTAAATCAGTGGAATTAAAACATACTTATTGCACAGTTTTTTGTCTTATATTTTCTAAGGAATAGTTTATCTGATAAGTCATATTTTGATTTAAAAATATTCATTATTCAAAATCCTTTGATACTCTGAAGAATTTAGGCTTTGGATTGTTTGTGAATCGGTCACATCATATTGTGATTCATGGTGGATGATATCAAGTTGTTAATATTAGAGTTAATTGGAATTCGCTTAATTAATCTTTACAAACAGCAGTCTCTTGCTCTGTTTCAGAAATATGCTTTCACTATTGCTTGTGTGAATTAAAGAGCCTTAAGTAGCTGCCAGTGGGAGTGCTTTTGCAAATATTTCCACTGCTACTTACAATGCTTTTGCTTTCATCCAACATTCTTGCAAATATTTTCATTTATGAAATCCTCATAAATAAGTAGATCAAAGCAATTACGAATAGCAATAGAGTGGACTATAATTTAGGGATCCTGTTTTTTTGCAGTATTTGCAGACAATAATCATCACAGGAATGTTTTGCTTTGATTTACAAAGTTCTGTTTTTTTTAACTGATAGAGTAGTTATGCCTGACCATATAAGCACTAGAAAGAGTGACATCCAGGTTCCACTTAATTATACCAGTGGAACTACAATGGTATTTACCACTTGATCGATTTTATAGGTGATATATCTGTACTGAAAAAGACTGTATAAGTTTGGATATATTATTGCCATTTACATCACAGAACATCTCATTTTCATATTGACATCCACACAGCACTGAGAAAATAAAAACAATATAATTTCCATTATTTAACATTTTCATAGGTATTTGGGAGGAAAGGAATTAAAAGCAAAACCAAAATGGTGCTTTCTCTTGGTGCTGTCTTCCTGCTCATGTCTGTTCTGCTCTTTGCTCCTTCAGTCCCTTAAATTACGATTTCAGCAGCTATTAGTGGCATCCTGGCTAATTATGAAATTTAAGGCATTGTTAAAAATGTTAAACTAAGAGCTACTTTCAGCTACTTTCAGATAATCATCTTGAAACAAAGAAAGAAATAAATGTTAGAAGCTCAAAGTGGCCTGGCTGTAAGTGAAGCAGAATTGTATGAATCTATGAGATGTTGCCAAGGTTCAGAAAGTAATTATGTCAAAAACTTCCTGACCTAATCTTGGCTGCTGCTTTTTGCAATGCTGCTCTGATAGGCAAGCTGCTTTCCACTTTCAGTTTCTATTTTGAAAGCTAAACTAAAATTTATATCTCATACTGTACTGTATTGCTGACTAAAGCATGACTGGCAAGGCTGTTGGTAGATGTGACATAAAAGATACATGTATCTCTCTGTGATAATCAGTATACTGCTGCTTTAGAACCATGTAAGTACTTTTGTCCCCTTACCATCTTCTGTGAAAAGGAGATGGACTATGTACATTCTGAGGTTTTGAAAAGTAGATTTCTCTGAGAATAATTTCCTTAGCATACTATTCAGAAAAAATCTAGCATCATAACTCTCGAAGAGTGTCTAATACTTTATCCTGATAAATCTCTTACAATCTGGGTGACCAAATACTTTTGAAACCTAGAACCATGGTATGAAAAAGGCTTAAAAAGGACTCACTATTATATCAAAGATAACGTTTGGGTTTGATGATTATCTTGTTTCTACAGGTTCATTTTTTTAAAAAAGCTGTATACATGTTAGGTATATACCACTGCCTAAATCTAGTTTTTGTGGTGCTGGTGAGCAGAGAAGAATTTATCAGGTACAAAGGTAACTTTGAGACAAGTTAAGGTAAAGAACTGGGACATATGCTACATACCTAACATACCAAGGTCTGCAATTAGGGGTAGTCTAGCTATCCAGCTGAATTCCATATGTGTGAACACTGACAGGTCACAGTAAGTGGTAGAAAAAGTCTTCCTATGTATTAAAGCATATGCACAAAACATAATTAGTAATAACATGGTCCATTCCCAGGTGATGTTGTGTTGAATACCTAGAAATCAGTACAACATCCCTTGGTCAGTTGCTTTATACCAGAGCAGAAGTTTGCTGTGGAAATACGTGATTGTTACTGAAAAGTTTTCCTAGCATACTGAACTTAATTGATTTGGTAAAATTTTAAGATGTTGTATCATAAAACCTTCCTAGCTGTTTGTAATGCATACTAGACTTTATAAATATTGTATAGAATGCCATACAATAAATTCAATGTTTAAAATAACAAAGAAACAAATGAAAAAGTAATTATTTCTGTTGAAAATTTTTAATTTTTTCTTCCCCAAATGATACCGAACTATGAAAGATTGAATTTATTGAATAATTTTTATAATATGCTTCTTCATATACTGATCAGGTTGGGGCTAAATTCAGGTATAATAGAACAGCATGCTAAGGAAATACTCTGTTACATCAACAGAAGAGTAACTGAATTCTCAGTGGGATAAGGCATTTAATTGTTGTGTTTCAAGTATCAGCTGCTGTTGATTCCATTTAGGATTTTTCTGTTTAGCTTAACTCCTATGATTATTATTACAGCTATTTAATAGAAGCATACCAGATTTTCAGTGAGAAGAGACTTGTAAGATACAATTCACCATACATACTTCCCCACATAAAGAAAGATGGCTTTCTGATGTTTCTGATAATTGACTGTTCTACCGATAATTTTCCACCTTTTCTACCTGATCTTTTTGATCTCTCCTTATAGTGGATATCTCTAATCTTCCATCTTGAGTTAACTGTTAGTCTTATGCAATTTCAGTAATAGGAATTCATTATCCCTTCTTAAAATTAAAATGTGGTGATTAAACTAACTGCATAATATCTGAGTTACTGAACTCTTCATTTTCCTGTAAAAGAACGGACAGTAGGTCTTTCAAACTTATGGTTTAACCAGTTCATAATTTTTGTTTGCTCTGCTACTACTACAGCATTCTGCTAGAAATGCTGTCCAGATCGGAATGATGCAAGCAACATTTTAAGAAAACTCTACAGAATACAAACAGATAGGCACTTCTCAGTTTAAAAAATATTTAGTCTATTGTATTGATAAATGTTAATTTTTAACACCATATATAAATTTCTTTGGAATGTACCTTGCGTTTGTGGTATTTCTGGCCTTTCCTCAAACTGATGATTGACTTCCACTGATGTTTAAATGCTGTGGTCCTTACTTGGGGACTACAGTATTTATCCCATGCTTTCCAGTTTCTCCATTTTAGAGGCAGTATTCCACAATGATCAAACTGCCATGCATTATCTATAATTTGAATATGTTGCAATGGGAAATTTGTAAATAATAATCTGCAGAAAAGTGTGCATCCATGACTGTACATTGGACATAACCTCATAGATCCTAAAGCTCATGCACAAACAAGAGACATGAATATGTAGGCTGGGATTTTCAAAGAAACATAAAGGAAATGGGTGTGCAGATATCACTGAAATTACATGCATAATACACCCTACAATAAAAGTTTCCATCTGTTTGGTCTTCCTCTAAAATGTGGGCTATAGTGTACCGTGGTACACAAAAATCAAAGTTAAGCCTATGTCAAAATCACAGAAAAATGTATTGTCAGTGTGATTTGATAAAATCAGAGTGGGGGAGAAAGGAATTAATCTTCTTTTTGTTTGAAGAACATACTTAATATTGTCTGCAATGTAAAATTCCATTAAAGTCTTATTGTACTTTCTGTATTCACATACTAATATTGTTTAGATTTCCTTTACAAAAAACTGTATAGAATTTGGAGCTTCTCAAACATGTTTTAAAGGAATAATGCCTCTAAGTTTTAAGTGTCAGCAAAGATATATCTTTAATGTTACCATGGACCATCTCTCTGTCTAATATTAATTCCCTATAGACTGTATTCTAAATCTGCTTACATCATTCCCTTTACAAAATTAGCTACTTATCAATGCAGCCATTTTACTGATGTTATACGCCACATAGTGATAACATTAGAAGAGTCATAGAATGCCATGACCAAACTACTTTTACTTATTATAGTACTCATATTTGTCTGTTGCCAACATAACATGATGGTGTGAAAGAATCATTGTGAAGATTTGGACGATATTATCAGAATGATTCATTGGTGCAGTATTGTTTTATGATGGTATTGTTTTAAAAGCATTTGTTTTCATTTTACTCTTCCAAAAATAAAGATTTTTTTTTTTTTTTGGCTTTTATAGTGATTGGACATGTATGTGTACTGTACCAAAGTAATAAGTAGTTTCAAAATGCACAATAAATTCAGAAAATGCATTGGCAAGTGAGAATGCAAAATATCAGCTACTGCTCTTAAAGTAATGTGCTGCTCTTTTGGAAATAAAGAGATTTAAACTATCCTATACAACACATAACATGTGTTTTCATGTCAATCATAATGAAAAGTATATTTTCAAACTTTTTAGATTTTATGAACTTGATAGAATAACATTTACTTGAGACATGAAAATACATCTGTGCAGCTTGCTGTTGGTTTGGTCATGATGTTGGAAAATTACTTGTATTAACACATGCTGTCTAAAGTGTAATCTAAAATGCAGCCACATAATTGGAATAATTAAACAGTACAAAGTGTGAAAGGCACCCATTCCTAACTTACTGAAATTTCATTTCAGAATTCTTATGTGTGGCTCAGAATAGTAGTCTAATAATTTCAGCAATTCCTTGTATGAAAATATCAAAATATTTTCAATAGGGAAAATGCACATGATGTAGTTTCTAATCTTGTGACCTCACCTGTAGTAGAGCAATTTGGCATTATAGATTGTAGATATGAATTTATTTTAATGTCAGAGCATGGAATACATGCAAAATATTTTGGTATGCATTTCAAACATGAACTTCTATTCAAAATAAAAAAAATTGAAAAAAATTATTATGTGGGGTTTCATTCACAGAAATTAAATGCATCCAGTTCATCAGAAGGCAGCACAGTTGATATCGGACTACCTCCAGAAGGGGAACAGCCAGAAGCAGAACCTGAAGAAGCTCTGGAGCCAGAGGCTTGTTTTACAGAAGGTAGGCGAAGCAAAATATATGCAAGGTGATTAGACCTAACTGTGTTGATCTGGGTTGGATTCTATTTTTATTTAAAATCAAGAAGCAGCTTTCTGATTATAGTTGTATTTTCTGTTTGTATGAGTAACTCCTTCAGAGGTACTGCCATAGATGTACTGTTCTCGTGCTCTCTCTCTTTCCTTGGAAGGTATTGTAAGAGTTACAAAGCTTTAACTCCAAATATTGAAACAAAAATCCTCAAATAGGAGATACTTATTTACAAGCATCTAATTCAGTAGCACTGAAATAAACCAAATGACTTCTGTTCATTGTGATTCCTGGTAAGTATTTACCTTATTCTGACATCTCAACACTTATTATCTCACGTAGGCTGTGTCCGGAGATTCAAATGCTGTCAAGTCAGCGTAGAAGATGGGAAAGGGAAAATCTGGTGGAATCTTAGAAAAACCTGCTATAAGATTGTTGAACACAACTGGTTTGAGACCTTCATTGTCTTCATGATTCTTCTCAGCAGCGGTGCTTTGGTAAATTCAGTGTCTATTTTAAGCAGCAAGCACTTAGAATTACAGTTAATTATATAGCTTCAGGTAACATATCAGAATCTAATATCCAATTCATAAATGTTCTAATGGCAACATATATCAACAAATATTTGGCGTATATCGTAGGATATGTAACAGTTTGCTTACAGGCTATGAAACAAATTGTTTGGCAAGTTCAAAATGTAGTGTTAATGGAAATAAGAAATTAGTTATCTCAGACTGGTATTCACATGTCTTCATATTGATAAAAATAGCCTTTTTTTTTGTCTTACACACATTTAAAATAAACCACAGCTGAGCTAGGAACTTATCAACAGCAACCTGAATTGTCAAACTGAGATGTAAGGTGCCAATGTGATTCCGTCAGGTATTTTACCAGATTGATGTTAAATCAGGCGCACTGAGTAAGTACTGAAGTAGTTAGTTCCTCACAGCAGGAGCAAAATATAGTGAGTGTACTTTCTACACTTGAGTCAACACACAGTGATTCACTGTCAATGTAGACATTTTCTTTTGAAAAGAGAGTTATTAATCTCTGTTCAGGATTGCTTTGTGGGTTAGTGTGTATAGTTTGGTTTCAAATATTAGTTCCTCAAAAATTGTGTATCACAGAGTCATTTTTAAATTCCTCATATAATTTTGATATAAAGTTGTAGCTACCACAAAGGAATTCCTTACATCATTCAGCCATTGCTATCCATGGAAACGAATTAAAATGAGATTTGGAGAATGGTATTACAGCAAGTTTCATGGATCATTGTTCAGCTCAGCTGAAAGCTG
Organism: Aquila chrysaetos chrysaetos; assembly: GCF_900496995.4. Lineage (NCBI taxonomy): Eukaryota > Metazoa > Chordata > Aves > Accipitriformes > Accipitridae > Aquila > Aquila chrysaetos. The sequence goes on along the minus strand of NC_044009.1, from coordinate 33,038,134 downwards.
AATATTGTGTTTGGACCCAGCTTTATGAAAAGACTACAGTACGGAGTGAAAGCAAAAGTTGTGCTTGAGGGAAGGATATATGCCTTATCATCACATAGACTTTTCCAATTCAAATTCTTTCTTGGCTACGATATATCACACTGCAAATTGTGAAGACATTTAATTATATCTTCAAAAATCTTTTTCACAGGCATTTGAAGATATATACATAGAGCAACGTAAAACTATCAAGACCATGCTGGAATATGCTGACAAAGTTTTTACTTATATCTTCATTCTGGAAATGCTTTTAAAATGGGTGGCTTATGGCTTTCAAACCTATTTCACTAATGCATGGTGCTGGCTGGACTTCCTGATTGTTGATGTATGTATTCTTTTTCATTTTCTGCACAACAGGCTCTAAAAATCAGAATGTTATGTTTTCAGGATAAGATTTCTGTTCTATTCAATTGAAACTCTATTTTAAAACTGTTGTTGTGGTATGGTTTATAATTCTGTTCAGAAAAGAAAAAATATTTTGATATACTTATTACTCTAGAGATGTTTTGTTGATATTCTCTAGTTTTATGAATTTGTAATGCTTTATTGAAACGATGCTTTTTACTATTTTTTTTCCATGGTGTGGAAAGGATGCTGTTCATCCTCTTCAGTTTTTGCCATATATGGAATTTAAATATTTCAAAGCAATTTCTTTAAAGGTTTCTAACATTGTAATCCATTACTGTAAGTGTCCTGTCACTCTGTGTAATATGAAAGGAAAATACTGCTAAGAACTCTCAGTTCCATGGTACTATTCAGTACTCTTGCACTTTCCACTGCATCACATGGGCGACCTTAAAGAGACACTTGGAGAACTGTAGATGAGCTCCTTTAGAATAGGTCAAATGATTTTCAAAAGGCTGCACCACCAAGGAGCAGAAACACATTGTCTAAAGGAGACCTAGGGAGAAGTGCATTGTAATTTCAAGTCTACATGCTCAACAATATATGCACAGTACTGGGTAGCATAAATGGAAGTCTACAGATCTTTAACCATATAGCAGACATTAATTTCCCTTCCTGACAGCCTGACTACATCTGTCTGTGCCAATAGGGCATCTCTCAGTTCCACCTATGTAATTCCCATGGAATGCAAGGTAAGAATGTGTCTTGAATCACTTGTTCGCTCATTCTGAAGAGCAGCAGAATTCTGTAGAAATCACTATGTATCTCCCTAAAACTACAATGATATGATAGACCGTGAAGTCTTTACTATACAGAGCTTGAAAAACATTATAACTTTTAAATCCATACCAGCATTGCGGATCCTATGATAAAATATGACTATACACACACTTAGTATTCTTTGGTTGAGTCTGCATCCTTGTAAAACATTTATTGGCTCAGTCATCAGATGTGTAAATTACCATGACCAGTAGAGCTTTACAGAGACACCATGGACAATACTTTACACTATCATTATATATTTATTGTATTTATCAACAAATATTTAATTCTTATTTGATAATCTGTGATTTAGTTACTTCTGTGAACTTTATAAATAACTTTATTAGTTTTTCATGGCAACCTTACCCTGGTGCAATTTTTTTCATGGAAAAAATTAATCTCTGAAGCATTTTTTAAAATCTTTAGTCAGGGGATTGAGATAACAAAGTGAAAAGATTAATTTGGAAGTGAAAGAATTAAGAGACAACAGGAAGGATGGAAGGGAAGGGCATTAAATGGAGGGAAATAGAAGATGGTTCGGGGTTTTTTTCTTTACTAGGGCCACTCCTTCCCAATGGTTTACTATACATTTCTAAGGATTATTGATGAAAGATAATTGTATTATTTATTTTACAGCTATTCTAGTTTATTTATTCATCTGCCTGCAGACCAGACCAGCGTTATGCAAGCCAGAATTGATGAAGTGGTTAAAGGAGTCACAGGGAATGTAATGAAGTGTGGATATGCCTAATAATGAAGCTTCTACCATTGTCTAACAAACGGTTATCAGCCTTGATTAGTCTGGTTAAATCTGAACAGCACTGGTAGCTATGGCTGTTGAGTAAGATTTTCTGGACACTAGAAAGTTACATTTGGCCAAAGGCCAGGTCTGGATGTGGTTTTTGAGAGTTTTTACATTCTCATCAAGTTCTGAAGATATCACAGGAAGTCCTGACCTAAATTGACCATTCCAATTCACCCAACTTTTGGGAGTTTTCTCTTTGCATGTGACTTCATTTTTCTTTAAGTACCACCAAATATTGACTGGTTTATGTGAATGTAGGAAGCATTTTTATACCATTCTACCAACATGATTTCATCAACAGGTACCTAGAATATACTTTTATTCTACTTTGTCTGACTTGAAAGATCTTTCTGCGTTATAGAGGGATTCCTGGAGAAAGAGGTCCAGCCTTGAATATTCTTGAGAAGTTCAGGGCGTACATCATTCCCACCATATGTATCGGAAGGATATACAAGATGAATGAGCAATATTGCCTTTCTGTTTTTGTGTAGGTCTCTTTGGTTAGCTTAACAGCTAATGCCTTGGGCTACTCAGAACTTGGTGCGATTAAATCCCTTAGGACACTAAGAGCTTTGAGACCTCTAAGAGCCTTGTCGCGATTTGAAGGGATGAGGGTAAGACAAAATGAAAGAATCTGAAATAATGCATGCGTACACAGAAACAATGCATGCAGACTAATCAATGACAAATCCATGCAGATATGCCACACTATCATCCTATATATTTCACATTTATCACTAACATATAAGCAAAAGGCTTCATCTGCTTATATGAATTCATGTGTTATTGCACACATTGTTACACTTATTTAGGCTCCTTGGCTTTTCACCCTATTTCATAATTTCCTGGAGAGCCCCAGGATTTATCAACTGCATGGATCTATGCAATGTTACTACAAAACTGAATTTATCCCATATAAATAAATCCTGCTATAGCCAGAACAGTTTTAAAAAAACAATACTTATTCATAAAAGTGTGTACACATATACACATGTATATATGCACATGTGTATTTCATACAAGTATAGAATATCATGCATAGTCTATCAGATGTCTTTTAACCTATGATCTGTAAATATTAATTGGGAATTTCCATTACAATTTAAAAGTTTTGTAATGAATTCCTATTTTAATAAGTAAATTGGCAGTGTTAAAATACCATCTCTCAGATTAGAACTATTGCATTCTATTTAAGACAACTTTTCTAGTATATCAACGATGTAGCTGGTTTTATGATTTCTGGCCTAAATTGGTTGCTTACTGCTTTCCATATTGATTTTTAAATGTTGATTATAATCTATAGAGCACTAAGCAGGCTGAAAACATATCACAAGACTTCTGCTTACAGTGTTGGGTTTATTTGAGAAGTTACGGTCCCCAGCTGTTTGGGGGTTATCACCATGTCAGTTACCACAGCTGAGACCCTCAGCTGCCCAACTGGGCTCTCAGTCTATTCCAGTGCAAAGTCAAATTGATTAGTTTAGATCACTTCTTTAGTGCACTGAAATGGACAAAGACCTTATGTATTCTGCTATGACGTGAAAGCTCTAGAAATGTTTCTCTTAGGGGCAGTAGTCAACAACTGGAGATGGTAGATATTTCTAGCTCCAGCCACAAGAAGGTGTCTGACTTACACCTTCAAGGTCCATATGTCTGCCTTGGACATATTGCCATAGATCTAATCAGCAGATGCACCTGAGCTGAAACCTTATTGTTGTATTTAAGAAGGATCCTTGTGTGAGCTCCCTACTGCAATCACTGATCTTTGGCACCCCAAGTTGTAAGCTGATTAGCAAATTTATAAGTCAACTACAAATTGGTGACTTCTGAAGAAAATGTGGTGCTATATGCATGTGGAAAGTAAAGGACTTCAACCAAAAAGGAAACAGGCATTGATGAAAGGTTATAAATTCAAAAAGAAAATACTACTTCCTTGCCTCCAACAAATTTCTGGAACTTTGCTGAAGTAAATTTGAAGATTTGGGATGTTTATATCAGCTATAAGGCTTATTTAAAACCTCAATAGTATCTTGCTAAAAAACCCATTAGCTGTTGTTTTTTTATGAGAATGATTAGCAAAAAAACTGAATACAAAATATTACAAATTTTAGATGCACAGTAAATTGCTTAAGTGGCAATTTAATGTGGCAAGGAAGAAAACAATCACTTTGTCATGAAGGTTTATGGGTAATTGTCAATCCCATAACTTCCATGTTGGTGTAAACTTTACCTACTGATTTGATCCTGATCTGCTAACTGTATCTCTTTGTAAAATACCAAGATAAGGAGATTTATGACTTTAGCAAAAGATATAATAAAAAGTAGTGGCTGTACTTGGATAACTTCAGACTAGAAATGTGACCTATATTTTTATTAGTTAGGCAATTAACCATTTAAATTTTCCTGTGAAAATAGTGAATTTTGCCTTATTTAAAGTAATCAATTTTGGGCTTAATGTCTTTAAAGACACAGTAGCTCAAGTTGGTGAAGAAATTAGTATGAGAAGACTTTAAGATCTGATACGCGGAAATTCAAGATGTCTGTTTATAACATAGTAATTTCATTGGTGCTTAACATCTATGAACTGAAAATATGACAATATAGTATGGTGCATATATTTGCATAGGCACTTAAAGTTACTTCCAGTGAGCATTATACTTCCTATATATAAGCAAGAAATACCATTCTACACATCTAAAATATTTAATCCACCATACTGTTTTCTAGGATCAGGACTTGTGCCTGCCAAACTAATAATTAATAGAAAACATTGCCCCTATAGAAAACATGATGTTTCCCCTGAATCTTCCCACCACTACTATTGCTAGGGGAAGTACACTTTAATTTGTACTTGGGACTTCATGAAAGTAGCCTGTGGGAGTATAATTAATCTGTTTATGCCCTGCCCCAAGCAGTATCGCTCACTGCTATATGGTGCTAGGCACATGCTACCTGTTTTTTTAACCAGTAAACAAAGCTTTCAATGGCTGTCTAATGCTCTCCCTCCTTTCACTTGCTGTCAGGCCTTGCTCTCTTTTCTCACACCCCTACTACCGATGGAAGCTAGGAGGTGTCTGGATCAGTGTTTTCAGTGATGCTCAACAGTATGTGTTGAGTGTCTTCAAATGATTCATTTTACAAGCTGGTCCTGCTATAGCTTCAGGACTCAGACTAAAACCAGAGAAAGTAGGTCAGCTGTAGAAATCCAGCAATTAAAGAACAAAGAACATGACTGGACCTGCAGCTATAGCAGAAAGAGGAACAGAATTCTTGGGTGTAATGAGACTGAAAGCTTGAGGACAAATATTTTCACTTCATTAACTATCCCTTTATATCTCAATAATTATTCCCGATGGATGATATTATTACAATTAAGAAATCTACTTATATTTTTAAGTAGAAGAATTAAGATAACTTTAAATAAAAATAATGTAAAACCAGTAACTAACATATATTTGGAAAATATTCCCGAGTTGGGAAAAAATGATGTCACCATTTATTATTCCATTCAAACTTCCCACTAAAATCAGTGAATTCATGGATTTCCAATTTAAACTAATTCAGCATTATTATTAAACTATTAATTTGTTTAGGTCAAACTACTCCTCACGGCCTTCCAGTGTCATGTCATTGACAAAGTTGAGAGTACAGGTCTGTCAGCATGACAGCACTGCTGAAATAGTCGGAAAAGATTTATCCATTAGTCAGGGAATTCTCTCTGCCTGGCTGATGAGTGATAAAATGCTATATTATTTTTGCTTATTGATTTATAATTGGTATTGCTAAGGAGAGTTTTAGTATGAGTAAGAAACTATTTTGATTTTTTTTAAATTTCCCCATTAGAAATAAACACTTATTACAACATGTAATTTAAAATATGTGGAAAAAAAAAAGCATGGAAGCTTTGGATTTCATCCACCATTCTGTGCTTTTATAGAGTCATACAGTAATTTACATTGAAAGGAACCCTATTTGGTCCAGCTCCTAAATTTAACATAACAACAATTTCATTGAAGTCCTACAGGATGTCGAATATTGTCCAAAGTATGTATCACCCCAAAGAGGTATTGTTTTGGCAGGAATGGAGCCCTGAAAGTATAACAAGTATTTCTCCTTTCCTTTAGCCCAAGTCTACTATATGGTATACATGGTGGTGGTTCATCACCTACCCTAACATTCAAAGGTTTTATTTTCTATTATGTAAAATGTCAAGGAATGAAAGGTGATCTACCTCGATGACTAATTTTACAAGTAATTGATTCTATGGAATCTATTAATTGTAGATATAAATGTAACACCAAAATATTTTACAGGCTTAAGCTACATATTTGTATTTCAAATAGAAACAGATAGCATAGTGTGCTAGAGGATCTGCTGTAGTACGTACATCATATAAACTAAATGAATTATAAATAATCTCATCCATGTAATACCTCATGTCCTGCATTTTTTAAAACAAAATCTTCATCAGGTTCTAAGGATCTGATTCAGTTGTTTTAGCAAAATTGGCAGTGGTGCTCCATAGTTATTAAATTTTATATTGTTAGACTTACAAACAGATTTAAAATAGGAGTTTACTAATTTAGCAGTTCATCAATTCCATCATTAAAGAAATCATTCTCATTCATAATGGACCTACTTTCTCCCTAATTTTATTTTCTTTAGTATTTTATTTTCATTCTGGAATGTTTTCAATCATTGCTTATCATCGTACATGAACTCATTTTCATATTTTTCTCTCTTGAAGCCAGATTTTCCCCAAAATTCATTTGGGAATTAAATCAAGCCTCTTCCTTCTTTAAGTCTCATCTGCCACTTGCCTGAACACTACCAGCTTTTCTGTGTTCAGATATTCAGCTGGTTTCCTGGTTTGAACCTGTCTGCTTTTCTCTTTTTATATATAACCATCCAAATGAACATGCATACATCCCTGAGTTTTCTTTTATTTAAAAGAAGTCTTAAAATTACTTTCAGTTAAAAATTTGCTCAGTAATATTGATTTGGACTGTTCATCCAGTAAACATGTAATAGAAAAAAGGTTGTTGTGTTTGATGCAATCAGTCATGAGAAATATTATGGATATGGTTTTGCAGACATACATTAAGTAAATATTCTAAAAAAAATTAATAAATGCTTATTTTTTCTGTTTGTTTTTTTTTTACCTGTTTGTTCTTCTTTTTCCCATTCTTTAAAGCTACAATTTGCTACTGTTTGTATGATTTTCCTTCTAATTATGTTGACATTTTCTCTTTATACTGCTTTTCTTACTTGTTACTCTCAACAGTTTAAAAAGTGTGACACAGATATTAGAATTAAAATAGAGTGTTACTTTTAAGAAAGGCTGATGAAACATTTGTAAGATACTGGTTCCTATGTTCTTACACTGTCTGTCATTGGTTTTATTTGTACTCTAGGTGGTTGTGAATGCCCTGTTAGGAGCGATTCCATCCATTATGAATGTGCTTCTTGTTTGCCTTATATTCTGGCTAATCTTCAGTATCATGGGAGTAAATCTATTTGCTGGAAAATTTTACTACTGTGTTAACACTACAACTGATGAGAGATTTGATATCAGCCAAATCAACAACTATAGTCAATGTGAGGAGCTCATAAAAAACAATGAAACTGCCCGATGGAAGAATGTGAAGGTTAACTTTGATAATGTAGGCCTTGGTTATCTTTCTCTGCTTCAAGTAGTAAGTCACCACTCCTTAATTTCTATTTCTCTTTCTGTATCTCTATTGTTTACTTGTAACAGTAAAAAATAATTTTTCATTGTTTCATTCATTTAGAAATCTTGTCTCTCACTTCTTGGTTTGGAATTATAAAGTGTGAGATAAATCCTTGACTCTACAGAAATCATACAAAGCATAAAGGCTATGCTAACTATGAGAAAAAATACATCATACAAACCTAATTCACCTTAGCTGCATTGAATCTATATCAAATACACCTAATTTGCTCATACACAGAAAATAACTTTTATATCAGATATTACTCATAATTGATAGGAGTTCTTAATAGATGCTGTGTCCTCTATAGTCAGATCTTAGAATTTGCTTGCAATTCTTATATATGAATGAACCATACAATAGAAGGCAAGAGTCACCGGTTAACATTGCACTGTGCTGGTGTTTATGATGAGCGCTAAAGACACTTAGTCTTCAGCTCTTAAACAATGTTTCTGACAAGCCATTTTCCAGGAAAAGCATGAGGTAAACACCAGTGTTCTGTTTATAGGCTACATTTAAAGGATGGATGGATATCATGTACGCAGCTGTCGATTCTCGTAATGTAAGTATAGTCCCTTGATTCCATTTGTTTTGACTGTATGAGCTCCAAGATTTAAGAATGTAATTTTAACATCTTTCAGAAATAACAGTAAACATGAGAGAACGAGGAGCTATTATAGTTTTGTAGTTAAAGAAAATGGAAACCATAGGAAAAATAAGAGATGAAGAAAGTAGAGGAGCAGTCCTAAAGGATTCCATGTTCTCTATGGTGCAGTTGGACCAAAATTCCTCAATTCCACAGCAGACTTAACAAGTGCCATGAAATGCCTTTTCCTCCTCTCATTATGTGCATTTAGGCATTATTTACATTTGGAAGCAGGCACCGATACACAGCTTAGAGATGATTTTTTTGTAACACTGATCTTTTTTTAAAGTTGAGACTTTCACTGTGCTCTGCAAGACACCTGACTCCTTTCTTAGGCCACAGTTCCTATTCTTAACTCAGACTGTACATTTTCTTACCCTTTTGCCTTCCCCGTGCTCCCTTGGTGCAAGGTGTCCTCTAGTTCTAAGTAGACAACTGAATAAACTATACTGGTAAAGCTCCAGCTTTTTTGGCAAGCTACACTCACAGCAGAGGCCTGTTGTAGCACGGTAAATGTGCATAGCTGTACCAAGAAAATATGCTTACTCTAAACATGGTTTGGATGCTTCTCTTCCATAATGCAGGGCAGTTTCCGAAGTGCCTGTAGCAGTGAAAGCTCCACAAGCCCACATCAGGGGCCTCCCATGAGATATACAGAAAAGTTTGCAGCTTTACGAGCTGGTGTTTCTGGTTGTCTATAAACTCAGACAGATGGTACTATACTAGTTTAAACCAATTGTGTCTTCAGTATTTATTCTATGCTCATATAGGCCAGTTATATTTTTTAAAATGAAATATCAAGTTTGATAGCAAAGTTCTTTGTCAAGAATGTAACTTCATAGATTGAAGATCAGTGGGATGGATATGTGGGAACTTGACCATAAGAAGCAAAGATCAGAGTGACAGAGCCCTAAATTCTGTCCAGCAGATATTTGGCTGTGTGCTCACAGTTAAACTAAGGCTTAGTTTCTGTGCCTTTTTTGCAGGTTTTGGATCAGCCTAAGTATGAAGATAACCTGTACATGTATCTTTACTTTGTCATCTTTATCATCTTTGGATCATTCTTTACCTTGAACCTCTTCATTGGTGTCATCATAGACAATTTCAACCAGCAGAAAAAGAAGATAAGTACTTCATCATTATTCTGAAAAGAAAGCTAAAAAAATGCTTATTTTTGGTCCACACACAATAACTTTATTCATAAAATATTATTTTTTCATTTTATGATAAATTAATATGTGCTCTGCATATTAAATACATTAAATTATTAAAGCTTATGATTTGGCTTGATGAGGGTTTGATGGACAAGTGACAACATATGTCTGTCCATGGTTAGTGAAATACTGAATGTCATCTTTGTAAAGATGTGGATTTGGGGCTGCAGTCTATAATAGACTCATAAAAAGGCTAACCACTGAAATAGCTAAAGGTAGCTATAAAAACTCTTAGCTATACTACCTTCATGTCTCAGAGCTCAGCAGTGTAGATTTCAGAACTCTAATAATGAACATCGAATTATCTTTATTTGTACTCTCTTTAGTCTTCGTATTTTGTCAGCGCTGCCTTAAAAGTTATCAGTGGTTCAGCTGCAGAACTTAACTAAAGTATCTGGCTACACGAAGTGTTATTGGAGTGGTGGAAGTGCTGTTGGATCCATGTGCTGAAATGGGTTGAGATGGAGAGAAATTGGCTTTTTTTTCTACTCGTTCCACATAGTAGTTCCAGGATCTCCTGCTTCAAGTCCTGCCCCAGTAGAGGGAGAAGAAGAGGTTGTGAAATGTGACCGTCTGGATACCTTCTAATTCTTCTTTGGTATCATAGATGTCAGTTCTGAAATTTTGCCAAAATTTACTCTAAAGGAAAAAAACAAGAGAGGGGGATTGGAATATTTTATTAGTTTGTGCCTCTGTAATAACTGATGGAATTTAGTAGAACAAAGGAAAAGCACCTCCTTCCTCTGTACCTCCCCTCTCCCCAGTGAAAAGCAGAGGTCTACCACAAACAATGCAAGTTCAAGAGCCTCTCAAAAAAACACCCTAAACATTAAGAGTGGAATATGTAAAGCAATTCTTCTGTTACCAAAGTACTAATAATCATGATAAAGGGTTTTTTTATGTCTGTCTTAACTTTTCCCGCAGATGAGAAGGTGAACAATAGTGATTATTACCATTGAGTATCTTTGTTTATAAGTAATCAATAGAGATACATGATTGTAACCAGTTTTTGTCTCTTTGGTTTACTTTGGAGGTCAAGACATTTTTATGACAGAAGAACAGAAGAAATACTACAATGCAATGAAAAAATTGGGTTCAAAGAAACCACAAAAGCCTATACCTCGACCAGCAGTAAGAATAAAAATATTTTCTGTTATTTTTACATTTATTTAAAAATGGTATTGTTTCAATTAGGCCTTAGGCTGAATTAAGCTGTAAGCTAAAAAACCAAGTGATATAAGAAAAGCCTTATTCATCTGAAATCCATTTTTTTCTCTTTTGTAGTCTGCATATGGAGGACTCTTCCCTTTCCTTCCCCCCCCCCCCCCCCATTTTCTCTCTGCTGATGGCAATGACATTTTATGTGGCATTTTTTCAAAACACTGGTTTGACTAGAACCTAGAATTAAATGTGGCAGTGTATTTGTCAAAATATGTGAAAGCCTTAGGGCACAAGCCTTTTCAATCATCGACGAAGACTCTGAAACTGTTGTATGGGGGCAAGCTACCATATCATTGCCTGAAAAAAAGGCCTTTTGCCCCTCACATTCCTGTTGCACAATCCATACAACAGTTTGCTCTCCTGAGCAGGGCTACCCTAGCACTACAGAGCAGGGTTTGGCTGGGGCAGAGAGTGATTCCATCTCTGCAGTTCTGCGTTGGATTGTGGAACCTGCTCAGTGGCCAGTCCAGCCATCAGTAAATTCTCTATTGCTGAAAAATGGAAGATATTATTTTAAAGGCTATTTTGGTGGCATGAAGAGCACTGAACTTGGGTCTCAAAAACTTTGTAAGTTTTCTGACAAATGAAGTGCTATTAACTCTCAGCCTGCTTACATTCTCCCCACCGCCCACTTAGTTTTTTCAAATTTTGCCAAACTAAGTGTTCAGTTAATAGTTTGTGTCACAAAAGGTTACAGCGAACTGGTTCAGGGTGGCAAAGTCTCCTTTGCAACTTTAAAAACAAATGCACCATGCATATTTTGAAATCATCCCTTCAATGCTTATAAACACAGTAGTTGCATTTCTATTTAATTTGTGTTTACATGTACAAACTTGAAAATTCACAAAAATGGAGAACTTCATGGAGAACATGAAATCCCCTTCATACTAGATTTCAATAATTTCTAACAATTTTGAAAAAGAAATTTTACCTAATGCATATTGTAATGAATCTTATTTTTCCCCCCCCAGAACAAATTCCAAGGCATGGTCTTTGATTTTGTAACAAAACAAGCATTTGATATCAGTATCATGATACTTATCTGCCTTAACATGGTCACAATGATGGTAGAAACAGATGATCAGAGTGAAGACATGGAAAACATTTTATATTGGATTAACCTGGTGTTTATTGTACTTTTCACTGGAGAATGTGTCCTGAAATTGATTTCACTTCGCCATTACTACTTTACTATAGGCTGGAATATTTTTGATTTTGTGGTTGTCATTCTCTCCATAGTAGGTAAGAACAATTCATTTTTATGACATGGCTAATTCTGTGGAAACTGAAACATTTTTGGCATGTAAAGTCTATTTATATTTTGGATCACCATTGTCACTAGAAAGTCTGACCACCATTTTTCTTTCTTCTGATTTCATATTATCCATAAAATAATTGAACAGTATGGTAAATTTTTTAGCAATAGGTTTCACACACTCTCACTTTTCTATTAGTTGAAATTAGATCTTTATTCTGAATTCAGTAGAAATTCTGCAGCGTAGAAAGAAACCCATATATGAAAGGCAATTTTGATATAAACTAACAGTGGCAGTTGCAGGAAAAGAGTCCAGCAATCCAAAATCCAAGAGCAAAATCTATGTGGGACTGTTGTTAGGCTAGCATGCAAGCACCCCAGACAGCAGGGTAAAACCCTCAGCATACTTCAGAGTTTTGTTTGATCCTGGGAGGTTTTATGCCTGAGTTAGAGTGAGCAACCAGAGAAGCAGAGGTGAAGCAGATGTAGTAATAAATACATGGTTCCACTAATCTTTGCTTTATCTAGAGCAGAAAACCTGAAAGAACTTGTATAAAAATTCTGTCATTTTAACTTCTCAGAACTCCTTAATATGCAAATTGGGTTTGCCATTTTTTTATGGAAACAAGATGTAGTTATTTTTCTGCTTTGAGGCACATAATATAATGCTCAATTCTTCTACTCTTCAGTGAGTTCTAAGAAGCCTTTTTATTATCAGTTTGTTTATGTTTGGAATTGCTGTGTCATTAATACTAAACTTGTAGGTCATGTTATTTCACGTGTGATTAAGAAGTTGCAGTTTCCTTCAAACACACATATTTTCTCTGAATACCATAACTTGATTACATGGCATTTAAATACTACTATGAATATGATCTTTCTTCAGATTAACTGAAATTATTTTTGTTACACTTAAAAAGAAAGCTATTCTTCTGGTCTCAGCATTTGCTAGTCTTCATACACTAGTTATCAATTTGTCCTGAAAAAGATTGATTTTGTGGATTTGTGTGTCTTTCTGCATAGTTAGTCATATAATTAACACTTAGAAATGTCATTGATGTAGTTTTTTTTCATTACTCTGCAAATTACTTTAGAATTTCTATTGGGATTTATGGGTTTCCAAAACATACCAAACTGTAAAGGTTTTGTAAAAATAACTAAATGGCTAATTTCTAAAATCTGTTTAAATATCCTATTCTTCTTAAAGTTCTACAATGTTTGTAGGATAAATCTTTAGCAGTGGTTTTTAAATCTAATAATATTCTTTACTAATTTAACTTGTTTTTCAACAGGTATGTTCTTAGCTGAGATGATTGAGAAATATTTTGTGTCCCCCACACTATTCAGAGTCATCCGACTCGCCAGAATTGGTCGAATCCTGCGTCTCATTAAAGGCGCTAAGGGAATCCGCACTCTGCTTTTCGCTTTGATGATGTCTCTTCCTGCTCTGTTCAACATTGGTCTGCTGCTGTTCCTGGTCATGTTTATCTATGCGATATTTGGCATGTCCAACTTTGCCTATGTTAAGAGGGAAGTTGGGATTGATGACATGTTCAACTTTGAAACATTTGGCAACAGCATGATCTGCCTATTTCAAATTACCACATCTGCTGGCTGGGATGGTTTGCTAGCCCCAATTCTTAACAGTGGGGAGCCAGACTGTGATCCCCATAAAGATCATCCGGGGAGCTCCGTTAAAGGCGACTGCGGCAACCCTTCCGTTGGGATTTTCTTCTTTGTCAGCTACATTATCATATCATTTCTGGTAGTGGTGAACATGTACATTGCTGTGATTTTGGAGAACTTCAGTGTTGCTACTGAAGAAAGCGCTGAACCCTTGAGCGAGGATGACTTTGAGATGTTCTATGAAGTCTGGGAGAAGTTTGATCCTGATGCAACACAATTCATAGAGTTCAGTAAGCTATCAGATTTTGCAGCTTCTTTAGATCCTCCTCTTCTTATAGCAAAACCAAACAAAGTTCAGCTTATTGCAATGGATCTGCCCATGGTAAGCGGCGACAGAATTCACTGCCTTGACATCTTGTTTGCTTTCACAAAGCGTGTTTTGGGGGAAAGTGGGGAGATGGATGCCCTCAGAATACAGATGGAAGATCGGTTTATGGCAGCCAATCCTTCAAAAGTCTCCTATGAACCAATCACAACCACATTAAAACGAAAACAGGAGGAGGTATCTGCTGTCATTATTCAGCGTGCTTTCAGACGTCATCTTTTAAGGCAAAAAGTCAAAAAAGTTTCATGTATATTTAATCAGGATAAAGGTAAAGATGAGGACGATCTGCCCATGAAAGAAGATATGATTATGGATAAACTAAATGAGAACTCTACTCCAGAAAAAACAGATATGACCCCCTCCACAACCTCCCCACCATCCTATGATAGTGTAACAAAGCCAGACAAGGATAAATATGAAAAAGACAAATCAGAAAAAGAAGATAAAGGTAAAGACAGCAGGGAAAGTAAAAAGTAACACAGAATTCTGTTTGTGATAAACTGTTTACAGCCTGAGAAAGTATGTATTTGTGTCAACAGGACTCCTGTAGGAGGTACATGCCAAACTGACAGTTTTTACATATATAAATATATATATAATTATATATATATATATAAAAGGTCAGTGCCTATAACAAGACAGTGACCCCTCGTCATCAAACTGCAACTCTGTAAAACAGGGTAACATCTTGACAGGAGGTTGTTGTTTTTATTACCAGCTGACACTGCTGAAGAGAAGATAAAATGGCCAATCAGATTGTAGGGACCAGTTAAAAAAAAAAAAAAAGGTGCGAACGTATGAATCTCTGTGTTTAACATGAAACACACAGTACAAAAATTGTATCCACTGTTTGCATTTCAACAGCCACATTTGCCATATTTTTACAAAAATCAGTGTTGGTGAACTTATCATTTTTTAATTCACAAGTTGTTTACTATTATATGTGACTATTTTTGTAAATGGGTTTTATGTTGGGGAAAGGGGTATGAGAACCAGGTGTTCTACTCTCGGATTCTCTATAATGTACAGACAGAAGTGATTTGCATGAAGGCATGCTGCACTTGTAGTTCATGCATGGAAAAACATGACGTCGCACAAAGCAGCAGAGTCTGACTACTTCCATGTTTCAGGGTGGCTCTATATTTTGAGGTGCTTTAACAACAGTATCCATCCAGTATCTCATCCAGACAAATCTTAATGTGCCTGTAAAGTCCCATAGAGTCTACAATAATAGAACAGATGTTTTATTTTTTCATTAGTCATTTAACTGTAGTTGAACGAACTCTGCATAAAAAATTTACTGAGGGACATAGAGTCCATTTTTAAGTATTCTTCTGTAGAAAACAGCTTACCTGAACTTGGGAAATTGAATTTACCAAAAAACCCACAAAACTTAAGGATTATGAAGTTGTTCTGCCTCACCCTGCAGTATCGTTTAGCCATCTTCTGCTCTCAGCAAGGTTGACATTGTATGTGTTGATTAAAAAAGTACCGTCTATGTAAATAGTTATTTTATCCCGTGGTGCATGTTTGAGCAAACAAATAATGACGTGTGCACAATATTTATTGCATCAAATATGTACCACAGTAAGTGTAGTTTGCAAGCTTTCAACAGCTGATACGAAGTATTCTGTACCATTATAGATAGTTTGGAAGCTATCACCGATGCATGTTTATCTTGCCTTTGCTGCTGTAATTTTACTCCTTCCACTGTTAAAAGTCTAATATGGGAAGCCATATCTCAGTGGTTAAGTGAAACAAATTGTTCAATCGGCCATCATTCTTTCATGACATCAAGCAATAGTTTGCAGCTATTTAAGAGCTTCTTGCTTTGCATTCTAAATTTTTAAGTGACTACTGTACGGTGTATAGTCAGACTGTACAGGGTATGTTGCAAACTGCTTAATCTGTTGAAAAATACATGGTTAGAATTTTCTAAGAAAATATAAATATTGTAAAAAATACCATTTTATTTTATTTTTCAGCATTTTGTACATAAAATGAGAAATGAGAATTATCTTCAGGTTGATGTCACTGTCACTTTTGTTACTTTCTATCCATAGCACTTTTTAATTCAAGAACTTCACAAAATAAGAAACAAAGGAAAGAATGGGGTAGCTTTAGGTTTCTGCTTTTTTATTAGTACTGTATTTTTGCACATATTTTAATGTGAAATAAGTTTCAAACTAAGTCCAAAATGCACTTGCTTCCAAATAGATATAACTTGTAATTGAAATGTGGTGGGGAAGATTTGTTTAAAATTCTAGCACTGCCTGCATCAGAAGTTTCAAGGTAGTCTTTTTATTCATTAAATCTTTACCGGTGTTTGTTTACATAGACTATTCTTATTCTTGTTGATTCATGCTGCACTAGAACTGTTCTAAATATAATATGGGATCCACAATGTTTTTTTTTCCACAGGAATTAAATAGCAAACTTGTATAATTGATCACATCAGGACATTCTGTGTTTCTTACACAAGCAAAAATTCAATGTTGACTCCTCCTTTTACAAAAATATTGACTTGTGTGTCGGTGAACTGCATGCAGGAAAATGCTATTACCATAAAGAACAGTAAACCGCATTACGGTTGAGCCAAAAGAATAAAGACTTCATTTTTTATTGTATTTAATTGTTCTGTCTTTGTTTTCATCACTAGAAACTATTGGCTATCAAGAGGTGCTATGAAAATAAAATATGAATTTATAAAGTGTTAGAAATAAGGAGTAGTGATTAAAACTCATTATAATAATGGATTTGTGAAAAGTAAAATACCGAAGCCCTACGCTTTCAGAAATATCTTTCATATGATTTGCACTTACACTCTTCAGGTTATTAATACTATTTAAAACTATTCTTTATTAGGATACTGATTATGTGTACATGATGCTTAAACCACTTTTTCATGTCAGGTATTCTGAGACAACTAGAAAAAAAGATGTTAAAGAAATTGTCTAGCTATCAAGGCTGCAAACCAGTATGTATAATTTCAATGATATTTTACATTTGAAGTGAAGAATTATCTTTGTGTTTTAAGAAAAATGTTGTTTACTACTTAATTTGTAAAATATTTATAAGTTATTATTTTGCTTTTATGACATGACGGGTAGAAGTCAGCAGAAACTGCTGAAAGTTTTAGTAAAGCATCAAATTCATAGGGTTTTTTTTAGTCTTAGGGTGCTGAATGCAATTACAATGTGAAAAATACTACTATAATTTTAAACTTCTATGGTGAATTTACAGACAGTATTTTTCACTGTCAGGGAGCTGGCGTACACATCAAGTGATGCGTAGGTGCCTGTGGAAGGGCTGATTGATAGCAGAATACGGGAGGTAGGTGGAGAACAGGCATTGCAAGAGTGGTGGCAGTGGAACTGAGAAGAATTTTGAATTTGGGGGCAAATAATATAAATAAGTATGTATTGTGTCAGTCTTGTAATAAACATTACCTAATCTATCTCCACTTTACAGAATCCCTCATGCGATGTTTGGAAGTATGTTGGAAAAATGCCTGGTATCAAAGTATTTCTTTTTCCCCTAGCAGGGCTTCCTATACTCTGAGACACAAAGCAGTTTCCTGAAAAACTGAGGGACAAGAAATTGTCATTAGGCTTTCTTTTGACTATGACATACGACTATCTTCTCAATGCATTAAAATGGTATTTCATTTATATTGTTGCAAAGTCATCTCTGATCCTGTAAAACATGCTACAGCTGGTTCTGAATAAAACAGCATTTGCAACACTGAAAGCAAGAGAGCCAAATTTTTGGGTAGCAATCACATCTGAGTGCTATTTCTAAAAAGAAATTTTCTCTGTTGTAAAGTAATGCCTTGAAGATAGGATACACTGAACAAATTAAAAGCTAAGGAAAACATGCAGAAACTCTAATAATCATCATAGATGTGCAGACACATATCTCTGTAGACCCTCAGGAAAACCAGACGTACCCAATCATGTATATGATGCATAAGTCTTAGCTTTGGGTGTGGACCTCAGCAGGAACGCTTCCAAATGGAGCAGTAGCATGGTGCCCTTCATCTCATTTCTCCACAGTTTTCAACCACCAATGCTCCGTTGAGGTTGTTCACTCCAAAAATGAGTGTTGCTATACTAATGTAGCAAGCACTTAGGCTGCAGTGTTGCAATTAGATTTTTTACCTTTGCCTATGAAAAAACAGTTGTCAGGGTGTAGGGTCTAAGATACAAAGAGATGAGAGAATCTGAAATTTTGTAAGTTAAGGACCAAAGTTATGGCTGGCTGGTTAGTTTTGTGGAGGGAAAGGTATCGAAGAAAATGCACAGGCATAGAACACATTTGTATGAATTAGACCGCTCAGAAAATAATCAGTATGCTTCTTGCAGGGATTTATACTTAACAGAAGCCTAGTACAGATTAAAAAAATAATTAAGTACCCTCAAAACTGACAAGCAGGCATGTTTTTGTTTGGGTTCTTCCCCCCCCCCCCCCCCGTTTTTAACGTTATCTGTAGATCTACTAAAAACGCCTGCTAACACACTGAAAACCAATTACGCACAGGTTTATTCCCCACAGCAATCTCCTGCATTTTACCCGCTCGGTTACGGAAGGACCCCCGCTCCCTCCCGCCCTCTGCAGCAAGGGGGGCCGGATTGAGGTACGCGACAAACGAGCGCTCGAGCGGCCCTGCTAGCCTGCCTGACCCTTGCTGCTGCTCTTTGCGAAGCCGCAGCGAGCCCCCCCCCCCCCCCCCCGGTGAGGCGGGCGGCGCAGACCGGGCGGTGGCCGCTGGCCTCTTCCGCGGGGCCTGCCGGGACGCGGCTCCCGCGGCCGGTTGCTGCGGAGCGGGCTCCGCAGCCCCGCCGGGTTGAGGCAGAGCGCCGCTCCCCGGCCGCTCCGCGCGGTGCGCCTCGGCCAGCGCCGCCCCATCGTCCGCTCGGACGGCAGGGGCGGCGCGGCGCGGCGGGGCATGGAGCGGCGGGTGGGGGCCGTCTCCCGGGCGGGCAGGTAGCGAGCGCGCGCCCGCTGCGAGCACCGGCGGCCATCGGGCGCCTCGGGACCCGCCCGCGTCCGCAGCCGCCGGGGACAGGTGAGGGGAGCGCGGGGAAAGGCGGAGCGGTGGGCGGGCGGTGAGGGCGCGGCGTGCCGCCGGCCGGGGGGGTGTCGATTTCGAGGGGCAGCCGGCGAGCTCCGGGCGGGAGGCGGGGGCCGCGCGGCACGGCTGCGAGCGGCCCGCGGAGGGCGCGCGGCGGCCCCGGCCCAACGGCTGGCGGAGGTGGCGCGCGGCGGCCCCAGTCTAACGGCCAGCGCGGGCGGCCCCGGCCCGGCGGCAGGTGAGGGCGGCGCGGGGGAGGCAGCGGCCTCGGGGGGCCGCTCGGCGCGACCCAGCCCCGGAGCGCGGGAAGCGCCGCTCGCAGGGCTTTCCGCCGGCGACGGAGGGCGGCGGGGCAGGCGTTCCCGTTACTCGTGTTACTCGCAGCTGCCGGCGCAGGACCGATTAACCTAGGCGGTGGCAGGATTAGCTGGAATGCCCGCTTTTCAGGCGAGGACCCGTAAGCGCGTTGGGCGTTTCTGACCGCGGAGGAGGCTGCGGAGCGGAGATGCACCCGTTGTTAGCCCAGGAGCTGGGGGGGTTCTTAGCGAGGCGGAGGGCAGACTCCACCAGTACGTGGGTTTAGTAAGTTGCCCCGAGAGAGCAGTTGTCTGCAAATCGGAGATTTACTGGATCCTCGCCTATAAAACTGTCTGCCCTTCCTGGCGTTTCTGACACCTGAGGCGTACAGCGGTGAGGTGAGGTGGCCTGCGGCACCCCTTTAGGGCTCCATGGGTTTCAGCTGCCCCCAGGCACCGCAGGTGCCCCAGCACCTTGGCTCCCAGCTGTGCCCAGCGGCTCAGAGCACCTTGGTGGAGGTGGGTCTGCCGTGCTGGGCCAGACTGGGCAACGGGAGGACCGGCCTGCAGGTGCATGTCCCAGCCTGCCCGCCTCGCTGCACAGCTGGTGGCAGAGACGGTGTGAGGGTGGCTGGTGATGGCCAGCGTGGCCATAGCTGTCTGCTGGGGTAGCGGAATAAATGGGAAATGTTTCATGGGGTTTCTGTGTACTCTGTGGTTCTGGATAAATCCTGTGCTGCTGCAAGACTGTGCTAGTCCTGTGTGAGAAACTATGTTATAAATCTGCTTAGCGCAGCAAACTCTGGAGCGACGTATACCACCAGTTCTTTCTTTGCCTGAAACACCTTCTGGTCTAAGTAGGCAGGAAAGACAAACTGTTGGGCAGGGGCAGTGGCTGATGAAGACTAGTAGAGCTAAAGAATAAACAGGTTGCTTCAGGATGAAAGACATGCACAGTTTCCCGTGTTCTTTTACTCATACTGGTGAATTGTACCTACCTGATTTTGCAGTGTTCGGAATGACGATGTGTTTTACTGGGGGAAGATTCGTTAACTAAAGTCCACCACAAATGATTGCACATCCACGTTTGTCACCTTTGTTTCATCAGTGTGCAAACTGGAGAATGGATTCTTTACATAGTATGTGTGGAAAAAATAAAGCTCTAAGTAGTTTGTAAATTTTAATATATTTACTCTGGGAAGTGGTAAAGTAAATAAAGACAGAAGGGCACAGATGCTAGAGTGACTCCAGGACGACTTCTGTGCTGTTTAGTCTTGGTAGAGGAAAGCAAGCTATAGTAATCTCTAAAATGCTGCTTTTAAAAATTGACTATAAGGAGAGGTCTGCCCTTTCTGTATGCCTGTTCTTATCTGTGGTTTTTGTTTTACGTTATTTTTGTGTTTGTTGTATGAAGCATAGTTCAGGCTAGCCCAGCAACATACCTCACTAGTTGAGGGCAAGTCACTAAAAATCTCATCTATCATTGGTTTAAGATACAGAATGCAATAAAGAGCAGGAAAACCAGAGAACTCGGAGAGATAGTTTCTATTTATCTTTGTGACTAAGCATCCTTTATTTTAAAATGTTCTTAGGTATCTGAGATGGAGCTCTTTAGATCTATCTAGATTTTATCATGAAATACACAGAACTTTATGCAGTATGTTGTGTAAGTTTGGTTGAACCTAGAGAAATCTATTTGTAATTTGAGTTAGGTAGTCTCAGATTTCTAGAAGATAAAGCACTTGAAGTAGGCTGGCTTCTTCACTCTGTGGGGACCCTCTACTTGCATAATAGACTAAGAAGTGTTTGCAGGGTGCAATGTTACCTTACTGTGAATTTATTGTTATGTGTCTTGTGCCTTACTGTTCAGATTTTGCATTCTGTCAGGTCGTTCTAATGACAATTTAAAATTATTTCCTGCCTTTGTGATTGCATAGCAATGGCTGCGGGGGGGGGGGGGGGGGAATAAGCAATAAGCAACTGCAGGAGGTTGTAATTGTGTTGTTACAACACACATCCACTATTGTAAATTGTTGTACTTTGGAAACAAATGGCTTCACAGAGAGGCTACAGATCAGAATACAGCCTGGTTTGGTATTTGTCACACTGGTGGTACAGCAGTAGAAGTAGAAGCTCGCTTTAACCACAGACAGATGTTACGGCACTGATGTAATACATCAGTCTGTCTGTTCAGAGTGGAGGGTGGTGGTGGTGTGTGAATGGGGCTGAACTATGGTTTGGTTTCTTTTCGAAATAGCTAAATATAAATAGGGGACCCTTCTACAGGTGCTTAATGGTGACTAATTTAGAGAAACAGTGAGCCAGAGGACCAGGAGAGTTGGATGTCCCTGGCAGCGAAGATGTCTGCCCAACATTTGTATGAATCTGGGAAATGCAGAGCATCTGTATTACTGAAATAATGACTCATCAAATAGATGCAGTGTTAAGTGAAGGACTGATATATGCAGGTAAACTGATCTAGAAGATTAAATATTTTCCTGCATTTTTTTACTATTTGTAGTATACCTTGTTGTATTATATTAGTTACTTTCTTACTCCACAGCCCTTTTTCCTCACCAGTCACCTCTGAGGAAAAGATACTTTTGTATTTGCTAATTCTAAAAACTTGTCAAATGAATAATGCCACACTATTCTGAATATAAAATTTTACCTTTAAAAGTATTGCACACATTGTTGTAATTTGCTTGACTTCTTGTGCCCAATTTAAATACATTTGCCATTTTTGCAAGCCATAATAAAGATGCAGTATCACCTTCCCCCCCCTCCAAACACCATCATCCTGTTTACTGTATGGCTTTGACAGGTAAAAAAAAAAAAAAAAAAAAAAAAAAAGCCTGTTGCATTTCCCAGGTGACTACACTCTCCTTTGGAAGTGCCTTCCATTACTCTGAATATCCTCAGTTATTTGATGATTTGTCCGAGCATTTCACAAGACCTGTGCAGTTCTGTGCCAGGGTATGCAGGCTAGGTCAAAAAGGAGAGTGGGCGTGGCTAAATTGTAGGTAGCTGCCCTAATCTGCTCTCTAGGGAAGGGGATGAAATGAAGAGTTAATCAAAACTAATTGGTTTCAGTGGTACTACCTTCTGTATTATGTGCTGTCTGATAAGCAAGTGTTGTTAGAACAGATAAAAAAGTATGTATTTAAGAACAGATAAGAAAGAATGTATTTCCTAATTAACGGTTTTGCAAAGCCATCTGGAACCATGAATCACTCTGCAGATAAGACTTGTACTTGGTTTCCAAGGTTTCTTTTTAAAGTAGTTTGTCATAATCTGATACTTAAGTAGCTATAATGTTAAATGAAAAATGTATTTCAAATGTATATTGAGACCGCTTTGATGCGCAAAAGCAATTTTTGCCAATACTGGTCTGCAAAACTGTTTTCTCCAGGGTTCTTCCCAACTTCTTTGCTGTGTTACAAATCAGCATATGGCCTAGAGGTCACAACATTTCAACAGCATTTTATGCAGTACTTTTCATGTGGTGTTCTCAAGACATTTTATATCATATACATATTTGACAGGAAAATAAATCTAGCACTTCTGTAAGATTATAATGGGGTGCTGAAAAGGGTGTGTTTGATAGTATGGATTCCATGTTGTTATATGGATCCTTTGATCAGCGTGTTTGGTTTTTTTTATTCACACTTCTGGGAACTGTTTGTGTTCAGGTGGGAACTGCATGACTCTAGGTTTGACACTGGTTTTCCACTTTGCTTTGAAGTGCCAACAGTCTTCTCAAAAGGTATGATATTCTATTTCTGTAATCAAATGTTAGTTTTTGTTACCTGGTGAGAACACAGATACAAAGGGCAAATTGCACGTATAACTAACCTTGAAATACTGTTTTAAACCATTGCATTATAAATCTTGCTTTTTACAGTCTGTCTTATGCAACATTCTCTTTTTGTGTCCTTTCGAGTGCTTTAGGTTTTTTTTCTTTTTTTGAAAGATGTTTATTGTCCTATGTGTAGAGGGACTGAACAATGTAAATCATCAGTGCACACTTGGTACCAAGTGTATCTGGAAAGGACATATGTACAAGTTGGTATTCTTGCATTGTATACACTACCTCTTAAACACTAATTTGCTTACCTTGTTTTGTATGAACAATGTATGTATATGAGCAGGTTTTAGTGAAAATTTGCAAAATGTTTGTGGATGGAGAGTTTGGAAGTAAGATTAGAGGAAGTGTTTTGGTTTCAGGTTGAAAATACCCAAGCATTTTTGATACAAAAACCTGGACTACTGGTAATTTCCAAGCAGACATGTTTCTGTTATAGCCTTGCTATGTCATGACTGGCTTTTTTTGCAGTTCCCATGGCAACAAGGATTTTTGATCTGCAAAGCAGAATACTGTATATGGTTTGAGAGGGTATAAATTTTCTTTATTGCAGAAGAAATTTTGATCTATGAAAGCTGATCAGGCACCCTGCTGTCCCCCCTCCCATCCCTCCCCTTAATAATCTGTGTTTTACCCATAAGATTACACATAAATGTGAATTCCTATTTGACTAGAATACAGTTACCCGTTCTAGTTTTTGATGTAGTATAAGAGGTGGTGGAAAATTTGTAAAGGCTTACTGTAGTGATAGCATGGAAAACGTGTCATCTTCCTGGTGGAGTCTTGACAAACAGGAGTCCATTGTATATGCATATAAATTTGTATGTGTATGTATTTGTGAACATTGTATATGCATATAAAAAGTAATGAGAGTTAAAGTTACTCATGATTTGCACTGGCTTCTGCTAATGTTTACTTTGGCTTGGACATGTTTCCAAGATGCATAAAATACTTTTTAAATGGACTTAACACGTTTTAACAAAAGAATCTCAAAATATCTTACCTGATTCACAAACTAAAATTTGTTAACAGTGGCAATAATCTTGTGTGGTTTTGTGTGTGTGTCTATCCTTCAGCTTCAGATGAATACATGGGTGGTATGGGATGTATCCTGAACCAAATAGTTATAGGAGAAGCCTTGATATAGTAACTATGCCTAGGGCATGGGTCATTTTTTCTAAATTAGATAGGTTTTCTGTGTTATTGTTTTTATTTTTGAGCACTCGTTCCAAAAAAAGAAGCCAATTCAGATTTGTTGAGTTCCCTCCACACCCCTGCTAGTTTAGTGTGGGGGTTTGGGGGTCTTTGGGGTTTGTTTTTTTTTTTTTTTGTAACTAGTAAAAAAGAAAATGGGAATGATGTCATTACTGAAACAAACAGTATAGGTAAACTAGGCAAAACCTATTTATGTTGTAAAAGCCTCTGAATAGTACATCTAAGGAAGATACCTTCATGACATCTGAAAGGCAATTTAGAGATACGTTAAAAACAACTTTGGAAGGTAAAGTCTGCTGCCAGCAGCCTGCTGGTCTTCATGTGGTTTGGGCTGGGAGAGCTCTGTCTCCCTCTGCCACCATCACCAGACACATGTGGTAGGATTATTATGGAATCATGAAAACAAAAAACCACCACATTGATCTCTGCAACTGAAGCTACTCATCCACAGACATGCAGTTCTGCTGGAGAAGTATTGTATAGGAGTAGAGCAACCTAGTATTTAGGTGATAACTTCATCCAAATACCCGTCTGTAAAAGGTTTTTCACTAGTGCTATCACCTGTGTATATCATAGCTGTGACAAAGTTACTTACATATACATGAGAGAGAAACTGAGCTTAACACCCATACCCAGGCATGAATACCCTGGATGCATATCAGATTTTTTAAGTAAAGCTAGAAGTTCTGAGATGACTTAATTTTTATTTTTTTCTTTCCACTCCCCCCCTGCCCCTGCTGTGGCCTTCCAGGAGATGGACTGAACATGGTAGGTGCATGTAGTTTAGACCTCTGTGTCACCGTTCTCATGAAGAACAACTTTCAAGTCAGTTCAGTGCTAATGTTGGAAAAAAGCTTATAGCCTGCAGTAGTGTATCATTCAGAATGCTGTATGTGATTCTGGAGCATCCTTATGTTTGGGAATTCAAGAAAATCGAGGCGTGAAAACTAGAATTTTGAACATGGGTTTGTAAAGATTTACGGCAACTGATAGCATCTGGCAGTGTGTTGCATACCACCTCCTCCCCTGCCTCCCAACACAACCTTAACCTATTTGTAAGAGCTTGAAGGTTTATTTTGATACTTGCTTTTTCTGTCTTTGTTTGTAATACTAGGCAGTGCAGTTTTTCACTGAATAATTTGTCCAGTGCTCCCTGAGAAATCAAGAGAAAAGATAGTTGCTAGCTTGGGCTTTATGCTTGAGGAATGTGTTAGTTTAGGAGAAGGGATCCCTTAAATGCAATTAAAGAATAAGAAGAGTTGTGAGTTGCAATGTCAGATGTTCTCCATTGTATAAGGAGAGGATGTGGGGCTGGTGATTCTGCATGAAGCTGGATGAATAGGTCAAACAGCTAGCTTCTGCGTCTCTGTTGAGACGCATTAGGAAGAGTGACAATGCGATGACATAATCGCTGACCCCAGATTGTTCTCAGCTATAAATCCTCTGGTTGTAGTCTCCACTGTTCCTCAGCATGTGCCGTTCACGTTTAAGGGCTTTTCAGATCATGTCCATCACCATCTGCTACATAATGGAAACAAAACAATTGTGCTGTGTGTAGAGCCAGCTGACTCCCTGAGTGGAGATGGAGGTTTGCAAAATACATCTCAGTCTCTGAGAACTTGTTTGTCTGGTTGGTCTCATTGACACACTGTGCACTAGTCACTAGGCTGTCGTTATGGATGAAAAATAAAACGAGGTAGTGTGACTCATTTACAGGGACATACACGTTTTTCAAGCAGGTGAGATACTGCATGCTGTAGTGTGTTCTCATGCTTGTGTACAAGAAATACTGCACATCCTAATGTCTCCCTAATTAGAAGAAGGGAAACATAGTCCGTATGTGAAACATCTTGTCAGCATAAACATATTGGTAACATTTGTCCTGCATGGGCAATGAGAAGATAAGCAACGGGATTTCTTAACTGCAAGTATTCACTAGGTGTCAGTGCATGATCACACTGAACTGATGTCGCTGAGAAGTTCTTTGATGATTGTGGTACCTCCCTTATGAGCAGGGATTTTAAAGAAAATCCCTACTTTTGTCTCCAGAATGCAGTGTGGATTAAATTTAAGAATAACTAATGATTGAAAGTAATTAATTCAGTCTTGGTTTTAGGAGCAGTCTGATAAAAATCCCGATTAAAAACATCCAACACGTTTTGTGCTTAATAAAGGTAATTTAAAGACTTAGAATAGCCCCTGTGTTGATCATTATCTAGCTTTCTTGTCAATATCTGGTATATTACTGATCAAACAAGTGATACTGCTGGTGATTCTGGGTGTTACTAAAATTCCTTTTAAGATGAGGAAAAATTACAGTTTTCATAGTGATTCGTTATCTGTAACACAAACACATTAACTTAATTATTTGCAAGAGTATTGTTTTCCTTAAGGGATGTAGAAGATCAAGTCTGTAAATGTCAGTCGAAGTGGAGAAAAACCCCATGAATATAGCTAAAATTGCTGGTTTTCTGCAAGAAAATCTTCTTGTTCTCTTGCCTGATCATGTCACTAGAATGAAATATCATGTTTGTTAGAATATCTTGTATTACTTGCATCTCAGTATTAGATTTTTTTTTATTGTTAAGCAGATTTAAATTCATAACATTTAGCCTAGTTTTAGTGATAGGTGATTAGGGAATGGATCTTTTCTATCTGCAGAGAGTGATCAGCATTTATCTAGAATTTTAAATGTTGCAAAATGTTTTTTTTCTGTCTTGTATGTGAAAGTATTTGGTGAGAACTGTACATTAGTAGGTTAAAATAGCAGAAATAGTTATTTACTTGATAAATGCAAATATTTTAAATGGCTCTCCTGTATCTTCCAGTTTGTACTGAACTTTTCCTATTACATTTTACTCCATAGCACTTAGTGAATGGTAAAAACATTTACATGTTACCCTTTTATATCTAATCTATTTACAAGTGAGGCCTTTTTTAGCACTATTCCCTGGCACTCTAAGGAAGGTGTTAATACTTGTGCTAATAGACAAGAGAAGTTAGTTTGGTTACAAATACACGTTTTTTGACTCGATGCTTAACAGTATATTGCTGCATATTTGGTATGTAAGCAGAAGTACTGATGTGGTTGGCTGATGGCTGACATTTGGTATTTTCCCTATTATTGTAACTGTGTAAGAGGAACATCTTTGGTGCAGCTTTTGTACCACTTAACGGTTGGACAGTTACTGTCTGATCATCAGACAAAGGCATATTTCTTGCACACCGGTGTCCCTCCGGTTACATCGTGCAATGACATTTAAGTGCTACATCTCTCATCATGGGACACAGCTACCTGCCTGGCCAGATTTTAAGACAAATTCTGATCGAGCTTGTATAAGAAGGTCTATAAGAGATACAGTAGGAAGACTGTAGAGATTAAAATAGACCGTTGCCTGACATACACCTCTCCCTTTCACAGACATACTGAATATAAACACATGCAACAAGTTCTAAATAAAGGAGAGCTTGAGTGACTTCTCATTGCATCTGAGGCTCTCTGAACATTGAATGAAAGCCCATTCTCCAGCTTCAGTTGCTCATTAACTTCGCCAGAATTACTACCTATTCACAATGATGCAAAATAAAGCAGATTCTGTCACTGTCTTAAGAATTGTTCCTAACTAAGGCTTAAAAATTTATGTATGAGAAATGCTGATTTTTGTTTTTAATGACAACTTTGGGATTCTTCCCAGGACCTCTCTTCAGAAGTTGATGTGTCTGAAAAGAGATATCTCTGCCCAGTGACAAAATTTTTATCTTTCCTTGTTTGACATGCCTTGAGAAGTTAGTTTAAAATAATTCCTGGTGCTTGTTTTCTACTGTCCTGGTTTTCATTGCCAACCATGACATTCTGTTGGTATGGTTCCTTTGAAGTTCATGATTCTGCTAAGCTTTTTCTTGCAGGCCTACTGCTGCGCTGAAGGTGATAATTCTTAATGTTTTTCCACCTTTCCTGTCTGAATTAGATGTTTGTAACTAACTGCAGTATAGCTGCTTACGCTCAGAATATTCAGCTTCATACGTTTGTGTTTTTGGACTTTTTATTATGTTGTAGTACTCTCTGCAGTGAAGATTTCTGAAAGAACTACTAAAGACTGTCAAAAAAGGAAAAATATTTGATACCTGTTTGTTATTCAGACGTACTTGGAAGTTTATTAAATACACACACATGCATGTGTGATCTCTCAAATCAAATTTCAAGCATTTTCTCTAAATGCAGGTTCGGTAACAACATCTGTGGGAATCAATTACCATGAGCAGTCCATGTAAACTATGCTTGCTTTTGAATAGGAACTTTGATCGCATGACAGAAGTACAGGTGTTAAAGACTGATGATGTAGTTTCTTCATCAATAAAATCCCTTATTCATGGTCCTAAAAGAGAGAGGAGGGGGAAAATAGATCTTATATGTTCCGTGTATGGTCTTTGGTATTTATGGAAGTAATAAAAGAATTAAAATCTCCAGGCAACCTGGGACATGTGGAAGCATTTTTTTTTTTTTTTTTTTTTTTTCCTCCAGGCATCTGTAGGCATAATTGCCAGCTAGGTCAGAACTGGATTGACTCAAAATCAGCTTAAAGGTTTCATCAAGTCAGTGCATTAGTAGAGGAAGAAGGAATATAAATAAAAGAAGAAATTCATCTAACCTGCAAAATAAGCAAAAAGAACAAGAACCCTTATTAATCTTTCAGGTACTCAGCTGTGGTGACTAAGTAAAAATCTCATAAGGTGCCTGTCATAGCAGTGAAAAGTGGTATTCCTCCCTGACCTAGCTGCCAGTCTGTGTTCCTTCCAAAAGGGGTGGTACCTCATTTTTTCTTACTGTGCTGTGCCAGCATTATGTTCCTCACTGGAGCAGATATGGCTGAAAACCAAAAATTTTTTTTTTTTACAGCTAATAAAAACTGGGATAGTAAATTTGTTCAGGTTTGCTTAATTTTGCCTTTCAGTCATGAAGTCTAGATTATAGTTCAAAAGAAACTTGTTTTTAAAGTCTGATGTTTTAGGCTTCTGTACTGTTATTTAGTTCTGAGAAGTTGATTCCTGATTTTGGGAAGAACTTAGCTTAGTTGTTGGTATGTAAATAAGCAAAATTGGAAATAATTTCCATGCTAGAAAGCTGCTTTATAAGATAGTCACAGATGAATTAATGGAAATCCATGTATACTCTTGTGCAGAAGTTCTTTGCTTACCTTTTCTCTCGTTTGTGTCATTTATTATTATACCACTTGATTTCACTGAGGGCAGATGCCTGTACTCTTGAGCTGATTGAAGGAATATAAATGGATGTTGGTAAGTGGGTGGGAGTCTGAGAAAGTTGAAATTTATGTAACTTGCATATCGAAGAGGTGAAAATTAGTCTGCCTTGAATATGGTTCTCAATTTTGCCCTGAGATTTGTTCCAACCTGGCACTATTTTCCTGGAGGTTTCTGGTTGGGGTTTTGGGGGGGAGGGTTTGTTTGTGTGTGGTTTTTGGGTTTTTTTTGTTTGTTTGTTTGTTTTGTTTTTTTAAACACAAGCTCTATATTTATTTTTTTTAAGAGGAGAGGAGAATTTGTTTTGATTTTGCTTGCTTTTGTTTATCAGGGGGTAAAAAAACCTATTATAACAGAGGTGCTGCAGTACTGCTTCTCTTAAGGAACTAACACACTCTGCTTTTGGCCTTCAGCTGCACAAGCAGTGTAGTCTTCCCCCCGCCATCTTAGAATAGTTTTTACAGCTCCTTGATAGATAATTCCTTCTAAAGTAACATGTATTGTATTTAAGTGTCAGATCCACTGATCAGTATGGTCATTTTCTAGCATCCCCGTGTGCCATATAAGAAGGGCTTGGTTTGTTACTGTTCTGAACTGGAACAAACACTGTTCAGCATAGCTGCTTCAGAGATGGCAGAGTTTTCTAGGTTCTATTAAAGAGTAAAAATGTATGAATGCCGTGGTAAAGTAATCCTATTCTTCTTTCCTGAAGCAGTTTCGATTTTCAAACTATAGGGTGATGTGTTTTCACTGTGCATTGCCCATAATTATCCAGCTTCTCCAACGCCAACAGTCATCCCTTCAGGCTTCATTAAATGCAGTCAGTAGGGCATTGAAGCCAATATAGCTTGTTGTATGGCTTCGGCATTTTAATACGTTGCTATTTCTGACTGTGGAGTTCGTTTTTTTTCAGAGACTCGTGGAAACTGTTTCATGCACGTCCTATTTGATAGCTTCTCACTATTTAAACCTCAGACTACTGGAATCCTACGTGCCTTCAGAGATTTCTAAGGCTAGTAGATGATGGCATCTGTCCACCATTTGTGAGAAAGCGATCTCAATTCTCAATTTGTTTTCAGACATAAATCATAAGTAATTTCCTTGTAATGGCAGCAGCTTTAAATGAAGGAAACCTTGGCCTGGATTTCATAATCAAACATCAGTGGATTCTAGTTTTTTTGACCACACAGGATTTTTCCAGGTAGCAGCCCTGAGTGTGTACCAGTAAGTCACACATAGTTCATTTGTCACTTTCTTCTTTTTACTCCATCATTGTTTACTCTGCTTGGGGACCATGCTGGTACGTTTCTTAATGACACTGGATGCTGAGTTGCTGCATGGAATTGGCAGTGGCTGTGAAATTCAGATAGTCTTGTTGCTGCCTTACATGCTTGGTCCCTCTCTCTTCAAGGATCTTTCCACAGACATGTAGGATGCTGGGAAACAAGGTGTTACAATGTCTCTCTCAGTTCAGGAGATCTAGTAGATTTAATGTGTGAAACATGACATACCTTCCTAGGATCTTCCTAGTGGAATAGTGAATAAGATCCCTATTTCTAGACCACGTTTGAGAAATTTGTTCTGAAGTCCTAGTAACAATCTTTCAGGAGAGCGATTATGCTATAGGAGGTCTGACCTCTTCCAGCATTAATAGGTGAGGTGATAGCTTTTTTGCTCCTGAGCCGGACAGTAGCTGCTATTTTTCTTAAGCAAATGCCTGACCCTGCAGTCAGTAGCCTGGTGAACAAACTGGTAGCGGTCTTAAATGTCTGCCTGTAGCTTTCTCTAAATATCAAGTTCTAGCTATGCCTTCATTAAGCAGTATGTTAGAGCTGATCTCACACTTGACAGAAGAGATCTACAGTAATTGATTTCTAATAAAGGACTATGTGATTGACTATCACAAAGTTACATAACCTGAGGATAGCAGCTGGGAGTCATGTACTGTATGAGTGCCTGTGTGGAGTATCAAGTGGAGATCAAGAGAGATGTTACTCTGGAGTTCTTTGAGATATGTAAATCTACAAATACCTTTCGCCCTGACCATCGTTTCCCTTTCCTTCTCCTACTAGCGAAGATTTGCATTTCAGAAGAAACTAAAATGGTGCAGAAGGTGCTACCCAGTATCGAAACATGACAGCGGGCGGGAAATCAGCACATCCTATACTAGATTGCAGAAAGAAAAAGTGGTCTAGTCTTGAAGTGAATGTACATGTGAACCATAGGGGACTACAGTTACTGATGAGCTCTCATCCCCATCTCACTATATACCTATTTTTTTTTTTTTTTTTAAATGTGAAATAAAGGCCACTAACAGAAAACTGGATGCAGAACTTAACAAATCAAGGATCCTCTTTGATATCGAACACAGTTGCAAACAGTTTTTAGTGTTGATTTAGCTTTAAAGAATTTTAACTCCTCTGTCTTTAAGTAGAATCCTTTATGATTCTAGGAAGGAAGCTGGTATGTGCACTGAAGAAGGAAGTATGGACCAGATACAGGATAGAATAAAGGAGAGAGAAGAAAATAATCTGATAAAATAGAACAGCTGCAAATATTTTTTGTTTTTTTAAAAAAAAAAAGCATAAGGCATAAAGAGAAAGGTAACTGGACTACTGATAGAGTCTACCAAGAGAGGGGAGGTGGAACAATTAGCTCTGCTGAAGGAAGAGGCTGAAAGCAGATATTGTGGGAAGGATCATGTTTAGTTTTAGCAGTGTGTGTTATAAAATAAGAGATTTGTTTGAGGTTCTAATTATTTACTAGGGTGTGTCAGTTCATCTTTATCTTAACACTTTAGACAACCGTGAGTGCAAACACAGGTTTTATTTGGTTTTTCCAGCATCCCTGAGTGTGGAAGTGTGTATGGTTTAATCATCATCATAAATAACTTGTACTATATGAATGTCATTTTGGTTGTCTCCCATGGGTCTGTGCAGCACCTTTCAACTTTGTGTTCACCATAGTTTATGATTAACTCGAGCGGGAAGTAAAAATCTTGACTGGTAAGCCTGGATGTTACAGAGAACTGTGAGTTGCAAGTGAAGCCTGAACCAGGATCCATGAATGGTTTGTAATGAACCAAACCAAGTCAGGAGCTGCCTTCAGCCCTGATGGCATAGATATATAGATTTAGTCAAAGGACGCAGGCAGCCTTGTAGTTTCTGATTTCAGCGTGCTTACATTCTTTTAATTTACTCGGTCAGTACCATTATATGGTAAGGTAGAATGGATTACTGAGGTGTCATTTTCTCTGATTTTTTTCTCTGAAGCTTTTTTCAGGGAGGAGGTGATCCTGTAGCATATTATCCTTTCATAAAGGGATTGCCAAAAGAAGCTTCATTCTTTGTAGAGTCAGAGAAAATGGAAGCAAATATTTTAGTAGCAACAGTCATAATGAGGGAAAGGAGAAGTGAAAAAAGTCGTCGAAGGAATCTGCTTCCTGATGAAGCCTTCCTTTCGTCCAATGTAATTGCTCTGGAGAAAAAAATTAAAATGTATGTTGTAAGGAGTATTAAGTATAGAGAAGTTTAAAAAAAAAAAAAAAAAAAAAAAAGCTGGACTAGCCAAAAGAATATAAGCACACCTGCTATGACCTGAGTCACAGCAGGGACGAGGTACAAACCTGGATTCAGAAGGACCCAATTTCCCTTTCTCCATCTCTGTGTGTATGTGATTAATTAGTCCAATAATAGCACTTTGGAGCCGGAAAGCATTGTTAAGACTTCGCAGGTGCTGGCGCTGGAAAGGGACAGTGGGGTTCAGGCGCCGTGCCGGGGAGCGGCTGGGGGCGCAGGCGGCTCGGAAAGGGCAGGCGAGCCAGAAGCTGAAGGCGGCCCAACAGGACGGAGCGGGTCAGGCCGCGGGATGGCCGCCAGGCCCAGCCAGGAGCCTGGCGGTCTGGTTCGGTCAGGTCCGCAGCGGAGAGGCGGGTCTGAGATCAGCCTGAGGCAGGTAGGCAGGCAGGTCTGCCGTCAGCCTCTCAGGGTCTGGGTCAAGCGGGTGCCGGGGCAGGTGCAGGCACAGCTGCAGCAGAGCGGTAGCGTAGCGCGGGCAGGGGCCCAGGGCAAGAGGCTGAATTTAAAAGCGGTGTCCTGGCAAAGGGCGGGCAGGCCCACAGCCTGGCTGCGGCTCCCTTGCTCTTTGAATGCCACCAGCTGTGCTGTCTGGAAGTTGGCCTTGTGCCCAGGCAGCCAAACCCCCACCCCTCACAGGGCAATGTCCTCAGCCTCTTGACCTACTAGCAGAAGTGAATTTCATATATTTAAAATGCATTTACCAAGTAAATGACTTACTTTTTGATGTGCAAATTTCACAAGGACCGTCTTGTGTTACGTAGAATTCTGAAGAAACTGGCAAGCCTAGGTTACGGAGACTGCACAGACACCACGCTGCTGGGGAGGCTTGTGTGTGCACCGCTTGTAAAGTGCGGGGGAAACATCAGCCTACTGAATAATTTTTTGTAGCAAGGCTATTTGTGTTTTATTTTGGAAACACTCTCTGTATTAGTGTTGCTTCATTTTGGGACTATTTTAGAAGTGTTGGATTTTTTTGTTGTTAATAACCTCCTTTTTTCATAGTGGATTTTGCAGGGCATTCTGATTTACTTGTTTGTACTGTCCATTTGTCTGTGATTATTTACTCTAATAGTGCTTCAGGGCTGGAACAGTGCTGCACCTTGCATCTGTATTGAAAAGATTTTTATTAAATGCAGGTATGGCACTAAATTCTGTATGTCTGTGCATTTCCCTTAGCAGTCAGGCTGGTTGAGAGGTGAAGCCTTGGTGCTTAACTCCAAATTTCTTTCTGCAGATAAAAAAGAAAAAATAAAGTTGAAGATGTTTTCCAGGCAGTTGCTTATCACGGCAAAATGTCCGTTGAGGTTTTCCTCAGTGCTCCCCACAGTTCCTTCCCACTAAAGAAAATTGTATGGATTGTCTGGATTTGAAACCTAATAGTAATTTTAGTTTTTTAACGCTTGCAGGAATGTATTTTCATTTTTCTAGGCATCTAGGAAGTTTTATATTAAACTGAGGTAATTTGGTTAAAAAGACACCTACTTGTTAAGACAGAATCTGAATGTTATGCATGGGATCCACTGGCAGTTTGTTATGATAAGACTGACAGCTAATTTTTTTCAGAAGTTAAAACAGCTATTACTTTATAGTGAAAGTACGCTAATTGGTATAGTCTTGCTGTGGTTAAAGATCAATAACTCAGTGAAGAGGATAGATGCTCTTATTTAAAGGAATTCACAGTTAATTTTATTGGAAAGCCATAGCTGAAGATCAAAATTTGTAAACATAAAGGTATTTGTCAGCTTCTGCTGCTTAACATTTTCCTTTCAAGGGGAAATCCTGGAGTACAAACGCTTTGATGTGGCAGTAAATGTTATCTTAGCCAAGACTGAAGACTCATTCTTGATTTTGATTTTAATTTTAATTAAACTGTCATTAAATGAATCTGATGCTGTTGTCTTCAGCTGATTTGATACCTGATTTATATGCATATATAGAAAATAAAAATCACCTTATCTTGCAAAACATTTTTTTTCAACTAGATTTAAGAGGCTACAAGTAAACTTAATATATTTGAGGCACAGGAATTGAAAATTGTTCACCCAGTCATTTTTTGCATTTGAGTTCTTATTTAGGTAGAAAGTTTTGAGTGGACAAAGTTCACAAAGCACATTGGATTTTGGCAACTGTATTATAAATACAGCAAAAATAAATGCACATGCACCGATTATACAGGTAGAGCTTTATATAGGTAGAACTTCAAGAAAAAGTATCTAGTAATTATTCTCTTTCAGGTATTTTATAAATACTGCCTCAAACAGAAGGAAAATATTTGGTAGGAAATTACTGGCATCCATCTCTGAAGTACTCTAATTTGCATTGAGATTTCAGATTCTTGCTTTGTATAAAAGCACCACTGTTATTTTGATAGTCAGAAAATTTCCTAAATACACAGCAGCACTCTTCACTGAAGATCTGGATGGCTGAGTCAGTCTCAAAGAACATATACAGGCAGTAACTGTGTTCCTACAGCTGTTTGCTTGTTTTTTCCTTACAAAAAGGAGCTGACAGGGAGAATTGCTATTCACTAGTGGAGCTGAAGGTTATTAATAGAGAGACTTATTTTTTTCTGTCTTTAAATTTTGTCATTACCTTCCAGTACAGAGTGTCCTAACTGATTACAAAATAGCTCATTAAAGCTGTTTTTGAGATGTGCTTTTTTGTTTTGTTTTGTTGCTGTTTTACCATTTTGCTAGCATGCAGATGGGGGTGGGGAGTGGGAAATAAGGGAGAGAGCATGTTCCAGAGGATGCCAGGATGACTTCAGTTATTGGATGACTGCTGTCTGATGGATGGAAAAAGGAGGAGTAAACCTCTCAGTCTGTGCTGACGGAGCTGAAACACAGAAACCCGATTCACAGGTAAGGGTGAAAAAAATTCCTGTTCTGAATAGCTATTCTTGATCCTTGCCACAACCTTTCTTGGGTATAAAAAAAATGCATGTGCAAGCATCTTGTTTGTTCCTCATTAATGACTTTGAAGCAGCTTTTCAGGTTATTATTTCTCCTGCCTAGGAGGTTTCAACCGATGTGAGATCCATAGACAGTGAAATCATAGGCGTGCTATCTGATGCTGACAACTTTCTCATGTGACAGTATAGGCATTGCATCTCATTGATGCTGAAGTGTTCAGTAGGCTGTAGGAAGAGAGGTCTTTTGTGTGATGGAAATACTTGCTGTTGAAAATACAGTGTATGCTACCAGCAGGAAAATAGTGCCTGAAGATCTAAAAATGTTTTCTTTGAGTTCGGATAGGAAAAGGGCTTACAAATGAACTGCTGCTAAAACTGTATGTGTTCTATTTAGTGTTGAACATAGAGTAAGAATGGCTCCTCAGAGCAACTCTTAAAGTTCTTGTGAATTTTTGATTATTTTTAGCTTTGGAATGAATGTGGTTTATAATTCAGTCATAAAATTATCTTTGGCATAAAGAAAAAACATGATGCATGTGATTAAATTATGTGTACAAGACAGATAAATCTTGTAGTACCTTAGCAGTTACATATCAGTTTTAAGAAACTGTTGAAATAGCTTGTGTGAAACCTGTTCTGCCGAGTTTGTGTTATCAGCAGCTGTTAGTCCACAGACACTGGAGATGATAAGTAGCAAATAACTTACTTTATACAGAAAATAGATTTGGTTATCAAGCCACATTATTTGAGGATATAGGACTACAGGCAGAAGTCCTGGCCCCACTGAAGGAATTGGAGATTTTGATATTGGCCTCATTGGGGCAAGGATTTCAACGTGTCAGCTCTCCATTGACTTATTTCTACATTTCATGTGTAGCAAATAATTGTTATGCTACAGGACCCCGGTTTTCTGGTTTGAAGCAGAAATCTTCATTGAAATAAATGAATTGTGATTATCACTGGTTTGAGAGTATATAGTCATAAAATACATTTATAAAGCTAAAATGATGGAATTTAGTTTTAATAGATTTCAGAGATTAAAATCACTAAATGCGTGTATCCATTTTTGCTTTACTTGGTGAATTCCCTTAGAGCAGACCCAAAATTATTAAAAAGTGATGTTATTAAAGAAAAACTGGACAAAGTCAATTAGAACTCTTACTGAGTACTAAGGAGGACTGGAAGAAGCTTTGTCCTCTGTCCACTTATTTATACACTTTACCAGCTGCAAGCATCTGGAGTGGTGTCCTTTTTTCCTAGCTGTTACCTCAGAGAATGGAGCCTGATATGTTTGCTAAACAAACAATCAATCAATGAAAAAACAAACAAAAAACCCCACCGAAACCCCAAACTTACAGCAAATGTCAGCAATTCACAAAATTATTCTAAAAGACTGAACTGTATTTTTTTTTTTTTTTTTTTAATACTGGAATGTGAACACTGGTAAATAATACTGACTGAAAAACAGATGAGTTGCATCCTAACATTTATTATTTGTTGGGAATGGATATGTATCTGAAAGCATAAGCACAACTGTTAAATTACAATCTCAAATCTATGTATTCCAATCACTTTTCCCCCCCTCAAATGAGAAATCTGGCTCAGAGCAGCTCCAGTAACAGAGAGGATTTGATGAAAACAGAGATCTAGTTCCACATGTATTTAAATTATTCTGTCTCCTTGGAAACGCTGCTGCTGCAGATGGATTTGGCTTTTGGTGGCTAAAAATATCTACCACTTAATAATGACAGCATGAAAGATACTGAATAAAACTACTGTGTTGTCACTAGTTTTAAAGTTCCCTAATGATTCAGGTATTCTACATGAACTACAGATTTGCATTTTCTGTCCAGTATTCCCTATCAGCTGCTGCCAGCACTCACCAGCTCAGTGGAAATGAGATAAGCTCATTAGCCTTGGTTAGAGACCTACTGAGAAAGGAGTGTGTGGGTGGGAGGTAGGCTAGACGAAGAGTTTGAAAGCAGGTAGAAAGTTGGGGAAAAAAAAAAAAGTTCATGGTGGTGGTGTGGGTATGTGTTCTGTAATATTTGAGGATACAGGCTTATTCACAGGGAAGTCTATGGTAGGAAGAGTATGCTTAAGCCCTGCCTTTGTAAGTTAACACTCTGTAAATAAAACAATGTCTTTTTATTTATCGCAGAATCTTCAGTGAATGCTTCCTTATCAGTTGTATGTGTAGGTGATTGAAATATCACACAAACCACTGTAAGTCAAATACTAAATTACCTTAAACAAAAGCCAAAACCTAAATTACTGAAGAACTTGTAAGCAAGAAATAACATTACATTACTTAGCATTACTAAATTCCATCTTTTTAAAGAATTAATTCTCTTCAATTAAGGAAGTGTAGGCACTACTTCTTTCTTTAATCCAGTTCTTTATTATTTATTCCTTCCACATATCACAACTTCTTTTGCTGTTAGCTGATATTCAGTATGTATGAAAGATACCACTTCTATTTTTTGATCTCTCCTTCATTTCCATTGGATGGCTTCCTGCTTGTGCCCAGAAGACAGAACAAATGACAAATATTTCCTCAGTGCTGCATGGTGGGCTAAATATACCTCTTTTATTCTTTTATTTTGTCAGTATATATGTGATTTGTTGTGGCATAGATCAAAATTGCTGATTAATTTTCCATTATTGAACGAGGCATTTTTCTTGTTCTGCAGTGTCTTAAAGACAACATTAAAATATTACTAGGTATTGTTACACATATAAATAATTAATCCTCTGCAAATTAATGCTAAAATCCATTTTTAGCTGACAGCACAAGTATCAAAGATCATTTAAAGTAAAAGTTGAATACTTGGTTTTGATTAATTGAAATGAGTAAGAGGAAAGGATCTGGTGCCTTTCATTCTATAAGAGACTATTAACATATTAATAAGGCAGATTATTAAATGGATTATAGAAATTTTTGTATGAGGAAAATAAAATTTAATCATAGCAGGCCGTCTTATTGAGAACAATGTTTTGTATTAAGATGAGCAAACCCTTGTTGCTTTAATTTTAAAACCTCCTTTCCCATAGTATGTAATTTAAGAGTCTGTGGAGATAAGTAAATCTAAACATTATTTGAGGAAGTAAAGGTTTGATAAGTTGCTGGAAGTAGCATCTGTGTGTTTTGCAGCGGTAGTCAAGTTGTGCCAATTTGACATGAATCCTTTGATTTCTGGATATAGAAGCAGAAGTTCTCATCTGCTGAAAATAGCGATGAGAAAGTTTGTTGCACATTGCCTGTCATGTCTATGTTGTGGAAGACAGTGATGGTAGCACAAAGTACTGCTTTTTTTGGTTTGGTGTTTTTTTTTTTTTTTTTATTACAAGTTGCAGGCAGATGAGTTGAGGTTTCTGCCAGGCTAGGTTTTTCCAGCAATCTTCAGCATTATTTGTTCATACCTGAAGAGAGTTCTCTGCTATACAGCTAATATCAGACCATGTAGATGAAGATAGACTATCTTACCACATTTGTCACTCTCCAAAAAAAAACCCCCAAACTATTAATTCGTCTTGTTTCTAAACTCTAATCTCCTAAAATTAGACATTTTTGATCTTTTCATATATAAGTAGTACCATTATTGGCAATAATTATGGCAAGGTATGAAGGATTCAGTCCTTTGTTATCTAAAATTTGTCTCTACATTCCCCTGTCCCCCCTCAGACACACATACACACCACTCAATACATAAACTGTTAAGCGGGAGGAGTTTGCTTCTGTCTTTTCAGATAGAAGAGGAAAACCTACTTCAGAGTTACTTTTGCAGGTATGTTCCAGTACATTTTTGTGTCACAAGTTCATACTGCACTTCTCGCAGTTCAGATGTTCTTGTTTTGGGGATGTTGGGGTTTTTTTGTGGGTTGATTGGTGGGTTTGTTTTTTTGAAACTCTGTTAGAGGAGAGAATGGCTAACCCTGTGTCAAGATGCAGAGATCATGGGTCAGAAGGGGAGAGCAGTTGAATTACTGCTCACTGTTTTGGCTTTGATGGCAATGGTGAATGAGCAGCCAGGCTGTGTGTTAAATAGCATGCAACAGGCAGCTAAGTAGCATGTATC
The DNA here is from genome assembly GCF_900496995.4 of Aquila chrysaetos chrysaetos. NCBI lineage: Eukaryota > Metazoa > Chordata > Aves > Accipitriformes > Accipitridae > Aquila > Aquila chrysaetos. Next base: position 32,997,767 of record NC_044009.1, on the reverse strand, counting down.
AGGGCTGTAGAGGTGTGAAGGCCCCTTTGGCATATACCAATCTTGACCAAGCTGTACTTTGGTAGGAGCATACCGAGATATACAAGATATCCTACACCATGTTGTGCAGTTCCTCTGCAGGCACTGCACAAAGTTGGTGTTCATGAAAGAACAGTGTGGAAGATCAGTACTGACATAGTAGGAAGACATGTTGCAGTGTGCCAATTAGTATTATTACCTGGGCTAATCTGAGCAAAATTTATATTAAAGACTTCTTATTTCCAGCACTCCGTAAATTGATGGCATTCCAATCTCCACTATAGAGCTGGACCCTACTGCCATTCATGTAGCTGGCAGCAGCATAATGCAAAGCCGCTGTGCCAAAAAGATGCTGAAAACACTACTGCCAGTCTTAGAACATCACTCCAGTTGCTGGGGAGGGGCTAAGCAAGCCAAATGTTGTCTGCCCCTTTTGCAAAGGGGTGCAATTAAGATGTGTTGTTAGTATGCTGTCTCCCACAGAGCAGACAGACCAGTTCTTCCCGTCACCTGCATGCTCACTCTTCTCTTAAAGGCTGTATATCTGTAGAAGTCAGTAGGACTGGTGGCAGTGTTTTTCTGTTTTCACATTTCAATTTTATGAAGAGTTGTGACATCTCCTGGCCAGAGCTCAGCTGCAAGCAGTCCTGCAATATAGTCAGAATATTTTTTAGTAAGTCTTTTCTGGGAGCCCCCATACAAACTTAAAAATTTCTTCTGGGATACAGATACTTCTGTAGTGGAGGTCCAATACATTGCACTCCAATACATTTTTTTTTTTTTTTTTTTTTTTTTTTTTTTTTTCCCTTCAAACAAAAGAGGGAGAAAATCTTCAACAGAGATTTTGGGTGAAGAGATTTTAATTGATGAAATTCATCATCAGAGCTTAAAACCTAGAAGAGAAGTGGCCAATACCAGGTCTTCAGCAGTGTTACCTGAAGACTTTGGAAAGGACTTCATGACAGGCCCTGCTAAAAGTGTCCTAGATGACTTAGAGGTTAGGCATTATAAACCTGAGTTTGTGACACACCTTCAGCATGACTTTCTCCTGAATCCCCTGTTTGCCTCTAGGGCTTTGTGTCATTTGTGCATCTTTCATTCTTGTAGAAGCAGTTCTTCTGCAGCAAGGTTAGAAAATTATTATAAATGAAACACAAGCTCAAGCTAAACAGCTTTTGTGGGCAAATCTCCTCTTGACAGGAAAGCCCTCTCACTGAATGCCTCTGAATCCCCTTCTACGAGGTTGCACCTTCGTCATTGTAGACCTGAATGCTAAGCTCCTGGATGCCTGGCTGAATTATCACTGCCTCTTACTCATCTCATTTTGCTCTCTGGGGAGCATGCTGAGAGAAGACTTTGAAGAACTAGCCTAGAATTTTCTTCTGTTGGCCAAGTTATACAAGTGTTTCATTTAACTGTTGACATCAGTTGATACAGCTAAGAATTGAACTCAGACATCAGAAGGCCATTTCACTGCTGCTGTATGCAGGTGGTTTTTTTTATTTGGATGATGGAGAGGGGGATATTTACTTCCTTGGTGCATGTACGACCTTATGAAATGCTTCTGGTGGAGTAAGGGAGCCAAATCTACCACCATTGCATCTGTACTGTGTGTAGAGACAGGAGGTGAGCATATGCCAACATCATTTCTGCATTCTAAATTCATTGCCAGTGGAGTTAGTTGCCTTGTGTTAGAGTGTACAACAATGTGTAGGCAGTCGAGAAGATTAGTGGATTAGTACTCAAGTGTGAAATCAGGAGTGCTGTAAAGCGATGGTATAGAAACCCTGCAAAGAGCAGACTTGGCAGGATTTGACTTGCAATGCCAGAACAGATTCCCCAGGTTGAATTGCGCAGCCTTATCCTGCAGGATTTGCTTAGTGCTATGGATTTAGCTAGACTGAAGCAAACAAGCAGAGAAAAACTTTTCCTAGTTTACGTCTGTGTAACTTGACCACTGCTGTAAGCACAAATTCATGAGTAGGATTATACTAATGGTATTCCGTCTGCCTATACAGAGCAGTCTCTTAAGTGGAATTAGCTTGCTATGTGTTTTTAATTTTTACAGCTTGTAGTAGTGAAACTATCAGAGCCTACCTCTGGCAACTGGTGCTTGTGATTAGGACTGCCAAATACAGCAAAACATGTATTGCAAACATTAATTTGAATTCTGAACAGCTGTTTGATTCATGTTCATGTACCTCTGTTGTTCACTGTTTGCAAGCATTCATGCAAATGGATTTTTGTCTGAATTAATGCAGTCCTTTACATGAATAGTCATTTTCACAAGCAAATAATATTCTTTGTGTGAGTGATGTCACTGTAGATGCTTTTGGTTTTGACACCCCCCCCCCCCCCCCCCCCCCCTTAAAATTAGTTACACAAGGAGCAAAATAATTAAGTGCAATATGTGGAACCAAGCAAACACCTTGATTAGTTCACGACCATCTCTGCTGCTGGTGCTTATTCAGCAGGTAAGAAAAATGCCTTTAAAATCAAGCTTTGTTTGCAAGCTAAGAAAAAGACCTAAATTCAAAAAGACTATTAATCACAACAAATAACCCAAACATCTCTGCTTGTGAGCATCGATGTTCATGATTTCACTGTGAAATTATGTGCCAAGTCTCCCTAGCATGTTATAGCACATGCTGATTGACCAGTGGGTGGGAGTTGTTTGTGACGAGTACTTTCCAGTAATGTTTTATGTGTAACATCTGTTTTCTGCATCCTCCTGTTCAGTTTGCAGTCATTTTTATGGAAGTGGTTTTTGTTCAGAAGCAAATCTGTATTGCTACTACAGACTTTGTCTAAATTTTTTCCATACTTAACAGTTGATACATTTGAGACCAGGCAAAATGCAGTGTGACTCATAGGTCAAGTCTTTGATGCCTGCCTTTTTCTTTTATTTTTATTTTTGTTTTTATTTTCAGATAGGAATTTTTATCCAGGTAGATTTTATCATGGTATGTGATCAGATCTCAAGAAGGAATTAGTACAAAATAAGGTTTCATAAATGAATGAGAGAAGCAATTAATTGGATCCCCCCCCCCCCCCCCCCCAATGCCAGTGTGTTCTTGTTTTTCCTGAGCTTCGGTCGATAACTGATTCTTATAGTGAGGTTTTTCTGTAAATCATGAGCATATATAATCTGATGCAGGGTCCTATTTTATTATTTCATATCTGTTTTGTGCTGAATTCTGCAAAACAGTAACTTGAAGATTTTGACTAGGATGATAATGTCTTTGGATTTGTCTTTGTCACTGCACAAAGATTTTGTCAACTCCCTATTTCCATATTGCAGCTTGTTGTCTGTTTTATTAGTATCTTTTAGCACGTTTCAAAGCACTAGCTGAAGTGCAAGTTAGAAGAAATGCTTTTACCTCTCTCTATAGTGCCTATCCAATGTGGTCCTGGCGCTTTTGGTTTGTGGATTATTGGGTTTTTGTTGTTTTACTTTTTTCTATCCGTGGGTGTCAGTGAAACACTGAGGATATGGCAACTTAAAGTTAGGTTTTGTAGAGCAAATTTGACAGTGTATGTTATGGGGATAACATCATAAGAAGATGCTTCTTTTGGGACCACAGGTAATGTGCTGTCACCCCTCCCCTCCACTCAGTAATTCTAACACCACTCTTTTTGGGCTTTTCACTGGGGTTTGGAGATACCTGCTTTCTAAAGGAATACTGCAATGAGATTGTTACCATGGTTTTCTAAAATTTCCAGCCTTTTCAGGTACAAGAGAAAATCAATCCAGTCAGGCTTTTGCTTTTGCATTATTTTACTTTGTAGGTTCCAGGTAGTGTTGTGACTGTTTTAAATATATGCCCCACATTTACATGGGATTTTTGTCTTCTAGTAATAACATGTTGCCTCTGAACTTTAAATGTACGATGCCTGCCAATTATCTGGCATCGTAGCAAGGCAAAGCGTGTTGCCATGGAGCTTTGAGGACTTACTTGCTTTGCCAGCGAGCGTACCTGCAGCTAGAGAACTGGTTAAATGATCTCTTCATAGGAGTAGTTTCTTCAGGGTGGAGGAAAACTAGGAAAGAAAGGAGGAGAAAATGGATGGGGGGGGTGTTTAAGAAAGATATACTGTTCTCGCAGCCCACATCCATCATATGCTTCTGGTGTGTCAAGTTGCCATTTCCTTGAAGAATCCTTAATTGCGTCAGGCAATTGGTGTTTGAGCTCACAACAATGTGTGTACCTGATTTTCCTTGCTTTAATACTGTTCCCTCTGTTTCAACTTCATTTTGCTTTGCTGTGGATTAATGCCATGTTAGCATGGTGAGGAGCATGGCAGAGGATGATGTATCACATTGCTGTGCAAGGATTTTTTGTTGTGAAGGATATATCAGCAAACAGGAAAGCTTCCAGTGCCTGCTTGTTACTCAGTTGTGTGAATCAGCAGGATGCTGCTCCAAATCAATCTTAGCTACTAGACAACTTATTTAATAATTCTCCAGAAAGGTGTGTTTCTAATTGAACTTTTCAAGCCAACTTTCTCCCTTTTTCACCTAAACTGACAACTTTGATGTAGCAGATCTCTAACTGTAGTGGTGGTTGTTTTTCAGTGTTTGCCTCTGAAGCCTGGACCTCACTGGTGTCTTACTGGAAGTCCAAGAATATTGACTTACCACTTTGTGCATTTGTTTCTCTTAGTCATGTGATGTTGTTTGATTCCTGTAGTCAGTCATGGACTTTTGTGTACTGGATTCCATGCAGAAATATGCACATTTGCTCATTTTTCTTCAGAATATACATATTTCTATAGTACTTCTGTGTTTGAGATTATTCCCATCCTGTGTGACGTACTGTCTTGCATGCTGTAAGTGACTTTCGTGTTAGCAAAATTGTACCACTGTGTAGTTATATCACCCTTATGATTCCTGTTATCAGATATGGGTTTTATTTATTGTTTTACTTTCCATTCATGTACTGAAAATTTGACTTGTGTAAGTCTTTGGTGCCTTGTCCCCTAAACCTGTAGAGTCTTCGGTTCACGTGAGGTTGGATTTGGATTTCTTTGCGCCTGCAGTTGCTTCAGTTTGATTCCCCAAAATCTGAAATTACTGATTCAGTCGTAGCTATGGTGCAGGAAAAAGAACAACAATTTGAGTTCTCTCTCCTGGTTCCCTGATTCCAGACTTAGGGAACCTTTAGAGATATCACAAACTTCGTGGCCTCATTGCTGTTAGAAGTTTGACTGATGCTTATTCCCGTTGGTCTCTGTCTTCCACTGGGATATGCAAAATAATGCCTTCATAAACAGCATTGTGTTGTGTGTCACCATGCTTATTATCTCCTAGTTCCTGGAGATGTGGACCTCATTCAGGTACTACAGGATGCCAATGTAAACGAGGCATGGGCTAAATGTATCACATACAACATGCCTCATGTGCTACTGTGCAGATGTGCCTCCTTCTGAAGAATATTGGCTTATGGAGCGGCAGCTGTTTATACAGATGTTCTTCTAAAGGGACCTCCTGCTGGTACATAGTGTGTACAAACAGTTTTAGATCTCTTTAATCTAGCTCTGTGATAGTCAAGCTCTTGAGTAATGGAAGCGTCTCCTTTCAGCGTGTAGCGTTTTCCTGGGGAGACTTGATAGCAGAGAGACTAGAATCAACAGATCTCAGGCAAGTGGCAATGCCTAAATTTTAGCGCGACTACTTTGTCAAACAACCTTCTTGATAATCTTCCTGGAAAAGAGTCAGAATAAAAATTGGGCAATAGTGATGCTAAATGTATATAACGGATAGCTATGCCTTCTTTATGTGTTGCAGTAATACTCAGGTTCTGCAGTATTCCCATACCTCCTGGCTTATCTTGATCAGCTAGCTGGGTGTAGAGCTAACCTGTATGCCACTTCCAAGGATCCTGGGAATCATTTGTTATGGTTCATTACATAAATCTTATTAATGAAATGGCTTTGCTGCTACCTGGTATGATACTTGGTGCAAATGTAGGCTATGCTAAAATGCAAGCAAATTTAAAACCCTTTGGTGTGAAAAATATTTTTCTGATATTAGCTATAAACAGTTCTGGCTATTGAGACCCTCGCTATCTGCAACGATTTTACTGACGTGCAAGATGCATGTTAGTCACCCAGTCACTGTGTGGTATACTTGCAGAAGACAATGTCTGACAGAAGGGCTTTTGTCTGGAAATCATCTGAGGCTATGAAATTAGTTCTTGCTCTCTGACAGCCTGCACACTGGTGATGATTGCAGCTCTTAGGTTTGCCTTGCAGTGCAGTTGTGACTGAGGTTCTTGGGACCTGGAACTTCGTGACTCCTGTAGCCACAATTTCAATGGGCTCCGATGTGGATTTGACCTAGGTCTTGCTTGTATGATAAACTCTTTGTCAGCCCATTTCTCACTCTCTTCACTGAGATGTTTGAATGTAAGCATTTTCTTTCTCACACTCCAGCTGCTTCTTTACCCTCTTCTGCAGTCAAGCTATAATCCTGTGGTTTTGATATTGCAGGCTGTTGCCATGGAAATAATGGTGATTTCACAATTTCAGTGTTGTAAGCACTGCAGGAGGCAATGGAAAAGGTGGTTGGTAAGAGATATAGTGAGGACGTGGGGGACAGTTCAGAGGAGTTGTTTCTGAACCTGGCTTTGGGGGAGGAGGGGAGTGTCTGCCCCCTCTTTATTATTGTGGGTTTTCAGTGTGTGTGTTTTGTTCTTTTCTCTTTTTTCTTTTCTTTTTTTTTTGTAAATGGGTTTTTTATTAAAAGGTTGATGCTTAACTATTTCATGTATTCTTACATTTTTTGCAAAGGTTATTACAAAGTGATGCTAAATGCTACTTTCCTTGTCCTCAGAATAAAAATACAATGCTTTGCAGTTTATAGTAATTCATTTTTCGACAAAAGGGCAAAGGTTGAGATCTAAGCACATTCTGTTTAAATCATGTCTTTAGCCTGAAGAAATCCCTTTCAGGAAAACATTTTTTTTCATAAATAGTAAAACAAGCTGAGAACATCAGGACAGCCATATGCATTTAAAACTGTGTGACTGACAGTATTCAAACCTAATATATTCGTTATTTAATTTTTAGTGTGCTCTGCATACAAACAAGTTCGGTGCTGAAGATCATCTTACGCAGCATCTGTTCTTAGCATTATGTCGTGATTCCACATCTATACGGAAATCTTTTCTCTAAATTAGATGGAACCATAAAGGTAGAATGAAACTTACTGGAGGAAATCAACTTTGTTATAAAATGAATTGAATTGGCAGCTTAACAAGCTGAAGGCAAGTGGCATTCAGAAGAATGAGAATTTGTGATACTGTACGCTTGAAAGCATCAAACAGCAGCCTTTTTTCCCCAGCTATTTACAGCAACATTCCATTGATTAGTGTAGTCAGAGAGTAGATATTATCTGTAACTTTTAAATTAAGATCTTAAAATTAATTTTCAGGCTTCAGTAGGATGTAATCAGTAAGGATGGTGACAGTAAACTTTAAGATCTTCTTTTAATTGAAGATAGAGAAGAAATCTAGGAATTGCTTTAAAAATATTTTGATTTTTTTCTGCTTGGTATTCCATAAATGGAGATAAGATGACCGGCTGTTATATATGAAAGGGAAACAATAAGGAATGTTCAGCATGACTCTGGCTTTGTTGGGCAGTGTTATTAGGAAGCCAAGTTCATAAGGATAGATTTAGTCCCTTGATACTTTACTTGTGTGAATGGAAATAGTCTACATGTGTGTCAGTACTCATACCTGAATTTCACAAAAGTGAAATGACAAAATGAGCCAGAACTGTGTTTGCAGGGTTTGATCTGAAAAGATGCTAAGTATCTCATGCTCTCAAATCTAATTGAGAATGTGGGCATCTGATAGTAGTGAGTATTACATAAATCAGACCTTTAAAATAATTCAAAAGAGAGAACATTTTCTTTCTGAAATATATTTATTAGTGAACACTGGTTTTTGTCATGTAATGTTTCTTGGTGCCAGGTAAGTTTTTAAGTGTTGTATAAAGGTGCATTTCTGCTGAATTATATTGGATTATATATACTTTCTGCTTGGCCCAAATTTGCTGCATAACTGAAATAATTATATCTTTTTATGCATGAGATTGGTTATAGAATTTTGCCTGCACTGGTAGAATATAGGTAGCATTTACCTACTGTCTTAAGAAGGAAAGACTGCCTGTAAGAAAGCCAGTGACATGATGAATATAGTGATGGTAAGTATTTTTGACTTCTTTCTGGAAAAGTTGTTTAAAAGTCTTGGTAAGGAGCCATTTAGCTACAGGTAGTAGCATCTGATTTGATAAATGAACTCCTCTATGATAAATGAATTTGAAGACCTGGACAGCAGACAGGTGTTTCAGTGCCTCGTTGTCTCTGTTCCTGTTACAGGTGCATGTGACAGCATTGCAGTGATGAGTGGAATTTTAAAGAGGAAGTTTGAAGAAGTTGGTGGCGCTTCACCTTGTTCCTGTGTGTGGGAATCAGATGATGACATTTCTAGCAGTGAAAGTGCTGACAGTGGAAGTAATGTCCATCCATCTACTTCTAATCATTTTACTCGTAAGTACTAAAGTAGTGTGTAAGGCTTGATACTCCTTTTTATACAAGCTAAGAAACGGTCATCTTACTTGGAAGAAACACAGTGTAGGCTATCTGCTTTTATTTTGAAGCATTTTTCCATTTTATTACATTTAAATGTTGACACCATGAGGAGGTACTTTTTTGAAAAAGACCTATTTCCTCTGGTAGTTGTTGTTTATGTAAAAAATTTGTATGTCAGAGTGAGTTTCAGAGGAAACTCCACTTTTTTACTATATCATTTACATCTGGATAGTGTGAAATGTTTTAAGTATATGGGAGAACGTCTTCCATTTGGGGTGATGATTTGGGGGAAGAGGGAAAATTGGCAGTAACACAGGTTGAAGGCCAGTGCTTCTGCTTGACCCTGTCTGTTCAGAGTGGAGAGTAGCGTGCATGATCTGTGACAGAATAGCTGATCCCTCTGATCATTCATCCTGCCACCTGAGCCGATGCAACCACGCAGCCCTCAGTCCTTTTCTTCCACTCATTACAGGAGTACACAGAGGAAGAAATGCGTAATTCTCCCTGAGAAGATGTTAGATTCATATCTGATGTCTCCATGAGACACTTGAAGAACAGAAGTCCTTTTCTTGTTCCCACTCAACCAGCTGAACATGAATAGTTAATTTACAGCATATTTTTCTTTTTGACCTCTCAGGTTGAGGTTACCCATTACTAAACCCGCAGAATTTGTGGAATCTACATAAAGCCTCATATCTGGAGTAAACCATGTGTGTATATGAGTAGCAGTAAGTGATCTGGACTTTATCTGACAATGCATATGTAGCAGCTAGAAGGGTGTCTGCATTTTTTTTTTTTTTTTTTAATTAAATTATCTGTCTAATAAATCTAGGCTAGAGCTATTTGTGAATTACAGCTGGCAATAGGGTTAGTGTAGTTCCTTATCTGAAAAGGAAAAAAGCTACTCTGGGTAAAGGACACTTCTGTATTGCCTTCTCTTTGAGTGGACTTTCCAAAAGCACACTGAGGACTTGGATGTTCAGCTGAGGGTGGTGGTGAAGGTGCTCCTTGAGGGTGCACCACAGGAGTCTGTCCTGAAACCTGTCCTGCTTAACATCTTTATTGATCACCTGAAGGAGGTGACGGAGTGACTTGCTTCAAGTTTGCAGAGAACATTGAGGGGAATAGTTGATGCCCTTAAGGGAAAAGCCCCATTCAGAGGGACCTAGGCAGGCTGGAGGAATGGCCTGACAGGAGACACATAAAATTCGGCAGAGACAAATGCAGAGTTGCATACGTGGGACGGAAGAGCCCCTTGCAGTGGTACAGGCTGGGAGCCGACCAGCTGGGGAGCAGCTCTGCAGAAAAGGCACTGGCGGTCTTGGCGGACAGAGAGAAAGGTGAAGGTGAGCCAGCTGTGTGCCCTGGCAGCCAAGAAGGGCACCAGCCTCCTGGGCTGCATGAACAGCAGCACAGCTAGCAGTGCAAGGGAAGCGACCATCCCCCTCAGCTCAGCACTCATTAGGCTGTACCTAGAATATCGTGTCCACGTTTGGCCCCCCCACTGCAAGACAGACATTGATAAAGTGGAGCAAGTTCAGCAGAGAGTCACCAAGGTTATGAGGTGACTAGAACACTGACCCTGTGAGGAGAGGCTGAGGGACCTGTCCTTGCTCAGCCTGGAGAAGGGGAGGCTGCAGGGGGACCCAATAGAAACTGTGCAGTACCTATGGAGCTTACGCAGAATGTAAGCAGGCTTTTCTCAGTGGTCTGTGGTGGGAGGGTGAGAGAAAGGGATGTAGATGGAAACAAGAGATCTTTCAACTGAATGTAAGGAGAAACTTTTCACCATGAGGACAGCTAGGCACTGGAACAGGTTGCCCAGAGAGGCTCTATAGTCTCTATCCTTGCAGTTTCTCAAGATGTGACTGGCTAAAGCTGTGAGCAGCCTGGTCTGATATCTTAGCTGACCTTGCTTTGAGCAGGAGGTTGGACTAGAGACCTGCTGAAGTTCTTTCCAGCCTGAATTATTTTGTGGTTTTATGGCTTGTCTGCATCAGAGATTGAGAGAGAGCTGAAGTAGTACTGCTTGTTCTTATTCCAGAACCAAGTTCACTGGTAAGCAGAGGGTGGTAGTAGTAAGCATGTGTCTAGATGCGGTTTGTATAGTGCTGTGAAACCTTGACTAGACTGCTTTTGGGCTTTTCTGATAAGTCTGTAGGGAACTGTGTTTGCTTCATCAATTTACTCGCTCAAGTCTCTGCTAGCTCTGAGATCTATTTGCCACTTTACACTGCCAAATGCGTGTGTGCATCCCATGCTCTTATTTGATACTTCCAGTTTTGCTGCCTCACCTCTGTGAGCGCAGCCGGCAGCCGGTACTGAGTGGTTTTGAAAAGCCTAGGTTTTCTCTAGACTTCTTGCTGAATTAGAGTGCTAGTGGGAAGAACAAAGACTGGGATGATTTGAGACACAGGTAGATGTGAGATGTCTCACTCCCTCCCCCTCCCCAAATCATTACCCTGCTTTGATTTTACTTGAGGCTCTTGCTGTTGGCTCTTGGAACTTGAACTCTGCAGATTTAGTGATGGGTTTTTCAGCCCGGAATTTCTTCCACTTGGCAGTCTGCCAGTGCTTTTGTCTACTGAATAGGCTTCAGGGCATGATGCAGATACATTTATTTTGCTTAGCTTTCATTTGTTTTCCATTTTTTGTGTGTTGGGTGGTTTTTTTTTTTTTTTTCATTGTTTCATTCTTGACAAAGCCACAATCTATTTGCTTATGTTTCTGTAGGCAATGGCAGTACTTTTCTAATGCAGCTGTCTAGGTAAGTAGTTTGTAAGTTTTCTGTGGAAAAAGAAAAACCCTAAAACATCCCTGACTGCTGTGACAGCAGACTTCATAAATCAAAAAGTAAATGAACTAGTTCAAGTGTTTTTGTAAAGCAGAAATAAACAAGAAAGATTTAATTTAAGGAGCTTGGCTATCCATAGTTGAATCTTGTACAATTTGATGGCATCAGAATAGAATCTACTTATTTTACAGTGGTGTTTACATAGGGTGGTGAAGAATCAGACCTATAGCCCAAGAAAATGTAGTATTTCATGTAAATTAGCTGAGGAACTTCTGGCTATTTTCCTGTTTGTTACCTCAAGGAAAATTTAGCAATTCCTATATAACAGTTTTATTTTCCCAATTTTACTAGCATCCATTGTTTTTTGGAAGTATACTTTTATATTTTTCTGGGGAGAGTGGGTTTATTGGAGTGATTAACGCAACAGATTACTACCTACTAAAGATTTTTCAGAGGATCTGGAATTACCCATTTTGTATCAGAACTAATTTCTTTTCAATCAGATTCTGGCAGTAGTGGTTTCCAGATTCCTGTCCTCTGTTGTTGTTGTTGTTGTTGTTTACTATTAGTCATCAGCTTCTGCAAAACCCAAATGACAAATTTATTAACGGTCCAAAATCTCTAGATGTAAAATGGAAATCAGTAAGAATATTTGCAAATAAAGATTATTTGTGTGAGAAGGTTGCGGGATTCGGTTGGCTAATGTTTGAATATGGGGCAAAACAAGGAAACATGCCTTGCTGTTGCAGACAACTCTATCCTCACTAGCATATGTTATATGCCTAACAGCAGGCTTTTAGAATATGTAAGACGTGTTTTCTCTAGCCTCATCTGAGATCAGTGTAAAATTCTTTCCTCCTCAGCCCACTTTATGCAGTAATGTGTTTATTCTGTACACGTGTTCCCTGAAGTCTGGGCTCCTACTGTGTGCCCAAAGTTGCTCTGCTGTTCACAAAAATCTAAAAAGATTCGTATAAATTCTTCTCACTCTTCTTTATCAATACATGTGCAGATTCATTGCTTCTCCAAGGGACTGCTGAGACACACAACAGCAATCTAAAAAAATCCTCTATTATGCCATGAGCTCCAGTAATCCCTGTCAGTACACGGTAATTCTTTGTGATAGTGGAATGTAATATTATAACAGTATTTTATAAGCTGCATGTAGATTAAGATTGTTGTTAATAATTAATACTCAACATTTTACATTAATCTTTATATTTCTTTTTCTGTGATAGCATGTTTTATTAAAAAATAAATGTTGGGCATATCCAAATCAGTTAAATGATTACAGTAGCATTATATTGCTTTTCATTTCCTCAGTGGCATCCATGGAAAGGAATGTGCCTTTTTCAATAAATAAAGATACAGGTCTGTGTGCATGTGTACACGTGTGCCTATATTTATAGCTTGAAAAAAGCATAACTATATATGTGTGTGTATATGTAATTTGAAAAAGCATATATATGTGTTTGTGTACATATATGTGTACAAGTGCAGTACATGTGGTAATGGCACACAGAAGTGTTGAGTGATACTTTAAATGTAAAGCTTGTGACAGAATGCCACAGAACTGAAGTGAAGAGTGAGAAGCTACAGGGTTTTATACATATTGTTACCAGTCATGGTAACTAAAGAAATACATCTGTCTCTCTCCCCCTAAGGTTTAGGGATTTGGGTGAATCATGTACTTCTTTTCTAGTAAGAAGCCTGCACAATATATGCAGGAAACCAATTCATGCCATTCTTGTTAAGGAGACGTGATTTGTGGCTGTTTCTTTGTTCCTTGAAGAAGTTTATTATTTCACTCATGGATTGTTTGCTAGTCATTTTACTGGAATCAGGATTTCACTTTGTTTTAAATCAGAACTTTTTTCTAAACTCATGGTTAGGGAAGTTCACAGATGAATTTGTGTTGGCCCAAACTCTATCTCAGGTGCAACTGGAAAGTTTCTCTAATTTGTCAGTTAACCTTCTGTGGATTGCTGAAGCACACTACAGACCAACTATGCTCACCCCTGCCATTAAATATAATTCTCAAGCAGGGTGGGGGGGATGTCACTGAAGTTGTTTAACAGGTCTGGAAACTGCTAGATGCAATCATGATAAAACAGAGTTTTAAATTTAAGGTAATTCTAGGAAAGCATAGGGAACACCAGTACCTGTTTGCTCTCTATTCAACATATGTGTACCTAGTTATTTGAAAGAATAAATTAAAGCTACAGAGTGAAAATATGCCTGAAGGAAACTAGCTGAAAACAAAAAAAAGTCCTTTAAATTTCTCAGTAAAACTCAATTCAAGGCTTCTGAGATTTTTTTTTTTAAAGATCCGAGTACTACCACATTCACATTGCTGTTTTTCATATTATTCCCAGTTAAGCTACTCAGTTTGCTCACCCACAGTGAGGCCAGCCCGACAATATTCCTGTGTATTATGATTATTTTCTTTTCAGCAGGATGGTCTCTGCTTAAAGGGCAAATGGTTGCAGTAAGCCAGTCCTGTCAGTTAGCAATTACGAAGTGTCAAGTGGTTCCAGTAAAAGGCAAGAACTCTGGGGTGTGGTGGTGGTCTGTGAGTTGGCTCTGGGAGATGGAGAGTGAAAGGCTCTTGTAGCCTCTGTTAGTCAAGAGTAGAGTTTTATTTTACTGAGTTTCACGTCGTAGGGAAACAACCTGAAATAATGTTAGGCATGGAGCTGGACCACCTTGGGTTGGGGCAGAAGCCTGCAGATTATGTCTTTTTCCGAACAGCATATGTAAGACACAGAAACTAATGGCAATATAGATTTTTAAAGGGATTTGCCTCAGTTTAAAATGCCAAAAATGGGATCTTGGGAATGCTAAGAACACTGACCAAAAGTCCTTCCAGGGTATCTCAGACGTGTGATCAAAGAAATTCAGTCCCCTTAAGCGGAGACTTGTACTGATTGTTCTGGGAAGAGTCTGTCTGCTGTTAATGTAGCCAATGTGTAGAGCAGGAGTCATAAATACTATTACTTTCCAGACTCTGACTGGATTGTTAGAAACAATAATCATACTTGTTGTTATAAGGTTCTTTGTTAGATTTGGGGAACTGCTTGACTCCCTAGTTAAATTCACTGAAGCATTTCCAGCATGAAAACCTGAGGCAGCAGAGATTTTCCATTATCCTGTTGTTATGTCATGACTGACTTCAGTTTTTGCAGTTTCTATGACAACCATGATTTTTGATTGGTAAAGAATAAAGTGCTAAAAGATTTTTTTTTTTTTGGACTATACAGTATTTTTCCATCAAAGGAGTAGAGTGAAAACATCAAGATACATTTCGCTAATCAGTATTGTAATTGAATTGCTGCCTAAATGTGGATACGTATTTGTGGCAGACTCCACATACGCTAATTTTTCAGATAAAACAGATGAGAAAATAGCCCTATTACAGTTGCCAAATAACTTTCTAGAAAATGAATGATAATTTATACTTGCAATTTAAGACATTCTTATTTTTCAAATCATGTAGATATTTACATTCCCATTTTAAACCTTAAAGAAATCTACTTATCAAGACACGGCTCAAAGCAACACACCAGGTTGTTTTCTGAGATTCTTCGGCAATTTTTGCAAGTCATCAGCAAAATGTTACTTGGGAACTAATGATGGAATTTCATAAGGTGAAAGTCAAAAAAAGGAGAGAGAGAGGAACAAGAACATGACTTGATGGATTATAAGAGAACAGAGAGAGGGGTCAGAATGCACTGGTGAACAATTAGTGGTTACTGGGGAAATACAGAGAGAAGCTAATAAAGAGCTGATCAGGGTGGGAAGATGGCTTGTTGACTATGTTATTATGTATGAAGGAAGAGAGAGAAGGAGGTTCCCTGAGATGAGAGGAGCTTGACAAGCAACAGGGTGTTTTTCAGTAAGAGCAAGAAAGCAGTGGTAACAGATTTTACTTGGTAAATATGTCAGTTTGTAGAAAGGGCTACAGATTGGCTGGCTCATAACTGGGAAAAGAGGGAGGGCTAATGAACAGAATGAGAATGAGCCAGCTTATCAAGATCAAAGGAATTTAATGCTCCAGCAGTTTGCAAATTCTTAGTCAGTGAAAGTGACTCATCCTCTTTCACTACATTGATGTGTGTGGAACATATTTCAAAAAACGCATTAGAAAATCACTGGGAAATGTTGATTGGGATTCTGTAGCACTTCCAGATCTGTTCTGCGTTTATTAGTTAAAGAAAAGCACTTTGCACTAAGAACGTGTGTATAAATCCTGGTCCATATTCAGCAGTATGTACTGTCAGCAGGTCTGGAACTATCTTTCACAGGCAAATCAGGGATCCCTAGTTCAGAATGATGCTAACACAATGAATTAAATGATATTTGCTGATCAGTTCTTGTCTGTGAGATTTGCTAAAAATTAAACACGATGGTTGGATTTTGTCTTTGATTTGTGATGCAGAATAAAAATTAGATTCACAATTGGAGTAGTATACCAGATTGAGTCTTAGCCACTAGTTTTAGACTTTTTATAGCAGTTGATATCTCTAGATGCTATTACAATATGCAAAATAATTTTAATAACTTTACAGTCTATAGATATAATGTGAAGTTTCTCTTTTCTCATCTGTGACATGTGCATGCAATTTTGGAAACACAAAATCATGATGACCATGGCTTTCTTGACAAAGAGGTATGTACCGAAGCCCACAGTCTTTAAAATCCTTTCGGAAGTTCTTCTTTTCAGCTAACTTCTAGCTCGGATTTGAACTATTATTACCCAACATCCTTTTCTGGAGAAACCATAAGACTGGGATGTAGATGGGCTTTATTTTAGCGAAGACTTGCTCCGTGGTCTTTGGCAAATAATACAGAATTTTAAAATGTGTTTCTAAGGGTGAAAGCCTTAAGAGGTCTTGGGTACTAAAAGTAGCTGTCCTGCTCTTCAGACATGAAGAAGCATTATGACAAACCTGAGCATACCAGTGAAGGCTGTGGGTGGCCTGATAACATTGGCTTCTGTAGGGAGATCATTGATGAATCAAATCACAAAGGAGGGAAAAATGGATTTTTCTGTTACCAGTTTATAACATCTAATAGCTTCATTTTTGTCAGAAAAATTTTCCTCATGCTTGCTTTCTCAAGACTGTTCTGTCCTAACACTAGCTCTTATTCCTAGTGAGAGTCCCAGTGGCCTTTCAGCAGCTTGCTTTGAATTTGCTTTATGTGCTCTTCTAAAGCAAATGAAGCTTCAGAAAGACTATTACAATATCCTCTCTTCTTATCTAGTGCCATGTTTTGTTTCATATGTTTAGTACATATTCTGCATTTTATACTGGTTTACAGCTTTTACTACCAGTCTTTAAAGATGGCTTTAAAGATGTTTTGAAATTTAAAGCAAAGTTAGAATTAGTGATTTTAACAAATTATATTGTTTTATTGTCCATTACTGTAAACCTTATAACTAATTTGAGTATGTACCACCCTCAATACATGAGCCATAGGGTAGTTTTCTCTTTGCTGAACACTACTTTGCTGTTCTTTGCTCCCACAAGCAATTGATTTAGCAGTAGGCACAACTGAGGGGAGTTAATACCAGAAGGACAGCGACATAAAGGCGCAGTTTCTACTGGTAGTGAATCTTCTTTTAGAGGTTCCTTTCATCCAGTGGCTTGTTCCTGCCCAAAGGTTTTTTTCCCTATCAGTTGATACAGCTTCCAAATCTGTTCTTTGACCATGCTTGTGAGAGATCTTAAGTCTCTAGCAGTGAGCTGGGAACAGCCTTCTGTGCGTATTTGGTTTGGTTTGGTTGGTTCATTGTTTTTTTGTTTTGTTTAGTTTTTTGTGTTTGGTTGTTTGTTTTTTTTTTTAAATCGACTAGCAGTTGTGCTTGCAAAGCAGAATTAACAAGC
The DNA here is from genome assembly GCF_900496995.4 of Aquila chrysaetos chrysaetos. Taxonomy (NCBI): domain Eukaryota; kingdom Metazoa; phylum Chordata; class Aves; order Accipitriformes; family Accipitridae; genus Aquila; species Aquila chrysaetos. The sequence continues at coordinate 32,980,468 of NC_044009.1, read as the reverse complement.
AGATGAACTTAGGGTTTTTATCTTCTCTTGGTGCTTCATGATGAAACTGTTCTAATGCTTACAAGAAAGATGCAACTGTATCTTCTGATCTGTGCCTTCAGTATTATCAGCCTTCAGTGATCAAGAGTTTTATATTCTGATTTTTATTATGTCATTTGTATCGTACTAGGGCTTTTGGCCCTACTAGGCCTAGACTTGGACCTGCTTAAGATGAAGGCCTGTATCTGCGTATAGAAAATACAGACAGACTTCCTCGGATAATTTAAAGCCTTGTAAGACAGTAAGCACGTAGGGTAAACATGGAACTGTAGGGAGGAATGGATCGATGGAAATTACTGACCTCAGAGCAAAAAATTAAAGAACTTTGAAACATTAGGGAAAAAGCAAAGTATTCTGCCTGCTGGAGGCTGTATTGGCTTCTTGCTTTCTTCTTCCTCTGTAGACCAGCATCATCTCCCACATGTATTATAGTCTTGCTGTTTGCTGAGATGTCCTGGTGCTCATGGCAGTGCACTGGTGTGCACCAAGCGTGAAGTGTATTGAAGATCCTGATCCTTACAGGAATATAAAGAAACAGAGTAACAATCCCCTCCCCCCAAAATACCGTAGTGATGTTTTCAGCAGCTCCAGTTAGGAGAATATATACAAACTAGTATTTCTTTAGAATTTGTCAATTCAGTGAAGTAAAAACAGTTTATGTGATTTTTGCTAAAACTCTGATGGAAACCAGACAGCTTTCTCAAACTTTCTGTGTTCCATGACAGCTTGTCTGTTTGGCTTCCCAGCAATCTTGCTGTGGTGTCTTGTGTTCATCTATCAGTGGTTTTGAGCTTGCAAGAGTTTAAAGCAAGTGAGGGGGCATGATTCTTCATTGATGCTATTCAACACCATTTATTATCATTCTTCTGTTCACTAAGTATGTAGCATTTTTGTGTTTTGATTGTGTACGTGAATACTGATGCTACCCTACTGCAATGTATTTGTAGCACTAATAGCATTGAGGCGCATGGGTAGCATCCAGACTTCAAAGCTGATATTTCAGAGTTTTCATAATACCTGTAAAAAAAAAATAGGTAGGTAGCTGGTCTAGTCTGAACTCACATAATGGTGAAATGACTCTGTTCTAAAGGGGAAAACCAGTTAGCAGTTGTCAAGGGCATTGACTTGTCCTGTTATTTCCCAGTTCACTATCAAAGCCAACTAAAGTCTTTTTGTAACATGGAGTCTCTTGTATTTTAAGAAATTCATCATCAACTATGTATGCCCCAGAGTAATAGTGGTGAGAAAGGTATTTTCACCATCAGACTGACTGAAGACCATACCACTTCCTCCAAAGTGAGGCTTTAGCTGTTACTATCCGTGGCTCCAGCCTAGTTATGACTGGGTTTCACTGTGCGCTTGTGTGCAAAATAATAATATGCCAACCCATTAACTCCCACTTGCAATGAATGTAGTGAATACACCATAGCAGAACTTGCTGTGTGCTTGTCAAAGCTTAACCTAATGTGAATGCTTTCTGAACTTCTGTATTACTGATATTTAGTGGATTGCTCAGTATAAATATTTTTCTTACTTGCAACTTCTTATTAAGTTGTCTCCATTTTGGAGACTCCAGGCTCGAGATGCAGACAAAGAGTAGATTTTTAGTATTGAGAATTAGTTTTTGTGTATTTCCAACTGGTTAGCCAAGTAGTTTATCTACACAAGGATATTAGGGGATACCTTTGAAAAATGTTAAAGCAGGAGTTATGTTTGGAAGTAAACTAACGGTAATTCCAAGCACTTCTTTAGCTCTTTCTTATTTTAACTGAGGCATGGCTGTATCTGCACATCACCTGCTAGCAAAGAAAGCAGCCATAGGCAGCGGTCATCTGTAGAGCTATAGTTCAGCACTGGTTACTATAGAAACTGTAGGTGACCTACATTTTACCAAAAAGTGATAAAGTTTCTGTGATTTTTTTTTTTTTTAATGAAGCACATCTGTTGATTTCTACTACTGTTTTTCATCTTTTACACATTGTTTTACTCGAGTAGTATTCTTAGTTTTGAGTGATCAGTGTGGAACAGACACAAAAATCTTGGAGCAGAGACACCATTTCATTGTTACGCTACTATTTAAAATTAGTAGAAATTGTTACTTTTGCTGTCATGTCGAATTGTATGTCCTTAGGAAGGAGGTAACACAATTTAATTAATTACAGTGTGTGTTATAATAATGTATTATTTATATAGCTACCAGTGTATGGTCTATAATGGCTTGGCTTGCAGTGGAAAGGCTCATTCTTGTGAATTTATCTATTTGACTAACATTACAAGTCAGTAGGCTACTGTATGAATAAAGTTACTCAAAGTTACAAGTTACTATTGGACTTTGAGTAAGCATCAAAAATGCTTTTGGCTTCAGTAAATTCAGCTTGTCATTGCCTTTAAGGAAGTGAGAATTTTCTGAAAAAATGAGAATATACTGCAGACATTGTTAGAGAAAAGAGCAGCCAGAAGAGAGGACAATGTGTGACAATTGAAATAAACTTTGAGTTAGCATTTTAAGTATACATTTCTTACAATGTGATTAACATGGAAGGGTAAGTGTTGGGCTAGAGCATTTGTCTAATGAAGTCATTAAATGTTGTGATTTATCTAGAACTTTGGCTTGCAGATGAGCCAGGCCTGGATTTTCAGAAAATTTTGTTAAAACAGGTTCTCAGAGAAAGGATTTACATTTTAACATTTTTTACTTGGGTGGCTTTGTTGGTATTTAGATAAAAACCCTGTTCTACCTGAATTGTTTATTGCACTTTGTAGTGTGAAGGAATCTTTAGTTTCACAGAAATTAAGGATGGAGAAAAACTAAAATACAGGCTTGTTTGGGACCAAATATATTTTCCCTCATTACTTTATGGACCACCTGCTAATTACTGAAACCCTCTCCCATAGCCATCAGAGTCTACCATGACGTTTGGTGGGACTACTAGAGGCTGAGGTGGGACTATACAGATCCATAACTGCTCATATTTTGTAGTCCTTCCTCACTGTTCACATGTACAAGATCATACGCATCCTGCAGCTGATAATGGAACCACCTCCTGATTTCTCCTAGATTTTCCACTTTTTCTTTGCCCGCACGTCTTCTATAGCCCTGTTTATTGCTCTGAAGTTCATACAGCCTGCTGAATTTGATCTATAGTGTGTGGCATGCTGTGCTGCATCACTTCAGTCATGTGTTATTAGATTAGCTACCAACTCATTTGCTTGCATACCTCAAAAAATAAAAACATTTTTTGTTTGTTACCTTCTTTCTTGCTCCAGAAAGCTCGAGTTGTATGCATTGTGTCCATCTGTGTACACTGTGATACATGCAAACAGCAGCAGTAGTAGTGGCAAGAAATATTAATTACCTGTGTAAAACAGCCAGTACTAAATGCTTCTGGGAGTTGCTCTAGTTTGCCTTTATGATGCAGACTTTAATTATCACCTAAACTTCCTGTATCATGATCAAAACCTTTATTTTACCAAATTAGTTTGATCCTAAAAAATCTTAAGCATGCCTTAAATAGAGGATGGCACAATAGCATGTGTTGCACCACTGATGCTCAAGATCATAGCAAAGACAGTGTGTAGGAGTTGTATGCCCAGAGAGTCACTGCCTGTGCTGAAGGAGGATATGAAAATCACCAGAGGTCTAACTGGCTTCTTCGTAATCATGTCGTTATGAACTAGCTGTGAGCACAAAATACCAGGCACATTTGAAGTGTGTCTCTGCTGCTTCTGGCCATAAGCCTGTCTCCAGCTGTGCTCAATTTTCAGTGCCATAGAAGAAGGTGAAAAATGATCAGTCAAACTGTAGAAACCAGAGAAATGTTGAAATTAATATTCCTTTCGGATCCTCTGCAAGTTGAGCTGAAATACTGAACCAAGATAAGGTTCTGACGTTATTTTAAAGCAGGATCACAAGTGTTAGGGGCCAGAATGGAAAGTGACACCGACAGGCATTCGTAACGGCAAAGCCAGAGCTGTTGCTGGCTTGTGCCACCAGTCCCTTCTCCCTTTACCACAGCCACGTCCACAAGTGTGCAGTATGGTTCAAATGGTTTTTTTCAAAAACTGTATCCAAAAATGTCTTTTAGAAAGATATCCAACCTTGCTTTAAGGACTTCAACAGATGGCAAGTCTGTCACCTGCCTTGGTAAGCAGGATTAATGTTTAATTGTCCTTGCAGTTACTGAATTTTGTACTGTTCAGTGAAATACAGGGAGGTTTTCAGACTCCCTGTTGTGTCAGAGCAGAAATAGCTCATGTGTACCAGAAACCAAATGTGCATATTGGCTGTGTTCTCAAAGGTTGTATGATGATTTATACTAAAAAGTCAGGTCTGCTCTTCTGAAATACTAAATATTTCATAAGTTAGTCAATAATTGTTTGCAATAATTAAATATTTTAGTAAAATAACTTATGTGACTTACTCATACATGTGACTCACATGCTGTTCTGACTTTTTTCTCCCTAATATGCTAATTGGTTCATTGTAAACAAACTGAATTTTCTGTTCTGTGAGTGTGCATAAGGCATCACTAATACTTTGATAGAAATTCTAAAAGTTTGTTGGTATCATTTTAACAGTAATGAGACATGAATTTCATTTTTTTAAGGACAGATTAAGGAAATGTCTACAGACTGAAAACATGATTTCAGAGGTCTAAAAATCTCCTGAGAGAAACTGGCGTTCTTTGAGATCACAAGGTCAGTAGTACAGTAGCAGTTATTCACGTGCATATATCTATATAATTATGCAGGCCCAACTTCCATTTTGTACTATTTGATGGTACAGAACATTATGTTATATTTTACATCTCTGCAGAGACTTTATTAGCAATTTTGGAACAACATTAGTAAAAAATTCCAGTTTCCAGCTGCAACTTTATGTTTAAAAATACTTAAAATTCATGCTAAAAGCTATTCAATTAGTATACATCTGCAGCTTCCAAAGTAATTAGATTTATACAGGAAAAATATTCCTAACTTGTTGCCTGTGTTTGTAAATGAATTAATTACTGCGAATTTCCATCTTTCTTCACTTGCTTGCAAAAGTATAGGCTGTTTAATATTTTGGAAGAGGAAATGCAATGTTATCTGAAGAGCTTTCAAAGCTTTTGTTTTAATTTGTCACATCACGATGTGATTTATTTTTTCCAAAGACTGGAAGTAATGGATATGATTTATTCAGCCACGAAGAGCTAGCCAGCACATCTCAAGTAGTAAATGTGTTCAGAGAACTGTGTGTAATCAGTGTAATATTTTAATAACGTCACAAAGTAATTTAAAACGCTTCATAAATAGTAGGAAAATGATGGTAGCATCTTCTCTTGGATGATGTGTTCATAATTTGTTGTAAGCTTTGTTTGGATACTGGAAAACATGTATAATTGTTATATTTTAGGTGTTTGTTATTAGAATGTTATTTTTAAATGCTACATGTACTGATGAAGGAAAGAGCAGAAAGCACGATTGCAGTTAGCTCTTACCCTGAAGGGTCTGTTTGAATTATGGGTTAACCATGATATGAATGCAGACGTTAAATCTGCCTTTTCATGAATGGCTGCGGGTCTGAACGTAGTAATATGCTGCTTCTGTACAGCATCATGTGGACATGCACACGTAGGGCGATAGTCCATGACCACAGAGCTACTGATCTCATTTTACAGTTTACCTTATTGAATGTTTTTATAGCCTGACTCAAATGAACTTTTTATATGATTTTTTTACCTTATCTGGATTATCATTATCACACATTACTGAATGCAGTTGGCAGTTGATTCTCTTTCAATAGCTTAAGCCATATATTATGTTGTGTCTGATTTTGATTATCTGATGAGCTTCTACAATGAAGAGGTGGACGCATGCCGCTTAATGACGGCTCACTTGGCCCAACTTTCCTCATCTTTAGTGCATAAGTGAAGATGAATTCATTAGAATTTTCACATAATATTAATTTAAAAAAGAATAACACTTTCGATACTGAATTATTTTTCTTTTGCTATACTCAAGTGATGTGAAGTGTGTTCCTTTTATTTGTGTGGTTAGCATGCATTAAGGTGGAACTATAATGAAAAAAAAACCCAGAAAACAGTACTGCTGACTTAAAAGGTGCTCCATTAAGGTAGATTGGTAGATGCTGCAGGAAGACTTTCCAAATGATTGTTGGTGTTACCATTGTTCCACTGCTGGGTGCAATTAAAAATGTGATTTAGAAAGGTAATAGACCAATATTCCTTTAGTGGCTGCATCAGAGAGGGGTGTTGTGGGGAATTTTCAAGTACCAAGTAATTTACATTAAGGCAAGCTGAATAGCTTACTGTTAATCTGTGCCCTTCTAAACAGATAGGATATATATGTAAAATTTTGGGAAGATCTTCAGAAGTGTTATATTTGTGTTGCAGTATAATAATAACTTCAACTGGTTTTGAATTATGGTATATAAATAAATCTTGCAACATAAGGCTTAATCATACAGTTGTTACTGAAGAAAAACTTTTGAAAACAAGGCTTAGTATCTGCATGACAATGCTGTGTAACTTTCCTTTATTTTATGCCCCTGCCTTTTTGACTTCATTAACTCTTAATGGGTTTTAGAGATCAGAGGAGGCTTGGCCAGGACTTACTAGCGATAACAAATCTGTAAAGAGGTTTGGCAATTAATGGATGTGCAAGCATATAGAATCCTTTGCATTGTTCCTTCAGAGCATAACACTGGCGAGCACCAAAACCAATGCACTAAGCTCTGTTCTGTCTACAAACTGTAAAAATTTTATATTAAAATTAATTTTAATTCAAATCTTTAATATTTACATGAAAGGAAAAAAATTATTAGGATTTCTTAAAAGCACATGATTTAGGAATCTAAGCCTCATTCTTAGATTGAAGGTTTGTCATTCAGTTGTGTACTTTTATCAAATTTCTGTGAAATAACACTGTGTCACATTGTTCAATCTTTTCTTGGTAAGAGTAATAGTTTAGAGCTCCAAGGTACTGTAAAGGAACCAGCATCTAACATAACATGTTTACTGGATGATACTTGCCCTGATCTTGCTTATCATATTTTAACATTTATAGTTTTGTTGAAAATGGAGGGGAAAAAAAAAAAAAAAAAAAAGTCCTGCAAAGCAACCTAGACCAAATGCAAAGAGTGGAATTGTTTGTGAAATGTAGTTGCATGTGATAGGTAGGCCCCATACTACCATTTTACATGGCAGATCTGTGTCACAGACTCAGTGAGTTGAACTTTTGGAGTCACTTGCAAAACATTCACGAAGAAGAAAGACTGTTACCTGCTTTTGTATGGGTAGTGTCCAGGAGAACCTTTCACTCGCTGTCAAATCTGTGGATAAAGAAAAGGACCTTAAGCAGCCCCACTAGAGGAGGCCCCGATTCTTGTAGCAGTCTGGAGTCCTAGTCCTCCTGCCTGCTAGTAACACATAGCCACTGGATATAGGAGTTTGTGTTCTCCTTCACTGCCATGAATAAACATTTAGATAAGAAGACAGCTTTCTCCCTCCTATTTTTCTAATTCTCACAATAATGCATATAAGAGGAGAGCATGTGATTCTTTACTCACCATGTGATTTGATAAGAATCTTGGACCTGTTTAAAAATTGCCTTTTTAATAAACAAAGTGCTTCATTTATTTCAGTAAGCCTGAAAACATGTGTCAGATTTCTGGAATTAATTTCTTACATGCCTAAATGTTACCAAACTTGCAAACCTTGTTGATACGATTGTACCTAAAATTCTGGGTCACCATCAGTCACTGGAAGACATTTACTGCCTACTACTAATTCCTGGTTATACCTGCTATCATAATCCTGCAGTGTGAAGCCAAGCTTTTGTCATATTGTTCTGATTTGAGATGTGGAGGAAGGATAAGAGTTCCCACCCCCACCCTGCTTCTCTCTCTGGTGCTTGGAGTTAGGTTTCTGGACTATGGAAGAGAAGTTGAAAGGGTTTTCCTTTTCCAGGCGTTATTTAGTTAATAATGTAAGTAACCTATCTAATGTGTGAGATAATAGCATAAATAACAGAAGTTATCTATTTTTTTGGATGTTTTTTCTCTGTGCCCTTCCTTTTGTGAAGACAAATTTTGTTCTATGTGCTTTTTAAACAGCAGGCTAACTGCTGTAGCTAATTCACAGGAATAAGCAAATTCCAAAACAAGGACAAGCTGTGAAATTAATACTTTAACCTCAGATAGGTGGGGTCTGCACAGAGTTACAATGAAAAGTTTTTGCAAAGGCTTTTGTGTCAACCAGTTAAGTTTAAAGTAGCTTTAGAAGTGCTTATTCTGCAGTTGTTTCATGACAGACTACAGTCTGCCAGTTCAAGTGTCCTGTCACTTCCGTGCCTTCTTCCTCAGGCAGTTACCTATCTTTTCCATGCTTTGTGGACACCCCCTCTACACGTCCCTTCCCATACAGTGTCACAACAGCCTCTGCTTAATTTCTGCCTGTGGATCAGCCTTCCTCAGAATTGTTAACAGTCTTCACAGCCTCAAAAGAGCAAGTGTATTAAGGTGTACGCTTTGATGCATCAAGCAAAGCCATTTTTCCATTTCTGGAGTGGTTTCCTCTCTCTGTATCTTACTGGATTTGAATTTCTGTTTCAGTAACAGAGCAGACAAATGATAGAAATTTCTGCATATGTGTAAGACGACAAATACAGTTTTGATGAAACACGTTTTATCTCTACCATACATAAGAGGGAGGAATTGCTAGCTGGTAACAATTGTGCTTTTGATCCCGCCCCCCGCCATGTTCAAACATAAGGTTCCTGTCCACTATTTATCTCCACACCCCCATCTCAGGCCAACAACAAAGGGAAACAAACACAACACAACAAAACAAACCAACCCCCAAACAAAAACCAAACCAAAACCCATCTACAACTCTTGAAGTGACCATGCATTTACAAGGCCCAAATGGTGATGGGGATGAAAAATGTACATAATCAAATCTGAATCCACTGTCTTAAATGGAGGGGAGCAGAGAGACAGTATAAATCACTAATCTAATTGTGCTGGAACAGCTGCCCAGATACAGCAACTCTGAAACCTGTAGTAGAAACCTGATTAAGTTGGCTTTTAACCACTGTGTCATCTAACTTAGCTTTATGTGCTCTGTCACGGTATCTGGATCCAGTGTCTGCTTTAAGACATTTTACGTGGTGGGGATAAACCCTAATGACAGTTGCTGCACAAGTACAGTATATACATCCCCTTTAGTGGTGCTGGGTTGGTGCTAGCATGTGTACTCACTTAGCACAGGGAGATATGAGACATGCAGAGATTTATCAAAAGCTGTAAATTTCTGAAGGAGATGATCCCCGCTATCACAAATGCAACAGTTTTTCCATGTCAGGATCTGTAAAATTGCAGGACAACTGAGCAGAGGATATTTCAGGAACAAATGGCACAGTCTTATTTTTAAAAAGGGCATAATTTAATTTTATGTGACGGTGCCTGCATTTTAATGCATAGCATAATAACGCCTGAACCCTTTGGCTGAGGTCTGCCTATCTACTAGTGTCTTCTTTTAGGAGTAGTTAAGAATGTAAAGAAAAATTCTTCTCTTCCTTTAAACACTTTCTAGTGGTTCAGTACAAGAGTTTTTAATCAGAAATCACAATGTATGGGAACTTGGAAGATTTATGTGACCATAAATTCCCTCATAGCACTTTTCGCACTAGAAGTTAGAAATACAGAATAAAAAGATAAAAAGGCATGTGTCCTGTGTTCCAACTTGGAGAACACCTACTACAAAATTTCTCTCGTAGTACTAGGGGTTTGTATTGTAGGTTGTGGGGCTGTGGTTTCCTTTCTGAGAGTTTTGCTCAGATACCAGTATTAGCTAAAAAAAATTATTTACTGAGGATGGAAAAACCCAGTATTTTGAGAGCGAAATTAATTTATACGTTTTGTACTTCTTATTATGCAAGCTATAAAAATGCATGAGTTGTCCATTTCAGCCAGTTTCAAAATCCTAAGTAATTCCACTGGAGAAGGTATGTATTATGTAAAGAATAAGCACTTTCATAGTATCTCTACTCTTTTGTCTTTGAAGATACAGAATTTGTTGAGAATATGATGTAGTGTTTGAAATGTGACCCAGGGACTTCAGAGACTTGTATTCTAGGCTCTAGAGTTTCCTTCCATTGGGAATTTGAAGAATTCATTAAATAAATCTGGCGAGGAGAGATGAAAAACCCTCTTTCAGGAAGGTGCTTAAGTTATAGTCATGCTTAATGAGAATAACTGTGCTGGGACCATTGTTTTTTAATATCTGTTATCACTCAAATGGGGCCTTAAAAATCCAACCATCCAAAGTTACAGCAGACTAAATGTTTAAGGATGGTGATGAACAATTTCAAAAAAAGCATATTATTCACATTTAAATATTTTAACAATCTATTTCTCCCTACCTCTGTTTCTTCATCATCATCCCTATTATCATTTTGATTGTTTGAAAAGCATTATAATTCAGTGGTCCAGTTTAGTACTTAAGTAAGTCCTAGACATATTCTTGTTATTTCTAATCCATCAAGAGTACCCAACAGCTCCTTTATTTTCTTTATAACATTCTAATGAGGTCAGAAAGGTCAGAAGAAACTAGCAAGAAAGGTCAGAATGGCTTATGCATGGGTCATTTTCTGTAGGCTGATGTTCAGCATGCTGGGAATAGGTCAGGCTATACTGTTTGGACTGTGCAGCAAAATAATGACATGACCAATCTGACAAGAGTCTTCATTATTCTTTCCCACAAAATGTATTTCCAGAACTAGAGCAATTAGTAGGGATTATCTTTAAGAAAAGAACTAAATGGCTTTTAACCACTTTGTATGTACTAAAATAATGCTAGATGGTTTAAATTTTTCCTATCTGAAGAATTTCTTTTTTTTTTTTTTTTAAATTCAAGACACCCTGTATCAGAAGAAACTACTTTCCCATCCACTTACTGCTATTACTTAGAAATAGAATTGTAAAATTCATATTAGGCTGAAATTTTCAGACTTGCCACTATAATTTTCTTTTTCTTTTTTTTTTTTTTTACTTTGTTATTGACAAAAATGCAAAATAACTCCTGATTGATTTTTTTATTATTATTATTATTATTATTATTATTATTATTTTGACTTGTTCAATGAGACAGATTCTTTCTAACTGGTGGTCTTGAAGTATGCCTTTTAATCACTAAGAGCACAATTGTGGGATAAGTAACAATAAGATGTAGTTTGGTTTTGGCTTTTTTTCCTCATATGGAGAAGGAAGCTAGGCATGGAATAGTTACACTGCTTGAGGTCTCACAAAATTACTCATCAAAAATGGCTTTTGGGGTTTTAACTGTTTATGGAAACTGATTTCAGGTCTATGTTGCCAGTCTAATGCTAGCAGTTAAATAGGTTGTCCATTTTCCAATCCAGAGAAAAGTTTTTAAAGATAGCCATTAGTTAAAGTATTAATAACACCTGTATAGTGAAAATAACAGTTGTGTAGCAATTAATAAGTGCTTGGCAGTTTCTTTCTAATATTTCTCTATTAAGAATGCATGCTATTTGTTGCTACTTTTTATTCCTACTGTTGAATCGTACACAATCAGGCTATGGCTTGAGAATCCTTATTGGTTACGTGCTGTCTAGTAAAAATTGTCCTACATTGTATTTGACATTTAATGTATATGTGGGCCTCTGAATTTTTGGCTTTGCTTTCTGAAGATTTGGCTTTGGCTGATGACTGCGTGTTGGATAGAGGGTTCCAGTATGTCTACCACTAGCAGAGTCACGTTGTTCGTGTGCTTAGATTGAACAAATCACTGGATGGGTGGATAGGCAGGAATTTTCAGTCCAGTTCTGGTTCGGGCTACATTTCACTTAGCTGTCAGCTGGTCTAGTATTTTGGGTTTTGGCTTTCCCCACCCCCATTTGTAGTAGTCTGAGGTCACTGGTATATTTTCACCAAATACTCTGACTTTGTGTAGCGGAGTGATACCTTTCATATCTTCCACTTTTTGCTCAGAACACATTACACATTGTGAATTTTGCCTCTGATTTTGTTGGAGGGTTTGGATGCAAAGGACTTGCTTTTTATTACTTTTTCTTTTTTTAATGGATACAGTTATGTTCCTAGCATAAGTTGGTGGTCAGTGTCACAGTGTGGTATTTCTGATATTCTCATTCATTTACTTTACTCTGTCATTCAGTTACTTTAGGACCCAAGTGCCTTATTTTCTGCGCATATACATTAGTTATAAATGTATTTCCTAGATCTCAAAATAAACATTTTGGCCTCATCTTCCACAACCCATCTTCAAGAGTTTACCATGTTTCATCTTCTGAAATGTTTTGCCTGTGCTTTTTTCCACTCTTGGTTCTTGTATTCCTCTAATTGCTACTCAGTTTATTTTCAAAAAGGCACTTTGTTTTTTTCCTTCCCTATCCTACAACTTTCTATACAGTTATATTTTTAGTAGTCTTTTCATTTCCATCTGTACTTTTTCTGGCTAATCTGAAAAAAAAAAAAAAACCAAACCCAAAAAAACCCAAAACTATGATGCCTATGCTAACAGTAGATGTATCCCTCAGACTTTCACTGTAAGATCATTTTCCAGTAAGCAGTTTGTCTCTCCTCCAAGATAGTTAACTGAACTCAGCTGTGAAGCAAAAAAATCTTATGCAGACTTTTTAGCATTTTCCATTTCAAGTATCACAAAATCCTGGCCTTAAAAGAATACATTCTTGCTGTATTCTCATGTATATCTAAGACTGCTTCAAAAGTGATGTTACTTTGACCTGCTGATGCATATCTTTGTATCCCCTTAGCATCACAAGGTTTGGTTTTTTTTTTTTTCTTTACTGTCATAAATGTATATTCTTTGCCCCTGTCTCTTGAAATAGAGGCAAGTTCTTCTTGGTCTTTTTGTCTCCCACTTTCCTGTCAGGGTTCATTAATATTGGTAACTGTTTCTAATGTTTTGGAGCAGTTACTGCAAATGTATTTCATTGGTTTTTAAATTCTTTTGTAAAACTCACCTTTGTCATTATGTGTATAAAATTTTCAGTTGGCATGTAAAAATAACTGTTACAAGATGACAAGTAATATCTCTTTGTTTTCTCTTCAATCCTCAGTCTTTGAATCCACCTTTGTTTCCTGCTTGACATTTAAGATACTTAGCTTCTAAGGCTATGTATCAGAGAGCCTTTTAAGGCTATATATCAGGTTATATACAGCTTTTAAGGCTGTTAATGCTGTCATTATTGTGGTGTGATAATCTAAGGATAACCACCTGGCAAGGTTTCTGGGGAAATTAGTATTTTTTAATTGGATTAACTTCTGCAGTTAGAAAAATAGGCAGGCTTTTGTGTGTATGACCCCTTTCTCATGTCCTTAAAGGGTGCAGTCTTCCTAGTCATCTCAGCTTGTCTACTCAAAGATACTGCTTTTCTCTGCAAACTCTGCCTATGTCATTGCTTGACACACTGAATGTCATGACAAGTCTAGCAATTGTTGATCCGTGTGTGTTCCAGTATGATTACGAGTTTAATTTTTTTAAGAGTTGTTTGCAACTGCAGGAGAGGAATAAGATGATCAGCACAGAGTATGAACCAATTTGCTGTTTTAAGTATGTCACAAGCTAAATATGATGACTTTTCAGGATTTCTCACAGTGCTGGAGATAATAAGAGAACTGCAGGATACAGAATGCACAGTTATGAACTCCTTGCTGTTGTAAAAGACGCGAAATACGTTTTCTGCATGTAAATGGGGCCACTCCTGTCTCTCAATCCAAGATACCCAGGGCAGCGAGAACGTCTTTTGCTCTGGAAAAGCAGAACAGTTGGCCCTGGCAAATCTTTATACTTCTTGAAATCTTAAATGGCTGAAGTCTGCATTTACGATCCTGTATCCTGGAGACTTACATAACTGCTACCGACAGTGGACTTAGGGCAGAAGGAGAGCAGTTCCAGGCAGGCAGCTGGAGCAGTGGTAGGGTCACTGAAATCTGCCCACCCCAGGAGATGGAACGAGACAGCCAAGGACCTTGACTTCATGCTCTTCAGTCACAAAACTGGTGAGTTCCTCTATGAGCTTGGAGCTGTTGATCTGGTAAAAGTCTGTTAACAGCAAATGACAGCTCGTGCTGTCAGCTTGCACCTTTGCTGTAACCTGGAAGGTCAAAACAGACACGTTGACTGCACTCTTTCTAAATATCTGACAAGACTAGTATTGTCTCCACTTATCATAGCAGAAATAAACAGGGTCCTTGTGTTCCTAAAAGGAAAAATATTGTGATGGAGACAATGTTATCCTCAGTGCTTGAAGATGCTGGGCCAAAGGGATAAATCTGGTTGAGAAACCACATTCATTGCAGGAATGCCAAAAATCACACTGAGGTAGTAATATCTTCTTTTCTGCAACATAGGAAACTGTCAGATGATGCAGCTTCCTATCAGGTGATATCCGTGGTGCCTACAGTCCAAGTTTTGTCTGTGCCATAAATCGGTGAGCCTTATTCAAAGTATTTGAATATAATCCTGCTTGGAAGTCTTATTTTTTTAATCTATTCACTGGAAACAATGTTGAATAATGATTAAAAAAAAAACAAAAAACAACAACAAAAACCCAGAATAAACTTTACTCCACTGAAAGTGCACCAACGCAACATAAAGAGGCTGAAAAAACTGCAGTCTTTAGGGACTGTAGCCTGACATACTCGACCCATGGCTATTATACTTCAGTCTAGGTGATAAGTGTATCTACTGAATTCTGTGAACAAAAATCTAAGTGGAAATTTAAGTCCTGCAGCTGGTAGGTATCAAGCAGTTTAATTTAAAAAAAAAAAATCATGAAGGTTTCTGAAATGCTGAAATCTTGAAAGACATTTGGGCTATAAAAATGCTGTAAAAGTCTTTCTTTAGTTGTGATGGCTTTTAGGTAGAACTCTCAGATAGATCAGTCACTTGATAACTGCTTCTACAAAAGAGCTTCCAAACTTGAGCATGTTGCAGAAATGTTGATCCTTGCACAGATTCAGGGCATGTGACTACTGCCGTTATCCTTTGTACTCTTGGAAAGTTAGCCCGAAAACACAGTGTGTCTTTGAACACTAGTTGAAAAAATGTGTAATCAAATTGTAAATCAGCAGTCCATTTTGGTCATTGAAGTCATGGATTTATATCAGTGCATCCTAGAACTGTCCACTGATTTGCTAGTATGAATGTGGTTATTTAAATACTGCAAATCGATCTTATATGAAAGAAATGGCAGTTAGTATTCCTTAGAAAGCGTATTTCTGAATTGGAGGGGCTTACTTTCTGAAGCTTTAGAACATTAGAATGACATAGTAAAAAGTTTGCTGTAAGAGTATAGTGGTTCAGGTTCTAGCATGATGAAAATTTTGTATATATGCTATGAAATTTACTTTGGATGCTAAAAGATATGATGAGACTTTTCATTTAATTTCTTTAACACTGATTTCAGGGGAAGTGAAATCATTACTGTGTTTTTAGGGCATGAGCAGGGGCATCTCCTGCAAATACTTTTATTTTCTTAATGTAGTCTGCTGTCATGGAACATATGGGGGAAAAATGTGTTGTGTTCTAGTGGTAGAGAAGGCTCAACATAAGCAATAAAATTCCCAGTGCTGTGCTGATGTTATCAGTGATGCTGGTACACAGACAAAGAAGTAAATAAAAATTATTTCAAGCTCTGCTGGATACACATAAGGGAAAGAAATCAATGCTGGCCAAATGGAAATGGACAGAATTATTAAAGGAGAATCAGCTTCTAGGCTTTAAAGGTTATTTGAAACAGTGAAAAGTTACCATACAACGTAGAATTCAGTGTCCTTTTAAGCTTTAAATGACAGATCTAAGGTGGTATGTGGGATGTACAAAGGTGGGAAGAAGTGTTGCAGCAGATTCACGTCCTGTGGAATGAGATCTTAAACTGATGTTTAACAATTTAAGGCAGACACCTTATTTTAGAATTTAGGTATCTTCTTGTCTATAAGATTAAAAGTCCACTATGTATTTTATTCGAAGTAGTGCATTGAAAATGTCTTGTCTTGTAAGTTGGGATGCTTCATAAACTAACTGCTATAAAATGTAAAAAATTGTTTACGTTGCTGCTTAGATCTATCTGTGTGTCATATATTTTTATTTCTGTCTCTGGTCAAATTAAAATACTTGTGTTTATGGTAGACAGGAACAAATTCAAAAATTGTAACAATGAAAGATTCATTTTCCAGTGGAAGATAAAAAGTAAAGAGCTTGTCTGCTCCACTGTGGAAATTGTGAAAGTGAGGAATGAGGCAATGTTGCTTGTTCAGCAACGGTGGTGCTTTAGAAAGTTCTGTTGATGACAAGTCCAGTAAGGAAAGATGGTCTGCTTCCTTCTGAGTGGATTTTACTCCTGTTTCAACTGTGTTGACTCAGTAAACTTCTTTTTGGTTTACCGTGGTATAAGGGGGACTAGAAGAACCAAACAGTTGGAGAAAAAGAAAAAGAGAAAATACTAGCTATCATGCTTGCTTCAAGTGTCTCTTGATTTTATTCATTTTTAAACTTTTTGCTGGTCAACAGCCAAGTGAAATTGTAAGTTGGAAAATGATACTATGACAAAAGGTGTGCTTAGTAACCAAGCAAGAGAAAAGGGGTGGAGTAGGGACTTTGTCAGTTAATTAAAAACAAAAAAGCACCTTTGTTTCTCCTGTTTATGTCTTGCAATTTCTAATTGCACCAAGCATAGCTCTGTGTAGTTCTGAATTACTCCCTGGCATGGATCGTGTTGCGATGTCTGAGCTGTCATGGAAACTGGCTGGAGCAAAGCTGGTTTATGAAGCACATTTGAGACATCACCGGCAATCTCTCTTCTTAAAGCATCTGCCTTCTTCTAAGTCTTTATTTTTTTTTTCTTTTTTTTTAACAAGATAACAAGCAGTTTGCTTTTTAAAACAGAACTTTGTTTTATTTGAGAAACTCCATGCTCTGCTGGTGTTTTGGATGATGGCTGTATCAAGCATTACAGCAACACACAATTAATTGTTTTGATTGTTCACATCATCTAATGCAGCAGCAGTCAAGAGATTGTTTTGCCGCTTGGCTATACACCTCTCAGTACATTAATTTGCCTGCCAAAGTTAATATGTTCTTTGATTTTGGTAGTTAACCACCAGTTTTGAGAGAGGATGTGAAAGGAGAAAGAAACCCTGTATGTTTGCTACAGAGGAGTATTTTTGTTTGCGTACAGTAGCTCTTCTAATGCATAGTGCCATTCAGTGGTACTTTCAGAAATCTGAAAGTAAGTGCGCTTTCCTCTGAGATTATCACCCTGGTGAGAGAGTTTGTTTTATCTTAGAAAATGGATGTATTGTAAGATGTAGCAAGAATACATCATTAAAGCAGAGGTTGTATTCAAGAGCTGTTGTGCTAAAAATCATTAGGAAGTGGTACGCTGTTGTATACCTCGTAGTATGTGTAAAGAGAATTCGCTGTTAACCTGTGCCTGCTTTGCACTACATGATTTAGGGAGTTGTTCCTGGTCATGGAGATGCTTTTTAAGATTCAGAAAGAAAGGAAACTATACATGGTGTCCATCAAATTGACGTGACAGGGCAAATGTGCCAGAAGTAGGAGTGAAGGGTGGCACTGGCAGCCTTACATTGATACGCTAGGGGTCACTGTATGAAGTTTGGAGATGAGATTGCTAAGGTGCCAGAAATCAGAACAGCTTCTCACAGGCCTGTCCTTCAGTTATAAGTTGCTTTCTCCATTCATCTGTTGAGCTGAGGATGTCTTCTGACCTTTCAAATAGATTTTGTCTGTTTTCCTGCATTTCACTAACTAGACTCTTATTTCAAAATATGGTTGTACTTCTTTGTCGAAAATGTCATTTAGGTATATTTGTGTAATTCAGGAACCCAAAGTATGTTATTCTTTCTGGCAGGCTACTGAAATCCATCAAGTCCCAGTATTTGGAACTGAGTAGTCAATGTGGCACTACTTGAAGATAGTTTAGCTGTGACTGTGATGTATCCAGAGAAAGCAAGACATTTTGGGGCCTGGGTGAGGAAATTTATTTGATTAAATGATATTTGGTCTGGAAAGAATATGTAGAATTCATATGTAAGATTATCCTACCTCAGTGTTACTGACAGTAACTCCAAATGGAGAGCTTTCATTAATACGACACCATTTTTTCTCATAGATGTGCCTTTTTAATTCTGTAGAACAGCTTCTGTAATGGTAGAGTTCCATGGGAAGTTTGCAGCTGTGCCTCATCCTGAGCTCAAATTAGAGGAGTTTGCATGGGCAAGGTTTATAGATCTCACCAAAAGAGTGATCACAAACCATCTACTTCCAAACCTGAAAGCCAGTGCTGTGGCATTTGGAGTTGCTGCTGCTGTAGCTCATAAAATGCAAACCACGGCGTGCAAACCATGCTGTTTGCAAGAGCTGGAGTAGAGCATATGTGGTCCACTGAACATGTTTCATAAATCATGGACTTCACATCTTTTTTGGCACTAGACTGCAAGAAAGTTTCAGCAAAAACCTCTTTTTCTCAGCTGGTGTGGAAGTTGTTGCATTTCTGGTGTACTTGGAGAAACAGGAGCTCTTGCATTTTGTTGCAAGGTACAGGATTCAGCCCTTTAGAATAACAAGGCATTGAGTGCAAGTTGCCTCTTTTTTTTTTCATGAAATTGAATGGTGCTGTCCCAATAATTGTTTTGATTCATATCTGATTCATCCGACTGTGATAGAGGATACTGAACACCAGATTAACCTCAATACCTAACAAAATAATTTAGTTGTATAAGGTGGGAATGTTTTGAAGTTCAAATCATAGGCTTAGTCTGTTTTGTGATATATGGCTGGTTTGGGGTTGTTGCTGTTATGGTGGTTTGGGGGTTGTTTTGTTGTGCTTTGTTTTGTTTAATGCTGTGCAATCTGTATTTCAGTGCATATAACCTGTGTAAAAATATTCAAGTTTAAATGCATATAGGGTAGAATAAACTAGGCTTTATGTAATTATTCCTTACTAATGATGGAGATGATTCAGAGTCTGAATTTCCTTAGCAGTTCCCTTTTGCCATAGCTTCTGTGGAATGGGAAAGCATAAGAACATTCCTGTGAATTGCTTTTCCTACAAAGCAGATGTGGGATCTGACAGTTTATCCTTATTTACAATTTGTCAGCAGGTTCTTGATTCTGTTTTTGTGTGGATTAACAAGGAACCTTTTGTTAGAGAGGAAAGAGTCCTTGCTTACCTTGACTCCCATGGGAGACCTTGGGTGGAAGAGACTGCTAAGCATTTGTATATCATTTTCCCACTGTTGTTTCAAAGAGAGTTGAATTTGGATTCTCCTGAAGAAGTCCTCTCTGTTACAGGGTGGGTACCAGAAAATATTGTCTCATTTGGACCTCTTCTTACTAGGGAGTGACAAGGGAGGTCTGGGTTCAGGGTACTGTGAAACTCTTGGGTGATCTTTAACTCCTTTCCTGGTGGCAAAAAGGCACTTCCTCAATAGTCTGTTTGGGCAGAAATTTAACAAAATGGCTCTGACAGAGAATTCCTTCTATTTAGTAAACCTGGAAGAAGAGAGTATGGGATGGAATATAATTTAGCTACCTAAAAATGACAAGTTAGAATTAGGAAATCCCAAATTCCACTATGGAGGATTGAAGCTCCCCACCCCCTGCCCCCCCTGCCCCCAACCTTGAAGAACTGATTAACTGAGCCTGCCTTCAGTACAGCATGAAGACTGCTTGCTGCTATTGTCTCCTGCAGAAACAACACTTTCCTGCTAACTGGTTTAACTGTATCATGTCCTTGAACATGTTTTCCTCTAACCTCTTTTCAGGATTTGAGAAGCGCTCCATAGTGTGTATAATGACACCCAGAAAATGTGACAATAGTGCTCTTTTCCTGATCAGTTTTTGTCTTTCCATCTGTGAAACATTTGGTTTTTCTTTTCCCCCCCCTAGTGCTACTGCAGCAAAAATGCCTGCCTTTTGTTTATGTCTTCCTACACTAGCATCGTGACATCATCAACGATAGCGCCAGGGGAAAAAAATATGCATAGCTGTAGCTAAACCAGCTGTTCGTTAGCAACCCATCTAGTCTGCTTTCGCTTCTTCTCATTAATGTATATGCTGTAGTGTTTCCTTCTTAAGAGATGTAGAAGGTTCTCAGCCACGAACCATCTGCTTGGTCCGTGTCTTTGGGTAGATAAAAATGGTGGCACTTTAAAATACACTCATTCTTGATAATAGAATTTTTTATTAATCGAAATGAATGTGAGAGTCTAGAAGATATTCATCACTGGATTTAGTTGTGGGTAATTCTGAATCCTTTACTACTCATCTTTTATAATTCAGTGTAATCATAGAGACTGCATATCAACTTTTAGAAAACCTTAATAATACACAATGAGCAAGATGCCGAGAACAATAAAGAAACAGGGAGTTTTGTCATTGATTTGCATGACGACACAGTAAAGCGCATGAATCTCTGTTCGTCACGCTTGTCCCTTCTTCCATGCAAATCAGTGGCCAAGCTTCCACTGACTTCCATAGGACCAGAATAATGCCAACAATGAGCAACAAGCTGTCATTTATTCTAATGAGGGAGATCTTGGAGTCAGGAGGTATTTCATTTGTGGAATGTTAATGAGAAAAGTTTCTTTTTGCCATCTTATATTTTCAAAATGCTATGAATTATTCCAGAGATAATTGACTATTTCATAGAATAGCTGCGTCTTTCCAATGTTAATATTATGGTTAATTATGTGTTCAGTACCAGTTTTCAGGGTGGAGGAGAGATGTTCATTTATCATCACTAGCTGTATGTTAAGAGTTTTAAATTAGAATATTTTGGGAATTCACTCTGCAGTAGGAGTTAAGCTATCTCCAAATATTCCAAAAATGGATCCCTGATACCGATAATGTATCAGTGAAAAAAATAATTAAATATCTATCTTTTTATGTAAGTGCTTTTGTAATTTTGAATGTAGATATTAACTTACTCCAGTATAAATAGGTAAATTTTTAGGTTTTTATTTTAGGTAAATATTTTTATTTTAGGTAAATATTAGGTTTTTAACCAATATGAAATATTAGTTAAATTTATAAATTTGTGTTTAAAAAACCCAACAAAACCAAAACCCAACCCAAACCAACCAACCCACCCCCACAAAAAAACCCCAAGCATCACCAACTATTATCAAGAAGAGATTAGACTTCATTGTACGATATAATTTGTCATTTGGATTTGAAACTAATCCTTGCTCAAATGGCCAATTCTTATTCACCTGAATAGTCTCAGTGAAACCAGCAAAACTAATTTTATGACCAAAGATTACAGAATAATGCCCTTGACTGATGAGACAAATTTAAATCAAGGGGCTGCTTTTTAGGAACAATTTTTCATTCGGAAGCTCATCCTCTACGTAAAGGATAAACACTGGCAGATTAAGCGTTGGCAAAATATTACCTCTTCAGAATATTGATTTCAGTGTGCACTGTGTGTGGAGCGATGCAGACAATGCACGGGTTTTGCCACTCCCCGCAAGAAAAAATTACTTTTAACAAGTCTCTTGAATTTCTACTTGAACCTGTGTTACGATGGGAGTAATAATAATAATCATAAAAAAAAAAAAGTTGAGGGGATTTCCATAACGGTTGCTGTCTTAATGAGCTAAAGAAGCCTTAGAAATTGTTATTCCTTCCTCATAGTAGACCTCAGCTGATAAAAATATCCATAGCCGGTGAAATCAGTGGCATGCCTGGCTGTCTCAGACAAAACTCCCATGTGATCACACAGGCAGCCTCAGTGAGCCTGAAGCTGCTCAGCAAGCAGTAGGTAATGAGTCTTTGTGCAGAGCGAAGCTCTTGTGGCTGAACAATAAAGCATATGGTACCAGCAATAAAACACAGTGCTGGGAAATTTAAGAAGATTCTGCTGGAACTAGGAAGACAGTGAATATGTCAAACGTTATAAAATGATGATCAATCTGGTTTGGTTCCTAATTAATAAAAACAGTGCATGGATTGGAAAAACAGCAATTTGAACAGGTCAGTTGCTTTACAGATTCTTCACACACTTAAGTATTTTAAATATAAGCGGGGTTTTTGCTATTTCCTTATTAGTAGTAAAGCCAGGGGTTTTTTTGCATTTTGTAAGGTGGGATTGGAAGGATGCACATCAACGTGATACCAAGCTAAATAAATTGTGTAAGTTCTGTGATCAGATTCATTGTAAAAATGTTTTTACTACTATTCCTATGCAATTCGAACTTCAATTGTGCATGAAAAACTGGATAGCAAGTAAAATTAAATTTATGCTAGATGGATCATTTACCAATATCATAAAATATTTAGTAACAACAATCTGTTATTCTGCTACGTATTCAAGACATTCTTTCTCAGTAGGACATTTGTGGTGTCTGTGTTTTTGGTTAAAAATAATGTAACATCGGAGCCTAGCTAAGAGTGGACTTACATTTGTTTTCTTCCTCCACATTTTCCGTGGATAATTTTGAAAGTGGTGTTTTGTGTTATTTTTAATGCAGTTGTATGCACACAAGAATGATACTTTATAACCCTCTGCATTTATTTCACTCTAATGTTAATGCAAAATATGTTGTTGTTTTTCAAGCAAGTATTTATTTCTCGAATTAGTTCTTAGTTAATTATACACAGTATTTTATTTTTTGAAAACTGCCCCAAAGGTTTCAGTGGCCTGTGTTTGTCTTACAGAGGATAGACATTTGATTTCTCTGTTGTATCGCATCACATCGAAATTAAGGGTGTAAAAGTTTTTATCCATAAATCTCTTTATAGCAGTGCTTTTCTCTCTTCTCCAGCACTCAGAAATCATGCACTAGATGCGCTGGCAATGCCTCAAAGAAACAGATCTGTTGGGTGTTGGAGAGTATTTCAGCAGTAGGGAGATGGAGCCCTGGAAAAGGGATCGGGGAAATAAACAAAAAAGAAAACGCAGAGCACAGGAAGTCATTTTCCTGCGAACTTGCGATTTCAGTGGAGAAACGTTCTCTGTAAATACCCGTTCGGCTAGCTTAAGGACGCTTATTTTGTTCCCGTGTAACTGGGGCTGGCGGTGCCGCCGCCGGCGCGGGGCAGCCGCCGGGAGGCACGGCCGGTCCCCGTGCGGCAGGCGGGGGAGCGGGCGCTGCGCCCCGCTCCTCCAGCCGCGTTCGCCTTACGTTCCCACCGTTTTACTATTGTGTCTGTGCGTCATGCTAATTCACGTGGGTGAGTTGAAACAAGCTGTGCATAAATTAGAGCCATCGCTTTCCCCCCGAACTCCTTGCCCTCCGTAATTAAAAAAAAAGGGGGGGGGGGGGGGGGAGGAAAAGGAAGCCTGGGCTCAGGCTGCAGAGCCGGGGCGGGATGTGGTGTGGGTCTCCTTGGAAACCGCCGCTGCGGTCTGGCTCTTGCCCGTTTTCGGGCGGGGGGCGGCGGTGCAGGCGGGCGGGCGCTGCCGCCTGTCCCCGGTGGGGGCCCGCGGCCCCGGCCGCGCCGCGGGGGGCGGAGGGAGAGGGGAGGGGAGGGGGCGCGACCGCCCCTGCGGGCCGCCGTCCCGGAGGGCCGTGCCCGGCATGCCCTGCGGCGGGGGCGGGCCCATGTAAATGAGGGGGCGGACGCGGCGGGGGTTGTCGGGCGGCTGGCGCTGCCTCCAGGTACGGCGGCGGCGCGGGCAGGGGGGGGACGGACGGTGGACGGCGCGGGGCGCGGCGGTTGCGCGGCGGCCCGGCGGAAGTCCTGGGCCGAGGCGGTGTGGGGTAGCGGAGCGCCGGGCTGCGGACCTTGCGCTTCCCTCGCGGGCTCTCCGGAGAGCGGTGCGCACCCGCGCCTCGGCGGCTGCCGTGGGGAACGAGAATCGCCCTCGCCGATATCTGCGCGTGGCTCTTCTTCGGGAGGGGGCCGTTCAGCCCGCGCTCTTGTCGATTCGGAAATTCGGTGCGTCTCTCCGTGCAAAATCTTCCGGCTGCAAATATTGCTACAGTCTAGGTGAAGGTGCTTTGTTTGCAATGACTGCATTAAAACACTTCTGTGAAAAGTAATCCTCTATCAGAAAACAGATACAGCTTGGCGTCTCTCTGAAAGCAGGCTTGCTCGTGTTCCAGACAATAGATCTGAAAGGATGTGTTAAATAAAGCGTTGGTCTCATCGTGCTTCTCATACGCAACTAGCAATTTGTTTAACAGAGAACAGTGGTAAAAGCATAGTAACACTTGCAGTATTTACCATCGGATTGGATGAGAGACACTGAACGTGTCACTATACGCTCATTTAAGGGAAGAAAATAAAGCACCATATAGTCATGCAGTTATCATATAATTACCATATTTGTCTAAAATGAGTGCAGCAGATTTTAAGTTTCGATTTATGAGACAGGTACTTACAGTAAGTACGTACATAGATAACTGTGCACTAAAATAACAATAGGAACATTCCTACGGAACGGCATTCCCACTGTTACAATGGAGTCACGACTTTGAAATACACTTGCCTTTTCCATATATGCACGCAGGAAACAAAAAAAACCAAACATTTTTCCTGTGGATCAGGCACTTCATGATCTAAAGCGCTCCCAGTATTAAGTTATTTAAAGAACTTTAAAGAAGAAGATGCAAAGAATTCCTGAAGCAAACAGGTGTTCTGTGTTGCTGCCAAGTTATGGTAATTCTGAAATACACTTCCCCCCTAGCCCAACCCCCCCGCTCTAAACTCTATTGAAACTATGGTTTATATAAACATTTTGTCCTGCAATTTGAATGCTGCATGCTGAGCTCCCTTAAGCATCGTAAATAGAACCAAATCTTCTTGCATGTATCAAACATTTTGGAGACACGGACATGATTCTGATCTCCTATATTACTGAAGTTCAGTGTTAATTCTACTAGTCCTAATTTACTTCTAGATCTGAGAAGCCCAAGTTTGGCATGTAATGTTTTCATTTGAGCATGTACAATGTTTATTTTGTTCTCATTTGTTTATTGGAAAGAGGAGTTTGCTTTTGTTGAAAAACACGTTGATTTAGACAGATGCAATAGTTGAATAATTAAGTTTAATATTCATTGAAGACATATAAGTCGTGGTTTAGGGTGCATAATGGCAAACGTTTGGAAATTCATTCCAAAGCTTAAACATTTTCCCTGAAATAGTAACAGATGATTCTGCCATCTAAAACTCTTACTTGCTCTTAAAAGGTACTTCTAGTAACTGAACCTTGAAGTTTAGGGTTTTTTTCCCCCTGAACAAGCAGATGGAAGGTCAGGCTGAAGCGAGACACTGTCATCTATTGCAAGATTGGTAAAGCTGTCTGAAAGATAAATTTACATGTAGTCTGTCAGTATCTGTCTTTGTCCTTGCTCTGAACTGGTTATGATGCTGAGAAAAACTGATTATAAACATGCTATTCCCTCAGTAAAACATCACCAAACACCATTACATCTTTAAAGTGTTGATGCAGTTTGAGGTCCTACTGGTGAGTTTTGATCACTGTTCCTTCATTGCTCTTTTGTAGGTTTTTTTGACCCTGAAAAAGGGATTGAATGTAGATAAAAGACAGATATGACTCATCTACAAATGCACACAAGCCAGAAATATTTACTAGGTTAAAACAGCTCTGGGATAAATAGCCTGGCTTTAATTTTTCCGTCTCGTTGCAAATATGGATACAGTATTCTAATAAAACCTGTGATAAATGGGACTTGTGAATGATTGCTAACAAAAAAAAATAATCTGGAAAATAGTGGGTTTTTTCCTCTTTCAGATTTACATATAATTCTCTCCAGCAGCTCCCTTTTCTCTAGTCTTACCGCCCACCCTCCAAAAAATTTTGCATTTTTAGGACCTCTGCTTCAGTTCTCCATTACTTCGTATCTTTTTTCCCACAATGAAATAGGGAAAATGGGAAAAGGAACATAAATGTTTATCACCGTAAAGATTTGGTGGAAAATCCGCTTAATATGTAAGTTGTCTAAAAGCAAAATTAGACGTAAAAGGAAGAGGAGCTGCTTGAGTTTTTCAGGTTTTTGTATGCTTAAATGCAAAAATGTAAGCAGGGATTAAAACTTAACATCAAAATGGATTGGGCCACCTGCATTTAGGCTTTCTCATGAAAAGATAGATGGCTTTTGGTTACTACTTCATAAATCATTTCATGAAATATTTAACTTGATGTGCTGATTCAGTTTGGGGCTAGTTAGGATCCTGCTCTTTCATAAGCAATAGGGATTTGCATATTTATTTTATTGTCTAGTGTGAAGTAGGAAATACGGGCTACGTGGTATGGAGCCTGACCCTCATCAGTCTTTCTGAGGGATGTGGGCAGGAACTAGAACATTATTTACCGTTTGTAGCTTCACCATCCTGTGTAGTCCTTGGATTTTGATGAGGAAATGCAATCAAGTAATACTGTTATGTAGGGTGAGGCTGCAGAGTAAATAAGACTCCGCGGTAATTGTAGCTTTCATTAGCATGCTGCCCCTTCGAGGGTAGTGAGAGGAATTTGGGGTCGTGTTACATTTATTTATTTCATACTGGTAAATCACTTCTGTGCATGCCTATAAATAAGCCATGTTTTTCATCTGTGCCGCAAATCAGGATAAATTGGTCTGCGTTGAGCTCTGTGCTGCCGCAGCTATTCTGGTGTGAGTGCCTCAGCTAGCTGGTCCGAAGCTGGCCCGGGGATCTGTAGCACCGTGCGATAAAGGTGCCGTCGGCTTAAAGCAGCAGCAGGAACTGCTGGGCTGTTTCTGCAACCGCTGTCGGCCGTCGCATGCCCACGCGAGCTGTGGGAGCTGTGGAAGGAAAGGCTGACCGACCGGCGCTGGGGCTTGCGTCTCCCTGGCTGGGGGTCTCGGCTGGGGGACGAGGGCTGCTTCTTCGCACCCATCTCCCTGGGCTGCCTGTGAGGGGGGGCCAGGGCTCCGCCGCTGCCTGTGGGCATCTCCCACCTGAGGAGCAGCTGGCTGGTACTTCTGGGAGGATGAGATAGGCTGACATGGCAGTGGTTCGGGAGGAGGGTGGGGTTTTTTTGAACAGGGATCTGAATTTGATAATGAACTTCTCACTGATTTAAAATCTGTTCTTTATTGTAATTGAACAAAGTCTCCTTTTAAGGCAGCATGAATATGTTAAAAAAGTAAGCTGTATTACAGATGTTTTCAGTTGTAGTTCCTAAGCGACAGCCATCTCTAGTAAATGCCATTTGTGTGGGGGTGAAAGGGTGAGCAAAAAAAATGTCAAAAGCCACAGACTGTATTTATTCTTTGTTTTTAGGGTGAACAAATGATAGCAGTGCTTACTTCCAACGTGAACTGTGACAGCTGACCAGACTATGCTCAAGCAAACGTTTTTGTCTTCAAGTATTTTATTGGGGGGGGGAGGGAAACCCCATGACTCTGGGGGGACTTGGAGTGCTTGCAGCGCTGCCATTGTTTTGCTCTCTTGTAGTACCAAAGTCTTTATTGAACCATTCGCTTTCAGAGTAGCTCAAGGTTTAACTTTGTAGCTTTCAATTAAGTCAGTCAGTTGTTTACCATTATGTCCTCCTCACCCACTCTTATTTCTAAACAAACATCTTTTAAAAAATAAAATGGAAAAGTGAAAATTACAGAGTATTAACCTTCTCATCTCGGCTCCCCTGGAAAAGACAGAATAATCAGAGATTTGATAAAGCAAAATATCATATAATATATCAAACAAAAAAACCCCCTCGAGTTGAAAGTGTAAGCCACATACCTTCACAGCAGTGCTTTTCAGGAGAGCGTAGGGCAGATAATTAATTTTGTCCCAGCAGAGTGCACCGGCTGAGATATCGGTGAATGGTCATAAGGTGCTTAAAAGTCATAGCTTAATGCTATGGGAATGGGCTAGCTGCTTAGTTTCTATTCATCACTGTCTCGGTGACAAGAGTGCCTTGGGAATTGGATGGGTACATACTTATTAGACCTGCAGCTCTGTCAGCCTTCTGGAAGAGTTTTCAGCTTTGAATTATCAAGTGAACTGAGAGGGATTTTTTGGACATGTTTATTATGATGCCAGGTCACTACAGCCATAAACTCCAGACTTCCTTTAGTATTACAAAAAAGTGAAGAGAGTCAACGTTCAATTTTATAACACAATCGGGATTTAATTTTAGGTCAGTCTAGCTGTGGTCTGTAGCTTTACACATTCGTGTTGTGGTAACACCATATACCCTTTGTGTCAACTATACAAAGCTACACATGCACAAGTGAGTAAGGATCTATGTGTAATTTTTGCTGGCCAAAAGTATGAAGTTACTATTGGAAAGAATGCCTGTAATTGAATATGCGCTTTAAAAATCCTACCTTTTTGAGGTTGTCAGTTGAGAAGACTACTGGCTTACAGAGAAATGTTTTAGTTTGTTGGTTACGCATGTTTTGTCTCTTCATAAAAATCAACCATCTCATTCTGTGATGCTGTAGTCACTAAATTGGGGAATTTGAAATCTTAGTGTAGGTGATCTTTTTGACTGATTTTTTAAAGGAAATTAGGCTTATGTAGTTACGCTTTCCCTATGACTATCATATTGTTCAGTATGTCTGTCGTATTTTCCTTATTAGTTTTTTTGAACCTGTTACCTCATTTCAGCTGAGCTTGAAAGAGAAGTAGTAGATCTTCAAGTATTGTGCAAATGGGTGGTGAGACAGAAAAGAGAAAGACTGTTCACATCAGTGAAAAAACCCAGCACTATGACTAAATCCCTGATTATCAAAGTAACTACATAGGGGAATGCTTAAACACCATGACCCAGGGGAAGAGCGTCAGTGGACCAAACCCCCTACTGTGCCTCAGGTAATCCATACTGAAGAGGCAAATCCATAAAGAATCAAGTTCTTTTGGTTTCTCAGAATTTTTTTTTTTTTTTTTTTTGGTAAACTTGAAACTAAATTCTGCTTGTATTTTCTAGCTGGTAACTGAGTAGCTTATTATTATCTTGTGCTGTTCTTAGAAGGTAAATTGTCAACACTCTACATATGTGTCTGTGGCATCTTATCAGTTGTTGTATAAATTCACTATTTCCTGCATTCTGTTATTTGTTGTGCATGTTACGGGGGGGGTGGGGGGGGTGGGTGTGTGAATTTCCCCCATCAGTGTTTAGTGTCGAAATAATATTGCTAAAAATCTCCAGGGTTTTTTAAATAAACGTACTGGTTTTCCTGGTTGAATAGATACACCATGTATGGTGAAAAGTTAAAAAGCAAATAATAGAAACAAATATTAATTTTACATCTTTTGTTTTTAAGTGTCATTTTTTGTTGGCCTGAATGCCTACTTAGGACTGTCTTGGGTGTGCATTAAACCTGCAGATTGTAACATTATATGTTGGTTGTGCATTGTCCTTGATTTAGATAGAAAGCTTGAATTATTACAGCCATAAAGCTATTTTTGAGATAGTAGTTTCAAAACATCACAGCCTTCCAGTAGATATTAATAATTTATATTTTCCAGTACCAGTAGTTTTATTGACTCTATTCTCCAGGGAGAAAGATGCACTTAAACATCTTTTTACTAATTTTTGGCTTCACTTGAGCCAAGCCTTGAATGAAGCCATGATTTTACTCCCATGACATGGAGCTATATTCATTTCATTGGTGGCAATTGAATGTTAGCTCCTGCTGGCCAAAATTGTTTATGTTTATAGGGGCCTGTTTCATACACTTTCCCTCAAATATTTCTGCTAAAAAGCTACAGAGTAACCTCTTCAAGACCTATTTAGGGCTACCAGGATGCTAGTCTATCACTAAGTTGCTACTAATAGCTGTGCCAAATATTTTTTTGGTGTTTTAAACATGCACACAGTCCTGTGAGGGTATTAGAGATTTGGGTTAATGATGTTCTTTCTAATTTTAACATTTATTACAAAGATAAAAACAAGGTGTTATGGGAGATTTTTATGCTTTTGGTGTTTAAAAAAAGAGAAAAGAAAATGGAAAAAATAAAAAGCCCATCAACCCCAAATCTCCTGATTGGTTGCTTGTAAGTTGTCAGATGCAAAGAACCAAGCTCATATCATAAGATTTAAATTACTTGTTACTGAAGTTGGAAGAACATGACCTGACTACTGTAGTATCAGGGGCTCCACACCAGTTTCCATGTTCTCCCTCACTGAAAACCTAGAGGCTCCTGGAGCTCCTAGATCTGTGCCAGCGCTTGCATAGGGATAGGAGAAGGTATTCCTGCAGCTGTGCCTTTTCTTGGGTGGATGTGACAAGACAAAGGCATCGGGCTGGACAAAATCGTATGCCAAGCTGGAATTTGAACGCTGAATTAAGGAGAGGGAAGTCGAAACAGCCTCCATCAGGGAACGTGCTGAGCATGCCTATTGTATAACGCTGCAGCAATACTAAAACGCAAATGGCTGCTGGCTGTGCACAGGCAGTTCTTTAATATCTCAGGATTTGGTGCGTAATAGGCCAAGACCATTTTTCTTGCTACCTATGCGATGAATTCTTATTAACAATATTTGTTAAGGCATATTAAACATCTACATTAGACGTTTATACATAATTAAATTTTACCAGTGTATGACAGAAGAAAGCCAATGTTAAAGAGCAACAAAATTTGCAGAGCTAAGCAATGGATAATTGGCAAATAGCATAATTTTCGGCATCATGTGACCCTTTACTGTGTGTTTATTTTGATAACTAAAGCAATGTATATTTACACTTCAGAGATGCCTGTTGAAGCTAAGAATATATTTCACAAGAGTACTGCAAATGGTCTAACTGTATTAGGGCAGCATTCTGCTTCACAAATTAGTTCTGCTGAGAAGCTGGGTGTACTAGTACAACTGATCTACTTCTGCTTATTGTGCTGGCTTGTTCAAAAGCTGAGCTAATGCAAATCCTTAGCTGTACATTCAGATACATAGCATAGAAGAGTACCTGCTGCATGGTAACACTCAACTTCGAGGACACCCATATTTTTTTGTATCTGTTTTGTTTACCTTCTCCTTTATAACTGGCCTCCAGTGATCGTGACAGTGCATGGCTTTGCTGTTTAATTTGTATTTCTCTTAAACAGTGAAGGAAACTTGAAACTCGGTATTTTTGGCTCAGAGTCCAACTTCTGTAGGAAATTAATTTTTTTATAGCCTTCTACTTCAAACCCTTCTCATCTGTTTTCCTCTCTCCAGTTTTACCTCTTCCATTGTGCTGTTATTCAGTCCATATTGTCATTCTCAAAACCTGACTAATTTAGGCAAATTTTCATGTGTTTAGGCACATCTTTGACATTTGAGAGATGTCTCCACTAAAAATTTCAAGTCTTTCCCTTGAAGTTCTTGGGAGTGAGAGTGCTTTTCAACCACTGTAGTTGCAAGATTTTTTTTAATAATCATAATTTTTTACCACAGGTAAAACAGTTTATCTCTTTTCACTTTTTAAATATTTTTGCCAAGTTTAAACATATATGAAAGTACGTATGAAACTTGCAAAGGAGATGAGAGAAAATGGGCAAAAAGTGAGAAAATAAGAGCAAGCTTTTCATGTTCCCCTTTCCAGAAGAACATATTTAGAGGTCAGAATAGCCAGCATAATTGATTCCTGCCAGAGGCAGTATGAATTTATATCTTTACCCTTGACTTGACTTTTAGCCTATATTTATTTAGCCATTTAAATTGTCGTAGCCATTTCTTTTGGCCATCCCCTTGGCAGTCTCATTGTTGACACTTTCACTTCACTTCCTTCGCATTTGAAGGCATAATGACTGGAAATATTTTTGAAAGAAAGCGTGTAGGCTACAGCTAAATACTGTGTCACTCTAATTCCAAGTGTTAATGCTTTCTCAGTTAAAGCAAGCCTTGTGTAGTATAAGGTATATTTTCTCATAGGGCAGTTCTGACTAAGTATTTAAATTGTAATCTTGAGATCACATTAGTTGTGATATGCAAACTTAATGTTTTAAAGACGTAATGAAGGGTGTTAAGAGAGCTGAATTGATTTTAAGGTGGCCAGAAGGTAAATTAAAGGAATCCAATTGCATTTTATTGAAGGGGAGAGGGTTTAATGTTCAGAAAAAGAATTTTGAAAATGAACAGGCCAATCTGTCATTCCCCCAGAGATCCTATTATTTAATACATCTGCTTTGTTTTTCAAACATTTCCTTTTCAAGTGTTTTAGAATTGATCAGAATCCCACTGTGTTTGAAGACAAGGCAAAATTATGCTGCCAGCAGAGCTCGTTTACTGGTGCAGAGGTCCAGTAACATACTGTAGGGAGGACCGTATGTTTCCTAGCAGTGTCGAGATGACTGTAAAATACCCTGTCCTTCCAATGACTCTCTTTGAGCAGAAATACTTTTTTTTCTTGTGGTAAGGATAGGCTGTGGTCATTGAGGACTGCAGGTCTTTTGCTTCTGAGTAAGGTTTCAGGATTAGTCCTGAAGTGATGTCCCCTTAATGAAATAAGAAGCAAGGCAATTAGAGGATAGGTGCCTGAGAGTTAAATGTTTTAATTCCCAATGTCTGGGAGGTTACCCTTCAGCATGGACCCACAGCTCAGCTGTTTGCTGTCAGAGCTCCCTATGCGGTCACAGTCCAGTGCCTGCTCCTGAAAGCAGGTGCGTAAAACCTTCCCTTTCAAGAACAGAGCATAGGTCACTCTTCCTCTTAAAACATCTTTCTTGTAAAGATCTGCTGCTGAATGGGTGTCCTGTAATTTACACAGTAGTTCAGCGGCTAAGGAACTCACCAGGACGCTGGAGAGCTGAATCTGTTCTTCAGTAATTGCTGCCTCTAATTTCTAGCTTAGCGGAGAGCACCCTAGTCCTTTGCTTAGGTGGAGACCATTTCACTGTATAGAAAATAATGCCAAGATTCATAGTCCAAAGAGCGTGCACAAGTAGCATGCCAAGTGCTGTACTGTATTTACCAGCCTTCGGGTACATAAACAGTCACTCATGGGTTTGGGCCTGGCCCAACCTTTCCGTCCCTGTTCCTTCTCGACGTGCTCTGCACTCATACTCTGTTTTCCCTTTGTTCCTAGACACCTTGCTTGGAAGAACACCAAGTTTCAGGCTCCCAGGGAGACCTGGACATGAAGTTTTTCAGGCATCTCAAATCTATGTAACTTCTGGGTATGCGCAGAAGCAGCCTTTATGCTAGGGGAACTTCAAAGTGAGACCCCAAAAAAGCTCACATGCCTTTGAAGAAGATAGTTTGGTGACAGATGGGCAGAGGAAGGGGGTTTTGATCTGAGGACTGGTCAAAGACAAGGGCATTGGAGCCATTTAAAAGTTACTGGTTTCTCAATGGAAAGCAGCTATTTCTCAGTGGACAGGCAGTAATCAACCATTTGTATGTCCCTGTGCCATTGCAGGGGGTAGGCTGAGCAGGTGTAATTGCGAGGTGGCAAGGTGTACCTGTCGGGGTTGCGCATCACTCCCACTGCTTTTGTTTTCTGGCCCTAGGGAATCTGGCAGCAGTTCCCAGAGCAGACTCAAGACTGCTGTGTCAGGGACCAGTGCGCCCTGTATGTTACTCTCAAGAGTTGGATACCTTCTGATGGGAATCCCTGTCTTGTTCGGGGAATCATTAACTCAGAATTGGGAAGAATCTCTTTGAATAGTAACTGAGTGCACAAGTGTTTTCAGACCCGCACAGGTTTTTGCTCGCTTTCTCTTCCTTGTTCTGGCTGATGAACACTTTAGTTACCACAATTAAAAGTGGAATAGTGTCAGCAAGAGGCTGTGCTGCCTTGGGGAGTTCCCCAGAGGCAGGCTGTTGAGGGCTGCACAGCTGTGAGATTGAGAGCATAGGCAGTAACGTGCCGGGTGCTTTCCGGCAACTGCAGCAGTCGGCCAGACTCCTCAGCTTTGGGATGAGTAACTCCATGCTGCAGTTCCACTTGCCTCTCCACTGCCATTTCCTCCCTGCACAGCCCCCCAAGTATAAAGGCGTTTCCTAATTCTGTACAGGATCAGCAGATGCACTGCACCTCCCTTGTAATATAATCGCTATCGGCGACTGAAATGGAAATATCACTATAAAACAGCAAGAAGACCTCAGTGGCCTCTCTTCAGCCATTTCCACTTTTGGGGGAGTACCTGTATGTGTGGAGTTCTATCTAGTATAGCATGCTGCTAGACACTGGCGTGTTTCTGCTGCTGCTTACTGTCCAAAAGACCATAAAGACTGAAACTGCTGTGATTTTGAAGGTTCTGTGGCTACAGTTTCAGGAGATGTGTTTTGTTGTGGGTTTTTCCCCCCAATAAACTAATACGAAACTTCTTGTCTCAGGAGAGCAAGTCGAATTTATAAGAGGCTGTGTATGTCGTATAGCAACATTTCAGCCTTATGCTTAGGGGAAATTGACTGCAAGGATGAGGAAGCAGAGCCTTGTATCTGCAGTGGTTGTGGCTGGATTTCTCATCCCATTGCTTTCCGCTGAAGCGTTAAATACTGACTACTGCTGGAGACAAGATATTAAACTTGGTGCAATCATGTATGTGCTTCTCGGAGCTTTTGCTTCATAATAGGGGAATGAACTCCCTTATTATAAAACTTCTGTTCTAGTCCTTGTAATTAAATAATATAATGAAAATGTTGTATAATGCCTCCACAGTTTCTAGCTTTGACTTGCACAGGCAAGTTTAAACCTGCCCATAACTCCTTCCTGGTGCGCTTAGGAGCTGGCAGACAATGTAAAATGCTTCGTCAGCAAAGCAGAACAAATAATTAGAACTAACTTTCTGTTGCACTGGGATGAAACCATGATATTCTTGCCACCTCAGTCCCTGGGTTTCCTATAGACAGACTTCAGTGTTTGCTGAATTGTGATTTTGAGTTAGTCCTACAGACTCTGTAACCTGGTGAGCCCATCAATTTTTAAATTTTTTTTTTTTTTTTTTTTTTGTAGCTCTCGGCTTCTTATACCCACCCTTATCTTGCTCTAGCTTCATATCAGGACAAAAGTTGGTTGCAAACCTCTCCACGCTGTCGCTTTGTTTTTTCCAGGAAGGAAACTGGTGTTGGGGCTTGAATGGAGTGATAGGATGCATAGGAGACATTGAAACTACTTGGTACTAGACCAAGTGTGAGCAAAGATACCAGAGGATCTACTGAAGTGCTGTGCTTACAGGGTCAGAACATAACAGCTACATCACTGAGACTATCTCTATATTAATTAAAAAGATAAAAACAGATGCAGGCTAAGGAAGTGTTCTCTGGCTTCTGCTGCCAAGTGGCAGGGTGTGGTTGTCCACAGCGGGTAAGCTGTCAGCCCTCTGCCAAAACCCAGGTGCCCTCATCGAGCCTGCCTGCTGGGAATGGTTCTGGCACCTGCTTCATCCTGTGTTATCCAGGAGAGCGCAAGGTGGCCTGGGCCAAAACTCTGAAATGTGCTAATTGTTAAACAGTATGGCCGGTACTGGAGTGTCTGCCTTAACCTTGTCTTCTTTACTAGTAGTCATTTAGCCCAGCATATGCTAGCTTCCTGACAGATTTATTGGTTTTTTTAAACATATAACCATAGAAATCTTGGTTGGAAGTGGGCTCTGGAGGTTATCTAGTCCAATTTCCTGGATGGAGCAGAGTGCAGCTGGCTCGGAATTAATGAGTCCTAAAGGTAGCTGTGGGGATTTATAAAGTTCTGTTTCAGTGAGGAATGTAAATTTCTTTTTTTTTTTTTTCTTTTTCTTGCTTTCAGTGGGATTTGGCAGAACCCTGTGGTAAGCCCATAGTGCTAGGTTGTGTGTCCTCCTCAGCAAGTCTAGCATGTCATCAATCCTAGGCAAACTTTTTGCCTGGATAAGTATCAGCAGGGCTTGCCTCTGCAGTGCTGCAGGTGGCGTGGTGGCAGCTGCGTGTCCTCTCAGCAGGCTCCAGCTGTTCTTGATCTCGCCTCAGTTAGTAAAGGGCACACTTTCTCCTTAATTATGTGCAATTCATGTTATATTTCTACCTCTGCTGCTAAATTTCTGCTTGAATACTTTGCTTTATAAACTTCTACTCAACCTCAGGAATGTATTAGGCATCTCATTTCTTAATGTGGGAAGGAGAGACTTTGGGACGCAATTGGTGTCTCTGACTGGTGTGGGAAATTTCTGAATTCCAGGCGTTTATTGAGCACTAAATTGGTATGTGGTCTTTGTGACTTCATTGTCTGTTATCTGTCCATAATGTTGGAATTTCTCAGATGGATTTCTTATAGGGGTGATGTGAACACTGATTAGGTCACATATATTTGGCAATGGGAACTGTAGCCTTCCGGACGATTTCTTCTTGGTTAATTTCATCCCTGACTGTGAACATTCCTTCCACCTGTGGCAGCCAAGGGGGAGACCAGGTGAGGGTGTTTGAAGAGAAACTCCCATTTTTCCCTTGTTTGAAATTTCACAACGTAACCTAGAAATCAGGGATGCTCTTGGCATCAAAATGGGGAAAATACTCCCTAAAAGCAATCTGTTACACATTGTTCTAGCAAAATAACCATCTCCTTACATGTCGAGTATGACTTATGATGGTTTTTTTCTTTCCTATGGCTTCACTGTCTCCTAATTAATTGTATCTAATTTCATACTAAATGGTTATTCAAGACTAGAAGTGACAACTTATTGGTACTTCTAAGTAAAAATTACTTTGGAGGTTATGACTGCATACTCTGCAGTTGGATGTTTCAGTGCCTCATTGCCTCTGTTCCTGTTACAGGTGCATGTGACAGCATTGCAGCGATGAGTGGAATTTTAAAGAGGAAGTTTGAAGAAGTTGATGGCTCCTCACCTTGTTCCTCTGTGCGGGAATCAGATGATGACATTTCAAGCAGTGAAAGTGCTGACAGTGGTGATAGTGTCAATCCATCAACTTCTAATCATTTTACCCGTAAGTACTAAAGTTGTGTATCTAAAGAATTCTTCCTGTTCCTCAAAATAAAATAAATTTTATGGTTAGATAAACATGATGATTTTAAATGGAACAGATGATAAAATGGACTCTCTGTGGTGTTCAGTTTGTGACTTGGTCAAAATGACTTAGCAAGCTTGCATCCTTTAGCCTTCTTGTTAACTGTATAAAACTATTTGTCACTGTAAAAATTTGAAGTCACTTCAAAGCCCCTACCTATTTACTATTTGAATTATGTGGCTGTTCGTAGTTAACCCTGGGAGCTGTGCTTAAGGTATTTCCAACAGGTACTGTAGGGAAGGTGCTTTAGGTAAGTTTGTTTTCCTTAGTTAAGTGTAGTGCAGCTGTCAGCTATATGCGGTATTGTATTGGTGAGAGTTCTCCTCCAAAGGAAATAATAAGCTTTCTTTTATTTGGAATTGAGCAACATTTTGTATGGGACACATTATTGCAGTAGTTTCTGTTCTTCATGTAGGGGAGGGTGTCTCTGTACTAGGCAATGGTTTTGTGTACAGGTAAGAATTTGGTTTTAAGTTAGCAAAGCTACATGTGCAGCATATATATCTAGGAAGAATAAATTTACAGTTTATATTTGTAGTTATGATATTTGTTTTAGGTGGTTATACTGTTTTAACAGTGAACTGCATGTTTTAAAAAGCAGGGGTTTGCCTCCTTCAACTCTGTTGCATACAGATCTTCCCGCTGGAGTTAGTGGCTGTAAAGCTGTTTTCTTAAGACTGTGGGCCAAGGAGTAGGTGAGGCTCCTCATCACTGCCTGTACAAAATGTGATCTTTATAACTATGTGGTTTAGATTGTGGCTAGAAATCGTGTTGGTACCATGTGGTATGAATGTTCTTATAACCGATTCATCTACCAAATGCTGCTGTGCAGTTTGAGCTAGGGTTTGGATGTGAGGGTCCGAATCTTCGTTGCTCTAGTATGGAACACTCCTGTGCGAAGGGTTACACAGGCACAACTTTTCAAATGTGTTTACATGTAACTATCTTGTTGGTATTTTATGTTTAAGATGCAGTACTAGTAGAGGACCTATTTTATTGAAATGCCACAAAGGAGTAAGTGACCCAGTAAATCTCTGGTAGTATTAAGAAATAGCTTGGTGACAATATTATCTGCATGCTGATCTTTTAACTTTCGCATCTGTTTAAGGACTTAGATGATTATTCATCATAGACTGAAAGCAGTCCTTTTACATCAGTCATTGCCACCCACATAGAAGACAGCAATTTTATTGTGAATACACAGATAATACAAAGAAGGCTCGTAATTCAGGGGAGAAACTTGGAAGCTGTAATACATGCATGTAACAACAAGTTTTGGTTGTAGATGACACAATAAATAATTTAGTTTTGAATAAAATCTGTAAGGGAAACTACAGCATTTCAGTGTTAGGATTAATGATCCATATAACTGAGATATTTGTGGCCAGAGTAATAAATGTTTATCTGTGCACACACTCGCACACACACACATACATAGAAATTGTACATACTACATTTTTTTTTAAAATACATCTATATATCAGTTGGCGATCTGGAAATAGAGTAAATTGTTTGCATGTGAATTGATACTACTTTTTAATAAGTATTGTCTTTAATATAAATGCAGCGACCTAAATTCCAAGAAATCAATTCAGAATAATCCCAGTATTATATAGGGCTGGTTTGGGAAGAAAAGAATTGAACAGGTGGCCTTGGTGCAACATTTGAATAGGCAAATCTCAAGGTCCTCAAGGAAAAGACTTTTGGTGACTAGTTTCTATGCCACTGGAACATGGCATCTTTCAGTGTCTCACATTCTGCTTTGCTCTTACTGTAATGCAGCGTACTTTCAGGAGCTTGATAAAGGTGATAATTTTTTATTGGTAAGAAAATAGAGGATGTTGATGCTCAGATGAAGCATAGAATGGAAAGGTGGTTTTATCCCTACCTAATTACTTGCATCTTGCATCCAGACTCTCTTCCAGTGTGCATCATTATTTTGTAACTTTACCAAGGATGCTCCATCCTACATCTGATGGGGAAGTCAGATTTTGTTAATTTACTGTTAAAATGCTGCAAGTGAGATTTTGCACCTTCTTCTTCTTTCTTAATACTAAAGCATATCAGTTCTATGTTTACACAATCAACATCTACCAGTTGAGCAGTGTTAGAAAAATCACTTAGCTAGCCTTAGGCGTATCTGCTATATATAAGAGCAACTCTGCACTAAAAAGCTGAGTCTTAGTGATGATGTATGATAGTAAAAGTTAATATGTGTTTGCAATAAAAATTAGTCATGTTTATATTTAAAATAAAAGGAGTAAAGATAGTTGACAAATGCTGAAAGATGTTTTTAACTTGATAAATGACTACCTCTAGAAAAAAGTTTTTTTGTTGAGATTGGATTTTTATTTTGTTTTATTCCTCTCACATTTTCTTGAGTCTTCATGTGCTTTGATTCTGGAAAGAATGTTTTAGTTGGACAACTGGTGAAATTCTTATATGCACAGGATTTGTTTTCCTTTTAGTTTGTGTTGGTTGACATCAGTTGTATGTGTGATGCTGGATGCTCTTCAGGGCAGGAGCACTTTTCTTTGTATGTACTTTAAAAAAAAAAGTTCTAGATTTATTTTTTTTAAACAGCATTATTTGAAAAGTCATATTTTGAGTTCTAGCAAGTGATAAAAAATGAACTGATTCTACTGAAGTACTTGGCCCTGTCTTGTCAAAGCAGAATATGTGGAAATTGCCCATGTTCCTGTCTCATGAGTACAGATGTCTTACACAGCTAAGTGATGCTCACTTGAAAACTACATGCAGATGCGTTGTACAATAATGAAACTGTTAACAGTGTACGTTGAAATGTGTTTTGTTCACTTTTTAAACACATTCATCTCGCAGAATAAAAGATAAGAGCTTTCCTATGTTGAATATTTGAATCCATACTTTTAAGGACATGTGGAAAGGAAGAGTTCTGTGGGACTTTTTCAGTAAACAGACTGAAAAGAGCCTGTGCAGAAGAAAGGCTGGCCAGATTCCTTGCCTCTGTTACGTGCCTGAGTACCTCCTTGGTGGAGGTTATCTTTCTAAGCCATTTCATGACACTTTGTGCCATTTTCTTTTCTCTTTTGTGAGACACTTTCAGACCCAGTGTACAGTCTTCCTTCCGGTCTGTTTTCATGTAAATAAATCTGAAGTTCAGTATAAACTCTCTTTTACTGACTGGAAATATGAGGGTTGTGGGTGACCTGTAGTCAACACCAAGATCTGTATGTTAGTTCTTTAACTGAGCTTTTAAAAAAAGCCTCATGTGGCCCTCTAAGTCTTATTTTTTCTTTCTAATTGACCTGACAGAGATTATTTTTTAATCTCTTGTAGCTACAACTCTTTCAGTGCTTCAGCAAGCAGGCAGTTTGCATATAAATCTATCTAGAATAGCTGATGCATCTCAGTATTTACACAACCCTTGAAACAACTTGTATTGGGTCAGATAAACAAGAACCTTTCAGCTATCCTGCTCCATTACCCTTGAGGTCAGTTTAACCTGCCAGCTAAATGAGGCACACAGCTGCTGTGGATCATTCAGGTGGGGCAAAACCACCAGAAGATAGCTTTGATCTCAACAATTAACCCTGTAGTGTGATGGCAGAAAATACATGACTGAGATGTCCCTAAGTGCTATCCATTGTGACTACTACACAGGGAGAAGTACAGAGTTTCTTTAACAATATAGCCATTTAAACAAATCAAGACAGCAACAACAACAACAACAAAATCCCTAGCCTAAGTTACAGACATCTTTTCCTGAGTCAGGAAATGAAATTACAGTCCATAAAGCATAGACAACTGTTACCAGGTTCATAACAAAAAAATAAATAAATGTAGTATTTTCTTGGTCAGGTATATGTGTATATATATCTGCACATTTTTAAATCTCTTATCAAATGGTGATGGAGTGCCTTCATTACCACTGGCAGATAGAATCCCTACCGTCTTTTTTACTCTCTTTTTTCAGTCTATTGAGGTCATTCCAGTTTGATTCAGCAGGCCATTAGTCACACCACAGATTTACCTTAATGGATGCCAAAGCATATTACTAACCAGTCCACGTACCTGTCCCATTTCACGGCCCTTCCTCCATATCAGAAAGAGGGATGTTCATCTTCAAGTAGCAGTCCAAGCATGCATTGACATTATTAGTCAGGACTAAGAGCATTTGTTCCCCTTTTTCCTTAGAGGCACATGGAATACAGGGCAGGAGCACACCCAATGCCATTTCAGCTCCTTTAAATTGCCCTGTTGAGCTAGGGCACCGCACTGCTGTGTTTCATCAGCTCCACAGCAAATTGTCTTTGGAATTGCCATTCAGGATGTCAGTAAAATGCCCTGACAGTTCCTGCAATTGTGGGTGCTGAGGGATGCTGGGTTCCACACTCCAGCTCAGGTGTGGGGGATTCTTCCTGCCTTGTGGAGCTACCTGCCCCTAAATGCTTGATCTATTTTTCTGATGAAGAAAAATATCCCAATTTAAGTTGCAGAATTGCATGCAATTGAAAGACCTGGGAAGACCTCATCAAGTCCTGTCTTTTGCAGATTGGTGCTGATAAAAAATCCCCATACCACATTAATCACAGATGCATCTCTTAAGAAACACACTTAGAGGAGCTGCTGCTTTCCTCTGCCATTTCAGCTTCAGTGTAGTGTAGCTGAAACTTTCATAGTAATGCCTTTATTGCAGAGGCTTCTCTTCTTCACTTGCAGAGGCAGGTGAAATATCCAGCACCAGCTCATCTGATAAGGTCAACTTCACCAAAAGGAGGTGGAAGCATCGCAGAGTCTAGCTGATAGCCTCCATCAGTTATCTGTATCTTGCCATTAACATTATCACTGTCATTAGCAAGGTTATCCTACAGCCAGCTGTAATCATAGGTCCTGTCATTCTGCTAATTAGGGTACTATCTTTAAGAGTATTGGATGCCTTAGGTTCATTACAAATGTGGCTGGTCAGTAAGGGTTCTGAGAAAACCCTTTGGTCTCTAAATGCTTTTGCCGTCTTTTCATCTTACCGTTAAAGATAATGACGAATTTGAAAATAAAAATACATTGCCATTGCACTTCTTTCAGTATGCCCTTAAAGTACTTTTTGAGTATTCTAGAGGTGCTAACATATTGCGATTGCCTCATCTATGTGGCCATGCAGGACTTGGAAGAAGGTATCAAATCTTTAGGAAGGTCTGGCTTCTCTTAAATTATCTTTATGTGAAGCATAAAGTTTTATTTGGTGTAAGGTCAATAGCGCAAGGCATTACCTGAGCTTTGAGCTTAAGCTTCATTTTTAATTGCTGGTTAATGATAAAATTTAAATGAGTTAGAAGTGGTGATGCTGGCTTATTATGGGAAAACACTTAGAAGGTGTAGCTAAATGAAGGCGTTCTTTTTTCAGGGTATCTTGCAATTATTTATATTGCCTGCAACCAGGCTTGCTTGGAATTTCCTTGTTAATGAGGAATACATTCTTACCCTTATTTGTTGACTCACGTTACGAAATGCAAACAGACTGAGAGATTCTTGGTTTTGATTTTAAAGTAAGTCGGCTCACCTGGGCAGTAAAAAACAAGAAATGCAAAGAAATTCAGTGAAATGTAGTGCAATGTCTTTGCTCAAATACTCATACGGAATCACAGAGCAGGGTTTGCCGTGACAGGATCTTGCTTGCTGTCTTTCATCTGGAATAGTGACTATTGTAGAGGGAGTTTTTAAAAAAATGTAAAGAAGGGTTAGGAGGCAGGCTCCCTCTGGTTTTTAGAAGGATTTGTGCAACTAATTCTATATTTTTGAAAAGTTCTCTCCTATAAATTAATGCATTTCATATACTATACAAACAGAGGCACAGGTTTTTCCTTACAGGATGGTTTTGTTGGCTTAGATAACATGTAAACAAATTTTTTTTGTTGAAGATGTTCATGACAGATACGCAAAATATTTTTGCAAATGCAGAGTCACGGACAGCTGAATGAGTAGTTGTATTTGTATCAAATGGCTGTTCACAGAAGTCACCCATAAGATGGGACAAAGGATTGCCTGTAGTGTCTTAGGAGAGTTCAGCAAATACAATTGTTATGCATGGGTGTTCCTGC
The DNA here is from genome assembly GCF_900496995.4 of Aquila chrysaetos chrysaetos. Classification (NCBI taxonomy): domain Eukaryota; kingdom Metazoa; phylum Chordata; class Aves; order Accipitriformes; family Accipitridae; genus Aquila; species Aquila chrysaetos. The sequence continues at coordinate 32,937,398 of NC_044009.1, read as the reverse complement.
AAGGATCCGTGGTAGCGTTTTTCCTCATCGCACTGGTCAGCTGGGGCCAAGGTCAGAAATAATCATCTACAAAACAGCAGCTGGCATTCAGAGTAAATGGTGAGGCAGAGAGCAGTTAGCTGTCTCCACTTCTTCCCGCAGGCTGATGATATTTGCAGAATGGAGAAACTGGACTAGTATGATGAATGTCATGGAAAAGCATTCTGGAGATGGAGGGTGCTGAGGAAGTAAACTTAAAACTTTCACTGAAATTTTAGCAGTAAAAATCCAGCTTTTAGCATGCATCCCAAGAATTTAACATTTCTGTGAGATTTCAGACAAAACTCTGACAGTGAGGTAAAATGCTTAGCTAAAGTACAAATGAAAAACCTCTCCTATTCATGTCAAATTTGTCTGTGAGCTAGTATTTTTCAAAAACCTTTTCATGTGACATAAATAAATCTAGCATTAGGCAAGCATTCCCATCGAGCCCTTCCTGTGAGGTGAATTTAGCTTTGGCTTTACCCAAGAGGAAGGCACCAGAAGGATGAAGCAGTGAAATGCTACCAAGGTAGGTGTTGCTGTTCCACAGCTTTGTGCCTGTCCTGTCCAATTTGCACTACTCAATTTACGCCTTTCTGAGTATGCAGTTCCCTTCAAGACTTGCAGGTTCAAATTAATTTTAGAAAATACCCCCCTGCCCTGAAGCTCATGTTTCTTTAGGAGGGTATATTGTATGTCACAGCATTTCCTCTTGGTGTGGATTTCCAGCATGTAGGAAAAGTGTTTCATCATTAAGGGTTTAAAGTTTGTGAATTTAGTGTATGGAGACTCCTAGAAAAATATCTTTTGGGAGGCAGTGGGGTAGAAAGTGAGGCAGGAGGCAGAGGTAGAAGCAGTTTCTGGAATATAATCTTTTCCCAAGTTCCTGTTTTCTATGAAGATTACAAAGAGAGCAGGCTTTTATAAGGAGTGTTCTGACCTGGATTACCGTGATGGATTAGGCTTTGCTGTTCTGTGGTGTTAGACTTGATGAAACACTGCGTGGGAAAGTCACGGAGCAGGTGGAGAATGGTGTTAATCCTTCCTGCCATAGTGGTTTATGTGGCACTAAGAGTACGTAAAAAGCAGACAAATGGGTAGTAGAGTATAAGAAAAGCAGCATTTCCTCTGGTCTAAGATAGAGCTTTAATCCAAGAGGCTGCTTCATACATGTTTTTTCCAGCCTTTTGAAATTTTCATGTGCCTAGGATATTTCTGCGCTGGTGACAATGAATTGCTTTTCCCTCATTGATGCAAGAGTGCTAGTAATCTGCCGGGTAGCCATATGGTTCACATTTATTTTAATGTGTCTTTGACATCAGGAGAATAGCTGAGACAGCAGAAGAAAGTGCTTATGTCTTGGAGTTCAGCCAGAACTGAGATCATTTATGTTTCGTAATCAAAGAACTAGCACTTTTCTCAGTAAAAAATGTTTGAAAAACATGATGGGCTTAAAATGTCATTCCTGTCAGGATTTTGTAAAATTAGGAAGCAGGCTTTGCATTTCATAGACGAATATAGCAGCAGCAGGATCTCTTCCCAGGTGGGGGGGGTTGGATTCTGATTTGGCTGCTAAATGCGCAGAAGGAAATGCTCTGTCGTTCACAGGTTTCACACTGCTGTAGCTCCACTGCCCAGAGAGGAGAATGAGGATGTTCAAAGGCGATCAAAAAGTGCAGCTATATAGTCCATTATATGTATGCGAGAGTAATTCAGGAAAACTTTGTTTCTGTCTGCCAGCGCATCATTACTATTGCTTACCTACTTCATCAGTTAGAATTTATTTATATACAAATGAGACTTGGATGATTCTCATAAGGGGACACTGAACTGCTAGTGTAAATGTTGATTTTTCCCCTTTGGAAAATTACTTTTCTTGGGACTTGGGAGTTGGACGGGCCTATGATGACATCTGTTACCAAGACATAAGAAATATGTTATGAATAACTACGATAAAACCTGAATTTTTCAAATGCGGAAAGAGTTGCAGGGTTTGTATCTTTCATTTTTCACAAATTCACAAATAGATAAATACGGTTATTCTCAGGGGAGAGAGCAGAAAACACAGCTTGAGGTGGAGAAGTAAGGGGCACCAGAAGTAGCTTCTGAACTTTATACCAGCTGTGGGAGGAGGCAGTGGCTGGGGATGTTGGGTGCAGGTGGCACCGGCCATTGTCTTCCCCCTGCGCACCTCTGGGCTGGGGTCTTCCTAGCTTGGTTGGTTCCTGTGGGCGGGAAGGGCTAGCAGATAAACAGCTCACCCCACGTGCAGAGGTCCGTAGGAATCTTCTCTGCTTCTAGCTTTCCACTCCTGTGCTTTGAAAATACGCTGGTGTGGGGTAGGGAGAGGAAAGAAGGGCGCACAAATTCAGAAGTTAGAGAGCTGCCGATACATAGCTTTGAATAAGCTGTGGAAAGTGAGCTAGTAATAAAATTCTTAGTCTCCCAATAATACATAAAATGAAGAACAAACTTCATTTGCAGTACAGAAGCTAAGTGCGAAAAAAATCTTATGATCCTGTTGGTAGGAATAAGGTGATGGCAACCGTTATTTGAGACTAACTTAGCAGCAGGACTTGGTGCTTTTCTTCCATATAACTACAACGCTAAGGAGAGAGTCTCTAACCATAGTGTTCTAGTTGCATTAAAATATATTACAAAAATATTGACACTGATTTGTTACAAATCTGTATTGCTACATCTTTCTTCACCCTTGTCTAGTTGCACATTCCTCTAGACATATATTTAAACTTTTCTGCCATAGAAAATGCTTTATTCCCTTTTATTAACTGTTGATGAACAAAGGCCTTTCTTTGTTTTCCAACCTCATGTGACTTGAATGGCTCTCATTTTTCTTACCTTCTTCTTTGAGGAGTCTTTCTCCAAACCCAGAAAGTATTTCCTCACTTGCTATGTTTGTTTGGCGACAGAATTCCAGCACAGATCAATGCTTTGTACAACATAATTTAGCCAGGATAAATCTGATAGGGAGGTTTTATTGTCAAGCCACTATTTGTAATATTTGCCCTTCTCCCATTAATTGTCATTGTGACAGAGATCTGTGCGATGCAGCAGCCTAAGCAAGAAAGGACAGCAGCCATGGAAGCTATTTTACAGAACAGTTTTATTTTTTAAGGCTACTGTTACTTCCATGATAGCTGTATTTTATTTTTTTTTACATGGATACTTTCTTCAGTTCTGACTTTAAAGTTTTATTTTTAGAGTCATCTTTGAAAAATGAATTAGTGGGGCCTCCTGTTTCATGCAGACATATGGGACACACCGTGTCCGGAAAAATCCATTTAATGCACTTGATCGAGTACCTATAAGCTTAGAAAGAAATCTGAGGAACACTTGTCTGTCTTGTAAACATCTTGTATGCCATTACTGTTAGCCACTGGGCGATAAAAATTGTACTTTTTGTTTTGATAGGTAAAATGTTACCAATTTAAATTGCAACCATTTTAATAAAAATGATGGTAATAAAAGTTATGACTTAGTGTCCCAGTGTAGGAGATGGTCCTCAACTATGTGTATAATTTACTACCTATGGGAACACCTAGAATGATGTTCGTGTGTTTATTCTATTTTTAATCTTTTGACAGTTGGTCTTCCCATGTCTTGTAAACCACAGGTTGGGTAAGACAGCCTTAGAGTCAAACTTTAATCTGTGTAATTTGGAGGGGTCCTGGTGTGGGGAGCTGGTCGTGTAGAAAAAGGTTGTCTTGAATTAGACAAAGTTTGTTTCATCTCAGTGTGCAGCCTTATGAATAAATTGCTGAAATCTCAATTTCTTGAATGACTGCCAAACAATCATCTCTATTCTGTACTAGTCAATGACTGAAAAGGGACCTTACTGAAATATTGAAAACTGAAGGGCTATAATAAAAAAAACTTGATATGTAGCGTTTAGGCATTGCGCTATTCTGCAGGTCTCTGGCTTGCCATGCGGACGTTAAATTTTGGAAACCGTAGAGATTCCTTGTGTGTTCAGTAGCCAGAGAAGTGCATAAGGCAGGAATTGTGTGTAAAGAGAAATGGCAGAAATATCATATGTGGTCATGAAATAAATTATAACTGCTGTGGATAAAGAGAATTTGGTGTGAAGGAGAGAAGTCAATAACTGAGGAAAAGATGAATAAATGCATCCTACTGTGCATGTGTGTGGGCACATCATGAACAAAAATAGCAAAAGGGTAAACACAAAGAGCAGGTTGTGTTTCCAGGATGGGTTAACCGTGCTTGGGTTAAACAATTTTTTGCTATTCAAAGTTTTCCTTTAATTCTTTTGGCCTCACCTTTAGGAATTTTGTTTACAGACAATTGCCGGTTTTGCCATAAACGGTCTGTGGCACAGATGACCTGTGCTGTGGCTGTTAGCTCGGGTTGAGAGCTGCACGGATGGGACTGTGCTGCATCCAGATACAGCCCTGAATCTGCAGCAGCTGCTTTTGCATGGCAAGGAGCTGCTAAGGCTACAGGACCTGACTTGAGTCCCTAAGGAGGCAGGCCAGTTGCCAGCAGGTTATTAACTTGAGCTCTGTTCTGCTAAACCCAGAAGCCAAGCCACTCAAACGTCAAATGCCAAACCCCAAAATTTTGGCAGTTGATATTATTTCAGATGAGGAATTCTGACAGTCCTGTTTGAAGACATCTATGTCTGAAGACCTTGTTCAGATATAGTGACCTTTTCTGAGAGAGAGTTCTGTAGCGGTAATTATGTGCTTAACAGTATCATCCTTCCCTCTGATAATTGATACATTTTGTGCATTACAGTACTTATGCATCTGTCAAAAATACTTAATTCCATATAGTCTTGAAACATGGAAATAAATATTATATTAATTGTTTAAATATATGAGAATGGAGTATTTTTTTCCTTCCATGGAATATATCAGACTTGTAGTATATAAATGTGTTAAAGATCACGTGTGATCCACAGGGCAGTTTTAGGTGATGATGAATATTCCTATTCCCTCTGGCATCCTCGCTTGCCATGAACTGCTAGACCCAAGATGGTGGTGTTCATTTTCAAAAACCACCTTCTAGTTCCTGTTGACAGTGTGTGTCCAGCAGCTGCTAAAAAACCACATCTCTGCCTAGCAGACTGCCTGGAGTCAGTATCACCCTTTTTGCGCAGAACAGATGATAGTGGCATCCACTGGTATCACTTGTTACACAGGCAGATGGCATGTAAATACTTTTTTGAGACTGGCCAAGCAAGGAAGCCGTTACTAGATCTCTTCTGGAAGAGTGTGGTATTTACACTCTCTGTGGATAAATTTTTAGGGTACGAGCTTTTGCTTCCCTGCAAAACCTTTGAAACTGACTCCAGAGAGGCATGCAAGCCTTGCACAATCTGTGTTCCTCACTCTGAAAGGAGCTTACTAATTGATTAATGGCAGTAAATTTTGTCTGGGCATATGTTCATACTTTGTGATATATCAATAAATTTGTATGTTGTATGTTCTTCTGCTCTGTCTTGAGTTAAGCAGTGTCCTTAGCAGCAATTACAACTGATTAGAACGTACTATTTAAGGCACAGTGCATGCAAAATAACATATGCCTCTGACTTTTGATAAGATGATCTGAGAATCTGAGTTCTGCTTGGCTTGAAGCAAAAGGACTGAATGAGTTGTAGAGCACTTTGTCCCTGATGTTGGAAAATGTTCAACATTTCCATTCAATATCTAATAATAATTTTTTCTGAGGTCACATTAAGGCAGCCCTGTGCTCAGAGATTTTAGAAAGTATAGTAGAGCAAGAACATAGTGCCTTTGCGGTGCTGACTGTGCTTCCTTTCGTGTCCTTGGTTACTGAGGTGGTTGCAATTCTCCAGTTCCCTCACTGACATTTCTCATCTATCCTTTTGGGTAATCAAATAAAATCCTGTAATCTTTTGCAGTTCCTGCCTGATCTGTTCTTGTAAGCAACGTTCTCATAAATATGAATATATTCTGGCTACTTCCTAGCAGTAACATAGAAGAGATGACTATAGAGTTATTCACGGAGCCTTAGCTCTTCCCTTTAATGAGCTCTTGGGTGAGACAGAAGCAAACCCAAAAGGCAGGATGTGTTTCAGAAAAAAGTAATCCTGTGTACTCTGAGGGTTCTGAATGTTTACATGCTTGTTTACTTATATAGATTATCATATAATTTGTCTGACTCAGAACTATAACGTTAATAAATAAAACCATGAACTTTAATGACATTTACAACAAATGCATGTCAGCTCTCACGCTGTCTTCAATACAGTTGTCTAGTGCTGGGTTTATAGTGCTGGTGGTGGTGCAGTTACAGTATCCCAGCATTTTCTTGAAGTTCAGCTTAATTCTATTTTAATACAGTTTTTGTCAGTGATATATTAAAAAACCCAAACAAACAACTTTGATGGTTTGGCATTGACAATTTAATTACTAGAAGTGTTAAGAACTATAAAAAAGTTGAAGAAATGCATTAATGGGTTCTTTAAGACAGCTCATGACAACACAGTCTTACGTCATTAATGTTAGTGGGTAGTGTGTGAATAAAACTTTAGGTTGATTATGTATAGAAAGTAGTATGAAAGTAGTATGTCTTCTGTGAAGAGACTGACAGTCTTAAAAAAATGGAAGCACTTTTATTGCAGCATTTGGTATTCCTGCCAGTAAGCAGCCATGTCAGGAGTTCCATGGCTAAGGTCTGCACCAAATTACTATAAATGTAGACCTTATGTGGTAGATGCTGAAGTTTACAGGTGAGGATTCAAAGGCATTTGCTAGCTTGTGTGATTTACAGGCACAATTATCTTCTATTTCCTCATGATGCTTTTTTTTTTATAAGATTAACCTTCTATTTTTCCTTTCCTTTAATATTTTACTATAGCTTTATCTCTCATTCCATTTGTGGCTGGTTCTTTTACTTGGTAAAAAAGCTGCTTGCCCTTCAGTAGCTGTCAATATTTCTTCCGAAATAGAGCCAAGATCCAGCTGAGATCCAAATAACATCAATACTGTTATATCAGAAATTGGATACATCCCAGAATGCTTTAGATACCTCCTTCAGCAGAAGTGGGATTGTTTTAATATGAACTTTCCTGTGTGTAAGAGCAGTGAAGGTTCTGACTGAGTATTTGCTTTCAAGCTAAATTGAATGAGAATGTCACAATATCAAAATTAGCCTGTCTTCCAAACTCTCAAAATTTGGTTTTATTATAGTTTTGTTTTGAAACTGTGGCATATATGAAAAAAGATATGTACAAGAATAGTACATTAAAACAATATTTAATTAATTAATCATGCAAAATTGACACACCCCTATCAACTCTTCTAACAAAATAACCATCTTCCCCCACTAAAAACTTGCTATAAATATTTTTGACAGGCTTTGTTGATAGGAGATTTGCTTAAACTTGGATGTAAGTTTAAACATGCCTAATGTAACAGAATTTGTCTTTTGAATCCTCTATGTACATCGTACACCTTTTTTGGAACACCTTTCACTGAGAGCATGTAAGTGAATATAGGGCCTGAGTTTATTTACCTGTTTTGTATTTATAATCTAACATACCTGCAGCATATCTGTAGAAGAGCATATTACTTGTATAATAAACCACGCTTTTAGCTGCTTATCAGTATTTAGGAAAAATAACAATTTTTCAGTGTTTTACTGAGCCCCAAATAGTTTTATGATTATGTCAGTAGGGCATACTGTCTGTAATTTGGTTACAGGACTATATTTTCTAATATACTTGGTTTTCATATAGTTAGGTAGATTATGCTATTTTTTGGACTGAATCACTTCATGTAAAAGTTTGGGGTTTTTACATTTGTGGTGATTAACATTTCACTACATAATAGTATTAGAGAATGAACTATGTTTTAACTGTGACAGTAAACTGGACCTGTTACGAAACCAAGGCTGAAGGCCAAGTGCTTCCAACCTCTAGAGGTGGTGCAATTTTAGATTAGCAGTGAACATCATGTTGCTGTTATTGCTTTTATAGAATGGTTCCAAGTCTTTCAAGGGTGGTCAGGCACCTTTTAAATCATTTTACTGCCTGAATTCTGGCAGTTAGGTCTCTCATTCACACCTGCCCAGTTGTTGCCTGTAAACTGCAAAGCAGTGACTTACTATCTACCTTCTCAACATCATTTTGCCATTTTGCAATAAATCAAATAAATCAGGCTGCTCATCTTAAAACCTAAAGGAGTGTCTCTTATCTTTCTCTAACGTTTGTGTCTCTTTCGTTTTTTCTCTAAAGGCTCACCACTGTTACTGGTGAGAAACAATAGATCAGTATCTTTGGAAGGCATTACTAAATGTCTGTAGAAAAAAGAACCATATTTAACAGTTAAAATTTGGCATTTGTTTTTAAACAAATCCATTTCATATGATACTGCATATGTTTATAAGAAAAACTGACCACGAGATCAGAAAAGAATTAGAAAAACTAGACTTATTTTTTTGTCAAAATTTGACACATTAGACTATATACACACACATGTGTATTCAGTGGAAGGCAGCAGAAAGAAGGATGAAGGTAAACAAAAAGGAAGTGGATCTGATTGTTAATCAGCATTATTCCTATATTATTCTGTGGTGATGATGATGGTATGAATTTCTGAGACAGTCTGAAACACTAAACACATTGCCTTTATAGTTTTTCTAACACTAATTTCTCACATTTTAGATTATAAGAGATAGGAATCTCTTCTGCCAATGTGATCCAGTGCTTTAAATCTGTAGTTACAGATCTCTACAGCTAAGCCTTGCTGACAGAATAGTAACAGCTTGTATAGACCTGTGAGGGACTGGGTCCACTGTTCTCCTCACTGCTGTCACATGCAACGTTGTTTTGTTTGCAGGGGTTTGAAGAGGAGCAAGTCGCTGTCTTTGAGGTGACACTGTGAAAGAAGTTCCTTTTGCTGGAATTTCTTGGCTTCCTTGGTAAAAGGACAAAACGTTTTTATACCTCTATGGGAAAACACAACTGTCCTGGCCAAGAATTTCTGTTCTAAAGCAGACGATAGTGCTCATGATTGTAGCAGTTTGTAATGGCTTTTAAGTTTGCATATATGGTAAATATTTCTAAGGTTATCTCCTCATTTAGACTACACACCTTGGAACTTCAGTGTGTACATTGTCAGGTATTGTTAAGGTAAATGGAACTACACAAGTGACGGATTTGCTGTATGACTCCAAGTTATCATTCATACTGTAATCTGCATCTGTTCTAGCTTCTTCAATCCTGAAGAGAGAAAAGCGGAAGAGAACAAAAAATGTGCATTTTAACTGTGTTACTGTGTATTACTTCACGAGAAGGCAAGGCTTCACCAGTGTTCCCAGCCAAGGGGGAAGCACACTGGGAATGTCTACTCGCCACAACAGTGTACGCCAATACACGCTTGGAGAGTTTGCAATGGAGCAGGAGAGGCTTCACCGAGAGATGTTAAGAGAACATCTGAGGGAGGAAAAACTCAATTCTCTAAAATTAAAGGTAAAAATTATTCAAGTCTTTGATCCCTGCCTTATTTAAGTAAATGACAAGTGTCAGGGCTATATGGGCCCAAAGTGTTTGTTAAACAAAAGCATTTCCTTTCCATCAACTCTCCATTTCAATTGAAACAATGGCACTTTCCTTTTTTTTTGTTTTACTGAAGACATACTGATATTACCAAGTGCTGTTGTAGCTCTTATTGATGCTTTGCAGGGAGACTGTTGTTTACTCCCTGTTTTCTACAGAGAGGAAAACAAAGGCAGAGAGTGGTGGAAGTTAGCCTTGAACAGGGTGTCCAGCAGAAGTCAGGAAGTGCCAGGAAGAGAACGAGTCTTCTGAGCCCTTGCACAGTGCCCTGTTAGACAAGGGAAGGGTAACATGCTAAGTACAGCAAGTAAAACAGCTTATTTACTTGGCCAACTTGAGCAAATTTGGTAAAAAGTAAGAAACCGTAATACTAAAAATGTTTTCTTTTTTCAGTGTACCAATTTGTATGTTTGTGCGTCTTTAATATTTCACCAAAGGATGTCTGAGTTAGAAGAAATGTGACAGACAAATTAACTGGCTATATCAGTTTAGCTAAGTCAGAACAAATCTTGGCTAGAGTTTTGAAGCTGTCGGTTTAAATACAGCATAGGAGAGGAAAGAAACTGTGTATTTTAGTAAAGGAGAATAGAGAAGGGGATTGTGTTCTTGGAAGTGTCCCTTCTGCCCCTTTAAAACTGATGGCAAAACTTCTGATTTTGTTATGTTTTTGTACTGGATGAAACACTTCCTGTGTAATGGCTTGTGTTATACGTATATCCAGGGCTCTTTTTCAGATTAATCCTGTAATTAAAAGTGAACAATATTTAGAATTGTAACTGAACTGCCGTGGTCCATAGCCCCTTCTTTTGTGAGATTATATCTGTTTCAGATACTACTACAGTTATCCAGAGCAAACTGGCACCCTCTAAGTTTAAGAAATGCGTTTCACCACTTTTCCCGTATAGTGAACTATGTTCATGAGTTCTATGTCTGAACTCCTGAAGAAGTGTGTAAGACCCTTACTATTACTTTTCTCAGTCTCCTAGTTGTTTTTTATTTGAATAGCTAAATAGATTCTTAAATAGTTCATAAAACTTGAACTGTCATAATGAAAACAAACATAAAACCACTCAGGACAGAGGCAAATTAAAGACAGTTATTTGGACAGGTTGGAAACCAAAGGCTAGAGTGTTAGTGACTTATCACTAGATAGAGATTATACCTCTAAACGTCTCGCATCACAGGATCTTCAGAGCATCCAGTGTGAATTGAGCTGTGTCAGTGTAACCGATGACTCTGTGTAGATCCCTTGGCTGAGTTCCAGGAATCAGCTCAGAGAGGGGAATCCCCAGTGGAGTAAAGAATAGTAAGGCATGCAAATATTTCACTTTTCCTTTTCTTTTTAGAGCTAGAAAGTAACTCAAGAAAAATCACAGATCCTATTTCCCTGTAAAGATTGGATGAGGCTTTTTAGCCTTCATCTGTATGGAGTAGAGCGTGGCTCTTCGTGCTTTCATAATTCTCCTCTTGGCTGGGATGGATCTCCTTTCTTCATTAGCTTACTTCAGCCCACTCTTTTTTTGGGACATAGACTCTACTTTCTGCTCCTCTTCCAAATACAACACGTTCTTCCATCTCCCCAGTCACTTGTTTGAGTGGATGATAATCTTTACTGTGACTGTTACGTTCCTCTTCGTAAGTACTCAGTGAATAAGGAAAGCCTGATTTGGATTCCTCCCTGTGTCCTAATCTTAATTGTTTCCTTTTACCAAATAGAAAAGTCCTTTCCCCTACACCTAATTCAGCAGTGGTGGGATTCTTTCTTCACTGAATCCTGAGAGTGGCTTAAATAATGGTAACATCTTACTAGTGTAAATCTTTTCCTAGAGTAAAATATTTCTCTTCACTCTAGAGCATGTATAAAAACATAGGGAACAGAAAACTTCCTTCTTGAACTAGTCCATTAAAGTCAGCTTCGTTGCATCCCTGATTATACACTTGCGGTAAAAAAATAAAATAAAACCCACTTTCCCTCCCAAAAGCAAACCCAGGAATCACTGAATTAGTGAGGAGTCACTGTAAAGCACTGGGTATGTTTTATTTGCTTAAGTCAACTGGGCTGTTCCCATTATAGAGATGGAAGAGCTGCTTGGTCGTTCACATGGTTTCTAAATGAGCACAGAAAGAGAGTGCTGCAGCGTTTCAACGTGATGATGTCAGTAATTATGATCTTTAATGAAAATGTACTAATCAGGAGTTGCATCAAAATTACTGTACATCTGCACAGAAAAATGAAGGAAATGAGAAAATGAAGTAGGGCAAAGTTTGCTCAAAAAGGGTATTCTGTTTGAAAACCATTATGCAAACAGAAAGTAACATTTTCAATGTGGTTTTCAATTTGTTTCCTTGGGTTTTTAAAATTTTTTGCATTTGATTAAAATATGCAAGTCTGTAGATAGAAAGCATTCTCTCTTGTGGAATTTGTTAAAAAAATAGAAATACAGGAATATATTAAAATTTAGTCTCCATAATTTTAGGTACTGTTTGTTATTTTACTTGCTAAAAGTGAAGAGGTAAATAAGAAACTTCTCTTAATTAAAAGCAGATAAAGACTTTAAAATCATCTTCAACTCACTTTAGCCATTTAGCACCAGCACTTTGGTGTAAACACTGCCGACAGTGGCATAAACACTTGTTAGCAGCAGAGTGTGAAAATTCTAATGGCAATCTGGACATGAAAGCCATCTTGTCAAGATGAAAGGTACAAGGTAGGCTTTACTTTAGTACATCGTCATTTAAGAAAACATTGTGAGTAAGCGCAGTAAATTAGCTGGAATAGCCCTTATTGCTTACTCATAATGTCTGCTCAAATTAAGATCTATGAAAATGATTAGCATGACCCTAGTGATGTTAAGGCTCCCAGGTCTGTGGACACAATTGGTTTCTTTTTTGGGAAATTGTAAGGAATAATTTCCAGCTAGGGTAGGCAAAGGTGTCTAACCTAAATTTTTCACGTTTTACAGAGTTGTAAGTGAATTTCACCCGAAGGCTTCACATATTCATTGGCCCTTGCCTTGTTCTGTTGTTCTGACATTAACCTTTAGCTTTATGCGAGAAATTCTTCCCATCTACATACCAAGTTTAATTCACATGAGCAATATTATGACAATCAAGAGAATTTAATGTTCCCCTGAAGTTCTGTATTGGAAAATGTATTCAGTGGTTCTTGATAATCTTCTTCCTCTTGTAGTTACCCAATTACTTGCTTGAGAAATGTTCGAGTCTTTCATTTCATTAATTCATTCGTTCTTTGTGTTACAAAATTGAGAAAAAAAGTCAGAGGAGACAACAAGGAAGTCATCCAGCAAAGGAGTCGGGAGCTAAGGCGCTCTGAAATGGCAAACTGCTGTCTAACCCCGCTTGATGCCCAGGTGTTTCACTTTACAGCCTGCTGGATGCATACAGTATTCAGCACGTGACTGGTGTCCGTTCCTTAGTGCTCTACCGCTGTGTAGCAAAGCAGTTCAGATTTGCAGGAGGAGGAGAAGAAATACATGACGGGTTTGGTATGGTTCTATAGGTGCCTTTGTAAGCTGAGCAGTTACAGCATTCACCTCATGGGTAAGTGCCTGAAACTTAATTTTTATTAAATAGTAATTGAATAAAATACTGAAATCATTAGAGAAGCAGGAGTTAGAATTCTTCCCCTTCACCGGTTTCAAACTGAAATTCTGGTAGGCAGTTTTAACAGTGATCTGCTTAAGGAGTGGTTTGAGCCTTGTGTATTTAAAACTAGAGAAATCAGAATTCTTAGGTAGGTCATTCTCCAATTATATAAAAAAAAAAAGAAAACAAAGAAACATAAATACACTGTACTTAGTTGTACCTAGCTAACAAAAATTGAAAAATATAAAAAAAAAATCAGGGATGCCATTCTGGATTTGAACATTCAGGCTGAGTTGCATGTACAGTGGACTATTCCCTCCCACTAGCTTCAGGCAGCTAATTCAAGATACATTTACTCACTCTGTGGATTTACCTGTCTCTCACTGTAGATTATACAGAAAAAGGATGACTCCTAATGTTGTCTTTCCTACCTTACCGAACGAATATGTTGAAATACCTGGTGTAAATAATCTCTCCATTGTCCCAAGGCCAGGCAGAACTGATTAGGGAGCTATTGCCCCCCCCCTTTTCCTAGCCACTGTAAAGTGAAATGAATAATACAAAATAGAGTAAGAAGACAATCTGAAGGAAGTTGGAGAGGACATTTAGAAAATGCCTGCATTTAAGATGAAGAAAGAGCTAGAAGTATATGCACATAAAGGGATTTGAATGTTATAGGGATAACAGACATGGTAAATAAACTGAAACATGAAATAAAATGAAGGCACTAAACTCTGAAGGCTGCAGTTACGGAGAAAGATTGAGAACACATTGAAAAGAGAAGGAGACAATAATGCCTATAAAGTGGAGTTGTGGAAGTGGCAGAACACCTCTGCATGAACTAAATACAGTGCTGAATTGCTAAGAAGGGATGATTACTGATCTCAGGAGAATTTTTCTTCGTGCAGTGTAATGATGTGCACACATACACTGTATGTAAGGACTACCAGTCATGACACTAAGACTCTTCTTCAAAGGGGAGAGTATTGCTTTTAACCTGACTTTACAAGTCAGAAATAATGAGGGTTTTATTTCTATGATTGTCCTACACAGTTGTTATAAACACAAAACTGCAATTGCAAAAAAGAGTAAGCAGTCAGTAGGAGTTCACTGTCGAGTAATTCAATAATGCTGTAAATGACAGTTACAATCCAAAAGAATGTGGAAAGGACAAACTGTTAATATAAACAGGAAAATGAAACAGTTGGGAAAATCATAAGAGCAGAAATAGTGGAATGTGTAAGATTCGGGACTGCTTTCTTACACATAAGATGCATAGCTAGATGGAGGTGACAGGTTTTAGTAGCAGAAAAATGGGGAGTTACCTTTACAGTGATAATTGTTAAATGTCTAAACATTGAAATGCACAAGAAACAGGCAGTGGTAGTTATGACTTCAGTATTTTATCTGTATTTAAAACTGGTGTCTAAAAATTTATTGGGGGATGCTAGGCCAAGCTGAAATTTTCTGCAAGTAGATAAGGCAAAACAGAGAAGGAACTTGAATGGCTGTTTTTCTGTAGATAAGACACATCAAAACTACATTCACTGAGGCCCATTTTTCTGCGGTCATGGTGATGCCCATGATGAAATCTCACCAGTGTGTAATTATCACATAGTTGCACCATGTTTTTTTCACAAAAGTATGAGACCAGGTGCTTGGCTAGTGTAAATCAGCAAACTCATCAATTGACAGCATCACCTAGAGCAGGGTGAACATTGGGAATCTGTTTTGTTTGTGTGTTTGTTTTTCCATTTTAAGCAAAATTATTTCATAGAACAATAATAAAAGAAAAAGGATTTATTATATGACAAAATATATCCCATAACTGCACTTGCTTCATGTTTGCTATGTAGTACAATGCTCAATATGAGTAATTTGAGATTGAGAAAATATATTTTTTGTAGTGAAGGTCATCATCCCTCTGAACTTTGTTTTAACATTTGATACTCTCTTGATTCTCAAGCAGTTTTCTCTGTAGAACTTTTATAAACCCTGTAGTTGTGTTATCTGGCAGATATAACCAGTGAGCTCTACCATGGATGGGAAAATTAACCTTCCTTCAGTGCAGTAAATGTTTTTTTCTTTTCTCCTTGAATAAATACACCCCTTTCTATATGAGATGAGTTACAGGGGTATGGTACAGAAGTGTGCTATCTTATGAAGGTGGCACTGGATGTTTGTGCCTGATGCTTGTGGCCATTTAATTTTGAAACAGTTTTTGAAAGGTTTGAGAGCTAGACTATACATAGGTAATAATATAGTGCCAGGATACTTGTATCTACAGAGGCTCAGAAATTCATATCCCTAGGAAAGGAACATGAATCCTCTGATTAACTTTTCTCAAGATTCTCCACAAGAGGTTAACAACTTAATTCCTTTTTTCTAAGTTTATTCATTGATTAACTACCTAAGAATAATTTGGACTGGTTAGTGAGGTACTAGAATCTACGACACCACAAACCTAAATGAGTTATTTTCAGGACCAAAGAGGACTAGAAAGAACTTCGGAAGAGCTATATGCATCAGCACTATGAAATACATTGCAAGTAAACATGAAGTAATGTAGGTGGAAAGGGGCAAAATTCAGTGATTCCAGGCTTAAAATTGCCAACTCAGGAAGTAAATATAGACATATGCCCAAACGATTAAGTGGAAACGCTGCTTTGTGACCTCAGCTGTACAAACATCAAACAACTTGTCAAGCTGAAGAGGAGCCCGATAGCGAATAGTATATAAAATACACAGGTTTACAAATCTGTGATGCACCGTAGTCTGAAACAGTGTTGGTAGTATAATTACTGTCTCAAAAGGGATATTGAAGAATTTCAAAGAGCCCAGAGACAGGAACTAGAACCAATTAAGGGCTCAAAAAT
This sequence comes from Aquila chrysaetos chrysaetos, assembly GCF_900496995.4. NCBI lineage: Eukaryota > Metazoa > Chordata > Aves > Accipitriformes > Accipitridae > Aquila > Aquila chrysaetos. The sequence continues at coordinate 32,921,330 of NC_044009.1, read as the reverse complement.
TATCTTATGAAACAATATAGAAAAGACTAGAATTTTAGAAAGGCATGACATCTGGCAAACAGCGACAAATGATAAAGGACTTAAAGAACAGATAAGAGATTAGAAACTTAGAAAAAAGATTAGCTTCATGACAAACATGAAACTAAAAATGTGTATTTAATTCACATGTTAAATGGGAAGAAACTGCCTTTTCACCCCGTCTGTAATATTCTGGAACTTACTGGCAGTCATGCAGCATTTTTACATACGGCTTTCCACATTCATAATGCATTACATATACTTACATCTATGACACGTATAGTTTAAGGACTTTGTTAATTGTTCTGTCCAACAGATGACAAAGAATGGTACAGTGGAATCTGAAGAAGCTAATACGCTGACACTGGATGACATTTCTGATGACGATATTGATCTAGACAACACCGAAGTAGATGAGTACTTCTTTCTACAACCCCTGCCGACAAAAAAGCGAAGGGCGTTGCTGCGAGCTTCTGGAGTGAAGAAGATTGATGTGGAAGAAAAACATGAGCTGCGGGCCATCCGCCTGTCCAGAGAGGATTGTGGCTGTGACTGCCGTGTGTTCTGCGATCCAGAAACTTGCACTTGCAGTCTTGCAGGCATAAAATGTCAGGTAAATGTCTATGTGATTGTCATTATTTAACTATCAAGGGGAGGGAAAGGGGGGTGTGTGCATGCACACACATGTACTTTTCGTTGTTAAAGTTACAACTACTGGAAATTAATTCAGTTAATTATTAGACAATAGCACTTGTGGATCTCAAGCCAGTTTTTTAAGGCCCAGATTTAAGAGTATACAGTGTGCAATACAAACAATCTCCTTAAACATCTTTATTTTATGATTGGTGTAGGCACATACGTTGTTTAGGGGTTTTTTTTTGTTCTTATACAAATATTCTGCTCCTCATATTCCTCTTTGGCCTTTATCTAAATATGCAGATGCAGACAACAGAAGAATAGGTAGCCTGCAGATTTCAGAAGGGATATTACATTTTATTTTAGAGACAATTCACATACTGTCCGAATGTGAATTATAGTCCAAACTCAATGAGAAACAATAAATGACACACTGTGGTATTGTCCTTTATTTAACTTGCATGATACTTAAAATGCATGCATGATAACTTTGCATGTAGGCAATAAAAATACATCTGCTAATATAGCAGGTAGTTTTTCCTGGGCAGACTGAAAAGGTATTTTGTAATGTACATTTACATAGTGTTCTATATGTACAGCTGTAAATGTCCTAAAATGTTCCCTAAAAGATGTTTCCACTAATTCTCCTGAGTCGTTGTTATGCAGCTGAGTTGATTTCTTCCTGAATGCGTTTTTCATCATCTCTTAAATCCAAGCTAAACTTTCTCTGCTATTTTAAATAATATATTCTCTTTGCTGTTCCTGTTTTCATTTTCACATGTGGGGAAGATGTACTAGATTGTGTTATATGGTTCTCCTCTGCATCATGTTTGATGTTTAGGTGTTACAGTGTAGATGAAGATCACAGACCTTAAGCTACCTAATCGAACTATCCGACATGGGGATTCAGTCACATTTTTAAAAATTTAAGCTGGCTATTATTAGATATGTAAGTTCTGCCCACAGTCTGTTGAGCTTTCAATATTGCATCTATAATTGACTGGATTATCTTTTAAAATGTAAATGAGTTTTTATTCCTACTTCGGTGGTCAGGTGTCCCCATTGGCAGCTTTATAAAGGGGTTTATATGTAATTCATTTTGTTTCAATAGGTTTCTAGTTCCCATGATTTTTACAAAATTTTAAGACTCTTTCTGGTAATGCTTTTGCCTGGATTTGAACACAACATGAAGTAAAGCTGTAGCAGATCCATAAATAGAAAGATTACCCATTTTTTATTCCACTGTGTAATGCTTTCACCTGTGGAACAGAAACATATTTTTCCTACTCTGCAACATTGTTGCATGTATGGGTCCCTTACTGTCCCTATCAGTAGTGCTAAATTCCAGGGCTAACTCTCTGAATTATTGTTAGGTTTGACTGTTCTTACAAGTACTTCTCAGGGTGAATCCTACTTCACTGTTGTATTTCTCTAGGCTGCTAGGTTCTGTTGTATCACCAGGCTTATGCTACGTATTGTTAATCTGTATTCTTTTTTTAAAAGGTGGATCGTATGTCTTTTCCATGCGGTTGCACTAAAGAAGGGTGTAGCAATACAGCAGGTAGAATTGAATTTAACCCTATCCGTGTACGGACTCACTTTTTGCACACAATAATGAAACTTGAATTGGAGAAAAATAGAGAGCAGCAAGTTCCAGCACTAAATGGCTGCCACAGTGAGATAACTGCACACACTAGTTCTATGAGTCCAGGACCCCATCCAGTTGAATATTCAATTGCAGAAAATTTTGAGATTGAAACCGAACCTCCGGCTGGGGTTATGCATTCTCAGTCAGCCGAGGACTTGGACTGCCCAGGGGAAGAGGAGGAAGAGGAAGATGGGAGTAGCTTTTGTAGTGGAGTTACAGATTCTAGCACACAGAGTTTAGCCCCTAGTGAATCAGATGATGATGAAGAGGAAGAGGAAGATGAGGAGGAAGATGATGAGGAAGAAAAAGCAGATGATTTTGTAGAAAGCATGGGCTCCCATGCTGATATGGTGCCTCTTCCTTCTGTCCTTTGCTACTCTGATGGAACTGCTGTGCATGAAAACCACTCTAAAAATGCCTCATACTATACTAACTCTTCAAATCTGTATTACCAAATAGAGAACCACGTTGCTGGCACTGCTAACCAGATCGGTGAGACTTACTCAGAAAGGGATGCTGTCAAGAACGGTAGTCTTTCTCTGGTGCCTTACAACATGACTTCAGAACAGTTTGTTGACTACACACGGCAATCAGAGGAAACTTTTAGCAGCTCTCATTACCCTTCTGCAAACCCCTCAGTGATTGTTTGCTGCTCATCTTCTGAAGGTGACAGCAGTGCTCCATGTAACAGTTTATATGCTGAGCACAGGCCAAGTCACCCTCAAGTGGAATTTCACTCATTCTTGAAAGGTCCTTCTCAAGATGGCTTTGTTTCAGCTTTAAATGGCGACAGTCATGTACAAGAGCACCCTGCTGAGAATTCACTAAACCTCCCAGAAAAGAGCAGACTGCATGAAGAGTGCATCAAATCACCAGTGGTAGAAACGGTACCTGTTTAATATTAAAATTATTCTAGGACTGACTTCCTGTATTAAAATGCACTCGCATTGGATTTCCTAGAATCTTACTTTTTTAAGAGGTAGACAACACTTGGACTATAGTCAATGTTCCAGACACATTTTGTTTTCGTAAGCTACACTGGCAGTAGTATTGCACAAAACTAGTTCATGTAAAGATTTAAATAAAAATAATCAAACTGTCTTTTGATAAAAATAAAACGCATAAGTAAAAAACACACCCAACATATTTCAAAGTAGCCTACCTATCAAAGTATGTGAGACCTGCCAAGCTATCTGAATCAAAGCTTCGTGTTTTTGATTGTCGGGCCTGTGCAAGATTGTTAAAAATGATACTTTGAAATAATCATGTTTAGAGTCCTAATTTTCAACATATCTGAAAAGATGGTAAGTTTAATGTAAAAGTAACTACTGTACATAAAAAAGTTTTAATTGTTCTGTACTGTATGTATTTTATTTATGGTAGTTTAGTACTCATGTTTTGATAAAAATGAACAGCATGTTCATTTGAGCAGAAGATCCATAGCTAGTTACAAAGAGCATGTCCACTTTTCATCTGGAGTACCTTGTATTCTTCCTTTTGTTTTTTCAATACCATTTCTGGTAAATTATCTTGAAATGCATTTTTGGAGTGTACTATTTTCTCTTTTACTGTTCTTGACAAACAGAAGAGTCAGAAAGGGGGCATTTACATCTTCTAGAAAGGTGAAAGGTAGACAATCCTCCATTAAAATTAAAATCAGTGGCATTCCAGAGCTAGTACCCCCTCCCCAAAGAAAAATGATCTTGTATATAATGGCAAAGTAGTAGCTTAAGCTTGCACAGCACCTTTTAGCCCAACAAACGTTCAGATACTTATGCACTTTAGTGCCATTTTGCAGTACTGTATTAACTGCGGGAACTGTGAACTATTTTGGAGAAATGCCATAGCTCCAGACTCTGAGGTGTATGTAAGATCTTAAAATTCATTGTAACAAAACCTGTATGTTTTTCCCAAGCCAGTTTATGAATATGTCAGTAGGTAATTTATAAAAGCAGAGTCCTGCTGATCAAAGTTTAAATGAAGCATGAAAAAAAATGTGGAAGGGTCTAGATTTCCTAAATATTTAGCAGTTTTTATGAAATACGAGCCTGGCTTTTTATGGACTTCTGATGGTATCTATCTCAAATTTACAGAGTATTTGGTCTAATTAGGAACCGGTAGATTCAGTGAGGAAACACAGCTTCAGAAATTTTATATCTGCTAAAGTTTGCAAGCAAAATAGCACATGCATCATATGGATATCTGTTACCTTGCACTGCATTTGTTTTTAAATGAAATGGGAATTAAAATACCTGCTGTATCTCAACCTTTAGTTTATTAACCAACCTTCCTTTCTTTTAGAAAAGGAGGTGTAGGAACTTGCTTTTCTCTACACTGATAATTCTGCACTGCCTTATTTTGATTTCAGAATCTATTTTAACATTTTTGTTCTTCTAATACTGAAATTTTATTTATTATACATCAAGTGGGTTGAAATGTAGACCAGTCTTGTTTGTCAAAATAAGGATCCCATCTTAGTTTTTATCTGTCAAATCTAGATGGTTAACAGTATGCATGTAAACACAGTGTAAATTTTAGCTCTGTAACAGTGACTCTTCTGGTTAGAAGCTCTTTAAAACATCATGTACAGTACTCCAGTAGAAAAACTGCCAGATTTAAAATATGCTTTTTTTAAAAAATAAGCTGGCTTAATTGTTTTTATACGAAATCTGGGCAAAGTGATTTCTCATTTTTATGCTAAATTAGCAAAATACTTTTACTCCATGTAGTAGCTGGAAAGGTTTTTTATTTACTTGTTTCCACAAGAAGTCCTACATGTTTTATATGAACTGCATTGAAAAGCCCTAGTTCTCTAGGGACCGGATTCCACACTTGCAACATATTCCATCTCCTGGGGAAATGCAGTCGTGTTGGTTATCTGGCTCAGCAGTTCCTTAGCCTCTGTTCCTCTTAGCCACAGAACACTCTAGTCTCTTTCTCTAAAGGCTGAGTAGCCAGGTAAGTAAGTGCGTGTATTCTCTCCAATTCCATACAGCAAATACCAGTCTTTAGTTTTTAAAGAGAAACACGTTAGTTCATGAAGTTCTGCATCTAAGAATAATATTCTGTTCAAGGTATTCTATGGGCAAATGTAACAAGTCTCTGTGTATATAGGCATCTTGCATTAACAGCAGGCTTAAATCTGGCACTCTCACTCAACACCAGCACCAAAAGCACAAATCCCTTCTACTTGAGCTGGGACAGCAGCTGTGAATCAGTAGCAGCTTTTTAACCTCAGAGTGTGTTGGAGGATCATGCACACTTTACCAGGGTGTTTCTCTCAGGGGAAAGTTAAATGAAATATTTTGTTTCATTATTCACCCCTTACTGAGCAATAAGAAATTATTTTCTTGGCCCCTGTACTTTCACATGAAAAATATCTTTAATAATATTAGCAAGCACAGTAAGTGATTAACTTTATAAAATACATCTCAGCTAGCTTTAAAATACTGAGATGATGGCTATTTAATATTTTCATTGGCACAGGCTTCAGACCCCAGGCCTCCTTAATACTAGCATCTATATAAACTTCTCAGTACTTAGATGTATATGTTATGTTCCATGCTGTTGGGGCATCAGGGGTGAATACAGCTAAATTCTCTAAAGCTTGCAGCATAGGGTAACAAGCAGTAGCATGTAATAGGTAGGGTAGAGAAGGCAGTGACAAAAGAACTTGCGCTACACTATTTTCCCTTGTTTAAAGTAGCTAATTCCTGGGAGTCACAAAGTAGAACATGCAGAAGAAAGATTTAAGTTGAAAAAATATTCTTAACTACCTGGTGATAATTTAGATAGTAATAACCTTTCTTTTGATCTGATCTGATGTTTTGTGATCAAGATTTGATCTTGGAATACAAAGTAAACAAATCTTTTTTAGTTCTTGCAACAAGTTACAAAGTCAAGTCTGTTTATAATTCATGGAGATTTATTTCCTGGTAGCTATACTAATAGTATCAACAAGCCTTCTAACAGAGATATACTGAGGGAACAAAAAACCAGAAACCTCTTTTTTCGACGTAGGCTAAACCTGTTCCCAAACAATTCCATACCAGCAAATAACAAAGCTAAGGCCTTTTCTAGTATGTAGAAGTAAGTTGACTAGAGTAAAAAAAAAAAAAAAGTCACAGCCCTGACCCAAACAGATAGGGTAATTTAACTATGAAATCTAGAGTAGACTGTAGAAATCAGGTGAGAGTCAAGATTCCCACCCCTTGATTAGACTTTTATGTTTTGTTTAGAAGAAAAAAGTACTCTTCATATAAGGAAAAATAAACTTAAATCATGGGCTGGAAAATGTTTTAATGTTATTTTCTGGGCTAGTTTATAATAATATATGATATGTCCCATTTTCCAGTTGGTTAGTATTCAGGTTGATAACCAGTCCTTTCATTTTGGGTAAGCTTACTTCTGCGTGATAAAAAGTGTTAGGTTACTAAATGATAAACAGCAGTATTTGCTTCTGTATCGACACAATATATCATTTGTGGAAATGTTTACTTCACTGATAGTTGTATCAGCTTTATTTCCCAAGTTACCTGGCTACTGATAATCACTCCTAAGAAGCCAGGTAATAAATTGGTAGATAGTTTATGATTACATCACGTAGTTCAGAAAAATGAGTCATAATGAAAGCATTTCCCTCTGTTAAAATAAAACAGAATGTTCACACAGATCATCACTGGAACAGCACCTAAAACTGGATGCCTTTTTGCCTATAATGTGAACTTTGCCTCTCTTCGAAAAAATGCATTGTTAAAGTTCATATATAAAGCTTTAACTGACATTAGACATAAAATTAGAACTTTTCTGGCAAAGTTGCAGCAATTGCAATTGTCTCCTAAGAGCTATAGCTCATGTTCACTGGAACGTCCTTTAAAAAATTAAAAACTGGTCAGTAGAAGTTTCTAATATTTCTTTCCTTTTTTTTTTTTTTTTAAATTATTTTATGAGCTGTATGCCATTTAGATCAGGAGGTTCTAGATTTGTAAAAGTTTTACTGTTTTTCATTTACATAAGTTCCTGCTAGTGAATCATAATTTGAGTTGACATTATTTATTTTAAGGCCATTGATTACACTATCATAGTAACCATCACTTGCTATAAATATGGTTCAGCCTGCTCACTGATCTGTTAACTGAGTCAGTTAATAATGGGATCCTCCTTTTGTCTAAGTTCTGCAGAAATTGCCTGTGGTATTCATGGTGTTATTCACTGGATTGCTAACTGATCCAGATCCAGTTTCTAATCTTACCTGGGTGTTGTATTTCAGTAAACGTGCTAACAAACTGATGATGTAGCATTCTGTGCCTCACAATCGGGCGGATATCTTCATGAAACACAGCTAGTTTGTTAAAGATCATATACATACATTTGTATGCAAAACAGAACATGTATTATGTTTGTTTAATATTTCAGATGTTCCGGACTCTTTAATATAAATGTGATATACTGGATAGAGAGTATTGGGCTCAGACAGAGGAGACCTGGGTTCTGTTGGCTTTGCCTTTGTCCTGCTGTGTCACTTCCATTCTCTATGCTCTGGTTTGTAAGGTACTTGGAGATACTGTGATAAAAAAAATAATTCTATAGAACAGGGAAAGTACCCTTTTTTTGGCATCATAACTAAATTTTTGTACAGCAAACTAAGTCACTTTCCCAATAAAGCCCAGTCCAGCTCACAAGTGAACAGAGATTTTACCACTAACACGAAACACAGCAAAAGCAAGCTCTCCTTTCCGTGGACCAGATTAACGAGCAAAAGTTTAACAAATTTCACAGTGAAAATTAGAATAAAAGCTGTGTTGAACATACAACATTTACCTTTTGAGTGCTTAACATTTGAGCAGCAAGGTTGTAGTTTGCCTGCAACACCATACTTGGCAGCAACAGGCAGTCTTATTCCCCTGCATCTTGTCATCATCTGCCAGCTGAATTCCCTCAGTTGAAACTCCTTGTCTAGGCTGCTCCTGTAGTGAAGCAGGTGCCCTTACTCAGAGCTAAAGCAAGAGAGACCCATGATATTGTTTTAAAAGGCATTTGCTAAATAAACTCTGTGTTACAGCTCATGAGTTGTATAAACTCATGTTCATTGTGCCAGTTTGATTTCCTGAAGACATCAGGAACAGGGACAGAGAGGATGATATGGGAGATCCTTAAGATGCTTTCCTACTGGGGCTAAAGAGTAATTCTGTCATCTACTTTGTTATGGTTGCAGAACATTTGTTGTAAAATACTTAGAAAAACTAGAATTAACTCAGAGAATATATTCTATAGAATTTATTTCTAAAATATTAAATCCAATTACTATTTTTTTAAAATGGTAGAAAGCTACTGTTATTTTCAAAACAGAGTCTAGTTCATTAACATGTTCCTTGGTATGAGAAATCTCAACATTTGCCTTTTCAATGTTTCCAAATTTTTTTTAAATATTCCTTAATTTTGCTGTTCTCTGTAATCACTGTCCATGTGCAAATTATTAATTGTCCATTTTCTCCAAGAAGTGTGAAATTCAAAGCATGAACATTGTGAAGTGATGAACAAGTACCATTTACTTGTAAAGATGTCTGAGTGAACACACGCTTGAGTTCTTCGTGCTTCCTGTTCACTGTCTCTTCCCACTCTTAAATCAGAGGCAGCTTTTAATTTTGTTGCTAATAAATGTGCCAGAGTATTGTTTTCACTTAAGGAGGAAAGTTACAACAGCCTTGAGAACTTTCTGCTACCCTAATGGCTGATACCAAGAATTTTACTTTTTATAAGAACATCCAATTCATGAAACATCTGTTTTGCAGCCTTAGTCTTTTTAATTCCTTCCTCCCTTTGTCTTAGGGTCTGGGAAAGGTCTGTTGTACAGTAAGGCTTTTCATTAAAATTGAGCACGAGGGCAACTCTAGTGTCCTCTATGCTACCTATCCTTTATTTTGCCAAGAGTTCATTTCATTTTTCACTTAACATTAGCATGTAGATAGATCAGAACTGTGGTGAAAAATAGTCCCCCATTGGCTCTGAATATGAGTCATGAGGGAGCAATCCCAGTGGGGGTCTGTAGACACTCCCTTTCCGTACACACAAATGAACAGGAAGGAAACTTACCCCACAGGCTGCAGAGAGCTGCAGAGGTGTGGTAGGGGATCCTCGTTGTCTCCTGAGGCATGTAGATCCAGGGGAAGAGTGTCATTCTTGATACAGCACAGCCCAGTACAGGATGAAAATCCAAGATTAGGGAAAGCAGAAAACCATCACTTAGGGGAGGAAAAAGTTTCCTTCAAACTACTGTTATGATTTTTTTCTTTTTTTTCTAATATAAGTAATGAATAATAAATCAAAACCAACCTTTTATAAAATAGAAGTGAATTAGATCTTAAAAAGGAAAAGTTAAAATTTGTATTGCTTTTCTGCTGTATAGTCTTTATGGTTAGGAGGATACCTGCAACACAGAAGGTCCCACTGACTGGAGAACAGTATTCATGATGTTCTGTGTTGCTACGTGTCAATTGAGAAGATGCTAGTCCTTCATCTAAGGCAGGGTGGGGGTGTGGGGGAGATTGGACAAAGAAAAAAAAAAAAAAGAAGGCAAACTTCATTTATTTACTCATTTACCTTAATTTGGATCTTAGCAATGACACATTTGTTTTACTTAGGTATTTTATGAATGAATGTCAAATAGAACTAAGTCAAAAGAAGTTTGCCTCACATGTATGTTCTTCTCTAACTGTGCACTTTTCCAACAAGCCATGAAGACCAGATTAGCTTTTCTTGAGGGACAGGAAAACTGGTGGAAGATACAAATGAACACCACTGTCCTAACAGAAGGATCAAGATAATCCTTTGTCTTGAACCACGGGTGGATACACCCTGGAGTGAGTGAGGAGAGAAAGGGCAATTTAGAGGAAAAGGATGAAGGCAAGAGGTAGATTGACGAGGACAATTCTTTCTTCTAAAGGGCAAAAGAAAACATTATATATGAAAAAAAAAAAAAAGGGAAGGAAAAAAGGAAATTAAGATATCCCCAGAGCAAGGATGGAAAAGCATATGAATGTTCACTACAAGCTTGGCCATGTTAGATCATAATATTAACTCTGTTGTTTAATATATTTTAAAACTAACATGAACTCAGTACAAACAGGAAATGTCATTTTTCCATACCATTTGTATACAGGCAGACATTAAATAAAAGACTTACTTATCCAAAAGCATGGGGTAAAAACTACAGAGCAAAGAAACACCCTAGAAGCATTGCTACCATGTCTTTTCTTTGCCTATATCAACTGCAAAGTCATGTTCAGTATCATTTTAGTTAACTCTGCTCCCAGGCACTTGTTCTAATATAACCTGTTTCTCAGATAACAAGAGACACTAAAAGCAAATAAGAAATAGGTGTCCTTTTTATTAGTGTTTTAGCTTGGGATTTTCAAATGAGACTTAGTACTATGGCAGCTAATTCTTTTAGGTGTCTCCATCTTTTTAAAGATGTTCTTAATGAAATTTTGGGTTGGATTATGGGTGAAGGTCAACCTTGCTGGGGTACTGGGGGATCACTGTAAAGAACCAGCCGTCCATTTGTGAGCCTCTGATACACAGAGTTTTCAGCTTCTTGAAAAGATTGCATCATTGTGTGCACTGGTGCATTGTGTGCAGCTGGTTCTCTTAGAAGCAAGCATGCTGTTTTTTCAAACCATTTCACACAAATCCCACCACTTCAGTTCTCACATAACAATGCCCATGTAAACAATGCTTAACAACTGGGCCCTTCTTTTTAATTGACTGATTGTAGGCACTTCTATGGAAATACGTCTGAAGTGTAGTTTGTGAAACATGTTAAAAAAGTGTTTGATGTAAAATAAGCGCTAGACATTTAACAGTGCAAAAATAGTCAAAATCTGTAGATGAAAAATCCATTTCTAAGAGCCTCAGCCTGTAATATTGTCTTAGTAAAGTCGATCTTTTAAGTTAAATTGCATTCTGGTGTAATAACCTTTTACAAATAAAGTTACTAATACAAATGTACTGGTTAGTACCTGTTAACATAAAACATGGCAATTAGTTATTTTGATTTGTCTCCATCTACAGCTAATAGATAGCAATTTTGTAAAAAACACAAACAAAACCAACACTACATTTTTTATGTTTAATGTGTTTTCATTGTTTTAACAAATACAAACTACTTAATGTTTACACTGTCTAATCCAGCCCTGTCTTTTAGGAGGTTCATCTCTGTATATATATATATTTCCCCATAAGAATATACAATTGCTTTTGAAATTTTTGTTGGTGAGTGGTAAATAATACACCACGGCATGGATTCAAAAGCACTTAAGTTGATGGTCTTTCAGATGTGTAATCAATTCAAATGGGACTAGTAAAATTGTGGTGTAATTGCAGCCATTTGTTTAAAATTTGTACATTAATTATTTTTCTCAAAAATTAGTATGTGAAGTACTTACTTAACATTTTCCATTACAGATGATCTTGCATACTAAAGTTATGGAGATCTCAACAGTAAAGCAACATATTTAATTGGACTGCTGCTTTTAAACTGTTTGAAGAAGTGAGGGGAAATAAAGTTCATCTTAAAATCTGTACATGGAAATAATTTTAAGCTTCATGAACTACACATTTCTTTAATTTCTTTTCTTTTTTTTAAACAAGTTGTAACATCAAAGATGCCAAAGGGTAATATAAGCTACAATAATATTCAACAGAACTTAACCTAGACCTTATGTTGTAATAATTTATTCAAATTAACTGTATTCTTCTGTATTTATATTTTCGGTATTTATTATGAATGATATGGAATTTGATGTATTTATTGTGGCTTATTACTGCAGTGTATATATTACAAAAATGAGCATTTTTAAGTCTTAACATTAGTTTTTTTGTTAATTAGTGGCACTTGTATCGGCTGTATTTTTATTATATATTGTACAATATATATTGTCCATTTGTTTGCAATGAAGTAAAACAGGTTTCTACGTTACATCATGGCTGCCAGTGCATTGTGCATCTTATTTCTACTATGCATTCACTAGACACTCCTCTCTCATCTAACAGAGCCAGAATTAGTAGTGCACCTCCTCCTGCAGAGCCTCTAAAGATGCTCTGGGAAATTTCAAGCGTTTCTCCCATTCCTCATAGTCTGATAGCTTGAGGAGAAACAGGTTTGGTTTGCTTTTTACTGTTGGTGTTGTTTTTCTAATTTAACCAGCATATACATATTTAAGAAGTGAACAGAAATGCCTTGTTAGGTATATCCATTTGCCCTTTAACGATACTACTGCCTACACTTTTCTTTGGCCAATGTAATAAACTACATTGATTCATCTGTACCTATTGTGGTGAATTTAATAATTTTGGTTGTAAGTTAATGAAAGAATCGTTTTCAACAGCTGTTGGAAAAAAAAAATTTGCAACAGCTCTCTCTGGTGGACAATTTGCAGTAATTTTATACAACAAATAATTTCAATGGCTACAATGGCACATAAAGCATACTGTTAAATTTCAGAACAACTGCTTAATTATTTTGAAAACTGATCAGCATTGCTTCGTTATGAAAATAGTCAACAATCACAGGTCTCTGCTGTCTTTTTATGCTGATATTTCTTAAAATTGAGCCGTACATTTGTAAAAGGTAAGTTGTCCTTAAGTGTGCATTAATGACAAATTGCATATGGCTAAATTATTTGTATTTACAAAAACTGATAAAGGTCAGATGTTGTTCTCTAGACTATAAAAAAAAGTTCTCATAGGATTTATGGTAGCATTTGTTTTTAATTTGTTAGGAGTTACATGGAATGGAATAGGTTAACATCTGCTATCAGACAGCTTTTTGCATTGCCATGAACTATAGTTAACAGTGCTGCTTCAGGGCTTGCTAAGCCATACTGTTACAAAAAATTTTGTAAAACACCTTCCAGCACTAGTGTTCTAATTCAAGACATCAGGATCCCAATTCAGAAGTAAGACTTAACAAGGTTCAGTTGTAAGTTGATCTATTAATAGTACTTACGTAATTCTATACTCACGCTAGTATAAAGCAGCAATTACTCCTGAGGGTGATGAAACAAAATCCTCAGGTATGGTGAGCTGGCGAAGTCCCACTGCAGTTCATGGTGTCATAACCAGGTAGAGCCACGAGCAACCAGTGGGGCCTCTTGTTTGTGAGCAGGAGCTGCCCAGAGCCATAGGCCCTGAAGTCCCAGAACATTTAGGACCTGCTTTGTCCTGCTGGGAGTAAGGCTGAGCTGTCCTTGCCTGAAATCAAGCCTTCTTCAGCACTTTTGTGATTACTTTCCTGGATGTATAAGAGAACATGGTGGAATGGAGGTTAACACTGATGCTAGCTTTTCTGGTAACCTTTAGTTTACATAGCCATCTGATTGATGTATGGATTTTTACATGCTGTATATGTAACATTTCTTTTTTTCCCCTCCATGGGGGAAGAGCATAATACTATTGCTGAAAGTGCTTTAAATTTAAAAAAAAAAAAAAAAAAAAAAAAGGCAGTAAAAGAGCCAGAGAACCCCCTGCAACAAACTCTTGATTTTCAGCATGCCACTTATGTGAACATGAAAACATCCAGAAGAGCTGTAGATAATATGAGGCGGTTGAAGATGTTTTAGTTGGTTTTTAGACATGTCATCCAGCATTTAAAAAAAAATAAAAATTCTTCAATTCGATTAGCTTGGAGGAGAGTAAAGGCTTATGATTTACATGTCTGAGTTTGTACTATGACCACAATGTCTGCTGGACAAATGAAGATATTTGCTAAATATTTCTAATAGACATTTCAGCAGAAATTTCCTGCTAACAAGAGAGAAAGGAGTTCTGGAAGGAGGGTGACATGGTACAAAGTGGAGTGTAGCCCAAGGGAAAATTCAACTGATTTTTAAGCTCTCTAAGGTACAGTGATATAGCACCCTAGAGTATTTGTCTAGGGTGTTTTGGATTATGTAACAAACATTTCTTGGTTTCTGATAATAAAACGGGATTTAGTTTGCACAAGCTTTTGTTTGTATGGCTTAGTTTATATGCACATAACAAAATGCACTATGTGGGCAGACTGCAGAAACCATTTTTATTTCCACATTAACTGGTTTGAGTGCTAGAAGCTGTGGATAATGGGAAACCAGCCTTTGCGGAAGACACCTTCCAGTTGTTACCATGCAAAAAACATTTTTAGTTCTCTTTCTTCTAGCATTTCCCTTGGGCTTTTGGCTCCAGTCCCAAGAAAGTATTGGAAATGCACACTGGGGCCGCACATTACCTTTTTGGCCATACCTCTGCCTCTTCCTTCCCCTTCACATCAAAGGCACAGGCTGCCCCTCATCTCACTTGGTCTTTGCATGTCTCCATTTTTCCCCAAACTCCATCTTTCTTGCTCAAAGTTGCCACCAAAAATTAGGCTCTGCTCATGGCAGAGCTAAAGCAGAAGCCCAGCTTTTAGGCAGGCCCAGCCAACCCACAGAAACCAATTTTTGTTCCACAGCCAGCAAAAACATTGCAAGTCTACACTTCAACCACAGGTCTTGAATGAGTCAATAGGTGGCCTTCAGCTCTTAATTTCCAGTTAACTAGACAGGGAGGTAGTAGCCATGATTTGCCCTGAGCTCACTAGCTTTATTTCCCTTATTCCTTTTTCCTCTCTTGTTACATATTCCAGTCCCTTTTGAAAATACACACAGGAGCTCTTGGATTAACAGTCAGGCAAGTATATTCAGTGAATATTTCCTGGTCCTATAGTAGCAGAGTTCAAGATTTTAGGTAAGTGTTCTGTGTCATTGTGAACTGGTGTCCCCTGTTAAATTACAGATCATCTTATCTCATAGAAATCATTTAATATCAAAGCAAGGGTTAATAATAAAGCAAAGATTTTTAATTAGATGCAAGGTAATCTATGTAGACCAATGTTATTTTACTGAGCGGCCTTTAGAAGTACAATTAACCAATAGGAAGTGATAAAAACATACATAATGGTCTTCCTTGGCAACAGACCCAGTAGCTAGCAGCCTGTCAACTGACCAGTTATCAGTCACAAGGCATGTGATGATTTCTCTGATAGCATACCCATTGTCAACCACTTACCTTTTCCTGACAGCATGGCATGTCTGAAGTACAGAAGGTTTAGCCAAGTGGAGAAGAAAGCATCTAGACTTCTCAGACCTATATAATCTAGGAGGCACTGAGGCACTCCAAAAGAATCACTAATGCGGTGAACTTTGGTGCAAGTCATCATTAAGAAACCTCAACAGCACTTTGTGATTCTAACCTTGGAGCTCTTCCTTAAGGTGCCTACATATTTTTCCTGTGTGAATGCAATTTGTGACAATATTCTTCCCACCACAGATTCCACATTCCTTGCTACTTCACTTTTCCATCTTCTCCTCAAACTCTTACTGCCCTTCACTTGCACTGCTGTCCCCTACTTTTCTTGCTTTTCCTCCCACATCTCTGCTTTCCCCTAGCATTTCTCATAGTCACTTTTCCAAGTCCACTCTGTCCTTGACTTAGCCTCCCAGCTTTCTGCCTTTGTCACTGCTTTTCAATGTTATGCTTCTGTCCTTTAGGCTCCATCAGTTTTTCCTTCCATCAGATGGGCAGGAGGTTCCTTTTTCTCTTCCTTACGTATAAGTTAACATCTGCTAGGTATAAGCTACATTTCTTCTGCAGCTGTCCTCACCAGCCATTTGCACACAGCATCGACTGTTTATAGTCCATGATGAACGACTATATTATTTTCACTTCGGTCATTTACTAGTTTGAAAAGTTTCTCCATCTCCTACACATTCCCCAGGACTTACTGCTAGTTGCGGTGGTTTCAGGCCTCAGTCATACTGACTGAACCTGTATGGAAATTTGACTACATATAGCTGTAGCACTACTAAGTTTCACAAACCACATATTCACCTAAGTAGATCATCATTTTTTGCAACTGCATTGCCAAGACATTGCCAACCATACTATTGGTTGATACTGGTCTATTGCACATTGGGCTGTCTCATACTCCATTTCAGACTGCTAGAGACTTCCACCTTTCTGCTTCTTTTGAGGCAAAAAAGAGCTAAGAAAAGAAGGGAAACAAAATTAGTGATAACAGAAGACTGGGGAGGACAGCCCCCCAAGCTCCCACTTTAGAACCCTAGTTTTCTTCCACTTAACTTCTGCCCTCCCCCTAAGCCTCTTTCCTGGACAAATTCTGTTCTCTTTGCTGTTATCCTTTCAGTCATCCAATCCTTCATACTACTGCAGGCATTCCCTTCTTATACCAGACACTACCATATGTATTTCTCCTTCATGAACCCAAGCATCAAATATTTCATCCTGGAAGTTCAAAACCTTCTAACTTTATCCACAATATTTAAGACATTACTGGCCAGACAGGATTTACCTTCAGCTGTCTTTAGGCTCTAGTAATACTAGGTACAAAATTATAACTTAGTACATAAAGTATTCTATTCTGTAGGCTTGAAAAAAAATACAAGCACCATGATTGATTAAGAAGCTGTGAAAATATTTAACCTTATCTCAACACGATAGCTACAGTTGGTCAAGAACAATGAGAGAGGAAGAATAATGATTTGTTAAAACCAAAGCATTTTTACAGAAATTGTACTGGCTTCGGAGAACATTCAGTGAAACATCAGTAGAAAGAAACAGTGTTTCTTGCTAATTCACCGTATATGTTTATTATACAGACAAGATTTTTAAGGTCTGCAGAGCAATCCCATTAACTACGCTAACTAGGGATACAGGTCTTGGTACCTGTCACTACTTCAGTGGGTGGTCTTAAAGGATCCAGACCCCCTACAAATGCAAAAATCAGGTCAAGGAATCCTGGGGAACCAGAAACAGAGCATATACCTGATTGACTCCAGTTAAGCAAAAAAATTGTTTCAAAAATAAAAATGGGCATTTCCAGCAGAAATTTTATGAAAGACATTCAGAAAAGCAATGTCATGAGAAAGTAAATTCTAACAAGCCAAAAAAACCTCAGTATGTATTAACCTATGGCTGTTGAGTCCCCCAAACCCTGTCTGGCTGTCTTACCTTCCAGAAGCTTCTATTTTTGCCAAAAAAATGCACTTAAGCCTTTGAAATTATGCTACTGCGTATGTCCAGTGGCGCCAACATTCTGGCTGACTTCCTAAACAGAGTTAAGGAGAAAACAGATACTGAGAATCTAGAAATCAGGTTATCTCTGCATTTAAACTGACATCGGCAAGCATGGAAACCATCCTGGTTATAGCAGTGGCTTCCTTTTGCCCTGGAATAGGTGGATGATTGAGATTGCTCATGGTAAAGAGAAGGCAGACACAGTGATGTCCGCTTAAAAGTTGGGAGGTTAAAGGGACTGTCAGGAGGAAGGAAGAAAAATCTAGTGGGATAGTCACATTCAAAAGAAGAACTACTTGATTCTCATCCCTCTCTCTGTACTTTGGAGCAGTCTAACAGTAATGACATACTACTAGCAGCAGTTTCTATCGCTGCTTTTGAGTTGTGCTGAGTCAACTTATTACAGTCCAAAATTCAGCTGTTTAATGAAGGGAGACAGCTCTCCAGTCACCCTCTTACTTTGGTCTGGTAACTAGCTCTACCTGAAACACTGAAAGGATCTTTTTAAAACCCACCAAATCACAATGGATTTCATATTCCCAAGATGATGCCTAACCTGCCTCAATCAGGTAGGCCATAACATAGTGCCTCGGCCATCAGTTGATACCTTCCATAATTAGTCAGCCTCATCTTAGGACAAGCCAGTCCAATTCAACTGAGAATAAAATTTCACATACAGTATCTGGGAACATAATATTTTAGGGTAGCATATTTGTTTTGAGGTCCTTATCCCTAGGAAATTCTCCACTCTTAACAAAAAGCTTTCCTTGTGCTTTGTGCACTCTAACACAATGCAGCATGAGAAATACACCAGGGATAAAGCACAGGAATTTTAAAAAAAATAAACCATAACAACTAGCCACTTTAATGTGCATTGTTCAAGTATAATATTATAAAGTATTATTATTAGTAGTAAATAAAGTGTGTGAAAAGTTGATCAAATATGTATCTAAAAAGGGAAGCCAGGATATATAGTTTTAGTAAGAAACTAACAAAAGTTGAGGTATCACATTAGCCGTCTTCTAGTTCAGTTGCAGACAGAAACAATACCAAATGAGAATAAAGGTATTTCATATAATAAAAAAAAAAAAAAAAAAAAAAAATCAATTTGAAGTTTTAATTCCAGTTGACACCCCTTCAAAATTCGAAGCTGTACAGCACTGAGCTGTAAACCAGAGAGAAGAAAAATAATGATTTGACATGCAAACCATAGATTAAAATGAGAAAAGAAGAAATTAAATTAGGAACAGAAAAAAAAAACCCTACAAAAATTAAAATATTAAGCGAACAAGGGTACTATTTGAAACATCTATGTTTGAGATTAATTTTTGTAGGGTTGCTGGTTGTAGTAGTAAATGCCACTTTAGCAACGTAAATATTATTCATTAAACAATTCTTATTCCTTACCGGCAAGCTTTTTTATTCCTGAAACTCCTCTATCTGATGTAAAGAGATACAGTACCTATCAGAAAATACAGCATTTCTGGTTTTTATTTTGCACAAGGAGCTGAATTGTCATTTCCTAGCTTTTCAGTGTGTGAATATAATGTTGATCTGATTCTAAACAACTTTTAAATGCAATTTCCCATCATAACACCAATCAACCAGAACCTCCATCATGTAAAACTATTACATGAGGAAGAGGGTTGGGCAGAAATATGACATTCACTTTTGGGGGGATTTTACTTTTGTTTGCTGAGCCTGGGAACATCAGTGTGTAATTTTAGTCTCTGTATGGAATGCTGTACAGTTTTAAATCATTGTATCCATTCCCCCCCAAAAACAAAGGGCACCCAGTCTAGACAGATATTTCCAATACAGCTCTTTCCCCATCCATCTAGCTCCTTCCTAGTCTGATTTTCTTTTCCTCTTCTGGTTTCCAAGCCTTTGATAATGCTTTACTTTTGAAAGGTTTTTGTCTTCCTTTAATAATGGTACTCTTGTATGAATTTCTCCCTCAGACAGCATAGAAACTGAACAAGACATGCTAAATTTATTATTGCTACCCCTTATAAAATATAAAGCCAAGCTAACATTTACATTATAAAGGACAGAATCAGATATTGTAGATTTAACTTTAAAAATATACTTTTTAAAAACTTTTGAAGAGGGCAACATAAAGTGAAGGGTTAATGCAGCAAAGCTTTTTAATAAAAATCCATGGGGTTTTTGTTGTTGTTGTTTTTTTTTGTTTGTTTGTTTGGTTTTTTTTAACATCATAATATTAAACTACCACTTGAAATATTATTGTGCTATTGACACAAGCGCAGTTTTGGACAGTATGTTTTAGTGATTAAGTCCCTACTTGAAGAATTCAGGAGATATATTAAAATACAGAAAAGATTACATGTCCCTTCCTTGGAACATTTGATAGAAAGTACAACCTTAAAGGAGATCTGTGCATAAGAAGTTCAAAGGACTGGCTATAGTTCTGACAGCCACTGAAATCAAGACCCCTACATCTCAATCTAATGTTATAATCTTGATCAGATGCATAAGATTATATCAGGCTAATTCAAAAAATGTGGGAGATTATTCTTTAAGAGGAAAGTAGTTTCCACAAGTTCTTTCAGTTTCATGTACTTCTCAGTTACAGTAATTCAACATATTTAAAGAAATATATACAGCAAAACATAAAGTACAGAAAAGTTAGTACTGCACTGTAGAACATACTATAATTACTCAAGAGAATCATGCTGGAGGAGTAAGTTATGCCAAGGAGAACATCTGCTTCTGCCCCCTAAAAAACCCTGTAAAATAGTTTAGTTTTCAGGAAAGATTGAAGACTGATGCTAGAAAAGCACAGAGAAGATGCACAATAACTAATACTTGAACTGCTTGCAATTTTTCTTACTGCTGCTTTGTTATTACTTTTGAAAAATGTAATTAACTTTCAAAAAAAATCTTTTCTAAACCTCCAATCATATTTACAGATCTGCTGTTGATCTTCTAAAATTGTATGATATCTATATGTATACACACACATATATATACATATTTGGAAGTGCAATGCTCAATGTAGACACAGAAGTTAATTTCAGATGTTCAAACAAAATAGAACAAAAAAAGTCACTTAATGCCTTCCACTGTTTATAAATCTGCTTCCCTCTTTTCTGGTAGGTAGTAGGGAGTCCAAGTAAACTCAATTGCTGTTGTAATAAGTACTGCAAAAACACAGACTAAAATGTCACTCATAGTTTAAAGAACAGACAGTAAGCATTTAAAAAAAAAAAAAAAAATTAGAGTGTTTCCAATAGTAGCAATGGTTAAAAAAACTACATTAAAGTGTATTGTGAATTTTTGACTATTGACCTATGTTAGGCCAGAAAAGAAGTCTCGAAAAATGAAAGGAAAATCTGAAAGAGGATTTTAAATCACAGAATAAATTTTCCCGTTCCACAGCTAGAACTGAACACAAAATATAATAATCAGGTGACCTACTATACCTAATCTTTGTAGGAAACAGAGTGACAAGTACATATATTGCTATATCTGCTATAATATGGTCTTAGATTACCAACTAGAAAAACAAAAAAGACAAAGTGGAGCTCCTCTAGCACTGCTCATGAAAAGATTCCTAACTCCAAGTTCAACAGAACACTTGTTTCCTTGCAATTTAAATTCTATCCGGGTTTGGAATGTTACCTCTAAAAAGAAAAGTGGGTAATGAGTAGATAAATGATGTTTCATATATGCAAATTCCAATCTAACAAGTTTGTAAGAGAAACAGGTTGCATGAAGAAATTACCCTTTAGTGGTATTAAAAATAATATAATACGTTTGCTGTATAACACAAACTAGGAACTTAAAGAACTCTGGTCCTTTTAAACAGTTATGCTAAATACGTTGTCTTCTAGAACAGGTTCCTTGAACACTCAGTTTCCATTTCATACCTGGGGATCAACACAGCACAGCTGCTGTCTTACGTAATGTCCCATCCTCTATTCATATTTGTTGAACAATTTTCTCATTGACCTGCATCCTATTTTTCCTCAACTCCTTCTCCAGTTTGTCAAGAGCATTTGTTGCCCTTCCAATATTGGTTTGATCTGTGAAAGTAATAAGAATACTTTGTATTCCATTACTGAATTATGGAAATATTTATCAGAGGGCACAGGCAGATCTTGGTGCAATGCCATTCGACACAGCCTTCCAGTTTCATGTGGCATTAATAACCCTTCCCAGTACAGTCTTTTTAACAGTTTATGTCCACACTGTAGCAAGTTATTTTAAGTCATATGGCTTTAACGTCACAGGATATTCTCACAGGTATCAACAAAAGCCTTACAGAAGCTAAGACATGACTCAAAAGCATGATTATCAAGCCAGAAAAAGAAATTAGCTTAAATTAATGGTCTGACAAATTCTTGCTGGTCCTTGCTTATTCACTTGTTGTCTTTTAGATGACTTAGAACTACTGAAAGGATTTCTTCTTGCTTTTCTTCAGAAGCTGAATTCATTAGTCAGATACTGTTAAATTAACCAGATATATGTTCCCTCCCCTGTTAGAAATGAAAAAACCCTACATCATCATCCATCCATCCATCCACCAGACTCTACAGATAAATTAGTATTTATATGTAATGATATTGTTTATTTACCAGGACAATAGGACAAATTTAATATTAGTGTATTTTGTCCTATTCAATCTTTAATACCCACCCCTTCAAATCTATTCTCAGCTTTGTATTTGATCATGCAGCCAAATATTTTTCTTTGTCTTCACTTTAAAAATTTGAATTTTATTTTCTTTTGGCAGCCATGAAATTTTCCTTAATCACCCTCCTCTTATGAGTACAGTACTTAAAGGAAATACTAAGCATTTCCTAAAATACAGTTACTAGCTGCATCTAACTACACCTGATCTTATTGTTCAATTTTCCACTGTTATGTGCACCTTTCTTGAGATTCAGATGATTAAAGAGTTCATTACTAAGCTGGTTGCTATTATATCTCCTATTTTCTTCCATTTGAATAGATATAGATGTTCAACTCAATTCTTTCAACAAGATGCAAAGTCTAAGTACCTTTCTACCTTTGATGTTTCCCATCCTTACTTAATAACACTGGCACTTCTAGACAACAGTCTTTTCCTTGTCTTTATTCTGCTGCTTCCTTCCCTTCCTAGAAGTTTATTATTTTAATTTCATAGCCATTTTCCTCCCATATCATAACACATGCAAATTTAAGGTTATTTTTAAACCTTCATAATTTGCATAAACCAATTAACTCTTCTCCAGATCAGAATATAAAATTTTATTATGAAATAGAGTTTGCCTTATTAAAGTGCAATTTTATGTGATCTTAGATGCTTTAAGGGTTGGATGGTCATTAATCTCACATTCATACCCTGAAGTAGACATTTTCAAGTAAGCGTATATCTCTGTTCTAAAGAGCACATTTCTTGCATGAAGGCCTAAGATAATCACAGTCAGAAAATGGGCATGATTGGTGTTTGCAAGGGAAGACCAACTGGAGGGTGTTTAACAACTATGCATCCAGTAAAATAACCAAAGAAATATATATGTATGTTTTTAAATACTTAATCAAAGGAAGACTATTTATGAAGTCATAGCTCTACATGACCTATTGAAGTATACTTGTGGATGCTTACAAGAATACAATATTTCATGAAGAGGGCTAGCAGAATAGCTAGGAAGGCCAAGGTCTCACTTGGACTGATAAAACTGAGGTCAGTCCTTTGTAAAAAAAGGGGGAAACAGCAAGAACAAGAAAAAAAAAAAGAACATGCAAATGTTCGCACAAGAAATTACGTACAGATAACATTAGGAACCTGTTAGCTAAACATTGCATAAAATCACTAAAAGCTACCAAAAAAAGTGGGTTCGGTAGATAACATGTAATTTAAAAGCAATAATGAACAAAATGCTGAAAAAATGTGTTAATGTTAAGCAGCTCGGAAATCTATTCCTATATAACTTCATAATAAATTTTAAAGTTCATGAAATATAAAAAACCTATACAAAAAGTTTTGGCTAAACAAAAGGAGATTAATGTCAGAATAAGCAGATTTTCCATTAAAATAATCATACGTACAAATTTCAGTAAGAATGATTTTTTTTCTTCTACAAAAGAAGAATTGACTTGCTGGAAGCTGAGCACAGTGTGGTAGCCTACTTGGCTTTAACCTGAAGGTAAAATATTTAATTTTTTCAAGTGAATGAACTTAAAAAATACTGAGAAAGGTGCAGTGAGTAAATGATTAAAAAAAAAAAAAAATTAGTCAACCAATTGAGCATAAAAATATACATATAAAGTGTCTTGGTTTTTAGACAGTATACGATAATTTCTCGTAATTCTACAGAGAAAACTAGTCTTCAGAAGTACTTACAGTATGTGGAAAAACAATATACATATGGTCCCCAAGGTGAAAGAGGACTATAGGATCCATGAATCAGTGGTCAATATATAAAGTCTTATCATAGAAATATTGTAAACATTTTTCTTAATTTGGATCTCAATCATCTTTGGTATAACAGACTCCTAGGGAATCTCGGATGACACATTTTACATCCAACTTAAATAAGAGGAAAAAGAAACTTTAAACATTTTGCATTTAAAGTATGCATCACTTAAAAATGCAGTATACATATATGATCACAGTTTAGAATGGATCTTTTCTTTTAATAAAAATGCTTCTGGCCTATAAATATCAAATCTTAATTGTTCTGGCCAAAGATCCACTTCTGGAAGGGGTCTGAAGGATTACAGGATGCCAAACTCGGATGCTCTCCATTTCCTGTAAGGCACATATGTAGTGCTGCATTGTACAGAGTTTGATCCTAAAGTGGGTAAAAAAGGAGGGAAAAAAAAGAAAGTGAACAAACAATGAGCATGCTATTTCCCCCCCCTCTTTTTTTCCCAAGTTCATTGTTGTTAAAGAATAAGGCCATACAGAGAGTGCAGACGGGGGCCAGCAAACAAATATTAGTAGTATGCAAGTGCCAACTTATTTTGTTAGTAAATTTTTTTAAATTATTTTAAAAAAAACCCACAAAACATTTGGATTGACTTCCAGGTGGATGCTGAGACACACACTAAAGGACCAACTGTTTTTGTAAGTGACATTTCTACTTTATATTTAAACTAGTGAAATCATCAAGTTTTGAGCTGGTAATTGAAAAGCTGAAATTATCTATATTTCCCTCCCAGAAATAAACTTACTCCTTTTTGGCTTTTGAGTTTTGTTTCATTGGGGTTTTCTGTTTTGTTGGAAATCAAAAATTAACTCATATGAAAAATCACTGATAAAAATGCTGATTCACTGCACAGTCCAAATACCTTTTGATGCAGCCATTGCTCTTCTCCAACAGCGAAGGTTTTCTGGCCTTTGTAGTTACATTCGCGAAGATGCACAGGTCCTTTAGAAGCATGCAGACAAAGTTCCTTCTGAATGTTATGTCGAATTTCATGGTGTGCAGAATATTCAAAGTACTATTTAAATAAGTTTTAAAAGGTTCAGTAAATAAACACAAACAAGAGTATTAAACTAAATTTACCCTTTGAAATTCCAAAACACAAATAGATTTGTTATTCAACAATTTGAGACTACAGAATAATTTTCTCTGATCTTTAGCATGTATGCTTTAAAAGTGGTTACAAAACTGAAAACATTTTTTAATACTAATGCAATGGAATATATTTAGAAATCCTTAGATGTATAAATTGCAAATGACACCTTGTGTATTATGATGCAAGATCTCATTGCTTGCTCCCCCAGGAATCATATATAATTCAAGGAGACAAACTGAAGAGTGGAGACAGTTGTATGGATAACTTAAAATTTGGCATTTCTTAACTTTAAAAATCTTTATTCAATTTTTGTTGCTGGATTATTTTTTTTCCTTAGAGCAACAACAAAAAATAATTTGTTACATGGAACAATACTGATTGCTGTATGTCAACTTCTGCTGCTTGATCTAAACCATAATGCTAACAATAGGATGCTGTTATGTTCTCATGAGCTAGCCATTCAAAAAGTAATGGAAGCATGTATTTTGTGAGTGAATTTCACCATTTTTTCCTGACAGCAGAGTACTCTTAAGGCTCAGGAATTCTAGGCTATAATTCCAGTCTTAAAAGGGATTTAATTCTAACCGTTTCAGACACAGCTGTCCTTTTATACCTCTAGTCCTACCCTACCATCCTTTCTCCCTCATTAAATAGCAGAGTTCCTATCATTACATCCCACTACCACTGTTTCTTGTCTCCATATGTCAGCCTTCTTCACCATATCTTTCCTTTGACTATTAAGACCAGGCTCAGTTAGCTCCCTGTGGCTTTCAACTGTCTGTCCAATTGGTCAACTTCCGCCTCCTCACTGCCTTGGCATCAATGGGAATAGCACTGAGGAACAAACACGCATCTCACTCTTAAGTCTCTGCACCCAAGTCCCTGAAACAGGTGCTGATAGGAGTGACCTGCTTAGTTACTTAGCTCTCAGACATAGTAATTCAGTCTAAATCTGTTACTCTGACTTAATCTGTTCTGGTTTATCTTTTGAACTCCAACATCCCTACAAGCCCTGAAAATATGACTTGAAAGCTAGGTTTAATTTTGGATATTGAGATGCTATTGAGATGGACGTGTTCCCAGCCCCAGAATATTCTAAAAAGGAAAAATGATAAACAGTTGATGTACAACTCTGAAAACTAGGTTCTCTCTTCCACTCCATTCTCCTACCTCAAATATATGGATGAAGACAACAGGTAGCACAGAAAATGTCAGCCTACACTGGTAAAGTCTGGTAAAGAACATAAAACTGAAAATAGGGTATTGTAATGAGAAGGGTTAAGTAAGCAAATATGCATACCTCTTATACTTTGCCAACAAAACCTATATTAAAATTCTCTGAAGGCTGGCATTTAAAGGGATTCAGACTGTTATTTTATGGCAGGAGGAAAAACAAAAAACACAACACTTGAAAGCACAGAGTTTTAGTACAGTCCAAGATAACTTAGAGAGAGATGACAATAGAAGCATACAGCAGATCTCTTAATACAATGTCTTGGTACAGTGTTCCTGTGTTAATGACTCTGACAATGTGAAAAGGCTAATACAGTATTAATCCACAACAGAATAAAAAAAAAGTTCAGTACTGTAAGAAGCTAACATAACAGGGTAGTTTTTAATCTAGACAGTTTTGCATCTCCCACAAAAATTGATTAGGAAAGCATTAACTAACTAGGATCATGTGTCTGAGTTTTCACAGTGCCATCAATGGATGGCTTTTAAGATTGAAGATTTTATTTAAAAAAAAGAAAAATTACAACTATATTCTAAAAATACTTCTAAACCTTTGTTGACCTTTAGTTTACAGTTGATAAATTTTATTCACCAAATAACTCTTTAAGGCAACAGAGAAGTGTTCATTTCTGAGCAGGGAAGGAGACGTTACTTTTATTAGTATTACAGCAGTGCCTGAAGGATTCAGTATCTGACATCTATTGTAAGTCATGCTGTAGAAGAAACAGTGCACCGTTGCAGCCTCCAAGAGCTATGCATCAAAGAGAGCTCCTCTTGGACAAATTCAATCATATTGTTCACTTGCATTAGCCAGTACAGGATAGACCACTTTGACCTCACATTATGAGGCTGCAAGCATGATAGGGAAGGTGGCTCAGTCCTGACCACTTGGTCTCTCATTGGCCGGATTCCCACCATCTTCCTTGACAGTGCGAGTCCTGGTGGCAGAGAAAGAAGCAATAGGAGGAAGCATAAGGAAAGGAAGAATTAAGACAACACTTACAAGAAAGTAGTAAGGGTAGGATGAAAAGATTTTGCACAGAAAGGAGAGATCAAGTGAAGCAGTGCAATTGTGTTAAAAATCTGAATCTGTATGCCGGACATAAAATGTTAGAATTGGGACACAACATGAAGAGCAGTATGAAATTTTCCTTGAACAATATATATAGGAATTAACACTTAAAAAAAAAAAAAAGTGAGAGAGAGAGATTGCATATTAAAAATTAGTCCATTTCTCTAAAGTAAATTAAAAGCTTTAATATGGTAAGGTTACAGTTGAATAGATCATAAAAATCAGGTATCAAATATCTTACCTGATTTCCTCCAAGTCCATGACAAGAATACATAATCAATGGTTTGCCACCGTGGTTATTTTCACCAACATCCAGACACATGCGGTTACCTGTATTTTTTAACTAAAGAAAGGAAGTTACCAGAAAAAAAAGAAAGAGGCTCAGTGGGGACGACAAAAAATTAAACTGTCTCATTTGCATACAAAACTAACCTTTGGCTTAACAACAATTACAGCTGTTAGTTCATTTTTACTTTCTGCTATGCTCAAATCTAAAATTCCTTGTCTCTCAGTTAATCTTTTCTAACCCAAAGCCTAGTAACTACGTTATGGCTGTCTACAGCCACACCCTGTAAATTATTAGGCTACTGGTGTACAAGGTTACTGTTACTCAAATTACAATTTGAACAGATACACATAAAATATTCAAAATTGGAGGAAGGGAAAGTTTTATTTGTAAATACATGCTAAACCTTCATATTCACCTCAAACTAAGAATTATTAGTTGTTTAATATTTTTTTGGTTTTAGCAATGCAATGGTCTTTAAAAAAAACCATACATATAACTATAAACACACATTTTCTCCATCATAAACCTAATTCTGAGAAGCAAACAGCTGTCCAGTTTTCCTTATTAACACAAACTAAAAATTTTCTCAGACTTCTTACTATATAAAGCTAAATTTACCTTGATAACTCAGGAAATCTCCCACCACCGGCTTAGTACTTTTGTCGTTTTAACTGTTAGTGATAGGCAGAATATTGCTTATCTTAGCAGGTTGTAAGATCATGTTAAGCAAGGCTACTGTTAGTTATTAAGAAGCTTTGCTTAAATTTCATATCATCATTGACAAAGCTATAAAATACTCAAATAGCAAGGTATGCAGAAGAGATTCTTTGTCCAGAGTAGTGACAGAAAACCCTAGGGCAGTTAATGATAGCCAAAATGTAAATGCTATGGCTAAGGTAGCACAAAAGATTAGTAAACTTCTTGGATTATGGAAGACTGTAGAGAATAATTAAAATTAAACTTACATATCCAGAAAACAAAGGATTCAGGTCTGGCACATATGCTTCTGGATAAACATTACTGAGATACCAGGTAAAATTTTTACACTGCAGACGCTGCCTTAAATCAAGTCTTTTTGAAATGTCTCCAAATGTTTTCTGTTAGAGGAAGGGAAGTAAGGATGGAAGAGAAATATACTAATGTTACTAATATCAATTGTGTACATATAAATCTATGATATTCTGTACTGTAGTATTAAACAAGTTTTAAGCTTCATTTGTTGATTTTTTATTTTTTTTTTTTTAAAATACTGTACTACTACTGTTACTGCTGTTTGTTTTTCAGTGTCATAACACCACTGACATCCTGCCTGCAGCATTTCAAAGCATGGGCAAGAAAAATACAATACAACATGGAAACAAGAGAAGTATCCTTAGTCCCAAGAGTTAACACAGTGCCATGAACTGGGAAAGTACAAACAAGACCATTCTGATGGCAGCTATAAAGCTAACTGATCTCACGAAAAGGAGTGAGCCGAAATAATGAATTGGATTAATTGAATAATTAGCATAGCAGTGAGTACAATGCAGAATGTTCCAGAGAAAATTCAGTTGTCTAGCTGCTAAACATGCTTAGGAAATCTAATGCTATTAGTGATACAACAGTCACAAAGATTTATCATACGAAGGGAGAAAAAATAGCTTCTTGAAGAAAACTCTAGATTCCAGATGGTGAAAGACCAAAGCTCAGAAAACTCACAAAAATAAATAAACCAACAGCCAGCCACCCTGAATTTAACTTAAGTTTTTAAGCAGATAGACAGGATAGATATCTATCATTGAATAAGCTTTATTCTGCAGCTAGAGAACAACAAAACCTGCTTTTTAAGTAAAAATACTAAGCAACTTGAGAGCAATGAGAAATTATGTTTCTCACTCCAAGAAATAAGTTAGTTTGCATTTTATATGCTCAGTAGCTTTTCTTATGCTCTTCTGGTAGTTCCAGTAGCTTCTCAATGCAAGCAACTCAGGATTTTAGAGAATGTATGAAAAAAACCCTACCAATCAAAAAAACCCACAACACAAAATGACACTATCACCACCCAAACACTTAAGTTTTTTCAAGTTTGTTGGGGCTATACCATTAAGCAAACTGAACTCTGTCTTTTCATTAAAATATCTAGAATCCTTACGTACTTTGTCAATAAATAACTTTTGCTCACCAAAACTTTCAACGCAGCAAGTGTGATTTCTAATACCACCACCACCACCTACTTGTTTCACAATTTTTGCTGCCTCTGTGTTTCTTCGGTAAAATATTTCTTTATATTCATCCATCCACACTTCTGCAAGGCGGACTTGATTACGTGTGATCACTTGAGTACCTTTTGGAAAAGTATGGGGACTCTTGCTGCGAAAGACATGGCCAACAACAGAGCAAGGCATGATCTCCAACTGTCCACCACATTGCCATACCTAATAATAACATTTTTTGTGTAAGTGCACTGCAATTAAAATTAAGGGGATGGAAAAAAAAATTCAGCAATGTTATTGTTCACCAGAAAAAAACCCAAACCACTAACAATAGTGCATATATCAGGCATACAATAAGTGAATTTCCTAATCAGGTAAGCCCTGGAAATGTACATTTCAGCTATCAACCCTAAACACATTAAAAAAAAAAAAAAAAAAATCAGTTCAGTGAACATGTTTGTATTTTCTTTCATAGGTCATTAGTAGTTCATTTTCCGTGTCCTAGTTGGCTGATTCAGCGGAGAAGTCAAGACCTAATACTAATTTGCCCTCAAAAATCCTGTACACTGTCAGTATAGAGACCCCTGTTAATTAAGTAGCTAAAC
This sequence comes from Aquila chrysaetos chrysaetos, assembly GCF_900496995.4. Classification (NCBI taxonomy): domain Eukaryota; kingdom Metazoa; phylum Chordata; class Aves; order Accipitriformes; family Accipitridae; genus Aquila; species Aquila chrysaetos. The sequence continues at coordinate 32,890,996 of NC_044009.1, read as the reverse complement.
TTACTCTGAAAGACATTTCTATATTTTCACCTCCCCATATTTCCATTTCTTCATCATAGCTTCCAATGCGTTCAAAGTAGTCTTTTGATATTGAAAAGAGACCTCCAGCAAAAGTAGGTGTTCTGCAAAAAGAGAAATTTACTGAGGAAGACAGGATTCAAATAGGTAGGTTTTTTAAAATATAGATGTAAAAGCATGGTATAACTGTTCTAGGAAGTTCCCATGCATTTGTCAGTGTTTCACTACATTGATATATTTTCCTGGCATAGATAACACTTCAGGCAATTAAATCTGCCCACATCGAGTCTCATTTGACAGTTTAATTGTCATTTATTAACAACCTGTTTAGACTAATGACTGCTGATATAGAAGACAGCATCAGGAAAAATAACACATTTTTTCTGTGTGGAGGATATCAAGTGGTTATTACTCCTCCAAACCAGTAACCTGTCTGTGGCCAAAGCACATAAAATTATCATCAAATGCACCACTGTAACAGTCTAGTATTTTGGTGCACTGAATGTTTGTTATTATCCCTTCAGGGTTGATGAATGACGAGCCAGAATCTGTGGTACTGTCTCTGAAAAGAACTCTTTTTAATCCTCCTCTTCCCTCTCCCTCCTGATGAAAAAAATATATAGAAATTGCTTATTATGTTCCTACTGTATGTAGAAAAAAGGTAAAGCAGAGCAATTACTGTCTTAAGGAAGCTATATTTTCACGAAAGCTTTAAAATTTACAATGTGGTTCTTAAAGAAAGTATTACAAAGACCATCTAAGATGCTAAGACTTCTAATCATAATCATCTGAAGAACTAGTTCATATACAAACTGCTGTGCATAACAAAAAACCATGAAAACTAAAGGATTTAAAATATTATTCAAATTATGTTTACCTAATTGGATAGGTTTCATCTTTTCTTCTTTTATTTTCATGTTTAGGAAGAGACTCCCATCCAAATGACAAACTCCAGTCAAAATTTCCTCTGTTGTGGCTGTGCCCGTAAGGAGATGGTTTACTGAATTCAAAAGTATTGAGATCTATAGAAGCAATATCAGGGCTTACAACAGCAACAGGGTTTTCAGCTATTCTTGCCAATAATGGCTCTAACCAGCCATAAAAACATTCACCTATGGAGAAAATGGGAACAAGCACTGAATTTTTACTTCACTATAAAGTAGTACACAGGGAATATTTTAACATGCCCACAGCAAGCCAATATGCACTGCTTTTAAATAACATTGCTAATTATATTTTCAATAATATAAAATAGCAATAGGAAAGATGATACATTGCTAATGTTCATAATTGATAAAAAAATCTGCATCATTATAACGCTGTTCTCCTCTTTGATTTAAACAGACATGGCATAGTTACAGGTTACACTTACAGTGAGCATCCAGAAAGGTGAGGGTCTCTCCTGTTGCTGCTGAAGCTCCCAACAACCGTGCAGTGATTAGACCCTTTCTTTCCTTTTGACGGACTACTTTAACTATTTGAAATTGTTTCACATATTCATCTAGTTTACCATGCAAGTATTCTAGAACGACAAATCAGTTTCAGGATATTGAGTGTATATACATGCCACTGCCTAAAATTTTACATTGTTAAACTAACAGGATAAACAATTCAGACTAATCCCAGGAATGACCTCAACACCAAAGCAGTAAACAATTCCTGACTCTGGATCGTTATTTTAGAGGCTATGTTTTGTTGGGGGTGTGGGCGTAGGAAGAGGTGACTGGCAGAGAACAGGAGGTGGAACACAAAAAATGTTCTACAAGAGAAAGGACATGTGCTAGCACATCTCTTCTGCAGTATTAACAGTTTGAGTATCAATTCAAAATCCATTTTCAGAGCAAATGGATCGTGTACCTACTTACTCGAGTTATCTGCAGAACATGCAAATTTTTTCCTTAATGATGGCACATTTTACACACAGTTTTCAAAGGCTACAATATTTACAACAGCAACAGAAGCTACATAAAAAGGCCTTTAAATGTACAAAATTTGAGAAACAACCGCACATCCCTCATTAAACATCCCACATCATCTTCCTTCCTCTGTCCATCCTTATTATTAATCTGTACTACTGAACACACTTCACATCCGAGTGTGGCAGTATCAGAACCCAGGACAGTCAATATACTAAATACAGACTTGCAAAAAGTGTAAATACATTAATATAAGCATGTATGTATAGACATGTTAATCTGAAGTTAAGCGTATAAAGTTTTTTGAACTTGCATTTGTGATCACGCTTAGTATACATTCAATTATTTTTGGCAGTCAGCTTGAGTATTGAAGATTATTCTTCCATTAAATAATTTTACTTTCTAGGAAAGACATTGCCCTTCATATTAATGTAATTAATTTGCATAAAGACAATCACTATGATAAAATGCAAATTGCTACAAGCATTGGATGATTTATCCTTGGATACTTTGTTCTATAAATTGTAATTGGTTTGAAGCACAAATTACAAAGCTACTTGTCATGCAACTAGTTATGCAGTTTAAGCAGCACTAGAATTGGAATAATCAGAAATGGGATTTAAAAACCTTTTAGAGGACAATAATTTCATATTTGATTACCTTATGAAAAAAAGATGGGGGAGAACTATTTTATAGAAAAAGAAAGGAACAAAACCACTTAGAATACCATTATACATGTTAATGGTGGTTAAGAGATATCCTCTTTTAACCAATTTATCTGCAATCCTAACATGTCTTAAATTAAAAAAAAAAAAAAACCAAATCAAGAGAAAATAGAAAGGCTTCTTACCATCTACACTGGCATCATCCACCAAAATAATCTCCTTTAGCAGTATGGCAGGAGATGTGTACATCACACTGTGAACGGTTCTGAGCAGAGTGGACCATGCTTCATTATGAAAAACTATTATAATACTTGTGGTTGGCAATGGTGGGCAACGCTTGAACTTTTGTTCAATGCACCTACAGATTAGAAAGTGCCAAATGTTACAAAATGGACAAAGAGTTTTGACTCAAACTCCTAAAAGAAACCCTTCTCTTTCTAGTACAAAGCTTTATATGTATGGACATTAAATATTTCAGCTTCTCAGCTTTCCATCCCAGTTTTGGAGCACAAAGGCAGGAGCTCCAACTGGAGAAGCTGTATAAAATATTTTTAAAAAATATGATGAATAAGAATGCCACTTGAACAACTGACTCAATTCTGCTTGTGTCTCACAAACATTTGAGGACATTTCATATAGCATCCAGGTCTTCTTCAAAAAGAAATGTTATTGTATTGAGCTGCAAAATCAGACTTCAAGTCAGCATTACTGTTGAAAGCGCAAAATACAAAGAAGAATATTTATTAGAAGAATGCAGAGTTTGCAAGGAAAACTAGAGCAAATCTAATTCAGAACTTCAAAATTTTGTAGAAACCATATAACTCTTAGGGCAGCATATCCCATTCAAGGGAAACAATTTTAAACCCATAGTTTTTCCAAGATTGATGTATTCTGAACATAAATTTAAATCCAATTGCAAGTCAAGGTGACAAGACAACACTTCTGTATTCATAAGCTGCACACTTACTGTTTATTGCCTGTCAACTTTAGAGACTGGAAGACTCTCCAAAGTAATTATCACAGCCATTGCCTCACAAAGTACACAGGCAAAAACTCACCAGTTATGCTCTAGCAAAGGTTATTGTGAGCTGCACCACGTGTAACGTGATATTCATACTACCAGAAGCAGCTCAGTAAGGCTAGTCACTTCTGACACAGATAGCTGAGAACGTAAAATCTGACACTGACAGAGAATGCTCATAATCAAAACCCACTCTACCCAAGTTGTTCAGTCCTCATTAATAAAATTTTTCAATACTACAAGACTGCTGAGATGTTCCATTGCCTTGTTAAACAGTTTACAATTCCTAATTATGCTGGTGGTTTTATTAACACTGAATACTAAAAAAAAAAGGCGGGGGGGGGGGGGGAATGGTGTTTAAACTGGGAAAAAGTTTAAACTACATTTTTAGTTCTCTTCTAAGTAAAACTCAGCAGGCTTCCAGAAAGTCACTCAAAAATTGTATCTTAAAGGCAATAGCAGAAAACCTTATTTAAATATGTTTACTTGGAATGCAAAACCATGAAAGAAGTGAGCCTTTCTAAACATTCTCGGCTTTTGCACTGTGGATCATTATGTACAGCCAACCATTATGTATAGCTAGGAGACTTTCTTAAACTATCACCTAATGTTGAACTCAAATCACTTTGCAGTCTGCATTTCTGACAAGTTTTTCAACTATCAGGACATACACATTTCAACATACTCAGGAGGTCGAGTGTCTGGTCCAAGATCTCGGTGTAAAGAAATCCTATCACTTGCAAATGCATTAAAACAGTGTTTTTCTTCTCCACGCTGTTTTTCTTTCTGTTCTTCTGAATTTAAGTTGATGGGTTTAAATGCTTTACCAGAAGCTCCAGGAGCATTAGGATCTTGAAGGGGTCGATCTAGAAAGGGTTTTAGTTCCACTGCAGTATAGTGTCCTGGCAAACAGCGTCTCTCTCCAGTAATCTTAGTTTGCCTAACAGGTGCTTTTATCTGCATTTTTGGCTTTGCACCTTTGATATTGTTCATAGCATTTAACATGAGACCTAACACATGACTTTTCTTCCCAACAACTGGCTCAATCCCTGCTTCATCTTTAAAATCTTGAACACCCACTTCTTTTTGTAATAAAAATAAAAATACCAGAAAGACAAACACAATAATGCTAAACTTCCAAAGTTTCCAGTGAAAAAATAATTTCTTGAATAGTTTAGGTGTTTTTTTCAAAGCCATTCTAGTTTTAAAAAATTATCACAAGACAAAAGTTTTGTGGATTATGTTCTTCAAATAGGTCACAGCATTTCTTGAAATTATAACACCTGTAAATTAAAACAAAAAGTATTAATTTAGACATCTAGTATATTCAACAATGTAAAACCACAAGAAATTAATAGGCAGAATTTTTTCACCACCCCAACTGTCAAACATTATGTGTCCATCACTTAAAGATACATCAAACCTATCTGTAAGATACCTAAAAAACACTTTCCCTGTTTTGGTTTGGGTTTTTTTTTGGTGTGTTTTTTGTTTTTGTTTTGTTTTTTTTGTTGTTGTTTTTGTTTTTTTTTTTTTAATACACTTCAAATAGAAGAACCAGAATGCAGGCGTACCACTAAGAACAAAACACTATTTCTACACAATGCCAGTACTTCACATTAATTTTCTCCCAAATCCTGAAAATTAAGTTGTTTAAAATCAGAGGAAAGTGTTGTTTTAAGTCTACCAGAAGCAGGGAATTTTAGGTCAATGATGGGATAGAAGACAAACAGATGGAATCAATGCAGTAAGTTCAAGTTGCATGTAAGAAATAGCCACATAAAAAGTGAACTATAAAGACAGGAAGGACTTCTCAATCAACTTATTTCAACAATTTAGAAATTTCCAATATAAAAAAAAAAATGCATTTCAAGATCACACTTAAGTAATCAGACTTCAAGTGGGAAATTTTTATATTAGTTTAGTTATGTAGTATACCTGTTCAATGCAGACTTACTACAGGTAATTTGGAGTAGGTTAATTTAGCCTGAGGAACAAGTAATCATTCTGTATATTTTTTCATTCACTTGTACTGCATTTTCCGGCATGTGCTGCTGCAACTTATCAAGAGAACATGTCAAAGAGCTCTCCTCTTTCAGGAACTCTGCCACTATTTTTTTCACAGACAAGTAATTATTCAGCGGCTTTCAAAGATGGGGAACTATGAAAAACAATTGAGGGCTACCAGAATGCAAGTGATTTGAATTAAATTCTCTCTGCAAAATTGGCAGTTTACAAGAAGGGGGAAAAAAAACCCCAGCCTGAATTCAAAGCACAGCTTTATTTTTGTGTAAGTTGTATGTATATGAACTGAGAAAAGAAATAAGCAGCATCTAGATAAAAGCCACAGTTAATTCCCACTTAATAACTACTGACCACAGAATTGCAAAAAATTGCTTTTCTATTTCATCCATTGAAATACAAATAGATTCTGCATTTCTTAATTGCAATTAACATATACTCAGGAAGACAGATAAGTTACAGAAAACAGAAAAAAACCTCACCTGGTATCCTTGAAGAATTTGCAGGATAAGTTAAGCATTCGGATTTGTTCACATTATAGTTTATTTCAAAGCTTATGTCAGCTTTTTTAATAAGCCCATACATTCAAACCACAGTATTACCATAGAGCTATTGTTATAAGAATGCAGAGGGGAAGCTCATTACAGCATTGCCACATAGCTACTAAAAGGTACCAAAAATGTGCTTCACAAGGCTCACAAAATTTCCAAGAAAACCCATTGAAAACATCCAGTCCACTTCTGTCTCACACATTATTTTCCCATTTTAATTTAGTGCTGAAAAAATTGTACTACAACACTGATACCTATACACTGCAAGACTACGACTAAAAACTTTCTTTCCTGATGAAAGGATTGCAACCAATTTACCAAAGTGCCCGATTAAAAATGCCTTGTTTTCTCACAATGTCTGGTGGGTTGATCTTGGCTGTCTGCTACACACCCACACAGCCACTCTTTCACTCCCCCTCCTCAACATGACAGCGGGGAGAAAATAAGATGGAAAAGCACATGGGTTGAGATAAGGACAGTGTGATCACTTATCCATTACTGTCACAGGGAAAACAGACTTGAGGATGATTATTTTTAATTGGCAATAAATTAAATTCGAGTAGGATAGTGAGAAACAAAGACAAAACTAAATCCACCTCCCCAGGCTCAACTTCACTCCTTCATTCCCAACTCTTCTACCTCCTTTCTCCCAAGTGGTGTAGAAGGGATGGAGAATGAGTGTTGGGGTCAGCTCTTAACACTTCATCTCTGCCACTCCTTCCTTTTCACACTTTTCCCCTGTTCCGACACGGGTTCTTTCCACGGGGTACAGTACTTCAGCAAAAACTGCTCCAGCATGGATCATCCACAGGTTGCAGTTCCTGCCAGGATATTGCTCCTGCATGGGCTCTTCATGGGCTGCATCTTCCTTCAGGGCATATGCACCTGCTACAGCATGGGGTTCTGCATGGGCTGCAGTATGGATATCTGCTCTAGCATGGTCCTTCATGGGCTGCAGAGAAGTATCTTCTTTACCATGGTCTTCTCCATGGGCTGCAGGGGAATATCTGCACTGGTGCCTGGAACACCTCCTCCCTTCCTTCTTCACTGACCTTGGTATCTGCAGGGTTGTTTCTCTCACATTTTCCTCACTCCCCTCTCTCACAGCTGCTGTGCAGCATTTTTTAGCCTTTCTGAAATACCTTATTGCAGAGGCACTACCTGCTACACTGGGTGGCTCAGCTTTGGCTAGCAGTGGGTCCATTTTAGAGCTGGCTGGAACCAGCTGTCTCCCACGCTGGGGCAGCCCCTGGTCTCTTCTCACAGAAGCCACCCTTGCAGTCATCCCCACCTCTCAACCTTGCCATGTAAATGCAATACACTATGTAACCCACTAAGCATAAGTACAGATCAGCACCCAGCAAGAAGACTGTAACTTGTAAAACTACCATTGCTAAATCTGCAATGGCTCTGCCTGAGTCTACAGCCTCTGCAACCTGTTAACCAGGAATGTTTACGTAACACCATAAAAAAGAAAATCACATTACTGTTTCTCAGTGCACCATGCACAAGCACATATGATATTAGTAAATCTTAAAGCTTGGGAATCAATAAGTAATATAAATGTATCTTCCTCAAATATAAAAAAGAAAACACATCTTATTTTTATGTTTGAAGCACTTAATATTATATGAGAGGCCTGGCAACTTCTTTATCTCACAAGCAGTCATTAGGCACAGTCAATCAGGCAAACACCCTGGGAGCAGGGCATTAGCATTGGTTGGCTGGTTGGTTTGATTCCAAACATTGTTGCCCTCAAATTTCTTTTATATCAGTAAACATGCAACAACGTTGCACCTTCCTCTAGGCCTCTTCCTCGTGGTAAAGAGACTTAAATTTGTCCGTGACAAGGGAAAGGTTAAGCTTTAATGAGCATGATGGTATAAGGTATGTCAAGAGAAGAGAGGTTAAAGTTAATTCTGTATAGCAACACTATTTTACACTGAAATTATGCTTAAATCTGAGAACTTAATCAGTATTTTAGTCAAATATTTATGACTGTTGTCTTCTTGTTTTAGCGAGCTGACATGAGACTACTCAAAGGGTAGAAAAATTACATGGTATGGCTACATATCTGTTATCTGCCTTTGCACCAGAGAAATCTTTTAACTAATTTAACAATTACCTTAGAGAGTTGAAGTTTCAGTTGTCAGATTTCCATTGTATATCTTCAGCATTTCCATTAATGCAGCAATATTTACTTATGCTACACTATGTCATAATTTTTTTTTTCCTCCCAGTTTTATATTTACTACAGGAACTTTGGCATCATTGCCTCCAGCAACAAAAAGGAAAAAAGGACTAGAAAATACCAAAGATTTCTTCCATAGATTTTTAGCACATACTTCAGACTTTTGCTGCTGCTGCTTTGATGCTAACACACTAACTGATTCTTCACAAAACATCAAAAGTACATATGTACATTTTAGCAAAAACTTAAACTAAATTACTGTTATTTTTATTTGGGATTATTTCCTGCACAAATTGAGCATATACAAATCCTTAGAATACTCAACATCAGTACAACACAATGTTCAAGATACCTGTAAATCAAAATCTAAATGCATCCAGAACATTTCTTGCACTACCTGTGTTTTGCTTACATCTGTCTTCAGACAAATAAGTCATTAAAGACTATAATGAGCAGACCTAATGAGCAACTAAGAACATAGAGTAATTTATTCAGCATTTGTTTTCTTATGTAACTATATTAACTTTTATCTGCATACAGTGACTTATCTTTGACAACATATTTCCTTGTATTGGATACACCCGTCTTGGCTGCTCAGGTCTAACCACAGCAAGCTACCATAACACACAGGTGAAATGTGTCTGTCCCTAGAAATGAAAAGATAACTCACCTGAGTTAAGTTGTTGCAACAGAGCAACACAAGTTAACCCTTTCAATGTGGATTAGTATGCTACAGTAGCATACGTGGCAGCATGTTGTGCAAGAAACAAGGGCAAGTGGCGTTTCTTTTTTAGAGAAAGGATCAAGTGATAGCCTTGGGATAGTATGTGCAGCAGAGGTGGACAAACATGGGCTTGTTTGCCACAAACATACAGCAAACTCTTTGATATAGACAAATGCTGAGTATAGTTTTACTGACAAAATATCCGATAGGGTTATTGCTTACAATAAGACAAGAGCTCTTTGTCACACAGAATAGTAGCAGCTTCCAGAACACAGACTACATTGTCCAAAGAACTTCTGCCATGAAAGCTGTATCTTCTTCAGGGTTTTTACCAGGATAATTTTATTGTCAGAAATACAATCTTTATTCCCCACAAATGCCTCACACATTTTTATGGCATAGCAATGTCAGTAAGCACAGACCAAGCTACTGTTCCATCCTCCAGGACATGCTGAAGAAATATGTGGCATGATTAAACTCCCTGAGGTGACTGTTCAGCAAAGTGTTTCATCTTCTATTCATTAGTGTTATTTTCACTAATAGTAGTCTGGATTCTTACAGTACTTTGAAATAATTAGCCCTAAACATCAAAAGTTGGATTTTAGGGTTTTTTCTTCTTTCTTTCTTTTTTTTTTTTTTTTAAGAAGAAAATAACCAGAAAACTATTATGTGCTACAAAAGTCTTCTAAAAGTGCCAAAAAGCAGCTGCCACACTACTTCAAACCACATCACGTGGGTAGTGTGCAAATTCAATACATGGTCTATGTTACATTATGCCACCCACTAACTCTGATGTCAGACTGTCTGCAAAAACTCTGGCTTACAAGCAAGCCTCACTACAGTAGCCAACATGTACACAACTCTGACTTTTTGTTAGCTTGGTCTGAACAACACTGTAGACAATCTTTTTTTTTTTTTAAATTAAAATGTCAGAATAACCCAAATCAGCAGAAATTCTTTCAGACCAGGCCAGTGAGGAGAAATTTACTGGGGTTAGTATCAACAACATACTTGACCTTCGCTTTTTTAATAAAACTGTTTTAAGATCTACTTTTATCTGACTGTTAAATAGTATTCTAATATTTCCAGAGAATGTTGCTTATGGAACATAAAAAAAATTAACAATATAAAACAGTAAGTAAAAAATACTAAAAAAAATGCTTAAGAAAAAAAAAACTTAAAAAAGAGAAAAATAGGAAAAAAAGCCCCTTCAGAATTATTCTAATCACAACTATTTAACTACACAAGTTTGCTTCACCCTTAATCTAATTTCTTCTGGAACTCCAGAAGCACAGTCTCATTAAAAACCTTGTCTATTTTTTCTTATTATATAAGTATACAATCCCTTCATCAAGATGCCCCCTTAATCAGAAAGTGGGTGCGTGAGTAGAAACACTGAACAAATTCTTTAGAAAAAAAAGACTCGTGATTAATTGTTCTCACCAAATTAGCAAAAGGCTGCCAAAGATGTATGATTACATACATTGGGATAGTTTACCTGTAAGAAGTGCTACTTTCACCGCTGGCATTTCTGAAACTAAAATTCTAGACAGGGCTTTTTGTTTTCTTTGCATGAATACCAACGTAGATGCTACTAAAACATTAGCTACTGAAATAATCATCAGTTTGGTAAGTGATATTCTCATCTTCTACCACCATGGAAATAGAGTTTTTTCTACCAGCAAAAAAAATTATAAATAAATCACTGAACAAAACTGTTTCCACTTCCTAGAAGTACATCCCAGAACATCCACTTACATTACCACCTCTTGTGACAGACTAAGAAACATCCAATTTGGAGTGAACTTTTCATACAGGTTTAGCTGAATATGGAATACAAAGGCTCTCCATACAATCAAAAACATTCAAAAGCACTTCAGAATTTGGGGAAAATGAACACAGTTATTGAAGTTTACCAAACAATGCTATTGTTTACAAGAATATTACAAGCCCTTGGCTTAAATAAAGGAACAAATTATAAAATGAAGTGTACTGAAGTTAAAGATTAAGGCTTCACATGAAAAGGAGAAACAGAATCAACTGGCCAGTTTCTATCTCTACACTTGCCACAAAAGATACTTGCCTCTTTGCTCCACTAAGAATTCCTACTGAAAACAGTCCTAGATCAGGCACACATACCTAAAAGAAATAGATTCACAAACCCAGATACTGTTCCTCCGGGTACATTCTTTGAAGCTCAGCCAGTAGAAATGTGGTTCTACTCCTGAAAAAAAGTAAGTTTTTAAGAGGAATACTGAATGTATTCAGTTCCCAAGTCTTAGTTTTAGAAACATTAAGAGCACAGATTATTCTAGCAAAGACTGGACATAATCTGCCCCTGTGATTATTACAGAAAAATCAGAAGCTGTAACTGGACGATAACACAATAGGCTGAAGAAATTCAGAGCAGCAGCAGCCCAGAACGCCTAGCTGGAATACAACTTTGTAAACTACCTCCTTCAGCAATTTCTTTGAGATTAAAAAAATAAATCCCCCGACCCTCCTTCTATGTATTTTAATGGAAGTGCTTTCAAAACCTCTTTCGCAATGAGCACTACTACTATTTTTCTACAGCTAAGCACTGTACCTGATAGGCAAAGACAGATAGTTCCCTGTGACAACAGATAGCATATTAAAAGTATACAGTAACCATATATTATAAAAAATATTTACAACTTATTTCTACGGTCCTGGGACTATAAACATGCACTGGACTCAAATTTAAATTTCACTCAACTCTGCAGCTTCCTTTTTTTCTTGGCCAGATTGGTTTGCACCTCTTAAAATCATTTTAGACTGTCCTTAAAAATGCCATGATGACAAGTGAGCACCATAGCAGCTGTAAAGTGCAGTTTTAACTTAGAAGGATTAGTGTCCAATTTTCACTTAAGCACCAGAAAATAATCTCTGGATCATAACCAGGGGATTTTTGTTTTGTTTTGTTTTCCAGATTGCAGTAATGTTTCTAAGATAATAAAAGCATCCGAGTATTAAGTGCAGGGCTTGAAATCACAGTTTTACACCCTAATTGGCCTTAAACTTTTAAGTTGTTTAAATGGTAAGTGTAAAGCAAAGCAAGTCTCCTCATGGATTTTTTGAGATTTACTGAGGTTTATTGGGTCAGCGACTGCTAAACTAATCTTTGTCAGAGTCTCCCAAAGGTGTCTTCACTTTCCTCCTCTCCCCACTCGACTGGTTCTTTTCCAGCTACATTTCACTGCTGAATAATCTTACCTAACAACAAATAGTCATTTGACTATAGAATTTAATTACCAAGTTGCTATCAGTAATTTTCCAACATGATTTCTCTGTTTGTAAGCAGAGCTATTTCCTGTGGCACGGTATCAGTGAATCTTAGGAAAAATCAGACAATGGTAAGACAGACAGCAAGTTAATAAAATCACGCTTTACGCAAGTAGACAAAATCTAGCACTTCATGGTCTAGAAATTTGAGGCACTTTCAAATCTTCTAGAAGATTAGCACGTAAATGAGCAAATTAGGAGGAAAAACTCATCAGTGCTCATAGGTACCTGATCAGCAATTCATATTACGAACATGATTCTTTACATTGATTCCAAAAAATGGGAAGCCCTGCACTAGATATCAGCTCTCAGAACAGAGAGACCAGGCAACAGATTTATGCAAAGCAAAAAGGAATGTCTCAAAGCAATGCAGTTTGTCACCTAGAACCACAGACTTTGGGGAAATGTCACAGAGAGAGCAATTATATCTTGTTCCTATTTTGGCAGAAGTCAAGATATCCAGGCTGCCGCTGGTATTACCCCGCCCCAAAAAAGGGCAAAGTTAAATGGCAAGAGCAGTTATGAGGAGGAGGAAAACTGGTCTTCTGTTCCTTCCCACAGCGCAACAAAAATAGTAGTTTGGGCTGTCTGTAACTAACTTAATTTTTACTTTGCTATGTTATTGAGAAGCCTTGAGATGATAGTAGCAGATGCCAAACTGACCAGGCCACTGAGCAAACCTAGCTAAAAAAAGAAACCAAAAGCCGTAAGTTGGCTGTTCCATCTCCATCTTTAACTTTGTCGCTCGGCTCGGCACCATGACGCTGGCTTTAGTCAAGACTGAATAGATCAGTACAATTTATATTTTTTTGAACAAAAGATGTCGCTTTGTAACAGAAGACTAACAGGTAAAACACTACTGAGGTGCATATGTAAAATTTGTATTTCCAGTAAGATATTTTTTATTTGATGAATAAACCCCCTTATTAATAGATACTTCTTGGTACAGGCATATTTTCATGAAGTTAAAAAATATTGCGTGTCTGACACTAAGGTTATCTGTTACAATTCACTTTTCCTGTCAATTGTCCAGAGCCAAGAAAGTATTCTTAAGTACTGTCACCTGCCACACAGAAGTAAGACTACCAAACAATCTAGTAACTTAAAAGCACTTCACACAGGATGAAATATACCAGAGGAAGCTAGCAACGTACACCATGAAACTATCACCCTGCTGTTATTAAATCAACGCGGTACTATGAACAAATACTTGGGCGGGATCAGTACGTGGCAAGAGACACCTCCCTCGGTCAATACTTCTGGTTTGGACAGTGCGTCCAGCTGGTGGCCAGCACTTCCCAGAGACCTGTTTGCCCCGCTGCCAGGCAGCAGCGCCCTTCTCCGCAGCCCGAGCTCCTCGCCCCGTCTCACGTTTGCCCAGCGCGGGGCACGCAGGGTCGGGCCGGTCCCGGCCCCCTGGAAGGCCGCCGGGGCTGGCGGCGTCGGCGGGAATGGAGGGGGCTGCGCGTGGGGCGTGTGCGCGTGAGAACGCGCGCGGCTGCGGGGCAGTGCGCGTGCAGGGGTGCCTGAGGGGGATCCTCCGCCCAGGCCCCGGCCCCGGCCCCGGCCCCGGCCCCGGCCCCGCGCCTGCCCCAGGACCTCTCCCTCGTGTCACGACTCCCTCCCGCCTGTTGTGCCCCCGCGCCGCGCCGGGCGCATCCGGGCGGTTGGCGGGGAACGGAGGAGAAGCGGCACCGGGCGCTGCCCCGCCGCCGGCCACGGCCCCTCGCCACGGAGGAGCGGCGCCGCGCGGGGGGGGCTCCCGGGGGCAGCAGGCTCCCCCCCCATCCCCCCCGCGGCTCCCCCACTCACCTCGTCCGGTGGCAGGACGACGAAGCCGCTGTCCGCGCGAGCGGCCGCGGGGAAAGGGAGAACGCGGCGCCCTCCGTCGCCCCCGCCCCGGCCGGGAGGCCGCCCACGGCGCCAGGAGGCTGAAGCCGGGCGGGCCGCTACGGCTTCCGCTCAGCGGCCGCCAGGTGCGCGCGGGCGGGCGGACGGGCGGGCGGGCTGCCGGCCCTGCGCTTGCGCACTGCCCCGCCCTCACCTGGCGCCCAGGTGCGCGAGGCAGCTGCCGCCGGCGGGCTGCGGGGGCCGCGCGCGCCGCCCGGGACTCCGCGCTGGGGAGCGAGGCCTGGCCCGGGGGAGGGGAGAGAGGAGACCCTCAGCGGGGGGGGACAAGGGGACAAGGGGACGCGGGCCTTGGGCCGCAGGAGCGCCTGCAGGCTGCTGCCGAAGGAACTCAAGAGCACGCAGGCTTGTGGAGCGGGAACGCTTTACTCATCCCTCTTCGACTTCTGTACCCAAAGGAAAACGTAATTTTTAGACAATTACATAATGCGCGCCCCAGCAGGGCACGACGATCTATGCATGCTTTAACATCCAAATTACAGATTGCATTCTAAGCATCACGGCAGGGTGCTGTGGTTTTTTTTCTTCAATCACCTAAGTGTTCTGTCCTGCAAGATGGGGTTGACCGAGAGCTCCCCGCTCACGTTGCTGGGAAACAGAACACAAAATCCCTTAGAGGTGAGATCAGAGTTTGAGAGAAAGGATATCACACTGAGCTCCCTTCCTTTACAATGCAAAGTTTCCCAGAGGGATAGATATAAAATCACTTTTCTAGAAAAACAGGGCTTAATTTTGGGGAGGAAAAAAAAAAAAAGTAATAATCACACACAGTTTGCTCCTAACTTCCCTTAACATAGCGTAGTCTCCCTTTCTTCCTACTTGCAAATAAGAAGTAGCACAATTACACTCTCAGCACTTCAAAGCCAATTTCTTTCAGCTTGCTGAACTGCAGGTAGCTAAACGTGCTCAGCTAACACATGGTGAATTGGCAGTAGTTACACTGATTGTACAGCAGTGACAAAAATGTTAGTTCAGTATTTCATAATTAAATTCATCTTCCCCAGGAACACTTAATGAAGATTTAGATCAGATTTAATCACAATTAGCATGTTCTGGTATTTCTAGCATGTTAAAATCCTTCCTTATGCCTTTGAAAGTTGAGGCCTGAACAAGTACTACATCCTATGAGACGTGCATAGCCAACATTCAACTTTTTGTAGCACAAAATTCAAGTAAGCCAAATTCTAGTGTGAACACTTAAAAAGCTGCTGTTTTCCAGAATAAAACCTGCATTAACAGACATACTGACTCCTTTAAAAAAAAAAAAAAAAAAAAAAGTACTTCAGAACAAGATTTAGACCATTCACTTAGCTCTTTTAGCAAGCACCATGTCACATAATTACCAAACCAAGTTTTAGCAAAGATAAAAGCATGTGATTTTTGCAGTAATGGTCCAATTCTAAACATTTAAAGGCCGGACAATGTTTAAAAAAAAAAAGTTTCTGATTTCATTGCAAGATGAAGCAAGAGATAAAACCAGAGTGAATGAAGTCAGAAATCAAAATCACAGTTGTAAGGAGCCCAAACTGACAAAATAGTGATCTTATTTTTAAAAGTGGCATAGTTACAAGCTGATGGAGAAGTACCTGCTAGTGAAATTTTTCCTTAATTTCTTTTCCTATTTTTTCCTGTTCAGCATTGCATAGGGAACACACCAATGACTTCTTTATGATGAACTTCCGAAGAGCCAGAATCCACCCCCACTACCGAGACTTCCCTGAAATGTCTCCTGGACCACTTTTAAAGATAATTCATTCAGAAAATTTTCAACAAATCCTCTAACACTATAAACTCTGTTTAAACTATTATATTTATAAAGCTACTCACTCAACTAATGGGTAACAAGATTAAGGTTTAGGTTACTAAACCAGAGTTGCCTGATTTATGAGCCTTTTGAAAAACTGCTGTAGCCACATTTGAGAAATGACTTGCAATAGTCAAACCTAGTAAAAAATGGACTTCTGCTCTATTTTTCTATAAGAGTCTTGCTAGTTTAGTTATTTTAGCTAATTATACTAATTATTATCCCTAATGATACTTTCTAGACCATGTTTCTAGTATTGGTAGAGATCTGAAAAAAAGCAGTAGGGAATTAAAACAGAAGTATTATTTAGTACACTGTTACCAAAAATGTTTACATATCCTCTAGAAGATATTCTAGGCATTCTGTACCTGCAGGGGAAAGGGGGACAAGAGAAGAGAGGAAGAGACACCTATGGCTTATGTTGCTATAGCTACAAGATGCTTAGATTTCCAGTTTCAGTGAATGAATCAATAGAAACCACAGCTTCACTCTCCTCTTTTATTCACCAAAGGCAAAACTGGAAGATGGGTTGCTAAGCAACACCACACTAAAGACTGCAGCTCTTTGAAATTAGCATTACTGACTCCCCTCCATCCCAGGAGTCTCTTCCATTCAAAACCATTTATTAAGAAAGGGGCTAAAAAAAAAGAAAAAAAAAAAGCTACCAGGATATGCGTTTTAAAAATAAGAAACTGTAAAAGCAGAAGGAAAGCTGAAATTAACACTTTCAATTAGTTGGAGTAAAGAGAAATGAAACAAAGCCATTCCTTCTGCAGAGAAAGTAAAAAAAAAAATTAGTAAGGACAGGAAAACTTAAATTGGCTTATATAAACTGAAAGGGAAATGGAAAGGCCATTTATTTCTTCTGGGAATACTATATTAAAGCAAGATTTTCTCTAAAGGACTACTTATAGCCACTTTTTTTTAAAAAAACTGAAATCCGAAGATGTGCCTCATTTGCACTCTTCTTTTAAAGACCTCATGTGTAAAAAGACACTAATGGCTAGATATACATGCATAGTATATGAATAAAAGCTCTTCACCAAAAGTTAGCCCTGAAAAGCTCAAAGTTTCAGTTAAATTTCTATCAACTAATTTCTGTATCTTATCATTGTCATGACCTAAACTATTACCCATCTTATACTCATGATAAAAACAAAGTAGATGTAGATGCAGATTACTCCTACCTTTTTTGAAAGTATCTTGCATTTATTGATATAAATCCATCTATTTTTATTCTAAACTTCAGCTAAATGTTATTCCAATGCTACTGAGGAAGCAAACCCACATTGATCCTATATGAATAGGTCTGTGTACAAAGAAATGTTGTTTTACTAGAAACTGCTTTGATAAGGCCTGTGTACTTATTGTTTTAGCAGTGGGAAAAAAACACAAACCCAAAGCAGCATAGTTGAAGAATTCATAGTCTCCTGAGCCCCACAGCCCAGCTCCCTTACAGTTCCCCCCAGCCTCCACATTTTCCAGATCCTTCCACGTTCCTCCTTCCACTCCCATACCATCAGTTTTTCCCCAGTCTCCTAAATCTTCTTCCTCAGATCTCTATCATGCTGCACAACTGGCAGGCAAAAACTAGGGAGCCTGTACTGTGCCTGGTACGGTTATGTACACACCGATTGCCAGTGCTCAAACAGAAGGGATAAGGCTACAGCGTAAGTTTCAAGGTTCCCTAGGGAAGGAGAGGCCACTTATTTGGGTCTTTTCTCAATTCTAATATTCACACAAATCTTGTAGAAGTGTTATAGTCCTGAGACACCTCTATTAATTTTAGTTAGGCTGACCAACAACTCAAGTTACTGGAATGCAGAGCCTGGAAACCACCAGTAGGTAGCATCATTGTGTAAGTGATGCATGTCAATCTACTTAGGAAACAAGGCTATAAAGTTACCTGAGATACAGCACCCAGTTATTGATAAGCAAGATTAGATACGATTGTAAACAGGCTCCCTTTTGGAGCCTTAACATTAAGTTGACGTAAAAAAGAAACCCAAAAATCAAATGAAAGTGACTTTACACAACGTCAACATGAAAAGCTAAAAAAGGAGGAAACTGAAATTGATTATTTTAAGAAATGTAATCACTAGTATTAAGAATTCTCTTTTCATACCAAAACATTACTTTTCTAGCCAAATACATACAACATCAAGTGCTGTTTGAAAAACAAATACAGCAATGTAACAGTGTTTTTTGTTAGACACCTGTTTTTTCAAAAATTCTGTATCACTGAAAAAACCTCCTGATTCTTCTCCTTTCTCTCATTCATTGATGACATGCTGTTCCTCCCTAAAGATCCACAGGTACATTCCGTATGTGAGACAAGATCATAATCCCCTGTAATCAAAACAATTTCTCCAGAAAGGTGTTTTATATGGATTAAACAAAATAAGTGCTGACTTCTGCACATATGACTGTACTGTCTACACATACAATGCTGAAAGACTAACCACTCCAAATTAAAAATGTCAAACATTTCTCTTCATGGAAATCTGACAGGTGGATAATAGACAGCATGAATAGAAAATAAATTCTGTGTAAGACTTGCATGATCTATAAAAGCATTTACTGAATATTTACATAAGGTCTTTCTTTCAAATATTAAATTTTCATTAAAAATGTAAGTTCCACTGAGAATGATGTATGTAGCTGGTTTTTCAAGATTAAAAAAATAAAGCGTACTTATAACATATGTAAAAATAAAAAAACATACTTTAGAAATACACCTGTAGTAATAAAGATTACACTATAATTATGAATAAATGGTTTACACAAACTGAAATCCAGCATCTTAACAATGCACCTGCACTAGATAGGATAGGCTGCTGTTTTCAGTGCTATTTCAAATGGACAAGCCAAGATACTAAGTTGTATGCTCTAAAACATTTTTATAATGCCGATGACACTTTTTTATGATGTTGGATGACACTTTACATAGCACACAGGTAAGCAGTATTCTCTCCTGAATAAGAATAAACACAATTCCTTTCAGGGCTGCAGATTTTTCTTGAAAATAATCCAGATCTCTAGTATCATTAAGTTAATAATATTCACAATACTTTTGTGCTGATATGGTCTCTGTCACTGCAGTACTTCATTCATGGTTTCTGAAGTCAGATTAAACAAAAAGTCCATAAGCCATACAAAAAATATTCATGTTCTTAGTGATGCACGGGCCTTGTCAAGTATTTCCTTTCTGATCTTTGGATAGTTTGGATGTGCTTCAAGGACCTGTCAAAAGACAAAACAACCCAAAAGCTCTGTGTCTAAAAGGAAAGAATACTTTGGTTATCCCCCTCATCACTGAGCTTACACATTCTAAAACTAAAAAAACAACGTGACAAGTTTGTTTTAAGAATGCATAAAAATTTAACTGCGGCTGGGGACTTCTATGTATGGAGGTCAAGAACAGCTTTATCAAAGACACCTTGTTTCCCTTTCATGCTGCCCTGTCACCCTGGTGCAAAAGACACAGGGGTCAAGGGCTAAAGCCTCTGGGTGGCTTGAAATGTGTGCATACAGAGCAGTGACCTCTGGAGACATTTCCAAGGTTTTAAGTATACTTTCTCTGCAACGATAAACTGCTCTTATGTTTTCACTCCCTCAGGCTCTTTCTTACTATACTCTACCCACTTCATCTTCTTGCCCTTCAAATCCCTCCTTTCCTTTATCCTTCCATTCAGTTTGTCCTTTCTAGTTATCTTTATTTCCCCCCAAAAGAGCAAATACAATTTATTTCATTATTAATACTAATCATTATTAATTCATAATATTCACTCTGCTTCTGTAATACTAGCCCTTCCTCTTATTCTGGATCTGCTCTATTTATGTTTCGACCATACAAAGATAATACTGGAAGTTACTTTTTAACAGTGTCTTCTGATATTAACATTTGATTAACTTCTTCAGCTATACTTCTGTATGGATTTACCAACTTGCAATCAAAGGGCCAAAAGAAGGTGCTGCCATTTGAATATGCTTTCACATATGATAGCCAACCACTTTATCTCTTATTTACCTGGTGGCCAGGGAGCTCAAGATAAAGCAGATTATGTTAAGGATATTTAATTTAATCAAACTTATTAAATAGGGTGTCTTTCTGACATTAAGCCATATATTTTAGAAATTTAAACTCAACAAAAAAAAGGAACATTATGCAAAAACATATCGCTACCACAGACAGAGTATTAAGTACGTAAACAAATTCTACCTTATGACAAACATCGATTGCATCAACATATCTCTTTCCTTTCAGGTAATTGAAAGCCAGCTTGTATCCTGTAAGTAAAAGGGGGAAAAAAAGGCAACAATTTCAGTTTCTGTATTGAATAATGAAAATATCGCATTCAAATGCATTTTGGTCACCATATGTTTCTAAAGTTAGTATATTTGTTTTCTAGTATTCTCTCATCTAAGCCTGTAGAGATCAAAATTTCTACTGAAAGTCACTTCAAGTAGTAAATAAAAGTCCTTTACACACTGAAAAGCTATGTTTGAATCAAAAGGAGACATTATTCTGGAGAGCATGTGTTACTACGGAGAATACATAATGGTTGTCCTCTTTCAATTACTATGGTACCCCACAGAGTTTCTCACTGTGACCTATAATACACTGTCCCCCTGTAAAGGCAATTCTGTTATTAAAGGAGAAAAGAAATAAAAAAAAACCCCTCAGGATAGCAATAACAAAACTAGGGAATTAAAACACTATTCTGTTCCACTGTCAGCAGACCACTCATAAAAAAAAGTCACATGGAATAGCTAAGTCGCATAGCAACATGCCAGGCTGATACTTTCAATATAAAAAGTACAGCTCAAGTATACCAGCCTGGACAGATATCAGGACTGAGGAAAAAAAGGTTATAAGCATGCAATTTCCAAAATTTGAAATTTTAAATCTTTGATTTATGAACTTATCCTCACTAGCAAGTGAGTATGAGGAATCTCATACCAGTTTTTACAGTTTTACTTGCCAGAAGCAGTTTGTGCTGCTTTAACCATTTTAGTTTTAATGCATGACAATTCTCACAATGCTGTATGCAAAACTAGGAAACAATGTGCACAGAGTACCTTTACTGTCATACTCTCACTGTTTGTATGCAAGATCATTCCACAGTTTAACTTCACTAAGGCATTCTCCTGTCTAGACACCAAATGATTTTGTAACCTGTTCAATTCCTACCCTCTAGAGCGTTTCAAAGCAGCAAAGGTCTTGATCTATGTTATCTACAAACTCAAGAAATCACACCTTTTTACTGTTAAAATTTCTTCTAATATGTTTTATTTGATCAACAACTGTAATATCTTAGCCAAGACATTCACAGGTCAGTCTACAGGAGCAGGAACAACTAGTAAAATTAATGCATCCAAATGCAGGTATCTAGAGATTTTCCCATATAACCTAAATCAGATTTCTATCAGTCATTTTTATTTTTGTTTTGACATCTGAATCTTCCTTCTGCTTTGACCCTCCTAATTTTTTGACTCACAGTACATAGGGTAACATCTAGTTTTGGCAATCCATCCACGCATGTGCATTTTTATATCTTTAACTGTGTTATAAAAGCAGGAACTAAATCACAAAACATTTAGTTCCATTAATAAAACACTACTTTAATCTACAGATCATATTAGATAAAATCATGAACCAAACCACTGCAGCATCCAGAAGTTACAATTAAAGAAACAAGATGTATGGCAGTTCATATGCATAACAGTTACTATCTTGTTAAAAAAAACACTTGTCTTCCCATTGATGCCAAAGGCTCTCTCACCCTAACACTAAAAAACCTAGGGCACAAAAAAAGACCACAGATTAAAGACCACAAGAAGTAAGTATTTTTGAGGGGCCATAAGCACAGCCCAAAACCTGGAACAGAATTTGTGTAAGCCACCAGCCTTGGGACCTAGAGACAGACTCTAGGTGTTGAGTAAGAAAGGGCATTTATCCTATGTATCAACTTCATAAAGGGTTTCCTACATTCAAATAGTCTAGAAATGTGACAGTTTAGTGTAGACTTCAATTAATGATCCAAATTAGAACTTGAATAGTATCCCAAGTTTTCAGTTAACCATCTTTTTTAAACCAGATATATTTAAAGATATTTAAATAATTTATTTTTAAAATCCTTACTCATGTATATAAAACCTTATCCATATAAATAGATAATTTGTCTGATTATCAAAAGGAAATAATTAAATTAATGATCTGCCACCATCAGATATATACTGGGTATTATAAAAGGTTCTCTACTATAGATAGTACATACTGCATTACTATAAATACATTATTAAAAATTAATGCTGTACTTAGAGAAATTTGTTCACAAAGAGCAAACTAAAACAGTTTCAGACCAAACCCTGCACTAACACAGTAAGCAGAAACTTCTGAAGTATCACAAAGCTGCTACCTCTTGCACCAGGGGCTTTCCAAGTGACTGTTACATACACCTTTAAACATCTGTGGTTTTTATGCGAGGAAAGCCAGTGATACTCTATCCCTACAGAAAATTAAAAGCAGTCTTTCCAGTAAAGGGTAGCTGTTTCATTCCTACTGTAGTGCCTGAAATCATGCTTATAGGTTATATATACATGCCTATTGTTGGATTCATTTGGTTTCCATATTTCCAGGCCATCTCATAATTTAATGCTGCATCCTTATATGCTTGTTCCTTTTCCATTATGTATCCCATGTATTCATAAGCCTTGCAGCATGACTGCAAAATATAAATATTAATTCGAACTTTTATTTAGGTAAGCTTATATATAATACCAACAGCTTAATTATTTAAATACTTCAAATCTGTACAACTGGAAAGCTAAGTGATACTTGTACTAACTTTGATGACAAGCTGGTCTTGATTTAAAACATCTGTAATACAAATCAGTTATATGGAATTCTGCACAGCGACTTCCTAAGTTACTCCGAGTCAAGTACAGAGTTCATCACAGAGGACACTCACTGCAACTACGCCTTCAAAAATGTTTAGAGCCTCCCGAAACCCTGTAGATACCACTCTCAGTTAATAATAACCCTATGGCAGCCACATTTCAAGTCCGCGGGAAAGTGTTGGATCTTCCACAAATATTGTTTGTTTCATTTTTTCTTAAAAATGTATTTTCATAGCCTTATTTTTGGAAACTGTTTAACATTATAATTTTCCACTTAAAGCTAAAGACATACACAAATATCCTAAAGAGAACACCAACCATTAAATATTTCATTTTGTATAACTCCAAGAGGCAAGTTACAAGCATCTGGAAAACAGGTTTCAAAAACTACTAAGCACTAGATGAAAATACTAGCCTTGCTTATGTTACGCATACACATAAATCAATTTAAATCCATAGTAAAAGTTAGTATGAAAGACACAGTAATTCATACAGAAATCTTAAATTTAGTACATAAAGCAGGAAAAAAACCCACAAAAATAAGCAAAACCCTAACTACCATATGCCCTTACTGTGAACAGCTTATAGTGTCATGCTGCCAATAGGTCAAATATTTGAGAGGAAAAATGAAGATTTTATGAAAATATGCACCTTTTTTTACATAGGCAGAACAAAGAATTGCTGCTATATAAATTACATTCCATCTTTAACTTTACTATTTCCAATTAGGCTTCCAAAATCTGCTGATGAAAAGCTTTCAAATCACAGCATACTGGGATAAGCAGTACGGGAATGCCTAGAAAATGAGGATAAAAATATACTCCCCCTCTCATTTGTGATAAAACAAAAAGGTCAAATTCAGGAAGAGTGATCAGTAAGAAGCCCCAATTTCATAGAAACAGTCTGCTCATTGGGATTAAAATAAAAACAAACCTGTATTACAAGATACTAGACTTATGAAGTTTTCACCCAACACACTTAAATTATATATATACACGCACATATATCCATATCATTCGATTCTGGATGATAAAAACAATCCTAAAAACTAATTCATCACAATAACGTGTTTTCTCAATCTAATAAAATCTTTCAATTTGGAGAATACCACACAAAATACTGTCTTGTGAATTAACAAGATATGTTAAGATCTAAAATATTCAACATCTATTTGTATAGTACAACTCCTGCTTAGCTGCTTTGCATACAAGTTGGAGAAAAGTCAGTATCTTTACTGTGCTGTTTTAAGGAACCAGACTTCTAATTTGCCATCCTCCTTCCTATCAAGCAGAACTTGTTTATCTAAGCCCCTCATGGGTCCCAAACTTTTTAGAAGAAAACAAATTACTTGGTAGGCTATGTTTTTGGAGCTGCTTGGGAATTTCTGCAACGAAGTGTCATTTGTGGTACATACCTGCTCAACAGACCATCTATTTCAAGGTATGTTTTATTTTGGGAGATGACTCATGTTTATCCTCCAGTGGTATGGATTTTGCAACTTCCCTTGGCCATCTGGACAAGTGTGTAACTGATCTTAAGGTAGAATTTTTTCTTAACTAGATTCAAACTCATTTTCTGTAAAAATGAAATTGAGTACATCCTATTTTAAGAGGCATCTCTGCAGAGGTATATGAAACCATTATACCAAGAACTGCTGCAGCTGCCTCTTGATTTTGTGTTTAGAAATAAAAAGAGTACAAGTTCAAAGAAGTCTACCTCTCAAGGAGGTTGTAGAAATGTGACTGAATAATGAACCTTATCTTCTATACTGATGAATTCAGAAAAAGAAATATACAGCATCAGGTCCTTTTCTAAACCAAATCTGTGCACTATAAACAGTATCCTGAACCTGCAGCATAGTATCTATGGAAAACTAGCCTATTGGATGTGCCTCATGTGAAGGAAAGTGAAGTGTACAGATGGAAAAATGTGGTAAGCAAAAAGGGACAAAATGAAAAAAGAGCACACAAGCTAAGATCTGTGCTTGTTCCTATAGTCAAAGCAGAGTATTGGGCAGTTTGCCAGCTCAGAAACCCTGAGGCAAGAACATCAGAGCTTGTCCCCAGACAATCTACCAGACAGTATCTTCACAGAAAAAAATTAATACTAGCATTAAAAAAAAAAACCCAAACCAAAAAACTCTTGTATAGTAGCAGGCTTATGAACATAAATGTTTAAAAACATATTTTAAGATACAAAGATAACATCTCTTAATAAATGGAGCAAGTTTCCAAAATTTATATGGCTACATCTTTCTTCATCAGGTTTGCGAGACTCAGTAACATGCATCTCTGACATTGCATAAACACCTTAAGCTTCTAGTGTCACCACAGCTAAAACTTGCGTAAGTTATTACAGAATATGAATAAAAATGACTAAGCAGCATTCACAGGTTTGTTTACTACCCTTCAGTGTAAAGTTGCTGGTTTCCTGGCTTGTTTTGGTCTACTTCTCCTTAATAAGTGAAATACCAGGCAATTGGAAAAAGAAATGCATTTCAAAATCATTTTTCAGAGGAAAACTAAACATTAGAGGAATTAAAATAAAAGGTTACTAAGGTTACTTTTAATGTGCATTCACTTACCCTGTTATGACGAAGGCACCGTTTTAATAATTCACCCGCCATATCATATTTAGCTGATTGAATATATATATCTGCAAGCAGAAGCCAACTCTTTTCAAACTCCTCTGCATCAATGGGATTCCAGCTCATTTTTGAAATCCGTTTTAACTGATTTCTGGCTCGTGGAGTCTGTTTCAAGATCATGTAGGCTGTGGCCATTCCCAAAAGTGCTGGTATATGATCCTTCTGCAGTAAAAACCATAGTGACTGCTTGGTGCTTTTTTATTTTGCTTTTAACTTTTTTTTTTTTTTTTTTTTTTTTTTTTTTTAAATAAGACTTTCACCAGGTATCTAAACTAAAAGCTAAATCTCAGGAAATAAAGATAGAACATCCAATCTTATAAACATGTTTTCCAACTAGTGCTATGATTATTTCTGTAAGACTAATCATGATAAACACCACATTAAATAATTAAGAGGCTGAATAGAAGTTTGGGCTCAAAACAATCTTCTTCAGGCTCAGGAAATGTTGAAAGCATCCACAGGTATTTCATCTCAACAAGAAACATTCTGATACCATCAAGATCTATCCTTTTGATACACAAATAAATACTTCAGATAGAAACTGAACTCACTTGAAGTTACAAGTGGTATTTTCTACTTTTAGTAGTTCCTGTCAAATATCAATAACAGGAACACCAATTCCTATTAGTAGGCGTACAGCTCCTAAAAATGGAAGTCTAAACTGCCCATATCCAGAAGCTATGTATAGCAAACAGGATTCTTAAAAGCCACCATTCTACGCAAAAGCCTCAAGCAAGCAGTAAGTAGTGCAGGAGCAAGTGTGATTTTTAAAATCCTGCCTTTATTAGCACAGAGTATAGATGAGAATGGGGCTCACATCCTGAAACTGCTTCCTAAATGCAGAGAGTAGTTCTATTAGCAGCTAACTTAAAAGCTTCTTTCTCCCTCTCAGTTTTCCTGCCTCACTATTGGCATTCTGCCTTTACACTTCTTTGTAGGGTTGTGCTGTAAATAGGCTTGCCATAGTGGGTTAAAAAAAAAAGACCCCACCAAAAACCCCTCTTCTGCATAAGGATCAGCTCATCCCCCCTCTCCCTCAATAGTCACACCTAGCATGGATCAATAACCTCGAAAGTCTGAAGAGATTAAAACTGTATATTTTATGCAACCCTGAAGAGAAGACTAAATAGACTGGAGCATTCTTCCTGCTGGAACTGTGTCACCATGTCAAAAAACATTCAATATTCACAGGACCTCAGATCAATTCTGAGCAAGACTGGGAAGCCAGTACTGAAGGTAGAGGGACCTTGTTTGTGATTCTCAGAACTGCCTTACACACACGGTAGGCACCAGTATACTCAGCTTAGCCAAGAAGCAGTTTAGCACACAGCTAATGGGTAGTTAAGTATTTCTTGGCATTCTGATGGATTAGATGTGTCTACATGTGCTTAAATAAAATCTGTTGAGAGGTGCTGGTAGCAAAAGTATCTGTTGTTAATCCTAAAGCTAATGACTACAAGTAGCTATAAAATAATGAAGATTTCCATCATAAGGATGAATTTTAAGCAGATGGATGATCTTGCCCTGGAATCTAAATTCTGTCAAATTGCCATGAAGTACATGAAGGCAGCTTATATTTAATTGCTTTTGCTTACAGAATGAAGGTATTGTATAGACTTACATCATCAGACACGCTGCTGGCACGACTGGGAATTAAAAAGCAGACCCAGCAACTTGAACCAAATAGCCTATCTACATTTCAGTAACTGGCAATATTACCATTTAGTTGAGTTATAAATTTGCAATCCAATTGAAAACTTCTAAACCATGTTATTTCAGCATGGTTTTTTCTCAAATTTTATATAAAATATTCTTTAATAGGAAAAAAATCCTTAGAACAAATAGCATTAACATATGCCACTATTCCTGAAAGTTAACTGTGAGACTAGTTAAAAAAAATGTAGTAAGTGTGAAAGAGAAGACTAAGGAAATGAGACAGGTTACTAACCTCAGCCACTACTATTTCAGTGAAAGTGTTCAGTGCTCGTTCAACACTTGATTTTTGTTTGGTTGCCATGAGACAATAATTTTCCATGATTCGCAGCTGAATGTGACCCTGAATGGTCTGAGGCTTGAGTTCCTTCAGAAGATTTTCTGCTGTTCTTACAGCCAACTGCACGGACTCCTGCTTCTCTGTTGAATTACTGTTATCAGAAAGAAAGTGCTTGTAAAAGCTTATTTTTTTAATATACACCAAATTAATTACAAGTTAGTACCAATTCCATGCTACAGGCACGCCATTTTGTACAAGATAGCTCTGTTATATAAGAAATCTACATTGATTCTCTTCTGTAACAACAGCAGTTCCAACCTAACAAGCTCTTTTTAACGCTGCAAGTGACCAGGATTCCAGATAAAATCTTCTATATTTTCTGCTTGGGACTGACTTATTACAGTGTAGGATGGTCTCTCACAATATAGTAAGTAGACTATTCAAAGCATTAGATATGCTTAAAATTCTAGGAATTTAAATTAAGGCACATTATTAAGGGGCTGCAGAGGAAGGGTATGACAGAAGAACCCAAGCAATATTTATTTCATTCACTTACCTGATGTCAGCATCCAGATTTTCGAAGACTTCACCACCCACAGTTTCATTATCTGGGTTCAAACAAATTTCAATCATGTTGTAGACTGCATTCTGTCCCCAGTCACTGTCCTTTCGAGCTTTATTAAAATGCCGGAGTGCATCATTTGGTTCACCTGTATACCTAGACAGATAATTAAAACATTTAAAGCTGGGCAAGTGAAATTAGCTGCACCAAATCCCACCCAAATCCCAGAAGAAACCCAAGTATTTAAAAACAGATGATACACTTGCACACACTGATAATGCAGGGTTTGAACAGCACACATACTATTGCAAGGAACTTGTTTTTTTTCAGACCAAAACCAATCTGATAAATTCTAAAATTTGAAAATAAATAATATTATATTTTTTAATCAGCAAGAATATCCCTTTTAACAAGCAGGAAATATGAAAGATTATGCGAGACAGATAACAGCTTCATTTTAAAGAGGAGCTCATTGGAAAGTATTTCGGAACAGAAAAGGAGACCTTTCCTAAAATCCTAGCACCTTAAGTAATTAGGAAAGCAGTGCTATATTACTTATCACACTATATGTACCACCTTTGAATGATAATGGATGACGAGAAAGTTAATACATAATCAAATAAACCTTATCTTATTTATAATTGGAAGTACCAAAGATACAGTCCTTTGCAGTAGTGAAATCCTGGTTCAAGCTTTGTTCTGGAAGAATGTTTTTCAGCCATTAAAAGAAATCTTGGGACTTCTTCTAGTTTCCCAGCTCTTCTTAACAGATCAATTAATTGTGAAAGGGTTGCATAGTTATCTAAATATACAAAAAAATTAGGACATTGTAATTCTAGTTATTTGCTGTATAAATAGCTTAAGAAATAAAGAGCCTGCGTTGTTTTTTTCACATACAAAAATGATATATGGTGTAATACATAAGGCATATTACTCAGTAACCACATGTTAGCAAGAATGAAGATACCAAGTGATACTTGCAATGCTTTTATAAAAACCTGTACAAAGATAAGTATAATTGTACTTCACTTTCAAAAGCACTCAAATGAAAACATCTCCTGTACTGTCACAACTTTTTTCACAAAGACCACTAGAAAGCTTTACATTCATTATAGTACTATTTTAATAGATTTTAGTAGCTTTCTCTCTGGTCATAATTTGCAAATTGCTAAAAGAAACTTATTCCTGTCCAAGACAAGTTTCCTTTATTAATCTTGAAATAAAATGCTAGCTTTGTGTTCATGCACTTGGTATCTAAACACAAGAGAAAGTGCTTTACAGTTACAAGTACATAACACCCTAGGTATATTTGGCTTGAGGTAAACAATGCACATTACATTGCAGCAAAGAAAATTACTATATCTATAAGAAATAATTTTCTCGTCTTCCCCTACAATAGCTTTATGTTTTTATATACAGTAATGGTCTTCGGTTTTAGTATCCATTACATTATAAATCGCACGTTCTTTTTAACCATACAAAGTATTTTTTTTAGAGATTTATTCCTCTACCTCATTGGAACTGTGTATCAGAAAGAATTAAAAATATCACCGCTAAATATTCACCCGGCTTGCGTTCTAGGAGCTGCTGGAAATGAAAGACAGCTTGTTCATAATCTTGCTTCCTGAACATGAGATCGGCCATCATCTACAGCATTGACCAATATAGAGAAAACAAAACAAAATATTGTAAATTGTGGTTTATAATGAACTCTAGTTCTGTGAAGCGGGGAGCTGAAACTATAGCTTTAAAGTGCTGCAGGAATTGCACAAGTAGTAAAGCGAGTTGGGTTTTTCATTACTCTCTGGAAAATAAACACTATATACAGACACACAGGTTAATGAGCAGGTACAGGCTCATATCTCAACTTTTCACTTAAGGTAAAAATTAAAAGAAAATTAAACACTTTGATGTACCTTTCAAATATGTTGGTTTTTTTTTTTTACTTGTATAGTTTTACTTCTAATTTTATTTCCTACAAATGCAGATTAAGCATATACAAAGCAAAGTTAGTTTAAAGTTAGGGAAAAAGAAAGATGATAGCCCACTTCAGCAGTGGAAGTAAAACAAATAAAGAGTAGATTTAATAACATATATTAAGAGTGCTATTATTCCTGTTCTTGCACCGTACTAGGATAAATTCCAGATGTTAGACAGCTGTGAGAAAATATATGATTCTCATCTTAAAATAATTTTGCTCCTAACTTGTTAAATCAGAAGTTGCTCAGTCTACTGAGTTGTCTTTTAAGCCAAGAAGTATACAAATCCTGTACAGAGAATCTGCAGCTGTGATTAGAAATGGTTAAGTAGGAATATGATTACTATGATTGTATAAGGATGTAAAACCACCTTAAGCACACAGTTCTTTTCTTCTGGAAGTTTTTTTAGATACTCGCTTTAATAGTACTGTGCTGGAAAAATAACTTCTTCCCTGACCATTAGTCAATTGTTAATAGAACATGCATTAAGCCATGCTTTAGTCAATATTACAACTACTACTTTTTCCTCTACTAGTACTTTTAAAGACACATTTTTGCATTGAGATAGAATGAAGGCTGTGATTGCTAGAAACTTCATATTGAATCATTATCCAGCATAAACAGAAAAACATTTTGTTCCAATGGATTTTTCACATGTTTGAAATCAGAAGCTGTAGGCTTTCTTAAAAGTAATATTTTGTGGATCCATCACATTGCAGACACACAAACTTCAAAAAAACTTCTGATACAGGATTAGTATAATAGCACATACCATTGTTGCTGCTTCATTATCTTCGTCATTCTTCAGTAGTAAGGAACACTGATGTTGACAGGCATCAGTATCATCTTGTGCAAGATACAAACGTGCAAGTTCCAACATTGCCTGTATATTAAAATATTTAACTATATGTAATTCAAAAGATGAAGAAGCTGGTTCAGTTCTACAAGTATTAACCTGGGATTTCAGAGCCTCAGGGAAAATTTGTTTCTCTTCTAAAGAGAGAGCTTTCTCTGTTGTTTCCTGTGGGCTCTTGGTCAAGTAATTTAATTCTTTTCCATTCCCTCACCTTTAAACACATAAACTTTTCTTCTTCAGAAGGATATTCTGGAGGTACGTTGAAAACACAGCTGCTTAGATAGTATTGCTCTGAAGACTACAGTATTTTGGTAAGAATAATTTCCTTGGAAAAAAAACGTAAGTGCAAGTAGTTTTAAATTCACTGACACAAGCAAATACCTCATTAATGTTCACCAATTAGTTCTGGAGTATAAGCAAATTCCAGCAGAAACAGTTTTCTTATTTGCATTTCCAAACCTACCACATTAAGACTGTGTGTGGATCCATTTCTGAAAAGCAACTGCAGAATAAATATTAACAAACTGAAATGTACATAAGCATGCATCCTTAAGATGCATCATAGACTATTCTCAATAAAATGCCACAGAAAAGTTTATAAACACAAGAGTTACCACAGATTTAATCAAGTTCCTATTGAAGCAAACGGGAGTTAAACCAATCACAAAGTAAAATTAGCAGTAGACAAACAGTAAGCAATGTCACTCCTGCTTAATTTCATATGGTGTTTTGATTTTTTTTTTTTTTTTCCCAAAAGGGGGCATTTACGATTGCATCGCAATATTCTCTCTGGTTACACTTGTGAAAGGCACTTCTGAATCAAAATAGTGTTTTGAACATCCTGTTCAGGATATGAAGGCTACTTCCATAATATTTAACAACTGTTTTCTTCCTACTTCCTGTTATTTACATATTCAAACATATACTATGTAATTCTGAAAAAGAATGGCACGTAGGTAAGCATTGAAATGATATGGAGATAGCATGCATGTATTTGACCTATGAAAGCTTTCTTCAAGCCACTGTTCTTATGTATGTAACACAGTGGAAGACCAAAAAGTAGTCTGCTAGTCAAGGAATGCTTCCTGCCTTGGGCAAGTCAGGGAAGAATGTCAGTTAAAATGGACTTCTACTAGATTCTAGTGACTGGAAGTGGTTTCTAAATTTTCACCCCCAACCCAAAAACAATGATACTGTGAAATGATGTCCTTGATGCAGTCTGTGATCCACTTCAAGTCTGCATCTGGAAACTGCCTTGCCTCTTATCTGGTCAGAGAAATGAGGTAGGGTATTGCCTACCAGATTTAACTACGTAAAATGAAACAACACAACCCAAAACCCTTATGACATGGGTGGCAATCTTTTCACGTTTAGGTGAATAATATGTTTATTGCAACATTTCGAATCTGGCTTGGTTTACTTTGGCTAGAATACAGGAGATTTTGTTCTGATGAAACAAGGTACAGATAGCTTCAAAGGAATTTCCAATACTTTCATATATAATTTTAAGGAAAGTAAACTCTGTGAAGACATCAAGAAAGAGGCAGGTGTTTTAAGAGCTCAAATTTATATTTTAGGATCTAAAAGAATTCAATTCCAACCTTGTACTAGCAATGCTTTTAAAAATCCAGGGAAGAAAACACATTCAAATCTACTGAAACTATAGAAATAGAGTGAGATGACTCATTTATACTAGTTGTGGGGTAACCAAAAGTATTTTGCTTTCGGTATTCTAAGGAGGGAATAAGTTCTTAATCAGAAATTCAGTCTTAGGTTTTCTAAGATGTCATTGTATTCTGTGTTGCTAGCGAAGTAGGATTAAAGCAAACATCTCCAGTAAGTGCATCTAACAGAGATATTCAGTACAAATGTCAGTGCACAGCATATCTTGTAACAATGGGAATCTCTCAATAGTATGATTTTAGCAAGAATTGAAGGGAAATGCCATGCTGGTATTTCAGTACTGGTGTGAAAGAAAAAAAAAAAAAGGTTAAGGCTTTGATACTGAATTACTGGGATGGCATACCACAAAAGCCATAGCTGTACCTGTACTATGACGGGCAGTCTCCTCGCTTGTAAAGATAGAATGGGGAAGTCACCTCCTTTGAAGATTTTAAGGATTTTTTTATTCCTCTCCCAAATTATTTTTTTACCCCTTCATCATTCTTACAAAATGCCTTGAGGAAATCCTGTCTCAAAAATGCTGAAGCTGTAGCTTTAGGAAGGACCTAGATTCTTGAAACCATAATACACAAGTTCAAGTATTAAAACTGGGTGATACACTTGTAATTTAGCAGCTGGTGAATCTGACAGCTGTGCAGTAAGAAGCAGCAAAATAAGAAGTCTTCACATACACCTAAATATACAACACATGCTAGAAAATCATGGAAATTTGACAAAAATTATATTTATTTATTTTTAATCTAAAAAACCCACTAAAGTTGACACTTAATTTTGGTGCTCATTATAAATTTCTTAGCCTTTCGCTTCTCCCTCTTTTATCTCTAAAACTCGGAGCTGTGAAAGGAGAAGAAGGAAGGGCATAAAAAATAAGCTCAAATTTACCAACATTTATCAACAGGCAGACTTGTGGGAAAGAGACAGTGCAGGGAAGAGAGAAGCAGTGCAATAATTACTGCTCAACAACAGCAACACTTTGTGAGTAAAATCAGAATCCTACCAAGTCCAGATAAAAGTCTAAAACTGCTAAAACAGATACAGAAGAGACAGAAATTGTCTGAACTGACTGAAATCACTGGGACTTCATTCCACAGGGCCGGAAACAAGCAAGATTGAAACAAATATCCATTATTACTGTGCTGTACCTTACATGTCCTCAATTGCTACATGAAGACAGGCTCACTACCTGATCTAATGGACAACTCTGAGTGCATGCAGACCACCACTTGAATCAGGAGTTTGTGTAAGAGACAGAAATTAGCAGTACATACAAATATTTTATCATGATAAGCAATGAAGGGGACAAAGTTCAAGGCTCTACGTGTACCAAAGCAGAAATAATTCCAAATATACTTCTACACTGTGGATAATTGGAAAAATGTATTGCTAGATATCGAAACTGAATGGCAAAACAATGCAAAATAGTCAGAGGAAGAACTGACCTTGTTATCGGTTTCACAGTGAACAAGAGCTTCTTTGTAAAATTTAATTGCTTTTTCATAGTTTCGCTGGGCTGTAGAATGTTTTGCAATCTCAGCACAAATTTCAGCCGCTAACTGTTTCTGTGCAGGAATTGCATCCAGCTGTTCTATTTGAGCCCGTTTAAGCACTCTGGCTTGTAATTCCCGAGCCTGGTGTGGGGAAAGGAGTGAACAGTCAAAATTTTTCAAAGGAATGAATTTTGTATTATCTACTTTAAAATAACGTAATTAAATTTTTAAAAGGTTCTAGAGCATGCTATGTATTTGATAGATGAAAACCCCCAAATAATAAAAAAGCGGGTAAAAATGTCTCCACTATAAAAAAACATCAATGAAAACAAGCAAACCAAAACAACCCTCCCCCAATATCTCTCCCTCAACAACCTGTCTCAAACTGCCTTGCTTCCCCAAAATTCACATTAAAAACATGCTGAAAAGCAACCTAGTGTTCAACACTTTCAAGATAGAATCCCAATACACTTTTCCTAAAAATACTCCCTATAACAACTTCATGCCAATCCAATAATGTATAATCTACACTTTCCAGAACATAATTTTAAGATAATCATACAAACAGTGTTTTGTGAAATGTAAGGAACAGGACATTAAAGCAAAAAGCCAGGGAGGGATCCAGTTTACCCCTTGTGTACTTGAAGAAAACGGTGGTATGAAAAAGCTTATTTAATACTCCATCTAAGGAATATTGAGGTCAAATACATTCATTTGAATAAACATGACACATTTTTATTGGTCTAAATTTCCTCCATATTTCTGTGGCTTGCATTATTTATAACTAATCTCTTCCCCAATTCAAATGGTTATGTTCCAATTTATAACTACTAGCAGAGCTGTAATCACAAAAAATGCTAGTGTAGGACATAATTGAACAAAGCCTCATTATTAAAGAGAAAAGCAATGCTTTTGCACACAAGCCTTAAAGATTTGCTTCGAACAATTTTATCATCATCTCCATGGGTTCCTGTTAAGAACTTCCTTAGTCTCCAAGCTACCTTCCTACATTAAAAATATTCAATAGAAGTGTTACATGCCTTTTCCCTCCCCTTTCTTTTTTTTCTTAGAATTAAGCTTTTGATAAGGTGTATAAACAAGAACTCAAAGGCCAAAACCCAGAAGGTGTATGTACTTAACTCCTTTACTAAGCACAGAAAACTCAGCGGCAGGGGGCCAGGGAAGCAAAAAAGCTTCAAACTTTATTTTCTGAGGTCCTTCATTTAGGGAGTGATTAAGAAAAGTCTAGCAGAAGCACAGAGGTCGAGCTCTTTGTTAATAGCAGATGTCCCAAAAGAGGGCAGATAAAGAAACAGCTATGACTAATTCTGATTATGGCTGATCAGTTTTCTTTGATTTCAACTGGAATTCTAGCCAATTAACACACATGAGATTTCCTCTTTCTGCTCAAGCAGTTTTGTAACTATCTTAACATTGAAAAAAACCTCAGAAGAGCTGCTTCGCTAATTTAAAAGTTCACAAGTTGAAGAGAAGGAAGCACTAATATTATTCTGCTTCTTCTCACCTCTCTACCATTTTGCCTAGCAGGGAAGGAGAATTAAAACACAAAGTAAAATCTGGGGGGAACTTCTAACATCACTCTGAAAAACGAGGGAAGAAACCTGTTCAAGAAGAGGCAATAACATGACTGAGCAGTTAGTCCTGCTGAAATAATCAAAATAGTTGGTTTTGTGTAAATCAATGTGGCAGCAAAAGGAAAAGGAGCAGGAAAAGATTTCAAAGAGAACAGGTACAAGGAAGGACAGTTTTGAGGGCAGTAACAAAAACAACAACAAAAATAAAAAGGGGAGAGAGACAAACACAAGGTTTTTGAAGTGTGATATAGTGAGAAACCTGAAAGAACTATAAAAGTAAAGAAAAGAGTAAGAGAAGTAGACTGCTTTGGGGGAAGTTCACTAAAGGGGAATGGGGAAAAAAGTCAACTTTGAGAAAGAAAAAAGTATATTATGAGGAAAAAAGAAGTAAGAATTTAACAACAGATTAAATTGAAATATCAGTAGGATTTTAACTCTTACGTACAATTCTCTTTCTAACCAACCTACATAGTTTACTTTTCTTGCTGGTCAGAAGATGCTACCAAGGCTTACTGTTTCTATAACACAACCCAACCTCTTGCTCAATCTTTATGTTGAGAAAGTGTCTTCTAAATGGATTAAATTATCTCTAGCTTCCAACTTTGTTCTTTCAAGCCTCAGTCTGAGTGATAGTATTCAACTCCAGAATGAACAGATCTTACTATTGCTATTTAAAATAAACAGCAGTACAACAAAATTACAGGTAGCCATTGAAAGCTGTTCCAGATTGTTCTATGAGTGGTGTTCAATACTAAGCTGAGGATATGTAACAAAGCTGTCCCCATAGCCCATTTTGTTTTGACGTGCTCTGCTAAAACTATGCTCCACACACAAATGAAGGCATAATACGAATGCAGGCTTCCAGTAAAGGCCTGGATTCTGCTCTAAAATTCAGACAACACTGCTCACAAAAAGCTTAGACTTTCTAACCACATGTTCTTTACATGTCACCCCAGTCAGTGATGCTTTATCCCTACCATGTATGTGTTTTCCTCATTCACAAAAATAATACGGTTAGAATCTTGGATAAAAGTGAAACCAGGGATAAAACTGAGAACATTGCAAGCTTTCATAGGGTTTTGTTTTTGCCTTTACCTGTTGTAATGAAACAATAGCTTCATCAATCTTCTCCATTTTGCTGTAAATTTTTGCCAGAAGCACCTGGTAACGTCCATCTTCCATCAGAGAAGACAATTCATTAACTATAAGAATTACATTAAACAAACATTATTCTTGTAAGAACTGATCCTGCTAAAGTCAAAGACGAAGCTCTCCACATACTCCAGGCAAGAGCTTAAGTGAAAAGTTCACAGCTTGATCTTACATATATAGGATTGTGATTTGACTCCGTGTGTTGTTAGTGGGCAGAGTAAACATTACAACCTACAGAGTGAGATTTAAGGCCAGAGACATTGAAAGATGCAAAAGGAAGATAAAAAAAATTGACTGTCTAGTCTATTTGCATTCTCAGAAACATGAGAGAAAAGCTATTGATTTAAGTGGACAGGAAATAAAGCCACTCCTGACATTTCTGGTCTAAATCCTCCTCAAAGTCAATGAAAAATGTCCAAATTGATTCAATGAGTGCTACTGTACATTCAAAAAGCATAAGACTGTTTGATGAAATTTCTAGTCAGACCTCAAACTACCTTTCTTTTGCGAGAGTCTGGAACAGACATGAATAGAGTTATTTCAACCAAGTATTTCAGTATCTACTCAAAAAGCAGCAAGCTACTTTTGAATAATGGTTAAAATATACATGCATAAAATAATATTTGAAGAATACAAGTTCTCCCTGGCTTGTATTCATTTCAATCTATTGACAAAGAGGTATCTTGAGCACAGTTGCACATTAAAACAAAAAAGCCACCAAAATCCATGTTATATCTTTACTAAAATTTAAAAAAAAAAAAAAAAAAAGTATATTGAGTTATACTCTATTAGCAAACTGTCTTCAAAGTGTTATAATTGTGACATGCTGTTCTATATCAGAGATTAGGCCATGTAGCCAACCATGTAAGATCATTCCCTCCACTATGTTTCTTATATTTCATTTTTCTTTCACAAATGATGGACGTTTCAGCATTTCTAAAAAAAGATATCAAACTGTTCAATAATTTTCCCAGTCAGCCAATGAGATCTACATTTTTTCATGTAGAGAATGCATGTATATCAAAGATGTACAAAAAGGATATTGGCTTATGTACTTTTTGCTTTATTGTAAGATGGAAGACAAGCTTTTAAAGTACATGGGACAAACTTTATTTACTGCTAATTTATCTGTCCACACTAGAAGATCAAGCTGTCTTGAGCATGATTATTAAATTAGCCAGATCCTCAAAGGCTTAACTAAGACAGGAATATAATGTTAAATGAGAGGATTTTTTCAGTAAGAAGTAAACAAGACAGAAAACTAACATTCCCCTGCACAGTAAGAAAGACCAGTAAAATAGAGACATAAGAAAAACTTACAGAAGGGACTAGTAATAAGACTTGCTAATACTAACTGTTTCTGTATTCAGATAGCCACAGAAGTTAACAAATATAATTAAACCACTGCAAAAAGATTTCCTTAATTAAGGGTATAGCTCAATAGCTCACACTAAACACCTTAAAAGTTCTTAATTGCCTCTTAACAAAACCAAGGGAAAAAATCCAAAAGTTTTAGCTTTTTAAGTGCATATTCCTAACATGTAAAAGAGGGTCTTAAGAGACATCTTCAATCAGTTCAACCTCTTTGCTCTGAAGGATACTGGGTAGCATTTACCACCTAAACAACCATTCCCTAACAGCAGAACAACTCATCTATACTCGATGAATTCAGAATCAGAACATTTGTTAGCACAGAAGAGAAAGAACCTTGCATGTGTGGAGCTCTGCTATTGTATTTACTGACTTCACTTCACAGATGTTCCACGTTTAAAAGTCCTGGCAAAAGCACCTTTAAATATAAGTGAAGTTTATTTTAGAGTGCATTTCACATTTATCACTTAATAGTTTCCTGTGGTTTACAGTTCAAAAAAGTTTTATATGGAACTTCTTTATTCCTTAGAATCACACAGAAAACACAAACAACAGTAGAAATTGTATGTTTTGCTGTAAATTAATAACATTCCTACCAGGCTCATGATCTAAAGCTTGCTGAAGTACTTTTTCTGCCTTTTCATACTGCTTCAGTTTCATTAAAAGCTCAGCCAAATCATAGCAAAGGAAATTCTGTTGACCGCTTCTCAATGCGGCCTCATAGTAACTGATTGCCTGAAAGGAAGAAACAAAAATCTGAGTATTATTTAAAGATAAATCTTAAAGACAACAACCTTGCCTAGGTATTGAATGACATGCTGCTTAGAGTTTTCTCTGCTTTCTTCACTTCTCCTGTAACCAAGTCATTTCTAATAAATACTATATTAAAAAGGTGTTATTTGGTTGCAAGTTCAGGCTTCCAAAAATATAATGCCAAATTAAAGATAAATAGAATAACTAGAACACACTTTTTGATAAATATGCATTTACATAGCCTAACCACATTATGACATTCTGTCTTTGACAGGATCACTGCCAATTAAACTACATTTTCATTAGCTGCTGAAGTTTATAACTCCAGTCTGACTGGAATTATACAAGTTCTGTTTTACTGTATACAAAGGACAAATATTTTCCCAAAGTCTACCTGCGAAACATGAAGATAAAAGAAGTAATGAAAAGTTTAAAAATACCAACTAAACATTATCTAATAGAAAGGAGTCTTCTCTCTCTGTATTTTTAAACATAAAAACTGACAATCATATCAATTAAAAAAGTCAAATATTTACTCAAGAAAAAAAGCTATGCTCCAGATCAATAAACTACTATTCCATAATTTTTTTAAAAAAAAACCCAAAAGACTTCAAAATAACAACTTAAATACTCTTGAAATAGATGTTACTTCTTTAAGCAAAGGGAAGAATGAGAACTGGAATTATGTTGAAAAGTTACATTTCCAAAAGGAATTTGAAATATTTTATTAACTTTTATTGTTTTAAAATAGAACATGTTTAAACATGCATAATAGTGCAATATCAGGCAGGTGACCTATTTAGGCTTAAGCATCCTAAGGATAATATAGCTGAAGCCTCAAAATAAAAAAAATTAAGCGCACAAAACACCCATCACCATATAGATTAAGATTTTTTTCTATAGTAACTCTAGGAACCCTCACAGTACATTAGATTATTACACATACACAAAAAAAGTTTAAAGTATCATGGAGAAAGATAGGAATCATATACTGAGCTGCTTGTAATAGTGACCTAAACAGAAGCAAGTGAAAATTCTACCACTGCAAACGTAAAACAGTTTGAACACACCCTCCAGTAGTTTGAGGCTGCCCAAATAAAACCATTTGCTCCTGCAAGTTTTCCCCAGACATTTTCTTCTGTTTTTCCTACAACAAGAAGTTAAAGCCTCTATTACTACTCTCCTAGCCAATGTTAAGGCTAGGAGATATAACAAGACTGGGTCAATGGAGAAGTAATTAAACACGGTTTTCAGTGCAGGCCCAAAACCACATAAACTGCAAGTCACCAGAACTGCAATTCACCAGATTTGTATCCACCAATGTTTAACTGTGCCTTTGGCCAGGTATTTTGAAGGGGATCTACAAACTTACTTTCAGGATAAAAAGTCTGTTCAGCGTTTTAAAGTGAAATGCTTCTTCTACCCAACCTGAAAACAAAATCAGGCAAAGCCCACATGTTGACAATAACGAACACAATACTTAATTAGCCTAATGCAATACTTATAGAATACCTTTGAATAGTTATGCGTTTTGATTAGGGCTTTTCCAATTTTACTCGCTAAAGCTGCATCTTTTGGATTTTTCTTCAAGGCCTGCTCGTAGACTTCTATGGCTTCATCAGGCTTCAACAGTAAAAGATATAAACACAGAAGTCGAGGATTAGAGATAAAAAGGGTATGAAGAAAACAAAATCTGGTAACACCTCCAGGTATGACTGCCAAGTACTACTGGTTCATAAGCTACAGTGCTTCTCAGAGAAGAATGGCCACTATGAAATTGCTGGAAGTGTAAAGCCCATGTAAATTTATATTTCCATGCTAAAACAGAATGTGGAGAGAACTTGGCAAACAAATGAGTTTGAATTAACCTGATTCTTTTTCCACTGAAATCTCTCTACTACTATTTTGACTAGTTAACGAACTTATGCAAACTTACTAGTGTGTTGGACAATCATCCATATCTCTCCTCTAGCCATGTTATAACAGATCTAAACAAATTCCCTTTTGCTTTATAATTCTTCATTAAG
This sequence comes from Aquila chrysaetos chrysaetos, assembly GCF_900496995.4. Lineage (NCBI taxonomy): Eukaryota > Metazoa > Chordata > Aves > Accipitriformes > Accipitridae > Aquila > Aquila chrysaetos. The sequence continues at coordinate 32,849,865 of NC_044009.1, read as the reverse complement.
GAAAAAACTACACACAAGCTTTAACAAGTAAACAACCATTAATCACCTACAGATCCCCAAACTAGTAATCTAAACTATTAGTTGCATGTCCTAACCCAACCTATTCTTTCAAAAATATGAATTTAAATGTGTATCCTTCAAATTCCTATGTCTGCTCGACTACATTGTCTTCTACAAATACTGAATACATTTCCAGTTCATCAAGAAGGAAAGGATGTAAAAAATATATAGGAATGCAATAATTTAAATTTTTAAATAAAATTTTCAATATGAGAACTAAGGTACCTAGAATTATTCTAAGCTTCAGAACTCTATTCTAAACACCTCCAACTTCTTTCTGAATTTAATTTAGCTCTCACTTTAGATTTTTGTTAGTCTTATGCGTCAGTGTTCTTCCAGATTAAAATTCTCTCCTTGACTTTCACCCAGTCAGTTATCAGAAGAAATACATTTTCAACAGCTTTTTCTTTGAACTTAGAACAGTTACATTTGTAGCCAGTAATTATGGTTTTTTTACATCCTAAAGCAATTTCTGTTTGCCAACTACCAATCAATAAGAGTCAGCATGCTACATTGTCTCAACTTGCCAAAGTCAACAAATGACTCAATCATTCTATTCATCTCCAGCAAGCACTTACCTCTTGAATATTCATGTATGCATCACCAAGAAGAAGAAAAGTATGAGCACTTGGCAGTTTTTCTACTAGCTCTCTGGAAACAAAAGACAGAACCTTGCTCAATATTTAACATGTCAATACTGGTATCTAAACAACAACAAATAGGGCACAACAATTTTATCCTCTGCAGGTTTTAGTTTTTATTTCTGAAAAATGAAACAAAAAAAATCTGATATATCTTTCCAAAATAGGACTTCCAATTATGGTTTTAAATGTCACAACACTTACTCAAATGAAATTATGTCACTAAATATTTCTGACTTAATTGTAGTAGAAAGGCAAAAATGAGCTCACTGTGCTACCATTAAACGCCTAGGAAAATATATACACACACACCACAAACTTTTACCTATAGCAGCCAGCATATAACTTCTTATCTTTCCTGTACTGAAGATAAACATCTGCCATTTTTTCTTTAGCTTGTACAAAGTAAGGCTGTTCAGGTGTAATATTTCGGAGCATGGTCAAGGCTTGTTCAACATCTCCTTGTGCAATTGCCAGATCTGCATTTGCAATCACAACTCTTAGTTCCTCAGGAGTTCCAGAAAATTCATTAATGGCATCTTGCAGTATTATAGCAGCTTCATGCTACAAATAATAAAACCAACAGAATTAATGTATTTCCTGTTGCTGAACAGCCAAAAATAAAGACAACATAAGCAAATGAACATCTAGGGGCATTACACAAACCAACCAAAAAAAACCCACAAAAAAAAAAAACCCCAAACCATACTATCCATTTGTTTCACTAAAACATTTTAAATTTTTTTCCCTCTTGATTTTGTAAATAAAAGCTATGTGATATGAACTACCAGAAAGAGTTTTAGTAGAGAAAATAACATTTGTATTGCATATATACAAGGAGATGCTCAAAATTCAACTGGACAATGCCTTTAGCACCTTGTTCTAACAGGTCCTGCTTTGAGCAGAATGACCTCCAGACGTCGCTTCCAACTACACGATTGTATGGCTTCTCTTACATTCTTATGCAGCGTCCTACTGTTTATTAAAATACAGCTGACAGCAAGGATGCTGCTACACAAATATAAGGACGTGATCCAAAAACATTTCTAATAGCATTCTGACAGCAAAACAGGAATCTATGTGCCAGCAAATGAACATCAACAGTATCTCCTCCTCATAATTAAAAGGGGTTTTATAGACTCAAAATTGAGCACCTGCAAGTAGCTTTCTTTTCTCTGTACAATTTAAGGTACAAGCTGTCAAGTCAGATATTAACACCTTGGAAATTTTACCAAGCAAATCCTCTTGGTAAAATGGTGATGGTTTTCTATTCTGAACAAATGAGGATAGACACTTCTGTTAATGGGAAGAGGAAATTGTTTTCAGGTATGTATTACATCTTAACAAGTTTGACATCTTACTGGTTCTCCATTCAAACGATGAGCTTCTACTAACTCTAGGAAGACAGACACACGATCACTTGCATCAATTTCAATTCTTTTTCCTTTAGTTTTTGAGGAAGCTGTAGGTTTTCTCATTCCAGGCAAATTCTTTGCCATCTGTAAGGTCTTAATAGCTTCTGATAATTCTCCCATCTTCTTCTGGGTTTGGGCCTTAATTAAGTGATAAACGGGATGTTCTCTCACCTAAAAAAAAAAAAAAAAAAAAAAAATGTAACAAGGTAAGGAGTTTCCAAATTTTACTTTATGCATAGTATTGAAACCCCTTGAAAGAAGATTTTTAATTTCTTTTTTTTTAAATATTGACCTCAGTCGCTTATTTCCTCCAAATATATCTGATTTCAACTTCAGTAATTTCCTTATGAAAATACTAGAATTTTCAAAGATTATGCAAACTAATAATTAAGTTTTCAATTAAAAAAAGAAAAACTATTACGTGAGATGAGACTTTGGGATAGAAAAACATTTATTACAGCATTATTTGAAGCTAGACTGACTTTTAAGGGATTTTGAACATCCCCCACACTGCTGTATGCACACTTCATCAGGCTATTAATTAAAAGAAGTGCCAAATAATGATTGTACACAAGTCCTGCTTGCCATTTCTCCACCTTCTTAAAACATACTTCACATGAAAAGGAAATGTCGATAAGGGAAATGTAACTATGTACAAAGTTGCAAGCACGTCAGTGTCTCCTAACTAGGTAGTTAACCTTCAGCTTTCTTGCATCACTTGGAGGAAGGAACCAAGATGGGAGCATGCTTGCAAGGAAATGGTAGTTTGCCACTTTTCAGCTAAGCTCTGTCAAGAGACTTAGCACAACTCAGACCTAATGAGCGCTGTGTAGAGTGCTCCCAACTCAGCATTAATCCTACATGAAGTTTCACTGACGTCAACAAATCAAAAATCCCATACTGCAATGTATTAGCCCCAAGAAATAAAACCGGTGAGGACTATTGCAAAACAGTAAAAGTTTTCTCTTACAGTGCTTAGTTTACCAAATTTGCTCCTGAAGGGACAGAAAAGATGGACAAAAATGTGACATCAATGGAAGAGAGCACAGCATACGGTTACTCTCTTAACACTTCAAGTGCTTAAAGCAGCATGAATTGTCAAGAGGTAACTACAGACCCCTTCTGATCCCCTCGCGCATCTGTGTGTATCTTCATCAGCAATTGTACATCTGAGCAAAAAGTCGAGAAACAACATTGGATCACGCTTCAAGTCCTTCTACATTGGCTTTTAAAGACTGTTACAAGGTTAGCCTAGAATTACAAATTCTGTTTAAATAACAAGTTTTTAATATTTATGTAAGAATTTGAGAAAAAGCTACCATTTCTTTCTTTTGTATTTCAGAACAATTTCAATACGTTGTAATAAGATGTTAGGCTTGCCTTTATGGTCATTTCTTTGATAAATATTCAGAGACCATGTTCATATAAACATTTAGATATTAAACGTGTAGCAGAATAGTCGTAAAAAGTTCAGCTTAAAAATTATTATATACAAAAACATACAACTTTAGATGATTGACCGAATAAAATAGTTTCATTCTTTCGTCCAACTCACCTCAAAATTGTAGCTCAGACAAAGTTCCAAGGATTGAGAACATAGTTTAGTATTGTTTTGAGCCAAATACACCTGGGCCATCAGTAAGTGTGCATCTGCATAAGAAGGATTCCTTTCAAGACAGTAATGTAGATTACTATGGGCTGCTTCAATATCCCCTAGGAAGTTACAAAAGAGAAAGTGAAAAAGTAGTTGATATGAAATACAGAGGTTAAATATAGAGCATTTATTAATTGTCCACCAATTTTATAATTTTTTTTTAAATTAATGTGAGCATTTAGTGAATAAATTCATATACTAAGTACTATGTGGCTATGAAATGAAATCAAAACCAAGTCAGAGACAAGATATTTTCCCATTGTTCCATTTGTAAAACATAAAATAAGTGATCTTTTTTGGAAGCAATAGATAAAACCCACCATATTTATGTGCCCATACAGTTAAGATAGGCTCATACAAATCATAAAAAAAAGGCAGTGCAAATGTCCTTAACTTAGCTGTAATGCAGTGTTCTGCAGTGAAAGAAAAATATTCATTATGATTTAAAAGTGTGAAATTAATATTTTTTTTTTATTAAAGAAACTAAAGAGGTGGATAGCTAACCATTCATATAACTATTACCTGACAAGTATTTCACTTTTGCCATTAAAAAGACAGCTTGTTGAAGACCAGGCACAGTTTTTACCACAGTTTCGAGAACAGAAGCACAGTGCTTGAGAAGTGGTGAAGCAGACTGCCGAGGACTTGCAGGCTAGGAGTAAAAAAAAAAAAAAAAAAAAAAAAAGCAAAAAAAAAAACCCCAAACAAAAACCACTTCAGTTGACAGGTTTTGGACTCAGATTTCATTTTCATTGCTCACTTTAAACTCTAATGAGCAACAGCAAAGCATTGTTATTTTCTTCAGCCCAAGAAGCTGAAAGCTGTCATTGTGAAGAAATATAAAAATATGTTTTAAATTTAAGGGCGCAACTTCTTGTATCAGCAGGAACACAAGACAGCTAAATGGACTTCAAGGATGATAAAACACTTCAGACCTGACATAAGCTGAAGAGTTAGTCCATAACATTTGGCAACATACTCTGAATTACTGTGCCAACTCATCCAACACAATGGTAACACAAACTAAATTTCAAGAGTGCTGAAGTTGGAATGAATGACCAGAAGGATGAGAAGAAAAGATTCTGACCCTAGCCCTCCTACCCTCATTCCACACCACAGAACATATCAATACTGCTAGTAACAAAGTGAAAATAGCAGCTGAGAAATAGCTCCTGTCACGTAAACTGCTAGTACAAGTGTACCAAATTTTAGTTGCTCATTATCAGAAATGTTGTTCCATTTCCCTCTATTACTTTAGCTAGTTGCTAACTAGCTAAAAAAAAAAGGAAAAGGCAACCTAAAGATCCTTCTGTTCACAGCTAACATTTCTACAAGGCCCATGCCCTGGGGAAGCAGCAACCATCCACTACCAAACTGGAAGCCTCCACCACCTGGCTAAACTCCTCACTTTCTAGTATCACAAACTCCTTTTTGCAATAAAGAGATAATGAAACTTCAGGAAAAGCCTATTTTTTCTTTTACAAATCTTTCTACTGACGATAGTTCAGGAAAACCAGTTTTCATTCCAAATTAAAAACCATCATTGCCATTAAGTACTTCTGGAATATACCCCAGGGAAATCGTTAGACAAGACACTACCTCATAGAATGACACTTCTTATTTATCTCCATCTGTGACATGAAATTATCATTGCTACTAATGTTTTAGACCTTCAAACATTACCATTTCATTATAGATGGTGGGACAGATCATAACAATGGAAAACTACTTGTTTGCCTATTAGATTTTAAAACTGTACATAACCAAATATTTACGGGAAGGTTCTATAACTAGACTAGAAATCTGCTAATGACAGGATAATAGAAGTCAGCTCCCAGCTATTTCAGAAGAATAATCTATTTAAGGAAGACACTATTTAAAGAAACTTTAAATGTGTTTCTTCTGCTTTAGAGATGTCAGGTCCTCATTCAATTTATTACAGTCTACATGCCTTTGCTGCCAAAACTAGCACACGCGAATTTAGTTACAGATTAGCCATCTAAGTAAGTGAGATTTTTCTTTGTTATTAGTAATAATAATATAAAAAAGTAGTATTCCACTGATTTTCACCAACACACAAAAGAAACTGATACAAAGAAAAAAAATGTATATTGAACAGATATCCTCAGCTGCCAAAATATTTCAAGAATAGGATCATAAGTGTGAACATCCTAGTTTCCTATTGAGATAGCTCTATTCACTGCATTGTTACAACAGTTTCCTGACCAAAAGAGATATTAAAAAAGTATATATATACACACACAGTGCATTAAACAAATATCCCAAGTTTCCTCAGATGTCATTATTGCAACTTGCTCACTTTACAATAGTTGTATTTTCATAGTTATTTTGATTAATTAGTGGTATAATATCTTAAAACACACTCAAACTTCAAATAAATTCACATCTTAAGAGAGAAAATATTCTAAACTTTTGCTTCATGATTAACTGATCTCAAAATGAAATCAAAGAATAATTTCCATTTTCAGACAGATGTGATCTACAGCTGCTTACCTGTGCTGGGCAAAAATTAAGATATTCCCTAATGATTTCTAGCAAGAAATCAGGGTTTAGTTTTTCAAAGTATTCTACACCAAGAGGAAAGCCATGCAAAGATGAAAAGTGAGTATCCAGAACATCATTCAATAAGGAAATAACTTCTTCTTGTCTCTTATGTTTTTTCATAGCTAGGACTGCACGCAAGAAAGATAATTCCTACAGGAAAAAAAAGAAATAAAACACCCTCCGTATTCCAGATACATTAATCTGTTACTCATACAATACTACATAATTATTAATGTTAGCCATTTCTTCTTTATATTTAGGGATACTATAAGACATTTAGTATGTTCACTGTAAATGACACTGATGATGATTGTATCAATGTATTCCTTTAATTTGCACAAGCTCTAAATTTTTCTGAGCACAAAATCCTGAAAGTAATTAATATCCCTCCCTTCCTGACACTTCAAACTTATGTTCAGAGATAAAGCACCGCAGGAAGGCAATGATGTTTTTGCTCTGCAAGCAAACAGCCTTGTGTTGCAAAGTTAGGCAACACATTAGCTTAGATTGTTAGGAAGAAAAACTGAAATTTAGATTTAATGGTACTCCATTAAGAATGCTCTGCTCAAGTGACTGAAATACAAAACATGAAGTAGCTAGTAGACCACAATTCAGATTGTAATCAAAGTATTTTAATGAAGGAAGATGCTTCCTACCCCAGATTTCCCAATGGACTGCTGAATTTCATTAAGAAACTCCAACTGCTGCTCTGCATCTTCTAATTGCCCTTGCATTAGCTGACAACGGATAATTCCTGCAACATATTAAAACATTTTATTGCAGATTCGTCTTCCTAATCAAGCACATGCTTTGTTTTCCAGAATTAACTTTTTCTCTTCTCAACCCCTTCATAAAGTGGTGATACAAGAAGAAAGAATAGATCAAGACTTATGCTAATGCAGATTTTATGTACTTAGAAATAGCTAGGATAGATGATACACGATTGATACATTAATATATGCAATGATATAAAGCAGTTTCATGGAAAGATCTCATCCCTTATATCAGAAAGTTTAAAACAGTAAATCTTCAACTGGTTCCAGACTAAGTAGAAGCACCATGAAGTTTGGCTTCTAAATTCAGAACAAGTACAAGAAGCAAGATGAAATTAAAACAACCCTCACACACCCCCAACCACACACACAAACCACTCCTACCCTCTAAATTTTTTGTACTGTTTGAAGTTCCAGATTAGAAGGCAATGGCATAGTCAAGGAGAAAAAATGCAGGGGAAAATCTGTGAAGCAAGTATGCCATATTTACTCTCCATTTTCTTGACAGCAATTGGACTTTATCAAAAGTTACCTTTTTTTCAAAGAACGTAACATGTACATCAAAAGTGACATGTTTTGACTTCATTATGTTTTTCAATCTAAATTAAGACACGTATGTAGCCATTGACAGCTTGTTCTATGAACTTTCCTTACATTTTTTTCATTTTTGTAGTGCCTAAGAGTTCTCTAGTTCCTAGGCACTACAGAAATAAATAATTAAAAAAATACAATCACATCTCTGTCCTCACCATTACTTTGAGAGTTCTAATTTTAAAAAGTTTCACTTTTCAAAAGGAAGACCCAAAGACATATCCAGTGAGGAGAAACTGTTGCTACAAGAAAGATGGCATAACAGGAATCAGTAAATACTGCCCAATGTTCCTGTTCTAATAGTTCTAGATTTTCTAGTAGCAGTAGTAGGAAAACTTGATCAAAAAGCATCATCTGTCTTAAGACCACAAAAACCAAATGAAAGTGTAAGACCTTACCAGTTAGTGCAGAAACACTTGTTTCATCAAGTGTCATCGCAGTCTTGTACCATTTTAAAGCTTCTTTCTCTTTGCCTTGTAAAATCATTTGGTAGCCAAGTTCAGTAGCAAATTCTGCATTGTCCGATGCCAAATCAGATGCTTTTTCAACTAAGGTTTGTGTATGTTGAAGGATGAGCTGGTTCCGGCCACACTAATGGTAAGAATAATCTTTAAACCTTAAGTTTTTCTTATTTTTCAGATTCATTTAAAAAACCACACTGAATATTGCTGTAGCAGTTGAGACGACCTCTCATATAGGACTAATATAATCTGTAATAGTTCTATAAAAATTGAGGCATTGAAGTGTGCTGGATTCAAACATAAATACACAATACCATACAATAAGGAATACTTGATAGAATCGTTTTAAGGATGCATTCAAAACAACTGATAAATACAAAGATTAAATAAACCTTCAGTTTCAAGGCCACGTAATTAACCTTGCCACTTTCCTACTTTAAGAAGTTTCTCATTTAAAAGCAAGCAGAAAAAACATTTTTGGAATGAGATGGCTTAAGTATTGTAATTCATACTGAATGTAAAACATTAAAAATGTAGTTACCAAAGGCTACACAATGTAATCTATTTCAATTGTCTGCGATCTTCTACTTTTTAGTAGACATTTAGTATCTGTCTACCAGAAAATAAAACAAAAAACAGGATAGATAGATAGTTGTACGCTGCTTAACAAAAAAGCATACTCACTGTTCTACTGAAAGCTAAAGCCATTTTACAGAAGAGCTGCGAATTACGTGGTTCTAACCTGTCCAGTGCTTTAATTAGGTCTCCCAGTCTTGCTGAAGCCTTGGAAAAAAGGGAGTAACATAAGAAGTAATAGATAGAATGAACAGATTAGGACAATTGAACAGTTTTCACTAAAAACTAGTCACATATCTTATTATGCAGTAATATCTTGAAATCTAAACTCAGAAGTTTTGAGGGCTAGGAGTTAGATTTATTTTGGAATTCCTAGAAAAATTCTTTGGAATAGTAAAGTGGCAATAAAGTAGATCATATGTCCTCTATACATGCTCTAAAAAAAGTGAAAGATTTGAGCTGAATCTGATATAACAGAAGAGTCCCATAAAGCAAGATAGTCTGAGGAATCCGATCTGTGAATCTTGTTCAGGCTTCAGTGTGATACAGACACACATGCTCAAAACCAAAGCACTTCCAGATGCTCAGACTCCTAACAAATCACAGTTTCTCAACCCACCAAAGGTACTTTAGACATTTCTGGGGTTACAATAAGGTACATGGGTTTTCTAAATATGATTTTAGATGTAAACACCTGAATTGTGTTTAAAATTCATCAGGCTTTTTAATTTTTTCCTAGACATGGGTCTTAGTCACATGTAACATTTTACCCCAGAATCTTTTGTTTACACCCTACCATGTCTAGCAACTTTCATTCCTGGATGGCTTTATTGAATTGGAGTCTGCAATTGTTACTGTTTCTCCATATTTCCTATGATTGTGCATAAGTAAGACTTAAATTTAATTATGAATACACTAATGACTAAAATGCAATAACTAAAAATGTGTTAAACAACCTAAAATATCTTTTCCTCTAGAACTCGGAAAAAAAAAAAAGCTACAAAACACTGAAAACACTTCACTTTTTTTTCTAAATTTCCAGTTATATTATACCAGCATCCTTGCATAATGAGAAAAAGATATTTAAAAATATTTTAACAGTTTTTCGTGACAATTTAGATAATACATTTTAAAATTTCCTGAAAAATGGCACAAGCACCATATGTACAAAATACATGCACATAGCCCTGTGCAGTAAAGGATCTTGGGAGTAGAAGGAAAAGTTAAAGAGAATTCTTAGAGCTAAAAAAACCCCCAGTAATTGTCAAAAAAGGGTGAACAAAGCATAGGTTATACTAACTAACATCGCAGACTGTTGTTAAGTGACTATGACCCCCTTCCAAAAATTTATCAGTACAAGACCTCATTATTTCCCTTATTTCAATTAATAAAATACTTAAAATTAATGGAAGGCTTACAATAACTTATGAATTTATCAAACAAGCATTTAAACAATAAAAGATTGCTTTGATGATTCAAATCAACATGATTCAATTAACTGTCCTGAGGAGACTTCTGTTTGGCTTGATTCCTGTTCTCTGGAAAGATGGAGGTAAAAACTTGTGTTTCCCTTGGCATCCAGAAAACACCCCAACAACAAGCTACAGCAGCCATTTCAGTCAGAATAGGTGAATATACCTCTTCCTGCAGATAAGTAACATCGCATAGGACCACACAAAGTACACAAGGAGAAGAAATAAAGAAGATAGTGCATGTGGCATCTTGTCCCTACAACGGCTGTGTTATGCTCAACAGTCTGCTAATAAAAAGACTCACCTCAGATATATTTCCCTCCCTGCACAAATAATGCAGGGCCTCCATTCTTATGGCTTCTAAATTGAAGGCATCTTTCTGCAATAGTCTAAAGCCAAACACAAGGTGAATGTAAAGAAACCAAAACAAAACCTTTGCTCAATCATCTGTTTTATCCTAAAAGGGAATAAAATAACTTGTATTGCACAGTCACTTTAAGTAACAGCTCTCAAGTGTAAGCACAGCTTTGTTACTTCATGCCTATCTCAAAAAAAGGTCCTCTTCATTCCAAAATGGATTCATGTATTGATGTAGTTTCCTCACAGAATTGCAAGGCTGGGTTCTAATAAAACTTAATTTAGTTCAAATTTATTTTTTTAAAAAAACTGATTTAACAAATTCAAGTGCATTAAAAATGAATGGAAACCTATCTACTTTTGTTTCAAAGTGTTCTTACAGGGTAAACATGGCAAGAACACAATTAGTGGTGTGCTACTTCATACTCAACCTATGTGCCGTTTCAACTGCCTGCTCCCAGTCCTGCAAGGCTAGTTGTAGCTTCATTTTCTTTATGAAAGCAGGAATGAAGTTTGGAAAAGTTTGCAATTATCTGGTTCACAGTTTCCAGAGCTCCTGAATAATTCTGTCGGACCTCAAAATACTGTGCCTAGGAAGGAAGAAAAGTTGCATCAAAAGGCTGTACACTCACATAGGTGAGAAGATTCAGTTCTTTCATACAGAAACCAGGAAAAAGAGCTAGTGAGAGAAGTAAATCTTTCTTTAAGTAAGGATCCTTCAGTATCAACCACAACTAGAGATACTGCAACAATTAAATAGCAAAAGATAAAATGTAAAACCCAGTGTGTGGTAAGCACTCTATAACAAAGGTAATTGCAGCATTTACAAGTTACTAGTCAGTTACAAGCAAGAAAAAGACAGATGTAGCTGAAGAGTAAAAATGTTCTTATTAGGTTTCACATAACTTTGTATAAAGCATCTCACAATTCTAGGATATTGAGCACAACCCACAGATTAAACATTTTTTCAAGCCCTGTGGTACGTACCATCTAAAAACCCACACTTGGTAGGTCACTGTTGTTGTTGCCAGAATTATCAATTTTTTAATTGTAAAGCAATTTACGGGGTACTTCAAATACAAAACTACTTAAGAAGTATCAAGTATCACAGTTTTAAATGAATTTGAGTAGAAATCAATTTAGGGCTTAATCCTCTATTTTGCTTTGACACTTAAAATTTACTTACTATATTCCAGGTGACTGTGTGGATACAGTCATTTCATATTTTTCAGACAGAAATGGTGCACAACAGCTTGAGAGTTAATTTCTTAAGCCATAGCAAGATAGCTGTCTGTAAAATCTAATTCAGTAACTAAATTTGAGTTAGACTGGTAATTGAACACAACAGTCTTCATACAGCCAACCAAATACCATTATGCACACTCTCCTGAACTTTAGTCTTCTTATTTTCATTGAACAATTTTTTTCTGCATTTAGCTTTAGAATATTAAACAAACATTAATATAATGATTAACAATGTCTGTGATATAAACAAGTAGTATACTCTGAAACAGAAAAATGTGTAAAGAAAACAATTCATGCCACTCCCTTAATGAAATACAATCAAAACAAACACTTGAAACGGACTAATGACAATTAAAAAAAAAGAGTGCTAATGTTCATAGATGATCACACTACAGTGTTAAACTACTACTTTTTTTTGCCATGGCACACAGCAATTCTGTAATGTGGACAGGTGTCCTGTGAGGAAAGGAAGAGATTACACATACTTTTACATTTTCAGGCAATTTGAAGCCTCATTTCTTACATATAAATACATGAATAAAAACAGTTTTTCTTGTGTCTATAGTAAAATCATAAGCTCGATATACATTTAGATTGACTGTATTTAATCTATACCTTTCTTTTTTACATTGTGTCTAATGGACCCTAAAGTTTCATCTGGTAGTTAATTTTATTCCAAAAAGAAAAAAAGTGCATCATTTTAATATACTTAAAAAAACCCACAGATGTGCAGGAAGACACAGTTACCAGTTCCAGTTCATAAAAAAAAAAAAAAAAGTGGAAATTTTATTTAGTGAAGCTGTATTCCACTGCAGCAGTGTTTTATACTAATAGGAGAAATGTAATAATACAAGAATGCCCCAGAAATTCATAATTATGTATATAGTAACAGACACAGTGTACCATTACTGCAACCCAGGCATGTCCCTTTGTCTTAACCTACAAGAAAGTGAGAAGTCTTACAAACTTCAGCTACTCATTAAAATTAACTAGGCTGTCTACCACAGGAAACAGAAGTGTCAGTATATTTTTATTGTGCTAGTAATCAATTTGTATGATAACTGTTCTATATTCCTTTAAACAATTCAATACATCAATTCAAACTTCATTTCTGCTAAAACCTAGTCATTTCCGCTGAACAAAAAGAGTATGACTGAGCTATATTTCTACTCCTTGGACAAGCTCACTTATAGACAACTCTTCTCAGCATCTCTCTAATTACTCTACAAGACTAATATGACATTTAGGAAGAGTTAAAATCATGAAGTAAACTTACTTTACCAAGCAGAGCAAAAACATCATGGCCTTCCTGCAGTGCTTCATCAAAGTATTTCACAGCTTTTTTGATGTGAGTTTCCTTCCCACAGGTGAGATCAAGCCATGCTTTCAAAATCAACCCCTGTAAACAAAATATAAATTGGAATTCTTCACTAACTAGGTAGTAAAAGTATACTAGATAGAGTAGTAAGTAGAAATAACCTAAAAATAAAATAGGACTTAATTTTAACTATTTAAAAATATATATTTGAAATTATAACCAGTCTACAGCATAAGCTAAAACATTAGTAATTAATTTCAGCATTAAATTGATCAAATAGTATATTTACTTACAGGATTAAAAAAACCCAAACAACAATGGCACTGAACTAGTCTAACATGCTCAGCAGACAGAACAAAACCTCGCAGAAGTGATCACATAAGACATTAAGAATATCTTCTGCAAACATTTCTGCAGAATATGTTCTTAAGACTTTGTTTATATGAGACACTTAGAAACATACGGGGTGCTGAAAAATGAGAGAAACTTGTTTTTTTCTTCTACTGTCCGATTAAAAGACAAACCTACGTACAAAAGGCAAAGATCTGACATTTCCCAAATCTCCAACAGTATTATAAAAAAAAAAAAAAAAAGAATATAGTACTTAGAACTTTTAAAAGGTAAAAAGTGTCTTTTCATTGAAGGAATTATTACTTGTAATTAATTAATTTTATTTCTGTTATGTGCTCCAGACATTTAATTATAGCTTAAGTAAATCAAAACTATTTTGAAGTGCTAGATTATTTAAACAAATTATAATTGCCATCAGAACAAAAATTTAGATTATAAAACATCACTGCACTTTTGTAACATAGAATTAAAGAAGTGAGTAATGTATTTAAAACTCAAAGGCTAGTAGAAGAGCCATATTTTGTAATTGCTAACAATCCAGGTCATGGTTTTGTTATGCAACAGAAATTGGCTGAAATCCATACACTCAAGCATTTAAAAAAAAGGGAAATTTTTACTTCTATATGAGGAGTACATAAAGTATCTTATCAAAAGGAACTGCATGTACTAAGCAAATCATATTTCACTAAGTTTAAGCACCCCTAACCACCTCCTGAAAAAAATGAAGTACACATAACTTTGTATTGTCAAACTAGGAAAAGGGATAAGCATAAGCGAACTTAGAAAAAAAGGAAAACTATTTTGTTTTCTATGTATTTAAATGCTAATGTACATTTTTATGTATGTGTATGTCCCTCTGTTAAAAAAAAAAAAAAAAAAATTTCAAATCCATTAAATACTTCAGGTGGAAATATTTCCCACTAAGCGACATTCCCAAATAGTGTCTCTTAAAAACAAAAACAAGCAAACAAAACCCAACTACTATGGTTTCAATAAGCAAAGGCATAAATACTGCTATTTTACCAAAATGGCATATCCTTAGTCTTTTTAGAAATTAACGTATTAATGCTTTGTGATGTCCTTAATTATTTCATTAGTAAAAATTAGCCAGTAATTAAAAATAACTAGAAATTTTAATAAACAATCAGTGATAGTTCAAAAGCTAAGGCGTTACTTAAATTCATAATGTAATTTCAGAAATTAGTGTTGAGAATCGTTGCAGATTTCTAACTCACGTAATATCATATAAACCATAAAACTGTAGATTACAAATTCAGCAATGTACTGAACCACACAGAGGAACAATTCAGAAACATTTGTGTTTAATACTGGTGTCATAAGAGAACAATTATGCATTCAATTTTAACAGCTCTGCCTTGAAGGTGTCCAACCACAAAAAAAAACCCCAACTTTTTTTTGTTCTTTCTCTCCTTGAATTGAAGCTGATACCTCCTTTAAAAAAAACACACAGCAAGTTTTCACAAACCTCTTTAGAGATTAAAGATTCTAGTGAATTTTGATGTCTGTATATAAATGCAGAAGACATTGCTACATACAACACTTATATAGATTTTAAAATAAATTACATTCAGTAAAACTCTAGGCAAATTTTGCCTTTAACAACTGCTGAAAACTTAAATCCCTGATCCTCCGGGTATTTTTGAGTCTTCAGATTCAAAACAGATGACTCCCTCTAGTGAGACTATCACGCTTAGTTTTTTGCGGGGAATTATGATGCTCAGTATCAAGTAGCAAAATTGGCATAACTACATGTTATTTCCATTGGTCAATGCAGACCTCTCATGTATTAAGTGAAAATGAATACTTAGCGGACAAAAAAAATCATTATGCTGAATTCTACTCGGCCCTGTCAAATGAATTTATGACATGAAGAAAGAAAGTATTAGAACACAAAACACTTAAAGGAAACCTCCAAATAGCATTGGTGCAATAAGTCTAGCTTCACAGCATACATGGTCCTATTACTATTTTATATAGGAAAAAAAGTTACCTCTTTACCACCACCAGAAACTTTGATCATTCTATCAACATATTCACGGGCTTTGTCCTCACGACCAAGATGCCACAAAAATAGGCCAGCAAAATACAGAGCCTGCTGTCCTGCTGTTTTACGTTGCTCCTTCATTTTTGCATCCAACTCTAGAATAGCATCTCGATCTGAAAATGTTTTGATCAGAGCTTTCGTTGATGACATCTCAAAGTATTACAAAAGAGCAGCACATAACCCAGGGGTTCCAAAGCAAACCTTGTTTTCTGTATTATATGTTGATAAACACACAGGCAATGCCTCCCAGTTGAAAATATTAACCAGATACAGATGTAAAAGACAGAAGATGGCTCCCATCAACACAGTCATTTGTGCAAGAACCCCACTATTTATTAAACCTTAGATTTGTAGCTAAGACTTCTGCCAGATAAATGGAAACTTGACAATAAGGTTCACATTTATATCAGCGTCTGCCAAATAAGTAAACAGTTAACTGTAGAGCAGCCTAAAATGCTGAACACAAGACCGTTTATCTCCAGAATCCCTGGAAAATGTGTGATGTGTTTCTTAACTCTAAAGTTCATTTTCTTACATCCTCATTGTTATTGTCAGTTGCTCTCATCAGGTTAATCCCACATAATAATTTCATTTATTGTGCAGGACTTACTGCCAAATATTTTTTTACCCACATTCTTTTCTGGTCCTTTTTTAGGAGCCATTAAAATCAAATGTCTGACACTTACTGCCATGACTTTCTCAGAGTCTTGAAATGCATGATAATTTTGCTGCCCTATGGTATTAATCTTCAGGGACTCAAATAAGAGTGATGTCAATAGTCAGAGCTGTTTCACATCATACTGCTTAAGAAAATTGTCAGTAACAGTTATAAATCTGCACAGTCAGGAAGATACCAGGGCAATAGTTTAATGACAACTCAGATTACCTGATAAACCAACTGTGTTTATGAGAATATAATTCTAAGCAAAATAACCCAGTTTTTAGATTGGAGGAAGGAATACCAACGTTCACAAGATTCTCTTCCCCCTTTGTAAGGTCAGGGTAACTTGAAAGATAGAAACAGCATGGCTTTAATGACTTCTTAAGTTGCAGTTCTGCTCAAAAGTACCAATATCAGACAAGAGTGAATCACAATCACAAGAAGCTTAATTAATTTTTTTTTTTTTTCCCCATAAAAGATTTTTCATCATGGTAGATAAGTTAGTTTGGGGTGGGTTTTTTTGGTGTTTTATTTTACCATTCAGTCTTACTCTTCACAGTTCTGTGTTTTGGTATTTTTGTTTACAGTCTTAGTAAGTGTCACTCGGTTCACGACTAGATACTATGTCAAATGCAAAGCTGGAGTATACCTTTTTAAATTAGGCAGAATTAGTCTACAACTCTCAGATCTTCACACACAGCTCTCTAAAACATGAAGCAGTATTGTCTTAATGAGCATACCTGGATTAGGGCTCTTTTTATGGGCATAAATGAGAGCCATCATTGTACAAAGTGACACCTCCTGTTTGTTTTTAATAGACTCCAACTGACGAATACCCTCTTGGATGTCACCTAGTGAAAACAAGTGCAGAATAGGCTATAACATTTTTCAAGACAGAGAATAACAGCATCAAACCTCAATCTGACTTAAATTTTTTCCTCTATTTTTTCTTCTTTGTTTTTGAAAACACTTTCTTCATAACTTCCTTCATTATTCACACATGCATTTTCACTTGTTTGTGCAAGACTTTCAAAAAGACACAAGAAAGAAAAAAGCATCTCAATGTAGAGAACTTGAAAGGAGTTATGTGCTAGTTCTGCCAACTGCCATAAAGATGAAAATCATCTTTATTATTTGTTTTATACAGGGCATTGAGCAGCTCTGTTTGTTCCTGTTTCTTTATATAGCCAGGATTTTTGCCTTGTTTGCGTGAATCTTTTGAACATCAATAGAAGAGACAATAACTTGAAAAACAGGAATGTATGATTGTAAAACAAACAAAGTCAGGGAGTTTGGAAACAGACGGACCACCTAAAAATCTTTTGAATCCTTCCTAGCCCCCTGCCACAGCCCTCCTCCACTTTGGGTTACTTGTTAGTACTCTGTGACAGCCTTGATATATGGATTTAGCTAAATAAACTTCTCAAAACAGTTTAACGTACACAAAGATCTTCCCAATAGGTATTAGCTGTCAGATCCTCTGAGGCAGATAAATACAACAAAGTTAGATGTAGGTGAACTGAAGGGAAGAGATATTAGCTGGAACAAGCAAATTTATCTTTGTGATACAATGCAATGGGCATTTGGGCAGGGCTCAAACTCCCTCCTATGAACTTGTTTACCTGACTGACATTCATGTAACCATTTAAAAAAAAAAAAAAAAAAAAAAAAGGAGAGATACTCATTATTTCTAACTTCAGCACTATGTCCTCTAGATCAATTTCATTCAAACTGGGGGGTGGGGGCAGTGATAGATCATGAAACACTAGTAATCTTCTCAACATGAAAAACATTCAGTCTCCATAACACTGCTTTCTTTCCGTGTAGTAGACTAAAGACTGCATTTGGTGACGCAAGGAAGACCAGCGTTTTGGGAGGGTGGCGGAGGGACAGTGCTCAACAACCAGCTCCCCAGCCCCACGTTACCTGTCCTCAGGGCGCCGTAGGCCCGGTAGAAAAGGAACACCGGATCGCTGCCCACACGCCCCAGCGCCTCATCCGCCGCAGCCCGGACGTGGTGGAAGTAGCCTTCTTGGCAGTAATAATTGAGCAGGGCCTGTGGGAGAGGCGGCCTCGGTTCACTCGTGCAAACACTTCACCCCAGGACGGCAGGAGACCGCGCCGACCGTCCCGGACCGGCCTCCTCCGGCCGCTCGCCCTCCTGCCCTAGGCTCCACCGCCCTCTCCTGCGGCTCGCCGCCTTCCCACCCGCCGGCCCCAGCCCCAGCCCCAGCCCCAGCCCCTGCGCAGCCCCACGCCCGCGGAGAGGCCCGGGACGGGACGGGACGGCGCCCGGCGGCAGCGCCCACCTGTTGCACCTCGGCGTCCATCGTTGCTACCCAGCGCCGCTGAAGGGACCCTCCGGAAGGGCGAGGGAGAGCCTGGCCGCACGCTGCCATTGGCTGGCTAGCAGGAGCGCCCGCTGCCATTGGCTTGGAGGGAAAGGAGGCGGGAGAGACACGGGAAGAAAAACTTGGGGAAAACGCCGGAACGTGTTTGGCGGCCTATTGGGCTCTCGGGAGATGGGGGCGGGACCACCTGGACGGGAGGTCCCGTACCATTGGGTGGGAGGGGGGGGGGGAGGGGTTTGAACGCACCTCGACGGGCCGTGCTGGCTGGGGGTGCGGCGCCCCCTGTCGGCGGGGACGGGTGGTCTCGCCGGCTCTCCGTCAGGAGGGCTTACAGCCGTTAGGCAGTCACTGCCTGAATGCCGGACGGAAAGCTTTGAGAATTCGTTTTCTTGCTTTTTTTGGCTAGACATACGACGAAGTGGCTCACACTTCATATGTTTCATAAACTGTCTCAGTGCTGAGCACTTCAAGTTATGTGAAGCTTCTCTGTAGAGATGAAATAGCAATGGGGTAAAATCAAATACAGAAAGTTCTTCCCCCCCCCCCCCCCCCCCCCTTCTTTCCTCCTAGGGAATTACAGAGTTGCAAAGACTAGTAAAAATCAGGTTTTTCCCCTGGAGGTGAAAGCATCCTCAGTCATTGTTTCTGGACACCAGAAACAAACAACCATTGCCTAATAACGGTACTTTAGAACGGTTGTGTTGTCCGTGCAACATGAAAACCATCAATAATGCCATTTAGTACGAGGAGGCAAACCCATCTCGCGCTGAGTTAGTAGGTGAAGCTGATTCTTCTAGCGGGGAGCGCTCAGAGTAAGCTTTCCTAACAAATGCATCACACGTGGCACTACCCCATTACACACTTCTCATCCCCACTGTCAGGAAGGTGCCAAAGAAGTAATATGTACAAATATTTGTTTTTCCCTTGTTGGCCAAGATGATCCTCAACATTTCTTGTTATGTTTAAGTGGTGCTCTACTTGTTCTGAAGTAATATTTCAGCTTCTGTAACATTGAAAACCTAAAGCAGGTATGAGAAACAAGTATTTTTGCTGGCCATGACCTATGATCTGCAGTGACAGTAGCATAGTTCTCATTTATCTTAAAACTACTTCCTTGAGAAAAGCAAAGTTTAAAAAGCTATGTATAGAATATTAAAAAATATTATTCAATTTTTTACCTTAAAGCACTCTATTATTCCTGTCAGTTTGTGGATAATTGACATACTTTTAAGCTAACCTTTTAAGACATATTTTGTCTACATATTAATCTGAAAATACTTATCTTTTAATTTTGATACTTACACTTTTCTATCAAAGTTTTTGACTTTTTTTTTAAATAATGCTTTTCAGAACAATTTGAAGGAAAAACATTTTCCTCCCTTGAAGGATTTGTGATGAGTTTCAGGGAAGATGCTATCAAATTTTATTTCTGCTTTAGCAACTGAGCAAGCATATGGAATACAATTGCTCATAAACTGGTTTTATACTAAGTTCAGTATTCACCTCTGAGTGTTTTCATTGTAAGTTCACAGAATCATGGAATCACAGAATCATTTAGGTTGGAAAAGACCTTCAAGATCATTGAGTCCAACCATCAACTATGTCCACTAAACCATGTTCTGAAAGGTGTAGGGGAATGCAACATAAAAATATGTAAGCATATAAAATGAACATTTTCAGAAATTCACTGAAGCAATTGATAAAGAATAACCAACAAGCCCACTTGCCAGCTGCATTTGCATTTTCCCATATCAGTATCCACAAATGATAGCTTCTAGTAACGTGGTGCTTCCAGAGAGATTCTTAAAAATTCCTAAGGAAAAGACCAATGGTTACTCACTCTGACGCCAATTCACCTTTTTCAGAAATCCACTTGAATAGAAGATGTTCTATAGCCTATCTCTGGATAGTAACTAGCAAGAATAAACTGGTTCCATAATCCAAGTCGGGGAATGTCATGTATCTAGTATTATTTTCAGTCCTCTTTTTCTCTTTGTAAACTTGTGAATGCTCAGTTCTCATTCCTCTAAATGCTCTGAGCCTTCTGGGACACACTCAGGACAGCTCTGGTATTTGATGGTTGAGTACCCCACTTCATGGAGCTGCTGCATGAACTCATGAAGTTACTCAGGGCACTACTATTGATACATGCAGAATCATCATGCTCAGTGTCTAACATGCATTGAATTAGAAACTCCTTGTTGGTGACTAACAAGCAAGTCCCAAGGATTTGCTTACGTGGAAAAACAGTATAGCTGGCTGTAAAGGTTTTCAGTATCCTCTCATTCTGTGGTTTTAGAAGCATACCTTTTTTATATTGATGTCAGATAATAAAGACAAAAGGAACATACAATAAAAAATGGAATCTTTATTATATCGGCGCATTAATAATGTTCTTTAGCATCAGTTAGGGTAATAGTAGCATTTTCCTGCATGCAGTTCACTAATACAGTATTAGTCAATAATTTTAATAAAAGTAATCTATATTTAATTTTCCTGTGTAAGAAACATAAAATGTCCTGATGTGTTGGATTATACAATTTTGCTACTTTCTCTTTGTGAAAAAATATTGTGGACCCAAGATAACATTTAGAACTGTTCTAGTGCAGCATGAATCAGAAAAAAAATATGTGATTAAATATGAGAAAAGATTAAGGGTTCTGTGAAAGAAAGGTTGTATCTGAAAACTTATGATGCAGGCACTGCTTAGACATTCAATTTTAACTTTACACCATTTCCCAACTGCAAAAAACCTTAGATTTTTAGAAGCAAATTATGAACTTATTTCACAGAAAGTATTGGCATGTTTGCAGATATTGTAAAAAATAAGAACATACAGCTATCCATTCTCTTAGTTATATCTTGTTCTCTGGAGTTCTTCTGTGAAAAAGTGCTATGGACAGAAAGTAACAAAAATGGCGTGATATCAACCTGAAGATAAAATTCAGTTCTTGTTTTATGTACATAATGCTGAAAAATAAAATAAAATGATTTTTACAGTATTTATATTTGCTTATAAAATTCTAACATTATTTTCAACAGGTTTAGTAGTTTTCAACATGTCTGTACAGTTTGGATATACACTATATGCTTTTCACTGAAAATTCAAAAATGTAAAACAAATAAGCTCCTAAATAGCTGCAAAATATTGCTTAATGGTATGGAGGAATGAGGTCTTGTTGAGTAGTTTATTTCATTTAGCTCTGATGTATGGCTTCCCATATTTAAGAATCCTGGACAGTCAAAGGAACAGCAGCATAGGCAATATAAACATGCATTGATAGCATCCAAACTATCTATAATGGTAGATAATACATAATTTTACCTGTTGAATGCTTGCACACTACATTTATTGTGGTACATATTTGATGCAATAAATGTGCTAAGGTCATTATCTGTTTGCTCAAACATGCACCACAGGTTAAAAATTACTATTTACATAGCAGGGGGCTTTTCATTAACAGGTACAACATCAACCTTACTGAGAGCTGAAGATGGCTAAACAATACTGCAGGATAAAGCAGAACAACTTTATAAAGGGCTCTTTTTGATCAATTTGGAGGGCTGAGGGAGATTCATTTAGTACTCATAGGCAGAAAGACATTTGACAAAGACAAAATCTGTGACTCCAGACCTAGAAAGAAGTTTGCACTTTCTGAAAATTAATGGTCTGTGCAAAAAATAATCTGTCTCTACTGTTCTTGTGAGTTATAGGGGACTTTACAGGCATACCCAGACTTGTTTGGATGTGGTACAACATGAATACATTAATTAAGCACCTCAAAATCTGTTATTCCTTTCCAGAAACACTGCGCTAAAAAAATCTGTTGTTCTTTGTGACTTAATGTTATTTTCATGCATGATCTATAAGTGCAGCATGCCTTCATGCAAATAATTTCTGTGTGTATATTAGTCGTATAATAGAACACCTGGCCCTTGTACCTGTAAAGGTGTACTTAATGCCCTTCCCCAACAGAAGCCCCATTTACAAAAATAGTCACATATAATAAACAACATATGAATAAAAATAAGATGAATCCACCAACACAGATTTTGTAAAAATATGATGTGTGTGGCAGTTGAAATGCAAACAGTGGATACAGTTACTGTATTGTTTTATGCTAAACACACAAATACTTGGTTTGCACCCCTTTTACTGGTCCCTACAGTCTGAGTAGCCATTTTTTCTCTCCTCTTCAGCAGTGTCAGCTGGTAGTGAGAACAGTAACCTCCTGTCAAGGTTGTTTCCCCATATCACAGTCACAGTCACTGACGAGGGGTCACTGTCTTTTAATAGGCACTGACCTTTAATGTACAGTATATTTGTAAAAATTGTCAGTTTGGCATAGACCTCCAGCAGGAGTCCTGTTGACACAAACACATGATCCTTACAGGGTATGAACAATTTTGCACATAGATGATTTTGCTTGGTATTTGCTTTTATTTCTGAACATCTTTATCTTCCTTTTCATGCTTTTCTTTGACTGGCCTTGTTACACGATCATAAGAAGGTGGACAAACTGCTGTTGATGCGGTTATATCAGTTTTCTCTGTAAATGAGTTTTCATTTAACTTGTCAATAAGGATTTCATCTTTCATACCCTGACCAGCCCCTCCTTCAGTTTTATTTTTGTTATAGATAAAGGAAGCTTGTTTTACTGTTCGTTTTAAAAGGTGACGTCTATAAGCCCGTTGAATAATGACAGCAGATACCTCCTCCTGTTTTCTTTTTAATGTGGTTGTAATTGGTTCGTAGGAAGCTTTTGAAGGATTGGATGCCATAAATCTATCTTCCATCTGTATTCTGAGGGCATCCATCTCCCCACTTTCCCCCAAAACACGCTTTGTGAAAGCAAACAAGATGTCAAGGCAGTGAATTCTGTCACCGCTTACCATGGGTAGATCCATTGCAATAAGCTGAACTTTGTTTGGTTTGGGTAGATGAAGAGGAGGCTCAAGTGCTGCTGCAAAATCAGACAATTTCTCAAATTCCATGAATTGTGTTGCATCAGGATCAAACTTTTCCCAGACTTCATAGAACATCTCAAAGTCATCCTCACTCAAGGGTTCAGCGCTTTCTTCAGTAGCAACACCAAAGTTCTCCAAAATCACAGCAATGTACATGTTCACCACTACCAGAAATGATATGATAATGTAGCTGACAAAGAAGAAAATCCCAACGGAAGGGTTGCCGCAGTCGCCTTTAACGGAGCTCCCCGGATGAGCTTTGTTAGGGTCACAGTCTGGCTCCCCACTGTTAAGAATTGGGGCTAGCAAACCATCCCAGCCAGCAGATGTGGTAATTTGAAATAGGCAGATCATGCTGTTGCCAAATGTTTCAAAGTTGAACATGTCATCTATACCAGCTTCCCGCTTAACATAGGCAAAGTTGGACATGCCAAATATCGCATAGATAAACATGACCAGGAACAGCAGCAGACCAATGTTGAACAGAGCAGGAAGAGACATCATCAAAGCAAAAAGCAGAGTGCGGATTCCCTTAGCGCCTTTAATGAGACGCAGGATTCGACCAATTCTGGCGAGTCGGATGACTCTGAATAGTGTGGGGGACACAAAATACTTTTCAATCATCTCGGCTAAAAACATACCTAAAACAGAAAAAAATAAAACCAAGATACGTTACCACTTAATCTCCATATCATAGTAGAAATTTAGAAAAATAGTTTTAAAATTGGTGGTTCTATGTAGCATTTAAAGATATTCTGTAGATTCCACTTGCATAACTTTTGTTATACTTAATATTTGCAGGTGCAATATATGTTGAATGATTGTAACAGTTTTGATAGTTAGATTAGGTAAATTATTAGATAAAATGAAAAGTTGCATGACTTGGTTGTAAACCTTGCAATGGGAAAAGCCAACCATATAGCTCTATTTGAGTAGGAGTTTATCTTATATTCATTTTACTCACTTTTTAGTTTAATAAACCAGACTTACCTACTATTGAGAGGATGACAACTACAAAATCAAAAATGTTCCAGCCTATAGTGAAATAGTAATGGCGAAGTGAAATTAATTTCAGGACACATTCTCCAGTGAAAAGGACAATGAACACCAGGTTTATCCAGTATAAAATATTTTCCATTTCTTCACTCTGATCATCAGTCTCTACCATCATGGTAACCATGTTAAGACAAATAAGAATCATGATGCTGATGTCAAATACTTGCTGTGTCACAAAATCAAAGACCATGCCTTGGAATTTGTTCTGCGGAGAAAAGAAAAAAAGAAACATCCAATATAAACTCTAATTGTTTTTCTTCTCCTGTTAGAAGAAAGTAGAAAAATATTTGCAGTAAGGCCTATGAGACTTCAATAAAAATGTAACTAGTGATCTTAAATAGAGTAGTCAAATTAAAGTGAATGCAACAGCTTAGTTCAACCTTCTTTGTCTGTATATTCATACCTAAAATGGTTGCAAGGGAAAATAATTTTTTTTACTGTGTTTTCATTTTCCATTTTTGCTGACTGATACACTAGTTAATGATAGTTTTCACATGGGCATATTTCTGCTCTCTATATATCAATAAAAACTCAGCTGTTCATAAATAGCTATTGGTCTGACATATATAAATAATTTTACCCCTGGTCTTGGTATAGGTTTTTGTGGTTTTTTGGATCCCAGCTTTTTCATTGCATTGTAGTATTTCTTCTGCTCTTCTGTCATAAATATGTCTTGACCTCCAAAGTAAAAACATGATATCAAAACTGGTTATAATCACATTTAAATGCAGTGTTGAAAAAACTCTTAAAGAGAAACGTGATTTATTTATTTATTTCATGAAAATCAAGAAGACCGAATTGGGAAAAATCTCTTCGTTATCAAATTCAACCTATGCATTTAGTTCAGAAGTTGTCTGAACATCCAGTACTGCATCTCACTAAAAATAATGCAGCATTTTTCTATATTTTCCTTGAACTCCAAGAAATCCTTTTCAATACCTCTTTTGTAGGAAGAGATGCAGTAAACAGCATCTGAGATAAACTCAAATAGTCTGGGCTGCTCAGTACTGTCACTTCTGAACTGTGATTTTAATGAAACAATGGAAGCAGACAAAGTCAGGTTTTCAGTACATGGATGCATTAATGCTTTAGCTATCTCTAGTTTAGCAATCACAACATTAACACTGAGACTCAAAGTCTTCAAGGTTTTTGAGAAGATAGATTATCAGACTTTGGAGAAACTAAGCTGAAGATTGAAGGGTTCTTGATACTGTTAACAGCAAAATACTCTCTTTCAAGTCTTTTATCTTGATTAGCTTCCATGTTCAATTAAGTTCTGATTAGCAAAAGCCAGAACTGGCCTTTGGAGTCTGGCAGTGAAGATAAAGAGACAATTATGGGTCTTTCATGGCAACCTAACCAAAATCCACTGCCCATAGTAACTTTCTTGTAGAGACAGCTTGAATGAAAACCCATCAGACTCCACATACGTCTTGAAGTAAATTTTTCCTGGATAAAAGATACGTGCAGACATCTAATTCCAGGAATGTCTATGAACACATAGGACTGGATGCAGCCCTTTTGTGGAGGAGTGTTTGGGAAGCTTGAAGACATGAGAGTGCATGCACAGTACGCTGGACAGGCTCCCTAACCATATACCTCTAGGCCTCTAGCATGTAGAGCTTCCAAAAATCTTAGCATCTCGCATTACTAACATAAACCCAAAGAAAGTGATGAAGTCCAGTAAGGTAAAATTAAACTAGTAATTCATAGATGCTTATGTCCTTTAGCTTTCATTACCTTATCTATTTACAGAAAATAATTTTAAAGATGAGCATCTGATGCCCAGACCAACTGTACCAGTGAGATTATCTACATCTGCACTATGAAACAATAAAAAATGGCCCTGAGATAGTTACAAACCACTCCTGTTCTGTATAGTTTCAGACTGTTCAGTTGCCGCAAAACAGAACTTGAATACCTGGGATCATTAAACCAGCATCTGTAGTAGTGTGATGAAATAATGCTTTATTTTTCATAACCATGTAGCTATTTTTTGTGTGCTGATAGAATCACTACAAATCAAGAAGAAAATCATCAAGAAATTACGAGTGCTCTAATGTAGAGGCCTAAATCAGAGGTTTGATCATGTAAGGAGATTTCATGAAGTGTAGGCATGGAAAAGCAGATGACTTGAGGAAGACTAAAATGGACATTGGAAACAGGAGGGTCTGTCCCATTCACTACAATGTAAAATCTTATGACGTTAATGCATACTACATCTTGGTAAGATTTTTTTATCCTAATATACTTCAGCTTTTTCAATTTTGAACAAACCTTGGGTGTACATTCCATATATCATGCACATGTAAAAATGCGGTATTTTAGAATATCCTTAGAAGAGAAATGAAACAATACTTATCTTCTTTTTTTGCTGATTGAAGTTATCAATAATGACACCAATGAACAGGTTCAGGGTGAAAAAAGACCCAAAAATGATAAAGATGACAAAATACAAATACATGTACAGGTTGTCTTCATACTTGGGTTGCTGTAATACCTAAGAAAAAAAAATGTGAAATATCATTCCTAAGATATCATGTGAAAATTTGAACTGAACAAGCAGCAACCTTGGGCAAAATGTCCTTAATATTTTGTGTTTGGACAACACTCCTGTCATTTATATCAATATATTTTGTCCATTCCATCTATTACTGACAGCATCTGGCAGTTTGCATTTAGTTTTCCAGAATTTGTTACAGCAGAATCTCATATTAGTTAATTTAATTTTGTTTCATTCTATTGTATGGATATGTATTGCTTTTGGAAGATATATGAAGACACACTTGTTGATAGACAGACGTCAAGAAAAAAAAAGATAAATATTTGCAGTACTTACATCTCTTGAGTCAATAGCTGCATACATAATATCCATCCAGCCTTTAAATGTAGCCTGTAAACAGTACACACCTGTTTAAGCATAAAGCTTGAAGACAATTCATGTAATTATTTCCAGCAACTGAGTACAGCACCAGGAATAATTAGCATAACATGAGATTTCTAGATAATTTTGTCTCGGCCTTTTTCACAGCTGCTCATCGGATACACTACTATGTATCACCTTATTTTGTCTCTATATGAACATTTTAAGCAGTAAGTGTAATTAACTTATTTCTCATTAATTAACACAAATGGTAGAATGCAGTGTCATTTTAGTGGACTAAATGTTCATCAAATCATGTCAGCTGCAAAGGCTATATACAGCTGAGAAATAGCCTTATGTAACTGAGTTGCCACCAATGAAGACTGATGTGTAGTCCCTCTCTCTCAAATCAGTCAAAAAGCTGGCAACCAAAGGGAACCAAAAATTTGATCAGCTCAGATAAAGTATTTTCCTATCAATCAGAATTTTTAGTTTTCTCTACTTTGAAAGATTGATTTAGTAATTCTATTTTCACTTCAAATATATTGTATTGTGTTTTACAGAGGCTAGATCCCTCAGATATGTTCTGAGATAAACTGGTAAGAAGAAGATGTGCTTTATGTGATCAAAGACTTAATATGCCTCATAGGTGGTAGCATTTAATGAATTTTTATAGCTATTTCTTCTGCCCAAAATCTGCAAATTTTTATATTTGACGGTGAGGTGTAGATTGCATCATCTGAGTGTTCAAAACAGAAAGTAATTTTCTCTTTGTAGCAATTAGTTCTCTTTTGACTAGGCAACATCTCCAAGTAGAAATCACTCAGCTTTTAATGCAGTTGTGCCCAGAATAGAACAAAGTGGTGAGATAGTTCTCTGTCACTTAATCCCTATTATAATTTTGCTGAACAAGGCTGCAGATCATTGGTTCCTTCATATTCCTTGCCATAGAGACCAGTCGCAGAAACAAGTCAGGAGTGGAACACTCTTCATCCATGGTTATTGCTGTATCTCCATCATCTTGAGGTTTCATTTCTAGTGGAGATTTCAAAAAGGCTTTGCTTATGCAGCATACAAAGCAGCTGGCATCATCCTGAAGTGAACTTAAAATGAGAAGGAATTATTTTCTTAAAGGAAAAAGAGGTCCCTTACAGTTTTGAAACAGTGGAATACCAAAAAGAGCATGATTATCCTGAGATGCAAATCCAGTATGCAACAACTTTCACATCTTGGGGCCAACACAGAAAATATGGAGTTCAGGCAACTTACAGTATGATGGTGAAATCAGAGAACCAATAAATCAATGAATCTGAAACAAGTAGAAGTCTCAGCTGAATAATTTAAAGTCCTTGTGGAATAGTTGGACTGCAAGGGATTAGGAGAGGTAGGATCAGCTTTATTTATGTATTTTCTAATACATGTTCTCAAAAAGACTTTTAATGATGGACACTCCACGATCTCATAAAAAATATTTATTCCGACACTTGTCTTTATTGTTTCCTGATATCTAAATCCTTCTGTTGTCATTTTAGACTGTCACTTATCATAATCATTACATATCTGGAGAACAGAGTACTAATCATCCTTTGTGCAGCACCTTTTACTTATTTGCAAACTGATTGTTGCTGCCTTTCTTCTTTAGGTTGTGATCACTGTTCCTTCAATCTTTCCATATAGATCTTGTTTTCCAGAGCTCTGATCATTCTCATTATTTTCCTCTGAGCTCTCTTCCACTAGTGCATCTCTTGAAATGGTAACCAAAACTGGACTCAGTATTTCAGCTGAGGTCTTACAAGGTCTAAATAGGGCATGATGATTACTTCACGTCTTAAAGGCGCAACTTTTGTTTCTGTCTTGGTACATTATTTGCATTTTTTGGAATGTCATGTCAGGTGGAAATCAGCACTTCAACCTGAAACACTAAATGCAAATAATGGGCATACTTTTACATCAGAAAGATGATGCAAATGATGGAGTGGCTCTTCTGCAAAGTGTGTGCTGTTGCCTCAGATTCAGATACATGGTGATCCTTGCATATCACTCCAGGGAAAGTGGAATTATTGTTTTTTGTAAAATTATTGGTGTAGCCTAGACTAACTAGAGTGAACAGGGAAAAAATAGACTAATTTTAAAATATTAAGCTTCACCATCATCAGTAAAGTACTCCATTATAAACAGACAGTACCTTTCAGCTAGTGCTAGGAAAAAGAGCTGAAAAACTGAGCTGTATTGTTGTTGTTGTTGTTGTTGTTATTATTATTATTACTACTACTACTACTACTATTATTAAAAAGGCAACTTGAAAAGAGTGTGAGGGTGAAAAAATGTAAATATAACATATTTCTATCTTACAGTTCAAAATATGTAAAGCACAATGTGTATTTTCCACAATGAGTTTCACAAAACCATATTACCATTATTGAAGAAATGAAGACAAAAACCACTCCCAAAACCTAATTAAAATTAAGTAATTTTAATAATAAAATATGCTCCCTCATGATATTATTCATTTTATTTGGTTTTTTTTACTGAAAATCAGTAGGAATCAGTGAATGTAATCATTATGCAAAACCATTTACACTGGTTGAGAACTTAGCTGTGAGAAAAGAGATTCTTAATTCCCAAAGAAGAAGCGTCAGTTCAGCAGGAGAACTTGTAATTTTTAAATATGTTGCCTGAACAATAGCAAGTAATGGAACTGGAGGTTCAGTGTCAAGACATCACATTTAATGAAAGAGTATTATTTCTACTGCATTCAGTAGAAGCTTAGGCCTGCTTAGGTTAGGTGTAAATTTATCTGCAACACATTTTCTTTAACTGGAATAAGGTATTATTGAGGCATTTGTGCATACTGAATAGAAAATAACCCAGAAATATGACTAAGACATCAAATTCTTAGTTTCCTTTTTGTATATTCAACTATAAAAATATATTGTATATTCTTAGTGACACTGAATCAGGAGTAATTCATTGATTTCAAAGATTACAGCAGTGTAACTGAAATCAGCATCTGTTCCAAACTTTTTTTCCCCCAAGGAAATTTGAAAAACATGCATACAACTGCAGATTCAAATGTAGTTGGAAAAACCAACAAAACAAAAATCTCCCAATCTACTTTACTATGGTTAAAAGTATGAAGACTTTTTTCTCTAATTAATAATTTCTAATGAAGTTATAAGTAATGCTGGAGTTTCACCACTCCATTTCTTTACCAGAAATAACCACCAGGACGATTCACATTCCCTATTGAAGACAGCATCTTGCTTTTAGAATATTAACTTGCTGGAACTTTGAAGCCATCCTAATCTTATAGCCCTAAAATTCAGCTTCTGATTTTTTTACCCTACACTTCACAAGGTGTGTTTTCTTATTTATATTATTAACAGCAGAATAACATAACATTGTGCTTTGAGACCCACTGGTTTGCCACATTTTATCCTGGTAAGCAGGATATACGCTTACCAGCAGGATAAAAGCAGGCCTCTGGGAGATTTACTTACCAAAGGATCCAAACACTAGGTTCAAGTTAAAAAGGCATAAGGCCATAAAATTATCAGGGCAGATGCCACATCTCTTTGTGTACACCAACCTCTTCCGCTTCACTCATTGATGCATGAAAACTGTGAAAGGAATTTCTCCAGCAGATCTGTCTCTGCTTTCATGCTTTTCTTTAGGGACAGAGAAATACTCACACAAGTTCAGACCAAGAAATGAAAAAAAGAAGTTTGGAGATCCACATAGACCAACATGAGCTACTCTGCATCATAGAAGAAAAAAATTCTTATAGAGAGAATGGGTACTTATATGACTGATGGCATGAATATTTACGCTCCAAATTATGTAAGAATTTAGGAAAATAGTCTCTGATCAACAAAGTCTGTAAAACTTGGTTATATCAATGGCATGTATTGTTAGCCTGTATTTTGGGGCAGAAAGAATTATAACATTGCTATCAATACTAAAGATCTTCCACACACACCCCTCCCCCAAAAGAAAAAAAAATACAACATGCAAACCAAAAATTAGTTTATGTTCTTTTCTTAGGTCCCTCATTCCAGAAATTCATTTGCCATCACTGCCAAGGAAACTCAAGAAACAGCTTGTCAGAGAGTTCTTTTTGCTTAAAAAGCCACTGCCACACATTTCCAATTTATTTTTTTGAGCCTAGAATATTTCTTTCTGAAATTATCCTGCTTCTTTTGAGTATTTCTATGTAAAATATCTATGTTTCTTTTCTATATTACTCTATAAAAAGAGTGGTTTGTTTCTACGATGAACAGACCCATATACTACCAGAAACGGCTTTTTGTGATTCAAAACAAAAATTGTTCATGGGACTAATTTATGTCATTCCCAGAATAATAAGGTCCTCAGTGCCAGGGTTTGGACTTCTTTTGGCTGGTTTTCATTTGGATTTTTTTTTGTTATGAAAATGGTACTACTTCCAGTAGTATTCACTCCAGATAGAAAACCTCAGTGATACAGAAAATAGATGTGGTATTACCTATAACCCAGCTGAAGGGATATACAATACTCTTCTTTGACTGGCTCAAAGGACATGAGTCAGAGGGTAAAACGGAGAAAGGAAATAATACTGGATTGTAAGAGGCAGCTTTCTGTAGTAAGTTTCTAGCTTCCTGAAAAAGGGACCTTGTATCAGTACCTCATGCATTGATATTTCTCACTGAGTTTGTCATTAGAAAAATGACATTGACCACTATGGGTTTATTTTCTCAGGTCCATCACAACCTAAACAAAAGTCTGTGCCTGAGGTTGTTAAGGTGGAGAACCAAATGACTTCAGTAGACTTTTCAACTAATCATTAAGATGTTAAAAAAAGGCCATTAATTTCACATTGGGTGCACAGAAAGCATATCCACTTGCAACCATGATTTTTAATCAGACTTTTCAGGCTTAATACCTTATTTTGGGCCAAATACTCATGTTTCAATAGCTTTATCTTTTTTTCTGAATTAGTAATGGATACCTCTAATTGAGTAATGCCTTAGTATTTACTCATCTTTACTGTTACTACAAGCTGATTAGGAAGAGTAGGGAAATCTAGGGTTATGACATACCTATTCACTTCTCATGTTTCTTCTGAACACAATGGTTTTAGAATCCTGTTCTAGATTCTCATCCAAAGTACTTTATATATCAGGTAGAAAATCACCTTATAAATATCTTCTTTGATTGAAAAAGTAATGTAAGAATCTCAAACATTTATGAATTGTGGCCTTTCTTGTGTTCTTCAAGGTGAAAAAAACACAGATTCTGCACATTTGAAAGCATTAACTGAAATCAAACTGATATTTTGTTTTCTCCACTCTCGGGCTTTTATCATTCCATAACTGCAAAAATCACTACTAGTGGCTTACTTACCAAACCCTGAAAGATGCAGGGCCAAGCGTCTGTTTTGTGCAATGTCAGAAGTGCCCTGCTTTTTTCTGGTATGTCAATTGGCAAATTTCTCCCAATTTGCCTGCCAGAACAATCCAATAATTTAAGAATCTAAGTCTTCATGTTAGAAATATTTGTTGCTTTTCAATGAAGAGAAGATGGGATAAGATGCATAGCTGGGACACTTAAAGATATATGACTGCAAGTAGCTGAGGGGTGGTGACTGTGGCCACAAAGCCAGGAAAAAATGTACCTGGTGTTATCCCTGTCCCAGAATAGACTAGGCTACTACTGGAAGAAGAGTTGCAGACCACTTGGAAAGAGTTTTGTTGATGTCTTGTTTCTCCTGAACATGTGTAATAAAGCATTGTGCCCCCGATGCCAAGGGGTATTCCAGGCCAGTGGATTTCAAAAAATAAATAAGACAAGAGAAAAGAACTAGATGGAAGAGCTGTGTCTGTGTTAGGATTGCAAGGTTGGGAGCAATCAATGCAAAGGCGAAGGCATCAGATGTTAGTAGTTTTTCTTTATATCTGCTGGATCCCTCTGTGCCCTTTCCTGATGTGACAGTAAAGTAAGTAATCTTTATTAAGACAGGCTGAGAGAGTTGGGGTTGTTCAGCCTGGAGAAGAGAAGGCTCTGGGGAGACCTTATAAGCAGCCTTCCAGCACCTAAAGGGGGCCCTACAGGAAAGCTGGGAGAGAGGGGACCTTTTTAACAAGGGCAGTGTAAGTGAAAGGACAAGGGGGGGTAATGGCTTTTTAAACTGAAAAGAGGGTAGATTTTAGATTAATGGAAGTGGCATGGAAGGAGACGTTCTTCACTGGGAGGGTGGTGAGGCAGCTGGGGACAGGTTTGCCCAGAGAGTGTGTTGTGGATGCCCCCGTCCCCTGGAAGTGTTCAAGGGCCAGGTTGGATGGGGCTTTGAGCAGCCTGGTCTAGTGGAAGGTGTCCCTGCCCATGGCAGGGGGGTTGGAACTAGATGATCTTTAAGGTCCTTTCCAACCCAAACCATTCTGTGATTCTATGATTCTAATCATAGTAAAATTTAAACTGTCATAGTTATCAGCCACACAGGTGAGATGCTACATTAGGTGGGAGAGGCAGTTCACAATGCCCAGAACTATTGTTTTAGACCCTGTGCAGGGCCATGTCGATACCACTGTATCATGTTAATGATTTGTATTATTGAGATTTCTTATGCCAACATAAAAGCTAGAAACTTATTTTAAAACTATAAAAATGAAAACTAAGATTCTGCAGAACTAGATAGTAACCTCAAAAGAACATAGAGGTTGCTGAATGCACACAATATGGGTTAGAGTCCAGCATTTTCTTGATTAAGTTGTGTCAGATTATTAGCTACTCCAAAATACGAAGATAGTGTTGTGAGGACACAATTTTTGATACTGAAGGCATAACCTTATAGTATCTTTCTGCATATATTGTCCGCCTTCTTTTCTTCCTTCCGTTTTTGCTAAGTAAACTCCACTAGGTGCTTATGCACAGAAATAGCAGGGAAAATATTTCATAGATTATAGTATCTAATGATATTTTTCTTTTCCTCTTTCTCTTCTGAATGAGACATTGTTTCTTAGGTCACATAAGTCTGCACTGGTGGCAGCCACATGACTGAGAGGGGATTTCCTACCTGGAGTTCTTCTGTGTGACTTAATCACACCAATGCAGATTTTTGGTTTTTTAGCAACAGTAAAAGTTAAAGTATTCAGATAGCTGATTACTATTCCTAGATACTTGTAGAAACTTTTAAAGGTAGAAGGGGCTGGAGGACTAAAGGATCTATAAATAGGAAGAATAGCACTTGTTCTGTCAGATGGCCTAAAAATTCTTTATTCATCTTAGTAGGCTCTACTTGCTGCTTACTATGAAAAGAGTAATCAAGTATCAGTGCAGCAGTATTACTAAGTCACAGATAAAAATCATCAGGTAAATATGTTTTCTGTCTTTGTTGCTAGAATTGCTTTTCACTATTACATATAAACAGTAAGAGGTATATATAAAGAGTGATCACTTACTACTTGAAGTAAAGAAAGATACCCAAATCCTACATTATCAAAGTTTACTTTCACGTTTTTCCATCGGGCACTTTGATTGTTTTTTATGAGTTCCTCGCACTGACTAAAATTGTTGATTTGGTCGACTTCAAACCTTTCATCAGTTGTGGTGTTAACACAGTAGTAGAACTTCCCAGCAAACAGATTTACTCCCATGATGCTGAAAATTAGCCAGAATATAAGACAAACGAGAAGCACGTTCATGATGGATGGAATTGCTCCTAAAAGGGCATTCACAACCACCTAGTACACAAATACAGGGGGAAAAAGAAAAGAGTGTAAGAATATTTACAGCAATAACATTTTGTATACTGTTTTACCAATACTTAATAAATGCTTGTTCAGAAACTAATACTATAAATGCTAAAGCAGTACATTATTAACTGTAGCGTTGCACTGTTCTTTTAAATACTTAACATTAGTATATGTAATGAAAAGAAAATAAGTGAGAAAATTAAAATAATTAAAAGAAAAACAAAAGAGAAGACTCTGTGGTAGTAAGATGAAGCCTGACACTGATGTGTTCTATATAAAAAAGACAAACATGTTAAATATAAATACAGACATAATAAAATTCTAAAAATGCATCAAATTATAGCTTAAAAATGCTTAAAGAAAAATGGCAACCTGTAGATTTGATCAACATAGCTTTGAAATTTAAGCTGAAAACACAAATGCCATGAATCTAGAAACTAAGCTCTACATTAAAAGGATTATGCAGGAATTAAATACATATCTTTATTGCCTTATTGTTCCATGCAAGAATATAACAAAGATTAATTTCTTTGTATAGGAAAGCAAGACAGTTTTGCAATATGTGTCTACTTGAATCAACATAATTTATTTCAAGCTCCAGTCTTATTGTTTCATGTATTGAGTTTAAGTCAGTAATACCCTTCATTTATCTAAAGAAGGACATATATCAAGGACATACTTAGGGGTTTTGATTTTGCATTTAAAATTATTTTTGGCCAGTTGCCTTCTCAGCCCCTTGCAAGCAAGATGTCAATAATTACTTATGTAGACAAAAAGTGTATTTTTCTGATGTATACAGTAATTAATCACATGTGTCTGTCAGAGCTATCGAAATTTTTGTGATATTTGTTTGGCTAATAACTGAGCAATCATCTCCCCTGAAGTATCCAATACCAGATCTCATTTCCAAGTTATATTTTATTTTAAATTTTACTTTTTTTCTCTGTAAAAGTTTTAGGACCTTGTAGGAAGGTCAAGTAAAATACATAGTAGGGCTCTGATTCTCAGTAATCCAATTCCCGCAGTAAGACAGGAAAGGATTGGCATGGATACTTGGGGTGTATTAAGGTATCTTAGTCAATCTTTGTTCCCTGCTTTCTGCAACATAGAGGGATCTTCCCCACTACCAACATAATTCTGAGCAAACTCAGAGCTGCTCAATCTTACTACCTGTATTTCACAGCCTCTTGAAGGCCTTTGGAAGCGGAGTATTGTGGTTGTGTTACTCGTCACTCAGCACCCTCCTCCTCCCAAATGTTATGGCCAGGAATTAGGACCTGTTTAGAGATCTTAGGTAGAAATGTTATTTTCAGGGCATATTTTCTTCTCATTTTAAGGGCCTCCTCCACTGCCAGAGAGTAGAAATGGGACCTTTCTGTAACTGAGAAGTATCCTTATCTTTTATAAAACAATGAATTTTTAAAAATTTAGCTTTTCTTGGCAGCTTCTATTTTTGGTGATAACTTTAAAGGAAGCATGCTTGCTTCTTGAGATTTCTGTTACAGAAAATGTGAAGTATCCAGGTGATATATGCATAAGCTAGCCATTTGAAAAGGCTAACAAGGTCCCAGTAATATTCTGAACATAAGAAACCATTTTCAAAGAAGTGAGGGAAATGTTTTTTTCCTATCCTGTAGGGAGAAGAAATCTGTTGCTACTTAGCTTGATGGAACTGAGAACAACATAAAAATTAGGAATGCAATGATTCTGGAATTTATTCCAAGTCTGACCTGATCTATGACACTGTATTATGCTATTGCTGCTTTGATATTCTAGGCCAGCTAGTGCTTGTCTTAGCTTTTTATTTCTCCCCCCCCCCCCCTTTTTTTTTTCTTCACCCTTAAAAATGTTCTGGATGTGTTATACTGATTGAATTCCTCTGTTTAATCTTGGTGAAAAACCTGAAAATAAAGATGTCAAGAAAGAAAGATGGAGATTTAGTCCTGCAACTTAAATTAAGGTTACCTGTGCTCACACAAAGAATGGTTTTGTGTGAATTAGGTGCCTGTAGCAGTTATCTTTTTAACAACCCTGAGATCCATTGGACCACAGCACAGATCCAGAACAGGCAGCAGAATACTAACAGCTACTGTAATTGTTGTAACAATTATGAACTGGTAATAGTTGTAGAAAGAAAGATTTCTACAAAATGCCATCAGTGTGTCTCACATCTTTAGATGAACAGGTAATGCAGTCTCGCTACTGAGACTGCGAAAAGATCAGCCACCTCTTGAATAAGAAGTGAACAGCTTCCAGCAACTGTTCCAACAATGGTTCCAACAACTTATTTCATATAGGTCACTGAAAACCCATCAAATGGTAACAATTTTTGGTCACTACTGACCTGGCCTGGATGCGAACTGGTGACCTAGAGATGAAAGGCTCTGTATCCTATTACCAACCCCTTGAGCTATCCAGTCCCCCTGGAAGGTTTTTTAAGAAAAGAAGAAAAGAAAATTAAAACTTTTAGAAGTCGTTTTCTGTTTGTTTTTTGTTTTTGTTTGATTTTTGATTTTTTTTTTTTCCCCACCAGTGTTGAGCCTTTGTCCTATCATATTTATAACGTAAAACTGCATTTTTATATGCTGGTCAGATGCTTGGCTGACTGTAAAGCCCACCTCAGGAAGAAGTCTTTAATTTCTTCAACACATCAGTTGGAAGCAATTGCTTTATCAGTGTTTTCTCTGTTTACTTTTTTGGTATTTGCTTTGGGAATAGCTGAGGTATATCACGATAAGCAGGACATTAGCTTACATAATATACATCCAAGATAGCACCCATACATACACACATGACACCTACACACATAAGTTACAGCAAATGGACAGAAAAAAGTGAGAACCAATTCAAAAGTGAACTGAATGCAGAAGACCAATCAGCATTTCTTAACGAGTTAAAAATTTAGCAAATAAAAATTGTCAATCTTGTCTTGTTGAAAAGACTCTGTAGTGGGTTAAAAGAACGTTGGCAACCACAGCTCTTATTTTTGCTCTTTCTTCAAATCTAGATCAGATGTATATGATTCTAAATGTATTTTTTATTTTAAAAGGGGCTGTTCTTTTGGGCCTATTCTCTGCTATTCCTTGGTACAGAATATAATGCCAATAAATTGGGAAAAGATGTTTGCAGAGTTGTTTGTTTGTTTGTTTGTTTTAAATTACCTATGTATTTCCTCAACGCTGGGATGTTGGTGGTCAGGCTGACTCCAGTAAGCAAGCTGCAAAAAGCCCAAGCTGATTCTGCTTGTTCACCTTCCTATAGCTTCAGTTAGGTGGAATAGCAATAAGTGCAAGTGAGAAGCAACACCTGACACCTACAAAGACGAACGGGCTCTAGCCTATTTTACACCTCTGTTGATATTCATCCAGGAAAAAAAAAAAATTGTTGTGGCAAACCATGTCTCCTCTAGAGGAAAGCAGTATTTCATATATATACACACACACACACACACACAATTTTTTCATGTTTACATTTTCATAACATTTATCTTCCAACATCAGATATATATGTAAGATAAAAGAATTACTGCAATGCTAATTGTCTGTCTTATCTTCTAGCTGATATGACGTTATGTCAATACAAATTAGTAGTCCAGTTGGTTTTTGTTATTGCTGTTTATATCTTTTTTTGGACAACTGTCCAAAGAAGACAGCAAAATGGAACTGGGGAAAAAAAAAAAAAAAATCAGTTTTGCTACCAGAGCTGTGCATATGTATAGAATGAGGACTGTGCAAAATAGCAGCTTATCCCTGCTGTACGCGTAGAAGATAAGAAAGCTTTACTAGATTCAGCCTTGCTGTGGGACACATATCTGAAACACATAGTGAGATATAAATGTATTATAGTTCCCACAGCAAAATAGCTTCAATAGATCCTGGCACCTCAGCAGCCACAGGCTTTCCAGGAGTTCCCACATTGGACCTGATTAATAGATATGTCAGGGCCTCCTGATATCTGTATACAAACCAGGAACAATCTTCATCGGTACTTATCCATTTTTTTCCGTAACTTTTGCAGCTTCCGTGAAGAAATTCCAAACTCTGGCCCTGGTGCAAATGAGGAGGAAGTTACTATCTTTGGGATGGAAAGGAAGATTATAGGATTATGTCTGGAACATTCTTCCTACTTAAAATGAAAAAGTACTTTATTTACCTCCACTTTGGAAGTTGTCAACTTCATAATTTTATGCTTAAACAGGAAAAGTTTCCCAAAGATTTGATGTGCCAGATCTCATATCAGAGTCCCTTGAAGGAGTCCATCAAAGGCTATAGAGGTTATTTAACTGCTACCTCGTATGTTTTTTTTCTGCGTGTACATTCTCACGTGAGATTCGCATACAGAAGCACAGAAAGCCAAATAACTTTTACTTCACCAGGACCTGTATGGACAAAATCAAACCTTATATTCCATGCATGCTATATGGCCCTAACAAGCATAAGACATGTTCCTCTTGTACTCAATTCCTTGATAGCTGGGAAAGCCTGAGAAGCATTCAGGAACTCCAAGGAAGAGGAACAAATTGTGGGCTTGAATACATATGTCAAAAAAAGAGAATAGTTTCTTTCCCTTTAAGTAACTATCTGTCTAGTCACACAGTCGTAGACTTCAGGTGGTGCTTGTTACAAAAAGCCATTCATCTCTCTCTTAGCAGTACAGGGATTGAAGAACCAGTTGTTCAAGACAGCAGCATGCAGAGGGAGTTTGACAATAGCATACATAGCATAAGCCACATTAGAGCAAAATATGAAAATTCATTCCTGACTCAGATGAAACACTGACACTGCCTGGGGCAGGATTTGAAAGTAAGCTATGAGTATTGCCTTGTCTTGAACACGGATGAGGTAAGAACATCTGCCATAAGATCATGAATCTCCCCTGCTCAACTGGCCAAAGTTCAGCTGTCCACAAAGTTGCCAGAGAGAGCATTTGCACTGAAAGATGAAGTGAGCAAGTAGCCATTGGTTTAGATTCTTGGTCCACCGCAGAGGTAAGATTGCTGGAATGAGAAGGTAGGTATGCTGTGAGTGGACAGCAATGGAGGCTCAGGTGACATACATGATCTGAGTTTAGCATGTTCTCATAGTGAAGGACTTCGATGACATCACACAAGGAAGGCTAGAAGATGCTGAAACCACACTGACTTGACCAGGTGGTGGGTATCAGGTAACAGACAGGTGTATTCTCTCTTAAACTGTGGAGGAGTTGAGGCAAGGGAGGAAAGGACATAAGGAATACAGTAACTTTCCCAGTCAGGGGATTGGAAGAGCATCTCAGGTAGACCATGAAGAAAGCCGATACCTGAATCAAAAAGATGAGCACTGTCTGATAGTCCAAGGCAAGGAATCATTGGAACAAACCTCTGTCTTGAGAATTGTCATCCCTTGCTCTTTGCATTCATGAATCAACAGCTATAAGAGAACCAGTGAATCAGCTGATTTATTTGTATTACGGCAGCATAAGCATACCACTGGACCTTCACAGGCCAAGCACCAACACAGTGAGATCAGCTGTCCAGCAGCTTGAATTCAATGTATGGCTCTCCTTCATGTACTTTTAACTGATAGCTTTTCCACTATCACTGGATCCTCTATCGTAAGTATTCTATGCATTTTCTAGTTTACCTATCACGAAACACGGGCACATGTTCCTGTCAGATGAGTCAGAAATATATAATAGGAACTTCTCTGTATGGAAATAAGGGTGTTTTCCAAAGACTGGTGCTTACAAAAATAGGCAGATGCTCATTAGGTGACATACAATCCAAAAATTTGTTATGCAGACCAAATTTAAGGGAGGTATGCACCCATTCTGCTCTTTTAATAGAAAGGAAGACCCCTACATCAAAGAAGTTCAAAGGAAAAAAAAGAAACCAAACCCAACACCCCAAACCCCTGGATTTTACTAATTGCACAGCAAAACCAAATCCACAATATCAATTGCCCTATTGACAAACCCTTTTGAAAGGTAATTAGAAATGCAAAGGTAGGTAGTATAGAGCAAAAAGTTCCCAAGAATTCTTTAGAGTACCTTCCCCCCAAAATACTTGAACAACTCCTAAGTCCCCAGGGATGAAATTAATCTCATAACTGTACCTATGAAGAATGGGAAAATTTGTGCAGAGTATCTCTTAGTAAGCTTTTCACACTTTGGTGATCACAGATGGCTTTGAGTTTATGAGATGGCAGTCCCTGGCATTTCACTACTAAAATTGTATACACAAAGATAATCTGGAACCTTGTAGATATGCAGTGTGACGTAAAACACGGCACTAGATTTCTAGAAGAGAAGTA
The DNA here is from genome assembly GCF_900496995.4 of Aquila chrysaetos chrysaetos. Lineage (NCBI taxonomy): Eukaryota > Metazoa > Chordata > Aves > Accipitriformes > Accipitridae > Aquila > Aquila chrysaetos. Next base: position 32,808,402 of record NC_044009.1, on the reverse strand, counting down.
CCTTAAGAAACGTGCAATTCCTTCAATTTTCTCATTTGGTTTGTCAGGTAAAAAGAGGAAATGCGTGGACCTGCAGGGCAATCAGTGGTGATAAAATCTTAATCAACAAACAAAACAGAAAAAAATCTCAGCAAATACAACTTTCATCAATTATGATATCATCCACCAGTGCAGTGATGAAATTTGCTACTATCCGGGTTTGTGCAAAGATTAACAAGAGTGAAGGTGAGCTTAAACATTTAAATAATTCAGATTAAAATTGTGAAATCCTTAAAATAATTCGGTTGGAAGATGCCCAGTTGATGATAACTATTTGAGTTAATTTTCATTGTGAGAGCATCTTGTGACGGACAGCACTGAGATCATGATCAGCAATGTGGTAGCCCTATGTAAAGTGTAAACAATCTCTAACAAAATAGGCCTAATTCTTTCTCATAGGCAGAATTTTTTAACTGGGTAGGAGATGGGTTTGAACCTGTGAAACAGTGAATTATAGCTGTTAAAAATCAAGTCAAGATTTCTGCTGATATTTTACTCCAAATATGAGGATTTGTACAGAAGTATACACATGCATGCACAAGAAAATATTTTTTTTTCCTTTTTAAACCTAACATCTACCATCTAAACATCAAACCTTGTGTAATCCTTTTTCATCCTAAACAATTCAGAGCAAGTTATAAAGTTGAAAGGACTGGCACCTGAATGGCAAAACAGGGATTTCGTCTGAATTTCTACTGTCTTAAAATTCCCCAAAGCCTGAACATTCAAAGTACTATTTTCTCACTCAGTAAACATGACACTTGGGAGCAACTTGTTTTCCTAAAATAAATAAAAATAAATAAATAAAAAAAAAAATCACTCAGAAATAATTTATCAATAATCCCTGGTTTTTTTCAAGGTATAGTATACATGTAATGTAAACATCTTGCACCAGTAGTGTAGTACACATGCTGGTTATGTGTTTACAGTCCCTGCTGGAAGGCAGGGACCATTTTGTTTCTGCAATATCACGTGAAAGCAGCACCTTCGCTCCTGTTGTCCCTTCCCACATGCGACCTGCGAGTGTTTGTAAGGTGGTAGGGGGCTCAGCGAGACAAAAGTGGTTGGGGCAGTCCCTTTCTTCTGACCAAATAATAACAAAAATGCTGTAATAATGGCTTCCTGCTCTCCCTGGTACTACAAAACAGATGATGAAAACTGCCTTTCTCTGAAGTTAGAGGAGTCGCTTCTACAAGTCATAACACAGCAGAAAGTCAGTGGGATTGGAGGAAATGGGTATGGGATGTAAGTTAGGAGAAGCTATGTCTGTTGGAATTGTTCCTCTCACAAAGGCAGCGGAGGTGCCCGGCCTGTGGGCCAGCAGACAGAATACAAACACTGCCCAGTGCAGAGGGTTAAGACTGATCTTCAGTGGAGGCTTTGGGCTCTTTGCCGCAGTTACTTAGTGTGAGGTTTGGAGGTGCCCACAAAGGAAGATAACTGATGATGCAGTACAGGAAAAATATTCCCCCACAAGATACCCTGCCTCGTCTGAGTGTATCCATGGAGTTTGATGGAAGAGGGATGTCATGTATAGATATATAAGGATTAAAAGTTCTTATTGTCGAAGGGATAAAGTATATGTACATTCCTACAGCAGTAATGTAGATGGGAACTTTTATTCAAAGATAATAAAGAAAATTTATCACATTTTTCCAACTTTTATATCAGGTAGTAAAACATATCTGACAGTGCAACCTAGCAGATGAAGACAGAATAGGGGAGGGCGAAAGGGAGAAGAGGGGGAGAGAGAGAGATTGCGATAATTCTTTTACTTGCCAATACATACTTTAACAAGACGCCTCAAAACTACGTATTTTTCTCATTTTGTAGCTTGGAATGGGTACACTGAGAAGAAGCATGCTGCATACGCTTGATGATCAGCTATGAACTGACTTTGGAGACAACAAAGGATGAGAATTAAATATTTCTGTGAAAGTGCAACCTACTTGACAGGATCCAAATAATGATTCTAGGGAGGAACTAAGGTGAATCTAAAAATGTAAATTCATCCAAGTTATTTAAACCTTCTCATTTTCAATTAATTACTCCTCTCTATTTTATCTTAATGGACTTCTTGTGAGAAAGTCTTATAACTTTGTCCCAAAACAGAAATCAGGGAGGTTTGTCATACAAACATACCATGTTTGTATGAATGTGTGATATATAATCCACTAATTAAGTTCCACTGTTCCAGTATTTACCTCACTGTAAAAAACAAAACTGAACCAAAAATCAAATACCCCCCCCAAAACACTCAAAAAGAAATAACACAAACCTCCCCCAAATCCCTTATATCAAATAAGAATTTCCCATAACCCAGCTTGTGTCTGTTGCCTCTTGTAATCACTGTGCACATTTGAGAAGAGTCTGGCTTTGTCTTTTCTCTATCCTCCAACCAAAATTAGAAGTAGCTTAGTGATTTTGACTTTGAGAAGTGCATAGAAGAACTGGAATATTGCCACCTTTGCTACACAGTTTGCCTTAATGCCATGTATGTATATATAATTTATTCTTAACTACATGACCTATGATTATGTAAGCCCAGAATCGAGTAACATTTAGAAAAATGTTTAGAAAAGTTAGAAGTAAAGGAAAAAATAAAACTGAAATCTTATTCTGGCAAACTAATGCTTATCCTTAAATTGGGGTCACTACAAAGTAGCAAACAGAAAGTGTGTAAAAGTAAATTATGGTAGTGAGACTAGAATATTATTTAAATCAAGAAAAAAAGCACAAAATGTTGTTTCATGAAAGAAATCAATGCATTTTTAGAACTGGCATGAGAAGCACCTCATGTGTGAAACAACTGAAAAAATTTGAATATTTATGACAAGGTTTTCAATTCTTGAGTAAAATGCAGACTGTATTGGAATACAGGGTGAAGATTATTAGAAAACTATCATTTAAAGCAGCAACTGTAAAAAAAAATTTGGATTTACCTAAGAGTATGCAAAGACAAGACAGGCAGGTGGAAAGAATCAGAGAGACCTGACAAGGAGGTACAACTAAATCTTAATCTTAACAGTAATGAACAAATAAAGTTGAAGCAGGAGATAAAAGATCTCAGAGGAAAAGAAAATCACTCCTTTAACAAGCCAATTGCAGTCTTTTCTACTTTTCCTTAATTGTTACTGTACAAGTGCAGCTGACTGAAGAATGCTTCTGCTAGTGAATTTTATCTTCAAAGAAAGTAAAATACTTCCTTAAACATTTAACACACAAACTATTTTTATAACACTTTGTGCTGGAAAAATGTCATGCTATTAGGTGGTGAGCTTATATCTTGGCATGCTAGAACTGTTAGTAGGGAGGTTCGACCAGCTGATCTTAGGAGGTCCCTTCCTACCTCAATGATTCTGCAGTTCTGTCCTAGCTTTAATAAGATAATTTAACTTGGTTAAAGTAGTAACAGAAACCTTTCTTATTCATGTAACAGTCTATTAAAAGCAAGCTACACTGTTGAATTTAACAAAATAATGGAGTTCCCAGAGCAGCTTTGATTCTGTTTTTCACCGGAGATCAAGTATACAACAAAATACTTCTGAAGACAGTATAGAAGAAAAGACATTATTTAACATACTGTATGACAAAATACAATAATTATGTGCCAAGCAATAAATCACATGGCTGCATTTCTTTGAGAAGACCTGGTAAATATTGTTAAATACACACGAGCATGAAAACAGAGTAATTATTTGATGTGGGAACATTATCTTCGAATTTCACCAGATGCAGTGAAAAAAAAAAACTTCTTGCTCTTCCTGTTGCATGAATTAAACATTATTGACCTTTATGTGTTCTTTAACATTTTTAATTAAAATGCAAGCTATATTATGTATCTCATTCAAATTTCATTAAATTTTGATCCTAAGAGTAAGGTTTTTCTTCAAGATACAACAAACACATATCCAGACAAAAATTGTATCAGTTTCAATTATATAAGTGCTCTTCAAATTGTAGAATTCAAAAGTGCTCTTCTAATTGTAGAATTACAGTGTAAGAAAAAACTCAAAATACTAAGATATGTCCTGTATGATTTATGAACATTTATATAAAGAGTTTTCTTACATCAAAGTTTGTAATTTTTTTAATTGTCTTTCAGAGACATAACATTTCTAATACATTTTCCTTAAAACTCAAAGGTAATGAATAAGGTCAGTCCTCAAAAAATCCTTCAAAGTGCATAATCTTTTGATCAACACAATGTATTCCTCTATATTTAAGAGAAACTTGCAGAAGATAGTGAACACACTTTCCTGAGAGTGAATACATAATTCTTAACTGTGAGATGAGATGCTAAATTTACAGTGAATGGTGTTTATGCTGATACATCATTTACACCGAAGCAATAAACCCCCCTGCACTAATGATACCCTCCTACAGTTGGTACTTGCAAGGGTTGTAGTCTAAAAGATGGATTTTTCTAAGGATCTCATAGTGAATGCAAATTTTGTATATCACTGACACGTCTCCTGCAGGACATTTCTAAACTCTAAGAAAAATGCTATAAAAATAATACTGTTATTGGCATTTTATAAAAATTACGAAAACTAGTTTCCAACACAGGGCAAAGAAGTCTGAATTCAGATTCCAAGAAAGGATTATTTATGTTATACAATGTCTTGTGTTATCTATATACACTTCGAGTGGTTTACTTAATGTAATATATAGGGGTTTAAAAATTATGCAAGAATTTAAACTGCAATTATATAAATATCTGTAGTTGTGACTATTCACATCGTAGTGTTTTGGTGTGTGCTTAATGTATTAAAAGTTCAAAGCTTTCTATGGGTTATTTTTGAATGTATGTAGCTATAAATTGAGTAACAAAGTAAAGCACAGATCTTTCCAAAACAATGTAAAAGCCAGATTCAAATTTTTAAAGAAAGCCATTTTTTTATCTCAGTTAAAAAAGCATCTAAAAATCCAAAAATAGCTGAGGTACCTTTGTCCTGCAAAAAGAACTCAGATAACTCTAAATAACGATACTGATTTTCTCAAAAGATTTCATGTTAATTCTGTAACATCAGAAATTTCAAAGCATTATTTCCAAAGATTTAAAGCAATTAAGAAGGGGGTGTAGGGTGAGTATATATAATCTAGTTTCGCTGCTACTGGGATTCTCAGATGAGATTGTCTCTCCTTCTAACCCTAAATACACAATGTCGTGATTAGTTACACTGTAATCATTAAGGGTAGAAAAGGGGGAAATACTGTACCCATAATACAGATAAGGGGAGGAACCAGTGGTCCACCCCATCCAAGCTGAAGAAAGGTTATCCTATATGAAATAGAAATATATAGCCTGTTATTAGTTGTGAATCTGTAATGACAGACACTTGATGTTATGTTTTATAACTCAATCATATGAGAAATGTTTCTTTCCTACTAATGAAGTTTAGAATACTCTTGAAAATGCCTCATTATCGTTTTCCTGGTAAGGGAATCTAAGGAAGAGCCACTGAATTTTAGAGGATATTTAAGACATCAAATACTCTAATTTAGTTTTACAAGTTATGAAATTGGACTGGAAATTTGAAATACAGTAAATGTTTAAAGCCATCAGCCAGAAATATGCATAAGGCATGCAAAACTGAAAGTGCAAGTGGATTTCAGATTGTTTGCTGCCTTCTACTATTTCTCTAATAAATAAATCAAGCACGGCATGACATGCTTTATTTTGTGAAATTAGACACAAATGCATGCTTTATTGTCACTTAATTCTCTAACTCAGCAAAGCAACATATACTCAGTATTCTACATTTACAAGTAGCATACCAATTCAGAACTAGCGCAAAAGCATTATATTGCAAGTACTAAAAAGCTAAACAAAAAGCAATGGGTATATTCAAATCTCAGTTTGCAGATACTTCTGCTCAGTACATACACTGAGATGAGAATATAAACCCTAAGACAGAAATTTAAATTAAATTAAAGCAATTCTTTACTTTGCCTTCCAGCATCTGGGTGGAGTCGGTTTTGAGATTCACTATAGAAAATATTAAAATTTCTCAGAATTCAGTATACTAGCAGATATCTTAAATGCCTTTAATATGGCTAAATTGACTTCTGCGCTCAAGGCAAGCACAGGTTCTGGACCACTTGTCCCCTGTTTTGGTGCAACTGGTTCATATATCTTATATTTACTTTGGAAAGATAATTTATCCCATTTATAAAACGGTGTTTTGTTTGTATTTGTTGTTGTGTTTGTTGTAACGTGTTGTAGTGTGTTTGTTTTGTTTGTTGTTGTAATTTGTTGTTTGTTTGTAATGACAAAATTAAGTTGTAACTACAGAGTATAACTGTAGACTTATAAGAATATAACTTAAAAAGTGAAGTATGTTTCATATTTAGGGATAACAGAATAGTTATTAGTATTTACTGACTATGTAAAATGCTGTATTCTTCCAATTCACTGGAATGGTAAACTTATTTAAGAAAAGGATCATTTTAAAGTAGCTGAGAACTTAGCAGATTGTTTTACAAAATGATGCAGAGCTTTATACATCCAGGGACTTTCGTGGAATACATGCGATCTCTTACATTTTCAAGGCAAAATTTGCACAATTTTGAACATGGGGTTAAACATTAAAATTATAAATACATATTGAATAAAAACTCAGCTTGTTTTGTCACAGCTCAGCATAGGTATAAGCAATATAAGAAAGCAAAGAGGGTTGATTTTACTTTCTGTTGGCAGATAAAAGAGTCTGGTTTTATGGATTTTTATGAAATGAACTCAGTTTCTGAGAAGACTGTAATTTGACTATAGTCTTATTATGAGCTGGTCAATTATTTATTATTTGAACCTTTTTACTGTTCGTGAGTCATTCATAAAGTAATGCTACTATCTGTCGATGAGCTGTTGTGAATACTTGCCAAGTGCTTTGGAAAAACCATTTTCAGAAGTGCATGTAACTAATAGTAAAGATAAGGCCCATACAGTTGGCCAGTCAAATTTGCTAAGTGACTGGAATCAGGTACTTCATTGATTATCATTAATATTGGAGGACAGAGCTGAAACCTTTTTTGCTTTTCCAGGCCCTTCTGTGATTCCGACACAGTAAGTTGCTCGTGAATTATTCATGTTGTGTATCTGAAATTCTATCATATGATTGGGCTTCTGGCATAGTTTCATAGCTATTCAGTGAGAAATAAGGGAAAGCAGTAAATAGATTTCAAATAACAGGTACTTTTCTTTGAGCATGAATATCCTAAATCTTTTAAGTGGAAAATTTAGTAAGGCTATCATGTAAGGATACAGAAAAATGGAATAAAACCTTTGGCAATCAATTTTGACATTATCTTTCTAGAAACGATCTGTTTTTTCCAACGTCATCTAAAAAGCTGCATTTCTTGTCCCTGTGTAACTTCTATACTGGTCTCCAAGTCCTCCTGCAGCTGACCAGAACATTATTAAAAAAGTAAAGCTGACAGCAATTTCTCAACATTTCTCCACACAAAACCACAGTTATCTGAATGTTCATGAACAGTAAGTACAAAGAAAGACAAAGAGAAAATGGCTAAATCAAATAGTCATTCCATACTTAAATGAAAATTTGTACATTCTGTAGTACTTGACCAGCTCTTACCCTGCTGAATATCAATTCATTAATTTCAAATGCTGAGAAAACTGTTAAAAGTCGATTTGCTACATGAAACTGAAATTTATTAATCTAGTAATCATTCATTAGCAATATTTTTTTCTGAAGCATTCTGAAGTAGAGATATGTAGCCTGATGAATACAATTTAAGGAACAGAATTCTAAGCCTCAATTTGACTTTATTAAACTTAGGTTTGTATCTAAAGGTTGTTCAGACAGTATATTGCAGGCTAGTACACTGGTTTATGATTGACTTGAAATTCATTAGCGCGTTGTTTCCTCTTATGTTTCCGTGAAGTAGCAATGACATGCATATAGAGTTAGTTTGTATTCAGTGGCTTTAAGGAACAGAAGGTATAAACAAATGAAAAAATAAGTTAAAATGCTCTCTTGAGTGAGATGAATAGTAAGCAGGGCCTCTAAGTTACTCAGAATAAGTAAAAAAGAACTTTCTATACAGTGTATTGAATATTGAATAGAGATTTGTTGAAATAAGAAAGGTATTTACCTTACAAAAAGAATGATTTCATAGAGAAATCAAATAACTTGATTTGGTTTTGGTCAGCCAAACTCAGAAATAGATTTAAACCACTAGTGGGTATGAACATATCTCTAGTACCATCTAGTAAAATTCAGTGGGGTTAGACCAAAGGTGGTTTATCAAATATAACGAAAAATGAAGGATTTCAACTAGTAACAGAAAATATCTTTATTAACTAATGCTGAATTAGATTCCTGTATAAATATTGTGATATGTTTATCAGTAAAACATTAATAAAAATCTTGCTACATTTTATTCATTATTAAGAGTCTGTTAAGAGAGTTCGTAGTTGGTAATTTCAAAGCCTTATATAGAAAACTCCTGAGATTGGCTAGAAAGTAAAGTAACCTTAATGAATGTAACTTCTATGTGATACTGCATATGGATTTAGGTGAATTGATGAAGCTTTTTGCTTATCTGTTAGTAAAAGATATGCAATAGATAAAAAGATAGTGCAGCCTTTCTGCATGGACTTGTCATTCCTTATTCTGCATGCATGGATTCTTTCTATGCATGCATAGGTTCAGATTCTGTCATGTTGTCTTACCCTCATGCCTTCAAATCGTGACAAAGCTCTTAGAGGTCTCAAAGCTCTTAGTGTCCTAAGGGACTTAATGGCACCAAGTTCAGAGTAACCCAATGCATTTGCTGTTAAGCTAACCAAAGAGACCTATATGAAAACAGGAAAGTAAAAATTATTATATTGTACATACTACTTTACATACCATAGATGTGAGATATAAGCTTCTTTAGAAGAATCTAATTTTGGACCACTTTCTTCAGGAATGGGAAGTCTTTTAAATAAAAAGAAATTAAAAAAAAAAAAAAAGAAAGAAGTAATATGAAAGAAGAGTAGGATAGGTAAATAAACAAACAAAAATATCATAAGGTAACAATATCTGGAAATATTAATACTTCTGAATTTCATATTTTGCTAGTGATTTGAGGGCATTTAAAACCACAAAAGCAAATTAAATTAATATCTCCTTTTTAGCTATTAAGGTATTGCTCTCACTTTTTCTTTGTTTTACAGTGCTGTTGGGATCAGTAATTATAGTTGATAATGCACATTTGATTGCCCACAACTGAAAGGGAAATGATTGAAGCCTGTTTTGAATTAACAGATAGGTCACAAAGCAACATTGCTCCTCCGGAAATTGGTAGAAAGGATTCATTTTTCTATATTCAGTTACACTGACTAATCCATTTGCCTGACTGCTGAATTTATGTGCTTTACAGCCTGACATTAACCTGGATAATGCTGTTTCTTAAAGACCTTATAAAAACAGTTCCACAGGTAGTAGAACTCCACAGGCCTTTATATATTCTATGTCCTCACACTACCTCAGTGAGAAATAACATATTCTCTATATTTGCTATGGCTCCTGTCCAAAATACCTTCTGTTTTTCTCCTGTTTCCCCTAAATGCTCCTTCATTATGCTGTTCTAATTCCTTAACTATTTATTGGGCCAAATATAGCATAATGGGCTCATGTACTCTTTCTTTATAAAGAACAATGCATCAGGTAAAGAGAACTCTAGGGCAGTGCTCTTCATGAACCATATTTAAAACCAAGCATTATATGTGAAATCTTTAGCTTTTAAAAATTAACAGCTTTTCTGTACTTGTCAATCCTGAGCTCTAGCAACACACAAAACTAGGTTCTTCTGAAATCTGAATTTCTTCCTCCAGCACATTCATCATACTACTGAAAACTTTCAAGCTTTCAAGCTGCCATAATCTAAAGTGAAATTAAAGAAAATATCCAGGTGTAGAAATCCAGGATTTAATCATGAGCTTATTCAGACACTTGAATGTGTGATACCTTCACACAAAGAAGTATTCAAATTTTCACATTCACAAGATGGCTGTTTGGGATATTATGATTTAAATGAGGTCAAATATTAGTGAAAATGAGTTTAGAAAAGGAACAGGTGCTTCTGCTGGCATGCTTCTTCAAGCTTTTTTGTTATAGGTGCCACTTAGGTACCCATTTTGAGAAGAATTTAGATACTAAAGAACTAACGTGTTTTCCAAAAAGAGGGTGCTTTCTTTGTATGAGTACTATGTTTGAACATGGTTATCTGTAGTTGCATATATGAAGCTGAATCCTAGATATATTTAGTCCATAATGTACAGCAATCAAAAAGGTTGTAGGCACCCATCACAAAACAAAACTGGAGAAAATGAACTGCTTTGATTAGCCCTTGTATGCTGGTAACACATTCAGAAACTGTTGAATTTTTAGCAATTCTTTGGGTCAATAACTGCTTATGAAGTTTACCTTTTACCTATTCAGTGTCTGTTTCTAAGTCATTAAAACCAGGACAAAATGTATCTTAAAATGAGCTTGTTTGATATTTGTTTTTCCTATAAGTTTTACCAGAAAATTCTATCTTAAAAATGTAGCTACTGGTTGTGGTTTCATAACTGAGTAAACCATAGTATTTTAGTTTCACACACACACCTTCATAGACTGCAGAAACAGTATGCGTTTCTGCACGTTGGAGGTTTTCTGAAGGGGGTATACTTAGGACATTAATTCTTAAATTCTCCATAATTGTATCAATGTGTCAAGAAATGGTCTCCCCCATTTCACAGCACAGCAGAGTTATAACTATGAGATAACCCTTGCAGGAAAGATTATTGAGCCTGATTTCAAACACAGCTGTGAAGACTGCAAGTTTAGTAATATTTATCGGACTTTAGTACTAAGTAAGCCATACCACCAACGCTACAGATACAAGAAATGCAAGATGTAAAACCCTAATTCAGCCATATGCTGACATTTGTGGACATGGTGTTAATTTTCTTGCCAGAGGACTTTTAATTCAGGTGTGTGTCTGATGTCTGGTGGACCAGACACCCATCTAAATGCTGGATGTGATTTAGACCACAGCAGGAGGGAAGGTGGGTCTGAAGGTGGGAATGAGCAGCCAGGGGCAGAATGGAGGACAGCATGACATCTTTCAACAGCAGTGTTGGGATAAACCCTTTAACTGCTTGTGGGGCTACCATGTGAGGTTCTTCTGTTAGGAGGAGAACTTCCAGTCTTAACTCTGTGGTATAGGAAGGCAGTGTTGTAAGTATAAAGTGAAAGACAGAGAAACACGGATTTTTTTTTCCACCTACCTTACGTTTTAAATTGAAAAGTAAACTAGTTGGTATACAGAGGTATTGTGGTTGTAGAGCAAGTAATTTAAAAAAAAACAGGTAAAATAAATATAAAAGTAACACCTAGGAAATATACTACATACATCAACAATCAGGAAGTCCAGCCAGCACCAGGCATTAGTAAAGTATGTTTGATAGCCATAGGCCACCCACTTCAGCAGCATTTCCAGAATGAAGATGTAAGTGAAGACCTTGTCAGCATATTCCAGCATGGTCTTGATAGTTTTACGCTGTTCAATATATATGTCTTCAAAAGCCTGTGAGTAAAAACATTCAAAGATATTTGTTGTTCCCTTTTGTTACTGCACATATTTCAGGTTGTAACAAAAAAAAAAAAAAAAAAAAAAAAAAGGCAACAAAAAAAGGAAATAATCCCTCTTCAATAAAAGGCGTGGGATTGTCACTTTTATCTAACTTTTCCTTTTCTGCTAACTCACTATATACCTGTTTTTCCCCTATGGAACTATATTTTCCAGCTCACAGGAGGGAGAAGCAGATATTAGACAGCAACCACTCCACTGGTCAGATATATTTGTTTATTTATTTATTTATTTATTGTGGAGGGTGAATTATTCTTCTCAGATAATTTTCAGTACTCACAAATAGCATTGATTCTGCACAGTGGTGTACCTCAACTGAATTCTACTGAGATCATTTGGTTTGTATGTAGGTAGATCCATTTTAAAAATCCAAGGCCATAGCTGTAAAATTTTCAGTACAATGACAATACAATTGACCTTTCGTTTTTAAGTCTTGTTGCATTTTGAAAACAAGTTCTTCCTTTCGTAAAAAAATATTTATCTAAATCAAATACCTGCTTTACTGTATTATTCACATTTTATGGGATACATAAAATTTCTGAGATGCTTGCAATGTTATTTACACCTTTCGTGTGTTTTCATTTTTAGACACTTGAAAAAACATACAGCTTCTGCTTTTCAGAAATTCTTCCTGTCCTCCAAGATATTTTCCCTTTCATTGCTTTTAAATTTGAATTATGCTGTTATTTCTTATGGAGAACAATTGATTTTATGGGTCGAAAGGACTGGAATGATCTGCTAGCTTGCAAAGATTTGGATATTTATTGATGCTAACATTCATTTTTACCCAGCCTGCTTTTGAATCACTTTACATCTGTCAGTTCAAATGATTAGCGGTTGTCTATCAGTCATCAAATTAACATCTGTGTATCAGTAATTTTGGATACTTAGATCAAGCACTACGGTACCTGCCACTCGTATGTCGTCACTAACAACTTTTATCTCACACAACTGGGAAGAGCCAGCACATACCATTTCCTTCTTATAGGTGGGAGCATGCCAGAGGCTAAGCTAGCAGCGCTCTCGGCACCTAGAAGCGTGTCTGCTCCCTGCGGCGGGGGGTTGCAGGCAGCCCGCAGCGTGCCTGTGCCTGCCGCATTTCTTGCCTGCGATGACAGTGAGACTGGTCTGGAGGGTGGTCTTGGGCTGAGCGGTGGGATACAGTACTGGCAGGTCCAAAGAGACCTTTTCACTACCACAAAGGAAGCCGAAGGCAGAGCAGGGTCTCACATCTCCAGAGGCTTGGGCTAGTGCCGTGTCTCTGAAGCACTTTCACAACATAAATGTTCTGTGGATGACACAGCCCTCAGGCTCACAAGTGCAAGATGCTACCACTGTGGGATCTCATCTCAAACTTCCTCTAAATACAATGATGGAAATTCACCTTGATCAGATCTCTTGCTAGTACTTCTCCCTCGCTTAAATTCTTGTCACTAAAGGTTTTCTCCACTTGGTAGCATGAGGCAAAATTCAATAGTGTAGACATGAGTCTCTGTTATTTTGAGGGTTTTAAATCACAGGGAACGTGTCACATGGTGTTGAGTAAAGTTGCTTATTTGATGGTCGTGTTGACAGTAGAACAAACAAAAGCAGAATGATTCTTATTTAACCGAAACTAATGGTAGGTATAATCATAAACTGCTAACCATTAGCGGCATTTTAAGGTGTTGGAACTGGTCTGAAGAGTTTATAATAAAATTTTGCAACACAATTTTTTTTTTTTTTTTGTGATGTAGGAACTTAAGTAATTTACCAAAGGGTAATTGCATCTACCAGGGTACATGCAAGATATATTCTACGTTATTTCAGGGTATGTAGTTTGCCTAAGAAACTTCAGCTCAGTATGTATCCAGGCTTACCTTTATTTAACAGTTCATCTCCAATTTCTTTATTCTTTGTCATTATTTGTATTTGTGAAATAACATATTACTGGTATGTTTTGTTTCCTTTATTGTTATAGATTTATATTAGGGTTGGCTTCTTTTTATTCTGCCCTCACATACTTGTTAAACTTAAAGCAAATTCATGTTTTTACAGATATCCCTTTAGTCTACATCAGTATGAGGCCGTAGAAGCTGAATTAGAAACATAAATAATAAATTCTTATTCTTAGAATGGAATAATTATAAACACACAGGGTTAATCATTCTTGCTGTTCTAGCACATAACATTTATAAGAGTGTGTAAGACTCTGGCTCTTGCAAGGTATTATGAGCTGTTTATGCCATTACAGTTACTTCCAAACTCTTCTTTTTTTCATCAGTGACAGTTCTTTTCCCTGAGTTACATGAGTAAACACCAGTAAAACTAGAGAGCAAACTCAAATAACAAAGTATGTTCTCTTCTTCCTATGTTGTCTCTCTCCCTGCTTCAGGCGTATCACTATCACTTTCAGCAAAGGAGTTAAGCTCTCTAATCAATTATGTCTGCTCTTTTTTCGACACATTTTTGAGAAGAGACTTTTTCTACCATTCTTTCAAAGGCCTGACTAAAATTTAGTCCTGTCATTTGAAAACATGGAATTGTGTGTTCTTTCCAGCAGAGAAAACTAAGTTAAAACAATGTCTGAAGAGCCAACTTTTAGGAAGTTTTCTGACAACATTGTGACACTCTGTTCATGTTTTACTTACCAGAGCTCCACTACTGAGGAGAATCATAAAGACAATGAAAGTCTCAAACCAGTTGTGTTCGACAATCTTGAAGCAGGTTTTTCTAAGGTTCCACCACTGCTTTCCTCTCCCTTCTTCTATACTTACTTGACAGCACTTGAACCTTTGTACACAGCCTTTAAAACAGTGTATGTAATGGGGGAGAGATTTTGTTAAATTGCATTAAATTTTGATTACGCATTCTGTTAATGATACAATCCTACCCTTCCAGAAGGTGTGATATTTAGTAAAAACCCAATAGATTTACACCTAGATGACCTTCTTTTTCTTCAAAGCAAAAAAATTTAGCACTGAAACATCTGGAATTTAGAATTAAATGAACAACTGAGAAGAAAATATTTCTCATTTATCAAAAACTAAGTGCTCAATACAGTGCACTCCACAAGATAAAAGTCCATGGAACATACATGGAACGTGAAGCCAAATTACAAAATACAAAGTATGAGTAAAAATATACAAACTCATCCAAATCTATAGTAGGTTTAGGTAGTAAGATATGGGCAAGTCTTATTAAATTGTACTTTCTTTTGTTTGGGTTACTAAATTCAGACAATGTTGCATTTATTGTATGAAAAAATCTAGGCCTCCTATTGAGTTCTGAGCTTTTCAGTCCCAGCTAACTTCTCTAACTTGTGCCCTTAATTTATTTAAGCTTTTATGATTTAGCTGCTGACTTGATTTTGTTTCTTCTTCCATTTAGGTAGAAAAATACTAGTAACTAATAATGGTATTTTCTTTGCCAAATCTGCCTGTCACAGTACCATTTCTTACTAATTCGGTGTAAATTTCTAAACATATGTCTGTTATCATGTCCAGAAATAACCCAACCCCAGCACTGACAGTAGCATTTTCCAAACTCTAAATCTAACTTTTGCTTACGGGTACCAAAAACGGCAGTTGTATCCTTACTTTACTGTTTTAAACCTATTCCTTTCCCCACCTCCTTCACATGCACACATCCCTAAAGTTTCTCACAAGAAAATGCCTTTGCAAATAAAGTTTATGACCAGATTCTTGTTTTATTGAGTTGTGTAAAAGGGCCAATAGAAGGAAGCATGAAAGATGAATGAGTTCACCAGGTGAGACTGTTCTTGCCCCAGGTGGCACACAAAGGCTCTTTCTTCTCTTTTTGCCAATTTGTAGAAGGTTCTTTTAGCGTTTTGCACAAGACCATCCAGGTGCAGTTTTTATTTACTGTTCAACAGCTGTTTCAGTAATGTATACTTTATAAAGCACTTTGATAGATATCTATGAAGAATGCTATAAAACTAGTGTGTTATTTTATTATCTAAGAGACTGTAACTAAACTCAGAAAGTATAGTAGTTCATAATAAAATAAAACTTTCAGCAGTATGTTTTTCTTATTTTAAAAATAATGATAAATTTCTGATAAAATGTTTTCTTAATTGTTTACCTGGTATATAGTATAATTGTGGTATCAGTATCCATATGGTAAATTATGGTCTAAAAGTACTACTGCTAATAATCATATTTAAACATTAACAAAAGAGTAATTCAATACATAAATATTAATACTTAGTTTAAATAGATAACTATTCCATATTTAATGAATAAGTATTATTAGTAAGTATTATTATTTTTGTTCCAAACACCTTCTGTGAAGCAGGCTTCTGGCTCCTGGGCTTCTTCAGGTTCAGCTTCTGGTTGTTCTTCTGCAGGAAGTCCAATATCAACGGTGCTACCTTCAGATGAACTAGACAAATTTAACTTCTGTAAAGGAAAAAAAAAAGCATCACAAATGCACAGTAAATATTTTTAAGGCAAATATTAGTTGTGTTCAGAATAAGTAAATAATTCTGCCATGTTTTTGAATGTTCTAGTATTCAACATAAGTAAATTGCTGATAAACGTATATGAAATTTTTACAACCTTTGGTTTTTCTTCTGCATTGTATGGATCCATTAAATAGAAGGTGTATCGGTGATAGAGAAGGCTTTAAACAAAATTATGCTTTAAACTGAAAAATATGAATGATGATGCTAAGCCTGCAAAGATTTATGACCACAACTACCCATAAGTGCAAAGATGTCTTGACCTACATAGAAATAATAAAGCTTAACTATGTATCCAGGAATCTGTAGTGTCTACTGAAAAGCAGGTAAGAGCCTAAATATAACTATATAAATGAGGTGGGAGCTCAGAGGAATGAGGGGAAAAAAGCACAGATCAGCAGAGGATATACTTTAGAGGTCTGCACGTCCAGATTAAAACTGCTGGAAGTCTAGCTCAGAGTGAGGGAGAAGCTGCATACAATAAGGCTGAAGTAGCTTAAGGATGGCCCATAAAACATCAGGCTGTGTTTTATAACCTAATCACATTTTCAATAACAAGATGAGCGTAAAGAGAGAGAAGTGGAAGGTGGAAACCAAATTTTTAAAAACTGAATGGACTTAAACTAATCCTCATCCTAAAAGTTCTAAAAGTGTTGTAACATGCAGCTGGAGACTGGTTGCAATCTAGCTGGTTGGTATCATGGCTAACGATTGGGTAAAAATTGTGAAGGAAACATATTTAAGGATGTAAAGGTAAACAAAATAATGGAATAAATGCAATACAGCTTCATCAATGCTAGGTTGCAGCAGGCTTTTTGATATTGAGGACAAAAAAGTGCCCAAACCCTAACAACAGAGCTCTTACTAAAGGAGTAGCCAGTCCATTTTTCAGTAACGATTCCAGGACTCATTGATATTGAGTTGCATGGTGCTTAATAAAATTGTAATATTTTAAGTAGCCGGTTTTTAGTTAATTTCATCTTGTGGTGACTATAGAGATTGGAAGAACAATGTTGCAACTTTATTAGGAAAACGGGTTGATGTATCCAGTTTGAGGCTCTGTCATTATTTGTCACAAGAACCAATTTATAGAGGGTTTTTTCCAAATTACATTGCAGAGTTGCCTCTCTGATATTTTTACAAAAATACTGTATACTTCTAGTAATCCAATTTTCACAAATCATCCTTTGCAGTATGTTTTACCACTTTTCAAAATAATTCTGCAAATACTTTTCAAAACATTTCCAAAGGTTTTTCGTTTTTGAGAAAAAAATTTTCATTTTATTTCTATTTTCCTCTAAGAAGCAGATTTTCTGTAATATTAGTCAGCTACTTTTTGCACACTAAAATTAAGCTATTTGAAATTAATTTATAATTTTAAGATTATTAATTTGTTAATTTGCTAAGGGAGAATAGAGTACTCAGCTGAAAACCAAACCAAACAAACCAAACAAACAAAACCCCCACAGAAACCCGCTGCTTTCGGAGCTGACCCAACCAGCAAAAAAGGATCCTGGACAGCACTGTAAAACTCCAGGAATGGTGCTGAAAAACTCAATATGGTCTGAAGCCAGCTGGAACTCGCCTGTTAGTGCCTTCTGGCCTTAGAAGTAGGGAATCCATACAGTCTTTTCTAAGTGGGCTCATGTCAAAAAACTCAGCTAATTCAAAGGCTCTGCTTTTCTAGTGTTTATCATTTCTTTTCTACAGTCCCATTATACTAGCAGTCAATATAAAATAAGGTGGTAGACTCAAATCCAAAACAGCACTGCTGGATGGATTTTCCACTGAAAACTATGTAACAGAGCTGCTGGAGGAAGGTGGAAGTGTCATACTACTTTCTCAATGAGATAAAAGGTAACCCTGGTCCTACAAGGTAGCAGCACAGTTACAGAAAGCTTTCCTAAACTGAATCTATTCCCCGTTGATCAGTCGTAAACCAGCTTGTGTCACTCCATTTGACTGCCTGCTCTATGATGGGTTAGAAGACTGGACTGGACTGGCCAGCATTAAGGTAGTTGTGGGGAGAGTAGATGACCGGTGGTTGTTATTCTCCAATGCATCTTTGTTTAAATGTTGTTTTATTTAGAAATTCTTCCAGCTGGGGCAAGTTCATAATGTGCTCAGATACATTCTTATAACCTCTACTGTGGCAGTGGTTCAGAAGCTTGAGTCAAAGCCAAATTTTTGGCTAGTATTTAGCAGGAAAAGAAATGTTAATGCTCCAGATATTAACTGGGAAATGGGAACAATAGTGTCTCTGAAATACGTTGCCATGGGGAGAGGCTGTTTTGTACAGGTCTCCTTTCCCGGGGGAGGATCCAAAGATTGCGCTTAGCTTAACACTGGGTTTTTGTTAAGAACACCAGAGGGCTTATGCACACTGAAGTGGCAGCAGTACAGAATTCCACTAGCCTAAAATCAGGTGTCTGAAGTACTGTTAGCAATACAGCAGTGGTGGGGGAAGATGAGCTATCCCACAAAGAAACTGGATTGCTACCAGAATGCAAACTAGCTAGTTTAAAGTTGAGGTTCCTCAAGCCAGAAAATTAATTTTTTTGAGTGTCTGAAAAGATAATTTTCTGATTTGATTAAAATGTCAACAAACTAAGTCACTGAGGGTGTAGTTGTTTTGCAAATTATGTTATCAAATCAATGTAAATTATCTTGTTAAAATAGCCACAGACAAAAAGTCATTTAAAAGAACAGTTATAGCCTTAATGTGTTTTTTAAAAATACAGTTCTCAACAAGGCCCTATATCTATAGCCTGCTTTGGCATTCCCTAACAACATGAGATATTTTTGTCTGTTGATACTACTTTTCAGTTTTAACAACTAAATGAATTTGAAGTATATAGAAGCGTTTATGGTTAAAACTTCTTTTTATGGGAATCTAGGTCTAGAAGAGCTGACAATTTTAAAATCTAAAAGAATTGCAGTGTCTAAAGGAAATACATAAACTATCTCTGTGTTTTCTGGTTTATACCTGCTCACAAAAAACATCCCACAGAGGGAGATTTTTTGAGTGGCAGAGAGATGAGGTATGGCACTCCTCATGGGACCCTTGTTACAGGAGGCAAGCAAAAGTTTCTGATGAAATAAGGCTGTGGCTAAGGCACTGCCCTACTCTACCAGTTGTTGCAACTACCATATGGACCATAAACAGTTCTCATAGGTTAGTGTGGTCTCCCATTGCCTGACCTCTTATATCCTCTTGGAGACTGTAATTTTTAACCCTTTCTCACACTTTTGTTCATCAAGAATTAAACCCTCCTTTATACACTCGTTTATGCCCATGTACATAGAAGTGTCAAAATAACAAATGATCAAGAACTGAATACTCTGGCTTATGCTGAAAAAAAATGAAAAATACTCAAAAGATCAGAGAGAAATGCACAAAATATCCAAATACCTCTTTGCTTTCTTCCAGGTCTGATTCACTACTAAATTCCTCTGTGTTTAGATTTTCAAAGTCGGATTCACCCACAGCAATGGGCACTGTCACAGTGAGGCTTGGGTTGTTTATGAATGACATGTAATCACTTTCGTCAATTATGTATTTTTCCACACTGCTACCTGTGCCTATGCCACTAGTTGTTCCATTTGCATCTTTAATATAGTCATGGTCCTTGCTTAGTTCCACAGTTGTATGGTTAGAAATACAGCTATTTTTGTTGTTCAGATCTTCAAGTGGTTTGATTTCATCTAAAGCTTTTTGTTTTTTAACAAAAGCTTTTTGGATGAATTCGCGTGCTTTTCTCTTCACATAATCTATGCCCTTCTGCATTCTTGCTACAGCAATTTGGAGATTATTCATTTCATTGTCATCATCTGTCACAGCAAGGTTGTCTGCACTAAATGAGCTCAAGAGCAAGGCCAAAAATAGGTTCAGTACCTGCAGAAATATAAAAAAAGGACATTCTAGACTTTCTTTATCCCAACAAAGAACATTTCTTTTATTAAAAATTGTCATATTAGTGACATTGAAGACTGAAACCCTGATAATTCACCATAACCAAAGAAAAGCACCCTCAAAATTTTTCTCTTCTCCATAAAAAAACTGACCTTTTAAAATTTTGCTTAGGTCCTGTTCACTATTCCAAAATATTCCTACACCTTACTAATATCTGTAAATGTGTCTTTAAATCCCCACAGTATATAAATATTTTGGTGCCAAATCTTACAGTCTAAAAATGGAGATAACAGATTTGCTATTCAGCATCATTAAAAAGTTTAATTTATCCCATCACACAGCAGAAATTAGATTATTTAGGTGACTAATCATACAGGATAAATAATAAAAAAATCCACAGCAAATGGTTTATAAAAAGCCCATAAACTAAAATTATTTGAAGCACAAAATATTTACAAAGAGCCAAAAGACAAATTAAGAATGTGACTAAGTGCTCACTCTAACATTCTTAGGATTTGATATTGCAGGATACTTTGTTCTCAATCCAAAAAAGCTCTTAAGCTTAACTTTAAGCATCGCTTGAAACCACCTGCTTAATTGCTTTGTTGAAGCAGAGCCAGAGCACTTAGTTCACTTCAGGATTGAGCCCACTCTATTGCCAAATAATTTTTTGCTAACTCTTTGATTACATACCACTAGGTTTCCAATCACCATGACCATCATGAAGACAGTAAGGCACATGGCTTGGCCAGCAACCTCCATGCAGTCCCACATCGTTTCTATCCATTCTCCACACAACACCCGAAATACAATCAAAAAAGAGTGGAAAAAATCTTGCATGTGCCAGCGTGGAAGTTCACAGTCACTTGCGATTTTGCAGACACATTCCTTGTAGTTCTTCCCAAACAGCTGCATCCCAACCACAGCGAAAATGAACACAATGATGGCCAGCACCAGGGTCAGATTTCCCAGAGCTCCCACAGAGTTACCAATAATTTTTATCAGCATATTTAGTGTTGGCCAAGATTTTGCCAATTTGAAAACACGTAACTGGAAGAAAAGAAAAATATTGTTAGGACAACCAGTAAGAAAGACATAAAGATATTTTAAAGTTAATTTGTGGAAGGGTATTACTGCAAAATATGCCCTGAGTATGACTGTTCAGAAGGTATCCTCTTGTCTAAAAGCATGAAAATGGAAGGTTCAGTCAACAAAATTTTGTGAAGTTAGAGCTTGATGTCCTCAAAGCATAGTTTTTACTGAAGGCCAAAGAAGCTACCAGTCATATTAGAGGGAATTTAAAATCTAGGATTCAAATGTTAAAATCATCTGGGACACTTTTCTACTGGTATTTGTAGAGCAGATCTATTCCCAGGATGCCAATCAGAGCACAATACATCTAGTGAGTCGATTTGTTTCTGCATAGCAGGATATTTAAAGTGTGTATATACAATAAACACATTAGAAATAGGCCCAGGGCACCCACTGCTGTCTATTTATCTCGATCTCTGTCAATTCCCATTGAAGACAGTAACATACCACAAGTAATAAGGGTTTGTACTAATGAAAGAGACATCAGGATCAGTATCGTGGCAAACATCAAGCAAACTTTTAAGGCAAAAAATTACATTATTTTAATGAAGTCCCATTGCAAAATCAGTGCAATTGATGTATATTTACCAATCTGAATGATCGAAGAACTGAGAGTCCTTCCACATCTGCAAGACCAAGCTCAACCAAGCTAAGGGTTACAATAAAACCATCAAAAATATTCCACCCTTCCTGGAAATAATAGTAAGGATCCATTGCAATTATCTTGAGAAACATTTCTGCTGTGAAGATTCCAGTGAAGACCTGAATTCAAAATGCAGTTTGTTATTTCGTTGTGAAATACAATATTACAGATTTAGCTGTTTTCTAGGTTTTTAATCCAAGCTACATACCTGCAATGTCTTATCCAAAACTGATACTTAAAAATAGTTCAGTGTACTGTAGTGATTTATTATGCCCACGTTCCCTTAACAAGTGCCATACAAACCAAGTAATTTTTTCAATTAATTAAATTTTATACTAATCGAGTTACATAAATTTCTGTTTTATAACATTTATCATCCAATTTCAACTCTATCAGGATATGGACTTTCTCATGTACTGTGCAAACAATATCCCAGATTTGATTTTTCACAACATAAACCAGAATGCTTTCCAAGAAATTACATGGTATAACATCTTTCTTGGTGTACTAATTACAGTATGCAGCAGCATGAATGAGGCCAAATCTAAGACTCCAGAGGGGCAGCTCTTTGCTGGTATAACCTGCCATAATCCCATTCAGCTCAACAGAGATACAATTATTTATAATTGATGGGGAGCAACTGAGATACAACAATGTGCTAAAGCTGAGGAACTTCTCCCTGGGTGTTGCCAGTAAGTTCAGTGAAGTTGATTGGCTCAATCACTTTGATGACAGGAATGAAAGAGCATTTAAG
This sequence comes from Aquila chrysaetos chrysaetos, assembly GCF_900496995.4. Classification (NCBI taxonomy): domain Eukaryota; kingdom Metazoa; phylum Chordata; class Aves; order Accipitriformes; family Accipitridae; genus Aquila; species Aquila chrysaetos. The sequence continues at coordinate 32,785,856 of NC_044009.1, read as the reverse complement.
AATGCATTTTAAACATGATATTGCTGGTAATGGTTTCTTATCATGGGATGCTATGCTGAACGAAGTAGGAATCATATTTAGGAGCCACCAAGGTAGTGACCCTGAGTAGGTTTGAGAGAAGTCTTAGAAGAATTTCTGGTAGGATAGGGATGTACTAAAGCCACCATTAAAGGCTGCCTGAGCCCTGGTCTGAAATGCTTTCTTTTTTTGGTTTTGATAACCCATTTTCAAGCAAGCTGAACAGAAAATGGGACAGCTAAAGAGAATAATCTGACTTGCTCTGCCTAGGAACAGCAATGCTCAAGATAGATTTTATTACAGTCTTTAAATACATTCCAGATACAAACACTGGAGAGGGAAAGGTTACTATTTTTTAAGCTACAGGATTGGAACCACTGAGGAAGCAGTAGGAATGAATAAATACAGGCTGAAATGCTGACTTAGGTTCCTAACGATCGGGACGGTGAGGTTCTCAAGGAGCTTTAAAGTGGAACTCCTGGAGCAGGTGAACCCTGAGAGCCTCTGTATTGCAGAAGGGGTTTATGTCAGGGAGCCTAAGACTGGAAGACCGTGGTGCTTATAGCCAGGTTCTCTTGCACTCCCTTTGTAGCCAAATGGACACCAAGACTTATATGGCATTTTCTTGGTTGAAAAACAAAGCTATAAAATGCTACAGTACAGGATTTTACATTTTACTAGGAAACTCAGATTCAGAGTTTCCCTTATTTTAAGTATATGAAAACCAGCTATGTGTTTATCTATTAATTCTCCCTTCTAAATCCTGTAGTTATTTACATGATTTGAGGCATTTTTTCCCGCATTACAAAACAAGGATTATTAACATTCCCATTATAAGGAATCAATTCTTAAAATAAGAGACAATAGGACTGCAGCTGCAGATACTTCTATGTGATCAAACCTGTCAGTTCAAAAGCATCAGAGCTACAACAAATTAACTCCTGAATTCTTTAATAATTTATCTTTTTGAAGTAGAAGGGAGAAAATATAGTTGACAACATGAGGAAAAGATATCTTACTAATTATCTGATGACAAAAAAATATAAAAAACTGTAAGAGGAAAAAGTACTGCAGGATATTTTTCATAGTTTTACATAAATCATATAAAGAAAACAATCCACATATCCACATAAAAAGTCTTTTACAGAAGAAAATTCTAGAAATGCTTTTAATTTTTTTTTTTTTTTTTTTTAGCTATTGTAAACCTGTGCTGAGGAAACAGCAATTAAAAACACATTCATAATTTAAAGATTTGTATTGTATTGATCGAAAAAGTAACACTACATTTATTTGCATAGTATCTTTTTCATGGAAGTAATGCATTTCCTGGTTTAGTAGTTAGGCAAATCAACTTCTGTTTAAGATGGACTTTACTTAATGCAGCATTGGCGTCATTTTTTAAATTTTTAATTTGGCTTTGCAGAACACTGCAATGTATTGATTTTACAGTATCCTAAGTTACATGAGCCAGGGATGACAGTGAAATTTCCAAAAATGTTCTGATAGTCATATCTGGAGGCCAATAAATGTCCAATAAATCTACTTTCTAAAGAGTAAAAAGAAAAAAAAGCTAATAAAACTCTTTCCTTCAGCTATATTTCAGACATAATTCCTGCCAAATCATGAACAGAAAACCACAACCTACTTACCAGATTTCCAACTGAAAGTACGTTATTGAATTCATCAGTCATCGGATAATGTTCCATAGCCATAAAGAGTGTATTTAAAACAATGCAAATTGTAATAGCCAGGTCAACAAATGGGTCCATTACAACTAAGTTGACGATATGTTTTACTTTTAACCAATGCGGACTGCAGTCCCAGATCAAGAAAATATTTGCAAATTTATACCAACATGGTGGGCATTTCTGTCTTGATTCTTCAAGTTCTGTAGGAAAAGAAAGTTCATACAGGTAACTATGTAATTGCTCTAATGTTCCTCAATCCTATATGAATGGTACCAGTCAAGTTGTCAATCTGTACTGGTACTGATTAACCTCCTATAAGCCCTTTTTTACAGGGCTTTTCAAGAAAGTCTTTGAAAAGTGCTATCATATGTATTTATTTTCTTCAAAGCTTATCTATCAAGCACAACTTCTTTGTATTCCAATCACTATGCTGATCAGTATCAATTTAGGCATCGATTTGTATTGTGTATTTAATTGTTCCTTGATTACACTTCAGCCTGTTCCTCCCACTTACTGTTCAATTATGTAAATATTTTTATTTTGAAACTTGTGGTGTTTAGGTAAAAATTTTCAATACAATTTTCATTCCTAGTTCAAGAAAAAAACATTTTTATCACCTTGAATAGCACTTCTTTAAAGAGTAACTGAATAAATATGTGCTAAAAATACGTACATATTTTAAACAATATTTGAAAAATGTTCAGTGACCTTCTTGTGTGCAATAATATATTTTTAATTACTGTGCATAAGCATCCACTCAGTTATGACCATCAAACATAATTCTGTAGTTCTGATGACTACAGGAGGTAGGTGGTGGCAAAACAATGAGATAGAAATGCTTACATATATAATACCTTTAAAGCTTACTTACGTAATAACCTTAATGAATAAAGAACTTTAGGTTTCCTGATAAATATGTGTCTGTTTGTGGGATTGCATCTGTTAATTAGGCTAGTTTAAATCAGTTTTTAAGTTTCAACTCAAATTTTCCAAAGTCCATTGGAAAAAACAGGTATTAAATATTAAGCTATGCATAGCACACACCTTCCACAGTGTTTGTGAGGATACTAGCAATACTCATCGCTCTTTCCCTTAAAGCTGGATCTTCCAGGAAGTCCATAGAAACGTGAAAAGAGCTTGATATTCTCTTTCTCATTTCTGTTTCTGTAGTGGTGCCCTATACAGAGAACAATAATAGTTGAGACCATTTTGGAGAAATGAGATAAGCAAATACTATATAGAACCCTGTTATTAATGTCTTCACTTGGATACGTGCTTCGTGCACTTCAATTATTATCATGTCAGACTTTTATTACTTTTTAGTATCTTTTAAATAATTTTTAAAAGGAATGAGGCAATAGTTACCTACTGTTCAAGACTGAGAGAGTTCATTTACCTAACTTTCACAGTTCTTTCCTTCAAGCTATGAAAAATTATTTAAATAAATGGAAAAGGATTGAATTCAAAATATTGTATTAATTTTTTGCAAACAGTAATTTTTTTCCTTGCTCCTGCTGACAGAATATTCTGGGTTTTGTAACATAATAGTCTTTTCCCCTAGGCAAACTGTAGCAAGTAAGAAAAGTCTGACTGCCTCATGCTTCCTCATGCTAGTATTTTTTTAGTAATGTGAGTAGACAACTTTGAACTAAGCAAGAAATTTTTTTGAGATGTCTTCTCTTACCTTGTATATGGTAAGAGAATGGCAGCAATATGTGCTGCACGTATGTTCACACAGACGTTTGTATTTTTGGAAGTATGTATTGATGATCTTCCAATGAACCATTTGTTATCTACACTACAGAACTGCACCAGCAATGGATGGAAAATATATAGGAATGAGAAGTGAAAGAGAATAAAGAATTGACAACTTCCTTACATTTTCAACAGGGCTGATAAGGAAGAATGTTATCAAAATTAACGAACAATGCTAATTTTGATAAAGTGATAATAGCAGCATCATATTGACTGCAGTTATATTATAACATTTTTTTATACTATTTTCAATTGCATAGTAACTATGATTTTGTAGACCATAGCCAAATAGACCTTTAGATTAGCCAACGTAAAGTATAGCACAGTAATATAGAAAAGCATAGTGCTTTTATAAATGTGTAAGTAAGTTAATATTTTATTACTTGGAAACTGCGAATTGCATTTGTTAGTTATGAGAGTATTTGTAAGTAAATGCTTAGGTTGCAAACCTATCATCTTAGCTGTTTTATTTATTAAAGATTTTACAAGATGCAGGAGCATTCACAGCTTGACCAACCAGGAAGCATTGCCAAGGGTTCCATTCTGTAGAAAACACTGGCTGGTGCAGTAAGAAAAGGCCACCATGCCTAAGCTATTTAAAACTTTCTTACATTGTCATCAGTAGCTGGTTTATCTATTATCACCTCTGGCAGAAGCTGTCCAACGGGCGATGTAGGAACTGATGGTCCACCGACCAGGGAAACCACCCCATTGCAATCCACAGTGCTGTGCATCTTCCCATTCACTGGAAACACCGCCAGCATCCTGGATGACCTACTGGCCTGACTAATGTTACTGTTGCGCCGTTCACCGTGTCTGCGCGGCACAAAGAGAGAATCTCTTCTGCTATCGTTGTCTTCAAAAGTGCTGTGCTCATCATCGGCAAAGTCATTTTCTGATCCTATATCCTTTGCTCGACCTCTGAAGCTGAAAAGGCTTGTTCTGCTGTTGCGCCTTGGGGAAAACAGGGAGCCACGAATGCTCAGCAAAGACTGCAGGCAAACAAAATTTGTGATTATTAGCTGAAACCTTCAAAGTTAGTGTTGTTATTAGAATAGCGTAGGCAGTTTTTTTCTTAAATGAGAGTAACCATTTTTCCCAGAAGCTAAATGTTGCTGTGAAATTTTTGCATGTATTTCATTATATGTGTATTTTGCAAATAGAAATACCACTGTTCATGGATTCTTAAACAAAACCAATTTTGAGCACTCCTTTCTCCCAATGTCAGCTAGAGCTGCTGAGTAGAATAGTTGCACAATACCCATCAAGAAAAAAAAGGGAGTCTATACATGCACGTTCTTTCATGTATGCAGCATCCTGCACTTATTGAACCAGCCTCCAAACAGCATTGAAGCAGGAGGAAAATATGAGGCTATCATAATGGAAAAATACTGTAGCACTTTAATAAGTCTAGGTAATATATAATCACTCTACCCCCCCCCCAAATCAATCAGAGAATATTTTTAAACAACTCTATTACAAGAATAGAGATATGAGGTTACATTTAATTCTCTGTGTTTTTTTACAAGACAATCTAGCAGCTACAGCACTTTCTCTCAAGCACTACCAACAACAATAAAGTTTAATGAAAATCTCAGTGTTTCCTTTCTTTAGGCAGTAGGGTCATATTACAGTACATAGGTTGTAACAGCCGATGATGCTTTAAATGTATGCTTCTACTAAAAATATCTATATGCAATACCTGATGTGGAGAAGAATACTTCTTTTCATATGTCAGTCTATTGCCTTCAATAGATAATCGGAAACCTTTCCTTCTGATGCTGTCTTCTGATTCAGACTTGTGAAATTCATCTTCGTCTTTTTCCTCTCCTCCAGACTGTTCTTTCTGTTTTCTTTTTTTCCTTCTATTTCTCCTCTCTTTTGCACTCTTTGAGCTCAATTTTGATGCCTCTGAGGAACTTTCTGAGACCCCTCCTGCTTCTCCCCCAGCGCTGGGCTCCCTGGACTCTGCCGATGCTGTTACTGCTGCTGCTGCCACCGCTGCTGCCTGCCATGTTACAGAATGAATTTGTGTCACTGAGCAAACCATGGCATCATGGGTTTTTTTAATTTACTTATACAGATTTTCTAGTCCGAACCGGATCTTAACACTTTTCATAGGACATCCTCTCCCTGATTTTTTCTAATTTTTATCACTCAATGGACTCAAGATATATGTTGGTCATAGCCTTCTTCCATCTTTCATGAGTAGTTATTAAATGCAGAAGCCTAACAGACTGTATTTAGGACACTAGACTAAGAAAAACATAATGAATAATGTATACCTAGTTTTGAACATTCTTTCTTGATTATGGCTGGCTCATTCACAGTACAATGTCTTTAGTGCAGAATAGAGTATCTCTAAGCTGGCTCTGTTGTTGAAAGCCCAACAAGGTAAAATTATTTCCATACACTTCTGCATTACTACACCATAAATTATACCTGAGCTGCTTCTTGTTGCTTCTTCAGTTGTTCCAGCATCTGTTGAAATTCTGCTTCTTTCTGTTCTGCTTCTTCCATGGTTGCTTGATTCTGTTCTTCGTAGGCCATGGCGACCACAGCCAGGATCAAGTTGATCAGATAGAAAGAGCCCAGAAAAATCACCAGAACAAAAAATATCATGTATGTTTTCCCAGCAGCCCGCAGTGTCTGGAAATAAGAATACATTTATAAGCAAGAATAGGTATACAAAATCTCTGTTTTTCATATAGTTAATATTAAGATAATATAAGAAAATTGATTTTAGGCCTCTTGCATTATTGGTACAAACATATTTAGTCTATTTTGAATTAAAAAATTCTCACCAATTGATAAAGGTTTTCCCAGAAGTCTTGAGTCATCAAGCGAAATAGTGACAAGAAAGCCCAGCTGAAGGTGTCAAAACTTGTGTAGCCATAATTGGGGTTTCTACCAGCTTTCACGCATGTATATCCTTCTGGGCACTGCCTGCAAAGACAAACTGGGTGTTACCTTATATAGTTATTTTAATATTACCACCTGAAATGTCCAGGAGAAGATTGGGATTAAAAAGAGGATTTTTCTTTAGATAATCAGACTAGAAATAATAGCAGTTGTGATTTTTAATAGAAAATTATTTTAAAGGACACTAGAAAAATTGAGCAGGAAAGGCACATAAGAATTAGTGTCAAAAGTTTAATCTAAGCTTCTAAAACACAATATTCCAAATAATGTCTTTAATTCTTAATGTTGTAACATTAATGTCAATGTCAGTGTTTTCCCCACTGTCTGAGCCTGTTAGTACTCATATGTGCAGCTGGAACTGCGAAATAACATGCACTTTCCAGCTGCTGTGTCTGTTACTTCTCATCCAGGCAGGAGCTACTCTAATATCAAATTACTGATTCATTCATGCAGACTAAGCTCATCTAACCAATCCACTGAGCTCTGACCAGGAACCCAAATCCTCATCGCAGTGTAAAATCCTAGCATTTCTTATGTGAAAGAAAGTAGTCACTCAAAATATAGCCCCCCTTCCAACTGCACATCTAAAGAACATGGATCTAATTATCTAATTTGTACACAGTGCAATAACATGATGAAAGTTGATCTTACCCAGCATCAGAACTATTTCCGCAAAGCAGAGCATCATTTTGCCCTTCCAGAAAATAAAAATGACCTGTTTAGAAAAGAATTTTTAAAAAATTATAAAATTCTGAATATGAAAGTTTTCTTACAGCTCTATGAAATATAGTCCCGCTCTAAAAGTGTTAAGGTGATTTCAGATGCAATTTTAAACAAGCAGTATTATTTTTTTCAACTTTAGAGTAAATGACAATATGAATTGCAGTGAGTGCTATCACTCACAGCACTTACTTACTGTTAAAATGCCAAAATGTACTAAAAATCCTGTCAAATGCTGCTGGATGTGGATGAAATGTGCAATACTCCCTTCAGTCTGTTCACTGAACTAAATCACATTTTGTGAAATTATATTGTACAGTTATTTATTACAATAATTAAATTGTATCTGAAAAAAATATACTGATAATTTATTTCAAACTTTCTGATCAGTATTGCCAAGGGTTCCAGTTTGTCACTTACAAAGACTTGTGACAGTTATTTAACATGTGAACTCTGCAAAAAAACAGCCAGCTGCCAACGGCTCTAACTGTTACAGGTATGTACACACTGCAATTAGCCGGCTGATTGGTATGAAGGCCGTGGTATACATCTAAATTTAACTCAGACGGAATTACTGCAACAGTCACCGACTTGCGTAGGTAGGATTTTAGGATTATATGATGAAATTATTGATCACCTTAGGAAAGAAAAATTGGGTAAGTTCCACCGAATCACCCTGTAGCCAACCATCCCATAATCTTTATAGTAATCCTGTATTTAAAGGACATTTTAGGTGGTTTAAACAACAAAGGCATTGACCTGTCTATCTTTAGAAGAATAAAGAGATGATGCGCAAAACATTGTGCTTATTACGATTCACTTTGACTCTATCCTTGAGAAGTGCTTTGCTTTTTCCCCTCAAAGCAGATGCCTACAGTTGCTAAGCTCTTGATTTTGGAAAAATTATGACACGAGGAGCTTCCTCCTGTAGTAACGATCTCCCATTTGGTCGCAGGCTTAAGGGTGCAATTTATACAGGGTCAGACCATGCAGCCCAGTATCCCATTTCTGATGGAGACCAAAAGCGTTGCCTCAGGATGTCTGTAAGGACAGGGCAGGGACACGGCGATACTCCCCTGAGCACCTCCCCAGCTTCCAATACTTCTGAAGCACAGCAGCTTCGGAGTTAAGGTGGTACTTTTTTTTTGCGTCCTGAGAAGATTTAAACCCTGTGTTGGATTTCTTTTCCATTGGACTGGCCTGTTAGATTCCCTTAAAGTGATCTCATTTCAAACACTACCAGAGCAGCTGAGTTTAAACTTGACTGTGGCAGCGCAAGTAACAAGGGTTACTACAGAAGCTCATGAATTCTGAGTCTGGGGAGGTGTCACAAACTACTGGCTCAGCACCTTGATTTGCTGCAGGAGGGACCCAGCACCCAGCCAGCTGCATCTCTCCAAGCAAGAGTCACCGTTTAGAAAAGTTAGGTTTTAAGCTGTATGTAGACCTTGTTCTGACACTCTGTGTAGGACTCAATTTCAGTGTCTAGTGATACACTTGCGACTTACAGGGTATAATCTTTTGTACTGTACAAAGTGCACAACCCCATGTGCGGCCCGCTGTCATTCCAGGCTGGTGTGCATTGCAGAACTGCACTGTGCTGAAACACAGCTGTAAATAATAAAGTTAGCTGACATGATGCTGACCACAGCTGACCCTGATGAAGCAAACCTTATTCTGCATTATGTCAGCTAATCACGATTAAAACATGCTGGAACATAACAGCTGGTTGGGAAGAACACAAACCTGACTTGATATAGTTTACATGGAGCAGTCAGTCATGATCAGTACTGCATCAGTTGAGCTGAACCGCTAAAACAGGGTCTGTATTCAAATTCTGTGGCTCAGACAAGATGTGCCCTGTAAGCATGCTGTACTTGCCAGCTCCGCAGGAAATAATAGCTGCCCAGGCTTTCTCTGAGTGCACTGATACAGCTGTGACAAATGCTCAAAATAATATCATGATAGGAAGTTTTCATAGCAACACAAGCTCAGCGGTATACGCATGTGTCCCTAACTAGATGCAAAACTCTGAATTGTATTTTACCCAAGTAATGTGAAAAGCCCCTCACTACATCAAAGGTATATGTTTGGCTCCTGTTTATTTGATTGGGAAGTGGGAAAAAAACCCTGGTAGGCGAGCACTTTACTTCAAGGGAATTTACAGTTGTTTGGGTAAACCTAGGGTAATAACTGAGAATAATTGTTATTCCACAAAACAGATTGTGAGATGCTGTTTCCCAGAAAAAATTGCTTATGGCAAACTTGCCAAGATAAACTTAAACTTATCTAGCATTAAGTTTATTGGATCTGCTATCTTGGAAAAAGAAAAAGGAAAAAAAAGAGTGCTTGACTCACTAATGCCAGGTGTGCTTACATAAAGTCTCGCTAAATGGTATTTCCAAAAATGAGCTCAGTGGCAAAATTAGGGCTTACATGCCTTTTTTGCATAGTACACACAAGTACTGGCATAAAAACTTGTATAATTCCCACAAAAGGCAGTGCCATTGCACCGCTCTGAGTTCCAGGTAAGTCCCTTCTTATTGCCCTGTGAGACGCTGGTTTAAGAACCATTTCTGTATCCTGTCTGCGCATCTGCAAAAAGAGAGCAGGAAGCTGTGAGAAGATAATTTTTCTGTTTGAAACTGCTGGTAAGCAAGGACAAGCTTATTAACCTCATAATAAGACTCATAATTTCATTATAAATTTCATAATACATATGAAATCCCATGTAAATATACAAAAGATTCAAGTAGCCATTCAATGAAGTACCTTCTGTAACTAATTCAATTCAGCTTTGTTTTTTAGGGGGCTTCAGGTCTTCTTTAAATCAAATGAAATCAGAACTTGAGTTTATAGATTCTTGGTTAAAAAGCCAGGAAATGAAGTTTGACCTTGAAGTCAGGTCTTCATTAAACTTTGCTTACACTTTGTTATACCCTGTGGCATGGGATCTCCATGAATTCACATGTTCAAGTAAAGGGAGTTTCACAAAAAGATTGCATCTTGATTTAAGAAACTCAGATGGAAATCCATCATAGTCATTGATCAGCTGTGTGATCACAGTTAGAAGCTGTCTTACTTCAATTTGAAATTTGTCTGGCTCTGACTTGCAGTTATTGAACGTGTTACATCTTTGCCTGCTAGATCAAAGATATGTCTATGATGAAATTTCTGTTCCCCATGAGGTTTTTCTCAACTGTGATCAAATCACCCCTTAAACCTTCTCTTTGATATGCTAAGTAGGTTGGGCTCCTGGTCTATCTTGGTATAAAGCATGTTTTCCAGCCCTTTAATCATTCTGCTCTTTTCTGAACATCCTCCAATTTTTCAACATTCTACCTAAATTGAACTTTATATAGTATTCCAGTAGCAACTGCAGTAGTGTTACAAACAGGGGTAATACTGCCTTCCTGGCCAATAATTTATTTATGCGAACAGGATACTATTTAGCTTTTTGGTTGCAGAGTTCTAGCATTAATTTTTCAGAGTCTTGGCTGTTCCACAGTGCCATAGGTGCCTTAGCCTCTCTATTGCTAAGGGCTTTCCAATTGCATTTCTATATCCTGTTTCTCAGCTGCAGTTCTGCAACCATTTATGTAGGCTGCTATGGCAGTGTTTTCCAGAGCCTCTGTGGCACTATTTTTCCTTTGTTCTCATGCTATTTTTCATGCTGCTTTTATTCTCATGACGTTACACCTGCAAACACATTACTGTTGCAGCGGGTACTCATGGGAAGCAATTGTCTCTGGTGTGAGATTCACCCCTCTTTCTCCCCTTTTTTCCTACTCCTTGCTTGTAGCTTTTGGTTTATATTAGGTGATCTAATAACATGCATGTACGAGCTTAAAAACCAACCAGCCGTGCAGCACCTGCCCTGATCAAAGTGCTTTCCAATTAGTGCTAATAGCACTGTAAGCAGGAACAACCTGTAGGGAGTTTGAGGAGATGATAATGAAAAACACACAGTTGCTATGGGAAAAATATGACAGAGTGATCGCTGCTGCACTGGAAAGGGTACCCAGGGGGGGAGACTCACCTGGGGACCCCACCACTTCTCTTCGCATCTGGGCACCGTGGTCAGTTTTCCCTTTCCCCTTCCCTCTTCTTTCTCTCTCTCCCCTTTAGTTCTTATTTTTCTCCAAAAGTGTCTTTCACTGTTAGAGCTGATGTATGCCACCAGCTACAGACTTTATGCATGTGAACCTGTCCCCACATGAATTGTGCAGCATTGATTTTTAGGATAGGGAGCTTAGGTTTGTAACCTCGCATTTCACTGTACTGAAATGCATTTCTTTATCTATCCTCAGTTTGCCAGACTGCTCTGTATCAGCAAAACTGGTTGGAAAATCATACTTTGGGAAATTATCAAATGGAAATATGCATCAAAACAACTTCTGAAGAGGTTTGTCCGAGATTGCTGCTATTCAAGGTTTTAACTAAACTAGATGATGGAAGAATGCTTACCAAATTTGCAAATGATACTAATCTGATAAGAATGGTGGTGAGTTTGAGGAAACAATTACAATTTAAATGATCCAGGACAGTTGGAGAGATGGTCTGAAAAAATAGGATGCTGTTCGGGCCGGAACAATTAACTGTGCAAATACAAGTGGAAACTCAATGAGGTAAAAGTCTGCAAAAGATTCTGGAGCGGGTAGACCACAAGCTGAACATGATTTAATGAAGTTACAATTGTAAACAACAGCAAGCCCTAGCCTAGGATATATAAACCAGAAGTATAAGTTACTATGCTACCGCATAATCCTTCTTCTCTACTTAGTATGCCTCATGTGGAGGAGGAATGCCTAGATGAGGGTACTGCACTTTAAGAAGCATGTTTATGAACAAGAAAGGATCCAGATGAGAGATCAAGATCTAGAAAATAAATTGTAGGAGAAAAAGGTTGATGATCTGGGTTGATTAGCATATAAAAAGAAGACTGAAAGAGGACAGAACAGGGCATGGCAACATAAGAACAGTGTTTAAATACCTCAGAGACAGTGATTAATGATAGGGAATAATTTGGTTTTGATGCCTGTGGTGAAGTTGATAAGAACAATGAGCTTAAATTGCAGCAGGAAAATTTGTTAGACCTTAAAAAGCCCACTTTCTAACAGTAAGAATAGTGAAGCACAAGAATGGATAGATGGTGAAAATACTGAGTACTCCATCACTGGAGTCCTCACTGAATGTCAGAAGTCTCTGACATCTGTCAGAAATCACATAGCCAGAAATCACATAGCAATCTGTTGCTGATCTTGCTTTGGAGTATTGGAACGGAAAGTGTTTAAGACTATTAAGTAACTTTAAGAACTCCTTTGGACCTCTTCCTGTCTCAGGGGAGATGTGGATTTCGCAGAGGAAGCTGAGAAAAAGAGCTGTATCAAGTAGAGATACCATGTTCCTTGTTCCCTCTTCCATGCTGGCCTTTGGAGCAGAGATATGAGAAAGAGAGGAAACACTTCTCCTGCTCTGTCTTAACTAAATGTGTCATCCCTTCCCCTCCTTATTTCTAAGAACTGGGTCAGCCACAAATCACTTTGGTAAGAATTATGCTGACAATACTTACTTTCATCTTCAATGTACCCCTTCCAGTCAAATGGAGTCACTGTTGAATTAACCAATGTACCATTTTCACCTATGGTACTGTTTAGCTGGGCAGTAATATTTGTTTCCAAAGTAAAATTTTCTGGAGGCCACTGCAGGCATTTATTCCTCAAGTTGCCCATGAACAGCTGCAGCCCTATTAGTGCAAATACACTCAGACAAAACACAGTCAGGATCATAACATCCGAGAGCTTCTTCACCGACTGAATTAGGGCTCCCACGATAGTCTTCAAGCCTGCAAATGCAAAGGAATTTTTATTCTGATGTTCAAAACTTTTTTAAAGCATAAAAATGACAGTGTCTCCCAGTAAAGTTATAGATTTCATGCAGAAGCCCAAATAAATGATTGTAATGTCTGTGAAATAACATTTTTGTGAAGAGCTTTTTCACTTGTGAAAATGAATAAATAGTTGAAATTTATGTTCATTTGAAACTGTGAATGGAATGAGTTGCATATATTTCAAAACACTTGTTTTAATGCTAAAACAAGTGACTTTTTATTCATGCTGTACATGAATCTCACATAAAAGTCTTCTTTCTTTTTATTTGTCAATACCTCTTGCCCCAAACCTTTGCTACTATCAGTTTTATAACATACTAGATTTAGAAGACAGTGGTAAAAAGCCTGTTCAACAATAAATAGGATTAAAATTTAATGCTATAAAACTGGAGATGGTTTGGAAAATCGTAGCATTTTAAGATAATAAAACCCCCATGCGATGCCCATGCTGTTCTTTATTATCTTATTCCTTCATCTTCTTACTAAGTCAACATTTCGAACAGTTCTATTTTTTAGACACAAATATTCACAACAAATACCACATAACATCATGTAGGTAAGATACACATGGGTAAGAAAACTTCAGGGTTACTGATATTCGTTGAATGTGGAGAAGAAAGCTTGACATCATACGATGCAAACCACACACACTGTGTACTGCAATGTCTCATGCAAGAATCTGTTAAACTCAAAGGCTGATTTCAAGAGGAAAGAGCTCATGTTAAAAAGCAATGAATCAGAGATCTCAGTGAATTCTAGTATCTTCCGATTCCTGCTTTTTTTTCAAAAGAAATAAGACTTATGTTTAAAAAATATGAATTCCATCTCAGTGAATTAAAGTCAGCCTCAGTGTTTAACCTAGCTCTCACCTGGAATGACTGATATAGTTTTCAAAGCTCGGAGAACTCTGAATGTTCTCAACGCTGAGACATTGCCCAGGTCCACAAACTCTGTCACATATCTGTAATAGGGGAGTTCACACACAAACACAATGACAGGATAAAAAGGAACAGTTGGGAGGTACAAGGGGCCTAACACCTTACACCAGTTACTTCTTACCTGGGATTACAGAAATAGTTTTCAAAGCTCTCAATACTCTGAAAGTTCGAAGAGCTGAAACATTGCCTAGGTTTACAAATTCTGTTACATACCTGTAGGATTAAATCACAGTTATTCAGAATTTAGGCAAAGTTTATGCTACTTACTTGGGTCTTTCATCAAGACCGCTTTGGCGTTTTTAGCAAAAAATTAAATAGCAACAGTCAGAGGTTTACCTTTCACTGCAGTTTGCCTTGTATTAATATGCTTTCAGAGCCTTCAGTTAAATTAAGTGTCTCTGAAGTGAATCACAGTGATTTAACTTTGAAAGCCTAAAATTTATCTAGACTAGATTGGTAAGTTTGGAGAATGAAGTCAAAGGGATGCTCCTTTTCTGCTCAGAGAAAAAAATGCAGGACATGAAATTAGCCTCTCTAATACTAGCTGTACTAATGGCTTCTGCAGTATTTATGTTTACATCAAAATACGCATCTTAGAATGTGTTTTAGACAAAAGTAAATCCATACAAGAATTTCCATTTAATGAAGTTGATATGTATCGATACTAATTTCATGCCCTTTTGCCCTTCACTTTCAAAGAAAAAGCAAAAAACAAAAACTTACGCAAAGGTAATGACAGTGAAATCAAGCCAGTTCCATGGATCTCGAAGAAAAGTAAAATCTTCTAAGCAAAAGCCCCTTGCAATGATTTTTATGAGTGACTCAAACGTGTAAATTCCAGTGAACGTATACCTGGAAAATATAGGAAAATTTAATCAAAATAAGTAGCAACATTTTCCATTGGTATTCTGATAGAAACCTGATGATCAAATGAAAGAGTTTTTCACTTCAAAACTGGGAAAGAAATACAGTAAATAAGTAATTTCTTCTAAAATGCATTATATTCATCATATATACTTGTGTATTTACATGCATTTGTTGTGACGTGCTGTTGAAGTACAGCAGTTCTGATCTTGTACATAAATCAAAACAAATAAATCCATCAAATAAATCACATATATTAAAAATTTACTGGTGACACTCAGTCTAAAAGTATGCAACACTAGATTCGTTACTGTTAACCAAGAAAGTTGTGAGCATAAGTTACTGGATACTGTCTGAATCACTAACATCTAAAACATCTAGCATTAACTCTAAAAAGGGAAGAATGCAAGCATGCACTGAATTCTCACTTTAGGAACACTTTTGCATATATGCTGTCTTTAACTGACATGTACAAATAGATGGCCATGGTTCTGCTATTAACGCAGTAGCATAAACAAGGGGTGAAAACATTGGGTAGATGCTAAACCGTGAAGATGAGAGAAAACTAGTAGAATCTCAGTAGAATGCTATCTGTAAACAACTTTCATTTTTTCTACTTAATCATACTACTAGAAGGAGATAGAAATAATTATTCAATATTTCTACATAGTTTAGAGAGGAAATAGTAGTAGTGTCTCATGATAGGT
Organism: Aquila chrysaetos chrysaetos; assembly: GCF_900496995.4. NCBI lineage: Eukaryota > Metazoa > Chordata > Aves > Accipitriformes > Accipitridae > Aquila > Aquila chrysaetos. Next base: position 32,770,354 of record NC_044009.1, on the reverse strand, counting down.
CCTGCCAGCACACCTGACGGCAGTTACTGGCATGCTGACTCCTAGAGGAACAAAGATATCTTTAAATAACATAAGCAACTTACTCTACATTCTTTGTCCAGTCCGGAGGGTTACTCATGGTCATAAATACACAGTTGGTCAAAATAGTGCACATTATAAGCATGCTGAATAATGTAGATGTAGTTAAGGAAAACACAACAGTAATTCATACAATATCACATCAACCATATATCTTAAGTACAGTAAAATATTGCCACTTACACAAATCTTTTAGACTTTGGTAAACATTGCATGTATATTTTGCTTAACCTGGTAGTTTTCACTTTAGCACATTGAACTTTAATATTAGTCTTAATTTGTTGATGGTCTGATGTTGATTTGTTGATGTCCTCGTGTTTTGCTTTCAGCTGGTACTGAAAGGCAAAGGAGATGGCTCTCACGCCTGGGAGGGAACGTGAGATGAGTAGCAGCCAAAACCGAAATAACTTGCAGAAGAATATGGTTTTACTTAAGTACCTGACATGACTGAATAAGTGTTAGTCTTTCACTTCTACAGTTTTGGTACTAAACTCAACAGCTGGCATATGCAAGGTAAAAAAACTTTATCCTATTTACCATGAGTCAGAGCTGTAGAGAAAGCACATACCACCCCAGCACAGGCAGTCTGTCAAAAACACAGAACACTGAATACTGTTTTTAATTGCTGAAGTGACTGTATTCCATGTTTCCTTGTCACTAGCTTAGCAGTACATGCTTCAGTCAGTAAAATAGAAATCCATAGAGAGATCACAGATTAAGGTGAATAATTTTCCCATACTCTATTTGGGCTGTCTTAAAAACATGTTAGCATCAAAAGATGCATTTCGTTCTACCAATGCTATAATTTGAAAATGGTTCAATAGTACCTTGTGGTCAATTGCTTGAAAAGCATGGAAAACTGGTGAAGATTAGAATGAAAATGATTTTTTGTTTAGAGTTCCAGCAAGGAACAATTAGGTATTCTGGGACTATGGAACCCAGACCAAGAGCTCACAGGGGCTTGTGGTAGGGAGGTGGGACAGTCCACTGGGGCTTTGTTACACCCAATGCGATGTTCTTGGTTTACAAGATCACTGGCTCTATGAACAGTGAGGTCTTTCCCTTTTCATGGCAATAAAGTAAACTCGATTATTCAAATATTTGGAAATACTGAAGTAACCAAACTAGACCAAAACCTGACTCAAAATGGCCACATGATGGCAGCAAAAAAGTAAGAACTGCTACACCTTTATGCCGAATGGTTAACTAATTTTTCCTCCAATCTCTCTAAATGATGTGTTCCTTAAAAATAGTTACACCAACATAACTGGCAAAGAAGCTAGCTTAAACTGAAGCAAGCCATTTATAGATGAACTTGTATATAAGAACCCAGGATTTTTAATTTCTTTTTTTTTTTTTTTTTTTTTAATCAAGTAGATAGCATTTTGTTGTTTGGGGTATATTTTTATACCATGGACAAAACACGCCCCCAAAAACCAACCCTTCACTCTAGGTGAGGGAGGAATAGGAGAAGTAACATCTCAGCCTAAACTTTGCAGAAAATTGGTGCAAACATTAAGATCATCGCTGCTGAACAATTGAAACTTAGGCACATCTTTTCAATTAAAGATTCAAATCACAGGGAAAGATTTAGCTGCCTGATTCCCATAGATAGGTGGGTGACCTTTGTCTAAATGCCTGACCAGCAGTGAATATTGTGATATCTTTCATTAAGTGACTTAACTTATTTTGAAGATCATGTTGTCACACAAGCTCTGTACAGTAAAAATAGTTGTTCAGTGGCTTAGAATAAATGATTAGAATGTCTTACAATGCTTGTCCTCACAGACCACAGATAAAAAGATAAACACCCCCCCCCCCCCCCAAACCCTACATCTGTATCTAAGATAAAAATAGCCCATCCCATAGTTGGCTGGTTGGAAAAGAAATCAGTCCATATAGTGAAAGGAAACTTCTTCCTATAATAGACCTAAATTACATGATCACACAATCAGTTAATAAAAGGAAAAATATTGGAATTGCATATTGGTGATTAGAATTGCTTTTGTTCTAACTGCCATCAAGACCAGCTGGATACTCTTTGAACACAATTAGGAGGAACTTAAAACCAAAACCAAATGCAGTAATCAGCATGCCGGTAGAAACATTACCCACAACTAGCACAGATGCAGGGTTGGAAGGGATTGTAAATCAGAGTCTATAACTTGAATGGATAAGCATTCATTAGAGGCTTCAGTCTGACAGTATTTGGCTGCATCTTCTCACCATCACCACCACCGTGCCTGCAGGTCTCTGTCAGGTCCCTTAGCTACTGTCCCCAATTGCTCCCTGTCTCCTCTCCAGACACGCCCCCCCTTCTCTCACTGCTTTAACTTCCAGGGAGCTCAGAGGAAAACATCTTCTGAGTCAGCAGCAATCAGCCTGGTTTCTTCCTTTTTCCAAAGACCTAGAAGATTCTGCCAGCAGTCTCTAATAATAAGACTTCTGCCTTTGACTAACCGTTGAGTTAAAAGTCTTACTGTCACACTGAAGTTTTCATTTAGTGACTACTTTTCCCCAGTCCTTGGGTTTTGCAAGAAAAGCACACCAAAACCTCACCCGCTAGAAATTCCCATCAATCTGTTATGAGCATCAGGCACCAATCCCACATGCCAGTCTAAAACTTTACCTTGTGCACCATCCCATCAGTTATGGTCCCCCAATCTGTCCACCATCTGCACATACAGATGCTTTCCAAACTGCTTGCAGGACTGCTGCCTGTGCTTTCTGGCAATGTATTAAATTTGGCAGAGGCTTATGGTGCAACTGGGCAGGTTTGGGAGTGTGAGATTCAGCATGCATGAACCAGGCTTCCAGGCACACTGCTGCAACAGACTATAAGGCTCGTCTTGAGGATGGCCCCAGAAGGACCCCTAAAAGGCAATATAAACATACCCCTGAGCTAGCAGTTCCTAAGCAGGAACTGCATATCTACCTAATTGCTTGCAAAACTCAGAGCTCTTCTGGAATTTGTGAGCACAAACTGCTTTTGGTTTTTTTGGTTTTGTTTTTGTTTTTTTTTTAAAAGATGTAATTATTTTATGAATAGGCTTCATAGTGCAAAAAAGAATCTGGGGTGCAAAAAATTTCAATGTTAAAATAAATCTGAAGAAACTTTTCTGAAAAATTGATGAAGATGGATTCTTAAATCCATCTGCAGATTTGTACAGCAGAAGTATTGAAATTCAACAGAATAGCTAAAATAAATCTATATGAAATATACATATTTTCTAGTATTTATAAAACCTTACCGTAAGTCTTTCACTGTAAAATAAAAATAAAATTAACAGCCTATGAAAACCTTTATTTACAACGAACTAGAAAGAGTTATGAGTTTTCTTAGTTTTGGTGTGTAACATCTTGAACAACCATTGAAAAAGGATATGAATGTACCAAAATTTTAATAGCTATTTTTCTAAGAGGATTGAAGGGAGTTAAAATGTACAGGGCAGAGGTGGCACTGAATCGGAAGATTGCCTTCCCTTTATTCAATACTATAAAGGTCTGAAAAAGAGAAAGAAAAGACATTTTATAAGTGTGTATTCACTGTAGATGCTCATTTTAAAACTGTTCCTAGTGACCAATCAGCAAAATTTTAACTTTTTGAATAGCTAATACACAAAACTCACTACCCATTTTTAAAATAAAACTTATTTCCAGTACTTACCTGATGTACCTGACATATGAAAATATGATTTTAAATTAAATTCATTAATGTTTTTACATTACTTCTTCATTAAATAACCTCAGTAAAGTAATATGTTACATTTACATGTAAAAAAAGTGCAGAAATGATTGACTAAAATTGTAATTGTAGTTATGTTTTCCCATAGAAAACTCTCTCTTCCCGTTTGAAATACCATAAGCAGGGAGACCTTACCTGTGGATGTTAATGATGTGTTAGTAAGATAAATCCTTATAGAAACTGATTTAATAGACTACCCATTTGATGATATTTTTTATTCTACTCTGTTTCTTGGTCTTTGTACTGACAGGGAAATAGCAGTAACACATATAGCCATGATTAGGTAGATCTCTGAGGACTGTGGGCATCTGAATAAGCCTTACGGGAGGAGAGCAAGAGATACAGCCCAGATGACCTCCCTGCAGAATTGTGGTTTGCAGGTGTGTAACTTTCCAGAACATACATACTTGTTAAATTTAAATTTTAACAGCTAAAGAGCCTATCAAATTTAAAGAAACTTAAAGGCATGCAAGCCTTACTCCAGAGAATTGTAGAAGACTGTAGGCTGAAAGCTTGTCTATTTTTCTCAAATAAATCTGTGAGCCAAATATAAATGGTACGAGAGCAAACCCTACAAACATTGCTTTGCTTCCACTGTAGGTCATCACAGCTGCAACAGCATTGACGCTACAGCACGGGAAACGTGGACTGTCAGGCTTCTTTGTGGCATTAGGGTGCTGTTCAACTGCAAGATCAATCAGACAAGAATGAAAAACACTGCAGAAGGAAGGCTCAGGAACTCAGAAAAAAGCTGCGTGCAGTGGAAGGGATGATGCAAGGATTATAGCCTAAATTCAAACTGAATTAAAGGTATTGAAGAATCTACCCAAGAGAAATGTCCAAAATTGCTGTTGCTGTTTTGTCAGAGTTGTATATTTTGTAAATAAGCTATGGTAAAGCCTCCTTGTTTTTTGTAATGTTGCTGACAAAGTGAGCTGTAAACTAGAATGCCAGTGGAAGTGTGGGAAAAGGTATGTTGGTCTTTTCTGGTGCCTGTGACATCGAGCATTGCTTCAAGACTGTAAGCAAGTGGACTACAAGGCTTTTTCTGGGAAGGCTGGCAGACAGAGAAAATATGCCAAGGAGGTTCAAGAAGGACAATTCTTCAGTCTGCTTAGATTTGGGAAGCTTAGTATGTGTGGACCATGAAGTCCAGATACAAATATCTAGGAGCACCCAGGAGGTGGAGAGAGATGTGGAGATGAGGGTTTCCACCAGTCTGTGACAGATACCAAGTACCGAAGGCAGAGGAGAAGCAGGGATTAAGCCCTGAGGAAAAACCGTCCCAGTCCCAACTCACTTGCTGGCTTCTTTCCTGAGCTGTCGTCTCTCGTAGCTCTACACAGCACACCTCTCTATACAGACCAAACCCCTTAAGAGAAAGGCACACGCATGTAAGGGACTTTATATTGTCTTGAGTACAAACTCAAGATGTGTAGAAATGGTATAAGGTATGTATTTGATTTCCCCCCTTCTGCACAGAAATGGAGAAACTGTGGATGAAGCTGAGGACAGTGGGATAAAGCCTGAGTTAGCGTTTCCAAATTACACTTCCAGTTATGGATTACAGATAATAATAACCTTCAAAGTGTAACTGCAGATGACCTGATCTTAAATGAAGTTTTCATTTTAAATACTGAAGCAACCAAGCAGATTAATGATTTTTTTAGCACAATGTTTTAAAGCCTGACACCCGAAGGGGTAAGGTGAGTTTCCCCTCCCAGGTCTGTCCCCAGCCCCCAGGACTCACAGCTCAGAAGCCTCCAGCTCACGCTCACAGATTTTGTAGCTATGAGGTAATTGACAAAATACGTTAAAAATCACACTCCCTACTAACTTTGTATCTAAGACTACACCACCTGCGTTTAGTCAACCTACATTTAAAAAAAAAAAAAAACTTTGAACACAAGCATATTAAACATACATCTCTTTTCTAACGTGCCTTATGGAAAATAACAGCATGCTGGCACAGCTCCAGTTTCAGTTGGAAGCTGCTGCTATTTTAGCTGTTCTACTTTCTGCTGCCCTGCATAAGCACAACCAACAAGACATAAATTCCCTACCTCAGTTTTAATTTTTCATTCAAAGCATCTTTGTGACTGGAGCCTTCAGAATGACTTTGTTGGTCCTCTGACTTCTAGCCTTAAATGTGAACTAAAATTTTATCTTATCTCTGAAGAAGAATTTTCATAAAAATACAGATAACAGCTGATAGCTAATCCCTGTATAAGCTTCTCTCCCTGATAAGCCTGCTATATCTCACTCCAGTCTCAACCCAGATGCAAGCCAATGTGTAGGCAGTGTGGATGAACACAAAGTATTGTACCCAAAGCTGTCAGGACAACGTAGACATACACAGAGAAAGGCTAAATAAATTCTAAACAAATTGTAAGATTAATGTTCGTATATGAAGGATTATGTATACTTTTCGGGGCTTAGGTTTTATAAAGTGCTTTAATCGTTTTATAAAGTCAGGAAACCTGCTCACACTCAAAGTATTCAAGTGTGAATATAAATTCAAAGAAATCCCTAAAAAGAAGTCCATGATTTGCTGCTTTTGCATCTGTAACCTGGATCCCAGTTCTGTAACTTCTGCCATATTTGATATAAACCCAGAAACTGCATTCTTAGCAGGGCAAAGAAGGAGGAGGAGTATTTTGAAATGATGCAGCTAAGAGGGAAGAAGAGTCCACACTGAACAAAGATATGGTCTTCGAGAACCCCTCAGGACAAAAAGTTCCTCAAACCTTATTTCCCCTCTCCTTCCTCCCAGTTAGCTTTAAATGTAGTTTCTGGAAGGCTACATTTAGCGGGCTGATTGCTACTCTATTGCGTTTCCACTTCCTACAGTTAAATAAACACCATGTAAAACCTCATAGGACCTTCTGAAAGGCAAGAGGTGACATATTGTTGAGTTGGGTCCTTAGCTTCTTGGGAAAAGCCCCAGGGGCAGCTAGAACAAGAGACTCATGGCATATCGGAAGTTGGCATTTCTTGGTTTTGTGGTTACCTTTTGAAACCATGTTTTCTAGCAAGACCTTAAGTTTTTGCTTTGCTAGAACTTTTCCCTTAAAATTTCTTTCACTTACAACTATAAAAATATCTAAAATCACTAGTGCATTCACCTTTTCCAATGTAATGAAGTTAAGTAAAGCAATTTTACAGAATCTTTTTGTTTCTGCAACCCAAGACAAGTTTGGGAATCCCAGGAGCTAGTGGTTTGATCAGATTAGGGACTGATATTACCAAGCACCAGGAAAAAAGGAGGCACCTTTTCCGACAGACATCGTTCAACATCCTTCTGGCAAGAGGCAGGGCATAGAGTGGCAATCAACAATGCTAGATCTATATTATAGCAGGAGGAAAGTGAAGACAGACCCACTTAGTTCCACATATTCTTTCCCTCCTCTTTAACGTAGCAGCCTAGGTTCAAGAGAAAATAGCCAGCCCTTCAAGTATGAAACCAAGTGGACGAGATTTTGATGCGTGCCTGCAGGTCAGGATCTTAGGGGGTTCCAGCTGATCCTTTCTCTATAGACAGTGATGTGAACCTCCTTGATCCTTTGTGCTGGCAGCTCGAGCACGAACAGGCAGTCACTATTATACTGGCAGCACACTGACTTGCACTTACACAGAAGTGGAACGCAAAAAATGGATAAAGTCCAAGTTCATTTTTACTCAGTTTTGGATAAAAAAAAAAAGACCATTGCAACCATTTAGGATGCTAAACTTCACAGTTCCAAAGACCAGCATTATTGACCACCACAGTCAGCAGCGTTTCATCATAATAAAATCATAAGAATATAAGAACAGGTATTGTATTTTATTATAATAAAATAGTTATGTTCCAAGGGTACAGTTGCTGGCATTCAGGCTATCTGTGGTACAGTGTAAATCAATAATACTATCAGGTATGTAAATTTGCCATAATGGGCTGTTCTGTTGTCAAACAGTGGTTGTAATTTTTTTTTCCTTTTCCTTTCAACTTCAGATTAATACTGGGCATGAGTATGTCCTCTTTGGTTGTAGGTTTTGCATAGAAACACAGTTACAAAACCATAAAACTAGCACACCTATCTGGTTTTGTTTCTTTTAACAGGTTTTCCCATTTTTAACTTTTCATCTCAGGGCTACCTTATCCACAAATTAAGGCTCTCACACCAGCTCAACGCTTTTATTTATTCCTGTCTTATTCTGTATTAAACTGTATCAAATCATGGCATGCACAAACCTATTGTTTACGAAAAAAGTCCCAAGGATGAAATGTAAAACACTCTAGATGATCTTTCAACATTCAATGCAGGCAAAAATACAGTAAACTTGTTCAATCTTGATACAAAAATAGGAAAAAAACCCTCAGCAAGTGGGATGCAATACTTGCATACAAGGCAAATGATGGATGATTTCACTCATGACCCAAATTTAGAATAAAAAAAGATATTTCTAAAATTTTTGTACAGATTTCCTGAATAAATGCTGTGTCCATGTTCATTAGTATCATTTGATCAGTGCTGTAGGTAACCATTTCTTTTCCCTATTTGAAAGTCTGGAAGCCAAATTGATATAGTTTCTGTCGATAAATCAGGTATAGTTTATGCAAAGATCTTAATAGAGGTCTGAAACAACAGTAGCACCTGGTAATCCATACACTTGTCCTAGCCCTTTCTTGCAAATAAGCATTTTCCTTCATTCTAGTGTTTTTCATTAGATCCATATAATTTCAGATAGATGCTTCCCCAGGCAGAAATATAAAATCTCTAACCATCATGCAGCAGTTGTCAGACAGTTACACTGGGAGAGGGTGTGCTCATTGACTCCTTGGCTTTACAAGGTGGAATTCAGACAGGGATAAAGAGAAAGCTGAAATGTTAAATGGTACAGAGGTAAATGCATTAAGCACTGAGTCCTTCATGTATTCCTGGGGATGTTGACTCCTGCTTCTGGCTTTTCTCAAACTATTCCTCCTTCTGAGACTTGGAGGAGCATCAGCTGCTACCAATACTCTCAAAACACAAATGAAACGAGAAAAAAGTCTTTCCAGAATTCACATACAGCTAGATAAGAAATTCTAGGAATTAGATATTATAAAGTCAAATTACTGATGTAAAACTGAAATAGATGTTGGATTCCTGTTAGGAAAGTCTATTTTCCTCCTACTGAAGGAAGAAAAAACAGAGAGAATTGTAGCGTGTGAGAAATTTTTGTCTTGTCTTTGACTGACAGGGCTGTTTCTATTTCTGTCCTGTAGAAGATTAAAGCACATGCATAGAGAGGATGTGTGGACTTCAGCTCAAAGAATAAAATCCCAGTGGGTATGTGACTTGCCTGTAAAAGTTTAGTGTGCAAATAAAAAGATTGTTCATTTCAAATAGTATAGAAACTTGGCTGAATATGTTCAGCTGGTTTCACTCAATTTCTTGTGACTCTGTCATCAGACCTGGCTGAAGTAGTAAGGCTTCAGTTCCATCTGTGAAGGGACCGAAAAGGTCTTCCACTTCTAAGGGCCCTAGAAGCGTACATGTAGGTCATACCTATTATGTACCTGGTTTCACTGTAAGACACACAAGACAGACTGATTTGACTATAAAGGTCCAGGATGAGCTGTGGGCAGGTAGGGATATAATTATACGGGATTGTGTATCATAAACAGACACAATTAGTACAGAACTCTAGAAGGCCTGCTTTTATAGAAACACATCTTTTATCTTTGTAAAAGTAGAACTGTGATTTAAAGATAAATCTTCATACACTGTGAATGGCAGATAAAGGCTCTTTCAGAGGCATCAAATAATAAAGATAAAAATATTGTTCTTCCACATAGTATTTTCTCTCTTGTCAAAATAGGACTCATAAATCACATGAAATTTAGCAAGCTAAGACACTTAGAACACAGCACTTTGTGAAAATCAAAATAACTCCTGTCTTCATATTTATAGAGTTTTCATAATCACAGTATCTAATAATTAAAGTATCACCCAAGCTAGCTATCAGTATAAACGATGAACCTTTTCTGCTGCATATGGGCTGTGCAACAGAATCATCCTGAAAGGATTCCAGGGCTGTCCAAGGCCAGTTCCACCAGAAACTTTTAAATCACTTTTACACTCTCTTTATGGTATTTCCTGCTTATCTGTGTGTTTCTCTATTGATTCCATAAATTTCCTAATCATTTGCTATCAAAGCAGATTTCTGGGAACAAAATGTGCTATGCATTGGTTCCTGCTGTCAGTTTTAAATCTGAAGGACCTTTGAGAAAGTGTGGCATGTTGGTGTACTCAGTTTCAATATATATTCACTTTTTAAAGTTTGCAAAGTATGTAATCTATTACATATACACGTTTGTATAGGTATTATATATTGCTTATAATCAAAGACAACATACTATGTTTCAGCTTTGATATAAATGTTCCCTTAATATAAATTCACTTATATCAAAGGAATAAGTTTTGATGTAAATTAAAAGAAAATGATGAAAAGTTAGTAACCATTAAGGATTGTGGTTTCTGTCCTGTACCATAGAAGACAGTGGGCACTTTGCTAATGATTGAGAGAGCAGCGAATAGAAGCCTAGATTTTCACACTATTTATTTATACCTCACTACATCCATTTAACAACCATATTATACAATCAGTCATGATGTTGCATTTATTGCCAATTTTATTAATTTAATTCTAATAATAATATTACTGAAAAATTCCTCCTTATATAAAGCAGGAGAACCAGTGTGCCAAGGGCACATGAGGGCAAATGTGTTCTAAAAACATACATTAGCTAAATCAACTTTTTATACCCAGAAGATATTAATTATTTATTTACTAACTTTCTGGAAGGCGGAATTTGTATGTATCGCTGGCATCAAACATTTTCTGCTCTTGTTGTACACCTAGTGTTTTTAGCAGTGCTCAACTGTTTCCACGTTATTAGAGTGACATACTCTACGTGGTTGCAAATTAACAGACTGAAGTAACAAGCTATATGACCCACTCCATGAAAATGAAATGAACATGATAAAGCACTCCAAACATTGGCGTATGAACAGGATTGATATTAGACTCACTTTTTTATTGATGTAATATGGGTCCATGTCTTCCAAGGGCTCAGACACCATTCCTGGAGGTATGTCGCCATATATAAATGGAAGTGTTTTTCCTGCCTCCAAATCACTGTTTGGCTTTGGCCCATTTTCATCATCATTGTCTTTACGATCTTGTTTAGAATTCTTAGCTTTTTCTGCAGCAATGCGTTGTTCAATAGCTGCAAGAGACTCCCTAGTGAAGTATTGGAAGCTGTCTGGTCCTGGTGGTACAAGCACTGACTGCTCCATCTTTTCATCCTGCACATTTTAATTACCATTTATTCTTCTGCATAGGAAAATACTGAAAGAAAGCAGAAAATAAAATTAAAACAAATATGTTAAAATCACCAAATAAGAAAGATATAACATTTATTTTTAAATGTTTTTGTTCATGCTATGTTGGAACATTCAAATACACAATATTGACAATTACATAAAGAAAGATAAAATAAGCAGTTTAGATGGTGATTTGACCTTTGTAAGAGGCACTTGCGTGGTTCTTATCCTAGTTATATAAACTGCAACGATTTTTCAACTCTGGGACTATAATGGTCTTTTACTCCAAATAAGCAAAAGCATGATACTTAAGAACAATCAGATACATTCTTTCCTCATAACTCTAATTATCTTAAAAATCACCTCACACTCCTCTGGAATCAATCAGGATTATATTGGTAACTACAAATAGCACAGTTTTCAACTGAGTTTAGCAAGAGTATCCGAAAACAAGCACTGTAGAATCAGAATTTCTGTTAAACAAATAAAAATCAACTCTGCGTATTATGAGGTAGTAAAGTAGTAGTTCCAAGTAAGCTTTTGTATGGGTAGTTATTCTAGATAATAATAAGAACAACTGCCTATTTTTATTTCAGTTTAACTGTTACTATATATCTGGTTCTTTATTCAATATTTGCAACTGGATAATTCTGAAAGTATTCTAATATATGTGTTTATTTATATATTGCAACCGAGAAAATAAACCAGACTGGGGAGGGGCGGAGGGGGGAGCGGAGAAGTTCTGTTAAAACTATGGATCTGGCATCCTTCATGCTTCTGAATAAGCTAGAGAAATGGAATGACAGAGAATTAAGAATACAAGGGATGGTTGGGGGAAAACATATTAAAACAAATGGAAAGGTGACAACCAAAACCAGGAATTATGGAAAGAAGCTGAAAAAGATTACGAAAATAAAGCAAAAAATGGAAACAAGAGGCAACCATAAATCAATGTAGAAAAAATTAGGGGAGAAAGTGAAGAATATGAAAAGGAAAAAATAGGAAGACTGGAAGATTAACAGTATAAAAATGCAGAGATGAAACCAAAGAAAAATAAAAATGTAGGTGGAAGAGCAGGACACTGGGAAAGGAGCAGGAAGGAAAGCAAACATAGATAGGGTTAAACCTTCTACTAAGGAAAAGTCAACAAGGAGAATAAGAAATCAGATGAGAAATAAAGGGAGAAGAAAGAAAAACATAGCTGGAAAATGAAAAAGAAGGTCACTAAAATATATTAAATAATAAAGCCCAAATCCTCTAGATCGTTAATGCCAGGGTAAGCACAAACATCTTGATCACACATATATATTGAGAGTGGAATGTAGTGGATACAATAAGAAAGAGGCATCAAAGTGCTTATGGGCTTTATAACCCCAATTTTCTTGATTTCTCAGAAAAATTAAAAAAACATATTTCACTTGGCTGTATAGAATCATCACCCACAATCAGAAGAATGACTTCTAAAGAATCAAGGTGGCAGATTTCTCACTGTAAAAAAATTAAAGGGAGCTAATCTCCTACCAAAACACAAAGTATTCACCCATGCAGAGTGTAGACTCATGCTAAAACAGTTCTCTCAAGTTTTCCTTTCTTTCTAATCCTGAAAGGAAATGGAATTGTGCTGTTCTCTCTTCATTAGGGGGAAAAAGTATATAAGAAATTGTACCTCAACCAACCAACTCCCCCAACCAGAGACCAATCGTCTCTTCCTCCACATAGAGAGCATCTTCTAGACATCCCCCAGGTCCCCATTTCGTGGTTCTGTTTACTTCTGGGAATCGACTCTTCAGTCTCTTAACTACTGAAAAGTTATAAACTCAGTTTGTACACTCTGACATTATTTGTTAATGCTCAGTCACGCCTTGTGGATATTGGGAAAAGAGAAAAAACTGCTAGCCACACCACTGACGTTGCTGATCCCCAAACTGATCCCCACAAATGGCACTGTAATTTGGGAAACAGATCTCATACGAAGAGACTATTCAAATATTATGGGAGCCACAGCTGTAGGTGGATACTACTTGCTCTGTGGGCTTCAGGGAAATACAAAGACTTGAGAGACTGTCAGGCTCTTGGAAGGGATGAAGGCCTCCTCCTTTTCTCTCTTCCTCTTCTCTTCTCTTCCTCTTCTCTCCTTTCTCAGCCTAAGTGTAATTCCATGGGGACCAGCAAATGAGGCTACACAGCCATGCCCGCCTTTTCCTCTCCTCCTCCTTGTGAGACCCAGGAGGTTGGTTTTCCCCTTTGCCATTTTTCCTTTGAAAATTCCCTTCATTGTCCAAAAGGCCCACAGCACAGGGCACTCAGTGTTCCCTGCCATGGTGGCCGGGGAGGGCCCAGCAAGCCAAACGAGTCCTGGCGCAGTGGGAGGGAGATGCCGGATGGTAGCAAAGGCAATCTCATGTTTTGAAGAGGAAGGAAATGGACGGCCAGCAAGCAGTCAGCAAAGATGAGCTCTGAAACCCTGTGGTGCTCTGTTGGGATTGCCTTTTAGGTCAGCTGAGTGTCCCCAGCTGGCATGCAGAACAAGATGGTAAGCCTGCAGGTGCACAGAAGCAAGCTACTTTATAGCCATTAGTTACTTTGCAAAAACACGGGATACAGCTACTGTGTTTACATACTGAGTTTAAAAACAGCCAATGCTGTGGGCTTTTCTAATAATACTTGTATTTTTTTCTGTAGAAAGAAACTTTACATTATTTTTCTATAATTAATCCTATAATGTTCTCAAGTCTGTCAAATGTGCATGGAGCTAGCCAGATACACACCTTTAGATGTATCTAAATCTGAGTAGGCTGTGCTTAACAAAATGTTTCAGGAGACTTTATGAAGATTAAATACTTTTTATCCTCTACTTAGCAGATTAGAGGATGATATTCCAGATAAATTTTCCTTTTCTTCATGCATTTCCATGACTGTAAGTCTTCAGAATTGCAAATAGAAGTCGTCTATAAATTTAAAAGTCAATATTAACTACATACAGAATTCACTACAGTCTTAATCCCAAATCACTTCCATCTGTCATATTACAGTGGTTAACTGAAAGTTTGTATTTCCTTTATTACAGTCGATGAATTTATTCTCACTTATCTGTGTAGGGGATGGATAACAATTGATGCCAGGCCAACTAATCAACTGATATCCTTCTCATTTCTATCAAGTGATTTATTAAATATTAATTGAATAACTACAGATTGCTTACACCATCCAAACGGACTTTTTTCTTTTCTTTAGCGTAGCACTGGTAATTCAACAGAGGAAAGAATATAAGAATACACAAAATATAGATTTCTTACTAAATTCTTTCCTACTCTCCTTCTGGAGTGAATGGGATTTTTTTTTCCTTCTTCATCTCCAATTGTGCTTTCTTATGAGCAGTGTATCAGTAGGCAAAACATTTCAAATTTTGGAAAATAAGGTGCTCAGAACATTTGAGAATAGAATAATTGTGTTTCTTCTGAAATTTTGCAGGCAAAATATAGTCATATATACTTTGTAGTATACATTGTTGTAAACCAGATAATTCCAGAGCACACTCAATGTACTCTGTGTGCATGGACCATCTGTAAACCGCATGCAGAATAACTCTGAAGTTATTCGGTTTCATCTGTATAATTGCACAATGCACAGTTGATCTGCCCATGCATATCAAGTCCAAACCATCCAGAAGTACACTGGATTTGCTAGGCACACAATCTGGGCAATATACATGCAATTGGTTCAGAACTTCGCTAATGGATGTGATCTACTCTACACCTTGTGTAGTTGTAGGTCTACACATACTTAGAGAATAAGTCAAGCTGTGAAATATCCACGGAGTTTCTGCAAATTTCACCTAAATTAATTTTCTAGACAAAATAAAGGGACATGTTGGCAAATAGATGGAGAGATTGTGCCTTGTCTAACAATGATTCCAAACTAGTTGCACACTAGCCTTTGAAGAAGTCAATTAGACAATACTAACTCTCTGAAAAAGAGACCGGTTTGAACAAGACAATTATTTCCTAACCTGATAAGCATCTGGTTTACTGTTAGCTTTCATGTTCTTCATGCCTTCATAATAAATAGTGACCAGAGTTTCTGGAGAGTTTGGTTAGGAGGACCTTAGCGTCCATGTGGAACTACAGCACTGCAAATACCTAAATTTTACCAAGCTAATTTTTTAATATTATCCATATGGTTCAATCTAGAACTGTAACATGCTTTGATGTTTGATCTTCTGTGACAACACCCACGAATTAAAATTTAGTTTCCATTTGCCACAGAATATACTGAATATTGAGATGTTGAGGGTCCATTGGACCCTATGTTCTAGAAATGTAGGAATTTGATCATAACAAAAAGTTCCAACAATGCTTGTGGTACAGCAAGCTGGTTCAGCTTTATACTTTCACCTACATAAACACCTATATAAAGCCTTCCATGATCATCTTTACATCCAAATGCTGAAATCAAACCTGATCTCTAAAACCCAATCTTTTTCCTGCCTCTCCCTCCATCCTTCAGGTGCCAAGATTCTCAGCAATATAACTTTTAACATTAGCCAGCATTTAATTTTAATCAATTAACATAGCAATATGATTAACTTAAAAAAGCTATAGCTTCTCAGATTTACCATATAGCAATGTGCCATGTTTTCTAGAACATACTAAATAGATGTTCAGTTTCTTCTATGGTTAACACTGCAGGTTCTGAGTGATGTGAATGTTTCTAATGTACAGACACAGTGAATAGACCAGAACGGTATTTTTGCTCTTGTCTTGGCCTAGTCATGTCACACACAGATAAACATGTGACAGAGATGAACAAGAGAATATGCTCTAGAGGGTAACTAGAGAATAATTTCTGTTGTTTACTTTTGAAGGTAAAACTTTGCATACATTGGAAGTAGTGGTAAATTAATACTTAATGCCTCCCCTGCCCCACTCTTTTTTTCTGTATTCTCCAATTTCTCAATTTGGTGAACCACCATTGAGACTAGATTTGTATACTGCTACATGATGCAACCTGGGATAGCGCAGCTCTGGTTTGCTGGATGTGAATGTGCGTCCAAGATGAAGTGGAAAGATGAGTGCAAAAGGAAATGCACACGAATCTTTCAACAAATACATTGCACGTTCTTTTGCGCTGCTACCTGCAGAATTAATGACTCACAGGACTCTTCGTTATATACATCACAAAATATGATTGGTTACACTTGGTCATGTAAGAAATAAGTCATCTCTCACCACTAATAGAAAATAAAAATGACACTACATCAAATCAAATATTAAGAAATTAGCAAATGAAACTGGACTGGTCTCACTGCCTGGTTAAATCTCCCTTTGAATTTCAGGAAGGCACCCTTAAAAGTCTGTACAGACTGCTGCTTCCTTGTACTTTCCAGCACTGTGAAACTGATTGCTAAGGGAAAACTCAGGCAAGAGAGTTCTCCGAGAGTAAGCAGAATTTAATCTTTGCCCTTCACTTCGCCCTTGCCCTGTGGCACACATTATGGTTTTGCTTTTGGCATAAACTACCAAATCAGTTCTATTAAAAAATCATGCATCCTACTATTTTGAAAAAGCATCAGAGTAGTAAATAGTAGCATTAATATTTTGAAGTGCTCTAGATGCAATGATGTAACATTGGTAACTTCACTTTTATTAAGAGACTAAGTAGGTATTAGCAAGGTTATCAGTGATATGCCCTGGGAACATCACCTGGCTGATTCAAGGCACAACTAACAGACCACAGCTACTACCAAATAAAGATAAATCAATGAATCTACATGTAAACCCACAGAGCCCAAATCTCTATGTTCTATTACTTCTCATTGTTTACTGGCACAGTTTCTCTTTATTTTTGATTTATCAACTACTCATTATGATTCTTGCCTTCAGAATACAGACTAAATATAAATTGCCTTCCTCAAAGTGTGGATTTGTGGGAGGAGAGGAAGGAAGGTATGGCCAGCTACTGCAGTTTTGTATGTGAGGCCTTAGTTAAGGAGAAATCCCTGTTCCTTTCTTCACAGAAGCAAGCCTGTATCCTGCCTGTTTATCTCTATTTTAGGGCTACTACAGGTAGCAAAGGTAGGTAGGATATCCAAAGCAACACACTTGGCAGAAGGACAGAAATCAGATTAGAATATTGGGACTGTGCAACTGTTTATGACTCCTGTAGCTCATATATAAAATCACATTCAATTCTCATGGACAGCTTTATATGGGAAACATGGGTATTACCAGACTGATAATAGGATTCTCCCATATCTTTTCTTGATGTTCCTTCTTGGCATGGATAACGCAGATCTGGGCACAAAGACTTGCTTGCATTAGATTACTTGAACTTGGCTAACTATATTTGTTTAACGCATATTAATTTTAAATAAAGGGTAGGTACATTAATACTGCAGGCATCAGAACAGGGTACATACATATGCACTGAGCTATAAATGAATTTTCTGAAATATTGGAAGCAATCAAATAGTATATACTAGCTAAAGTGAAAGTCTATGCTTAGCAGCTAGATATTTCCATTACCTAACCGGATACACAGCAAGGTTATTGGCACAGGAAAAGAGTCACAGAAGGGGAGTGATGATGGGAGAGGATGACTACTTAGTTTGCCACGGAGTTGCAAACAGCCTTGGGTAGCTATGTGATTTAGCAAGGCAGTTTAGTGCCCCAGCCTAGGCTGCCCAACAGCCAGAAAGCAGAACAGGGAGAGATAGGAAATACTATGATATTCATGCTGTTGTATAATTGCTTAGCGTACATCTCGTTACATGAGTATGTGTGCTAAACTCCCTCAGGAGCTCCAGGGAATTCAAAGCCACATTTTCCATCAATCAGCAAAACTCTTACACTACCATGGGCAACAGACCATCTGATCTCTCTTTGCAGTGCTCTGCTGTCACTATGCAGGAATGAAATCAAGATTAATGGGATAGAAAGGAAGCCTATAAGAAAACACAAACTTGGTGTCTTAATGGTAAGCTTTCATTTGGGAAGGCAATCATGGCTTCTGATCCCTGCTCCTAGAGCTATTTCTCTATTATATCTAATAAATTCACTTGAGTCAGTTGAAAATTGCTGGAGGTGTATTCACAGCTGAGAAGAAAAAATTTAGGAATACCTATGGGAAAAGAGGGTTTAGTTCTAGTTTTCACTCCCAGTTAATTTCTTCAATTCAGGAAGAAAATGCAAGCCTCAGTTTTGAAAATAAAACACAATATAACAAGCCAGCCTTCTCCAAACCAAATTAACTAACCAAGCAGAGGCCCCATGCTGGGAAAACAAGAATGCTCCCTGTGAGCTGTCTTTACTAGGAACTGTTGTCCGCTGCAGTCAAAGCAGACTTTTGTGTAGCTGCAGCCTTTTTTCCCCCTAATACCTAGATTCTCAGTCCTATCCTTGTTTCTTGATTAAAGGAAATCAGAAAACCACATGATGTGGACACAGCGTATTATTCGTCACTATTAGTTATATATACGTATACATTGTTGAGATTGCTATTCTCATTAAATTTTTAAATTTAACTAATGTCTCTCTAAACCAAAATATAGCTACTAGACTTTGCTTTAGATGAAAAATAAATAGCTTGCTTTGCTTACTGCTTTGCTAGTTTAATTCCATTAACTGCAACCAAGTAATGTCTATTTTAGAAAGCTGAAAAAAACAAAATTAGTTACGCAGTTCCATAGAAAGAAAAAACTATTTTAATGGGACAAGTCACAATGCATCTGCATTACTACTCCACCTAAGCAAATACATTTAATAGGTTAGAACTACTGGACTGCTACCAAGCTGAAAGAATTCCATGCTTACTGTGCTCCTGCAGTGTATCTTGTGCAGCAAATGACTGCAGTACAGAGTAGCAATCTTTCTGCTTTCTTTCATTTGATCAGACCAGGGACCTCTTCTACTGACAATCTACTTTACTAATTCAAGATTAATTTTCTTAAGCAATGTCTGAAGCATCTGTTTCCATTTACCTTAGCAAACATAATAGCACCTTTCTTCAGTTAAAAAAATAAAGCAATGTAGGCTATGCAGTGTAAATTATATAATGCTAGTGGTTCATTTTATACTAAGGTAATATTGCATTTAAGACAAGATTTAAGTTCTGGTTTTGGCACACTTGGGAAACAAGAAATAAAAGCTGATGGAAAACAGATTGCTCCATACCCTGGAATGATGTCAAATTTGCAGAGCTAACAAACCCAAAGACATCTCCATACTCAAAAAGTTACTAAATTATGACCTTTGTGGGTTGCTTAACCCCATTAACAGTGTTCTGGTACTTGCTATCTCATGTGGTCAGTGGAAGGGCCAGAAGCCTTAGAGACGTAATGACATAAGTATTTACATTTTCAAAACTTTCCAACAGTTTTAGTTATTTGTGTATTTCTTCTTGCAAACAGATAGAACAGCAAGGACTGATTTACTCTTAAGGTTCCCCTGAGTCAAGGAAGTGGATGTGGGCACAACAGGAACATATTTAACACACAAGATAATGGGGAAAAAATCGACTGTAATTAAGGAAACCTAAAGAATGACTGGTTTGCAAGCAAAATGATGGGATTGCTATGAAGTGATAAAAAAACCACAGAACTGTAGAAACTTGTAAATATTTTTTTGTACTGCACAGGAAATCCAGACAGCATATGAAAGGTAGAAGAGTTGAGTTCCAGCTTTCTCCAACTAAATATTAGAAACAAGTTTTGATACTTTATTCCCTTGCTTCCATTCTGCACTCAAGGCATGTTTCAGCACACACTTGTCCACGGTGCGGAAAGAAGGCAGTAACAGCCCCACTGCTCTGTTTTGGAAGCAGGGTATTACATGTAAAGTCAGTGCAGTGCAGCACCCAAAGTGAGGGATCCATCTCACAAATTGCCTTTGAAAGGACCGAGTGCTCAAGGAACGGGAGATGCTCAAACCACAAACCAAGTCTGCAGCCTAGGAAGCCACTGCATGACTTCTGTATAGCTCCTATGTTCATCATCCCCTTTTGCAGCCGTCAGCCTGTCTTAGGTTTTAGGAGCTGCAACAAATACATGGGCTACATGTGAATCAATTGTGTGTCAAAATAATTTGTATGCTATATGCTAATGTCATGTAATGTCACACATGTAACATATGCCTGTAAACACATGGCATTTTTATTGCTGTTTATGTGGGCAAGGCAATGTATCCTTTTTTACTGGCCACTTCTGATCCTGCTAAGGCAACATATCTACAGTTGTCCCCTCATGTCCCTCTGCAGTTCTGTGATTCTGAACTCACAAACGAGCAACCATTTTTACCAAGAGTAAGAGGAATCTGCTATTTCTTAGTAGGCTGCTTCCAACTTGTTAATAATTTGCTAATAATATGTGAGAAGTGGCTTATTACTAGGAGATTCACAATTCTCTTTACAGTAGCATAATTAGTATCTGTTCTTGCAGATGCAACTTTATTTAACTTCAAAAACTATTTTATATATACAGATAGCTCTCGAAATTTCTTACAATGAATAAAAAGTCACATCACTGCTGTTAAGAAAATTCTTCCAAAACACAGACCTGGTCAAAAATAAACAAGTAAACAACTCTCACCTATTTCCTGATTAGTTTTGAACTGATTTTCAACAAGATTCGAATTACCAATGTTAGTCCAATATGATTTTGGAAAGTTCTCATTAAGTGGACATTCATGAGGCCACCGCGTCTCAATCTTGTGGCCAGGCATGGCTATACATGTCAGTAGTCTTGACACCTGACAGTGCTCAAGCCCTGGCACCTTGTGCCCTAGAGGTAGTATAGTTGCAGTTAATTTAGTCTGTTCAATACTAGATAAAGTAATTTGCACTAACATCCATGAATTAATGCTGCTAGTACTCAAGCAGGCAACCCCATTAGAGCTAGTTTCCATAGCTCTGCCTTCTTTTGCAATTGACATGATGTACTCCTTGTAGTTATGCATTGCCTTGGTAAGTCCCTCTGGCACGTCTAGGCAAACACTACCTTTCCTACAAATGGCACCTAAAATCCCGGCACCAGTGCATATTCCCACACTCCCTGTGTCTTAACAAATTCATCCCAAAGCTTCATACTTCTGACACTGGTGTACAGCTCAGCACTTAGAAAAGCAGCAGCTGAAGCATGTGACACAGAGACTTCGCAGAAGTCCTTGGTACAGTTATGCTTTATTCTGAACAGAGTAAAAGAGATAAAACCAAAAGTAATAATACTAAAACACTCCCCCATTACTACTTCTCTGAATTTCCTAGTAACTCTTAGCTTAATTTGGGGGTTTTGGTCTGAGTCATTTAAGCTGTGTCTCACAAGGCTTTTCTCAAAATGGTCAAACAGAACCTCTTGCTTTTACTACCCACAGCTCCTGCATCAGGAGACTACCTGGTCATCCATACCAGCTCATCAAAATCCATCCACTAATTTGCTGCTTAGTTATCATCCCACCTACCAGGATGAATTTTCTTGGTCACCTCCCATTTACAAACATGCCAACAGTAATCCTGTGATTACATCTCAATTGTTTTACTGACGCGATGTTAAGACTAAGGCTAAAGGTCAGATTTACGTTCTGCTTGCACTGTTACCCTGTGGAGCAGCCGGGAAGCTGGCTGTGGGGTGACCCAGCTGACAAGTCCACACAAAGAATTGCTAACACTGAGTTACAGCTAGATGTCATTAAAAGGTGTGTTGACTTCCAGTGTGGATGGATCACAGGCATATTTACCTGCCCTGTCCATCCATATCTGCCCCTGTGATATTCCATGCAGCTGATGCTGGGCAGAGGTAAGGTCCTACATTCACTGCTAGAAGATGTGTAGGGATTTGCAAGAAGCCTGAATTCAGATTGATAATCTTGGTGAGCACTAGTGTCCACTGAGAGTTTCCCATAGATACTTCAAAACTTGTAAGACCATTTTGTGTAGACATGGAACATCTTAGCCCAGAAAGCATGAATTAAAACATAATAATGGTAATTATAAGGGTTTAGGCATAAAAAGAAGGAAGAATCTCAGAATAATAAACTGTAATGCGTAATTCCAAATGATCACAGTTGGATTTAAGAGACCCAGCTGAACGGGGCTTTGTGTATTAAAGATTCCCCACTCATTTCTCAAGATTTATTTCAGCGTTTTTTTAGTCTCATTTATTTCCTCCAGCGTTTAGCTTATTTTGAGACCTAAAGAGGTCCTACATGATACTCATGGTATTTTCAGTTGCATAAAAGGGGAAAAAAATCTTGAAAATTCCTAGAAGTAATGAAACAGGTTTTGCTACTAAATGGTTAACTACGAGCAGCAGCAACAGCATCTGCTGCCTCTGCCACACCCTTTGAGCAATGCCTTCTTGTAAAAAGCTTCAGATTTGCAAAGAAAGGTGGAGCCTGGGAATTAGTATTCCGCAGAAGCAGTAGTTTGAAAGCCACTGAATGAAGACTGTTAGGCACACTGACTTTTATTTAAAAGCAAAGATTTCACCTTTTTTTTCTTTTGAGGTGCTGGTGAGTTTCCAGTCATTTAATATTTTATATTCGAACCCTACAATAAATGTTCAGGATGTTAACTTGATTTTTTAAAATATAGGAATGTAAAGATATAATAAATAATCCAGTCAAAAGCTAGAAGTGATAAAATGATATACTAGGAAATCTAGTGGGATGGGGATTTGGGATTTTCTGGTTTTTTTAATCCTATGGTTGGTCAAGAAATAAAATTAGAGAAATGTGCTTCTTTAAAATAAATAAGAATATATTATTTGCAGAGACTTTAAATGTTTAGCAGCCCAGAAGATTTAAAAATTAATGACCTTAAGGCTATTAAGTGTACTGAGAAAACAGACAAAATGTATATTGCAGATGACAACAAAGTTAAAAAATAGCAGAACTAAGGGAATATCACTGGATACCATGTGATATTTAAAAATGGAAAACCATTAATCAGAAATTTCTGAAAGATAGGTATATACTTAAAAATAGCATAAATGATAACAAATTTTGCAGCAACACACTCAGTCATTCAAATTCTGAGCCACTTCTGGTACTTTTCTGAAGACCAGATCATCTACTGAAAACGAACTGACGTTTACTTTATCAAATATAGTACAGAGCTATGTGGTCAAAAATCTAATTGTCGTGCAGAATTAGTGATTATTTTGCAGAGAAACCATTCTCAACTATAGCTACAGAAATATAAAAAGGAAGGGGGCTTGAGATCTGCATTTCCTATAAATATCATTCAGTGCACATCAAATGTGCAGTTAAACTATGTTAATGAAGCTAATGAAGTAATACAATATTTAATAATTTTAAAGGTTTCTATCTTGCATTCTATCCTGAATTGAAACTGATAGATTACAATGTCTGTATCATGTGAATCTGTCTATGCGGATCCACCTGTAAGATGAGAACTCAAATAGGAGAAGCAACACGGTATAGTGAAGACCACAGCAAATAATGGCAGATCTGACTAACAGCAAACCACACCTCTTTCAACCTCTTTTCTAATGGGGAAATAACAGTTTAGCCATTTTAAAGGATTTATGATTGGTGATTAAAATACTTTCAGCTAATCTTCTGATTCAAAAACACACATTTGTCTTTTTAATGACTGAAAGTACTCTTGCATTTGTGATTAGAACTGCTTATTGGTGTTCTAAATTGTCATTTTTAATGTTGTAATACAGGTTAAAGTGTTTTGGAATGTTTTTTCTAAATAGTAATTTTTAGTTTATAGTAGTGAGTTATAATGTCTTCTGGTATTTTGGCATTGGGTGTCCAGGGCAATATCTTAAACAGTTTGAAGATAAATTATAAGATTCATCATTGTTGTCCCATAACTCTTTACTCCGCAAATAGCAGACCCAGTGTGAAAGCCAGTCCTAGCTCTGCTAGATGAGAGAAAGCTTCAGCCACTCAAACTCCCAGAGTCAGGTATCGATTTACAATACACCCAGCTGAGAAACAATGGAGAGAGGCATTCCTCAGCACGTCACTCTTCTCTGATCAATGCATGTGAAGACAGGGCACCATTTCCTACCAGACTCTGAGAGCTGAATGATGTTTCTGCAGGCGTCATATATACAACCTAGATGCATTTGTATAAACAAGCTTACAGTGAGAAGCCTAAGTAGGAAACTTAATTTTTAAAAACCGTTTGTCAATGTGCTTGAGAGGGCACAACAATGGAAATAAGTGCACTACATAAAGATAAGAATATCCGGTTATGAAAAACAAGTCTTTACTATGTGAACGATGAACATTGTCAGAGAAGAGATCAATGCAATGTGTAGGTCGTGGCTCTAAGGAATCAAAGGACATTTAAGTCTGAGGGAAACATGCACAATTAAGCTTAGAAATGATTGTGTTACGTTGATTATGAGGCAAGGACAAATTGGGGACTTAATATTCATAAGTGGACATGACATCAAACATGTCTTAATTTGTTTTTTAGGAAAAAGCCTATGTAAAGTATAGATACAGAAGAATTTTCAGGGCTTAACAATTTTGAGTAGGAGTTGGTTAGTTATGACTGTTTATCCATTTTTCCATAATTATTACTCTTAAAATCTTGTTTTTCTCTACAGTTTAAAATTGCATCAGGATGTACATTTGTAACATAACAGACAAACTCTTGATCCTATTGAAGCTGTTCTCAAAACATGTTATTGACTTCATTCATGCAGGTAAGTTTTATTACCGAATTGATGTATTTAATTTATATCTTGAAGAAGAATTCCGATTTGTGCCAGGTAAAAGTGTAATTTCAACTCAAACTCTTTTGTCTTACCATAAAGTAGGGGCACATTAACCTGGAGGAATACTTCCCTTCAGTTTTCTTCTACCTACTGAAATTTTACCAGCTGACTTTCATATGTGCTAAAAAGGTGCAGTTTCTTTTTCTGAACATATTTTGATATTTCAGTGGTGTAGGACTAATGCATAAAAAAGAAATATGAGTGAGAGATATTTGTATTGATAAATTAATAAAAGTACTATTGCAAATCATGTAAATATACATACATCATCCATCAATCAATAATTACTTATTAAAAATTTTGTAGATTGTTTATAAATTCATTATGATGGAGGTCGTCTTTTAGTGCAAAATCACTAAAAGTGCAAATTATTTCTCATACTAAGTTGTAGGACAGTAAAAGACTTTTTACATTATGACATGTAATGTCATACAACTTATAATGTCTTTGGAAATAATTGCTATAAAACAATTCTCAAAGTGGGAAAAGTTGAGGATGGAGACAGGGATTTAGCCTGGGGAAAATAACTAAAAAAAGGTATGAAAATTTCATCAAAATTTTTGCTCTCCCTTCCTCTCTTACATTTTTTGCTCAGACTTTTTTCCCTCCATGTCATCTTTTCACCTTTCTGGCAAGCCCATGCGGGACTTGAACATAACATTGTCCTTAAGTAAACAGGTCCTACGGAGTGAGGTGCAAGTGTGCTCCCTCCCCCCATGTCCGCTCCAGCCTTCCCAGGCATCCGGGCTCGCTGCAAGCTGAGTGCCGTGGGGGGAGTGTTCTGAGCTCAATAGGATCGGGGCTGGGTTTTCAGGTACGTGGTTGCAAAGTTAGGCTTTCTGCTGGGCTCCGTGATGAGGGAGTTCTTGGGTGAACTACAGGTTGATTGCAGAAGCCTAGAGCAAGCCAGCAAGCGGGGAGAGGTGAATGTATCCAAAATACTCCAGAACCAAAAAAAGGTCAAGATCAAAACTGTTACCACTGTAAAAGACAGTTAAAGACAGATGAGAGTGTAGAGCAAGGGCATTTTTTCAGTGAGAACACGATGATCTGATACATAACAGATGGCCAAAGCATAAGACTGTGAATAGGTACCTTACACAGCCTGCCCCCTTAGTGACTATGTCCCCTAAGAAGAAAGGACCTCAGTGAAAATGTGCGATACATTACAGTATCAAATCTTAAGATGCCTGGTTTGAAATATGAGCACATAGATTTATCAGCAGCAACATGAGATTTTAAGATTCTGATTAATTTTACTACCTACTTTTCTCAGGCTACATCTGTACTGTATTTGACAGCGTGCAGCCAAAACTGCATTCTGTCACAAGCTGCTCCTGAGGCAATATGAACCTGTCCACATTGCCTTTTATAGGAAGTCCTGCTGGATTTGGGAGGCAGGCAGGTTGCTTGCACATCTCCAAGGTTGCAGCAGCAGATATCTGAGCTTTTCTAGGAAGGTGTATCTCTTGAGTTACTTTTGTTCTTGTGCCCTGAACAGCAGACAGTCAGGATGTGTTTGCACTGCAGGTAAATGGGTTTACACACCTTTGAAGATTACCTTTTCAGAATAGCATCAGAGCTGTCCAAACCACATGGGCCCTGCTGAAAGCAGGCAGAATGGATGGCTGTAGCTATTTTGGTCTCCAAGCTCCCTTCAGAAACATCCCATTTATCCAGTCCAATTGCAGTCCAATTGACCCAAGTTTTAATTATTTCAGACTTCCTCCCACTGCCATTGCTTCCATTGCCGTACTCAGTCTATGAGTGCTTAACACAGCAGCTTGGCACATGAAAGGCTAGCAACGAAGCCTGAGGGCTGCTGAGGTTAGTGGTGTCTGTGCTACTAGCAGTCATGATAAATCTGACTCTTACATGTGTCAAATGTCCTCATCTAAGTTTTGGAGCCAGACTATGTCAAAATCTTACTGTACTCCCCCCCCCCCCATCTAAGATACAGTCCTTCTTAGCCACCCACGAGGTTATTACTGTCAATCTGTTTTCCACCATGCTTACAAAGAAACAAAAAAGTTTCTCTGGCCTTATCAAACAAAACCTGCCCATATCTAGGGTGATTTTCTAACTAGGTGCTTAGGCTATGTTATCCTGCTATATAAATTCTCAGAAAATAGATGACTGGTTTCCTCTCAGAGGGTCTTTGCAACCTTTCTTCATT
This sequence comes from Aquila chrysaetos chrysaetos, assembly GCF_900496995.4. Taxonomy (NCBI): domain Eukaryota; kingdom Metazoa; phylum Chordata; class Aves; order Accipitriformes; family Accipitridae; genus Aquila; species Aquila chrysaetos. Next base: position 32,743,250 of record NC_044009.1, on the reverse strand, counting down.
ATCTCAAATTCCATTTTTTAGGTGTTAACTCCATTGTTCAAATTTTCAATTTACATCAACATTGTGCTTTTGGAGAAGATTCCCGGTCACATTTAGGAGACACAAATATCTGTAGAGCTCCGTCATTATCCTCCTTTTAACCTCTTCTTTTTAAAGATACCTTCCAAAACTCTTCACTGATTAGGCTGCCCAGCTATGAAAACTACTCCTTCACCTTAAAGGTTTTCTTTCTCTTTGCACCATCTGAGCATTTTTCCTTATACTTAGATTGTATGCTGCTTAGATCAGTGATTCCCTTGCTCTCTGTGTTTGAATAGCACATACAGATTGGAGTCCTAAATTCCATATATGAATGCCAGCTTCTTATGGCATACAAAAATATCTGTATGTATGCAAGGCAACAAGTAATGTTGGACACAAACCAAAATAGAACACTCTGCAGGTAGGAATCTGGAAATTAAGAGGTTTTAAAGTTCAAGATTGTGTACTTTAGAAGAGTAACGTGAATGAATGCATTCAGAAATAGAGCCTGACAGAGCCAGAAAGCAGGAGGTTTTCAAGAACAAAGTTCCTGAAACTTCCAGAAGTAAAAATATGCCCTACAACACTGCAATACAGTATTTTAACTGAGATAACACACCAATGTCTCAAAAAAAAAAAAAAAAAAAAAAAAAAAAATCTTTCTTGTTTTAATCCCCCAAAGCAGTTAATTATTGCTGCTTCAGGAAAGCCACCTGAATTAGAAGCATTACACAGAGAAAAACAGACCTGCAGACCTCTAAAGAGAAGGGAAAATTGCTTACTGTGTGGACTTCAAAATAATGCTAATCACAGTTTCATTACCCACAGCCATTATTTAGCCATCTTCACAATCTTTTCTCACAGGAAAGAGAGCAAATGGCTCATATTTCATAGCTGGAATTTATCTGAACAGACAGCTAAAGGCATAAGCCATCCTTTTCCAAAGTGCTAAGCAATCAAGAATTCACACAAAAGTCAATATGAAATTCTTGTCTCTCTGTTTTGAGACATTGTAATTTTTGCTTAAGCACCTAAACCATAGACTTAAATACATAAGCTTATGAACTATCTTATGAAATTTAAGCCTTATATCATAGTCAATCTTACTTTAATCACAGGAAAAAAAAAAACAAAAACCAAAACACAACTATTGCCAAAACTGACCAGTTTCCTGCATTTTAGAATCCTACAAAGCATATAACCCCGAGAAATAAATGTCACTGCTGAGACACGCATAGAAATATTATGCACAGAGGTCAAAGAAAAAGGGAGAGAAACTTTTGAATAAAACACTGTTATTACTCTTAGACAGTTAAATAGTACTTAATGTACTGAAGAAAGATCTCTTTTAGAACAGAGAAATAGCTTTTAAAAATAAAATTGTATGTTTACTACTCCCCTGCATTTTTAAAAATTGATTCATATTTCCCCAGCTTTTTTTTTTTCCTTTTTTCTTTTTCCCCAAGAAACTCAATGCTAGCTATCGTCTAGGAATTAGGCATGCAGATGTAAGAGAGGGGATACTGTATCAGCTACTTTGCTTTCTCTTGTTAGCATGTCTTGTAATTTATCATTCTCTACTCTTAAGCAGTATGCATTTTTGTTTCTCCCAGCAGAGCCATTGAATATTATTTAGTGCTGGTTCAGGATTAGTCTGAACTTAGACTTCACAGATGTATAGAAACCTGTCTTGAGGGGAAAGTAGAGGGCAAGTCTGAGGTCAATGCCCACAAGTGACAGACTCACGTCCAGCCTGTGCAGCAGCTAGGCAGCATGTAACCTAGAGCCAAAACTACCAGATGTACTGTCTAAAAGATACGAGAATTTCTTTTACCAGGCTGCAGCCCTAGAAATCCCACAAACTGTAAGGACCCTTGGCATTGGCAGTATATATAACAATAATTGATTTAAAAAAAAAAAACAATGAAATGTGTATGCCCTTCTAAGCTGCTGTAGTGATAACCTAAGCTAATGTGGCTGTTAGCAAACCAAAGGAGACAATGGCTCTTTCCAGGTTGGATTGAAGTTTGCATGCAAACCAAAATGGTAGCACCACTGCTACTAGTGTTGCAAAAAAAAATTAAAAAAGAAAAAGTCCAAAATAAAAACCTAAAAGTATTATTTGAATGATAGCAATCTTCAGCTGGAATTCTACTTAAAAGGTACTCAAAGTAATTAAGATTTTTTATTTAATCTCATTGCACACTTACATAAATAAAGCTGTAAACTTCTGTCTACTTTATGTCCCACTCATAAAATTTGACAATGTTTTCACTTCAGAGCAGGTACAGTCCTCACACCTGGTGATCCAAGACTGTGTCTACATTAGCATTTCCAAATTTTCTATTTATAGTTTTATTAATAGAAATATGTTATAGTTTTATATATTTAATATGTATTATAATTTATATTTATATACATATTTCTATTTATATTCTCATTTCTTAAATTTTGGTGCATAGTTGCTCCTCATTATAGATGAATAGGCTAGTGACATCCTCTACCCTGCACTCCTAGGTTGTGGTTTTGTTTTACAGAATCACAGACTCACAGACTGGCTGAGGTGGAAAGGCACCTCTGGAGATTGGCTTTTGTATTAGAATAAAGATATTCTGCAAAATTTGCCCACACATTTCTAGCCCAGGTGGGTGTAAATTCTGCTTCTATAAAATGTTACATGCAGTTTTATATTTGCCCATCAAAAAGCAGACAGCAAAGCAGACAGAAACATCCTGAAATAACATCTGGCAAGCCTTCCTCATCTAGATGTGTCAGTAAATACAGTTTTACAAAGCTCCCTGGTCCCAGAAAACAATGCTATGGAGTAAAGTACAGTATTTTGCAGCAGATTTTAAGTATATTTGATATATCTTCATTTTCTCAGACCCTATATATATATATCTATATCTATATCTTACCCATCATTTGCTAAACAAAATCAATTTAGTCTGCCATTAAATAGGAATATATTTTTAATGATTCATGTACACTGGTTTTTATGTAAATATTCAGAATTTTTAAAAAGAAATAAAACAAGTTTTGGTTTGAATTAAGTCCAGTTTGGCATCCGATTTACAAAGATACTTTCTAAATTGGTCTTGGTTTTTTGTAAGTGATGATTAACAATCTTCTACACTACAATTTCAATTTTTTAATTAGTATTAAAGTTAAACAATCTCTCTGAAGATGTGTCCCTCCATAACATTGACCTTTATGGAAGAAAAAGACGCTATACATTTCAATTTTTTTTTTCCAACTATAAACTTTTCCTAAAGGACACTCAAGACAGTATTGTGCTGTTTCCTTTGCAATTGTTAATTCAGAAGTTAAAATCTTTCATATTTACTCAATTAATGTTATTCCAGTTTGTTACTTTATTTAGCTTAATCTAAAGCCATACTCTAAAAAAATCTGCACAATAAAATGTTATTACCTCTTTCTAGGTAAATATATACAGTTTCATTATATATATTTGTATGAACAATATTTATTTTGTTTGCTCTGTAGCTTTAGAAGCCAATGCATTAATCAATGGTAAGAAATACTCCTGGATCCAGGGACACAATCACATCTCTCGTTAAAAAGAGCTGACCCTGGTACAATTTTCACTTGGTTTAGTTAGTAGTTTCCCAAGGAGTCTGGGGACATGACTCAGAAGTTAGCTCACATCAGAAGGCATACCCTGTTGACAGGGTGCATACAGCCACCAGGTTTTTAAGGGCAAGACCCTCTGCAGACACAGGGTATCTCAACACCAGTTAGTGTTGGCATAGATGGAGCCAAAATGACTAAGAAAAAATTTATTGTTATACATAGATCATTTTCCTTGAAGTGCATATTTTGTTTCAGATATTTTATTAATTCAGAGTAGTAGATTTGTAATCAATTTTATTTTGAGACAATATGAAGTCCTGAAAACATAATACAGGGTCGTCCTTTCTGGTCTATCTCTCCCAGTGTGTGTGCAAAGAGAAAATAAGTTGAGCTGAAGGCAAAAATGATGTGAGGTTTCTAGATAACATTTGGATCACATAGTTAATGTTTAAGAAAAAAAATTTAAAAACTTGTTGGAGAATTTCTTTTTCAATTACGTGTTGTTAATGTAGCCAGTATGGAGCTCTGAAAAGTTCTCTGTCTCTATCCATCACTGCACATTTCAAGTGATATAGTTGGCATTATTTAGGCTTTCATTTCAGAAAATAAATGTATCAGATTGGGTTGCTCAGCTGTGAAAAATACTGAACTTTAACATAAAATATAAAACATTGAAATGGCTCTGGTATACTCACTTTATTTAATAAGCTTTTGAAGTGTCCTTGTTCTCTCTACTAAAGATAAACTACCAATTTAAAAATCTTTTTAATTAAATGTATAGTATTCTCCTGACAATAAGCAAAAATCAATCAGATTGGCCAAATATCCTTTTCTACCCCTTTTATTCACATACTCACTATGGTTAACCAGTAAAGCCTATTTGATCTAAAAGAAACACTAAGAAATTAAATAACTTTTTAGGACATATTTTCTGTTCTTTCTAGATATAAGATATATAGATATATAAGTGTTGCAGAGTGTATATACCATAGAATAAATGTTTTGAGGGGATGCTTACATACTCCCAGAAAATCCTAATGAAGATAGCTTTTAGGAGGTCTATTTTGGACCCTATATAATTTATTATATACTTTTCTTTAGGTCTGTCGTACCTCAGATATCTACTTCTTTTTGTAGCCTCACAGAAAAATTGGGTTGGAAACAATGATCAGAGGCCACCTAGTTCATCTCTCTGCCCAAGGCAAGATTGCTATACCTATTTCCCAACAGATATTTCATCTAACCTCTTCCTACAGACCTTCACGACAAATTTCACAGATCCCTCTGACACTATTGCAGATCTTCACTATCTTCTCCATTAGAAAGTTCCTCCCTGTAACTCATCTGGATGAGCCCATTTCTTCAGTCTTCACTTCCTGTCCCACCCTCTATCAACATAAAGAACAGAATTCATCTTCAGTGTTCAGCTTTTAATGATCCAGCAGCTTCTTTCCTTCTGTTTTCATCTGTAGACCTACTCCAGGAATCCTGCAAAGCTACTGAAAGGGCCCTGCTGAGACGTTCCTAGGAGGAGCACCTATCACCTGCCTCAGAAATATCTCAGTCACAATTTCCTTTTGGCAAATAAATTCAACCATAATTTGAAACAAAACTGTTAGACACTTTAAATCACTGAAGAAAATGAAAGATCTCACTCTGAAGGAAACACCATTAAAGACTAAGTAGAAAATGGAGTCCAGGGAGGTATGAGAGTATGGAAGCATTGCAGGCAAATACATCTGGAACACAGTCAAGTCGTTGGCGTAAAATGCACTTAAATAACCAAGCATTTGAAAGCTTCCTTCAGATACATTACTTCAGTTAAGAAGCACTGTAGTTGCTGTTTAGTTTTGTCATCTTTGATCAACACCACTATTAAATAAAGCTTATTTGAGTCACATAAGCCTCTAAATTTATTCCTAAATTTTTCTTTCTGACCTTGACAGGATTTGGGGTTTTGTTTTGTTTTACCAGGAGGATGATATTCAGTGTTTTAAATTATATTATGAAATAATTTTAAAAAGCCAATGCTGGAAGCAAATTAGAGAATTTGCTTAAGGAGTAGGAGAAAGATGAAAAAGATTGATCTGCATGTTTACAAGGTACTGAAATAAATTACCAAGACAGAGTGCATGAGATGGATTAAAGCTTGAAAGCACAAACTGAGCTCGATGTTTCTGAGACCAAAAATACAGGGGTTATGTTCTTTTTTTCTCAGAGACTTGTGAGAAAAAGAGGAAATTAATAAAGGAAGAATGGAAACACTTTAAAATAGAGCACTGGAAAGATGGTCAGAGATGCGCTGGATACTGCTGAGACAGAAAGTGATGGAAAGTGGTGTTCAGAAAAAGCAACGTAATGAGAATTTCCAAGCACAAAGAGGAAGGAGAGAGAGAGTTTCTGGGGCTGATAAAAGCAAACAATAAATAGCATGGTGACTGAATCAGAAATGTGTTTTTTTCAAGTGAATTTTAATATGGCAGGGAAGGGTGCTACCCAGAATTTTGGTAATAAGTGCAGAATAAAATAAATTATTTTTGTCAGAGCTAAATAGCACGTTAGAAGAGTGTGAAAGGAGGCCTGGAACCACACACACTGGTGGAAATGGAAGAGACAGAAATGATGACATAATAATCAGTAAAAAGACAGGAAGCCTGAAAACACGGAACACCCATATATTCAGTAAGACATCACAGTGATTCTTTAAATAAATATTACTAATATTGAATAAAAAGAGATCAGTACATTTTACAGAAATTGGACTAACCCCACTATAGAAAGGGCAGTGATTTCCAAGTCTACATTTGTCATTTAACTAATTACTTCACCCATACCAAACTTTCAGTTGTTTCCATCCAACTTTTATATGTTTTCATGGGTAGGAATCTATAAAGAATAAACCTACAACTAGAAAAATGGAAGTAACATGTGCCAGAACTACTGAGCTTGGGAAAAACATTTGGAGAACTTGCATGATACTCCCCATCTCCTTACAAATTAGGTTCAGTCAGAAACATCAGTTGTAGCTTTTAATGCTTAAAATTTACTCGAACGTTCCTTTTTTTTTTTCCATTTTAGAGTATTTCAGCTTTATGATTTTTTTCCTTTTTGAGCAATTTGATCTCTTAAGTGCTCTAAAACATTATGCTAAAAAAAGCCTAATGGTATTCCTTATCTAGCTTGTCTTACTGATGGCATAACATTTTTTTCTCAGTTTACAAGTGTGAATATATATTGTTCAATTTTTAATTTAGTTTGTCTTCTGCTGTATTCATTTTGGCATCAACAGAAAGTCTACAGGTCAAATACAGGTCTCTTGTGGAATCCCAATGCCTCCTATATATATCAGCTACCTTCAATGGAGAAAAAGAAGGTAGAATATGTTCCTGTTATTGGAAGAGAATCAACAAATCTCTTCATGATGTTTAGCCCAAAAGACCAAATATGTTTTCCCACAGGTGAGTTGGTATTGGAGTTCAGAAAATTAATAAATGAAAGAAAAGACATTAATCCAGAAGAGCATCACAGTTCTAAATACACACACACACACACACACACACACACAAATCAGAGCAAGCTTTCTGCCCCTTTTCAAAAGAAATTTGCAAAGAAGTACCCACTTCTCTTGATTACTGCCAGAATATTTCTCACAACCAAGAGCAGGAAAACCTCTACACCTCTTTAAACTCAGTTCTTCACTTTAAGGTAGCCAAAAATGATAGAGAAGTATCAGTAAAATACCATTTAAGGGACAAAATCCAATGCTAAGATTTGTGGGTTTGTCCCCTGAATTTATCTGCCTCTGTCATTAATGCACAAATCTCTTACAGTAGAATTTACATGTCAGAAGGATGTAGTGTAACATGGCTAGCAGCAGTGATGCCATCCTTAAAAGTCAACAGCCAGCTGTCCTTTAAAGTGCTTGGCATTGGGATAGTACATTGAAGAGAAGAGTCATATTCGTAGACATTCTGAAGGTTTTCTAGTTCAAGGCCACCTTCGTTTTAAGAATGAAATAATCTGTCATTTATTTTAGCTTCTCAGCTATCACAGTTGTTGACATTTACAACTTCTCAAACTTCAAAGCAAGTTTAGGTTATAATATGACAATTGTAGATTTCAGTGATCACTAATAAACTGCCCTTGCCCCTGATATATTGTTTCAAACAGCTGATAGTATATATGATTCCATGACATACATTCATCTATACAATTTTCCTGTAAGATATTATAGTCAGACTTTTAAAATTATTTATTTCTGGTACAAGATACTATGCAAATTGCTGTTGTTTTCCTAGAATTTCATTAGAATTGTACTGATTATACTATGCCTTATACAACAAAAACTTGACATCCCTTGAGGCAGGCTAAAGCTCTTACTTTCCCCACCTCCCATCATTGATACTTTCTTTAAAATAATGAAAACTTTCTGTGACTACCTGGCAATCACTACCTGTGACTGAGGACAATCAATTTAAGGCTGCCTGGCTCTAACTTGCATTCCTGTGTCTAAATACTTCAGCAAACATTCAAGATCACACAAACCAGGCTTAACAGAATAAACTAACAAGGTGACAGTCTTGACAGCAATCATCCCATTATTGTTTCACATTAGATTCTCAGAGTCATTTTTAGCACAGTCTTTTTTCCTTTGTATTTTATATTAACACATCTGTCAAGCCTGAAAAACACAATAGAAAACTAGATGCACTTCAGGAATGCAACACTAATATCAGCCAATATAGCTCAGGAGTTTGACACCATAACCACGAAATAAGCATTTCTGCAATAAGTACAACTGAACAGGTTTTCAACAGAAAGCACCAATCCATTTTCAAATACTGTGGAACAAGCAACAGCTTTTTCAAAGTGGGGATGAAGGGCGGGTGGGTTGAACAAAGAGCCCAGTCCCAGGTAAATTAGTTTAGTGGGAGTCTTTTAAGCACATACCTCAGACAAGCAGCAGAGAAGAAATCCATTTTAGAAAAGATGCTGAAAGAGCTTGATGTCCACCTGGCAAATTTCTTGTGCTGTTTGAAAAAGCAAGACGGTTCAGACTATGAACCGAGTTATATCTACAGCATTGCAACCAGTCCTGATCGGTATGTAAATGAAAGTAAGAGCTTCTAGCAGTATACCTGATCAGAAAGACTAAGGGCAGAGGGAGATAGAGAGAGAAAAAAAGTGGAGGGAGCTCTTTCTTCCTTCAGTAAACCTCAAATGTTTGTGTGAAGCATTTAGCCTTAAAGCAGAGTGTCTCTATGGGAAGGAAAACCATACACTCCTGCAGTGCAAGGATTTTGGCTACACCATTGCTTGCTTTAGCCCTTAATATGTTTTCCATGTGAAGTAACAACACGACCTCTGTTAACTTCTAAACAGTTCAGCGGAAAAATCTTAAATAATCATTTAAACATGCCCCACCCCCCCCCCCTCAGCTGGCAAACACCCAAAAATATAAGGCTAGTGAAATCCATCTTGTAACAAAATGCTGTGCTGCCAAAAAGACCTGACTGCAGCTTTTGAAACATTTTTAAAAACAGCAAAATTGGATTTTCTCCTTAATTATATGCTTAACAATAACTAGAAAGCAAGCATTCAGAAATGATTAAAAAAGAAAAAAAAAGAAGGAGGGGGAACCTCATGTCGACAGCTCACATAAATGAACTAAGGTTTGGATTTAACTTCCTACTGGCTTACCTGATAAAACATGAATTTCAAATGCATTATGAGGAAAACAAAAATAAAAACCCAAAGAGGTAGTGAAGATGAAATGCTTGAAATGCTCTCTAATAAATTTGTTCAGATTCCCAGTTCCAAAAGATCACAAAGCATTTATAAATTGCTGCATTCTCATTGGGAAGGAAAAAAAAAAGACCTCTGCAGTACCCTCTCCGCTTCATTCTTGGCTTCCTGTTCTGAGGCTCACTCTATGGTACCTAATACAAATCAGCAAATAGCAGGCAAAAAAAAAAAAGGGGGGGGGAAGCAACGAAGAGAGACAGAGAGGAGGGTGAAGAAAGAAAAAAGGGGGGAAAAAAAAAAAAGATACCAAGCCATCACCTTAAAGGAGAGCCCCATCTACCGGCAAAAGAAATGAACCGGCTGTAAAAGATTGCTTTTTTAAAAGATTTTCTGACTTAAACGAGTCTGGAAATCTACGGCCCCGTTTTCTTTCAGCAGGGAACAAAGGACAGGGGCTGCGCTGAGAAGTAGATTTCTTTATTCAGTATTAAACAAGTAAAAGTTTTCATTAATTTTCATGTCTCTTCTGTTAATTATTTGTGTCTGAATTGCGAGAAGGAAATAGTTTCCGTAAGGGTGGTCTGTTATGAAAGCACCACAAACCTTTCCAGGTCAGCCCCCGGCATGGCATGACCAAATGCTACCTGTCCTCTGTCTCGTTTTACACCTCCCTGCTGAGCAGTGGTGGGGGATTCAACATCTTCAGTCATGGGTTCAATCTCGAAAAAAAAAACCCAAAACACAAAAAAGGTTCCTGTGCCAGAGTCATATGACACGTCCGTCTATTACAGACTGCATTGCCAATCACGCAGCCTGGTACACGACCGCCACGTCAGATCTATGCGTTCCCGTGCATTCAGATGACAGCTGCGCAGCCAAATCTGGCACCTAGACAAAAAATGCTCCTTTTTAAAATTCCTACTGCTAAGTAACAGTAACTGCCAATACAACAAATGCCAGCTGCATTGGATCAGCCTCAGTTTGAGCTAAATCAGGCAGCATTATATATTTGTCATTTTGCTTTCTTGACAAAAAAAGAAAACGAAAAAACCCGTGGAACTGGGATGGCCATCAGCAAACACTTTTGAAACCCCTCATTTCAGCCATGCTGGAGGGGGGTGGGTGCAGTACGGTAGGAAAGGAAGGGGGCAGTGACTAGGAAGGTGAGAGGTGCACAGAAGAAGAGCCAAAAATACTGCATATCTTTCGTTGTGTAATACAATTTTGGCATGTAAAGATAGAAGAAAATAAACCTAATCAATACCTGTATGCAATAAGGCTGTCATCTATGATATAACAGATAGTTAACATGTTAACCTGTGGTTCAGTGACCCCAGGCAGCTATAATGAATTTGATCCCCTGGAGTCAGTTCCAGTATTGTTCTGATATGTTCTTTTAAAATATTTTTACATCATGAGGTTTTGACTGCTTAAATTTTGCTTGAATCCAAGCTACGTGAAGCTGAATTTCTCCACCTCCCAGTAGTGGCCTGACATGCCTGGCCCTTCACAACAAGCACTTGGAATCTCTCAGTATAATACCTAATTTTCAAGCATTTATCAATGCTTGAAAATCATTTCATATCAATTCATAACAGAATGTTATGAACAACTGTTCTAACAATGGAATCTAATCTCATAGATCTTTAAATATTTTCTCAGCAAATATTACAGTGGTTAAAAGAACACAGCAAGCAACCTTATGACACTATTTAGTTAAAACACACCATAATATATCCAAATACTAATACTCAAATGCTGACATACAAAGGCCAAGACCAAGCTGGATACAACCATGCAACCTGCCCCCTTTGAATGTGCCGGAGCACTGATTTAGAAAGACTTCACTTGCTTTCACATTTCACTGCTGCCACGATCACCAGTTTTGAATTTAGCTTTTCTGCTGGCACTACTGGTAGGCTGCTAAATAGCTCAGGCAGGTCCCCACCACCCAAATGCAGTTCAATTCTGTGACCTTGAGGTAGCAAGATCTATAAACTATTATCTTATTAGTATCAGCTGGTAACATACTCGTCAACAGTTCGATTCTTATTTAGGTATAATTGTAAAAGCTGAGTTATCTTTTTTTCATACATTTGCAAAGTTCTTCAGGGTCATGAAGAGCATTTGCAGGTGACAAATTACTTTGTAGTGCTAGTAACACCCCTGACTCAGAATCATCCTGAAAATTTTAAATACTAAACAGATGTTCAGATACTATTGCTGATGCCAGTTGATCATTCCCAGAAATCTTTCCATTCTTGGAGGATGTTTCTGGAAATGATTAATTGCCTGGTGTTTATAAATACAGATTTATCAGGTTAAGAGGCAGAATATTTACGCGTCAGCTTGAAGTTTTAATATGAGTTCCTCCAGTCTTTGCTAGTCTGGGAACATTTGACATTTTACAGGCATAGCTCCTTTAAAATGTTGCATTTTGAAATGAAATAAACACCACAAAAGAAAACAATAAACCAAGAATCTGGATCACTTAAACAATAAACCCCAGGTACTAAAAATCTTTGAGATACCTCAGGTGCCTATGGTTTTAGTCCTGAACATAACACTGAACACTCAAAATTTCCCCCCAGCTTAAACATGATTTTATTGTGCTGTGAAAGCATACAGTTTTCAATAGTCCTAAACAGTCCTTCTTTAAGCATTAGTAGAGGTTCATCATAGGATGCTTAATATGACTACTGACTTTAAGAACTGTCCAAGTATCAGTAACAGAATACTGAAAGCTTTTTTTTTAAAGCAGCATTTCTCATGGCTCAGATTTCACTGGCCACACTGGTATAACCAGGTGCTCAAGTTCAGCTCCACCAGCTTACAGTGTCAGGAAGATTGATATGGTTTGTGGTTATCTTAACAAGCTCCTTTGATGCCTCCTTGAACCAGACTGTCATCTGATATGGGGTCTAAGAGAGAAGACTTTATCAACACAACAGCAACTTCTTTCCAACTGCTAAAGAGCTAAATCCCCTGAATTCTTACTTTTTTAATGTTTTAAACTTCTACATTGCACCCCAATTGCAGAAATCAAAAAAGGTATAGATTTCTCAATCACAGCTGCTCCAACTCTAAGATAAATGGAAAGTTAGTAAATAAAATATGGTCTCCTTTCCCTCTCCCCCCCAAAAATACAACTTGCCTTTTTTACTGTCTCCAAACAAATAGGAAACTGCTAATAGCTAGTAAAATAATTTTCAAAACCAATCCAGTCTAGGATACTCGTTGCATTTACTGGGGAAATTTTTGACCACTTCTTCCTGCAGGTATGGTGACAACTTCTGCCATCCTGAGTGCCTGAGGAGCAATCATCTTAATGGGTATGGGCTGAAGCAACCATCCAACAGGCCCAAAGGAGAGCACGTCCCTGCCCTGCACAGCGGGGTCACAGTTGCCAGGCAAACTTCTTTTGCAGCCTTGAGCTTGCAATCTTGCAGATTTCAGATTCTGCAGACCTGGTAACTTTGCATTAATGGAGATTTGTGGTTCACTTGCCCTCATAAAAATTTTGACCAGTCCTACTCTTGGCTCTGCCTCAGGAATACCATGCAAACGTTTAAGAGCACTGGTGAAGAACAGCCCAGGAAGTTTTTGGCTCTAGTGCCAAAAACTGCCCACCCTTAGTGCTCACCAGGCACTGGGAGATTCTGGTTTTCTTCAGCACACGAAAGGATTCATCTGGAAGTCCTTCTCAGGTGATCCTCTGCAGCACAGTTCACTTTCTGAAAGGGACCTATAATGAACTCCAGCTGAACAAAAAGAGAATGCATTTCTTCTTGTCACTATCCTGTTTCAGCATTTGTGCTGCAAAAATTATAGTTCTGTACAATCTAGAGAAACATTTAAAATTAACCTTAGAAGCTTAGATGTTCAGCCATGGCAGTAAACTGTGCAAGCAACAATGCAGAAGAGCGTGTTCTACATACACAATGAATAGAGTGTTGAGACCAATATATATATATATTTATTTTTTTTAAGGGCAGTGTATGAGGTACATTTTATTCATCAAAACATTAAGAAATCTCCCTTGGTTCTTTACAGTATGTCTTTCTAGTGTTCTAGGAATTAATTCTGTGAATTGCAGTGGGTGTGGAAAACAGGTAATGGACTAATTCATCCAATATGTAAAGAATGAGCCATCCAAGGTCCTCCATGGACAAGCAGGTGGACATGATAATCCAGGGGGCTTTTTCTCTTTCTAAACTTGTGAACCAATTGTATTGCAGTCACAGAAGAGCTGTACAAGCAGTTAAGGATGGAAAAACATCATCATGGAGAACCAGGACCTGGAAAAATGACATGGACTGTAGCAACACAGAACAGAAGATTGCATCCAACCAATTTCAATGAAAAATGAAAAACCTCTGAATAAAAAGAGTAACTTTTTGCACAAGGAACAGAGCACATCTGCCAGCTTCTAAACAGGCATCTTCAGAACAGATATAGTCCATTTCTACAGCAGTAGATTTTTGTCACATTTGGAATGTTTTTGTGTACTAAATGCAAATAAAAGCTGGCATTTCTGGACAGTGAAAGATGCGTATTTGTGAGCCCAAACTTACCCGGAAACCTTGTGAATAATACTATTACAGTCTTACATTTAGACGTTACATGAGATAAACTAAACCACAGATGTTTGTAGACTGTCTTTTTCAGTTTAGGACTAACTTAGCATATGATTGTCATCACAATATATATCTCAACTAATCAATTAAAATGGGCAGATAAAATCTGAGATATAAATATCTCTATAGAAACTAATAGTCTAATGTATACTCCTATACTTTCTTATGTTATGGATTACAAAAACTGGTCTCACCATCATTTATGCTAAACACATTATTCTAAAATAATTAAATTCACAGACTTTCATATTGTTTCCATGCCCATCAGTTTTAGCAACATCTCCATGGCTACAAAGAGAGCACAGAAACTCACTTGCAGGACAGAAAACTCTAGTACTGTGAGGAAAAGTGAAGAGAAAAGTTTGACAGAAACTCAAGCTGCATATTGTGATGTACGGGAATATACAGACTATTGGAAACAAGCTACTGATGTTGCCATGCACTGGACAATTCCAGTAAACCACAGGAAAATACCAGGAGGAGGCACTGACAGCTAATGGTCAATATCCTGCATCGTAGTGGGTTCAAAACACACCTTACAGCTTGGATTCAGTTTCCCAGACCTAAAGTGATATACCAGAATATAGGATATATAAATACACATTGGAAACACTATTTTCTAACACTTTGTATCCTCATGAAGCATCTGCAGCTTGCTATGCTGAGAAGTACTGTGTGTGCCCTGCTATGAACCATGATGCAAAAAATAAACACCTCCATAAAACCACCATAGATTTAAAGACAATAAGTCTTTTTTTTTCTTCTAATTGAATAGATAGGTTATTAATACTCCTTAAGCCTGTAAGAAAATACCTCAGGCACCCACACTGAAATGAGATGGAACACAGTGTACTCATATATAATAGCATAACTATTTTAGAACACTTCAGGCAGCAAGAAACAAAGAATCTAAAGTACATCATTATAATAATGCGTAGTACCTAGCAGTTTTGTTCTAAGTTCCTATACTATGCTATTATTTTAAGAGTTTGTTTGCAAGACATACTTCTGCATTTTGAAGTATAAAATGGTATCTGTAAAATATTATACAATGTAATATACTGCATTGCAACAGAGGCGGTTTCAAGCTACCAAAAATGAGTTACATTTTCTTGAACCTAACTTCTTTCACAATGTAATTAATGAAGTCACCAGCCTGGCATCTCTACTAAATCACAGAGTAGATCTACATGACTGTCATTTAAAAAAAAAAAAAAAAAAAAAGAAAAAAGTAACTGGTAAGGTAAGACCATGATGAAGAAACAACTGACTGCTTGGCATTTCTTTTCCAGAGAAAGAGAGCTTTTAAAGATGATAAGAAAATGATAAAACAATTCACCTCACTTACAAACAAGTGTTGAAATTTAATTCTATCAGTTATTTCTAGAACAGTGTGAAGAACCACCAGTTTCTAGTGGGGGGAAAAAACACATGTAAAGGACTCCCACTCTTCCCATCAAAATTAGTTTTAATCTGATATTAATACATAATCTTATATTAATATTCAATCTTATTTTGACTTAGAAAGAAAGGGACCTTGGTATTTATTCTTAGAGTAAGCAGTTACCCATTAGATGTGAAAATTCTGTAAATGCCATATTGTCAATAGACAATAATTTTGAATTTTTAATTTTCTCTTTTGACACTCATTAACACAATTCAATACAAACAACACTATTTTTAAATTAATATATTAAATGAAATCCTGGTAGTAAGCTGTTAAATATAACTCGTTGATACAATGCTGACCAAAGTTTCTCTCAGGTATTTTTACTATAAATTCCCCCATATTTTGGAATTCATTAATGTATCTTAAATTAGTATTACTTAATCTTTACAAATTGCTAACTCCCCTGAAGCAGACTCTACAGTACCATGAAAGAAAAAGTTGCTGTCCAAGGTACTGTACATAAACACGAGTTTTCTAATTAATCTCTCAAATCCATTAAAAATATTTTCAAATTTATTATATAGTAATTGTCCCTAGCAAGCAAGCTAGCCTTGTTGAAATTGCCTACATGATACTGCAGTATCAGTCTTATGCTGTTACTTTCCGGGGCCTCTTCTGCTGCATTCCAGTATAATAAGACGTTCCAGCACCTGACAATACTCAGTATGTATAATTTGTTTAAGGACAAACCTGTTCTATGTTTTGTTACAGACTGATTTTCAGCAGGGTGTAAATACAAAAAATTTCTTTGACTTCTACATGGTGCATGAAAAAAAGCTACCCTCTAATATAAATCTAGCTAATGTACTGTTCTGGCATTCTGCAGAGCAGTCACTAAATGTAATTCTATCTGCAGTATTCACCTTACATATTTCAGAAGCATATAGATTCATGCATGCATGCAGTAAACAGCAAATAGCATCCTAGATTTAATTGCTACTTCAAAAAAATAACCAAAGAGTGCAAGAAAATCGAATAAATTTTTTGTTTTGTTTTGTAATAGAAGAAGCATATTTGTAATTTGCAAGGCTAAAACAATGCAACAGCCAGGAACTGCAGTAAACCTCTCAGAGCTAATAGCTACATTCAATAATGCTTTCCCACATCACCTTCAAGCAAATGGATTTCATTCACTGCTTAGTCAGTCAAATTAACAATAATCCCCATATGGTTAGAAAAGATGTTTGTTAAACAAACCCAGTTTATGATTTATTTATTTGTAAAGTGTCTTAAAGCTGAGATGCCTAGAAGAACTACTATGTTAATTCAATGGTGCTGACAGAGCTGGTTTCACCTAGCAAATTCTCTCTGCAATTCACAGCATGGCTGACAGCTATCTGCATAGAAAAACAGCACAGTAACCATTTAAATCATGCAAAAACATTTACCCGAGAAGATGTAACAAAGATCAGGATCCAGCTTCCAGACCCCATGAAGCATGAAGCTGAGGGAGCAATCCACCAGCTTGCTCAGGCCAGCAGTCTCTCTCCTACACTTGACCTAGACTGCCTTACATAATGAGGAATCAGTGCTGTATCCTGCGTGGAGGAGCAAGCTGAATGTCATCACTGGCAGAAGTAGGGAGAACTGGCAGCAGGCAGGCTGGTAGTTAGCATGGAGATCACGAAGTCTGCTTTCTCTGAGTGTTCTGGGAGAAAACACAAGAACAGCTCAGAAATGCTGGTGTCATTCCTCCCCTGGAAGGAATGACCGGAAGGAGCGAGGGTGTTACGACCGTGAGGCAGACAGCAAGTGCTAAAGCTGCATCTGTACCTACTATCAAGGTAACAGAGTTCCTGTCACGACACGCTGTGTCTAGAGGACTGCATAGCTACAGCTAATAGGAGAGCAACAGCACGGCAAAGTAAAGAAGGAGAGACACAGGCTGCTGCTGCATACGTTTGTCTATATGTTACTCATGGTGGTGAGTAGAAGAAAAGCAATGGTAGAAGATAAAATACTGGGATTAATTTCCAAAGGGAAGTGCTATTCCCTTAAATAAATCTTACTGCATGCAAGTTAGTTGCTGGGAAAAAAAACCAAACAAACATTTGTTACCTGTTTTACTTGGTGTTACAGAGCTTCAACTGCTTGCATTACAGAGATTTTGATATTTTCAAGAAAATGATGGGTAAGATACATTCCTGGTTGTGAAGTTGTTTATAGTTATTTCTGGTATTTCTTTGCTATTTATTAGAGAGAAGCTTTGGGATATTTCTTAGTTTATTACTGTTTGGGTCAGTACTTTCTCTGTGGAGGGCACAAGAGGAGAAACAAGTATCCAGGCTTAGCCAGCAGTTAGAAACGTACACAACCTTGTTGTTGTTTACAAAAATTGGCTTTATATTAATTAAAATCCCTGCATATAACTTGTATTCCATATTTTATTTCATCTGAATACTTGAATAGTAAGTAAAGAGCCTTAAATACTGATAATGCATATACCAATTATTCTTGAATGAATATTTTGAGTGGTACAGTTTCTCCTTACAAAAGAAGGCAAAGGTTTCACTAAGAGGAGGTATCTTAAGTTTTCTAGTTATATTTGAGACAGCTTGATTAGGCATGATCAAGAGTAATTGCAACTGGACACAAATTCCTAATGTCACAGATCAATATCACTTGATAACAAATATAGTAACTGAGAGATAAAGAAAGTATCATTTAATAATATTCAATGCTCTATTTTATGCAGGTACTGCTATATTTGATGGTCCTTCTTGTTTAAATTAAATGGGTTTGGGTGAGTGAGTGAAATAACGGACATAATTTTCAACACAGCTCTGAAACTTGCCAAGTTAAAATCCTGGGCTGTAGTAAATACAAGAGAAAAGAGGAACTCGGCAACAACATTGCAGCAACATCAAAGATAGGTCACTAAACTCACTGAAAGTTTTAGTATCAATGTGGAACATTGGCTGGGTTTTACAGAAGACAGCTTAGGTACAGGGACTATTATACTTAGTTATGCCCTTAGAGTAAACATGATTTGGAGCTCTGATCTCAAATGGGAAAATCAAGATGAAGGTGAAAGGGATAAAAATAATCCAATTTTTGTTTACAAAATCTATTTAAATTATTATTTCTCTTTTATAAATAAGCATACAATGACTTTTCTAACAAATCTGATCAGGTTAAAAAAAATATGCTTGAGTGTTACTGGTTTTGGAAATATGTTTTCCTAGTCCCTTGTTGAATGATTTTCTTTTTGTTTTCTTGAGAATGAAAAAAAGAAAAAAGAAAAGATCAGAAGTATTTGGTAGAAAAGGTAGATCACTAATAACTCAGGATATACTAGCCGTAGGTTTATAGAATAATGTGGAAACCCCAAAAAATGCAAGGGAAATATCATCTGAGAATTATTTTTTGAACAATTATTGCTGTATTTGAAATCAGTAACTTTTCATCCAATCAGTGCAATTTATTTATACCACATCAGCAAATAATATTAAAAAAATCTTGGTGCATTTATTCTTTCACACATTGGTGTTGACTGTTAATGAGGAGTCCCTATTAAAACTTTATATAAATTATATGTACCAACTTACACTTTTGGTGTTTCAAGTGTTAAATAAGGATACTTGCTTACAAGAAAACTATTTACATACTGGACCCTGGTTAATCAAGAGCTGAAAATACCATGACCTGTATTAAGCTATGAGAGCATACAATGATAGTTTAATTAAGGTGCAAAAGGTTGGCGATTCTGTTGATCACAGCACTAAAAACAGCAAAGCAGTCAAACTACTCATCCAAAGCCAGCTCAGATGCCTCCACAGTCATGGCACAGCTAGTACATCACCAGGATAATCTACCTGCAGATAACCAAAAATTGACTGCATTGGGTAGAAAAATAAATAAAGTTTATAGGCAAACCAACCCAATACACAGAAATTGAGTAGAAAATGCTACCTAAATGAACAGAATAGCAAACTTGACTGTCAGCATTGCAAAGACAATATGCAGTTTGCTTGATGTTACAGTTCAGGAAAACTTGTCTAAGTTTGATACAGCTGATTTGATGTCTAATGATGAACTAGATATTCCTCCAAAGCTTTTCCAGCCTTCTTTTCTGTGATTCTGCCTATAAAATGTATGTCCAACTGCAGAACAATGACTGCCTCATTATACTCTTTTGTCATGAGGATAAGTAAATACAAAGTAATCATTTGTAAACATTAAGTTATTGTCACTCAGAATATGCCTGCAAGGCATAGTTCTTGTCTGGAGTATAAAAACAGTTTACTTCTCTCAGGAATTAGCCAACTTGTTCTTCCATTAAGCCACAAAACTTTTTGGTTTACAATAGTTCTTATAAGCATTTTTGCTCTAGATGAACTTGGTCTGATCTGCTGGCAAGTCAAGACTATCTTAACACAAATTGATACAGAAACTGCTGACATAGGACTCTTAATGAAAGACTTTCTGAGCCAGCTGCACTGATAATGTGAGTAGAAGAGTCTAATGCTTGACAGTGGTAAGAAAAATAAGTCAAGTTTATATCACTCTCAACTACCACATTAATTATTCTGATGCCTCAGCAGTTAGAAAGGTTTCTGTCAAAGTAAATAAAGTAAATGCAGTTTTAAAAAAATTCTTTTAAAAACCGTATTCTTTTGCAAATGACTGTAGAACAAAGCTACTGATTGGAAAAGAAGAATGGGCTAGACTACCCCTCACATAAGGACAAAGATGAAAATATGAATGTTTGAGAGTTTAATGTGAGGAGTACAAAACAATCTAGACTCTTTTGCTATACCTGTCTTATGAAGATAATGCTAGTGATGTTTTACAGAAGACTGTAAGCCTATGAAACAAGATCTGGAATTTTTCTTTTATGGAAAATTTGGTAGTAGAAGTTAACAATGCTTATCACTAAATTATCCTTACTGGCTGAGTTTATGCCCACAAGTTTCTTTCTATTCCATGCTGAAATGAAGGAAGCAGTATCTCATCGACATTGCTCCTGCCAACAACCTTGAGTAAACAGGACGATTTTTTTTTAGACACCTTGCTCTTAAGATGCTTTGCATATAAATAAATCATTACTTGAGGTTTGCTCATACTAAGATAGATTCCATTTGGGATCTGATGAAACACTAAAATGCTCCAGTATCACTGCCTGGAGAGATGTCTACAGTATCTTGAGGTGCAGGTTTTTGGTTTTTTCCATCCTTTTCTGACCTTGCTTTCTTTTCTCAAAATAATTTCTCCCTTGTGTTCCTGAACAACTTTCACAAGTGATTCATGCTGAAATGTGTAAACAGTGGGTCAAAGTCTTCAAACCCCCCCCCCCCAATACCAAATGGCACCCTGTATTTAGATCTGACATCACACACTCATAAATGGGGGGGGGGGGGGGTCTCCACATATGGGTCCTTTACCCAAGTCTCTCTGAATATTTTGGCCATTTCTATGCATGTGCTACTTCTGTTAGCTAAAACAATAAAGGCATACCTCATATCTCCTTTTTGAAACAGGTAGCAAAAGCTTTTGATTTGTTTCTTTGAGTATTACCTAACAGCGCAAGACCTAAATTTATGTACTCTGCATGTACTTTTTATTATTTGACCCTGTCATTTCACAATGAAGATCATTGGAGGACTAGTGAAAGAGGAAGATTTTTCTCCTTTAGCTAACTGGACTTCCTGTAGTGTCTAACTGATGCCAATATTCAAACTGGCAGAAGTACAACTCTAAATATTGTTTTATTCTTAGATGATACCTTACCAATTTTGCAACTGCATTAAAGAGCATTTTAAATAATAATATTTCCAAACATCTTAAATTGTATGTTTTAGATGTAAGATGTGTCAATGCTTTCAAGTCTCCTTTCCTTAGTATTCTACAATATTTAGTATTCTGCATATTTACAAGAAGGTCCCTGGTTTTCGTGCAAACGATCAAGTATCCCAGCAATGATAAGTGAACACTGAATTCTCAAATTCAGTGCAAACTCCTCAGATGATAGGTATCACTAATTTTGTAATTTTGTACACACATGCAGTTTCTGATATTTAACATCATACATTATCCTAGAAAATAACTGAAAAATTATAACCCAAATAAGTATAAAAACTTTCTACAATTAAACTATGAACATTGACTAGGTCAAGGTCACAGTAATCTTAATATTCATGGACTGTTCTTTGATTTCTTTTTGACATCTTTTCCTCTTCAATAAAACTAGCTATGACAGCCTTTTTAATTCCTTTCTCAGATTTTTTGGTAAGATTTATAGGGCTGTCTATTATACCTCTGAGAGTGCCTATAAACCGATTTCCCAAGGCACTATTTTTGTACTTATCTCATAAAAAACCCCATCTGCTGTTTTGCATATTAATGCTAAAAGAGAATGACAAAGATAGAAGGAAAGAAAGAAGTTAAAATTAAAAAGCAATTAATTAAGCATTTGATAAATATGCCTATTTATTTTGAGTAAGTGAATGATCTTTATCAACTGAAAATAACCAGTACTGGCAGGCTTTTTTGTTGAATTTTGTTCTGTTAATTCTTCCAGGATGTTGAATTTAGATTTTAATTTTTTTTAGTATCTCCCTAAACTAGTTTTTACGAGCTGAAGAGCAACAACCAATACACAATTAGTTTTGGAGACTAAGTTGTTTAAGCTGTAAGTCATCCATGAAAACGTTTCTAGAAATTGTAGTAGTAGTACCTTGAACTCCAAGCCATGAGTTATTGATGCCTAAGAACAATGTCAGGCAAAACAGATTTATGGTTCAGCATAATAATAAATGTACCATTAGCACTAAAAGCAGTAAGGCACCTTTTTTTCCCCTCTTTCTTTTTTTTTTCCTTTTTCCCCAAACCCTCCTAAATAGCCCACAGCATGCATCATTTTTTATATTGATTCAACACAGACACAGAACTGCCTAACACAAAATCTTGAAAGACCTACTGCAATGAACAAGTTCACAAGATTGGTCATGCCCTCTAGCAACACATGAAGATATAATCAGCACTGACTTCTAGCTAAAAGGCATAAATTTGTCACTTAAATTTCATTCTGAATCCAAGTAGCTTCTTTTTTGTCTTTGTTCAGTTGACGTGGGACCTGGACCTGTCAAACAAACCATATTTAGCCTTCATTATGTTTAAATCTCTCTTCAATTCTTTGAAATGTCTATACTTCTGGAAAAAAAAAAAAAAGAATTCAGATTTGATTCTTCATAGAAAAGTGATACTTATTGTATTTTGTTGTGCCAGAAATTTTAGAAATATGTTTAATAACTATAGGGTACCAAAGGTGCAGGTGACCTGTTAAATGCTTTCAGAAGATCTATTTGGTTCCCATAAAAGAAAATGTTCCAGCTCCTGGATTCCGTTCCTCTTATTTCCATTATTTGGATGCTTCCAGGAAATAACACAGATTCTCTTTGGTCTCTTGCTTTTCTCCCAAGAGGTTCCTAGTCACTTGGGCATAGTTTACAATATAAGAGCTCACAATTGCCTAAAAAAGAAGCCTGTATCTCTGGCAAGTTTTCAGGTCTTTAGCATCTGTAGCTGTTTTCCATAGAAGACTTACTGAGCAGTAATCAAAGCTTCTCAGGCTATGTATTCCACATCCAAACTTTGGACTTGCACACTACAAGCACTCAAAGGCAAAAGACTGTACAGCCTTCACACCATCCAGAGAGTTAAATGCAGATGATGCACAGGTGTCTAGGTTAGAGCACGTTTCTGTCTTCAGTTCTCCTCCACCAACCCAAAGATAAAGACCAGTAAGAATGAGACAAGTCTTTCAAGTCAATACCTTTGACCTTAACATGGAACCTGCATTCAGTGCTGAGACACACAGTGGTCCAACATGCCAGATCTTCCAAATCTTCTTTGTAAATTGAGGGTAGTCCTTTGCAGAGCAGGAGGATTCAGGGTGCTGTCAGTTATACTCTGCAGCTCCTAGGTTCTGAGGTTCTCCAGTTCAGTCCTTAGCTGACTGATACACATTATATTATTGATTTATATAGCAAGATATATCCATGCCAACACTCTTTATATACTTAGGTTTGCATACACATTTCACTTAGAGTTTAAATGTTCCCATGTCTAACATTGAGCTTAGAAGCACTACATACAAGCCTTAAAAAAGATTTGAATGCTATCTCATCTAAAGAAAATTCAGTAACTCCTAGAATGCCTTTTTTAAAAAGAAAAACATTTGTTTTACCTGTCAGAATAAGTATTTATTTGGCCACTACTAACTGACCTTTAATTTAAGTAAACTCTCAACTAAAACCAATTAACACAATAATTGTATAATCAGCAATAGTATTTTTAAGCTTACAGGACAAAGTGACATAAAACTCTGTGTTATTTTTTAAAGGATACATTTTTTTGCTTATCTTGCTCATCTTTTTGACGCAGCTTTCTCTTTTTCATTCCCTTATGTGAGAAAGTAAACTGAATGTCCTTGTAAGCCACTGTGGCTTGCTGTCAGGCAGAGTGAAAAAGAGAGAACCATAAACTGATCAAAGCAGTGCAGAAAATGCCTTGTCTTTTAAAGATATCAGCTCTTTATGTTAATTTCTTTTGGACTGATCCCACAGTGTAAAACAATGAGATCTCACAAAAATCTATTGCAGAAGTTTCCCTTTCCTCAGTCATTCCTAGTGGGTCATTCTTCAAGATTCAGCTATAGCCATACTCAAATCACCAAGTTTTTAGAAGTCAACAAGAGAAAATACTTTTCCCATTTTTTCCAGGTCATGTCAGATGAATTCAGCAAATTCTATTCTTTATGACACTTCAACAAAGCAAAATTCTTTAGTTCAGCCTATTTACTTCTTCAACAGTTTTTCATTTTTATTGGAAGCTGTGGCAATGTGACCTTGAGAAAGAAATCTCTCTAGTCTTCATTCTTCAATCACTTACAGTGCAGTATCAGCATGCCTATAACAGTCCTGTCAGAGACCATGGTTCTCCTAGAACCAATAGCTCAATTTATGTCAACTTTGAATCATTGCCTTGCAAAACGCAGATTTTGGTCTCCTTGTGTCTAAAGGTGGACTTGCAAAGGAAATCAAGCAATGCAAATCTATCTGTTCTCTTGCCTAAGGTCAACTGGCTGAAACCACCTGAAAGCTCCAGGTCTAAATAGAGTCATTTGGGAAAGAGGTTGAGCTCTCTCTCACAAGGCATGTGAAGATTCCTGTGGTACTCAAATAGAAACATGAATAGGACTTTCTACCTATAACCACAGCTCTGTGGTCTTGAACTTTCCTCCAGGATTTCTATTTTGATTCACAGGCTTCCTGGAAACAGTGGGTTTTCCACTGAACTTTCCATGCCCACTCTTTCAAGACTAAGAGAGCAGGATGGAGTAATTTCTTATTTTTCCCTTTTTAACATAGGACTTCTGTGAGGACACTAATTATATAATTGCTGCTCCCCTAACCTTAGGCCTAAGCAGGGTTACTCTGATATTGGTTGTAGGGCTATGTTGATATTTTCCTTCTACACCCTCTACCCCACTTTTTATTACTCTAAGTCCGCTAGAGTAGTCATGTCAGTCTAGAATTGGAACAGTATATTACAATCTGCCATTGCTGAAGAGCTAATCTTGAGCATGTGCAGTAGCAATATAGAAATGAATGCTAATCCCTGATGAGTTTACTCCATTGCAGCCACTTTCAGACAGGGAAGTGATTTTAAGCAAAAAAAGTTGGAAAATATAAGCAACATTGTTTCACAGAACTTTGAGCCTCACAGGCTAGAATGCTTAGTCTGAGCTTCATTCCACTAGATTTAGCTCAGTTATTCCTCTAATGAAACCACAATTTATTTATTTTGACTGAAATCAGGAGGAGATGAAATAATTGGGTGACAAAGGGCACAGAATGAAGAGAAAGAAATGCTGCAAATGCCTCCCCAGGCAAGCGAGTGCTAGGTGAAATGTATTGAGATGTCCTGCGCTGCAGCAGAGAGCAAGGGAAAAGCCCCTAAAAACCTTTCTCTGCTGATCTGAACTGTAACCCCAAGCTCGACAACCACTTTAAAGCTGAGTTCATGAGGAAGATACAGCTTGCTCATTCCCACTAGTCCTTCAGACTACAGGTATATCCCCAAAACTATCTAATCTCCAGTGGCTAATTTATACTGCCTCAAAGCAATTCAGAGAAAAAAGAATAAACAGAATACAGCTGACTAATTTATGCATCAGAGAGAAGTTGTTTCATGACCTCTAAAGGACATAATTTGATTATAATAATCTTAAAGCAGAACCATTCCTATTAGTCATAGGAAAATACTCTTTTAAGATGAAGGGAAAAGAGGAATTGCTAAGTTAACAAATTCCAAGGTGGAAGTGAACAGTTTAAATTTGATTTGCTCTGAATCTGAATTAAAGGCCCAGACGAGTTCTATGTCCACTGCCTTTTGTATTAGCTGTTCCAACACTTATTTACAATAAATTGCATTTTACAAGGTGAACTCATCTACTATCAACTGCTGGATGTTAGGTTTTATTATTCCATTGTCAGATGTGCTGGGGAGTCCCAGTGTAATATCTTGTCCAGCAGTTACATGTGCTGCTTAATTTTCTCTTCAGCAAATTCATAAGATGAGTTCTTTAAGACTGGTTTAAATCTCATTGCCAGTCCTTCAAAACACTTTTGTGGCTCTCCCACAATCTGTTAATAGAACTTCAAAATCTTTCTTGAACAAGAGGCAGAATATCCTAAAGAGACCTCATCAGTGCAACATGTCCCAACTCACACCACGCTCATCTCCCTGCTTCTGCTCACTGCTCCCCATTCCAGTCATCATAGGATCACATTAGCCTTCTTTCCCAGACTGCTAACTTCGAGGTGGTTTTGGCTTTTAAAGTTTTCATTCTTGTTTCATTTGAAAATGAACTTTCTTATCCTATATTCTGAAGTCCCAACTGTTGTATGCTTCTACATTTGCCTTTTTAAATACATCTATGATCTTGTCAAAAAAGGGAATAATTTGACAAGATGTATCTTTGTGTTGATTACTATGACTACCACTTTAGCCTCTAATTTTTTTGTTGCTCAAGTCCAAAAATCTTCACTATTTTACTTGGAATTGACATCCATGTAACTAATCAATAGTTCTTCAAAATGTCATTTCTAGTGTTTATACATTTGGAGTAAGATTGGCAGTCCTCCAGTGTTCTGAATGTCACATTTTCTGAGGCTTGCTGCTAGTTGTGCTAACAATAAGGAATATTACTATTGTTCATCAAGCCTTCACTGATTAATCTCATTTATTTCAACTTTTGATATACAGTATTAAAACGGAGTCCATGCCTTATAGGTCAACGGTCAACAGACAGCATTTAGAATACCAAAGATAAAATTATGTATTTTTTCTCTCCTTTTTTTCTCACTCGTGCTAACGATGTGTTGCTTATCTTTCTTTCTTCTGCTATTCCATTAAAATGCAATCTACCCTTAAAGTCACAAGGACTACTGTTAGTGCTGTGAATACCGAGTGTGTATTCACATGTTTACCATACCATACCATTACATGTTGGACCATACTGAAAATTCTCACAAAATACTTTGAGGGTCTCAAACCTTTTTTTTTTTTTAATATAATTTGAGCATATATCTTTGTAGAGACAAACTTTTGGGGGTCACATCAGTGCCTGTGCTCACTGCATGTCACTCCATTAGGAATGGTATAACTGCCTTAAGTGAAATGTTTCTTAAGATGACAATAGTAGGAAAGTATTTTCTGTACTTTTAGCAATTTGTAACTGAGATTTGAAACGGGAAATAAGGAGCAGCAGCAGGCCTATGCAAGTCATAACATGGCTAAGACATGACTTGATCATTTGGAGTTAAATGATTCTCTACTCTCCCCACTGTATTTGTGTTGCTATTTTGTTAATATTTTGAATTTTTAAAATTTTCATTACAAATAATTTTCAAACAGAATTCTTTTCTTATCTAACTTAGATTAGTTAGATTTTCAGAAAAAAATATGCAAAGGTATTGCTCTGGACACATTACAAACCCTTGAAAGCTAAATGTTGTGGACTTTGCCACCATAAGCAGTAGATGGTGAAGTTTGTCAATGCAATTGAATTATAATTGAAGCGTTTTTTGGTGCATCTCAGGAGCTGCAGAAAAGCACCAAGTTTGGTTTTTTTTTTTTATTTCCTCAAGTCCAACACACATACCAGGGGGTACTTTGCATACTTTGTATTCAACAGGAGCCTGAAGTCTTAGAATCACCAGTTTCTTTGGCTAGGAATAGCCACTAGAATACATTAAGCTTATGGAACATTTCCAAGATTCCTTCAGCATGCTCCTGAGAATTGCCTCCTCTTATTCCCAAACATTTTTGCAGGCTATATGATATAAATATATAACTATTAGAGAAAGAGGATTCACACAATCTCTGGATGAATGGTGAATAATAGACAACTTTTAATGCAGGTTTTTCTGGTGCTGCGAATTCATCATTTATATAGGTTGGGATCTCTTGCATACAGAGACAAGGAGTTCTGCATAACTATTGTTTGCCAAGAGCTATTGATCTTAATTTTGTATTGAACAGAAACAGGAGGGAGTTGGAATAATTATAGACATATAATGTGACAATCTCCCAAAGGATCTCAAGCTTGTAAAAATAACTAGAAAAATAATTACCAAAGATGGTTTAGATAATTTTCAACCAAAATCCTGCAAGAAAAGTGCAGAACAAATGATTAAATTTGTGCAAGAAAACAAAATAAAGGTCTTTAGAAAGATAATAAAACCTTTAGTCTAAAACATTATTGGGCCTATTGAAACACCAATGGGGAAAAATTATATTCCCCAAATAAAACAGTTTTTTTGAAAAACAGAATAAATAGCTGAATAAAAATGCAATCTATAATATAGTAGAAAAATTTAGCATTTAAACCTTAGAGCTGTATTGGTTTTGGTAAATTAAAATTCCTGAGTTTATTATTAAAAAATAGCATTGCATAAAACTATGTATGACTTTTTCTGTATGTGTGTGGCTCACTTTTCATATGTGTTTTGAAGGCTTTGCTATCGAAGTATTAACTGCTTCTTGAGGTATTCCTAGTGTGCACCTGGGTGAAGCTGCCTACTGTTACTGCTGCATTTAGCTTTCTGGGTTGCATTTGCAGGCTGAAGTCTGAAGCCATAACAAGCATGATTTTTTTTTTTTTTTTTTTTTTTTTTTTTTTTTTTTTTTTTTTTTTTTTGGCAGAAAAGAGCACAATGATTTTCAGTGATGAAAGTGAATGAAATATGCTTACTTGCTTACATCAACAATTCTTTTAAACAGTACAGCTGGGCACCTATGATGTTTGGGAGCAGACATTCCAAACTGAGCAAATTATTCCTTTTCTACAAGGCATTACCAAATAATAAGCTTTTGCAATTTTTTTTTCTTTCTTTTCTTCTTCATGTGATAGGTACTCATATCCAGATAGGTATTTCTCTGTCACTCTATGCTTACACGTTACAGTTCAGGATTACAAAGCCTGATCTCCCTGCAGATGCTGCAGTATAGGAACACAAGAACTGAGGAAACATTTCTACGACCTTACCTCTTGGAGTTTCCTTGCCTATACCCAGCTGACCTGGAGATAAAACCTGTCTAAGCTATATCCCGATAACACAGGAGATATGCTGGGAATGGGAACTCTTTTGATCATGAGAAATAAGAACTGATCAGACACACAGAAATTTTGTGCAGCTGCAATAAAGGCCTATGTGTGTGCTTCTGTAAAGGAGAGATTCTAGAGAAAAGCATGTATGCATGCTGTGTTATTTACCATAATAACCTCTTCATCCTTCAAATGTGACTGGTATCTATATTTCTATTTTCAAGAAGATTGAAGCATTACATATTCCAGTAATTTGAAAATCAAAGCAAAGGAAGTTTCAGAAGATCTTAGCCTATTGTTATTCAAAATCTCAGTCAGCAAATATAAAGTAACTGGGTTGATGGACCATCTTGCCCAAAGTTGTTTTCTCTAACCATTTTGATGTATAAATATCAGTGGAATTTAAAAAACATATTTGTGTGTTGGAATGAAGCCCAGGCCTTATTTTACAAATTGCCACCTTTTAAAGAATTCAAAACTCTTTTTTTCCAGCACTCTGTAGATGTTGATTGCCTTTCAGTGCTCTGTCTAAATGGTTACAACTAAGTAAGATTCATTCCCCTCACTTTCCATTTATGGTGCTCAGATGCTATCCAGAATGCTTAATTTTAAAATTGACTACGCAGTCAAGAGCTTCAAACATGGAGAATACTTTCAGTTATCTATGTTTCCATCATTGCATTGAAGTTGTCTTTAGTAGTCAGTATCTAAGCTAGTTTTGCTTAAATTTGCTGATAAGTGTCTGAAATATCAACTCTAGACCTTGTATTTGCTTCTGTGGCCTATTCAATGTACTTTCAGCGTTCAGTTGGGTTTTTTTTCTTCATTTGATCACCTCCCATTAGTCACATTTTGAAAGAAGCCGTACTTGGATCAGCTTGGCATTCCTCCTGGCCTATTCCTTAACACAAATATGAATTTGTCAAGATCCCTTTGGACCACACTTATTGCAAAGTATATGTTCATATTTGTGATGCTTTTAGGTTAATTAGAATAGATTATTGATACATAGACTCGAATATCTCTCTGTAAAAGGGTCTGAATGCTACAGAAAGGGTTGTAATGTCAATGAGGAGTATCTGGTATCCTGAACTGAGAAGTGAAATCATAGTGAGCTGAGTGGCTGTGTCTTAATTTTTCTGAACTGTGCTTACCCAATTCCTACCAAGACTGGCATCTATAGGTCTTCCATTTGGGGATTTGATGAGTGGATGGTGACTAGGCAGCTCTGATTTAACAGAAGCAATAAGGTACCAACAGGGAAAAGATTTAGAACAGTATACGTGGAGTACCTGTTTGGCTAAAATTTATTGTCTCAAGATGCTCTAAGTTCCTATA
This sequence comes from Aquila chrysaetos chrysaetos, assembly GCF_900496995.4. Lineage (NCBI taxonomy): Eukaryota > Metazoa > Chordata > Aves > Accipitriformes > Accipitridae > Aquila > Aquila chrysaetos. The sequence continues at coordinate 32,712,850 of NC_044009.1, read as the reverse complement.
GAATGAACAGGAGGAAGTTGAGCAGTTCCAAAACCTACCACCCAACTTAGAAGGCAGTCCCCCTTTTCTGCAGCCAGTGCTCCCATAGTCCTGACAAGCTCCAGGAACAGCTCACCGGGTTAACTTTGGTGGGACCTATAGGCAGCCAGTCCACGAGAATTCAGACTCATTTGTTCTGACCTGGTACCACAGCTGCCATCCAGTTAGGAGCCCCCACACTGACCACTTCCAATCCCCCCTTTTTTTCCTCATTATAATCTGCTGTCTAATTAAAACAACCGACTCATTCATAGACCAGCCTACTACAAGTAAAACATACAGTATTCAGAAACTATTGTAGAGATGCTTTGTGTTTGCCATGACTGGATTACATTTTTTCTTCTATCTCTACTTTTTCCAGAATATTTTTATTTCTCTCTTTCTCTGCATGCTTCAGATCATCCTCTTCCTCTCACCTCTTTTTTTCTTCAATTTTATCCTTTCTTTTTAGTTACAAAATTCCCCCTCATCCACCCACATCTTAACATTTAGCACTTTGTTACTAGTTATGAAGCCTTCAAAAAACTAGTGACTATGCTTGGGATTCTGGAATGAATGGGATGGAGCAAGTATAACTGTGGACAGAAAAAAACTTGAATGTGTCATGTACTAATTCTTACCTGAGAGGAAAACACATACAAATAAAATCATACATGTTCTATTTATAATATGCGGGGTAGTGTATATATTTTCTTTCTTCAAGAGAATGCCACCTTTGCTTAACCTATTAATTCCCCCTTTTTCCCCCTGCAAAATCATAAAACTTTCTGCCTTATGGAGAAGGGAACACAGACTAGTCGGAGGCCTTTCCAAGTAATATTTTGCCTCTCCTGCTATTCAGTATGCATCAACTCTGGCTTGTCTTCCCATCCAGAGATTCATTCTTTCTCCTCCTGAGGAGATTAACATGAAATTTGATAGCTTTCAAAAATGGTTTGAAACCTCAGATAAGAAATAAGAGCAGTTGGGACCAATTGTTGAGAACAGTGAAATCTGTCACACTGCATATAGCCCAGTATGCTCTGACAGTTGTTTCACTCTGAACTGGGTAACACGAGAGTCGGTAAAGAAATGTTACGTAACCTGCCTTGAAGCCCATATTATCTGAGTTTCAGAGAATTTGAACAAAACACAAAGAAAACTGTATTTGTTGCATAGGAAAAGAATGAGTTGGTTCTGCTTATCTTCTAAAGTAAGCTCCTCCAGGCAGGGACTGTATCTCTGTACTTTTTACAATATCAAGTGTGCTGCAAGCACTTAACAATTAATAATGAATAGTAAGTAAATGCAAAACTTGTGAGAGGTGCCAGACTGACATCTCTGGAGAATTCTCCTGTCTATTTATATAGAGAACAGGCAGAGCAGCAATGCAGGCTTGTTTACACTGCCCCACAAATCACTAATGCATTTCACATAGGCTGCTGAACGCCTGTCAAATGGTAACTGCTCTCAATCACTAAAATCCTGGAGAGATTTAGATTGCTGGCTTCATATTCTAAAGCTAGAAGTAGGGATTGTATCTCATTATCAATCATCAGAATGAAGCAGCATCCTTTATTGTTAATTGGAATAACACTACTCCAGTAAAAAAAGTTTTGTTAGGTACACCAAAAAATATTGCAAGTAGGATTAGAGGAACCACTATTTGCCAGATATTTGTTTATGTGCCATAAGAAGTGAGTTAAAAGTAACTTGTTTGCATTTTAGCTGTATAACTTTATTTTATTTAGCATGTCTTGTCATTTTCTGCAATGCTGAAGAACACAGGCATAGTATAACTGGCAGTAGGTAAAATTCTTAGGTAATATCTAATCATCCTCTTTGAATTTCCCTTTTAAAACACCGGTATGAAAAGCTTTTTAAAGAAAACCTGAACAAAGTAGAAGAATACTTCATTCAGTATTGGACTTACCAGTAATTCTTTGGATGGCAGAGTCAGGAGACAGAAGGAACTTCTTCATGCTCTGCAGAATTTAAAAAAAAAAAAAAAAAAAAGAAAGAAAGAAAAAAAAAAGATCGCATCTGAAATTACTTCTCTGTGTCTACCTCATTCCACAGAACAACAGGTTCACCTTCACATCAGCTGCTTTGTAATTATTAAAGCAGCAGCAAATCAGGCTTATCTCTATTATAGCCACCAAAATCAAAACACTGTCTTTCTCATTAACCAAATAATGGAAAAAATGGGAGTAGTAGGGTAGCATTCTGTAAAGGTACCCATCTGTTTTTGCACTGAGCCTAGGACAGGGCTGGTGTTGAGGCACAGTAAATAACATCAATCTGACTGAAACGAACTCCTGCAGACCTACTCCCACATGTCTGTATACTCTGAGTGTAATGGGTTCGGGCACAGAATGGCACAAAGGCATTTAGGTCTAACTGTGTCACCAAATGTTGAAGGCACTTGGCTTGTCTAGACACTGGCTTTTAGGAAAAGATGTTGATCTTCTTGCTACCCCCCCCCCCCCCCCCCCCCCCAGCTGTGACTTCTAGAGAACAAGCCCTTCTTTATAACACGGAAGTCTTTGACTCAGGCTCTGTGAACCCTGCATGCCTCCCTCCTCATATGGCAGGTAGAAATGAACTCCTCTACAGTTGATTCGCTATGTTGGTTTTTAATTGTCAATAAAATAAGGCTCAAAGTAACGTTTGTCTGCTTTGTTTACATGCTGATAACTTCACACTTTGCTCAATAATCACGTAGCAATGGCAGTACTGAATGAATTCACCCACTACACCAGCCATCAGCCCACAGGTTTTTTTGCTGCCATTCTTGGCTATTCCTCAAGTTACCATGCACTAACATTTCATTTGATGGTATGTGTAATCAGTCCTCTAATTGTGCTCTGAAAAATGTCATCAGAATGCAACTAATAGGCACATGTCTTCCATTCACCTCGAAATAATAAATTCACAGGCACTATTCTGTTTTTGTTGTGCTCCCCTTTACTCCCAAAAATATTGTGACGTGAATATTTTCTTTTTTTTTTTTTTTATATCGAAGTTCATTATTCAATCAGTTTACATTCCACACTTGGAACAAAACCCGCAAAAGCTAAAGAGTCACTACCAATCTCTGTTCCTACAAATGTAGTCAATAGCACTAGCAGGTTTTTTGTTATTTGTTACAATAACATAGACACTTTCCTGAATCCACAGAGTGAAGAAGACATCATTTTAGCCAGTTCATACCTCTGGACATCATAGTGTTAATTTATGCTCATGAGCCTCTAAGGAACCAGGAGTTTATTGAATTTCTCAATATTCTCTTCAAAGGCATCAGCACAATCAGTGGATTTCTGCGAGCACCAGCTGCAAAAGGCTGCTGGCCTAACAACACCTGCAAACTGCTGCAGAGCATGGCTGCCTGCTCCAGAAATTTAACCTCCTACTCAGCAAGCATGCTGCAGAATTAATCCAGTCTCTCTCCATTTCAGCCCCCCAAATCTTGGTACATTTACTGAGCCTGGCATCCAAGTGAGTTATTTTTTTCCATTTTATTAGCATTGTGGAGAGACAGGTAAGATGTAATTTTAAAGTCTTCAGTCTAGTTTTTTTGCCATACTCAGGAATCTTGGCAGAGAGCCCAAAGATGAGAGAGGATGATTCTATTCATTCGTAGGGGAGTACCGCTTTGACGAAATTCTTTAAAGCTAAGAAAATAATTTTTATTCTCTTATTAGTTTAAGAGGCATATGTAATTACTAGATATATGTATGAATTAGGCTAATCAGTTATTTCAGGTGTACAGCTTAGATAGTCGTATCGGAAACAATGCTTATTCAAAGAAGCGAATTTATGCATGTTCTTTATCAGAAGGTTTATTGCTGGTAAAAGCTGAATTTCTTAAATTTAATGATTGATAAAGATTTGGAGGGAGGGAGAATTTCTCACAGTTGCTCACAAACGTGAGGTAAGTCTATCAGGTTGACTTAAAAAATCACCATCTGGGAATCCTTGCATTCAGCTTAGGTACAATCTGCTTCCTGATGGCATGACTCAGGTTGGTAGGTTGAGGCAGCCAAAAGTGATAAAAAGCCATTAGAGGTGGGGTGGCAAGATGCTAAAAAGAAAAATGCCTCATGGGACATTACATCTTAATATTATTAACTGTCCTGTCAGACATTAAGAAGTGATTAAAAAAATACAAATCCCTAATTTTGACTCTAAATACCTTAAGAACAATTAGCGTAGAAATTAAAAAAAAAAAAATTTAAAAAAATCGACTGCATGATAATAAACATGTACACAACCTATTTAATAAAAAAGTCATGGAGACATTTTGCTTCATAAAAAGATCTCTGGAATTCAAAGACTTATCTTTAATTGAATAAAAACTCCTTAAAAAAATCTCTTCTGATCCTGGAAAACATGGCTATGGCAAAGATAGTTATGCGTGGCGCACTTCGAAGTTATGCAAATCCTAAAGAGGAAATAATATTAATCCCCAGATTCTACATATTCTTCACTAATCATTTCTTATGCACACTCAAAATTCAGAAAGAAACCCAACCTAACAGATTTTTTTTACATGAGTCTAAAAATTCACAGATCTTCATGGAATAAATAATACAGGGAGATGCAACCAAAAGATGAAAGTCAACTTGAAAATGAAAGTAAATTCACTGAATGGATGACATCTCATCCCTGACCCTGGATTTTATACAACAACCACGTACCAAAGTTGTCACATCAGTTGTCTCATGGTAGTTGCTCTCAGACATTTTGTAGCTGAGCCGCAATGATCGGCTCTCCTCCTACCTCACCAGGTCACTGCCTCTGCCTTAACCCACCCACCCACCCTGCGGCCATCTCACTGCCCCCCTGCCAAGGTACCTTGTCATGTCAGCCAAAAATAGAGTTGTATATACTACAACTGAGTACTAGATGAAATCCCTCTGCCTGGAACTGGAGCAAAGTCATCCCCTTCTAAAATGGAACTAGCCTGTGTTGGCTTTCCCTAGCTCTATGCCCATCTAAACCTTCAATGTCAAAAAACTGTGGGTTTGGAAATGGGAATAACCAGAATGAGCACATCTTAAGAGGTGGCACTGTATATTATTTATGGACTGCATTGTAGTCATACTTTTGTCTAATTATTTGTGGCAAGATTGGTAAAGAGAGGTAACTGCCCAGAAGGGCTATAAAGGATCGAGGTTTAAAAATCATCACTCAGAAGTAAGTGAAGTTGATCGGCTACACACCTCTTATTTCTCTTACAGGTAGACAAAATGACTGGCTGATAAATCAGTAGCTACACATGCAGTAGTCTGCTTTGGAGGTGACAAATATAGGGATTACTGTTACCAAGATGCTAAAAGAACAAGAAAGCAGTTTTCTGGCTAGACAAAACTTTGAAGAAAATAATTCCTGTACTGAACACAAAATGTTTGAAACACACAATTAAGGAATTTTGTATCATGCATTTGAGGCTATAAAACTAGCTGCAGCAGAAGGCATGGAAAATAAAGCTACTAAGCAAAAGCTGCTCCTGAGTTTATTTTAATTATTGTGATTAAACTTAGAGAAGAACATCAGAGTTGCTGTGAGGGGACATATCTATACTGCTGACATAGCTTATAGCAATACAGTACCAGACAACAGTGTTTTTTAAATAATCTTAACAGAACAGAAAGTTACATAATAAACTGAAACTTGAAATATTAGGTGTCCACAGACAAGCTGTTCATTAGTCATAAAGCACGAAAGTTCTGAAACAATGGTGTTGAGATTCCAAGTTTCCGTAAATATCTTCTTGGGTTTTTGTTTGGTTGTTTTTTGTGGTTTGGTTTTGGTTTTTGTTTCGGTGTTGTTTTCTTTTTTCTTTTTTTTCTTTTTTTTTTTTTTTAATGAGCAACATTTTATAATGTAGAAATTATGGTAGAGATAAATAATTCAGAAAAATATAACAACACACCATATTAGTTAATGTTTAATCTACTTGTAGATGTTTAATCTACAAGTCAGCAAGCATTTGCATAGAGGCAAAGGTAGCATGGGGCTGGATTTTGAGTAGTATGCAGCAGTCATGCTCCTGGGAATCACAGGATCATCAGAGGAAGGTGAGACAGGTTAACTAGTGATACCTAACTTCTGGCCTCTGCTGAGCTGTGGACTCAGTGGGAGCTGCTGCTTCACATCTTGGCAAAATCCTGTTGATGAGCAGCCCCTCACTGCTTTCAGAGGCAGCACCTTCTGGAGCCCACTGAGTTTCTCCTAGTGGATTTAACTGGCAACTGGGCACCATTTAAAATAAAAGAGCTCAGAATAAATTAATCATATACCAATTTCAAACCAACTAGGATTTTGAGAATTTTGATGAGTATTATCTTTGTTGATATGAAGAATGTCTATTTCAGCAAAATGGGTTTAATACACAAAGTGAAGTTCAATGGAGATAAAAATGGAAATTTCATCTGTATTACAAAAGTGAAAAGCTACCAATTTTAGTTAACAAATTTCTTGGTTTTAAGAACAGACTATGTCAAGGGTATGGAGTATTGTAAAATGAACATACACAGGTTTGGGTTTGACCTACATTGCCATTTTGACAAAAGATACCATGGAGTCTGAATCCTGATTTTTAATTCTCTTAATATAGATGCTTTCTTGTTTACTTTGTAGTTTTCTTTCTCTTCTACAATGGAAGGAAAACATTAAGGCTTTGGCTTGAGGGACCACCAAGAGATATCCAAAGCCATAATTTCACAGATACCAAATTTGTACAAAAGGGCATTGCTTGCTGCTGTTCACCTCCCTTCTGTCTACCATAAGCATTTCTATGGCCGTATAGTGAATTGAATAGGAAAATTATCTGAGTTTTTAGTTCTCCAATCTAGTCTGTTGTAGGGCAACACAAATGGTTGTGGTAACCTAGGGGAAAGGGAAGGGCACGGCCTCTTTCACTTACATTGCCAGCTTATGGCAGTTAAATATGTTTGCGAAACTGTGGCCTAATTTAGACCTTCTACTTGACAATTAGTAAGGATGAGACACTTTCAGAGATGTCAGCTGTCAGAAGTGCTACTGAAACAAAAATCACAGTGAGTCACCAGCACCAGATCTTACTCACCAAAGAGTTCTCAAGAATTTTAAGGAGGGAAAGAGAAAGCCACAGATACATAAAATATACCCACTTAAATGGAATGATGATTGTATGATAACCAGCTTTATAAAAGTTATGACTGTCAGTATTACTCATACTATATTCACACTGAATCAGGAGATTCAAGATTAATGCATTAGATTTCAAGGAAGGAAACTGGAATACTGGAAAATAATTTGATGTAAGTCTATAAAATAAGAGAATAATTTTGCACTGATAATATGCAAAGAATGACATTTTCTTCCTAAATCACTCAACTTCAGGAAAATTCACTTATTTGCTAAGATCTGACCCGAACTTCTCTGTGTTCCATTCACTGTCTAGCAGCTGTGTTAATAAGTCTCTTATATAAACTCTGAACATGAAAAGTACCTAACAGCACTATAACAAACTCTTTCCAAAAACACTTTCACAAGACTTTCCCAGAATGCCTTTCACACCCACGTTGTGAAGGAACTGATAAACTGACAGTGTATCCTAGCAGATTTCTCAGCCACTTACAATGTTCTTCAATTATATTGGAATATAAATGTCCCCATGTTTTTAATCTGCTTTGAAATGCCTGAACAATTCTGGAGTTTCTAAAAGTACTAGGGTATTTAGCACTGATAAAACCAATGAGGTGGCCCAACTCCTCTCCTAGGTAAGAACAACTAAGATTAGGAAAAAGCAGTGATATGAGATGCTAACTGAAGTACACTGCGCTGTGATAATAATGATTAATCATGATGTGTCAGTGTAATTGACAGTAATAGATCTCGATTATTTTAGACAAATTTGCACTTATCCCTTAATACATAAACTGAGCAGCTGCAGCCAGAAACTCTTGAGCATGTATGTTTTATAAATACAAAGAAAGCTGTGCAACTGCTCAATACCCCTTAACCGAAAGAATCCCCTCACTGAAATCAAGTTGAAAAATTTTCATGTTTTCAGTGGACTCATGACTTTATTACATCATTTTTCTTAATGCTAAACTAAAGAGTGGATTGCCTATAATACTAGTCATAAACCAGTTCAGCTGATTCAGTCTTTGACAGTCTGGAACAGAAGTTACTGCCCAGCTTCATTTTGTTCCTTTCCTTTGTGTTTATGCCTACTCTGCCCACCTCCCTGTGAGCTTTCTGAACAGAGTTACTTCTCCTCTTCCTTTCTATCTCTTGCCTTTTTTCCCTCACCTCACACCCTGATAAACAGTAAAGAGCAGAGAACTGTGATGGAGAAACTCCGCCTCATCCACAACAGAGTTTGCCAGTTCTGCACTCAAGGCTTTCACCACAGTGTGCAGGGTGGAGGAGTGACTTGTTAACTGTCGTGCTTTCACAAACAGATCTATTGAAGGGTTAAGATGCTCTGCTCTTGTTTGTGGTGTGCTGAAAGATGGAATTTTCTACCTGCTCAGTAACTACCATGACTTATCCAGTGCCTGTGCAATGAACAGGCTGGGAAGAATCAGAAAGCAATAGGTTGGTCAGCCTCTCATCCAGGGAATCAGCTAAATCTTAGATTAGCTTGCTAACACATTTGGTAGCTTTTTGGCATTAAAGGTGCCTCAAGGTTTTTCACCACCCGAATGGCCAGCAGCTGGTGATCTCCAAGGAAGGTTTTCCAGAGCAGTATCTCAGCTGTGCTCAGAAAGACTAGAAATTTAGATTGGGCTCTGCCAGATTCTACTTTTAAAATTTTTTTAAATATACTTAGTGCTGTATAGGTTAGCAAGATTTTAGAAAAGTCATGAGGCACCATGAGAAAACTTTTAAAGTGTTAGAGAAACTCATAGCTGAAATTACCCTGACATTTAACTATACTCTTGAAACTGTTGAGAAAATGCAGTCAAACCTAAAGAAACTCTCACAAGTTTATGAATAAACCAGGTATTTTCTAAAAGTCCTTATCACTTTTATCAGATGGAACATGTTTTAAAAGGATAGAACCAACTTATCTATATGAAAAAAAAAAATAAGTACAAGCAGAAAGTAAGTGGATTATCAGTCTTTAAGTATGAACTATTATCTGCTTCTGCTTACAGTTAATCAGGACATTTTAAGGTAGCATTTTTGCCATATTTCAAAGTTTTTTAATATCACTTCTAGAGTGTCTTCTGTCCCCATGAGGGACGGCTGAGTACTGTGCATCTGCTTTTCGAAGCATACATACAAAAATCTATAGGTTTATGTGGAATACAATTACCTATAAAACCTAAAAGACCTCAACTTGTCTCTAATTTATTTTTCTAAAAAACAATGTCTTTTTTCTTCATGCTTTAACATTTATTCTAATTGCTGCTGAAGTCTATTTGCTAATGAGGTTACCTACCACCATTTGCTGGTGCTGTCCTATGTGAAATAACTGCTACAGCTGATCCAATTACTCTTCAGCTCCACTGTTTGAACCATCTGCTGCAATAGATCGATTTGCGGTCTTCCTGCTCGAAAGGCAACTCTTCTCTCTTCCAGACTGAGAATAGAGCAGGAAGGAGAAGGAAAAGAGATGGAGACTGCATTATACTCTACTAGATCTGCCTTAAAGTCAGAAGGGAAAAGAACCTATGTCTAGAGAAACAGGTGTAGGCTCTTAGATGTGGCATTATAGGTAAACGTATTGAGCCCTTCATATCAAATGGGTGCTACATGAATTTTGAAGCTGTTAAAATTTTTTTCAACTGTTAGACATGCAACTCAAAAGTTCAGTAATTCTTTACCTGTGGAGAGGAGTAGTATCAGAATTGAGGAATATAGAGAACTTATATAATTTAATCCATTGTTTGGTTCAATTACAGTTGGCCTTCTAATATATCTTTTCACTGGACTTGATAACCTAAAACCAAAACTTGGGGACGAAGAAGGAATTTGGGCATCTGCAATAGGATTTGAGATGCAGCATGCTATGGTATACCAACTCTCACTTTCTCCAAAAACAGACTACTTATTGGGCATTTGAACAAATAGTGCTATACCTTGTTTGAATTGCTTGTTCAACCAAAGGGACATGCATGTCAAATGCATCTCACCTACACAAATAGAAACTTAAGAGGAGAAGTCTGTGAGAAAATTCATACTGAGAATGACAGACTTCAGATCAAATTCTTACACAGGACCTGATGACTACTTTTGTTTTTTGTTTTGGGATGTTAAAATACCTTAAAATATTTCTTTTACTGTTCTTTTGAACCTTACACCACCTATGCACATCTGCTGCCCTTGCCTTTATAGACAAAGCACTTCCATAAAAGTGAATATGAATTCTGAACTTTTAAACTTTGTTATATGAGTAGACCTGAGCCTCGTAAGAAGTTTTAATATTCACTTGTGTTCAAGCATCTCCATTTCTCCTGGGCTTTAATCAGGTGGTTGTCCTCTGAAAAATTCTATTCTCTGAGATAAGGGAGAGAAATAAGAAGTCAACAGATTGTATTTTAACATTTTTCCAGTTTTTACTTTTTGTCCTTTTTAGAAAAAACCAAGTTTTTACATATTCTTTCTCTAGATTTATTATGAATGCATAGAGATCAGGTCCTCAAAAATATCTCAATATAGTTGCTATTTGAGCTCTCTAACTAATCAAACCTTAGACCTGTCTTCCCAGGCCTCAGGGGAAACTTTTTGAAACACTCGGACATTTCCAGTACCTATGAAATCACTGTCAATGATAAAATGTAAAAGTGAGGAAACTAGGCAAGACAGTAGAACCAGGCTGTATGCATAATCCAGTATCTAACTAATGGGATGACAACACACAAATTGTCTTAGTCTTGACCATCACAGACAGCACATGTCAAAATCAACTGCTGGTGCAAGCTGACATACTTTAATATTAAAGAAACATTATCAAAACAAATATTAGCAAAATGACAATGATATCTAAAAGCAATAAACACCTCTTTTCAGTATGCGGCAGGTAATTCTATCCCCTGAAAAGTTACTGGTAAAGATTTTGAAAAGAGCCATTGATAAAAAAAATGAAATCCATTATCTAAGAAATCTTAATTTTGAAAGAGTCCCAATCGTCAGTTGTTGAAACAATAACAGTGACAACTGTAGATATTAGAAAAAGCACAGTACAGCTTCTGTACACTTTACCTGTCTATTTATTTTAGTAAGAGGCAGTTCTAAAATACTGCCTTAGAAAGCTGGGTCTCATGTACTTGAAGTAATTGCTTTCATTTCTCCTCTTATATTGTCAGAGAATTGACAATAAATCAAGAAAGTACACTGAAATCAAGCTATTAGAGATGCTGTATTTTATGCAGTAAACCTATGGATTTTAATGATTTATAATCTTGCAGAAATCCTCACTTTATATACATGAACAGAAAGCTTTCAACTGGGGTTATTTTTTTGCTTTACAGTAATGTTGGTAAGCTAAAACCAATACATTCTCCCAATATTTAGCAGTTCTCAATGAAATTTGTTTTTAAATTTCTATTAGTTACTCACAGAATAGGCATAGTATTATTGTTAATTAATCTGGGTTATCATGCCAATGACATGGCAATCTAACCTTGATAGTCCAGGTGTAGTCTAATTTATTCTTGACTAATTGCCAAGGGACTTGATAGCAGTTAGAAGGGCTTATTTACATTCTTTTCATACAGAAAGATCCATTAAATATTATTAATGCTTGTGCTATTTCACTAAAATTATGCCATTTCCAATAGCTGGCTTTTCCAATATGCCAACTGCTGTCTTCCAACAATTCCAACTATGAACAGAAAAAGCAATATATTGATAAACTATAGACATTAATAATCACACATAATATTAAACAAATGAATTATAGTGATATATATTATCACTGTAGTGATATATATTTTTTTTTTCTGCACCCAAGGTTAAACATAACTGCCCCGGTGGCAGTGGGGCAGTTTCTCTCCTGCCCCACTCTAAGCAAGCACCTGCATGGTGCCTAGTTGCTGGCTGGGCTTAAACCACGACAGTGACTTATGTTTAACCTTAGGTGCAGAAAAAAATGCCACAAAAAGGGGTTTGAGATTAACTTTTTGTAATTAGAGAGACATTTATATTCATTATTTGACTCTGAAGTCCTTCCTGTCCATTCTTCTACATGCATGTCTTCCTTCCAGGGCCTTGAACCCCAGGGGTTACACAATACAACATTTTTATATATAAATAACATTTCAGAGACTTCTGTATGCTCTTGCATACACATCTAATGCGATCCTCTTAAATTCATTTTTTAAAGTCTTCTCCCTCCACAATTTACCTTGAGCTTATAAATCTTACTTATCTTTAGTGAAATAATAATGCTAAATCTGTAACCTCTTCTATGTGTTTTACATCAAAGATGAGCAGTAACGGCAGATGTTGCGAGTCTTTGGCACAGCTGTCTTGAGAAAAATTAACGTCCTTCCCCAATATTGTACTTTTGAAGGCATGTCTTGTACTCTTCCTTAGACAAGGCAATAAGGAAGCAACCCTTTTACCATAAGGTAAACACTGAGAGTCATTTTATTTAGACTACAGAGCTAGAAGAGAGAAAGTAGAAATATTTCTCTTTTAGGAAGTCTGTAACTGGAAAACAGTTAAGTCAGTATGGGTTTGATGTAAATTCTATGGAAAGCTGTTGTACAAGGCCTATTGTTTTCGGTAGTTTTCAATCTGGATCTAATGTTAGAAGTGGATATACTGAGAAATTAGTTTTCTAGGTGTAATTGAAAAGAGATGGCTATTGCTGTCGCCGACATGGCATACTATGGGTACTACTTACCTGTTCTTCCTTGAGACTTCCACAAATATACTTCCATAAGAACAATGGCAAAAATGGAGTCAGAGCTTGTAGGCTAAATGCAACTCTGAAGAATGTATTTTTTTTTTTACACTGTCTATATGGGGGGATACTGAGGAAACCTTTCAGATTCAGCTTCTTTGACTTAACAGCCCAGAAATTTTTAAAAGCTAAGAAATTGCACAACAGAGGTTTTTGGACACTATTATTGACAAGGCTAGGAAGGCCTGCAAACTCAACCTTTCCTTGTCCTTCAGAGAGGAAAAACTATTTTGTTTTACTTCATGATGAATTTTTGAAAGGAGTTCATTCATACCACTTCAGTCTGAACTGTCGTGTGAAATCTTCATGTCATGCAAAGGAATTGATAGTGGAACAAGGAAAGAAAGCTGGCGTGCAAGTAGGTACCACGTAATATGGAAAAGTTGAGCCTGCATGCCCTCCTATTACACCCTTTCCCCTTTTCTTTTTCTTAAGAAAACTGAGGAGATTTTTAGACTCTAAAATTATTAAAGAAGTTTATATAATAATAGACATGAATAAATAGGGTACATACACATAAATACGTTTTGGATATTAACAGATGTGTAAAGTATTTTTGGATCCAAGGTTTCAGTATGAAGTTTTCTCTCTGATCACAGAAGCAAAACAGATTCACTTGTGCCAAGACAACCATTTCTAATCGTACCCTGCTGCAAATTTTTCTCACTTTCATGTTCTTTGGTACAGTATTTTAGTTTTAGAGTGCATCAACTTCCAATTAACTTCTGCAAAGTATTTTATATTAATAACCTTTCAGTAATATCTGCACTGTAATTTCCTTTCCTGTCTTCAGTTCTCCTATGTACCTTTTGAAATTTCCTGTGTTTGAAGCTCTCCTTATATGGGGTAGAATTCAATTGTGAAATAAAGGTTTTAATCCTAAAACACAAGTAGAAAAGTCACGTTAACATTTTATTATGTTTTCTCCGTATCTGCCACTGGTTACCATCCTTTCAACACAAACATTCTCACTTCCATGTTCTTTTAATTTTCATACAAAAGTAATGAAATTCTAAAAGATTGTTGCAACATAGCAGGTAAATGAAATTTCAAGTAAATGCTTTTCAAATAAATGAGAGAGGAAGAGCAGTAAAGCTGGTGAGTTCACAGTGCTCTTGAGCATCACTCCCAAAATATTTTTTTTTCTTGGATGCACATGCACCTCCAGACAGAGGCTACCAGGAGCCTGCATTTATCTGCCCACCTATTTGTCCCCACATAAATCACATCCAGTTTCCAATCTTACACAGTTAAAGTGTGAGCAGCTGCTTTCCATCTATATAAATAAACATACTAGTATTTGCAGCAATGCTGCATGAACCTTTATACATCACATTTAATGGCCATCAAGAAGTTAAGACGAGAAAGGTTACAGGGATTCACAATGCCTATAATTAGAGAGAGCATTTTACCTTTTTGCCTGCCTGAGACCATGAACATCGCTGGCATAGTCCAGTTTGCCTTATGTAGTGGATGCAGATGCAGTTTTTACTGAACATTATATACAGATATTTATGCAAGTATTGCTGCAGAATATGGGCATAAAGCTACTGTATAGTTTGGCAATCAAAAAGTACCGCATGACAGGGGTTGCTATGGTATCTGCAAGCATGACATTTTTATAAAGCAATACAGCATGTAATTCTCTGACCATTTTTGAACATGAATGTTACAGATACTTACTACTTTGAAAATGAAAACAGCTTATTGCATTCTGTTTCAGATATACATTTTCTGAAAAACATTGTGGGTTTTTTTAATCAGCTGTCAGATTCTACAAAGATTATTATCAAGATTGCTGTTAACATAACATGCTTTTAAAACAATAGAAAATGCAAGTGCAGAGCATGTCTGGCACTGCTGGTTTTGATTGTTGTAAATTGTTTGTGAAGTGTCATTCCTTATTTTCATCAAAAGCTTTTCTTGCAGCAGAGATCATGTGTGCTTCAGCATGCAATTTTCCCCTTCTGGAGGGATGACAATGTGCCGCAGTTTACTTTGCTTGGGTTACACTGCAGTCCCTGCAGTATCATCGTTTTTTTTTTTTTTTTAAAGGCAAGCACTAGGATATGTCTGTTTCACTGTGCAACAGCTCCCACTGATCAGCAAGGAAAAATAAAATATGCTAAGTAACAGAGACTGCATGCTGTATCACAGACAAAACCTAGCTGTGCTCAGAGGAAGAGATGGGTACCATCCCCCACTGAAAATGATGTTGCTAATGCAGAGGTTTGTGAGCCATTAAATATTCCTGCACTGCAGATATTTCAGATTATTTCTCCTAATGCATTATAAAGCTAGATAAGCCTTTCTGAATACATACTGTAAGAACAAGTATCGTAAGAATTTTCTATGTCCAAAAAAACCCATTGCATTTTTAATATTACTTCATGTTATTTATGACTGTTTGCCATGAAAATTAGACAGATACTTTCATATGTGATTCTTTTAGAAGGTTGGGGCTCTTTCATCGGTGCACCATGGGATTAAATGAATAATGCCTATTAATGAAAGTAAAGCTAAAGCTATCTGTGGAATTCCCCAGTGCATCAACACCCTTCAACTATATTTTAGTAAGCTCAGATAAATGTGGCAGTTCTTAAGCAATGTGGTGTCAGGTCTGGATACAGGGCCACATGCCCTACAGGGTACAGAACCTAAATCCAAAACCTGCTGGTCCAGTCACAGAAGCATTACCAACAAAGCTATCTTTACACAACAAGCCGAATTATCATATTGTAGCTTCATTAGTTCACTAGAACAAAACAAGTATAAAATCTATAAATTCTCTGGAAAACTATAAGCTGTCCCCTCTGCCTGTGACTGCAATTTGTATTTTCTTGATCCCTTCTGCTGCTGAAGACCCAGGCACAGCACCACGGTCACCTGGCAGTTGGTTGTGCCCTCTTCTGGATGCAGTCAGGCTTAACAATTTATTATCAATCCTGTGCTGCTGACAGCCAGAGAGATACTCTTTTACTGAATCTGATGTATTTATGGTACTCAGCAACATACATTTCTGCTTAAAAATAATACAGACAACCCCCAGAACATATTTTAGGTCTCTTTACAAACAAAAAGCAAATGAGCAATATCCTACCTCTTCCCCGTGCCATCTTTCCCTTTTATATTTTTACAATACCAGTAATTTTTTACACTGGATGCTGGACAAATCTTCTCCATAGAATTGAAACAGAGTTTTGTTATGGAGTCGAGCAAGGCCAAGATTTAAAAAACCTCAGAACTTTTTCCCTTTTATGTCCTAATATAGGTGTTGGTTGGTTGGTTGGTTTTTTGGTGACAGGGGTGGGGGGTTGATGGCACCTTCATAAAATAAAATACACTTACATTCCTGGGTGGGTAAGAGAGAGTAAAGAAAGCTCATTTCTGAGAATATTTTAAAGGAGCCTTTCTTATTAATTTTTCATTCTCTGTGAACTAGGACAGTAGGAGAGTGCAGTGTCCTCCTGTTCTAGGAATTTTGCTTAATGCTTTGCATACTGATATATGACTGACCCATTACGCTGAAACATCTGTCTTATATCAACATAAAACATAAATACATTTTATACCTGCAGGTTAAGGAGGAAGACTGCAAGTCAACCGTCTTCCATCAAGGCAAATAACTTCCAGGGCTACTGGAATAGTTTCAAAGATATATAAAAGGATACAAGTTTATTCAAATATATACACTTGAAATCTGCAAATGTACTACTCTTTTTGCAACAGACCAAAAAGTTTAGAATTTGAGTCAACAAAAATGGAGAGTGACTTCAGTTGGATTAAGTTTCAATAAACATAACTTTAACAATGATAGACATTTTATAGGGTAAAATGATTTTATAAATTACCTCACATACCTCTGCACACTATAAAATTTGTAGAAAATTATTACATACACATTTCATGCTTATACCACATAGAATTTTAAAGTTAACTATGTACCTGTCCAGCACTGACTTAAAACAATTTTGTTCTTTAAACAGCAATTCAAGAGTATGACCAAGATTTTTTACAGCATTTACATTATTACTTTGTGTAATTACTGTTAGCAACTAAGACAGTAAAACAATAACTACTCTGGATTAAAAAAAAAGAAATTTTAATTCAAATCAGATACAGTTACTAAAAACATACACGTTGTCCTTCAAAGCACAGCATAGTTGAGGGTTTTTTCCTATTAGCTGTATTAGCTGTACAGCAGCTACTCTTCACAACAGAAATGAGAATGGGAAAAAATGCATTAATTACCCCATGCACAGGTTCACCTGCACACACCCTGCCCCATATCCTGCCACCTGTATGTAGTAACCTCTTGCCAGGGACCATGCCTGTTAGGCTCTGTAAAGGCATCAGTTGCCTGAAGACAGCAGTGGGATGGCCATCAACAGCTCTAACAGGTCTTTTTCCCTTCTCTTGGCAAGCGTGGATTTCTTGAGGGGGAATGGGATTGAAGTGACTCTGTTATCCCCCTGCGGGGCTATTTCGGTGACAGATCTCAGACCACCCACCCCAGGGTGAGCAGTGTCTGCTGGATCCGCTGCTCAGCAAGAATGTGGAGACATCCTCCACTGGACTTGGCCACCAGAGGACACCACTGGAGCTGTAAAAATCTGACAAAAAGCCACATTGTTGGAATGGGATTCTTTTCTGAATTCTAGAAAAACTTCTCTGGTCAGGACAACATAGGCATTTCATCTAGATGGTGACAAGTTGGTACTGATCTAAGTCATAAAACAACATGTGATCTAGATGTCTAAAACACATTGCCTCATTGCTAAAGTGGTTCCCCCTTAATTTCACCAACTATTACTTGTTAACATGTATAAACTTCATACAATAAAAACACGAAGACTAAAACAAGTACATAAAAAGGTCATCTTTATTGTTTTGGGTTGTTAGCAATGTAGTTATTTTTGGTAGAACAACTTCCTGCATGCAGTTCATCAGTACGCTATGAGCCAATAGTTTCTATAAAAGCAGGAGCCCATCTATATTCTAGTTCTTGTGTAAGAAATGCAAGGTATTCCACTGTCCACTGCACAAGTTCACTATTCATTCTCATGAAGAAAGATGTTGAACAACAAATTATATTTAAAGCGCTTCTACTGTGGTATGAATCAACAAGAAAAGCAGACAGTGCGAGACTAACACTGGGGAAAAGCAATGTTTCTATGACTAAGATCACCCTGAAAATTGACAGACAGGATTATAATTTCAAAAGAAACCTTTCTATCTTGTTTCACATACAAAGACCTACCTACTGATCCAAAAAAGAACTGTACTGTCCATTTCTTTTAAAATTATTCCTTATTACAATATGCAATTACCAATTCACATTGTATCTTAGGTTTCCCAACAGTAAAGTGTCACAGATAGACAGCAGTAAAAATTACTAGCAACATGAAGATATGTGTAGTTTCTTGTAATAAGTATAAAATGTTATAAAATAAAACTATTTTCAAAATAACAAGAATAGATCAATAGATATATATTATAAAAGTTTTTTTTCTAGCCCCAATATATTTGTCCTGTGTAGTCTGGTTATTTACTGCATATTTGCTGATTACAAAACTCAAACAAAATAAAATCTATAATGGCAGCAAACTATTGCTTACTGGTATGAGGAATGATGGTCTCATCGAACAGTTTTTTTTCTTTTTACCACTCACATGCCTTCCCATCTTAGATTTTAATAGCTGTAGGATAATAGCAGCAAGCATGCATCAGTTAAAGCTTCCCAATTATTTGCAGTATTACAGAATATATCATATTATGTGTTGAAATGTTATAAGCTACACTTACTAGGGTATATATGTGATGCAATAAATACAGTACTTAGGTCACTGTCTCTTTGTTCAAACAAGTATCACTGTGTAAAACAATTGATTAAATACCAGAGGATATTTTACTTACATATATAGTGTCAGCCTTGATGATAAAAAAAGTAATCTAAATCACAATGCAGGATAAAGCTGATTTAAATACATCCTTTCAGTCATCTCAGTTTTCTACAGAAGATTGCATTACATACAGGGGAAACCTGACTAAAGTACCATGGGGGGGTCAAAACCACCTCTGATGTATGTATTTTGTGTTGCTGGCATGACCCATCCTTCCACAGTATGGAAACTTAAATCTGAGGTATACATTAAGGTAGTATTTGTCCCCAAAGGTATTTTGCTATCAATTTATACCTGTAGCTTTGATTATTGTCCTAAGTGGGATATATTCATATGAAGTAAGAAGTTTAGAAACAGACTTTGTAATGAAGTATGGAAGCTACTCATGAAATTACAGGGTCTACAGTTAAAAAAAGAAAAAAGACTACCACTTTTTTTATTTCAGTAATTCCCTGTAGGCACAATTTGGCATTTGTAGCAGTACGTGAATTAAAGCAAATGAGATCATGAAAAAAATTGACACACATAGAACATACATAGGAGATGAAATGTACACAGTGCATACACTTATTCCACAAAAATACAGACTTACTACGACTGGTAATTTTGCACTCCGTTAAGGGTTCCTACAGTCCAAGTAGAAATCTTGTGTCTCCTCTCCATTAGTGCCAGCTGATGATAAAAACTATGCTTCTGCAAGGTTGCTTCCCTGTTACAGACTGAGACTTTGCTAGTGAAGGGTCATTATCTTGGTATAGGCACTGACTGTAGCAGCGGGTAAATATGTAAAAACTTGTCATTTTGGCGTAGTCTTCCAATAAGAGTGCTATTGATAGAAACGTCATCTTCTCAGGCTTGTGAACATTCATCATGGACAACCTCTTTATCTTTTACTTTTTATTTCCTTTTCTGTCTTTCCCCTTGTCTTTCTGATTTATCATCATCATATTTTTCTTTTTCTTGTTTTGTTACACTGTCATAAGAAGGTGGATATGTGGTGGATGAAGACATATCTATTTTCTCTGGAGGTGAGTTTTCACTTAGCTTACCAATAATCATATCTTTTTTGATAAGCAGATCAACCCCATCTTTCCGATACATAAACAAAAGTTTCTTTACTGACTGTCTTAAAAGATAACGTCTATAAGCACGCTGAATGATAGTAGCGGACACTTCCTCCTGTTTTCGTTTTAACGTAGTTGTAATTGGTTCATAGGAGACTTTTGAAGGATTGGCTGCCATAAAACGTTCTTCCATCTGTATTCTGAGGGCATCCATCTCGTCACTTTCCCCCAAAACACGCTTTGTGAAAGCAAACAAGATGTCAAGGCAGTGAATTCTGTCACCGCTTACCATAGGTAGATCCATTGCAATAAGTTGAATTGTGTTTGGTTTTGGTATATTAAGAGGAGGATCCAGAGAAGCTGCAAAATCAGATAGTTTACTGTATTCTATGAATTGTGTTGCATCTGGATCATACTTTTCCCAGACTTCATAGAACATCTCAAAGTCATCCTCACTCAAGGGTTCAGCGCTTTCTTCAGTAGCAACACCAAAGTTCTCCAAAATCACAGCAATGTACATGTTCACCACTACCAGAAATGATATGATAATGTAGCTGACAAAGAAGAAGATCCCAACGGAAGGGTTGCCGCAGTCGCCTTTAACGGAGCTCCCCGGATGATCTTTATGGGGATCACAGTCTGGCTCCCCACTGTTAAGAATTGGGTCTAACAAACCATCCCAGCCAGCAGATGTGGTAATTTGAAATAGGCAGATCATGCTGTTGCCAAAAGTTTCGAAGTTGAACATGTCATCTATACCAGCTTCCTGCTTAACATAGGCAAAGTTGGACATGCCAAATATCGCATAGATAAACATGACCAGGAACAGCAGCAGACCAATGTTGAACAAAGCAGGAAGAGACATCATCAAAGCAAAAAGCAGAGTGCGGATTCCCTTAGCGCCTTTAATGAGACGCAGGATTCGACCGATTCTGGCAAGTCGTACAACTCTGAACAAAGTGGGGGACACAAAGTACTTTTCAATCACCTTAGCTAGAAACATACCTGTAAAACATAAAAATAAAATTAAAAGGGTAACATTTTATCACAGATTAGATTTTCTACAACAAAGTATAAATAAAGAACATCTCTACCTGTAGAATTAGTGGAAATTATAATTGGAGATAAATTTTATCTGCTACGGGTAATTTAAACTTTTTTTCCAGCACTCTTAGAAAGAGTATTAAAATTAATATAGAATTATTAGAAAGTTACTATTCTAAAGTATGCTTTTCATTTCCTAAATAATCAGGAGACATTCAGTATTTCCACTGATCTGTAAAACTTGACAGAGATAAAGCATTTAATACATGTCTTACTATATTTCATTTTGAATATAAGAATTTCTTACCTACTATTGAAAGAATAACAACCACAAAATCAAAAATATTCCAGCCAACGGTGAAGTAATAATAACGGAGTGAGAACAGTTTGAGGACACATTCTCCAGTGAAAAGAACAACAAAGACCAAGTTAATCCAGTATAAAATATTTTGCATCAGTTCACCCTGGCCATCTGTTTCTATCATCATGGTGACCATGTTAAGACAGATGAGAACCATAATAGTGATGTCAAATGCTTGCTTTGTTACAATATCAAATACCAGACCTTGCAATTTGTTCTGAGGGGAGAAAAAAGAAAAGGTGGTATTATCTTGCACATAATGAACATCCTTTTCCTCTCTTCATTTCCTTCTTCCTCCCCCCAAAATATACAACCAAGCAAAAGGCTGAAAAATCTAAGAAAAGCACTGTTCAGTAACTTCTTTATTTGCCAGCTCTAAGTTTTCCCCTCAAAACCCAACAGGCTTCTATTTCTTCAGATTCTTTGATTTGCTACTTCCTCAGGCATAAAAAATGTGAGAGATTTTCTCCTGCAGAACAGAAATATGTATATGTTTCAATTCAGAATGAAGGGCTAACTTGACTTAGGCCTAAACCATTTTAGAGTTGAGAAAAATTTTTTGATAGTTAATGTACTGCTGCGATTTCTTCCCAAATGTATATGATACAAGAATAGGACACATTCTTACCGCTGGTCTAGGTATAGGTTTTTGTGGTTTCTTGGATCCCAGCTTCTTCATTGCATTGTAATATTTCTTTTGTTCTTCTGTCATGAAAATGTCTTGACCTCCAAGGTAAAATAATAAAACCAGAACAGATTACAGCCAAGCCTTATAATCCATTAATTCACAGCACTGCAGAACATGGTTTTTATGAACCACGTATTCATTCTTATACATTGTTACCAAAACCAAAATATAGTAATTATATCAAAGATTGTTAAAATATCTGGCAAGTCTTGATGGAAAAATAAAAAAATTAAGGAACAGAAAAAACCTCTAGGACTTCTATCTATTTGTTATTAAAAAAAAATACATACCTGATTAATTCAATTAAATACGTACAAAAAAACCCTTGTAAAAAATACACATTCCATAGATACTTATAAATCTAACATCATAAACTCCACACTGTAAATCAATTGACCAGAAATAGAAAAGCTTCAAAGGTAGAAAGATTCACCAAGAGCTGATACACCTTCAGGGAAACTGTATGAGGAAAAAGAAATTACTGATGTGACTTTTCAGGATGCACATTTTATCTTTTCAGTATGGATATCTCAGTTCAGATGGTTTTTTTGCCACAGTAGTATTTCCACAGTGTATGTGAGGGTTGATCCCCCTACATTGTACAGAGATCATCAGAAGCATGGGCTTACTCTGAGGTTTCTTGCCTGAATAAGAGGACAGCAGTCTGAGTAAAAGAGTATCTAGACCGGTATGTGTAATAAACATACGGAAACACTTGTCAGGAATACAATTTCTGTTGACAAGTAACCTCCTTTTTTTCTTTAATGCATTTGTTTGCATGTACATTCCAGGTATGCGTGATGCCAAAGCAGTGGCACTTGGAAATGGATTTCAGAGTCACAGGTGATTCTGTGACTTTGTCAAATGAAGTATCGATCTTACTGAGAAAGTAATGATGAATCCAGATGAAGATGTGCTTGAGTCTTTCAGTGGTGGTTACATATAGACATGAACTTTTAGAATTCAAAAGAGATCCTGTTTAGCATGCTCTCGTAATAAGCCAAATATTGAAGTAAAATTCAGTTCTTAGAGAGTAAGGGTTTTGGAAGAAAAACAAGAAATTAATTTGTTGATTATGGTGGAAATGTGATGTGACTCTGTCAGGAGATTTAACCCAGTGGGAAATAAAAATAAAAAAAAAAAAGCAAGCTATAAAGGAACTGGCATTGAACTAAGGATTTCTTCTGCTGCCTTATTGATGTAATGGCTATCAAGAGTGAATAATCATCATTGTCTCAGTGTGCTGTCCATAGGGAGAACACTGGTCTCAAGACACATTATATCCCTTTGAGGACTGTAATGGTTAAGAATTTGACAGCTAGTGGAACACTTTTTTCCCCATGGGAACTAATGTAATGAAAGTAGGATGCACACAGGGACCAAAGAAACGCACACAGTTTAACCACACAGGGACAGTATATTGCAACATGAGGTCTTTCCCATTCATATTCCAACAATGTTGCCCAAAATGGAGAGATCTCAGTGATGTGAAGGCAGAACAAAGACAAGAAAAATACTGCTGGGTGGCCGTGCACTGCATGATCTGCACATTTCTATGAGCACGGGTTCATCTATAAATTCAAAAGACAGGCGACTAACGTTTGCTAATTTGCTACATGAAACTGAAGAATAGCACGTAGATAGAGTTTTCCCCAGCCTAATTGTTGTTCTTTGTGGTATCTGTGGTATTCGACTTCCTTGGTGACAGTTACAACAGCTACAAATGTACAAGGGGTGTATACCACACTGCCAGAAAAAGCCCTTTAGCAGGAACCCTTCTCTGGCTTCTGAGTTATAATGACTACAGTAGACGGTGTCTGCCAAGTGAACTTAATAGAATTTATAATCACCTCATTACCAAGTAAGGTCACCTTGTTACATACAGACTGACAAAATGCCAATAGCATGTATATAACGTTAGTCTTCCTCTCCAAGGATAAGAAACTGAACCACCTTCCTTTTAAGTACTGGAAGCCCCCGATGTTTATTCCAAGGGAGGTGCAAACATCTTGAAGGATGAAGATGTCATCAGGTTTGGAACCACAAACTCATCTTTTCTATTATGTGGGTCTGCAGATAAGAGACTCAAAGGATCTGAAGAAGCAACATACGAAGCTGCATACTTCAATCTCAAGTTGAAAGATTTACTGGAAGTTTCCACTGCAGTAAGTCTAGCAATATCTTTTTTTCAGTACAATGAATCAAACTTGACAAACCATCTAGAATCACAAATGAAGAAATTATGTACTGCCTTGCTATTACTTAGCTCACTTTTTTAAAAAAAAAAAAATCAATATTCCAGTATGATTCTGCTCCAAATGTGTACAGGAAAATAAGACTCTCGTAGACCTTAGACAGCATTTATAGTTTAAATAATAAGTAGAATTTAATTTGCCATCATAGTCTGAATTTTAATCGATTTAAATGCTACTGGAGTTCTTGGCACAATCTTGTGCTCATTTGAATAATAGAAACAATTTCAGTTGAAAAGAAAAACTACACATTTTCAAATGTCAACAATTTTCTTTCTCTTGCGAATTCACTACTAACTCATGAGACAGTTTCCCAACCCTCTCTAATCTTACAGTACAGAGAGTAGTTCCAGCATTCAGCCTGTCTGTATTAGTCTCTTTATAATTGAGAAGGCCTTCACAGTACTGCTATGCATTATCTGTGTATCAATTTTGATATTTGTAGTTTTGCATATTCTCTTCTTCCCTGTCATCTATTTGCTTGAATTAAGTCATCTCCATTTTCACATAGCTTTGTCACAGCACTGTAAGGGTGAGCGAAACACAATACATAACTTTCTGACGTACGACATATCATTGGGCTGTACAGGGATGTGGAGAACACTTGGACATTCAGCGAAGAACAATACATAACTTTCTGATGTACGACATATCATTGGACTGTACAGGGATGTGGAGAACACTTGGACATTCAGCGTAAGTTTAAATTACTTCAAATGCCTTAAAAAGCAAAGACTATTATTTCATTATTTTGAATAGAATAAAAGGAAATCTTAATAGGTGATTTCTTTTTTTTCTTTCTATTACTATGAGAAATTTCAGACACTCATATTTATCCTTGCATACATTTGCTGAATGCTCAATAACAATGAAGTGTTGTGAAAATGAAACACGTGATACTTATCTTCTTTTTTTGTTGGTTGAAGTTATCTATGATGACACCAATGAATAAGTTTAGGGTGAAAAACGATCCAAAGATGATAAAGGCAACAAAGTAAATATACATGTACAGGTTGTCCTCATACTTGGGCTGTTTCTCTGTCTATGTAACACAGAAAAACAGGAATACATCACAAATAACAGTTAAGACAAATTACAGAATACCGAGCAGGAACAGAAGTTGCATCCAGCTGGACAGCAACTCCTTGACAAGGTGGGAAAAACAGCTGTTTTGGAGCACTCCCTACACTTCCCTTATCTTTGAACTTGAAAATCTATTTAATAAGATGTCTATAATTGCATCACACTCCCCTTTCTCTCTGCCAGTTCCTCTCTAATGACATTTAATGGTTCATGTAATTTCTACTAATTTTGACAGAAGTATGCAAATCTCAAAAGCAATTCAGTTCCTACGGACTGTATGCAAATCAGGAGCTGGATAGAGGAGAGACGCAAACAAATACCAGCATTAACAGAAAAACAAGCAAAATTCAGCCATTTTATTTTTTGAGATCACCAGAGTCTGCAGCTCTGGATTAGCTGTCACTTGATCATTTGGGTTATTTCTGGAGACACAGGAAAAACTTGTTTCCTAATCTGTACAATCTCAGTGACATATATTAATAGGAAACCAGATTTTATTAGTTTTTTTATTTACAGTTTACTTATTAAATTAGTAACACTTTATATAGATCTACCGCTATAATTTTTTTAACGATTAAAAGTATATGCACTTAACTACTTTATAGTGCATAGCTTTATACAGAAAATTTGTCAAGGTGCTATCTTTTTATTCTTTATATTTTACTTTATTTCAACTGCCATTCAAGAAGCATTACATTAATCTTATATTTGCTTTCACTCGGTAAATTTTATATTGCACTTACTTCTCTAGAATCAACCGCAGCATACATGATGTTCATCCATCCTTTAAATGTTGCCTAAAAACAAAGTTTGTTAATATTTTCTATCAAAGCTCCAATATTGTAAACATTCTAAATAAAACACTGTCTTCTGCAATGTATTTGCACCCACAAAAATAAAGAAGAATATTAAATGTCTGGTAAGACACGTGTGAAGTATTCACAGGAAGTAATTTACTGGGGAATACTTTTCCCTAATACATAAACACTGAATCAATTCTAATCTTCATGTAAATTCATATAAGCTCCATGTGGGATGAGTTGCAATCAATATCTGAGAATAACAGGAAGACTGCAAATTATAAGAAGGCACTCGGTTCTAACTTTCTGACTACCAAAAAACTGGAGGAGGACTTCAAAAATCAGCCACCATGGGTTGGCATTTTTCAGACAGAACATGCAAATAGTCCTAGAAGAAACTCCAGAAGATAAGTAGTCCCAACAAATCTTAAGAAAATAACAGAATCATAGAATGGTTTGGCTTAGAAGGGACCTTTAGAGATTATCTAGTCCAAACTCTCTGCCATGGGCAGGGACATCTTTCACTACATGACACACTTACAATAATGGGGCATCCACAACTTCTCTGGGCAACCTGTTCTCACCACCTTATCATTAAAATAAAAAAATTTCTCCTTATATCCAATCTAAATCTACCCTCTTTCTGTTTAAAACTGTTGCCCCTTGTCCTGTCACTACAGGACTTGGGAAAAATTTTCTCTCCGTGTTTCTTATAAGCCCCCTTTATATACTGAAAGGCCACAATAAGGTCCCCCTGGAGCCTTCTCTTCTCCAGGCTGAACAACCCCAACTCTCTCAGCCTTTCTTCACAGGAGAGGTGTTCCAGCCCTCTGATCTTTTTCTTGGCCCTCCTCTGGACTCACTCGAAGAGGTCCATGTCTTTCTTGTACTGATGGGGTCTCATGAGAGTGGGGTGGATGGGGAGGATAACCTCCCTAGATCTGTTGGCTACACTTCTTGTTATACAGGCCAGGATATGATTGGCTTTCTGGGCTGCAAGTGCACACTGCCGGCTCATGCCCAATTTTTTGTCCACCAGAATCCCAAAGTCCTTCTCTGCAGGGCTGCTCTCAATCCATTCACCCTCCAGTCTGTACTGATACTGGGGATTGCCCTGACTCAGGTGCACGACCTTGCACGTGGCCTTATTGAACTTCATGAGGTTCACAGGGGCCCACTCCTCAAGCCTGCCAAGGTCCCTCAGGATGGCATCCCATCCCTCTAAGCAAATCAACTGCACCGCTCAGCTTGGTGTCATTTGCAAACTGCTGAGGGTGCACTCAATCCCACTATCTACGTCATTGATGAAGCTATTAAATAGTGGTCCCAGTGCAGACCCTTGAGAGACACCACTTGTTACTAGTTTCCACCTGGACATTAAGCCGCTGACTGTAAGTCTTTATCCATCTAGAGGGCCTTCCATCAAGCCTACTCCTGTGAGCTATGATATTAAGTAAAAACAAGGTATGAATGGTATGTTTACTGGAAACATTACATAGCTGAACCATTCTATACAAGATATGTTACAAGAGCTAACAGCACTGCTGTCCTCTACACCAGTAATTTATGCAACTGCCTAGTGCTATTTAGCAATAGCTAGTGTTATTCCCTGAAGCAATCAGATGGTAGCCTGCTGGCACAATACTAACTACTAAATACTACCAGTTGGA
Source organism: Aquila chrysaetos chrysaetos (assembly GCF_900496995.4). Taxonomy (NCBI): domain Eukaryota; kingdom Metazoa; phylum Chordata; class Aves; order Accipitriformes; family Accipitridae; genus Aquila; species Aquila chrysaetos. Next base: position 32,685,054 of record NC_044009.1, on the reverse strand, counting down.
GATTTTTAAAGACAGAATAATTACCAAGTGCTTATGAGCACAAATATTTTCCCAGAAGCAGTTTGTCAAGCAAACCCAAATACGAACATAGGCTTCTGTCCTATTGGCTCCAATTTAGACGCTGCCTCTAAAAAAGGCATGTGCTTAAAAATCTAGCACTAGCAAATTCTGCAAATGCTCATCCAGAGTTTAAAAACAAGCTAAGAACTATTTCTAAAAAACCCACTTGATAATAACAGACAATGACTGGAGTGGGACTAGTAAGAACAGTAAAAAGGGAAAGAAGAGAAAGGAAAAAGTGAATTTAAAAACTTTTTCTAAATCAATAGTTGGCTCTCTTCTTGTTTGAAGATCAGATAAGCCCTAGAATATATCTATTTGACTACCATGGTAAAAATTTAAGCCAACATGCCTTAACAGATCAAGCAAATAAAAGAAAATTCATCCTAGCTGCTTTTTTTTTTTTTTTTTTTTTTTTTTTTTTTTTTTTTAAATTTTAACTAGATGATTTATTTCTGTAGAACTTGAAAAGGTGCTAGTAGTTGGATGCCAAGGAACTTTATATCCCTCCGGTAAATATTCTCTTCCAAAATGGCCACAGAATGTATCAGATTTTTACCATAAGCAATATTAATTAGCTTCCTAGAACACAATAATAAAACCAAATCCTGCATCTGTTCATATATTGTAAAATAACACTGAAAATTATGGAACTAAGGGTTACTGCTACAAAAGTTAAAGCTGGAAAATTAATTTATCAAAATTTATACACTTACTACTTGAAGCAGAGAAAGATAACCAGCTCCAACATTATCAAAGTTTACTTTCACATTTTTCCACTGAACTTCCACAGAAGTCATCATAAGATTTTTACACACAGTTGCATTACTGACTTCCTCTGGTGAGAATTTCTCACCAGTTGTGGTATTAACACAGTGATAGAACTTGCCAGCAAACAAATTTACTCCCATGATGCTGAAAATTAGCCAGAATGTAAGACAAACCAGAAGTACATTCATAATGGATGGGATTGCTCCAGTAAGAGCATTCACAACCACCTAGTAAATAAACAGAGAAAAAAAACTTTTTAAAAGCAGTATGTAAAGAAGTAAAAAGATCACTTATTTCAAATGTAGCAAAAGATATAATGTAAAACATTAAAATACTTTGAAGTAATCCTAACAGAAAAGGAATAACACATATAATACAATCAAACATGCTACTGTTGGCCTTGAAAACAGACATGCAGTTCAGTGTTCCTCTGTGATTTTATAATTAGGCATATTTTTATGGATTTGCTTTACACACTATTTCTTTTTTTCTTACCCTCATGCCTTCAAAGCGTGACAAAGCTCTTAGAGGTCTCAAAGCTCTTAATGTTCGGAGGGATTTAATTGCACTGAGTTCTGAGAAACCAAGGGCATTAGCTACTAAGCTAACCAAGGAGACCTAGAGGAAACAAAGCAAAACAAAAGAATTTTTTTTTTTTTTAATAGCCTCACAATACAAATGTAATGCCTCAAGCAAGAAAACTTTGATCTGGATATCAGAAAAAAGTTCATTAGGACCCTAGACTTCTAGTAAGAACAAATAAAAAAGAACAAAAAATTTAAAAAATTAATAGAACATTGTGTGTAAATTTCAGAACATTTTAAACAGAGACCTTAATCTCTGCAATTTTCATCGCAGACAGAGTGCTAGTTAGAAGAATGGACATCATACCTGTGCAAAATGAAGGGCAATTTGGACAAAAAGAATTTGAATAAAAGCTCGTCTTCCCAATAAACTCAGCCAAAGCCTGAAATGTACTGAAAACCCAATCCCATTCTACATGACATGTTACAATACTAAACAGTGCTCTACTACAGATGCATTATTATAGTCATGATAAAATGTGAGCCAGCAGCATTTGCTTCTGCTAATTTGCACTTAGAGTAATTCACATAATAGCAGATATACAAATAACCAGTAATTCATATTGCCTGCAGATGACGACAGGCTTAGAAGTGGTATACGCTCAGTCAGACAGGAATCTGACATGTGTGACTCCTAACTGTACAATAAACACAAAGAAATACCAATGTCAATACAATTACCTAAAAGCAATGCACTCAAATGCATAGAACAGTAGACAGCGCTTTCCTGGGAAGTGGAGTTATGACAGAGTTAATAATTTAATTGTGAGCTATGGCTTGTTGTCTTTTCAGACTACTGCAATCTGGATATTTCAAAATCATAATACCAGAAGAAAATCTGTGTTTACCTCCATTTGGCAAAAAACCACTGTTTCCAGTGTTTCAAATTCAAAACTGAAGTTAAAAATTCTAAATCCAAGCATGATCAAGAAGCTGGCAGATATGTTTTAGAGTTATCTGCCTTAGAGTATTGAAATGGGTTAAACAATGGCACTTTATAAAATACATAGACAATGAGGAGCAACTGGCTAATTTTTTATGTCTTTTAAACATAGCATGCAATGTTTTCATAAAATCAAGGGTGCTTTTAAAAAATCAGGATGCAATGGTTTTTGTAAATCGCACAAACCAGTTAAAACCAAATTAACTCAAGGAACTCAACATCTGTGCAATATGTGAAATACAAGCCAGTGATCACTACAATACCTTATCATGGTGACTATATACCTGTACTTATAAAATAACCCATTGAAAACTTTAGATAATTCAGCTGCTGAAGTAATTATAATTAGGCCACATAGTTCAAGAGAAGAAAATTTCATTAAAAAAAGGAAAAAAGAGAACTAGGACAAGATTCAGAAAAAGAACACATTCACTGAGTGGAATGACCTTCGTTTATGCCACCAATCTGAATTCCTATACAAACTCAACTATAATACTCAATTTCAGAAGACTGTGCCTTCTTTAAATTCAAATACTAGACAAACATTTAGCACGGAAAGCATTAATCCATATGAATCCATCAAGACCTTAAGATCATTAGGCCTTACTTTTATAATTCTAGAGAAGACGTAGAGAAAATCTGTTTCAAGTATTCCTGTCAGATAACCATATTTTCTTAGATAATGCAGTTATTATATTTGCATATTTGCATTGCAAGAAATCCTCTTCCTGCAAGACTAGCACATCTCTACTTAATGATGCCATAATTTTATCTTTCTTTGTAAACTAAAATACAATTTAATATACTACTTTCTTCTGCTTTCTTTTTTTTGGAGGGGAGAAAGGTAAGGGAGGATAGTTCATCTCATCACACTGTGATGATAGCAATTAAAGCCTAATTTTTCTGGTACCATCCGTGGATGTGTGTGCATATGCAAACAAGTTGCTTTTTTTTTTTTTTTTTTTTTTTTTTTTTAAATAAATGATTTCCTCCTCTTCCTTATTTATGATCATGGTTTGGACAACTCCTGATACCAGGCTCTGAACTTTCTTCCACATATAAAAGTGCTAATTGTAACACTTCTGTGATGTAAAATTAGAAAATAATATTATATACTATCACAAATACAGTAAATTCAAAAGGTGTATTGTAACAAAAAGAAAGGGAAATGTAAAAAATACACTGTAATGATACATGTGAGACAGAATCCACCCTCACCTTCACTTGAACTTTCTGTTCTTATAACTACCAAACGGGGCATTTGCAGAAAAGCACATTGTTAACGTAAGGTGGAAACACCTTTCTTTGGATTGTTAAACTGCTTGTGTTTTGGACAATTAATGTGCCTTGAGATTTATTTCCTCTCTTAAGACTGTTACTTTTGTGGAAGAGAGGGTCTAATCCACAAGAATTTTTGAAACCTTCAGTACAACTGGATTAACAGCTCAAAAGCCGATTGTCCGGCTGCTTTCTGGTGAGAGTCAATGACTTCTGTCCTCACTGAATCTTCCACTCCAGATGGCTGTCTCCTGTTGCATTTACACATGAGGAAGCCTTATGCAGATTTCTTTCCTCTAAGGGTAGCTCAAGCAAGCTGTCACACACTACACAATCCCATGTTTGATCTTTTTTATTATACCCTTTGAACTTGCACATGGAAAGCTGAGCTAAACCAGCATTTCTACTTGTTTTGGGGTTAATTATCCTTTTCTGGAAACACTGTGAACATCACAACAGGTAAGAATTTCTGTTTGTAGCTCTTTCCCAAGAAGGGGACAGCTGGAGAGTTTAGACCAATAGGTACAAAACGGTTTGCCTAAAAAGATCCTGTAAAATGTTGCCTCACTGTGAAACATTTAATTAGACTGGTACTGGTATGGCAAATTTGTTCAATGTTTAGCTGGGTAAAGGCACAGGACAGGAAGATAAAGCAAAGATAGATTCGAACAGTTGAGGGCAGCACACTGCCTGTTACCTAACCAACAGGTAAAATGCCAGCAGTAAGAGAAAGAATTAAAGTTGCTTGCTACTAGCTGAAAACAATAACAAATAAATCTGGCAATAAAGTCAGAAAAAGCTATGCAGACCACCACTGACTTTTTCAGGGGGATGGGTGTGGTGGGAGGAGTGGGTTTACAATACAGGTGGTCAAACACTGGAAGCAGATTGCCAAGTAGGGTGGCAGAATCGCCATTCAAAACCGTGTGTCACCCTGAGCAGCCTAATCTGACCCTGAGGTTAGAACTAATTTCTTAGCTGAGCCTGCTTTCAAGGCAAGGAGCTAGACCAGAAAGCTAGACCACCTCCAAAGGTGCCTTCCAACTAAATTAGTCTATGATCTGCTGCTATAGGGTCATAAGATGTAGGCATTCCAAGCAAGAGATGAAGATGGCTACATGAAAGCACTGAAATCACTGGGAAAAGGAATAGCCCATACTATCCCTATGGAGATACTAAGAAGAATTGATTTTAAACACAATTCAAAGGGGAGAACTCTTACACTTACTAAGTTTCTTAAAGATCAATACATCTGTTCTGGGAATATATGCTGACTTTATGCTTTGTATAAGTATATATTGGGTCTTCATAACAGAAGAAATGGAGAAGATATGAAAGCAAAAAGCAGAAAATTGAATTTCCCAGACAGAACATATGTTATTTCATGTCATTGAGTTAGCCCATTTGCTCAGAACGGGAATTCTGTGTTCCCGCCCTATAACTGATGCTAAAAAGAGAAGCATAGTTAAGTGAGGAAGACTGATAACAAATACCACTTGTGCCTTTCCCTCCAAAACAACCTATTTAAAAAAGAGCATTAGCTAAGTTTCTGTTCTATTGGTAGGGGACAAAATTTCTGTCCTAGATTCCAGATTCCATCTGATTAATAGAGTTTTCCCCTGTCCATTTGTTGAATTTCCACTCAAGTGTCTACACAAAGAGAAAGAACTCCTTTATAAGAACATATCATACAATGTCACTAATTTCATTAATTTCTTTAGAGTGCAATTTCAACAGTAATTTTATCATAATTGTTGAAAAACATTAACTCTGGCACCTAAAACACGGCTTTTTTTTCTGTTATAAGAATTCAGACAGGCAACAAGTGGCATTCTCCATGATCGGAGACGGAGCCAAACAAAACCAAAATAATTTCAGCTTCCAAAAAGTATCCTTAGAAAGTCATGTGTCAATGAAAAGTGCAAGAGTTGCAGCGAAATTAGCCTTGCAGCCTAGTACACAGTGAGCCCCATAACAATCAAGATGAGGATTCCGAATGAGTGTTTCCCACTTTTTTATATCGATCCATAGGCCACCGCTTTTCATTTTCTTCAATCCTTCTTCTTTACTCCAATTGCTGCCCCCTTGCCCCCACCCCTCTTCTTTTGCTGTCTTGATTTCCTGATAACATTCACCCCTGCAGTTCTTTGCCAGTGATTCATGAAGCCCAGGATCAACTGTCCTACCCCAACTCCATGTGCTCACTTATATTTCCCTTCCCTTCTGTGTCTACTTCCTCCTTGTTCTCTGTCACCAAATCCAGAAGACTGAAGCCCAATCAGCTGATAGTCCTCACTCACTTATTGGGACGCAATGCAGTAAAACACAGACAGAACACATGGAATCAATGATAGCATAAATATAAAGGCAGATTTAGTTACTCACTGAATAATTACAATGGAATCTTATTCACCAGTATGTCATTTTCTGTTCTTTTAAACCCAATTTATATTCTTCACTGTATATATATGTATCAGATCAGAGTTACATAAAAGGACCTGCCTAAACAACAGCAATAGGTTACTTAGAAAGTATAGTACCTACATCAACAATCAGGAAGTCCAGCCAGCACCAAGCATTAGTGAAATAAGTTTGAAAACCGTAGGCCACCCATTTTAGCACCATTTCCAGAATAAAGATATAAGTGAAGATTTTATCAGCATATTCCAGTATGATTTTTATAGTCTTGCGCTGTTCAATATATATATCTTCAAAAGCCTGTGAAGAATGGGTTACATATAAGTCAGATATTCATAGCTCTTTGCAAACTACAAATTAAGCCAAAAGAGCTGAATTAAAAACGGCAAAGTAAAATCACTTTCAACTTTAGGTGTTTTACCTCGAAAAGCCAGCATGAGCAGAGATTACAACTGCATTCTTTCCGAGTTTTAGATTTTATCATTGCCTGATAATGGTATTACAATGTAATGACTGAAGTTGCCAAACAGGGGTTTTAGAAATTTCAGTAACAGTCAACACAGAATTACAATTTGTCACCCTGAAAAGCCAGTCAGGCTCAGTCAGAAGGCAGTCTCCCGATTATAATAAATTCAACTAACAAAAGAGAATAATGAGCTACAGTAACCTAACATTATATTGCTGCTGATCTTTGCTGAATTCCAATATCGAGTGTTGCTGGCAAGTTTTAAGTAGCAGAAGGCTACAGGGGTGGCCACTGTGAGAAGAGGCCAGGGGCTGTCCTGTGCTGGCTCCACAATGGACCCACCACAGGAAGCAGCTGAGCCCATCAGTGAAGCTGGTGGTGCCTCTGATATTTAAGAAAGGGCAAAACACCGCATGGCAGTATGAGGACCGAAGAAAAAAAGTTAGAGAAACTACCCTGCAAACACCAAGGTCAGAGAAGAAGGAAGGGACATGGTGCTTCAGGTGCCGGAGCACAGATAATAACAGTATATACCAAATCCTACATCAATCACCAACCAAAACCAACCCAATACTTAGTAGCTGTGTGAAGGACTAAATGTCACTAAGAACAGTATAAAGGAATTCAAGGATTCCTATGTAACAGTCTAGAAACACTGAAACTAAAACTAAAGCAAAAAATTAACTGAGAACATGATGAATTCAGTATCTGTACTGCTTTTGGGGACAATTTTAATTTAAAGAATTGTTCCAGTTATTGCGTACAATTCATTTTGTATTATTTTTATAATTTCTTAAACAAGATTTGTAGTGTAATCCTTTTCATAAGCACTCTCACACACACATATCACCTTGTATTTATCAAAAATTCACCTGCAGAATGTTATTTGACAGCAGAATTTTAACGACTTATTTTATATGCACTACTCAAAATATTCTGGGAATTTAGTTCCACGCTCTCCTTCAAGCCAACTTTGTATTTTTTAATTAATGAACACAGATGTGTTATTAATCCTATCTCTGATAAAACATTTTTTATAGGTACTGTTTCTATGGGTGCAAGCTCTACTTACCAGAGCACCACTGCTGAGAAGAATCATGAAGACAATGAATGTTTCAAACCAGTTGTGTTCTACTATCTTGTAGCAGGTTTTTCGAAGGTTCCACCAGATTCTTCCTTTTGTGCTTTCCATACTGCCTTTACAGCATTTAAACTTCTGTATACAGCCTAATAATACAATGATAAATTGTTATACAGTAGAATTTTCATTATCCTGAAAAAGCAAAATCATTCTTAACTGGCTACTGTTTCACAAGGTTCAAATTACTTCAATTTATGCTTCAAATTACTGCATGCTACTTAAAGCATCCTTACCTTCTTGATTTGATACTTTGGATGTAGGAAAACTTGCATGTACACAATTTTTCTACTACCCTGACACTACATCAAGCTTAGAATAAATAAAATTTAAAAAAAAAGTCATCTAATTGAGCTAATTTTCATTTACAAACACATTTTAAAGAATTATTTTTCATTTATATACAAATAATCGAAGAACATATGAGAAGCGTCAGGGAGTAGAAACAAAGAGCATAAACACATAGCAACTTTCACATGACCTAATTCAAGAGTACAGCAGCTTCTTTTAAAATTACTTTTGTCTCTCAGCTAAGGTTCTGTCCTAGTTTCAGCTGGGATAGAGTTAACTGTCTTCCTAGTAGCTGGTACAGTGATATGTTTTGAGTTCAGTATGTGAAGAATGTTGATAACACTGATGTTTTCAGTTGTTGTTAGTCGTGTTTAGACTAACGTCAAGGATTTTTCAGCTTCTCATGCCCAGCCAGTGAGAAAGCTGGAGGGGCACAAGAAGTTGGCATAGGACACAGCCAGGACACCTGACCCAAACTGGCCAACAGGGTATTCCATACCATGGGACGTCACATCTAGTATAGGAACTGGGAAGTGGGGGGTGGGGAATTGCCGCTCGGGGACTAGCTGGGTGCCGGTCGGCAGGTGGTGAGCAATTGCACTGCGCATCATTTGTACATTCCAATCCTTTCATTATTGCTGTTGTCATTTTATTAGTGTTATCATTATCATTATTCGTTTCTTCTTTTCTGTTCTATTAAACCGTTCTTATCTCAACCCGTGGGTTTTGCTTCTTTTTCCCGATTTTCTCCCCCATCCCACTGGGTGGGGGGGAGTGAGTGAGTGGCTGCATGGTGCTTAGTTGCTGGCTGGGGTTAAACCACAACAGGTTCAAATAAATCATGCAGATGTAAACACCCTTTATTTTATTATATTATACTGAGGAATGACCTCTGCTTCAAGGGCTGACTAAGGATACCTCTTTCATGACACAAACAACTGATTTAACTGGAGATTGTGAGAGCTTTTCCATGTAGTACAGATTTGTGGCAACCATCCACAGAATTGTGCCTCACAGTGGAGAGCTCCCTACCTTATCATAGGGCCTCTAGGCACAGTTTTCAGTGAACCTTAATATCTGCCTGGCCAATAGTAGTCTCCTTATGTCTTTAAAAATGATTAATCACGTAGAAACATAACCAAGTTTAAATGATTTTAATGGGTCCCAAAGGCAGCATTCCAGTTTTCCTGTGTCATTAAGTTCGTATGTTACAAGTAGGTTACACTATATGTCATCAGCTCAGATAAAACAGCTACCACTGTGAAGTGCATGATTTATCTTACCTTCAACTACTCAAAATGCCTACTTTACGGAAAAATTAATCTTATGCTCAAGGATTGATAGACATCACATAATATAAGGATAAGGAAGAACTTTAACATAACATGAAATTATTTGTGAAGTGTACTTCTTTTTTTAATCAAGAGCTTGCTATATCAATATAGCCACACGTTCCAAAACAATTTTGTTTTTCTAAAGATGGGTGAAATAACATTTCAAAGGACAAGCGACCTAGCCTAAGTCAAAGGTGTCTTCATAACAGTAAATCAAAAAGCATGGATAACATAGGAGAGTTAATCCTGGAACACATTTTGCTTTGAATTAGTTTAATCATGACCTAAAAGGAAAGTAAGACCTGTAATACCACAAAAATGGGAAATACATTCCTATACAGTAATTTTCACTAGTCCTCTAAAGGAATTAGCTATACAGAACTAAAATAAATCAAAACTTCTAAGGACATGCAAATATGCTCTTAAGACTTCTTTACTTGAATAAAAACATAGGATCTCATTCACCTGTTGCATCCCACATTATATTTATGCATCCCCTCCCCCCATTAATGCTGTAATATCAAGATAATAACTCTATTGTTTGAGTCAAACCTTCCAAGATCTGAATCATCAACTGGCTTGCTTTCTAGCACTATGAAGGGACTGTGGGTAATCGCATGATTCTGGTTTAAATCCCAGTGGAGTGAACCTGGTGTAGGGTTTGGTATTGCAGATTTCACTGAGAACGTCTTTTAAACCAACAGCATTACTGACTGCTGAGAATCAGTTGATAGAATTGCATCTAGTGTTTATTTAAAAATATTATAAATGATTGCATACACACATATTTAACTTTGCATCACACAAATGATTCCACTGACTTCCGTACAGCTATCTACAACAGGCAAAATAAATCATATCATAAGACTTGCAAACTAAGATCCAGGACTGCTGTAGCAAATAGCTTCCCTGAACTGCCAATGCTTGTTGCAAACAACCAAAACGTAATTGCTAACCCCAAATTTTATTTCCATACCTTCTGTGAAGCATGCCTGTAGCTCTGATGCTTTTTCTGGTTCAGTTTCAGCTTTTTCTTCCCCAAAGAGAGCTAAATTAACTGTACTTCCTTCAGATGAGCTGGAAAAATTTAGCTTCTGAAAATAAAATTCAGTAACTTTACTAATATTTACAATTTTAGAACTGTAACATAACTTGAAGCATGCAACACTGTGTGCAAGTAATAATAAGAACAATATTTGTCACCAGAAATACACACAAACATCCACATATAGCAGTCAATGCTGTTGAAATGTGCATAAATCATCCACTTTCTACCTAGAGATTGCAAGGCATATCATGTAATCTTTCAAGGAATTTCAGAATTTCTGGTCTAAATATAGTACAGCATTATCATTCATCAAAATTAACTACTACCAAGTAGATTTTCTCATACATATTCTATTTATTTTGTTTTCTACTCTTATTTTCTTACTATAATTTCTCTTGCTACATTTTAAACCAATACGTTATACTGTATGCTTTAAGATGATGCATAGTGATAGCTACTTTCATTAGAGCAGTCTCTTCAACTTGAAGACAGTAAATTCTGACAGCTTAAATTGTGAACTGTCAGGGTAAACTGTCCAAGGGAGAAAATGTAGCAGATTTTTAAGGACTGATTTTAATTCAGTGCCCGTTATTCATAATATAAAAATAAAGGAAATGAATTATCAGTTCTTTTTCACTGGCATCTTAAACATCAGTATGATGGAAGCTAACTACTTCTGGCATATAGGACAATTTGTATTAAAATGTGGTTGCCTTTGACCACAGATAATTTAGTTATTTTTCATTTTAAGATCATTCTTATGATCTAGATTGGAAAATGCTAAAGTAAAATCAGGATTAACAGGAAACCTTGTCTCAGATGTGAATTTGAACATTACCCTCAACACATTCATAAAACAAATTAAACCTGCCCTATCTTAACCCATAATTATCACTACCATATGAACACCCTTTATGTTTTTTCATAAATACTGTTAAGTTTCAAAAAGGAAAAAGTATGATAAATACATTTCAACTGGCATTAATTTGCATTCTTTTTTGCCGATGCACGTATGTATTACATTGTGCATTCCGAAACTACCCATTACTCTGGTACACAGTTAACACCTGAAAGAAAGGATTTTGTTTGTTTGTTTTAATAATCAAAATTACGTAAGTGACATTAGTACTAAAAAAATTACTAATAAAAGAATAAGCCTTAATTTATTTTTTCTTTTGTAATCTGCATGTGTACTGCAAAAATCCATAGACTGGAGATCTTAAAGGAAGATGCGGTGTCCTGTACACTTAATCTGAGTATGAGTACCAAAGTAAGTCAAAGTAGTTTTGGTCACAGCATTCTCTGACATTTTACAATGTTACCAAGAAGTATGTAACATCAGTAATGAATTCACACAACTAAATGTCTGTAGGGAATGATGTAAGCACACTTTGTAAAACAGCCTCAGTTTTGCAGAATTAACACCATTTTCATTAATTTAGCTAGACTTGCATGATTAAGAGACATTTAATATACAAAAGCAGACAAGTTACAGGCACTATGCAATCAAGCTATATTTACACCTCAATTGCAAAATATGAAAGGACAAAATTATTTTAGGTATTAAATAATTAATTTTTTTGCTATGTTTTTGAAAGAAGACAGAGACAATTTAGTAAGAAAAAGTAACCCAGTGTTCTGCATTAACTTTTATTAAAAATGATTCAGTAATACTGCCTATTGTGCTGCTACTTTAAAAACTGATTATCTGGAATACAACCCCCAAATTACTCATATTTAATGCAAACACCTCTTTTTCATTTTTCATAGCATTAATTTTAAAATACCAATATTCACAGCAAACATCTTCTCCTATCACTAATTCTACTGAACCTGAGGATAGCACTATATACCACCTTATTAATAAGCTGCTTTCATCATTCCATGACATGTCATATATATATTGCAAAATGTTGCAGCAGTGGTGGGTAAACTGAAATAACGAATTGAATTATAAAGCAAATTACTAATTTTAAATATATCTATTTTTTAAGAGTAAGGAAGTTTTGTGTCATACTGCTCATAAAAATTAAAAACATGAGGTACCCTGGGTCATTTGAAGTGTAAGCTACTTAGTACACTGTTTGAGCAGATGACATGAATTTAACTGAAAGAATACAGATTTTTATGAATTAACAACATTAAAAGATGAACAACCATAAATGGAGAAGAAACTTAAAAGAATCAATGCATTTAGAACATGAGGCTATAGATCTCATTTAATACATGGTAGAAGAATCAGAGATTAGAGAATTTTTTTTATTTTTAATCAAGAAAGGCAATTTTCTTCACTCTAGAAATCAAATTAGAGGCTCAATGAACTATTTTGATATAAAGGACAGGTAGCCTGGTTCCCTCTTTCTTCTAAGGACAGTGTAGGATATAATCCTGTGCTTGAAGAGTTACAGATTTAATTAAACAATGGTTCTCTTTTTCAAGTGAGGTGCTCATATTTTTCATTAAGATGAAGGTATCAAAAAACAAACAAAAAAAGATGGTAAAAAGCAATAGGCATAGAAGAGTTTCCTGTTCTAAATAAAAACTCAGTTAGTTCCTTTGCTATGTATAAAGTTCACAGAGATCTAACTGATTTTGTGAATCACTCCAGGAACAGGACTTTTAGGAAAGAAAGAAATGTTCATCCTTCACCTTCCAGGGCACTTAGCTGCTGTTCAAAGTTTACCAAACTAAGATAAGGCGGCTTCCTTGTATATACACTAAGCACTGGATTGAATGGGTCAACTCACGTACTCAGAAGTCAACTCATGTACTCAGAAGTTGATTAGCTGCCTTGATGTTTGCAAATCAGCAGCTAAAACATTGTTAGAGAAAAATTCCCTCAACATAATACCTTTTTTTCTTTTTCACTGTTGGCAGTGAAAAGCTACAGAGATTTTGAATACATTAATTTTTTCAATACAAATATCTACTGTACTGTTACAAGGTCAAAATTTGGAGCTCATGACTTCCTTTTTTCCTGAAGGAGTCAAGGTATGATGGCACAAATACCTGCAAGACTAATGTTACTACTACAAACTGTCCCACTGAAGCCACTTAGGATTGCTTGAGGTAACTAGTAAAGAGTCAATCTTTAGTGACCATCATCTTAAAAATACTAACTGAAAATGTACAAAAAATTGCAGATAATGACTGCAAAGAAAACTGCATAATAAGAGCTAATAATAAGTAGGCTATTGATTATTCACATGGTGCAACATACTGTGCATTCAACTTGTAAGTCACTCACATTTTGGTATTCAAATAGTAAAGGAAAATCTGATATGTTTCCCAACCTCCAAAGCAAAGAACAAACGTACCAGAAATACAGCTGTTAATACAAGGAATAAAAGGGAAACATTGTCTTGTGTAATTTTGAAAAAACAAAACAAACCCACAGGAAGACTGTGCTGCATATTCTCATCTTTTCACTTACTAAGGATCTCTCTCTCTTTTTTCTTTTTAATTTAAGTAGACTGACTCTCTTTTTGCTGGAGAAGGAGATAAAGAACTGCAGTAAAATGTGAAAGACAATTGTTGATAACAGCACTTTGGAGAGTATGTTCACGAACCTCTTAGAAAAGAGGATCCAAAAATATTACTACATAGAAATGCAACAGAAAACCTTAGCACACCTGTGTTACGCTGCTTATATTCCAGCAATTGAATATTTTCCTGCTTAATCAGATCTATTTTCAGCAGGAAATACTTCTTCTATCTTTTCTTTTCTAGATAAAAAAGATAAATTTTTATCTTTTTATGAGATAAAAATAATCTCATTTTTCCATTTAGTCTCAACAACAAAAGGACAGAAAGCATCATCTTCACTACATCAGCTTGACATATCACTGAGTATGGTACTCTTCAGCATAAGCGCAGTTGGTAAAGTCACTTTTATTAGGATCTTTTTATTTATCTTTTTCTGAAAGAATAAAAGTCAGTATGTGTGTAAATAAAGCTTGCAAATAATTTACCTTTTAAAGGAACCCAAAGTATTGTCCATAGAAAATGCTTGGGTTTTTTCACCAAACTAAAACCAAAACCTACCTCTCCTAGTCTATGTAATTTAGAAAAAAAAAAAAAAAAGCATGCATATCTATTAAAAATAAAAAAAGCATCACCTTATTATGCAAGGAAGGTTACAGTAAGACAATATGACATCCAAATGAACAAGATTCAAGTATTTTTCAGTCAAATGATTACAAGCCCCTGCTTTACTATTTTGCATGCTGTTCTATACCTGTTCAGATTCACGACAGCAGAAGCTTGAAGCAGGAGCAGTGTCACATAAACAACATCCATAAAATTAGAATCATCCCCCCATACTTAGCACCAGTAGGATGGGATACTACCACATTCTACTCTCCCCTACTTAAGTGCCTTTTCTGAAATCTTTTGGAAAAATCCTTAGAGAGACATTTTTCCACTCCATCTTTCTGAATAACTTACAGGTCCCCCTGGCACAAAAGTGAGACCTGAAATATTTCCAATATATAATAGAGTGCAAAAGAATATACAAAAGATAATTGAGGATTCCACAACAAAACTAAGTGAACAAAATTTGTATTTGGAAAAGGAATACCTCAATGACCCGTAAATGGCAAGGAACAGAACTGCCCAACTATTCAAAACAGATCATCAGGAATAAGAAACACATAGCTTGGTACAATTAAGGTTCGTTTTACAGTTCTGGAGTTCCTGAGTTTAGAGGTCTGGGAGGGTACTAGTTCCTATTTTGTCTGTTTAACAATTGTCTTAATTTTAGCCTTATCCTCGATTTTCCTAATTTTTATTTTTTTTCTTGCTTGAACTTCCTTATTTATATCGTTTTAAAACACCCTGATTTGTTTAGACACCTACGTAGAATCCTACACAGAATTTTTGCTTGAAATTATTTATTCTGTCTTTCTAAAAATAAAGCAACTGGATTAAGTTCACAAAGAGACAATTATAGATGATGAAGAGCAAGACTGATAGAAATGATTCCCTAACTTTGAATCTTAGACATACACAAACTTCATGAGTAGAATATAACTAAATTATTACATCCATATTCAAAAGGATTATGCATCTGTATAAAAAAAAAAATATATGTTTGATTGTTCCCAGGAGCATGTATTTGATCCTATATTTTAGCTTCTCTTATATGAGAAAACTGGAATGTAAATTATAAAAACATTGTGAACAATCATGAAAATTTATATCAAAAGATATAAACATTTTAGCACACAAGTAATTGCATATATGTAGTATTACAAAGGCATTGGTCAAATGAACATGATCAGAGAATGTTCGTAATTACATGACAGCTAAAAACATGGTTCAACAGATGAACAGAAAAAGTCAAGTGAAGATTACCTTTCCATTTTCATAAAATCATAGGCTGTTAACCTCTTTTAAGCTTGAACAGTCTTGATACTTAATAATTCAGTTAACAATATAAAAACCTACAAAGCATGCAGGTTATGCCACAGAAGTAGTACAGAAAATACCAAAGACGTAACAAGGAGAGAGGAATATGTTGGGGTTGCCCTCAACCATGCTGTGATGTGAGTCATGGGACTCAGCTTACAGAGCAGCTGAGCATGTTTCCACTACATTGCAATGGATGAGGAAAAATATATTGTAGCGGAGTAGCATGCAGGCCAATCAATCTCAAAAGTGATCATATACGTATGATTTGTTTAGGTAACCTGTGTAAACATGCTGACACGTTGCTCTGCCTGGTTAAAAAGCACCAGATCTGCATTCTTGACTGATCCAGCTTGATTCTACTCCTGTGAGAAGTAAGAATGGTACGCAATGAAGTTAAAACACGGTACCCTTTAGGTGTTTCAGTTCTGGAAACAGCAGAAGTATGGATTCCTACTTATTTAAAAATGTGTTTTCTAGATGTGTCACACATTTGCAAAACATAACATTTATAGCTGTTGATTAGAGCTTTAAGCATATCCAAAGACATACTGAAAGAGGTAAAATTAGCAGAATATCTGAAGCTCACAGACGTATATTGGACTTGGACCTGAACTTAAAAAAAACCCCAACCCTCAAACAAACAAACAAACAAAACAAACCCCAAAACCCCTCCACCTCCATCCCCCCAAAAAACCCAAACCAAAAAGACAGACAGATACACCCACACTATGTATATTACAGCTTTACGCATCCCCTAAATGGTAGTAATTAGACCTTTAAAGTAACAGAAATATATTTTTCCTTGCATTTCATTTTCAAGGTTATTCCTGGTCTTCACTAGATGCTAAATATGTATCTAGGATACACTTTCAGAAAGAAGCCACAGGCAAAACAAAATGAAACAAACCCATCATACCAGGTCAAACACGAAAACTTCTTGGTAAGCAATTTTTCCCAGCATCATTAGCTTTTTTTAACTGCATGACTTAAAAAAAAAACCCAAAAAAACAACTTTCATATAGCTTAAGGTGCATTATGGACTGTAATGGAAATATAGCAATGTAAGAACAAAAACCCATGCCTAGCAATAAACCTGCATTTCCTCAAGTACCTCACATCTATCTTTTATTAGTCTTCTGGTATAGATCTAATCTCACTTCTCACCAATGACTTTTCAAAGGCTCATCAAATAATGTAGCTATCTAACAACTCCAATATAAACTGCTCCCATTTAAAGGGAAAGTCTGAAAGAAAGGGCTGAAATAATCTACAAAATGAAAAGCAATTACCTCACTGACTATGAACTACTGTACATGAAATGTTTTTTTGTTGTTAATTTACGTATCTCCTATGGTTGTCTTTTAACCATGGCAATCCTTAGCTACTTTTCCAAATTTGAGTGGGTTAAAATTAATACTAGATAATAGTATCTTATAAACAGCTAATGCTTATGTTTAATCTTGAATATCAGAGGTGAGAAGGCAAAGACTTTGTTACCCTGCTCTTAAATATAAAATAGTGAAAACGGGTGTCTTCGATTGCTGGATAATTTCCAGGTAAGAGTTAGATTTAACAGAGTTATCAGAGCAAGAGTAAGAGTAAATTACCTGGATTCATCAGATATTCCTTCCCCAAAACTAACTTTATTAAAACACACTAAGGAGGGCAGTATCCTTAATTCAGATTAATAATACGTAAATGTGTAGCAGCTGTTCAGCAGACATTATAGCTTCCATACAAAGTGCAGTTAATACTTTAAAACAAATTATGAATATTGTTTGCTTTGCTTTTAAGAGGCCTCTTAGTAATCTAAGGTCTTCTCAACTGAGATGTCAACATAATATATGCAGTAACAGAACCTCCAAAAAGCAGATGGAACAAATCAAGTGTCAGGAAATGAGCTGCTGAAATAACGAATAAGTGTAATACTATTGAACACTGCACTCTACAATAAAAGAAATACCTAGAAGAGTCACCTTATTACACCTTTTAAATTTAAGTTTAATTTAACTACATTTTGCTAGACCAAACTTCTTTTCTAAAATTAGGAAAGAATAATGGGCAAATTCATTGCCAGTTCAAAACAAAACAAGTAAAAACCTAAAAAGCCCACAACCAATCAAATAAAAAACCCCTCAAACCCCAAAAGAAAACAAAACAATCCAGACAAAGCAATCCAGGCTGGAGTACGCCTGTCTGCACAAGCATTGACACTCCATTAATGTCCTTGTGTCTTCAGGTGCCAGGGGAGCTGATACCAGACACAGTCTGCACAGGAGCCACAGCATAGCAATCTGAATTCTCAAAAGTGTCTCTCAGGATCCTGCCGAAATCCATGACTTTCTTTCCCCCTCAGTCTGCAGCTGCTGACAAATGACTGCTTTCCTAAAGCTCACCCATTTTAAGGTCAGGCAGTTGTCTTTGAAGTGACAGGTTCAAAATTCCACAAACAAGCAAGAAATTAATATTTTTTCATTCAGTAATTCTAGTTTTTCCACATCATTTTTACTTGGCATATTCAGTTCATAATACTGACATTGTTCCCTTGGCTTTCCCCCATCATTCTAACTTCAGAACTTGAAACCTGTTGTTATTGCTTTCATTAGCCTGAGTTAGCACCTCTGTTAGATTATCCAGTACAAATAATGCTGATTTCTGTAGAATTCAGTGAGCTTTAAAAATCAGATGGAAAGGGCATTAATATTCTTTATTAATATCTCCTCTAATCTTTTTTAATAGCAGTTTACTTTCATCCTTACTTCATGGAAACATTATGATTACATATATTAAAAGTTTATATATGATATATATATATGATTACATATATTAAAAGAGATATAAATTATCTCTGTTTATTCTGTACGTATATACTAGTTTGTCTAGCCAACTAAAAATTTGGAAAAGCTTGTTTTTCAAAACCTTTTTATAAATGGGTTCATATATGTTTATACAGGTCTGCCTGAATTTCCTACTCTCTTTAGCTCTACTTTCCCCACTTCAGTTTATTCACTCTCAGTACAGTCCAACAATCTCAAATTGGAATCGCTTTCAATTTCTAAGCAGGAAGAGCCACACCACGAGAGAATACAATTGGTATAAGTCATTCATACAAAATATAAAATATTTAAATTTTACCTCCTTGCTTTCCTCCAAATCTGAGTCACTGCTAAACTCTTCTGTATTTAGATGTTCAAAATCAGATTCTCCAACAGCTATTGGTACTGTAACAGTAAGGCTTGGGTTGTTTATGAATGATGTATAATCACTGCCACCTATAACAGTGGCCATTCCATTCTCATTTTTGTGATAATTCGTATCTATCCTTATGTCAGCGATGGTACAGTTGGAAATGCAATGGTCTCTCTCATCATTCAACTGATCTGTTGCTGTTCTTTGATTTACAACAGCTTGTTTCCTACAACAAGACTTTTGGACACATTCACCTGCTTTTTTCTTCATGTAATCTATTCCGTTCTGAATTCTTGCAACAGCAATCTGTAAGTTGTTCATTTCATTATCATCCTCTGTAGGAGAAAGGCTGTCTGAACTAAACGAACTCAGCAGCAAGGCCAGAAAAAGGTTCAATACCTTAAAAAAAAAAAAAAAAAGACAATACAGATGAATTTTCTCACTCAATTTTTCATTCACATGCTTCTTCGATCACCCATTATGAACTTAGGCTTCATGTCTTCCTTTGCTGTATATGATTCTGGAAATTACACAGTAAATAAAATGTAAATGCAATTTAAATACAACACCTGCCCTATATCCCAATGCAGGGATTTTTGTGGTTTTGCATTGCTGTATGACTATGAAGACACTCATAAATTCTTTTTCTGCTCGTGTTTGTGGAAGGTCAGAAATGAATGATTCTTTGGTACTGACTGTACGGATCCAAAATGTTTACTTCTCTAGCACAGAGAAGCACTCTGCAACAGAAGACATAGCTGATCTGTGCAGAAAACAGCTTGCTTAAACGCTGGTCCAAACTCACACAAAAGTTGCTGTATGCAACTTAAAAAAATGTGAAGCACACCCCATCTTCTAGCCCCCAAGCCATCCTCTTATGGCAAGACAAAACATAGAATAGATATCAGTTAATACAAGCCCAGAATTTACCAGGAGCTGAAATGGTACTAGGATAGCCAAAGCAGCGGAGTACCAGCTCCTAACGTCTTCAGATCAGCTCTTCTATGCAGCTTTGAAGACAACAGAGTAAAACTATGTGTTGGGAACACAGAAAGACAAGTGGTAACAGAGCCCTGAACATACAGCAGGGATTGCCTACTGTAAGAAATTCTACTAGAGCTATGGCATAAAATCAGAATACAGTAAATACTGTGGAAAAATTCAGAGATGGCTACTTCATTCCACAAAGTTGTATCTTTACGTTTAGAAAACTATTTAAGGAGGAGGTTTTGTTTTGTCAACCAATTTCACAGTTCTCTTCATTATAAGACAATAGAACTGTAGAAAATCCTGGAGCAAATGGCTGTGCTACTAGCAGTAATGCATGACTGATTTAAAGATAATTAGCTTATTTCTGTTGTTAGAAATTTTATTCCTAAAGAATGACTCCAGGATGGCTAATTTAAAATCTCTTTTGCTACTGACAGTTGCCTTAAAGAAAAGATGTAGAATAATAGAGGAAGACTCAATAGGCAATGAGAAAAGCAGTGCAAAAGGTGGAGCAATGAAGGCCTCAAATACTGGTGAGTTAATAAATACAAAACATATTTAAAAAGACAAATTTATACATGGTAATGGACAAATGGTACAGATCTGATGCTTTCCTTTCAAAGAGAAAAAGAAGATATAATACAGACAGCTTTAAAAGTGTCTGTAAATATCACTTAAGAAATAGGAAGCAAAAAGCTGAAGAGGTAAAAGAAAACACGAAGTATTTGAACCTGTTTTTTTCTGCAGAACTGCTGCCTCCCAATTCAAGTTTCCTTACCCCATTTATGTAAAAAGTTGGCTGTGCAGCAGGCAGGGCTCAAAATGGCTTAGATTTCAGAGTCTATGAATGTTAAAGCAGTTTTTTAGACAGGAGAGAGCAGAAAAAGTAAAAACCTGGCTACGTGTGATTGGAAGTGATGCCTCATCAGTTAGGGAGAAAAGTGCCTGCTATGTCCTCTTCTGCAAACAGCAAATTCCCATCCTGGGAGCACAACACCTGGGGAGCCTTTGCTTGCTCTTCTCTCTCTAGGTAACCAGAAGTAGTCCACAAAAACCTGAACACACGATGCTTCTCTCTCTCACCCATACCCTCTGAATTGCACTCCAGACCCCTTGAGGGGGCCCATCCTCCAAGCTGAGGATTCTATATAGGATCAGAAATCTAACAAACAGAAAACTCTATTTCAGAACCCATACTCGTAACAAATTCAAAATCATAAAATACATATTTAAATAACACATCTAATAATGCCTAAAACTTCATTACTGGTTCTGACCATTCTTTCTCTAAATGAATTCTGAAATTATTTTGGCTACATACCACTAGGTTTCCAATCACCATGACCATCATGAAGACAGTAAGGCACATGGGTTGGCCTGCAACCTCCATGCAGTCCCACATCGTTTCTATCCATTCTCCACACAGCACTCGAAACACAATCAAGAAAGAGTGGAAAAAGTCATGCATGTGCCAACGTGGAAGTTCACAGTCACTAGAGATCTTGCAGACACATTCCTTGTAGCTTTTCCCAAACAGCTGCATCCCAACCACAGCGAAAATGAACACGATGATGGCCAGCACCAGGGTCAAATTCCCCAGAGCCCCCACTGAGTTACCAATAATTTTTATCAGCATATTTAGAGTTGGCCAAGATTTTGCCAATTTGAAAACTCGCAACTGAAAAACAAAAATACAAAGACATTATTTGCAGTAGTTATAAAAACACTATAGAAATAAACAGATTATGAACTAGTGCCTCTCAGCAATAACAAAAAGAAGAAACTTCAAGATGATTCCAACAACCATAACTTACACAGAAACAGGAGTTTCATAAAATCCACACTTTTAAAGCATAATAAATGTTAGACTGCTCTTTTTTTGTGTAGCATACCTGTATTCTCTTCTACATGAAAGAAAAAGCACACTGGTTGAATTTGTTCAGATAGTGAATTCTAAACATGGCATACGTCTCAACCACTATGTGCAGAAACAAATTAAAAAAACCAATAAAGCTCAACAGGATTCTACTGAAGGAAAATACAGGATTCTGAAATCCTTGAAGAATGAGGTCTTTCAAAAGAATATTGCCTCCAACAAATTTAAAAAGGATCAGACAGACCCACATTCTGGAAATAAAAGCCAGATAAAAAAAGCCAAATAAAATCTGTAACTCAAACATTTCAGCTTATGAAGGGGAAAAAGTTTAATTCATACTCTTTCTCACCCGTAACCCACCCAAAATAAAAAAGGTATTAATTTTTTTTTTTTTTTTTCAGATAAAAGCAAAATGGAAATGCAAAATGGAAAGAGACCACAGGGATGGAATGTCTCATAGTTCATTTCTCATTTTTAAAATAAAAATATTTTTCTAACAAAATAAAGTATTCCTTTTTTGCCAAGGTGGGAAAGAAAAATAAATTTTTTTTTTATTTTTTAAAAATATGAATTTTGTAACTCCTACATTTTAAAAGAACACTTCTAGTCTTTTTGCAATTTCCAGATATGGAAGTAGACAGAAGACTACAAATGTTTTATTTATTTATATCTCTCAATATGCACTAAATAAATTGTACACTTCACTGTGATTTACCCATCCATGTTAAAACAATTACAATAAAATTACAGCTCTTTCCCTTGAAAAAATGCTTAGTTGCTTCCGAACCATAAAATGGCACACACTGTTCAGTGATAACATAAATAATTTTGTAAAACATGCTTGCAGAGATACTCTGTGATGCTTAGCAAAAAATATACATATTACTAAAAAGTGTCTTATTTACATGAGTACAGTTAAAATACAAATATAATGCATTAATTAATGCAGATATATTATTATCACTGATTTATTTACCAATCTGAATGATCGGAGAACGGATAATCCATCCACATTTGACAGAAAAAGCTCCACCAAACTAAGCGTAACTATAAAACTATCGAAAATATTCCAGCCAACTTGGAAATAATAAAAAGGATGCATGGCAATTATCTTGAGAACCATTTCTGCTGCAAAAATTCCAGTAAAAACCTGAAGGAAGAATGTTTATTGTTACTTTATAGATGAGTATGAATAAGTTGAACCAGCAGATAAAGAACAACTTAAGAAGTAACAACCCTCTTACAGCAGGATGTCAGAAAGGAAAATTATCACAAGCTGAACCTCACCGAGAAGGTAAGTGGCAACATCAAAATGAGCTGTAGCATAACTGTTAACTTTTAAACCCAAGATACATTTAGTGACTAGTGAAGAATAAACTATTCTTAACAGACCTCCTGTTTGCTCCTCACATCTGCCGTCCATCTAATTAAAGGAACTTTCCTCAGCAAGATAGTAACAGTTGCTCTTGCCACAATGGAAGCTGCTTTAACAAAGGTGTGTGGAAAAATATGAATTGGTCATAAACTGGAGAGTGATGTGCTATTAAATGAAGTCTTCATGAGAACTCACAGATACAGCAAGTATATCTTCCCTCTCTAGCTGCCAAAAAAAGGCCAGTTACACCAAGGCTCATGTTTGAAGTAGAACTCCTTTCTGCCTCCAAATGCCTCTGAGGCCTTCTGAAGGAGAAGGCAAAAACCACCTCTGAAATAAATTTATTGTGTTTACTGTAGATGTATGACTACCAGTATCTACAGAACTGCATACATTATTATCTTTTACTAGAAAGATGAACAGACTTTTAAAAAGGCAGGATCATTTGACAGTCTTTAAAAGATAGTGCTACACAGTTCAAAAAACAAGAAACCAACTGCTGAGACTACACCTGTATTATAGTGGCATTTTAGCTCTCTGGGAGTAAACACAAATTCTTATCATTATGAAGGAACACTTATACTCACACAGCTCAAAATTAGATTAATATTAAGCTACTTCATCACATATGAAAGGAAAAAATGGTTGCGTTTCCTGGGTAAAACATGCAGGCATGATCACAAGACAGCCCTCTGCAACAGCTGTTGATCCTCACCCATTCGTCCTCCCTGTCTTTCTCCTCAAATACTTCCTGAATCTATTTATAAACAGCAACGTGACATGATTATATTCCACCGATAATGATCTCTGACTCCAGGTTAAGGTGAAAACATTGAACTATGTCTGTATTGGCTAAAAACATCAGCATACAATTTAAATGTTGACACATTAACAACTCGGGACTTAAACCTGAACACATTCCCAACATGTACTAGAATTTCATATATTCTAATAACCAAATTGTTTTATTATTCTGCTACATCATAATCACCAGAACTACCACTTACAATAAACATAGGTTAAGAAGTACAGCAGATAACATTATCTGTATTATTGCCATTATAAAACAAACAAACCAACCACCCCAAACCCAACTTACAGACTGTGTCCACTAGGGAACAAACAGTCTATATCAACAGACGTTCTTTGGATTAAGTCACACATTCTTCAGCTTCCAAATTGTTATGGACCAATCAAAGCAACATTCTTCATGGAAATACAAAAATAACAAAGAAAATAACAGTGCAAAATCATAATCCAAAATAATATCCAATTCTTCTTGTGTTATCAATGATACTTACAGTAGAAGGGATTTAATTTGGCTCCAGTGTTTTTTGTAATACTAAACAAAATCAAGTCAGATTTCTTTTGGTTTCGTGTCATTCAAACTCTGGTTGTTGAAAACTCTATTTGCAGAATTTTTAATACAGAAATCAACCTCTTATATACAACATATCTCAAATGGTATTTTTAGACTATTTTTAGTACAATTAAACCTTTATTTTATGGGATGATAATAAAAATAATAGAAGTAATTCTATTTCAAAGAGACACCAGGTTCCAACTGTATCAAAGGATATAGTTGGATGGACTTACCTGATTTCCTATTTTAAGTACATTACTGAATTCGTCAGTCATTGGATAATGTTCCATGGCCATAAACAGTGTGTTTAAAATTATGCAAACAGTGATAGCTAGATCAACAAGTGGATCCATTACAATAGATTCAACTACATTCTTTACTTTCAACCAGGGCTCCCAACAATTCCAAATTAAGAAAGTGTGGGCAAACTTATACCAGCAAGGTGGACATTTTTGTCTGGATTCTTCAAGTTCTGGCAAAAAAAAGAAATATAGAGTGAACAAGTTTTGGACAAAGTGAAGATAAATTTTTGGTTACCTGCTTTTTCAAGTTTTAATCTTTATCCCTGGAACCATTAAGGATGTTTGGAGGAACCTCCTCAGATTTCCAGGAACTTAACTTATTGCTGCTAACTGAAAACATTTTTAGAAGACTTAGAAGAAAAATCTCAGGAGTTTTTAGCTAATAGTTGAAAAAGTTGTCTATTTTTAATATCATATGATCTTGTTTAAAAAAAAACCCAAAACTATTTATGCTTAGATTTAGGGATAGTTTTCTCAGTAAAACTTCCAATTTCACAGTCCTCTCAAATGTTTAATTATTTATTTTCAGCAAAAATAAGATTAATTTCACCATGAACACATTTTTGAAAACTATTCAAGCTTTTTCAAGAATTTCACTAGTAATAATTTCACAGTTCCAAAGAATCCTACTACAAATTTCCTTCTCCATATTCACTAAGGCCTGGCCTTTAATCTTCTGTAACATTTTTACAGTACAGTTAGTGGAAAATTTATCACAAGGCATATCTTCCAATAACTGTACTGTTAAACATGAATAACTTGTATAAAACACATACAGATTATCTATTTTAATCAGAACGTGTTTCTTTGTTTAGCCTTCTTATCAGATTCCTTCAATTCTTTTTTCACAAAGTACATGCATTTCTGTTCTATTATTCAGCTTATGTATTTGCAATGGCTACATATTTTTTGTCTTCTGTATTTGCGCTACGATATAATACCTTCAAGCAAGTCTAAGACTATGTCAAGAAAGTTCATGCATCTGTAGCTATAACACACCTTCCATTGTATTTGTGATAATGCCAGCTATACTCATGGCTCTTTCCCTTAAACTGGGATCCTCCAGCAACTCCACTGGTATTTGATATGAACTTGCACGCCTCTTTTTTATTTCTGTTTCTGTAGTAGTGCTCTATAAAAATAAAGGGGGGCATAAATTAAATTCAGCTTTAGAAATACTGCAAAACAGGTATCAGAAAGACTTTTCAGTTTCAATGAATTCATAATATATAAAGCTTTGTATTTAAGTGCTGTTACAGCAGATTTTTTTCCATTATACATATAACATAAGCCTAGTATTTTTTTTAAATGGCTATTTTCTCCTTATACTTCTGAATACTGTTAATACTTACAAAATACTAAAAAAAGATTTTGATATTTAGTTCCCAGATTACCATTGCATTACAGTTAACTACCATTAACTCCACATTAGACACAAAGAAATTTTGGAGAAGGCCATAATCAAAGAAACAAACCAAGACACTTGCAGCACTGGAATTGGAAAAATTCCTAGTTCCACACTTTCTCTACCAATATTTCACTTCTAAACAAGTTGAATCACAAGATATTATAAATAAGTGATTCATGCTAGGAAGTTTTCTGCAATAACAATTACTCTAAAAGTAATTTTTATAGATCAGTCTTGATCTCTATATCCTTTAAATTAGTTTTGAATGGGTATCTTTTACATTGAATAGCTATAATGTCTGATTCGTTTTATTAATTTCAACTGAAGAAACAAAAGAAGTCCAATTTAACTAACCAAAAGTTGAAAGTGTTTTATTAAAAAAATTGAAAGCTGTGTTATAGTTATATCATTGAATACACCTCAATCATAAAAAAGTTTTGAATGTATGACCATGAGTAGATTTTTTTTCCAGTAAATTAAATAAATGCATGAAAATGAAATTATAAATAACTGCAAGAAGATTATAAACTGTAAGGAATCTGGCTGATAACTGTAAGGAATATGGCTGATGTACTTTCAGATGCTGTGACCTGTGTAAAAATTTTTGTTTCAATAAAAGAAGGTTTCTAGAAAAAAACATGCAATGGATCCCTCTGCTCCATTCTTGAAGCATACTGAGGGAAAAGGGAAAACTGATCAGAGGGAGAAATGGATGAATTTGCATCTACTCCTTTTTTTTTAATTATACCCTGATCCTAGGAAGCGAAAAACTCAGATAACCTCTGAGAGTCAGGAGAAAAAAAAGGTTTCAGAGCTTCTAAAACATCAACATAATCTCAAAGGCTATACTACATTTGCACAATACCAAATATACGGATGGGGGAAAAAAGTAGAACTAGAAGATTATTGACAAAGAATTAGGAAATACATTTAAAGGGAGGCTAAAACCATAAAGAAAGATAAAAAATCAAACCAAAACAATAATATGCAGAATGCTTAGAAAGCTGAGTGTGGGAGATTTCATGAAAAATGGGGGACATTTCTTTGAGCCTGATTATTTAGAGTTAGCGTAAGTAGGCCACAGTTAGCATGAGTGGGCTGGAGTATGTGACAGCTGCAGTATGAACAGACTTTGAACCACCAGAAAAACAACGGACATGAGGAACTTGGACAGTGGAGCAATTAATAAACAAGATAACAGAACCGCAGAGGCAAGAAGGAGCTGCAAGAGCTTTAACGCAATTAAGAAAGCTGTCATTTCAGCTTAGAGCATTTAGCTGCGGGATGGGGACTTAGGAGTTGGTTTGTATCTTTGTTAAAAATCGGGGTTTCTTTTATTCTTATGTATTTTATTAGGTATAATGTTGCTTTTACCGTGTTTAATTAATTGTGTTCATAGCTCTTTGCAAAGGGCAATACAGCAGGTGTTAATTGACAAAAAACGAAAAAGGGGGAATCGTGGACGCATATTTAGCTAACGGTCACAAGAGCATTCCAGACGCCTTTAGAAGACCTTGAACAGAATAAACAACACGACAAAAAGAGAAAAATGCCAATTAGAAGAACACAAGGTGTGCATTCCACGATAAAGGGAACTTGGCACAAAGAACCTCAATTCGGCAGTTTATCTTGACCAATTAGACTGAGACAGGTTTCGCATGTTTTAGTTGGTATAACCAATTATGTCCTAAGTTTATGCGCGTGTAGAGTTGATATAACCAATCATATTTTATGCTTGTGCGCGTGTACAGTGACTTTGCAGAATATGCGATTATAAATATGTGTTGTTTTAGCAATAAACGTCGTCTGCTTTCAACTTTACATGTGTCCGTTTATTTCTACCTCCTGCAGCTGAGCACCCTATTTTGGGTTCTAAAACAGATTTAGCAATGGAACATTACTGATTTGATTCACTGTGCAGGTGCATGCATATCCTTGCTCTGCAGGTATATAAAAATGTGCTACTTCGTTCTCTTTCCATTTTCATGCTTCAGCCTCTCACTTTTGAGTGATTCACCGTAAACCCATTTCATTACAGTAAGATATGCAAAAGCATTCACAACTTCTCAAGCATTTTTGAAGCATTTCATTCCATTGAAACATTGCCTGGTGCAATGAAGAAAAGTCATGAAATCTCGAGTAATTTAAAACTTTCTTACATAGTCATCAGTTGTTGGTTTATCTATTATCACCTCTGGCAGAAGCTGTCCAGTAGGCGACAACAGACGTGGTGGTCCATCCACTAAGGAAACCACCCCATTGCAATCCACAGTGCTGTGCATCTTCCCATTCACTGGAAACACTGTCAGCTTTCTTGATGATCTACTAGCCTGACTAATGTTACTACTGCGGCGTTCACCATGTCTGCGTGGCAAAAAGAGAGAACCTCTTCTGCTCCCATTATCCTCAAACGTGCTGTGCTCATCATCAGCAAAGTCATTTTCAGATCCTATCTCTCTTCCATATTCTCTAAAACTGAAAAGACTTGTTCTGCTGCTACGTCTGGGAGAAAACAGGGAGCCACGA
Organism: Aquila chrysaetos chrysaetos; assembly: GCF_900496995.4. Lineage (NCBI taxonomy): Eukaryota > Metazoa > Chordata > Aves > Accipitriformes > Accipitridae > Aquila > Aquila chrysaetos. The sequence continues at coordinate 32,656,282 of NC_044009.1, read as the reverse complement.
ACACTCAGTAAAGACTGCAAAGGAAACAAAAACATGACCGGCTGAAGATTTTAAATATACAAAATGCATGTCTATGTATTAAAAAAATAACAATTTATATTCCCCAGAAATCTGTCACTGTTATTTTTAATACAGTGCCTTAGGTAGACTTCTCAGACTTCTGGGGAAAATGCAATGCTGCTGTACATGTTAAGACCCACCAGATCCTAAACAATAAAATGAGAGAGACCAAAACGTTTGTTTAGGTACACTCTAGAAAATAATACCAACAGTAAGTCAGTATTTAAAACAATACAACATTAGTTTGTTGGATATTACCGTTGTCTCACAAACCCCCAAAATAACAACTGCACTATTCACAGTACCTGGTGGGGTGATGTGAACGGCTTCCCATAAGCAAGTCTGTTCCCATCAAAAGAAAAACGGAAACCTTTCCTTCTGATACTGCCATCTGATTCAGATTTTGGAAGCTTTTCATCCTTCATGTCATCGTCTTCTCCAGAGAGCTCCCTCTGCCTTCTTTTCTTCCTTCTATTTCTCCTTTCTTTGGCACTTTTTGAGCTAAGCTTGGATGCATCTGAAGAACTATCTGAGGGTCCATCAATCCCACTTTCACCGCTGTACTCGGTCATCTCCGCTGCAGCTGCTGCTATTGCCTGCCACAGCAATTATTTAATGGGATGCTTTACAAATCACACCATTTTTTAAAGAAAGCTATAATCCTTGTTCCTAAGATATATATCAAATTACTTCCGGATGTGTGACAAAAACCTAGATGGACCTGTGCAAAACTTCAAATGGAATTCTGTAATATGAGTTAAAATAAAAGGGCAGTTATGAAAGTCGCTGTTTGAACAGAGTTCTACTTTGCAAGCCCACATTGCTTACAGCATTCTGCCACGAAGTACATTAGAAAATACTTGCAAATTAATAAAATTTATTAATTAGAGTAAATGTAATTGCAAACAAAAGAGCTAAACAGAGTCATACTTCAGCCTGTATCAATTTAATAAACTAATTTTAACTGTTATTTTAAGTAACAGCTTCCTTAAGTTGCTGTTAGGAAAAAACTTTGGGGTACTACTTCCAGTCTTCCATTCACTGGTGGTAACACAAGTAGCGAAAATTGGTCAGAAATTTATGGATAAAAGTATTTTAAACTCTAATCAAGGCTTGACAAGTATTTCACAAGTATTGCAATTACTTCTAAGCTGAGAAGTTGGAAAATCATCACGACAGGTTACGAGATACTACCCCTAGATAAGAAATATCTATTTTTAAACTATTATTCTGATTTGGGGAGTACTTTTTGTTCTCAGTTCAGAAATTCATTAATGCTTTAAACATTATATATCTAAACAGCAATAAAAAGCCACAGAGAATGCAGTCTGAAGTACTTGTGAGGTATGTAAAAGAATGCCTTTTTTTTAATATGTTAATTTAATTATTGGTTTTGTTTTGAACAAATAGCATGCAAAGGAATATACTAAAGCTCAAACTCTTGTTAGAAAATACCTGAGCTTCTTCTTGCTGCTTCCTCAGCTGTTCAAGCATTTGCTGCAAGTCTGCCTCCCTCTGTTCTGCTTCAACCATAGTTGCTTGATTTTGTTCTTCATAGGCCATGGCAACGACAGCCAAAATCAAGTTAATCAAATAGAAGGAACCCAGAAAAATGACCAGAACAAAAAATATCATGTATGTTTTGCCAACAGCTCGTAGCGTCTATAGGAGAAAAAGAGAAACGATCCATTTGGTGAAGACATGCATCAGTTCTGCAGTTCATAAGCATTTACTGAATTCGAAAAGTAGAAAACTATTATTGAGTTGTTCTTCCTTCTGTAATAAGGCCATACAAGCTTTCTGAATTACAAAGTAATCAAAATAAAGGGAGCATTCATGTATGTGAAAAACATGTTTAAGGATCATGCTGCTTTGAGACAAACCTCTTTTAACGCCTAATAATCTTGAAAAGGATGTGGGATCAGAGTAATTAATGTAAATCACACATCGCAGGTTGGATGTTTAGCGTGCTTAGCATGTATTAGCATGCTTTCCCGTTGAAATAATCAAAAAAATTAAAGATGGCACAACTGATTACATAATTAAAAGATAATATTTATTATAATTAACAGATTTTCACACAATATAGTGAAAAGCTATGGTAAGAAAAGTAATTTATATCAAGCCATGCATTCTTAGTTATCAAAAACAGGATTCAAAGTACAGAAATTAAGATTCAGATTTTGCTGTCAGAGTATTTTTACAGTATAAACTCAATATTAAAGTTTTTGAAAATAAGATCTTATAATGAGGAACAAAATGAAATACACGCTGTAAAAATTAAATAAAGGATCAAAAAAACCTCATGTGCCTCTTCAGAAGTCATGTGAGATTCTGTAGTAAGTGCCCATGTCTGCTTAATTCTGCAACCGAATTTGCTTCCTTTCATAAATACTGTTCATTTTCAATTGCTAACAATAGCAATGGTATGTAATATAAATATGAATAGCCTTTCCGTGTTTGATTTGGGGCCAGTAAGATATTAACCACAATTTTTACTATACACTCACCAGCTGGTAAAGATTTTCCCAGTAGTCCTGTGTCATCAGTCGAAACAGTGACAAGAAAGCCCAACTGAATGTGTCAAAGCTAGTATATCCATAGTTGGGGTTTCTACCAGCTTTCACACAGATAAACTCTTCTGGACATTTACTAGGAGGAAAAAAAAGAAAAATAAAAAAAAAAAGTAAAGCAATGTATATAAAAAAATCATCTAACACTAAAATGTTTTTAAATTATTGTACCTTGAGCTTCTAATGAAGGTTCACTAGATCTAATCCGTGAAGGGGGCTGCTATTTGTGGCTTACAACATTTTAAAAATCAGTGAGGAAATTAAAAGTGTTCTTTAAAAAAAGCCAGAAAAGAGCAAACAAGTAAATTAAGATCTTTCTTCCTACCTTCCTCCACCATTATACACAAAATAAAGCTTATTCCCAACAATTTGTTATTACCTCTAGAGACACCTCTTCTATGGAAACAATATATTTACTTAACACAGAGATTCCATAAAGTCAGTACTTCCATGCAAAAGAAAGTCAGTATACATATTTTATGCTGAATTTTGTCTGTCAGCAGGGTTGGCATACCAGATTTCTTGGTTTCTTCAGGTTTGTGAATTAGTCAAGTCAAATTAACAAATTCCACCAATTCCTCAACAGCAAATAACCATCATAGTGATACTTTTATCTCCTGAAACTGTACAAATCAGTTTTGATAGCAGGTGATCCAATCTTGGTATCAACTGTAGGCACACTGTTTCAGTTATTGCATTCTTGAAGGGTAGAGGAGGTTCTTGCCTCCAAAACCTCTACAGAAAAACACTATAAAGATTTCTTTTCTTATACGTGCATGTACATTTGATGCGTATTTACACACACACATAAAATTATCTTATAGTTAGTCACATATATACACAAAATGTTTACAAAAAAGATTTAAGTACATCTGTTTTAAAGACATAACCAACGAAAACCAAGGGATGGACTGATATAACATTAGAATATAGAATTATGTGATTTTTTTTTTTTTACAAAGAATTGTCACAGAGAGAGCAAGACAGTGCCATGCATGCAGTCCACAAACAGAAGAATCCTGAAGATGTCTTCCCAAAAGGCAGTCATAAGTCCCAGTGCCCCATGCCTATTTTAGAGATGAGAAATGGCTTGAAATCCATGATAAAGAAGTATGTTCTTGACATTGATAATGCAATATCTATGTGCTGAAATGGAATTTTCTAGTTACCTAAGTTTTTAAAAGAAATTTACAACAAAGTATTTTCTCATTCAACATTTTACTCATTCAAGTGTTTACTTACTATGAACTGTGACCACATATTATTGATTGCGAAGTTAGGCAGCTAAATTAGCTTTTTAAGTTTAGAGTGATGTTTTTCACATTTTGTTTAGACAGGTAGTATGTAATTTTCAGTGTACCTTACCCTGCATCTGAGCTATTGCCACAAAGCAGATAATCCTTTTGTCCTTCTATGCGATAGAAATGATCTAAAGAAAAAATAGGAAGCAACATGATTATAAGCCAAAGGAGTATTTTTTTTTTTTTGTGAGGATGAACCTCCATTCAAGTTATCATGGTTTGAATGTTCATAATCTCCCATTCATATTTTTCCAATAATGGGTTCAAATACTGGCACATCCATACTGGAAAGTAAAGCTGCAAAACTAAAGAATAAAATCGAAGCACAATGTAAAAATAAAAACCTAGAACAATGATTAGAACACCATAAATTGCATATTCTTTTCTTGAGTCATAGCAAACACTGAATATCCTTCCAAAATCTGATGTTCAGTAAATGAGAGAAAGAACGTACAAAGCTTAAAATTCCTTCTCTTATTCAGTAGGTAGATTGTAATCAGACAATTAAAGCCTATCTTACTTAAAATGGAACTATTTACAATGGCTGGCTCACAGTTTTGAAGTCAGAGCAACATTAACTAGCACATCCTGTGTGAAAATATGAAGGTAGCATTTACAAGGAAGATGGATGTTCCAATGGCAGTGTTATAACAGCTGCTGTCCTATAAACAACTTCACAGAATTTTCTTTTAATTATAAGGTGGTAGACTTCAGTAATAAAGGAATATCTTTTGTTATTAATGATTAACACCTGTGCTGTCCTTAAAAAAAAGAAAAAAGCAAAAAGAACACAGCTAGCAAGATGATAACAAATTGGGGAAGCTGTTGATATGAGTGAGGGCAGGCCCCATTCAGAGGGACCTAGGCAGGCTGGAGGAATGGCCTGACAGGAGACACATAAAATTCGGCAGAGACAAATGCAGAGTTGTGTACGTGGGACGGAAGAGCCCCTTGCAGTGGTACAGGCTGGGAGCCAACCAGCTGGGGAGCAGCTCTGCAGAAAAGGCACTGGCGGTCTTGGCGGACAGAGAGAAAGGTGAAGGTGAGCCAGCAGTGTGCCCTGGCAGCCAAGAAGGGCACCAGCCTCCTGGGCTGCATGAACAGCAGCACAGCTAGCAGTGCAAGGGAAGCGACCATCCCCCTCAGCTCAGCACTCATTAGGCTGTACCTAGAATATCGTGTCCACGTTTGGCCCCCCCACTGCAAGACAGACATTGATAAAGTGGAGCAAGTTCAGCAGAGAGTCACCAAGGTCATGAGGTGACTAGAACACTGACCCTGTGAGGAGAGGCTGAGGGACCTGTCCTTGCTCAGCCTGGAGAAGGGGAGGCTGTGGGGGGAGTTGGTAGAAAGCACCCACCAACTACAAGGAGGTTATCAAGGGGACAGAGCCAGGTTCTTCTCACTGGTGTGTGGCAGGAGAATGACAGAAAACGGGCATAATTTGAAACAAGAGAGCTTCTGACTGGATACAAGGAGAAACTTTTCACCACGAGGATACCCAGGCACTGAGATCTAGAAAACAGAGAGAGTTCTGGAAAAAACTCTTATCCAAACTAAACTAATCTTCCGTCATCCTCAGTTCATATCCTCAATGTACCGTTCAAGCTGACAAAAAGCTTTGGTTTTCACAAGGTAAAAAGCTATTGTAGTATTTAAAGTCAGAAACAGCCCACAGGATGAAGAATATATGAAGATAGGAGGATTCTAAAACAAACACTTAAATCAAATCTAGTGATGCCCAAATCCTACCATTCAAGAACAGTACTTACACGATGTCAGAAAAATTATAATCCTATTACTTCCATAATATCTTTAGAGCTGGCCAAAACTTGAAATGTTCAGATACTGATCTAAATGCCAGGTGCCAATACTTTGACATGTGGATCCAAGATCTGTGCATGTATTTTCAAAAAGTGAATCTGGCCTTGTTCCTTAATAAATGAAAATGCACAGATGTTAAGAAAAGTCACTAGAAGGTATCACACTCAGTCACAGCTGACCAGCATATGATATGCTGAAAAAAATATTAGGAGGATCCACACCTGAGGCCAGTGAAATTATAATGCAAGTGACATATAAATGATTAAGAACAGGTTATACATGAAAGGAGGAACAAAAACACAACTAGATGAAACTGCCTTGCCTGCATCAGCACTCCTTAGAGTCTCCCAGCAAAGTCAACAGTTATAGCATAGGAAGCAACTGACATTCTGAAAGATTCTAGTTCTGTCTTTTAGTTTTAGATTGCTACTTAGTGGAAAATGGAAATAGAGGATCTACATACTGTATTTGAAGAGAGAATTCACAAGTGTTCTACAGCATATAACTATCAGCCAGAACTGCCCACAAAGCACTATCATCACTCCATTTTCACATCCCTTCTTAGGCCAAATAAACTAGCTAAATTGATAGACTGCACAGAAAGTGTAAATACAGTCACAGAATTTCCAGAACTTCAGAAGTATAGAAAGAAAATCTGAAAATACAGAAAACAGCACAGAACTTTAATGTCCTTTTTTAAGGAAGGAAATATGACTCATCAAAACTTAGCATGTAACAACTGTATTTTCTTTTACTTTTGAGTCAGTGAGGAGGAAAGCTAGCATCCATTATTCTACCAATTTCTTTTTACTTAAATACACTACTTTTACAATTAATTACTGAACAATATCCTGTAAATCCACTTCCAGCACAAACTCACACATAAAAATGAATCAAATTTTTGGCAATTAGAAGTTGTTATACTACATCTCGTGGTTCACTATGTATTACAACTTCACTGGTGCTATCACTTAAAATGACAAATACAAAAAATAAGTATCTGTGTGTTTCTGAACCAGCCTGAATGTTGTCACTGCAGTCTGCAGAGATTAAGAACGTTGAAAAATATCTGGATAAAGATGTATTTGTCAGCCTCCTTAGTAACAACAATAGGACCTACAGATGAATACCATCTCCTTCCCTACCAGAATCTCTACTTGCCTAGTGAGTTCTGTATTTCACAGAGAACTGGTTTCTTTTCTTACCTCTACCTAATAATAAAAGTACATCTTAACTAGGAAATCTGTGTTATTTATCTAGTCCTTCTCTGTCTTATTTATAACCTAAAGATACAAGGAGAGGCTAAGAGAATTGGTTTTGTTCAGCCTTGAGAAGGCTCAGGGGTGGGGGGGGGGGGGGGATCTTCATGCTACCTACAAGTATAACATGAAAGGCTGTAATGAAGATGGAGCCTGACTCTTCTCAGAGGTGCACACTGGAAGGATAAGAGGTGACTAGCCAAAACTTGAGCATGGGAAATTCTGAACTGACATTAAAAAAAGTTACCGTGAGACTGGTCAAACACTGGAACAGGCTGCGCAGAGAGGGTGTGGTATGTCAAACCTTGGAGATATTAAAAACTTGACTGGACATGGCATTGAGCAGTCTGCTCTAACTGGACCTGCAGCTGAGCAGCAGTTAGGATCTCCACAGTCATCCAGACCATCCAACCTGCACGATTCTGTGATTCTAAAACCAACCTAACCTAATAAATACGTTTCTAAGTGCAGTTAATGGAAAGAACAATCATGTCTGTATGAGTTTGAGATGCAACACACAAAAATCCCTACTCTTTGTCATCCTATTTAATTGATTTTTATCTTTAGCCTATAGTATGAAATGGTGATCTTATGTGTGCATGTGTGTGTTTGTACACAAAAAATTTTAACAAGTTACAACAGTATTTCTTACTTTCATTCTCAATGTATGCCGTCCAATCAAACACTGTACCATTAAAGTACGGAGCTAGGTATTTTTCAAAAGACGTTGAATTTTTTGATGGCCATAACAAGCATTTATTCTTCAAATTGCCCATGAACAGCTGCAGTCCTATTAGTGCAAACACACTCAGGCAAAACACAGTCAAAATCATTACATCTGAGAGCTTCTTCACAGACTGAATTAAGGCTCCAACAATAGTCTTCAAGCCTGCAAACAGAGGCAGATTTTTATTATAATATTAAATATTTACCCAAGCTAAAATGCAATGTGAACTACTCCAACACACTATTAAATACCATGCACAGCTTCACAAAAATAGCCTTAAAATATTTTCCAAAGGAAAAAGGTACCAGTAAGTCTCATCGTTCCCGACAAATTAATTTGAAAATATGAATGGGATTGAATGGTACATGTTCCAAAGCACCTGCTCTTCCAATGAAGAAGTAAATTTTTATTCATGCTCTCTATACATGTAAACTACATGTAAAGAAGATTGTTCATTTTATTTTCTTCTTGATGCCTCTTGCTCCAAACCTTTGCCAGTGTTCTATTCCAACACATGATATATTGGTTCTGTAACAGCAAACAAAACCAGAACACAATTGCATTGTAGTAGAAATTTTAATGATTGCATTCTATTGCATCCTATTCAACTGGAGGTAGGGTTTGGTGAAGATAGGCATCTCAAGGTAATAAACACATCATGCAATTCCCATGCTACTCTTTATTAACTTATTCCTTTGTCAGTGATTCAACTTTTACAACAGACTTATATTTTCAATCCCAAATGTTTTTGATAAATAGTAACATTCATATTAGTAAGAGAAAAATAAAAAGAGTTAATTTTGGTCCTTAATGTGGGAAAGAAAACTTGACATCATAAAATGGAAATATACACAGGCTATGTAATTCAATTTCTCATGCAAGAATGTATTAAACTCTGAGGCTGAGTGTTTTAGAGAATTAGAAAAGAGAATCAAATTGAAGTTAAGACTAAAACCTGGATGCTTCTGTTAAAATATGAGTTCAGCTTCTGTGGAATTTCAGTCAGCCTCAGTGTTTAACCTAGCTCTCACCTGGAATGACTGATATTGTTTTCAAAGCTCGGAGAACTCTGAATGTTCTCAACGCTGAGACATTGCCCAGGTCCACAAACTCTGTCACATATCTGTAGTGAGGGATTCCACACACAAACACAACGACAGCACACAAAAATTAAACAGAAGTGATGTAGAGCGCCTACCATTTTACACAGTTACTTCTTACCTGGGATTACAGAAATAGTTTTCAAAGCTCTCAATACTCTGAAAGTTCGAAGAGCTGAAACATTGCCTAGGTTTACAAATTCTGTTATATACCTGTAGGATTAAATTACAGTTATTCAGAATTAAGGTAGAGTGTATACTACTGACCTGGACCTGTAATCCAGACTATTTCTTTCTGGAAGGAGCAACTTTAAGTGAAAGACCTACATTCATATTTTCCTGTTTCAATTAAGTTTTCCCTAAGAAACACACCCTTAAGTATTTCCATTGAATGCAAATTAAAAATGAAATGTATTTCCCTGATTTATTATTTAAATACTATTTAAAATTGTTCAGTGGTAACTTCTCTTTTGTACTGTGGGATCATCCACTAATTCTGCTGTGTGCTACATTACTGTAAAATAATAAAATGGAATAAGTTGAAACACAATTCAACTACAATTCATTTTAAATGAGCTAAGATAACCCAAACAAATTATTACAGGTTCAAAAAAAGTTCTAACTGGTATTTTACTTTAAAAAAATCATATACTTACGCAAAGGAAATGACAACAAAATCAAGCCAGTTCCAGGGGTCACGAAGGCAAGTAAAATCATTTATACAGAAGCCTCTTGCAAGGATTTTTACCAGAAATTCAAAAGTATAAATTCCAGTGAAAGTGTACCTATGAGAAAACATCCAAAAGTTAAAGATTGTTGTTCAGTGATACATCATCACAGGCATAAAGGAAAATCACTCAAAACCAGTGATTAGTACATGCACTGTAAGAGCAGTTACAAACTCACATAAACTATCACTGTTTTCCCACCATTTTTCTGCAAGGTAATTGGTTTTGTTTATTTATTTTATCGGAAACATATTTTTGTAGTTTCTGTCATACAAAGTTCTGAAATTTCAGCACGAATAATAATAATCATGACTAACATAAAGAAAATATTTTTGCTAAAATTAAATTTCAGCATGGTTGCTATGTCAGAAATAAAATCCATGGGTAAGTGAAACCTAGTGTTTACTAAAGTTACTTGATGGCTGACCAGGTAGACTTGAGAATGTCAAACAATAATCATCAGCAGAGGTATTTTCTTTAAGGAGGGTGTGTGTCCCGTTTTTAGATTTTGTTACACAAAATTAAGGTGCTTCATATGGGCTACAGAAAGCATCTTCCACACTGAAAAGCAGCAGTTTCATGTTGAATGGCTATTTTCTTCCTTCCCCTCCCCCCCCTTTCTTTTTTTAATAAAAATGCTAAAGGAACAGCTCAAGAGGGAGAATGCATAAAAACATTACTTGTACAAACATTCTGAACAAGAGTATTAATCAGTTTTGTTCAGAGAAAAAGTTAACAATATCACAGCTTCTTTCCTTCCTAGAGCTTGCAGGTCTATGCTGCTTTGAGTTGCAGCTAGGACCAAACTCTGGCCTAGAAAAAGGAGAATACTGGTGTTACACACAAGGGTAAGTAAAACTATATGGTCTAGCTCTAATTTAGCTTTTCATTTTTAAACCACTTAAAAAATTATTAGCTAATTTAAGTATACTTACTCTACATTCTTTGTCCAGTCTGGAAGGTTATTCCATGTCATAAATACACAGTTTGTCAAAATAGTGAGCATAATGAGCATGCTGAACAATGTTGACTGTAGTTAAGGAACATATTCTTTTTTAATGCTGAATTTGCATTACACAAAACATGAAGAATTGACCAGGCTATAGAATACTGACAACGTATATGATACAAATCAGTTTACTATCACTAGCAATGTCATAAATAATGCAAAGATGTTTCACAATAACGATGGCTATACCGCTAACTCTGTAATCTAGGTATACATGCTGTGCATCTCTTCCTCTGAATTTAATCAGAGGGTTAAAGTGACAAATCTTAGCGCTGATTCATTTTGAGAGAAAGAATTAAGGGCAGGAACACATTTAAACACTGAACAAGAAAACCCAGTGGTATTAAATATTTTAAAAGACCAGTAATAATTTTCAAGAAACCACTTGAAAAGGATATGAATGAACCAAAATCTTAATAGCTGTTCTTCTAATAATATTGAAAGGAGATAAAAGGTACAAGGCAGGTGTGGCACTGAACCTGAAGATTGTCTTCCCTTTATTCAATACTATAAATGTCTTAAAAAAAAAAACAAAACCCAACAAAAAAAAAAACCCAAAACACAAGAGGAGCATGGGAAAGATAGGAAATAGGAAATTAAGGATACATGTTAGCAACTTTGCCATAAATAGAGGCTGTACTTACACAGACATAAGTCGCCAAATTTCTTTTCAGTAGAATTATACATGCAAATATCAGATTCTAAATTTTCACGAGCAATGAAAACTGAACACCATATATTCTTTGTCTCTGTGCTCTTAAACAAAATCTTCATTTCAGCATTTTCCAGGATTATGTAATTACATTAAAAAGATAATTAAAAATTTGTCATTTTTAACATTTTAAATTAATCCAGCTGTATTACCTGCACTTCAGATCAAAGCTAGCAATGCAAAACAAAGCACCTAACTAACCATTTTTGGACACTTATGAGCAACTATTTAACCATTTCAGCACTTCAAAACTGCTTCTGAGGTGAGACACCCTCAGCTTTTAAAGGCTTTACTGCCTTTATTGCCTGTGCAGTCATCACTAGTACCATTTTTTATTTTGACTAGGAGAAACAATGAAAATGTCATCTAATGAAATCTTAATTCGATCTACATCTTATGATCATTCTCCCAAAAGGCTACTATGTGGAAATAAGCAGGTTTTAACACAGAATCTTTCTGTTTTCTAATGATATTCCACTGTAAAAGAAATAGATCATTTGACAGTAGCGTTCGTGAAGTTGAAACAACAAAAACTAAAAATGAAAAAACCTACATCTGATTATTAGTCTTCAACATTCTGTACTAGGAAAAACACTGCTTTAACTCAGTTGCTTCTTACAGAGGTAATATAGCTCTTTGGTCACTTACATGCAAGATACCAACCTGTTGATTATGCAGTACTTCATTTCAAGAACCTGTTCTATGTTTTTAATTCAACAAGCATTTTATTGATTTGCACAATAAAATAACCACTCACTGCTTATTTTGTACTGCCTTTTGAATGTAAACTCAATTTTTCTTTCATTCTGAACAGCATTCCACTTCACACCTACATAAAAACATCTTCGTCTGTACTTGCTAAAGTCATCACCCTTGCTCTTTTCTTCTTTTGTTATCATTATATCTATAAAAGAAACTGAGTCACATTACAGTACGTGTATATAAATTTAGATTTTGTCTTCACATCTATATTGGTCCTATAACATAGACCCAGTACTGAAACACAAAGTACAGTTTTAGTCTTTACACTTAGTCCTGTACGAGAAGTGAATGTGGGGCTTACTCACATGAATGTTATTTTTATACTGTTTTGCTGAACTGATACTGAGCCACAAATCCTCTTTCACATTAAACAAAACCAAAGCATTTTTATAAAATTTCTGGGAAAACTTTGCATCCATGCAGATGTAAAGTGATTCTAAGAGGAACGACGCAAAGACTTTCAGGAACTTCCTTGCTCTGTAACATACTGTTACTGAGGACATATGACCTCAAATTGTCCTACCAGTGTACTGTCTTCATGTTCTTCATGGGGCAGTGCAGGGAGCGATTACTTGCTGGGGAATTGGTATTAAAATCATCAGGAAAAACGTAACAGGTCAGAAAAATCAAATCTTCCCCATTAGACTCAGAACAGTTGCAGTGGTCCTGAAGCAAACTCTAGCACAACAAACCCACATCTGTAAGCGACACAAGCTGTTACTAATCCATAGAAATCACATCACATGAAGCTGGCAATATGTGATAATAATATTTTTTCTTTTTTTTTTTTTTTTTTTTTTTTTTTACTTATGTCCCTCCCTAGTCACATAGATTTTAACATTTATCTTTTTGTAAAACAAATATTTCTATGAGATTTCAAGGAATGTTTGACAGTCAATTGTTTTGGCAGATGACTGAATGAGCACTTTGTCCAAAGACTACCCTACTCAACTAGATCTCGGGTACTATGTTTCCTAGAAACCCCAGGAACAGAGTAGCCAGACAGAGAGAAAGTTTTCAAATGCTTCAGCATTCAATCAGATTTGAAGAGATTAAAGGACATCTAATGCAAAGTCTACTAACTCAAAATATCATCATAAGGAAACCTTAGATATTAAAAGAAAAGCTCTTTAAAAAAAAAAAGCAACCTAAGCAGAAGAGTTACAGTCATATTTCTAATGTATTCAAAATAATTAACATGATATCCCATACTGCATAATACTTTCAACCAGGGCTTCTGATTACCTCCATACCAGAGCATTTATCACTTTATAGTTCAAGAGTTGCATTCTAATTACACTCTTAATATAAAACACTTACTTTTTTATTGATATAATATGGATCCAGGTCCTCCAGGGGCTCAGATACCATTCCTGGAGGAATATCGCCATAAATAAATGGCAGTGTTTTTCCTGCCTCCAAGTCACTGCTTGGCTTTGGGTGATTTTCTTCATGACTGCCATCATCTTTATGTTCATCTTTGCCACAATGAGATTTTTCATCAGCAATACGTTTTTCAATAGCTGCAAGAGATTCTTTGGTGAAATAGAAGAAGCTGTCAGATCCTGGTGGCAATAGCATTGCCTGTGCCATCTTTTCATTCTGCAAACTTTAAATGCTTTTAGGCTCTTGTGCAAGAAGATCCTAGGAGAACAAGAGAAAAAAAGAAACAGAAAATAGAGGGCAACAGCAACAAAAATCGCCAAATAAAAGCTTTTGGCATAGTCATCTTCTGCCTCTTTTCTAATTCTAAAGCACTGTAGCAAGAAGTATTTGAATTAATTGTCAGATACTTAATAGAAAATTAGCTACCAGTAACGACATGGCAAACGGATACAAGTTATGAGGTAAAGAAAAAAATGAGAGGAGGAAAAAAAAAAAATCAAATTTGCATACAGTTTGTCAACTCAGGTTAATGCAAACCTCACAGCAAGAAAAAAAAGGAAAAACATTCCCTCTTTCCCTAGCATAAACATTAAGTTATAACACACCTCACTGTGAAAAAGTAAGAAATGTGTTAACACAGCTATGTACTGCAGTCAATGGTTACAACTTCTAACATACGGATTTATGCATCAAGTTGGCACAGTACCTTAAAAAAACTTGCAACTTATATACAAAAGTAGAAAGAAAAAACATGCCCTTTCTATTTCTCTTTTCATTTCTGATGGCAACACTACTCCATCTGGTGGCTTATACTATGCTTGCTAAATTAATGTTCATATTACACTATTAGACAGGTACTACATGAACACATTCTATATTTAAAGCCATATGCACAAGCAGAAAGCAATTGGGCTGAAGTTTATTTAGTCTTTCCCTTTTTGGGTTTCCTGACTTGCATCTTCCTGATTTTTAATTGTAACTTTGGTGGTGCTATTGTCCATAATTAAGGAAATGATGATGAAGGATTTTAGATTTATACAAAAAATACAGCATACTCTCCCCAAAGTTACAGTACTTTCTCTGAGGCCAGCTATCTTCTCAAAAGATCTAAAGAGAATAAATTGATTAAATTCCAACAAACAATAATAGATCACTTCTTTCTAGCATTCTATTTTCTACAGTGAGAGCACAGTTAACACCCATGGGCGCAATATCTTCATAATAAACCAATTTTATGAACAGAGACAAAATGAAATCCATTCCTGCTTGCTGGTATTGGTAAGTGTTGTAGCCTTTGTCAACACAACACTGTGGTGGGTTGACCTTGGCTGGCTGCCAGCCTGCCAGCCAGCTGCTCCCTCCCTCCCACTCCTCAAAAGGGCGGGCGGGGAGAATGAACTGAAAAAGCACATGCCTTGAGATGGAGACAGGGAGATCACTTACCAATTACTGTCGCCGGCCAAACAGACTCTCGACTTAAGGAAAAAACATTTATTGCCAATTAAAACAGATTTGGATGGTGAGAAACAAAGACAAAACCTCAAAGAGCTTCTCCCCCATCGCATCTTTTTTCCAGGCTGAACTTCACTCCTTTATTCTCAACTCCTATACCTCCTCCCTCCCCAAATGGCACAGGAAAGATGGTGAATGGGGGGCTAGGCTCAGTCCATACCAGCTCCTCTCTGCTGCTCCTTCCTCCTCACATTTTTCCCCTGTGCCAGCATGGGTCCTTCCCACAGGCTGCAGGGCTTCAGGATAAGACTGCTCCAACGTGGGCTCTCCACGTGCCACAGTTCCTTCAAGGAATACCCACCTGCTCCAGCACGGTGTCCTCCCCAGGCTGCAGTGTGGATACCTGCTCCAGCATGCTCCTCCACAGGCTGCAGGGAAATACCTGCTTCACCACAGCCTGTCCCACAGGCTCCGAGGGAATCTCTGCTCCGGCGCCTGGAGCCCCTCCTCCCCCTCCTTCTTCACTGACCTTGGTGTTTGCAGGGCTGTTTCTCATGCTTTTTTCCTCACGCTGACATGTGGTGCTTTGCCCTTTCTTAGATTTGTTTTCCCAGAGGCGCCACCATCTTGGCTGAGGAGCTCAGCCGTGTCCTGCGGTGGGTCCGCTGGAACCGGCTGTGTCCAGCATGGGGCAGCCCCGGGCTCTCCTCACAGAGGCTGCCCCTGCAGCCCCCCCCCCAAAACAGGTGGTGCCACAGACACCTAATCCAGAAATACTGTGAATACTGGTCAGGGTGCTGTGAGGCCTAACTCCCAAGAGGAAAAAACCTGAAGCGGATTTAGATGAGTTGCTCCATTTGCTATAGGCTTCTGCCACCAAAAATGTCACAGACTGAGCCTGTCCTACACAGGAGGTGAGAGCTGGCTAAAGACATAACTTTTTTTTTTTTGATCACAGTGTAAGCTCAATAGTAGGGGTGTGCTGGGAAGGAAAAACATTGATGACATATTTTTTCATGAAGTGTAACAGCTCTGAAGTCAATTAACACATGACAGCATGAATCCCAGAAATATGTCTCTTCTAGGTCAACTTTTAGGTCAACTTAACGTTAGTTGTGGAAATTTTTCTATTTTTTAGCAATTTTCCAGCAGAAACTAAATTCTCATGGACATGCAACCTAATGTTACACAAGCCACCTCTTCCTCAAAATTAGCCACTCAAAGGTATGCACAGACTTCAAATCCCTGCTTTTTCAGCTGTGCTACAACAGCTTTCGAGTCCTTAGCAAATACTCTTTATCATGATAAAAGACACAAAAAAGGGGTCTTTGCACAGGCTAGTACAGAGATGAGAAATTTCCTAATAAATAGCTATAGAAATCAGCCATTTTTCATGTCAGCCACAAAGCACTTTAGGAAAACACAGAAATGTTTTTCTCTGGAACAGAAAGCCCAAGAATGCCAAGTCTTCCCTCATTTATTAAAAAATGAATAATTGGTGAATCACTTCAAGATGGCATGGATGCATTCTCAAATGAAATGTTTGATTGTTGTTTAGCCTTCTCTGGCCACCCTTCTCAAATCCATAGCACCAGTAATCCTGAAGGTCTGCCCAGCCATGCTTGGGCTGAGAACCAGCTGTGTCTGAAAAGGTACTTTTTCTTCAGAAGCTGGATGACATCTGTGGCTCTAAATACCCAGGGAACACGCACCAGCAAAAAGGGAGAAAGACCTGTCTTAAAAGGAAGGACACCAGGATCCTTTTCCATAAGCTTAATTTTTACCTAAGAGCTAAAGTAAGTCATACAAGTCTTATTTGGTACCCTTAGGTCATTTACTTTGCTTACAACTCTTTTTCAGAAATAAAGGGGGGGGGGGGGGGGGGGGGGGTATTATCTACTTCTTTATTTGTAAGCTGAAAATTCACAAGGATTTCCTTACTGTGAGCAGCCATGTCAATTTAAATTTTTTTTAAGTCAAGGAAAGTTCTTACTAGCAGGGGCTTTTTCCTACACCAAGGTGGTAGCAGTATTAAATCAAATAGTAGGTTTTCCCCCCAAACCCTATTCCTATATGGTATATTAACCAATACTGTATGTGTTGTAACAGATTCTGAGGACTGCACTTACATAAAATTTGCCTTTTCTGTATTGAGTGATGCAAACTACAGTTAATATATATGCAGCTACGTGTAATCAGTCTACACACCGTTATTATCCAAAATGGTTAGATGGTTGCACAAAGTCTTTTAGCGTCTGATGAGACAAGACAGCAAGACCTACAGCCATTAGAACATCTTAAACCCAAATAAAACAGGACCTGTACACACGGTGCTGCCCTGTTACAGTCATACTGCCCTTTTATGGGCTAAATATGATACAGGTTTTTCAGCACATCTACACACCACTGACCATCCACCATGCCTACAAACAAGCAGGGGCATACTTGGCAGTCTAAGAAATACTTAGGCAACTTTGTGTTTTGATGACTATCTTCAGAAACAAAACAGACAGAAACAAACATGTCAACAAAAAGAAAGGGGAGACACCCGCAGAGAATAAGACAAATATATACTATAATATTCAGATAGTCTTTTGGAGGATATTCTCATTACTTGGAGAAAGACTTTACAAAACTTTGAAAATAGTTTTCTAGTCAACTTTATGAATGTAGACTCAGAAGGTGATGAATACGATACCTAGAGAAACAACTTGTTATCAAACATGTACTTGAAAAATGTCACTTATGTCTGTCTATGCATTTAGGCTAAATTTACTCTTTAGAAGTCTGTAATACGTGAAACTAAAAGTTCATGACTGTTCATCTTACCAAATACCACTATGGCCTTATAGCAGTTTTTCTGAGTTGTTACAAATGTCATCAGAATGAAAACCAATCTTTCCGCTTGCATGTTCATATTCCACTGGTTTATTCAGCAAGGCTTAACTGGTCACCTTAGGGCTGAGATGAACTCCAGTGTATCTCTCTAGAGACAGCATAGCCAATGACTGCAGCACATCTCTCAGTGTTAACATAAAACAGAAAAAGGTTATTTTCCAATACATAACAGGAATCTCTTCTATTAATGATTTACCCTAGCAGCCTAATCACAACCTGTGCTTGGAGAAAAACCCACACCTATTAAACACATCTTAAGTTACAGTTCAGTAACCATATTTTCTTGTCATGACTTTTTTAAAGTACTGCAAACATATAAACTCTGTAGCGTTGTGGAGCAAACTGATGCCACTTATATCATTACCTCACGGAAATCAGTTTATCCAAGAAAGAAATGGAGTGAAAAAAAATTATGAAGATGGATGGATTGGTTTAATGACGTAAACGTTATCCCTCTCTTCTGCAGTCTTGATGGCTTCTGTATTATGAACTAAGAGGTAATAACAAATCAAATCAGAAAACAAGAATGAATGTGAATCGTGAAGAAACTAAAACTGACACCCCTCCCCCCCCCAAAAACCCACAAAAGTCCTTCTGAAAGCTTCCACACACACACCCAAGAACCCCCAACATTAAAAAATCCACCAACAGTAAAAAACAAAAACCAACAGATAAAAAAACCTGTTTTCTCAGCTTACTATCAAGAAATAAGCTTGTGATCCAACATGGCTATATTTTGCATGTAAGTCTGAATGGAAACTCTCTCCATCAAGCAGGACAGAAAAAGCAAGTTATAAATGGAAGATTACAGGCAACTGCTGCATACCACTGACTATCTAGTAGCACAGCACTAGAAGGAAACTCCTGGGTCCAGGAACAAGCCAACAACAACATGATACTAATGTAAACATTAATATATTCTCGTAGAATATGGTTGAATGAGTAAGAATAATTTTTAAATGCCCTTTTAAAATATATTTTTAATATATATACAAAGAAAAGCATCAGGGTCATATTTATGGCATTTTAGAAACAGTACTTCTCTTATTACTCCATTTTCTGTATCTGACATGTAAGCAGATTGCTGCTCCAATAGATTCTCTACCAAGTTGTATTAAATCTAGCCCTATATTATTTTACAGGTAGAAGTTTGAGGTTTTGAGCTTGAGTCCACTGGGCTAAAAAAGAAAAGCACGAACGCATTGTTTATATTTTCTACAGGAAACTACAAAATGTTTATTTTAACATTTACAAAAATAATGGTCAAGCTTAGGCCCAAACCATACAGCAACAAACCCTCAGTATTGAGAAAACGTGTTTCCCATACAGACATAGTATATTTATCTTCGTATTTTTCAGTTAGAAACAACACATGTGCTCTTACTACTCTATATTCCATAACATAATGATGAATTTTTACAATATTATTTTCAGTGTTCTCTGTACGATGGTGCATTTCATAGTGCTATTCGAATAACATGAATAAAGTTTTCAGCATACTAAAGGAGCCAGGTGAAATTACTAAGTCTCAATAACCATATGTCTCACATGTATGAAAATTAATTAAAAATAAGAAGCTATTACCATAACAGTCAGGTGAAGATGTACAGTGCAATTCAATTAGGCAAATGATCAAATTTGATGTGTCATAAGCAAACCTACATATATTTTCTTTGCTACACTCTGTTTTGTGCATGTGTGTATATAAAAGAATATGGCTTTTTTCCCAGGGATACTGAATTTTACTATATAAATTAAGACTTACATTATTAACTACTATATTGTCATTATTCAATGATGCAGCCTTCGCACTGTTACAGTTTCTACAGAAAATAAGCTGGTTTTATCCCTGCTACTTCAATATTACTATTCTGTGATAATACAAATCCAGAAAGTTCTTAGGAAAATGGGTTAATCTAGAAAGCATCTTCTCTAATCAACAATTAAAAATCTGGTAGTCTTCCTTCTGCTCTCAAATAGTTTCCTGTGTAGATGCTAACAGTACATACACTATGTGTCCACTTACAATGCTAAACATCAATAAAAACTAAAACATTTCTGAATTATTAATTGCTCTGAGACTGAATAAATTAGACCTAAGGTACATTTCACCCCTGATACTTCTCGGCAGGAGACTGTGGCAATACAGTAGCACTAAGTGGGACAACTCATTTTAAACAAAAGATTTTGCCATGTCCTTCATTTATAAGTTGTTTCTTCCTCTATAGCTTTTTATTGAAAATCATTTTAAAGACTAAAACAAATGCCTGTGGAAGACAGACTGAATTTGTTTGGTTCTAGGGATTCAACTTATATGCAACTCACCTTACATGACCTGTATCTTTTCCAAAGTTACTCTAAACTAGCTATTTTCAATTCAATAACCTCTGATTTCAACATGTGAATTTATAGTAATACTCAGAAGACATCTGAAAAATATTAATATTGCAGGAAAGAAAAATATTTAAAAGGTAGAGGATGCTACAGCTCATCTTAAAAAAAGAAAATTTCTCTAATATAAGCCAATTTTTAGAATCTGCAACCACTTAGGCAAAC
The DNA here is from genome assembly GCF_900496995.4 of Aquila chrysaetos chrysaetos. Taxonomy (NCBI): domain Eukaryota; kingdom Metazoa; phylum Chordata; class Aves; order Accipitriformes; family Accipitridae; genus Aquila; species Aquila chrysaetos. The sequence goes on along the minus strand of NC_044009.1, from coordinate 32,635,935 downwards.
TGATCTGCCTCTTTCCTTTATGTCAGAAAATGTATTCATCAAGTGCAGATCCAGGAAATTCACTCCTCACAAACAAGCAATCCAATCACTGATGTATCAAAGAGAAAATCTGGAATAGAGCCAACACATAGCAAGTACAAAACTGTAAAAGTTTTTTATTGTTGCCAACACAATGAAAACCAGTGAAAAACATATTTACATTGTCAGAAATGTGACATGCACATATTTTTATTCTAGCAAGTATGATATTTATGTATGAGTGACTACTATGACATTTTTCCAGACCACAGAAATACTTCTCAAAATTTGAAGACCCTGCTTCTAATTAGGTCCAAACAAATCATGTAGTCAAGTCCCTGGATAGTAATCCTAATTTAAAGCTTCCTCAAACTGTTAATTCCTTTTACAATATGAAGACAAGTTTACATCAGATTTGCTCTTACACTAAGGCTATTCTTCACTTCAATAGCCCGTCAGCCACTGGTGCTTGCTACTTTCACGTATTTACAGTAAAAATTCTCATCTCTGAAATTTTCATCCAGTGATACGAGTTCAGTGACCCTTTTCTTTGAGTCAAATAAATTATACCAGTCATTGAAAGTTATTTTTACATTTTTGTGTTTATGTTACTTTGTGGGGCAGGTTTGCTTTTGTAAATCCTGGTGTTCAGTCTTGCAAGGTTTCACTAGCAATGTGTTGGGCTTTTTTTCTCCTTCATTCTCCAGATTCCTCCCTCAGTTTGCTGCTGTATTTTTGTGTCATTAAACCAGATTATGACAAAATAAGACTTTATGTAATTTCCAACACAAAGCACTGATAATGTGTGCTGGGTGACCTTTGCGCCAAACCACTTCTCTCTTATGAAACCAAAGATGATGACATCAAGTTAACTACATTATGATCTTTATTTGTGTAAGTTTGGATATTTTTTCTGTATAAATTCATAGCAAAGCTTTTAAATACTATTTCTACCTGTGGCTTTAAATGAGCATGCAACTAACTCCTTGTTTTGATGCTTAAAATGCAAATAGAAAAATTAAATACCTCCATGGATACCATTTAATAACATACCAGAGCTGCTTAAAGATTAAGCTATGAAACAGTACTCTCTATATGTATTTTCAACTAATCACGGTACTTGCACAGTGTTTAGTTTCTTTGTATTCATTAGCTGAAAAAGAGTATGAAGGAAGGGCAACCATCATAGAGGATAGATTTATTTTCTTCACACAGAGGACTTGTTACCCAATAATTGTGTTCAGTTACAAAACTGAATACACCACTTAAACTTGCTTTACCTATATGAACTCTTTAGGATGTAACTGCCAGATTCCCCAAATGACAATCCAAAATTTATTTTATCCAGAATTGTATGGACTTGATCTTTTATCATTTAAATCCTATAAGTTTTTGCACCAAGAGAAGTTCATGAAAACACAGTGAAAAAGAAATTTTATTTTTGTACAACAGAGAAAATAGAGTTTTAGGAAAGGCAGCTTAGCAGGATGTTTAAAAGTAAATTGAAAACAGTTCTCCAGGAGGGTGTCTTTTATCTTGAGCATTGAAATTTAAAGGAAGGAATAAAAATGTTTTAAAAAAAGACAAAACTCCAATAAATAAAAAAACCCAGATTTTTCAGAATTACTTACTCCGGCCTTACTTACCTCAAATAAGACCAGAATAAGACCTCAAAGTTACAAGAAAAACAAGAATGCAATGACAACATTGCAAGTTACTTTTCCGAGTTAGATTTCTTTTACATTACAGATTTTCTGCAGTGATTCCAAGAAGTCAATAAATAACACTTTCAGAAAAGAAGTACTACAGTACTTCTAGATTAAATTTTCAGAAGCTCTCTGGCTCAGATTTCACCTTCACTGAATGAATGCCAGCTGAAAAAGAAAAGCACACATCCTTCAAATGAAATTGTGAAGAAAATAATTGCCACAATAGGCAGAATTTTTGCTTTCAAATGTTCTGCCTACATAAAGTCCAGACATGTACGAAATTCTTACAGACTGCAGTCATCGTATTATTACCAGCACATGTGTTCACTTAACATTTTCTTGGATAATGCAATTTTTAAAATGAGTAAAAAAAAAATAATCTTTTTGCTTGAAAAACAATATTTTTGGAGGAATAATCTTTCTTTTTTTGTGAAGTGGAAAAAAATAAAAATGAGGTGAGGGTTTTTTGTGGTTTTTTTTTTTTTTTTTTTTCTTTTTCAAATGGGATCCTGACAAAGCTATGTGGTCCTTAGCAGGACTCTGTCCACAGAATAAGAGTTTAATATTCACATACAGGTACAAAGAAATCCAGGAATTGCACTATTAGAAATTGGAAAAATGTTTCTTTCAAGTTCACAAGCTCATTTATTATCTGTCAATGCTAAGTTACAACAAACTTAAGACCCAGAATTTGGTCCAAGTTCTTAAGTCAGGAATTCTTATTTGATTTAGCATATACATGAGAATTGAAGCTTTTAACATAATATCTAAAACTGATATGCAGATCCTCCTTGTGTAATGGACTATTTATTGGAAGACACTCAGCTACTCTGCTTTCTCGCACAGCAGAAGAATAAGCATAATTGTATACAACATTATGTTACATGACTAATGTTAAATTAGTTTTATCCAAAGCCACTCTCAACTTCCATTAACATATGAAGGAGATTAAAAAAAAAAAACCAAACTCAATTATCTTTAAAGGTTAAGGTCTCCCAAACAGTCTTTGTTATCAAGAGAGAACATTTACAAAAAAACTACATTTGGAAATTATAAACTTGGAGACAATAAGCAACATTTCTTTTCTCAATTAATGGGAGAATGATAACTTTCATGAGAAGTGAATTTGCATTGTATTACATTTGCATATAAAACCAGGATAATGTATTTTAACATATTAAGTGACATGCTTGGAGAAGGACATGTTAAATGAAAAGCAGAGGCATCTTTCCATGCAGAAAATGCAAACTTCCTGCAAAATAAAATGGACGTGGAGACAAGATACATAACACTTGGCCTAACATCTACATTCTATTGCAAGAAGCCTCATTGCAAAACCACAGCCATGACACTTCTCTATGTTAAATATATTCATGTTGAGTTCAAAATCCAAGATAGTTTTAAGCTTGTGTGTAAACTGTAGTGTTGTCAGAGATCTTTTTCACTATTGTTTTGTAAAATGAAAACCAAAGGAAAAAAAACCCAAAATACACAGCTGCTCTACCAGTCCTATGTCCAGCACTACATGATAGGAGAAAGTCTCAGTTAAGTCTCCCAAAACTCAGGGCTGTGAATAAAGGTGATGGACTGAAAACACTCTACGACTGAAACAGTAATAAGTCAGAGGCTCTTCCCAAGAACTCTCTGAAAAAAGCTGAGCGTCAGAAATCTCTAGGCATCAGTCAACCTTACAGTAAATTACCACCTTTAACAAACTCACACAAGAGAATGCCAGTGTTATACTGCAACCAAAGACAACCAGTCAATCAAACCAAAGAAGTTCTGAAATATCTCCACTTCATTGAGAGCTTTAATTCTGGGGATGTGTATCTACAAACAATGGCAATCAGATTATTTTAAACAGCTGAGACAAAAGGAACATGCATCTCTTCTTGCATATAGAAATTTCTATACATTTCTACAGATAAGAATTTTCTGGTCTCATAGCGAAAAGCAGCAGTACCAGAAATAACAAATCTAATGATCTCTGCATCCAAACAATTATTATTACTCAAGAGGTTTACGACTTCCCACTTCAGGATATTGTTTCCCCTGAAACAGGTCACTTCTTTAAATTACCCATATTCTGCTTTCCTTCAGAGACACAAACACAAAATTTCTTGCCTCCAGCAGTTGGAACTTCATGTCTATATAATGCAAGCAAGCAATTCATTATCTTCCTAAACAAATATATAATCTAGCTGAAATTTTAAATGACTTGAACTTCTAAATGAGTCTCCCCTGAAAGAGAAGAACTCAACATTAAGTAAATTTAGGAGGAGGAGTTAGGTCATACTGCACACTATGTCAGCAAACACGTTGCAGCAAATGAAAGGAGGTGAGCCTATCTCAACTATCTGCATTCACTTCTTAAACAAAAGGGGATTTCAAGTTAATCCATATGATACACTGGTCTAACTAAAGCCTAGCAAGACCGTTACATCAAACATAGTATGAGTTTTCAATAACCTATTTTGTTGATTAACCTTTTTTTTTCCCCCTTGTTATACAGTGGTACTGCTAATGGCCACGTCCTTTTATGATCAAATACATTTTGATACATACCACCAAATACACAGTCGTGGCCGAGTGAGCGGCTGTGTGGTGCTTAGTTGCTGGCTGGGGTTAAACCATGACATCCATTAATCATCAAAAATTTAGTGTGGTCCACAAAGCCAACTAAAAGAATATGGCTTTTCTTGGTTTTGTTTAGAAAAGACACGTTTCTCACATTGTTAGCAATATATTATCATCATACTGATATCTACAGAGCTCTGCCTGTGACTCTGGAAGACAATCTAAATTTACTGATTGGTCATTCTTACCAATCATTAGATAACACAATGTTACACAGGAGGAGCTGGAATAGTGGCAAAATGCCTCAGATAAATTACTCCCTTAAGGGTGCTACTTGAGAAAGAATTCTTGAAGGGATATGGCTGAGCCTCTGCATTGGCACCTGGGGAAAACCCCACGTCCAACAGAACTGCTGTCAGTAGTTACTAGGATACACCAAGATGAACCTCTGGTTTTCTGAGGGCAACTCACTGGATTTTGTGTAATTTATCAGTTTTTAGGAAGGAGGATAATTCTTGGAATCAGTCATAGCTACAAAAGACACAAAACATTTACTAGAGAAATAACTTAAACCAAGCTTTTGACAGAAAAATTAGACAACCCAAGAAAAATTTCAGATTCAGTTCTCTCTCTCATGAAAATAAGTAGATAATCCTCCCTTTAAAGATGTTTCCACTGCAAGTTAAAGGATTTAGGGCTGGGAGGAAGGAAAGAAATTGAGAGTTTCTTTTGCCTTTTTATAGCTAGGTGCTGGAATTTTCACAGTGAATCCATTGCTGGTCCATTAAAATATATCCTCCCAAAGTTCATCTTTACTATCCAGAGAGACTGCCTCAGCAGCAAATCAGAACTGATCCACAATTTGTTCAGACCTCATAATCTAGTATTAATGAATTATTAATACAGTAATAAATAAATTACATGCACACAATATTACGAAGTACATAAGCACTATGCACAGCAAAGAAACTGCACACATCCACGTACATGGGATTCTTTATTAGCTTGGCTGTTATAAGCACGGAATCAAAAAGTCATCTGTTGAGCCACGTATATCAGAATGTTCCATGTAAATTACTCAAACTTTGTATACATGATACTCAGACACTGCAGAAAAATCTCCAAGTGATTTATTCCAAATGATGCAAGTGTACCACTTGCTATAAATTTTTTAGACTTCAGACTGTTATAAGGTTCAGTTTTGTTGTCATCATTCCGATAACTTTACTGTAAAATTGATTTAAAAATAAAATTATCTTGAATGCCTTACCTCTGTCAGATTAAAGACAATGTATTGACATCCCCCTAACTGACTGTACCAACACCGTCTTTACATCAATGAAACTTTCATTAATGCAGAAAGTATTACGTGAATTATGACTGATTTAATGAAAGTTAGAAGAAAACATTGGATTTGGTTGTTCCACACAGGGAACATGTATGCCATGTCTGAAGTAGAAGATTTAGTTTATTTCAACTGCAGCTAGAGAAAAAAAATATGACAATTTCTAATAAAATTGTTGGTATTGTATTTATAATCAGTTATGTAAAATAAGATTACAGAAGTCAGATAGTCCAAACTCCAGCTCAGAATGAGGCTACGGTTACCTACCTTCTGTCACCTACACTAAGAACTCAGTAGGTTCAAGGGGTCCGTTCCAGGTTGCTTCCCCATGCCCCTCCACTGGGTCTCTCAGGATCTCCCAAGGTGCCCTAGTAAATCCTCCACCCACCATATTCCAACCTGCTCCTTGTGGAAGCCCAGGCTTCTTTTACCAGCTCTCTATTAGCCCTCGGCATCATCTGCCCTTCCAGCTTTCTGGCTTGCGTTCTACCAGGTGGAGCTCTGCAATATTTGCTGCAGGTTTTTGCTGGTCTATTATCATATGGAAAACCGCCAAAATTCTGAAGCAAACTAAGTTTATTTGCTGTTATGGATAACATTGTTATGACATAATAACCATGATGGGATTTTTATCAGGTGTTTCTAATGATTATTTTAAAAAGTAGTAATTTTGTTGCACTTTAGTTTTCCATGTAGTAAATAAGGAGTTCTATAAAATGGTCAGAAAGCATAACTGAACAGACATATCATTTGAAAGATTTTAGAAAGCGAATGTGCTTTGTTAGTGCCTTGTTGCAAGCTTTATAGCCTGCAAACACCAATAGCATCAGGTTTTCTCCCTCAAATGTTAGAAAAGAGTAAGATTTTTTCTTTTCTTTTTGCAAATAAGAGAATACAGGAGAGAAGGAGGGGGAGAAAAAAGCAACTCCTCCCCCCCCCCCCCCCCCCCCCCCGCCAAGTAAATATACAGAAGGTGAAAACTGGCTACAGAATGTAAAAGACAAAGCAAGGAGTACAGCCAGACCTCTTCCAGTTCCTCATTCTGGCCAGACAGGCTCCCTATACTTCATTTAATGGGCTCATTAGTGTAATCTGAGTCTACTTTTTATGCCTGTCTAATTTCCTAGTGAGGCTCAGCTGCTGTTCTGCAAATGGATGCAGGCTGGGGGTGATTGGTAAAACCTGGCTTGGGTTATAGCGATAGGGAGGCAAAATTCCCAAATCCATTCTATATCTTTGTGCAAACACTCTGAAAATGGAAAATTGCATCAGCATACATCATCGCAGAAATGTATGGCAGGATGTTCTTGAAAAGGTTCACCTGTCAGGTTCAAAAAGGATTTAGCACCGCCAGTGTATTATTGAATTTTTATACGTATCAGAAAAAAACCTGTTTACTCATGACATCCATTAAAAAGCCACAGAAGCAGAATAAGCCTGTAAAATTGAGATGAGAGTTCAATACCAATTATTCTTTCCAGTTCAACAGCCTAAAATGCAGTGCTGTGTTGCTACAAGAGATTTTGAGGCTGTCAACCACATTGGCAAAGTTCACTATCTGCTTCCCAACGAACATGAGAGCATGAGAAGGAGAGAGAAAATATGCTAGAATACCTGCCACCACGATGGGAAGTCACAGGAGATAAACACCAAAGCAGACATGTAAGAGAAACTTAATTCTCATGACAAAGCCTTGCTAACCACTTCCAGCTAAAAGTTCTGTCCACAATAATGAGACATTTTGGAGCAATACTGATGCCACTGTTTATACTGCATCCAATCCATACATAGACAGCTTTACTTTTTAAATATTTGAATCTGCACTAAAACCAAAACAAAACCCGTAACAAATGCAGTTTTTAATGCCATTTTTTTAATAAACCAGCAGCAAGAAAATACTAGCATACTTTAAGAGTTTCACATTCAGTTCTTCACAGAGTAGTGCTCTAAGAATAGCTGTATCCCCCTAAGTAAAGCCAGAACACAGGAGCTGCATGGATGTTTATCAAAGATGCTGGTTTTCCCAATGTCCCGCCTGGAGGTAACTCAGTTATGGGAACAGAACAGCGATTGCCACCAAAACCTGCAGAATCTTGACAATGCAGGGTCTTAGAAAGGGCTGGAATGAAAGAAGAGGTCCCTTGGCAATCTCAGTTACCTTTTTCTTTCCCCTCACCCACTAAAGTAGTATGAAGCCTGTTTATATAAACTGCACCCCTAAATACAACATGCATGAGTAGATGTATTTAAGAAATAAGGAAATACAAGTATTATTGATTTCCTAAGCTTGTAAAGCAGTTCATACAAAAACTGCCAAATAGTAAGAATAGTAGACAAACACAGAAGTGCTTGCTAATCTGTTAGTAAAAAGATCTTGTTTTGGCCACAGTTAAGATATTTAAAATTACATTTAAGCTTTAACATGACCTAGGCTTTGAAGTTTCTGGGATCTGAAAGGAACATTATCTGACATTTAGTCCTGGGTGATCTATTTAGATAGTTCATTCCAAGATAAAAATGATAGCTAGCTTTTTCTCCAGAAACTGCAACCTGGCCTCAGTTACAATTTAGTAATTAATCAATTATATAATTTTTGAAACAGATAATGAAAGTGCTTCCATACTTGAGCAAGAAAACAGATATTCCCAGATGTATAGGAACATGAATTGACATACAAGAGGCAGGAATTTGCAACAGACCAAGCCTGGAAACTAATTACCAACTCTGAATTAGCAGGTCTATGAGCCAAGTAACTTTTTTAAAAGACTAAAATATAAGACAAAATGGGATACATGGAATAACTATTTGTATATATTGTAACATTATTTTTTTAGTTTGAATTTAAATCAGTATTTTGAATCAAAACCTACTGAACACAGCCTTTGACTTTACTAAAATTTTGTATCAAGCTGGAACTGTTGATTAAACTCGGATTTCAATTATTTCCTCCTCTTTCTACAGTATTTTACTATTATTGATGATATACATATTAAAAAAACCAAATCACAGTTACATTCAACTCCAGCCTTACTGCCAAAAAGCAATATGATCTACAAACAAAAATATAGTAAATATAAGGGAATGAATCCTATCATCTGCATATTCTGTCCTGACCAATTCAATTAATACAGCACAGTAATATTAAAGATTCACTTACATTTGCCTATATTTCTGTGAGTTCACAAAAACCGACTACTTTTTGTCAATATGAACACTAACGTAAGATTGTGCCTTCCCTTTGACACTGTAGCTATGTAATATCCACATGAATGCCCATCAAGCAAAGGTGCCAGGAGGGTATAGACAAATCAACATGTGTTAGAGTTTCAAAGAAACTTTTCTGGCTGAAGCAGAAAATATATACAGGAAATATATATATGCCAGCTAAACAGCAATGTAGGAACATGCAGAACATGGTCACAGATTACAAACAGTGTAACAGTTAGAGTGGACGTAATGGAATGAGAGGAAGCACTGATGGCCTTTTGCTCATGCCAAATTTATCACAAAAAAGAAAAACAGGCACTCCCATCATCATTGTTTTTAACCCAAATATTAACCAAACTATTCCCACTATTATGCCAGTGGCTGAAGTAAAGATATAGGAAGCATTTCCTTTGGTTTTCCTACACTTTCTAACAGTCAGACCTATTTCACTACAGAATTGCTTTCTATCACAAGTAAAAGACAAAGGGAAAAAAGATTTTGAAAGAAACTTGGAAATCAGGTTGCTTGAATTTGAAGTGTTAGAAAATGCCATAGTGAGACTAGGATGACAACCACAGGTTTCTTTCACAATCAAATAAGCCCTGCATTTGTTACACTCCATCTGTTTTGCTCAGTTTTGTTCAGGGATATAATTCTTTTTGAAAGAAATTTTTTCCCTATGACCACTGAGTCTTTTCTGTAAACAATGTTAATTCTCTTAGTCGTTATCAGTCATTTTCAGACACTCATGTGATCATAAGCCAGAACAATTGAACTTAAAGGCAGCTTTGGCAGTAGTTTTCCCTGGGGCTTGAATCCAAAAGTCTATTTTCTGAAGTATTTGTCCTCCCTCATCCCTTTTTCTTCTTGGCTTTCTGTTCTACTTGGCTCTATATTGTGAGACAGGTCTGCATTAAAAATTATCTGACAGTACATCCAGTTGGCAAAAATACAACAAGAAAGCTTTCTCAACTTGCACAAAACCATACAAAACCCACACCACCGAAGACTCTAAAGGACATTTGGAAACACACCTCTCATGTTTTCATTTACTTTTCTTATGTACTCACTTTTGAAAAATTACTCCTGTCCTAGATTGTGTAAACAATGATTATGGGCAACAAAAAATTAACTGGATTAGATTACGTTATTTTAAAACAAAACCCCAAAGTTAATGCTACCCTTGCACCTGCAGGGGAAATGTTGAACAAACAAACAGATATGACAGTATCCTCTAAAAGAAAACAAAATCTGCTGAATGAAAAAGGAAATGCAAATCTGAAATAGTAATTTAATTTTGTAATTATTTTCTTTCCACTCAAAATGTTTTGTCCTCCACATTTAAAGTTAGAGTTTCAAAATCAAGGTTGCACTGGCTGATATCGATTGCCAGCTGATACATGAATGAGAGGCAGCAGTAAAACACTACACCACATTGGATTGTTGAAAAATATTGAAAAATTTATCATTATTAATGAAGCATTACTATTGATAATATTAAAATCAAACCAGTGAAATACATTCTGCAACCAATTTACCTGATTCAGAGTCCTGTCTAAAGGATGTCACTGCTATGTCCAATGAGAAACAACTTTCAGCAATTAAGTATAAAAGATTCTTGAAGATCGGCAAGAAAAGGATCATCTTCTATGAGCTATTTCATGATAATCTGTAGACAAAGATAAATGTAGTGTTCTGGTGCAATCCACTCTTCTGGTCATTGACAACATATAAAGAATTCAAAAGAAAATTATTTTTTTCACCTCATACTAGTATCATAGATATCCATATTTTCCCAAACATGCTCAAAAATTCAATGATTAAGACTAAGGAGACAAAGTTGATAGTTTTATTGACCTAGCTTTTGATAAATTCTGAAATATTCAAAATGTTTGCAATCATTGAATCAGCTGCCTGACTACATTAAAAAAAAATCTGCCAAGTTCACACTGTATTATCAGGGTGTGCCACTTGGTAGAAGGAAAAAAAAAGCCCACAGAAACATGTCTGCCAATAATACCTATGCAGAAGTCACAGAACCATCTACTGGCTTGGAATCACCAATTTCCCCTGCCTTGAACCTAGCAATTCACAACCCTTCTGAACAAGCCCACGTGGGCACCTGGTGTGGTTCAACAAGCCAGGTTGGACAGGGCTTTGAGCACCCTGATCCAGTGAGAGGCATGTCTGCCTGTCCCCTGCCTGAAAGATGTCCCTGTCTCCAATATAGACAGGTAAATACCCTTTTGATCTTTACAGGCCCCACCTCACACACATGAAAGCACTTCATAGAGTCCCACTTTTATTAATACAGCATGATCAGCACAGGAAATATCCAAATTGATTTCCCTGATAGTTATCAGTGTTTGTCCATCATCAAATCTAGAGCCATTAGTAATACTTCCAGAAACAACACCTGTTAATCGTTTACTTTGGAGCACAAAGCACCAGATGAATATGGGCAACCTACAGGCAGATCTTTGAAAATATGTCTACAGCAACAGTAACTAAAAGTAGTCATAAGCATATAGGGGGACAGACATTTCCCCAATTCTTCCAGCTCAGATTTGCAACTGAAAAAGAAGGCTATATCACAACGTGCCTTTAAAAAACTGATGAAACAATATTCCACATAAAGGATGACTGGTAAGATAACAGGTAGCTCATTCCATAATACCGGATCAAATTCATTCTTCATACAATTTTGTCATTTTAAGGGAGGCTCTGGAATCACCCTAACGCAAATATGCAATTGAATGAAAGGGTCTTGCTATAAAATCTGGAGTAAAGGTGGAGTAAAATAAGCAATTTGAGGGCTTTTTTTGCAACATTTGAAGGAATGAGAAGGGCTTGAGAGGCCGTGTCTCCTCCCCAACCCCTACATCAAAGCTGAGAGAGCAGAGGGCAAACTGCATATAAACAAAAGCTCTTGGGTGGATTGCAACATGAAATTTAAAGGAAAATATTAGAAATCATCATAATATGCTTTCTTCGTGTGAAAATATTCTTAAAATTAAATACTTGTATTTTAAACAGCTTTTACAAACTCATTGTGATGATTTCAAACATACACTTCAGAAGGTTCAGCAACATAGCATTTGCCATCATGCATCTTGACATCAAAGTATTGTATTTTTGGCTAAAGCTTTCTGTATTGACTACCACTGCTTAACTCATATGCACATTTGTAACTTTTGTGCGCAGAAGAAAATAAATTCTGTTGAATTCAGAATGTGAAGTGCCAAAACTCAACCCCACATTTCTCTGCTGCCCCAGTGGATTGAAGACATCTTTTCAGGTGGCCATGTAAAAAAAAAAAAAAAGAGAGAGAGAGAGAGAGAAAGAAAAAAAAAAAAAACCCAAACCAAAACCACCCAATGAAAAAATAAAAAAGTGTTATTTGGTATACAGACTAATCTATTGTTCCTTGATGTAGGCACACAACTTTTCTTAATATACATGCAGTAGTAGTACATAGTACCCTAGAAACAAGGGAGTCTTTGCCCCAAAATGCGACCTTGCTGCAGAAAGCATTGATTGTATTGCACAACTGCAATATAATTAAAACAGAATTGCACCACATTCACAAAAAACATTTATTAAACAAGTACTATATAAAGTGCAGCAGTTGGTTTAAAAAAGTAATTTCCTGGTTTTACTTAATTTACCACCATTTTCTTTTTCAGGCAAAAAGAAAGCAGCTGTTTCAGACCAGACCACCAGAGCCACTGTACTTTAGCAGCACCGTGGAATGACACTCAGCTTCAAAATCTTCCGTGTTCCTTCCTTCCCAGTCATACAGTAGGAATAAATAATTTAATCAAGTATTCATCAGGACAGAGGAATAGCCTATTAGTCTGTGCCTGCATTCCTTCCCCCACACTTCCTTGCATCTCTTAGAATTCCAGACCAGGTGGAAGTGTACGTCTTTTTATCTGTGCATTTTATAGCTTAGCCAAAAAACAGCTCTATGACCTTAAGAAAAAAAGAAACTTTGAGTATCTTCAAATTCACGCACAGCTTTCTAAAATTAAAAGTGAGTAAAGAACCAGTATAAACGAAATGTTACAATTTTTTGAAAAGAACTAGAAAATTCACACTGCCTAAGAAACTAGAAGAATGGCACTAAAACAATACCAGTTTTAGAAAATGTTACCAGAGACTTCTTCAATCCCCAAAATTAAACACCCATCTCCTTCTAAAAGAGTCCTATGAGCACTCATCCCCGTAATGCAAAACCATGAAAAAGGCAGTGGGTTTTGTGGATAACACATTTACATTTCTTAAATTACTTACAAAGTACCAAGCTACTGTCATTTGACACATTATTCCAAGGATGGGAGGAACATTGTTCTCAACCTGACTGACCAGGGGCAGATTCTAAACAGCAAAACTTAAAACTAAACATCATTTATTATTTCCATTTGAGCTTGACTAGAATCCTCATGAACAACAAATACAAATGGAGTAGCAACTAGTGTCCTTGTCAGACACCCTTGTCCTGCTTCTAGAGTTTTAACATAAATGTTTTAACAATGTAAAAGCTTGAGAAAAAGAAAAAGGTATCAGTACTGCTCTAAAATATACAATACACCTTTTTTTGGCCCTAGAAATGATGGCACTTGCTTAAAAGAATGGGAGTTGCTGTTCTGAGGCTTATAAATGCTTGATGCTATTTGCCTTCTGGTTTATCTGCCTCTGTGATTCAGTTGCCACAGTCAACCATTTCTCTAAAATCCAAAAATAAACAGTCATCACTCCCCCAAGAACTAGAAATTTACTTATTTACTTTTTTCTTACAGTGAAAGCTAATGGTACAATATGAAGGCTGTAAAAAAACCCCACAAGCCCACCAAAAAAACCCCAAACCACGAAACCCCCACACCCCCAAAACACAAACCCTAAAAAACACTTTACAGGATAAGAACTTGAGATTCATTTCTAGAATAGAGTGACTTTGGTTCAGTGCAGAGCACCCTACTTCTATATCTATGTCCCTCACTAAAATTATGAGATAATTTTTCAGCATATCCATGCAGTACTCTTTAATTTTAAAGTAATTCCTATGGTTTGTCATTTTAGAGTTGTCAAATCATTTTTTTTTATATTAATAGAAACACTCTCTCACCCTCTGCATGCCTTTAAATTATTAGGTAAGTTTGAATCTTGTGGGCCACTGGTCCATTTGGCCCTGTGTCCAACTCAAAGAAATCCACAAAAAGTAAGTAAAGCATTATGCAGCAGAAAGTGCATACAACAATCTAGAAAAGCAGTATTTCTGAAAGGCTCTGGAAAATTTTTTGAATCCACAAAACAAAAAGGTGGAAAAGCACACGGCTACGGTAATTTCTGTACTCTCTTTTCACAATAGATAAACCTTCTCGAAAAGTGAGTGTCTGAAGACTTTGTCAAGAATTAATTTAACTTTCTACAGCAGAAAAAGAGAGACAGTCTTAGTTTCATAGTGCCTCACCAAAGTCCGTTTCAAGCTTCTGGACTTCTCTAAATTATCATCTCAGATGTATTGGTGCACATGTTTCACGGTAATAGTATGTGTTTTATCCCTAAATAGAAAACCACTGTGATTATTTAGAAATAAAATAAATGCAGATACTTTTGCTCATAAGTGTAGATCATCACAAATCCAATCTCTGTTTACTTAGTGCAGCAAAGCCTATGGAAGTCATGATTTTATTCCTTTTCATCATCCACGAAGTAGTATATCATCACTACATGGAAGGAAAAAATTCTGCTTGAATTTAGTAAAAGGACAAAGACGCAACAAGATGAAAATAAAATATGCCTCTAGGGATCAAGAGACGGAAGAGTGGTGAAGGAAAGAAAGACAAAATAAGTGATCATGGCTGTTTGGTGCTCCAGACAAATGGACTCTTCTTTCATTCAATTTATTAAATCTAATTAACAAAATAAACTTTTTTAAGCCACAGAAACTGCTACAAAGTATCATTAAATATCATCTCTGAAAATCATTAAGTATTAACCACAAGTATCTACACCCTGAAAGCTTTAAATCACGTCTTCTCTGTAACAGTCTTTGTCTTACAAAAAACTGAAAATTGATACATCACTTGAAGGACATACAACAGATTTAAAGAGCTTTAAGATTAAGCTTTAAGATTATAAAGGTAAATAAACATAACAATTCTCATTGGTTTTACTTATCTATATATTCTTTACAAGTCCTCCCAGGTGTCACTCTAGTTCTGAAATATCTTTTTCCTCCTAAAACTGAAGGTCATGTTATTAATGAAGTGAGTAACTTGAGAGTAAGTTGAGATCTCTTTTTGTAAAAAGAGCTGTATACAATTTTTAACATGGGAAGATATAGTAAATCCTTCTTAAAAATACATGAGTTAGCCTGCAAACAGAAAACTAAGCTTCCAAGAATTAGGATCTATTATTGAATCCAAATGTAAGTTAATTAACATATTTTTCTCTAATAAACATGGTATAAAATATAGAGCTCAAAATTATCTAACACAGTGGTCCACTATGTCATGTAGTTATGCCCTTTGAAATCTCATGCACAGGCTACAGAAGAAATACAGGCTGTATTGATCAAGAATTTTGAATCTGAAAGTGACAGGACTGACAGCACGGAGAGGTCAAGCAAGCTACTACCTTATATCCTCTAAGACAGACCGTGAGATCAACAGAAGTTCAACACAACCCATCACCACCACTGCTCTACACAAAAGCTGGAGTCCAAGTCCCAAGACAGACGTACTGTAACAGAAAAAGAATTGTACTTTTACTGGGATAGGAGAGAAGAATAAAAAATAGACTACACCATGAAAATTGGTGTCTCCTACCCAATAAGTGGCTCTGTTCCTGGATGAGATCCCTCTGACTGTGCTGAACCTGAAGTCTCTACTTTAAATAAAGATCTTTCAGGTTTTGATGGATTGGTAAGAAAGGCAGTCACCTTCATGGCATCCTTAACATGAGATCACTCCAAATATGAAGTTTCTTCATCCCCACTGCTATTTCTATAGACATGTTACCTAAGCAGTGCCTCCACATATTATTTTCCTCAATAAGTATCACTTCACTGTGACTGTTTTTAGAGCCCCACTCTCTCCTTCCTCTTGCCTCGGTTGGCCTGTATGTATTCAAAGACAACCAATACTAGAAGTACTCTACCCAGTAATTTCAGCTCCTGAATAATGACCCCCACCCTTCCCTTACCAACTATGTAGTTAGGAAGAAAAAAAAAAAAAAAAAAATAAAATTAAAACACCCCATGAACCAGATAAATAAATCCAGTAAAACTTCCAACAAATCAGAAGTTCTATCAACAAAACACTGCAAAGCCTTTATAAAACACATTGTAGTTACACAGTATATTGCAACTGCTTTCCTCTGCCTCTGACTGTACCGATTAACCTGGCTATACGTATTAAAAACCCTGAAGGTACTGCCTATCTTCAAATCATTACATTTATTTCAATTCCTTTGAGGTTTTCTGCATGAATATAAACCTTGCTGTAAAAGAAGCGTTCCCAGATAGAATCAGGATGGAGATACGAGAGCTGAGCAAGCACAAAACCACACCACTTGCTGGCCAACCACAATCCCAATGCTGAGAAAATGTGCAGCTCCCAGGCAGCAGGTACGAGAGAAGCCACTGATGGATTTAGGGCAAAGAAGGAGAAGTCCCTACTAGGAGGCAGACCTCCAAAAAAACCATTTCCTCACTGACTGGCCAGCTGCTCAGAAGGCACATTTCTCACTTTATAAATTATTTGCATGCTAGTTGATCAAGCCAGATGGCCAAGAAGTATACACATATTAATTAAGCATTTGGGTACTAGAAACAAAAAGCTCCTTCCCAGCTGCTATCCGATCAAATATCAAACATTTCCTCTACATGTGCAGCTAAACTGCCAGCATGATTGCTGCACAACTGTGTCAAAGCTGGGAGGGCAAACATCACAGTGCGTGGAGGCAGCAACATGAGGGTAAGTCAGAAGGGAAGGGTAGAGACACAAGGTGGCTATGGTAAGAAAGATGAGGTGTGAAACAGTCGAGAATTACTAACAGAAGGAAGAGAAATGCAGCAAATGCAGTAGGAAGGGGAGGATGCAGCCTTTATACAATCTGTAATAGCCTATCCGCTGATCTAGAAGTTATTTATACACAGTAAAAATATTTGGGCAGAACACTTCTCAGGGATGTTGTAAATATTCCAAGACATACCTTATACATTCAGGAAACCTGGAGATGTATTAATGAACACAGTAGGATTTCAAATTGCATACTTAAGGCGCAAAAGAACCCTCGTCAATGACATTGTAGCAAGGTAAATCGGTATCTATAGAAGTATTGTAAAGTTATATGCACCTTAAAATGAGATCAAAATGGGTTTCAAGATTGTGTTTGCTATTTGGTTAATTTTCCTCCATAATATCTTCTCGCTGTATTAACTACTGATTTTCATACCAGGATAATCTGTACAGTAAATCATACTTGTCCAGATAAAAGCCAAACAGTGAGTCAAATGCAAAGGGCTTGCTTAGCTTTTTCCAGAAACTCAGGCAGCAAGACTTGGCAGTCTCTCAGGAGTACCCACAAGACAGACCAAAACTAGAGACAACCTGCCTGCTGCTGCTGCTTTGGGTGCAGCATAAATGGCATCAGATTTCTATACCCTGGCAAGTACGCTAGGCACAGTACCAGTCCCTATGGCACCCCAGCGCTGCCAGCCCGCGGATACAAGGAACAGCCGCTAGAGGATATGTGCTCCAGCCCATCTGCAGAAGCAGGTAACACTGCAAGGGCACAAAGGGACTCCTTACGTCTCTTGGCTACTCAGGCCACTCTAAGATATGGCAATTTTAAACAAGCATTTTATGTCCAAAAGTTCAGGATAACATTGGATAATGATTCTGCAAATGCATCATCTAAGAAAGATACCATTTCAGGCTAGAAGAAAAATGAACTAGAGCTATACGTCAATAATCTCATCAACAGAATAATAACCCAAGAAGATCAACTAAACGTGTAGATATGGGAGGGACTCCCATTTACTATCTGTCACAAAAGTGCATATTCTCAAGGAGGCTTACTGGAGCATTGTTATTGTTTTCCCTTAACCTGTTGAACTCCAGGCAAGAAAATTGCATGGTGTGACTTTCAAAGTGTCCTAGTTTCAGCTGGGATAGAGTTAACTGTCTTCCTAGTAGCTGGTACAGTGCTATGTTTTGAGTTCAGTATGTGAAGAATGTTGATAACACTGATGTTTTCAGTTGCTGCTAAGTAGTGTTTAGACTAAAGTCAAGGATTTTTCAGCTTCTCATGCCCAGCCAGCGAGAAAGCTGGAGGGGCACAAGAAGCTGGCACAGGACACAGCCAGGGCACCTGACCCAAAGTGGCCAACAGGGTATTCCATACCATGGGACGTCACATCTAGTATAGGAACTGGGAAGTGGGGGCGGGGAATCGCCGCTCGGGGGACTAGCTGGGTGCCGGTCGGCGGGTGGTGAGCAATTGCACTGCGCATCATTTGTACATTCCAATCCTTTCATTATTGCTGTTGTCTTTTTATTAGTGTTATCATTATCATTATTCGTTTCTTCTTTTCTGTTCTATTAAACTGTTCTTATCTCAACCCGTGGGTTTTGCTTCTTTTTCCCGATTTTCTCCCCCATCCCACTGGGTGGGGGGGGAGTGAGTGAGCGGCTGCGTGGTGCTTAGTTGCTGGCTGGGGTTAAACCACGACACAAAGAAAGAGTCCAATCTTGACAGAGAACTTGACAGAACTTCTATGGAAATAACTGTATTAAACTTAGCTGCTCACATATGAAAATATATTCAAATTTCCATTGTGGGTTTGTTTGGGTTTTTTTTTTCCCAGAATGCAACAACTGCATGCAAGATGGTTTAATTTTTCTTTTAAGCTTCTGCTTTGCTACTGAATTTCTACAGTGCATTTCTTCCAAGATTTTAAGCAAACTATACTGAACTTATTACATTGCATGGAAAAATGCAACCTGTACTTAGAAATGTGAGAAAGGGTTTATCTCCTATCTGGAAATCAACTAGTTAACAGTGACAAAAACCTTAACAAGAGGAACAAGACAATTAATGGGAAATCTTCCCTGGTAACAGACCAATGTACTTTGGACACAAGTGCTTCAACCAGCACAACCACTCAACGTTGAGAAGATTCAATTCTCTCTAAGGAGCGTGACATCTGTGATTATTATTGATAAATACATCCTTGTCCTGGGTTGAGTTTACAATTTATTTAACAGGAGGAAAAAAGCTTTTCAAAGATTAAATTATACCAGTTTTCTCTCCATGTGTTCTGGATTTGTATGCACATATGCAGTCCCAAAGGACATGCTGCAGAAGGCATCCAACTTAACGTCCCTATAAAAAAATTAAATGAGGACATATGTGCTTAAAGGATTGGATCCAGGAATAGTATGTTTCCTTGGACTGGAATAAGGTGGAATGTCTTCTACATGCTATGACTGCTTATTAGTACTAAGTATGTATTAATAATAAATTAAATTTGTTTATATGAAGAAAAACAAAGTATTTATCTTTTCAGCATTACCCCAAAGCTTCATCTTTGCCTCAAACAAAAGAAATGAGTTTTAAAATAAAAAATTGAAGGCAAAAACTGTCCATATCAGTATTGTACTGCTGATAATTAAACCTTAGATTAGCAAAATCTATTTAAAAGCCCGGGAATTTGTCCACATCTCATACTATTTATCTGCACTTTGCATTTCTTTTAAAGTGTGTAATTTTAAAATCAACAATCTGTTTCACTCATTTCGATTTCTCTCTGTTGAACTTCAGCTGCAAACACTGAATAATGTTTTAAATATGAAAGGGGCAACGTTTGCTTTTGTGTCTCTTAGGAATAATATAAAAGTATCCATCAATGCCTAAGATTTACACAGATCTTGCACTTTCACCAAATCTCTGTTGATATAAACTTCAGCAAAATACACCTTTAGAAGACCATTTAAAAAACACCGCATTTTTAAAAATACGTAAGAAAGAAGAAAAAACCAAGAGCCTAGATGAAACTATCCTCTTGAATCCCTAACACAGACAGGTGACAGGGATGGAGTGTGGGTGAAGAGGACATCAAACCCCTTGGACTGGCTGACGGCCAACGTGGCCCTTGGCAAATCTCGGAGCACCCTGTGCTCACCCCTGACCGCCTCGGACCCGTGTGCGATGCACACGACACAGCCCTGCCTTCCCACCCTGACACACCCTTTTCCATCAGGACCGGCCAAAGAGCCGCTGTGTTTCTCACAGAGCGATCAGAGCCAACATATAGGATGGATTCTTCCTATTTGCCTGCAACAGCTGCATTTGGCAAACAACGACGACGATGCAGCAACTGATCAGTTTCTAATAAAAAGTAGATTTTCAGTCCACTTGGAAGCTAGAAGATGTTTCACACACACACACACACACACACACACACAATTAACACGAAAATGGCAGCGTCAGAGCTGCCTTTCATTCCATATGAAAATTCACTCCTTATAGTGCTGTAGTGCTATGCATCAAATGGTAAATATGTCATTACAGTAATTCATCTTACAAAATACTAAGGTTTGGGGGGCTTTTTGTTGCTAACTCCCACACATATATTTGCTAACAACCAAGTTCAACTGCGAAAAAAAAAAAATTTCAGATTTTCCTTTCCACTACTTAATTTTGCTTTTTGCATCCCACTCAAACTAGAAGTCTTTTTAATATATTCCAGAAACAATGAGATATTTGGTAACAAAGAAACATTATACAGATTGGAGTCCTCAAGTTAAATGGCAAAATCTGAATTTACATAATAGGGGAAAAGTGCACTGAAATTCATTTTCTTGATGGAAAACTTCCCACTACATGACTTTTCAGAAATTAACCATGTACTTTTGTATAAGGGTTGCTCCCATCATTCATTTTCCTACCAAGATTTTTTTGAGCCTGAAGCAATACCACTTGTGGAAAGCACGATGAGCGCTTTTCTAAATTACTACTCTTTGTATAAAAGTCACGAGAAACCAATGTGGATAAACAAAATAACTTTGCTCTACCCGGAGTACAAGATGCGATGCAAGTTTAGAGTTGAGGTAACAAGGCGCATAAGAACGATTAATATGTCGGGTTTTTACTTTCTACACAAGTACACAGCAGATAAGGCTGCCCGAGATGAGAACATGTTGTTCTCCCCAGCTTTCCCTGTTGCTCTCTCTCCTCTGTGTGCTTCTTCCATCTTCCTACAGATGTGGTCACCACTGCTTAGCAACCAAGGGGACGTGATGGCACAGAGGGAAAACCTCCATCTAGGGCTCACCCGGCTCCACCTCCACGGCTGCGAACTATCTTTCACGGCAAATTAAGAAGAATACGTTTTCTCTGTTGCCTCAGAGATACCAAGTGGGACCTCAGACGTAGCTTGGTATGAGCTGAATTTTCTTTCCTTGGTGGGAGTACGTGGGAGAATTTAGCAAGCTGTAGACTAGGAGAACCTGACACCTGCCAGTAAAACAGCTCCCCAAATTCTACTGCCGCTTAAAAAAAAAAAAAAAAAGAAAAAAAGGGGGGGGGGGGGGCAGAAAAAGCCAGATGCCACGGTGATGGGGAAGAGAAAAGCAACAGAAAGACAAGGGAATCAACCGAATACACTACCTACTTTTACTCAGTGCCCCAGCCCTCCTCCGGGGCGAGGCCAGGCGAGGAGGGGGCAGAGGGACTCGCGAGCGGCAGCGAAGAGCAAAGCCGGGGCAAAACCCCGCAAGCGAGACGGAGGAAAGAAAATACTCACTTCTCCCATGCCACAGGTAGGTGTCTCCGCGCTGCAGAGAGAGCGACCGCCACCGCCGCCTCCTCCTCCCGGCCGCCGGGGCCGTCTCCGCCGCGCCCCGCCCCGCCCCGCCCCGCCCCGCCCCACCGCCACCGCCTCCCCGCAGCCCCGCCCGGCGCCGCAGCGCCCCTCGCGGAAGGCCGCGGGCCGGGCGGGGCCGGAGGGCGCGGCCGGGCCGTGGCGCGGCGGCGGGGAGAGGGTGGGTGCCCGGGGGCGGGGGCCGCCCGGCCGGGAGCGCGGAGTGGAGGGAGCGCGCAGGGCTCCCCGCGGGAGGGGATGCCGCCGCCGGGAGGCGGCCTCGTAGAAACTTCCCGGCCGGAGAGCGCCTTTCTTCCGGGCAGCCGGCCGTGCGGGGCGGGGGGGGGGGCGGGGAGGCCACGGGGAGCCGGAGCGGGGGGGCCGCGACCGGCGGGCGGGCGGGAGGGGGGGCGGGTGGAGACGGCGGCCCCGAGGGGCGCGGGCAGCGGGGACGCGGGGCGCTAGGCGGGGCGACGGGCGCGTCGCCGGCCCGCGGGTCTGTCCGCTCGCGGGGGGTGCGGGCCGCGGCCCCCCGCCAGCTCCCGCCCCTGCTTGGGCGGCGGCGGCGGGGGCTCTGGGGGCGGCGGACGCGCCTCTGCTCTTCCCTTCGCCTGCGTGGGTCGTTTCCTGCCCCCGGCAAGCCGAAGTGGTTCTTCGCAGCCGTTCTCTTTCGCTGTTCTTCGGTCGCGCGGAACGCTAAATGGGTTGCCGGGTGGAAGTCGCTCCTCGGTGTCCGTGGGCCGCGATCCAAGGCAGCGACGTGACACGTTTGCCCAGCGAGCTTGTGAAAAATACTTAGGTGTGCTTCTCCTACCGATGGCCAATTGTAATACCTTTTGAAGATCTCCTGGAAAGCAAGCAATGAAAAATAAGCTAGTCTGCAGCTCAGTGCAAGAGGAAGTGTTTACGTGTTATTTTACCAAAGGAAGTGCCTCAGAGTTGTTGAGTCTTGCTTAGACAATAAAAATGCCCTCTGTGCTTTTGGGTGTGGACAACAGACAATAATTCGGTACAGGCTTTAGGGGAACATAGGCACCTGAAGAGCACTAAGCATTAGAGCTGTAGAGCCTCGTTTCTTACGATGTGTATCTGAAACCATTACGGATAGTTAGCCGCAAGCAAAACCACAGCTAAGCGTAAGTTAAAGTGCCTAGCCCCCAAGTTAAAATGCCAGCCCACCATGGCTCCCCAGCACTTCCACCACCAGTTCTTGTTCTTCATATTCCCAGAGACCACCTGCTGTGGCCTGCACCACCTCCCCGTTCTGATATTCTTAGAACCTCAGTGGCTCTAGACGGCTGTATAAAATAGTCACATCTGTAGTTTTTTGTCTGTGGTCATAGCATAAGACCGTGAAAAGTCACTGGAAATACCTTGAATTCCCTGCTGCTGCAGAGCGGGGAAAGGCAACATAGGATAGTTTTGATGTCAGGGTATGAAAATTCACCATATACCTGTTACAACAAAACAATAAGTAATAGCATTTGTTTTCTTCATCTTTAGAAATAAATCTTCGCCTTCTTTAGAACTATGAAAAATACATTAACAAAATTCACAAGCATAAATTTGAAAATGTTCTTATGTGATCTGTCTTCTGTACTCTCATTTGCTTGCCCAAAATCTGTCACTTTTCCTGATGCAGCACCAGCATTCCACGGCAGGGAGGAAGAGGTGCTAAGAGGGTGTTTTCCTCTTCACTTCCATCATTTTAGCACAGGTAGTGGGTCACGTGTGTCTGTAGCAGACTTAGTCCTTTCCCCAAGTTGTGTCAGATTCGGTACCAGCCCCCAGGTGCGTGGAGCCTGCACGAAAAGGTACCCATATTGTCCTGTCTGACTGCCAGAAACCAGCTTCTTGATTGTGTCTAGTTTTCTCTTAATTTTAAATGAGTTTAAAAAAATTAAAAATGGCACATCTTCTCTGCAGTATAGTAACAGTATTTGATAGCTTCAGTCTGGTTGCTCCGAACAACATATTTTCTAAGAAGCTGTAATTTAGCACAGGAGACAGTGTTACCTGACTTTGGCAACTACAAATTAAACCCTTTAGATTTCTGTATGCGTTTGAAGCTGAATGTTAAACTGGAAGAGATCACATGCAGAGGGAGATTTTTTTTTTTTCTCCTTCTCTCTCAAAACGCAACCCAAATAAAGGGTTTTTTCCCCTTTTTACTCAGTTTTTTTAAGTTGTTTCCAATTTTTTTTCTTTTCCTTATCATTTTGACATTTTAGTACTGATGTACATTTTCCTTCCGAATGCCTTGTCTGTGTTGAAATCTGAAATATTTCAGTATCCAACGTTACTGGATGAAATGTCATGTTTGTCTTAGGGACAAGACAGGCCTGCAGTATTCCAGATAATGATGAATATGTAGTTGGCTAACAATGACAATGCTTTTAAAAATTACCGTGCATTATACAACCAATAGATTTCCTTATGACACAGACTGCTAAATTAATATTAAGTAAGTAATTTGTTACATTAAATTGAAATAAGTCATTCAAAAGCGTCCCCACACAGCTGTGGCATTTTTCATCTGTTTACGTAACAACATCTACTGCAGTGGGATCTGGATTCATTACTAGGCTGCAATTACTCAGTGCTGGAGTCGCACAGACAATGAGTACAGACTACAGCTAATTTACTTATTTGGTCTCTGTTTTCATGCAAAGTCTTAGTCACGCCCCATAATAATAATAATAATAAAGCCATTATTACTTTCTAATACAAGTAATAGGATCATAACTGTAATTGCTAATTAATAAGTGAAAAGTGATGGGGTTTATCAGATGGTACAACCTGTTTCCGAGGGAGAAGAGCGAGTGAATTGCAATAGTTAATACCGTAGCACCACTCAGTGTTCAAACTGGATATAGCTTCCTAATCAGTACATTTCTTAACAGCTGCGTTGCCACCTGAAGAAACACAGTGATTGTGCCATTTATAATCTCAGTAATCCTATACATATGGCAATGTGCAGCTTACTTATTGTATACCATGAGAGCAGTAAACCATGGATACAAATGTGTGCTGAATATAAACATACTGGAAGAAAAATGTCTAGTACCTATCTTGATATAAATGAGCCAAATGGAAGTATTAATGGAATGGAAATCACTACAGTTTGTTACCAGCATCTTTTCTCCAAAAGCTAAGAAAGAAATTTTGACCCGTTTAGTCCTTTAGTTCCTTATCTACTTTCCTACTTAGAATAGATCATCCTGGAGAACAGAATAGACTTACCCTCTGCCCACGCTTCCTGCCAAATAATATTATACCATATAATGCATTACTGTGCTACCTTTTCATTCATGAACATGATTAGCAAGGAGATGGTCGATAATTGGCTTCAGAAAGTCTAGCCTCTTGCATCATATTTCCAGCTTGGCATTGGGCCGTGTTAAAGTCACGATGCTTGTATTAATGGGATGGTTTCCTCACGAGGACTGGATATATGTGAAATTAAAATGATCCTATTTTCTTCTCCAGCAATCCTTGTTTCTGTCAGTCATGAAATATTGCTATTCCAGGAGCTGTTTCACTGGTGTCTCTACAATAAGCCAAGATCAGCAACTTCCTCAATGCCTGTCAACAGTCAGAAACCATTTTTCACTGGATTCTTTTTTAACATGTCCTTATATTAATCTTCCCTTCCTCTTGGTCAGTAGTTGTCATTTTTCTTTAAAAATTGTACCATCAGACTTCACAGCTTACACTGTCCAGTTAGGTGTCTCTTTCTGGCATGATAACATCTACCTTCTCCTGGCTTTTCTTTACTGTAGCTTCTCCTGTATTTTAAGATAAGCCATTCAGATGGCACCCCACAGGAGAATTGTCATGTGTGTGAACTCATTCTGCCATGACAGTATTCTAAGAATTCAACATCAACTTCCAATGCAAGATGGGTTTTGATGGTATAAGTCAGTATTAGCATAGAAAATATACATGCCAAAATACGCAGTATGTAAATAAATAGTAAAGCCAAAAGTGTCATGAGACACTGCTGCAGCAGCCCCATGAACTACAGGTCTAGCTTCAGCTGATTCTAAAGTGCTGTTGCATCAAATTGCTTGCTAATTGTAGAAGCTAATGCGTTGCTGGCTACGTGATTCCTCTGCTCTTCCACAGTGTATCTGCCATTGGCTTGTGCCACAGAACTAGTGGACTATTATCACCGAGGTACTAAGATCTTTCAAAATCTGCTAATGAACTAGAATATGGCTATGAAATTATCTAACTTAAAAAAATACTGGAAAAGTGAACAGCAGTCAAAATTTGCAGTTAAAACTTTTCCTATAGTACATCCATTTCAGTTTAAGCAAAAATAATTTCTTGCTATGCAAAGCAACCTAGAAGCAGTATCTGAAAGGTCTCACTGAGCTGCAGAGGCTATACAGAAAACACTGCTTCAAGACGGTGAGTTGAATTAAGGGAATTAATGTACTGCTTTTACTCTTTCACCCTCTTTCAACAGTCCACCAACAGTGGTCTCCTACCTCTTGCTGAAGACTTGGATATTGGTTTTTTTCTCTTAGTGGAATTGTCATCCACAAATATAACTCGTTTACAAAAGGTTGCATTCAACTTCTTGTTGACTATAAGGAGTTTTAAAGAAAATGAGTATTTCTAAAACACCTTTTGTATTGCTTTTTTTGTCTCGATACAAGTGACTGAGCCAACACTGTAGAGAGATCAAACTAAGGATTTAGTGCAGAATCTCATTGGATTGCTGGACTCTTGCAACATCTGATTATCAGTTTTACACTGCAAACACAGTCTTTTCTCACTTCATTATAAATACCAAAACAGGTGAAGTGGATGGAAAAATGTATTTTGTAGAAGTGTCATAACTTGCACTCAGCCAGGTATTTGAAGACTGGATCCCATTCTGTCTGTTTGGAGTGGAGCCATTATCATGAGTAATCTTAAATACCTGTAGACCAGTCAGTCCTTTTAGACAAGCTCAGCAGACAGTTCTTTAGCCACTTACCAGCACGCATATTTTCCAGATTTCAAATTATTTGTTCTATTATTTTCTTACCCCTTCCAGTTTGTTAACTCTTTCAGCTATGGGGGCAGTAGAACCATTTTCTACAAATGGTCTCACTAAAACTGCATTTATTGCAGTAACTCCAACTGCAGCTTTCTGTTTCCCTTCTTATAAAGCAAAAGGTAAAATGTGCTATACAGTGGTAAGTAAGAAAAAATACAACATCAGTGATTCAAAGAGCTCCTCAGGCAATTCATTTACTCTTGGACACAAGCTATTTAGATCTTTAGGTATTAAAAAAAGATACATGCTTACTTTCAATGTTAATTACTTTAAATGTTACCAGTGAATACAGATGTTTAAAGATGTTTAAGCCTTGGTTAAACAATTTATTAGCACGTTAACATCTAAATCATTCTGCGTAATTTTGAATAATAATAAAAATATTAATACAGTATTTCTGTATCATAACTGATTAGTTTGGCCTGCGTTATAGCGTCAGCTCTCACCTGAATATGACTTGGATTTTGCATGTATCTTTCCAGTCACATTGTATTGACACATCCACATGAAAAAACTTCTGCATTGCTGCATATGCCATCACCTGTGAGGATGGAACATGAAAAGACTGGAAAGTTGTGGATAGCTGAAAAATATTAATAGTATTTTAATTGCCATTTAAAAAGCACTTTTAAGTAGAAAGAAAATAAATACATTTTTAAGAATAAATAAGTTTTTAGTAGGAAATGAAGAAAATATTTCTACTCATAAAATGTTTTGCCTAAATCTCCCTTTCACAACCACATCAACGTAAGCATTTGCCTCAGTTCCCAACACAAACACACACAGTAATACAGATAAAGTTGGATCTACTTTACATATATGAAATGTATACCTGTATTCTGACTTAAACCCTAAGTAATTGTTATTAAATTAATATTGAAAATGAATGTGGGCACAGATTATGTGCTTTAAAAAATTTCTTTATTTAAATCAAGCCTTTCCCCAGCTAGTCACATCTCTTAAGTCTTTTTTCCCGCAATTTGACTAATTTTTCTCTCCATCAGTTTTAATTGTACTTTCACAATTTCTATCTGGAATTGAAAAAGAAATCCAATTGTTGTGGAAATTGAAGGTAAAACTGCCCTAAAGAGAGATTTTCATAGGAGCGTAATGCGAAGAAACTAAGTGCTCATTTCAAAGGAAGTCTCTACTTTCTAAATTACATGTCTTAGTATTTGTCCACCTACTATAGTTTATTGATTGTTCACTAGGTTGATTTGTAAGAAAACCATGTCTACTAAGCCCATAAAAAAATCTTGAAAATTTTAACAAGACTTTGTGCCCACAATCTCCATAAGAGGGCACCCTTATCTAACAGCTGAATTCTATACAAAAAATAAAATACAAAAAAATACAAAAATAAAAAGGCCTTTCTAGAAGCTTTAGGAGGGGAGAAAACCCTATGGAGAGTTCAGTATGAGACAAAGCTATTAAATTATCTTAATTGTCATTTTAGTGCTGGTAAGGCAAGTCTAACTTAAAGCGTGCATTAACTCTATATTGGTGTTTTCCTAAAACAACTCAGTTTGTTGACATTTCCTTATAGTCTGAAAGTTAAAATAATGTAATTAGGCCGCCAGAATTACAGCTTTTTTTAGTACTGTCTAGTAAAATAGGTTTATTTAACCAAGACAGACTTGCTAGCAGGAGCAATAGACGCTAGCTAACACATCCTCGAGCAAGAATCCCCTCCCCGGTTTGTTTTATCTTCTATCTTACCACAGTAAGGTCAGGTTTTCTAATTTTTGGAGCTAATATTGACAAGAGTGTTAGCTACTATGTCTATTTCAATTACTACTGATATGTCTGTGATGATGTCAGTGATAACATTTACATGGTAAAAAATCTGTAAACAGTGGATAAAATTATTTAATTTATAAATTGTCATCTTTAAATTGCCATGAAGATGCCTATCCATTTGCTAGGGTGTCCAGAAGGAAGGAATGCCATTTAAAAGTGTCAGAAATGTACTTAAAATACGCGTGCATCTGTTGCAAAAAACTATTGCTCTGCCAAGAAATTACGACGTTTTCACTCATCTGCTCTACTACTACTGACAACAAAACAATTTCCATTTACAAGAAATTGGCACTGGTTCTAACTTCCTCTGTTGACCTTTACATATTCGAGGTTTCTCTTTTGTTATCAGGATACTTAAGATAGAGTTTGGATACCCTGGACTGGACTGGTAGTCGGATAGTTGTTTCAAAAGCATTTTTAAGATACCACTTTTGACTGTGCCTTAGCCAGGAGGAAGACTGTTGGTGTTTTTAAATGTTAAAGCAGTCTGGCTGAGTCTCTTTCTGGAAAACCATGGTTTGGAACAGGAAATTGAATTTTAGGCAGGGCAGACTTTGTCTCTGAAGATCCACTCAAATTAGATGAACGGCAGCTTTTTTTATGCGGCAGCTTTGCATGCTTTGTATATGGCTACTGAAAATTTGTAGCTGTAACTGCTCGGCATTTTTTCAAAGCAGACTGTAGGGCTCATTTCATCCACTCAGACACTGAAAAAAAAGCAAAGCAAGTTGCTCTCTGAAAATGGGAGTCTTAGCAATTTGCCAAGCATTGCACTAGAAATTTGTGCCAGCTGCAGACAGAAAAATCCAGTTCCCTGGAATAATGAGACAGGCACAAGCTTAGCACCAAGATAACATGAATTGCTAATAGGAGAAGATTAGCTACAGCTCCCTTCTGACTAGTGCTGTTCCTTCTAGCCAGACGGGTTTTTCTTCCACTTTCCTCAGGTTATGATCTCAGGATTACTCCTTGAGTCTGAAGTCATATGCCTCTGAGGAGTCCTACTCCTTGTTTGGGACCTGTCTTATATTACACGTGCAGAAACACACAAAGCAAAACAGCACTGATGCAGTGTTTTGGCTCACTACATTGGTAAAAAATCTTTCCCCTCTCATCTATTTTTAGAGGACAAAAACAATTAGAGAAAAGACATATGTTGGCTACCCTTTCAGAAAGAACGGTAGGAGGCTAGGTAGAAATGTCCCCAACATCCATCCCAAGAGCGTAAGACATGCCCCGTTCTGACATGGGAAATTGGCACAAATTTCTACCGAATGATGAAAAGTATTTACCAGCGTTTCCTATACATAACACTGAAGGCAAGAAAAGTTGTTTCTTCCTTTCTTACCGAACCAGTAAACACATTGCCAAACCCACTGTGTATTGGGTCATATCCAGTATTATGTACAAACATACAGGGGTTTTTTTCTGATTTTGGAAATCTACAGTTACATATGCTTTGCTCTGTGCCCACTGCATTTCTGTTTCTTTCCTTAAAATGAAGTCTGATCTGTAGCCATTGTCTTGTCTATCTCCCTGTACACTCAGATTCTGATCTTAGTTACAGATGTAGCTGCACTGAAGAGTACATTATTACTCCTGATTTATGTAGCATAGCTAACTTTTAAGAAGAGACTTCAGCCATTCCTCTGAAATACCAAGGGGAACCTCTTTGAATCTGAATCACTCCCTGAACCACTTTTGTTGAATAGCAGTAGTTCAAAGAAAAACATCACTGATTTAAGAAGAATAAAATGAAAAAAAATGGCAGTCATTTCCATGCCTTATGCCCACAGACATAATTCACAAGAGAGGAAACTTTAAACATCCTATGTAAATAGAATGGTGAATGTATTGAAAATTGTTTTTAAATGAGAATGAGGGTAAAGTTGGATGACTTGACCTTGCATTGTAAATTAATTTTTAATAATAATTTTTAGTATCACAGATTATTTTGTATTTATTTTCAGAAGATGCAGGTTGACACTGCTGAATTGTAGGAATAAAACTACCGATTTGCAAAGGAAAACCATTTTCATTCAAGCTAATATCTTACTTAAGGATTATTAATTCCAATAGCTGCAATTTACTGCCAGAAAATCTGACAAATGAAAGGAAGTTCATGTCCCTGCTGTGTTGAGCTGAGCAACAGTTTCTTTAGATACCTGTTTTACCTTTTCTCACTTTTTTATTTTATTTTTTTTAATCAGAGTACTGTTAACTCCTTTTTTCTGCCTCAAACTTTACTTGGCCTGATTTCTTTTTCACATTCTACTCTCATTAGACCAAGATGCACATCAGTTATTTTATATGGCCCAAATCCAACAGAAGTGAGAACTGAAACCATTCAACTCACAACTCTGGTAGAGAAAACTGGCACTAATGCTTATGTGTGTGTATTTGTTCCCTTGATTCTGAGACTATCACCTTTCTAGACTGGTTGACAAGTTTTCTTTCTTTGCCATATGCATACATAATATACAAGCTAGGGCTGTCCTCTCAGCATCAAAAATAAGTAAGTTTTAGGGAACTTTGAGTTTTTAAGGCGTATTTAAGCTATGAAAAAATGCATATGATGCAAGAATAAGGCCAGCAGCAATTGACAGCTGAGACTGGATAATCAGCAGTAGCTGACATACTGTATTTTGTTCCCTTCTATGTATTTTATTTCCATAATTTTCCTTATTACACCTTTATGAAAAAATATGACTATTAACACCTGGTAGACAACCACATGTGTAATACGGTATTTACATTAACAGGACATAAGTACCAATAGTCTAACAAACTTACCACTACTAGTACTATCAATATGAAACAATTTATTTGTCACACAGGTTTTTTGTTTCACTCAAGAAGAAAGAATTCAGAAGAACATGCAAAACGCTCAAGTTACCCAACAGACAGCAATTGGTAATCTACTTCATTTACTTTTATCTCCACAGAGCTTTTAGTAGTCATGGAAGGCATTGAACTGATTTTCCTAGAGATAGAAAACTCTGATTTACAGCAAAGCAAGCTTTCCTTATCTCCAGGATAAGGGGGAACCTTGGGGAGGCATATAGTTCAGTCTCAATACTCACTCATTCTAACCAGAGATCAAAGATATAAATGGTGATGGTGCTTTTCGTGTCCACTGGAAGCTGACCTACATTGCAAAAGTAGTGGCACTACATTTCTCAATGCAGCAGCAGGTTGCAATGATTATCCCATCTATCTTGAATGTTACCTTGAGTGCTTCCACGTATGCATTACAGCTGACAAGAGTACAACAGCAGGGCCATAAGGAGAATGTCAATAATCATAAAAAGCCAAATTTGACCTACTTACCCAGAGATGAGTAGCATCCTATTTTCAAGCAGCAAATGAATGACACGCCTTATCTAAATAAGCAAGACAGATAAAAATAACAGGAACTTGACAGGTGAGCTGAAAGGACTGCTATAAAATTTGAATTTGGAGGAGGGTGATAGAATGAAGTCAGGGAAGAGGTAACCCCTCCCTTGGCTTATGACTTTCCTCTCTCCAGCACTGAACATTCAAAATTCTCACTTTGTTCCACTTGATTCAGGCAGCAGGACAGGAAGACATATGGCAAGGTGATTGGCTAAATAGTGCCTGTGAGGCTTTACTGACCAATAGCATCTGCCAAGTGTGAACTTTACCTTCCCTTATGTGCCTGTCAGGTACACTAGACTACATATTGACAAGACTAAGTTTCCTTAACGCACCACTAGATACACATGTTGATGGCACAACCATTCTGGTTCTAACATGGTTAAAGTACAACTGTGATTTTTTTGTTTGTTGCACTAATTATTCCAGCCTATTCAATATTATCAAGATAGAGTATTCACCTTCGTATAACAGAACTAAGCTTTCATCTGTACAGCATCCCTCCTTGCTTTTAGGGATTCTCAGCAACTGGAAATCCTGACAAGTACACTCATTTACTATTAACCTGGTCTTACACTTTCATAGAGGAGCGTACAAATAGATGAAAAGCAGACTCGCAGGCCATGAGACAAAGAGGGTCTCCACATTAAAGGAACCAAGAGCAACCAAGTGTGTTTCATGAAAGGATTATGCTTTTAAAGGCGTAAGTGTAGGAGAGTTGTGAGCTGTTTTGAGTTTTCTGATAGTAACTGCAAGATGAAAGTCTTGTGGAAACTTAATGAGACACTATTTCTTAGCAGTCATTCTCCAGTAGGAATTTTCTTTTCAGCAAGGGCTTTCTAGTCTAGCTTTTGTTTCAGAGGCTGAAACCAAACAGAAAAAAAAATGGAGCATTTGCACTATGAATATAAGGACAATCACATCTTCAAAGGGGATTGCTGTGTTGCTGGAGAGCCTTTTACCTGAGCATCCAGATTAATATCAAAGGATTATGATTGCTGAGATACAATTAGCTGAAACCAGACCTTTCGTTTTGTTTTCTTGTGCAGAAAGGTGCATTCAAGCATTCTGAACGGAACAGTAATAATCTTTGATCTGTTTTGTGGACTTCTGTCACACACAAATCAGAGAGTTCCCTTACAGGTACTAGATGATAAATTCCTCTGATCAGTGAAACTGTATTATTTTCGCAGAGAGAAGTAGACACATTTATAAGAACAAAAAACTAAACTATATCACTTACTTACCATGCTTTCAATACAGTATGAAAAGTTGATTACATCATGAAAGAAAGAACAAGCTGCAGCACTTTGGCAGAAGGCAAACTGTATGGAACAAGTTTGAGGGGACAAACCAGGAGGAAGACTGGAAGGAATGGGAAAGAGTAATACACAATAAATTTTTTTGTAGGAAATAGAAGAGATGAGAAATGAAAAAATCCGTGTAATTGGGAGCCTTTTTGAGAGCACCCTTGATGAAGGGATCAAAATAGATCTGGTCAGACTTTTCAAATTTCATTCTGCTGGGAAAGATTTCATTCTGATTCAAAGGGAAAACCTAAAAATTGTGACGCTTCCCATGGGTAGGAAATCCAAGCTGTCTCATTTAATTTCATTTCATCCTATCCCATCCCATCTTTGGAGCTCCTTCTACTGATCTGATTCCTGGCACCAATGAAAATCTACTAGCAGAGCTTCTGATCCTGGAAAAAACACACTATTGAGCTCTTAGTATGGCTGTGATCCCTAATCTGCAGAACATTGCATCTACAACAACAATCACATCACAAAAAAGAGTGCTAAGACACCTACTGTGAAGAAGGCAGCCTAGAAATGGAGAACAAAAGATTAAGACAAGGCTAAGGATGCAAGAGTCTTCACTCTAAGATCATGGCAGCAGGAATCTTCCAAGCACTAGAAGTCCTGGTTCAGGCTTCTATGCTGGAAAAGTTCTTGAGTTTTTGCAGTAACTTTAAGCAGTGGTACATGCAGAATCTACTGAGCAGACAGATTTACCAAATAAGACCTGGAACAAAGGAAAAGCCCCCAATCTTTGCAGAAAATAGTACAACTTAATTCACTCTTAATGACTCCGATAAACAGAATATAATCATCAGTTTTGTCACAATGGCCTCAGAAGATAAAATAACCAGTTTCTTATGAGCCATATTATTTAGCATCACCTATTGATTGTGAGATTTCACCCCCCACACACACCCCCAGCAATTCAGGCTGCATAACATCCACTGTCCCTTTAACCAAAATGGACTTTCTGATGATGGATACTTTGAAACTGAGTTAAATTGGCTGTGCAGCTGTTTAAACACTGAAGGCACTCAAGCGACTGCTTAAGCCATTATTGCTAGAGGTACTGCATTTGAATCAAACCCTAACTAGGAAAGAAGTTGTGTCTTTCACATGGTTTTCATGAAACATACACACTGAGACAGAGTTACAGGGTGGGTACCTCTATAAATATGGTTTGTAGAAAAATTATTAAAAAATTTTACATTTTAAGTGTCTGTTGGATAACATTTTCTCCAGGGTTTCCAGGTCTCTGTTGTGAATTTTTCATAATGCCTATATTGGGAATTTAAGGAATGTGATCTACTTGGGGAAAAAAAAAAAGTAAATTAAGCAACAACAACAAAACCACTAGAATTTACCCTGCTTATGATGTGACATTCCTCTAAAACAGTAATGGGCAAGGTGCTTTGACAATTTCATTGTGTTATTTGCAGAAAGCAGAAGTATTTTGAAGCAAAACCAGTCTTCACTAAAAAGCATTCATGTTGGTTGATATTTCTCATGAAAAAAATCAAAGTTAAAAACTCTGTTTAATTTGCTTAGTGCATAAAGAACAGAATTATGAAAAATTTCAGCACAAACTTCTCAGCATTCCTAAAATTTTGAACTTCACCCTGGAAATTCTAGATGTCATTTCTGATCTTTCCTTTTTCGTTCCTTTTTTTTTTTTTTTTTTTTTTTTTTAAAGCCAACTCCTGACTTCAGGTTGCATTACCTGGTGATTATGTTCAAATGCCTTGTGGAGGAAGGCTGCTAAAGTAGCTTTTACCCTCCTTCCTCCCACAATAATTCTTCCATTATGCCTTACATAGCAGAGCTGCTTCTGTCATGTCACTTGACATGTAGTGAAATAACCTGAAAAAGGAATCTTGCAAGAGAAGGAAGAAACTAGGAGGTGCAGTCTTCTCCTTTGAGGTCAGGACTAAACTCACAGCCAGCAAAGAAAACAGTCTGTGTATTAAGTTTAGCAGTACTGTTAACAGCACATATTTTTGAAAACAACTCAGAACAAATGCTGTTTTTATTACCTTCATATTCCTCACAGGAATATAATGATACAGAATTCATTGCCCTACTTTCTGATATAAATGATGACCCTCCATTAATCACTCAGTTTTACAAGTGTTTTTGCATATGGGTGAACTGCACAATGCTGTTTCTCTGGGAAAATTATAGTTTAAATAATAATGAAACAGCATTTTATAAAAGATATATTCTCCTGATTTGTTTTACTGTCATGAAATGGCTGACTGCATGGAAAATATATGCACAGTTCATCAAATTACTTTCCTATCTTAAAAAATGTAACTGTTATTCTTTCTGATTATTGCAATAACAAATATCTTTGCTTTTAATTGTAGAGGAATTTCTTGCAGAAAACGGTCATGGAATAATACTGCAGGGTTTGGACAATCCAGGGCTGATAACAGAGAACAGACTCTAAGTGATGAGAGGAATATGGGAAAATGAAACTGCACCGAAACTGTTCAAGGCGAGGAAACGAAACTATTCAAGATAGTGTGACATGGAGAAGAAACGAAACTGCAAAGCAAGCATAAAAAGTATAACAAGGTCGAGTATACGTGACTGGCACCAAGATGCAAGTGGTGGGACCATTCGCGTGATCAGAAGAACTTATCCAATTAGATTATTGTTTAGGCGCGTGAACGACACATGCTAACCAATCAACAAATGGCTTACGCGTGATAAAAAGTAGAAACAATATATAACTGAGTATTGTACAATTAAAGATTAGAACAACCTTAACCGTATCAGTGTCCAGTTGTTACTCGGCTCACGTCTCCAGATGGATCCCTGCTTCTTTTAATCAGACGGGGTTATCTAGGGTTTAGCTATAGGGACAATAAATAGGCATGTAGAAATCAACTTTCTGGAGCAGCTTTGTAAATGTTCAGTGTTTGAATAACACCTTTTTTAGATTAAATAGTTTGGACTATAGATGAAAATCTCTAATATGGCATCTGCATAGAAACTAGTATTCTTGCCTACAAAATACATATCCTCATTTCTTATTTTTTTAAAATTTGAATTCAATAAAATACAGTAAAATTATAAGTAATGAATATTAAAGATAATATTGACAATTTCAAATTTGTCTAATTTGATATTGTCAAATTGTTTCTTATTGGTGGCATGTTCAAATGGATGTGATGTGAGATATACAAAAAGTACTTTGTATTCATCGTGTACTTGGTCCTGCACCATAACTTCAAATGGGCAAAATGGCACCTCGGGAAGACTGAAATATTAAGATCTGCAGTGAAAATGGAATAAATTTATAAAACTTAAAATGTCAGTCTCATCATATTATGAGAAAAAAAAAATTAATACTGTGCCATTTCTTTCTCCCCTTACAATCTTTGTCACAATAATGAGGTGTAATAGTCTTTAATATACAGAATTGGTAGGATCCTAGTCAGCCCCAAATTGGTCTCGGCTTTTATGAAAAATGAGGTAAGAAAAAGCCCATCATAGGCTTGTCTTGAATTAGGATTTTGAGATCTCATATAGTATGTTGGAATACGGTGGTACCTTGTCACAATGATAGTTGTGGGAATGACAAATATCACAGACAACAGTAATTTGGTTCTTCCTCCATTCTATAAAGATGATAAGAATGGCATTGTTTTGGGGGACAAAGAAAAAAGAACCTGTTTATAGATGTCAAACCTTTCAGCCTTGCAGTCTGCTTTCCCACAAAGAGCCAAAGCAGACCAAGAGAAACTGCTTTGAAATGAGGTAAATAGTACAGCGGAAGTCTTAACAGCTTTTCAGAAACACACAAACCAGCTGCAATTTAGTACATAAAACTAATGGTGCACTGTTGACTCCCAGCTGCAGAGCAGACAGATGGCAGCATACAGCCATACATTTGTGAAATGAAGTAGAATTTCAGCACTGACCTTCTGAACCAGGATCCCAGGGGGTCACAGAAATTCCATACGTTTGACAGGGTGTCTCACCGCGGCTTCATGGCCTACTTACAGGTAAAAAAAAAAAAAAAAAAAAAAAAAAAGCTGTTCACTGTCTTTACTGGTACCTTTTGAGAATAAAAATATAGGTAACTGGAGAACAGATTGCAAGAATGAATGATAAACCTGACATTAAAAAAAATGCTGTTTGTAATAACCCAATTACATAAGCTCAAAGATATATTTGTTACTATTTTTTTTTTAAGGGGAATGTGTATCTGCATATGGGCTTATGAAAAACAGTTACAAATGTAGACTAACATACAGTTTCAGTTTGAATTCATACTTTTAGAGGGTTGTTTTATTTTAAAACTTTTGAGTGTTGATACTCATACACATGCAGATTTCCAGTAACTTCAGCACATCACACATCTAAAACAGGAATTATATTCATGCTGGTGACTTTCCAAACAGGCAGGACATGTGCAAAGATGTTCAGGAACATCACACGAGACTGTCAGTCTCCAGTAGAATTTTGGCAAGAACTTGCCACAGAAACTATTGATAACTCCTATATGAGCAGAAACAATACTTTATGGCAACCCTCCCCCCGCCCTTTCATTCTGACAGCAGAACCCACATTGTTTAGAAATTACTTGAATACACATGAGGTTCATAGTGCAAAGCAGATGAACAGTAAAAAATTAAAATGACAAAATTTAGGTCATTGTCCCCATCTACCAAAGAAAAATATCACTTGAAGAAATACATCACCACTTACTGGAAGATTCCTCCATGGAAAGTTCATGCTGGTATAACTAGACGGGAAGGATCTCTGAAGCAAGGATTTCCCAGCAGAAGCGGTAAGGTATAGGAGGGGTAAGGAGGGGGCTATAGTTCTAAAAAATCTACAGGTTGAAGTGGAAATAGTTATCCTGTGTTGTCAAAAGACTATCATCTGACTGGAGAAGTAGGGAGAGCATTGCTGGGTTCTCTTCTCTCTGTTAATACCTAAGTCCAGTCACACAAAATCCATGCAGGAAGGTAGAAGAAATGGATAAAATTCAGTTGTCTGAGCAAATGTTGTTTATTTTGCACAGAAAGTTTCCTTCATATGCCCAGATTGCTTTAGTTCTAAATGACTGAGTTTCACAGACCCAAGGATATTATTTCTATCTAGTACAGGAAAGTATCCTGTAAACTGCAGACCAATGTAATGTTTGCTTCAGTGAACATATATGCAGAAGTTGTTCCTCTAAGATCACTAGTTATCAGGGAGTTTCATATTGTATTCCCCCTTTTTGTCACCATCTAACCCAGCACTCAGTCTCTTCTCCAATTTAGTCTGGGAATAACTAGAAAATGGAGTTCCATCTCCCTTCTTCAGGGGAGTCTTTGTCTTCAGTAGGACAAGTAGCATGAAGAATTTGCTCAACCTGACTAAATCTTGAAAGACCGCAAAGTAAATCACATATTTTCATAGCAATCAACAACAAATGTTTAAAAGCATCACGTCCTTTCTCCTGCAGCTGTTAGCAAGATTAGTGGGGCCTCCAGCATCATAAAACATAGGGTATTAACCTCCATGTTAGAGTATATTGATGCAAGAAAGTTATATTGCATAAAGGCTGTGCCACCCAGAGAAAACAAAGTAAAAAAATTAAGATGCATATTATTTTAATTGCATAGCATTATTTTTAAAAACAAAAAAACTTAAAAAAGAAAACCTTTTAAACCTTCAGTGTTTAAAAAAAAAAAATCTGAAAAAAAGACAGAGTCACAGGCTCTCCCAAAAGCATCCTTCTCAAAGAGTAGTCCTTGTCCTACTGGGGAAGAGATGGGGTGGGGGAAAAGGAATTCTCAAACCTGCATTTCCCAAGTCTTGGACGCACGGCTTCATGCGTTAGAAGTCAATGCTTGCTGAGCAAGCAAGCAAGCCAATAAGAAAGGATTCCTGTGGTCACCAGCAGATGAAAATGTGAAAAGTTTTGAAAGACACCAAGAACAAAGTTTCCACAAAGAAGGGAGTCTATGAGTCAATCATCATACATAAGGGATAGACTATGGAAATGCGGGTAAAAGCATATTGCTAGTACCTTTGGTTTTAGGCTTATTTCTTAAGGATATTAAGAAATACTGTTCACTAGAGTTTTTGCTTCCCTGCCTTCCTCCCAGTGATTTTTTTAAACCTATTGGCTAATCTCAGCCAGATTTGATAAAAGTAAACCTGTTAGCTATTAAGACTGAAAGTTTCAGGCAACTATCAGGTATGCAGAAGGGCTAGATGTTATTAGTGTCCTCAGTGAGAAAAAGACTGGAGCCTGGGTACGAGAGTTACTAGACACCAGAGCATGCATATGGGACAGAACTGTTACAAATATTTAGTTAAAGTTTGTATCTCATTCAAAGGCAAAAATAATATAGAAAGCCTTAATAAGTCAAGCTCCATTATTTCCAGTATTAAAAAAAAACCCTACTGGAAATGTCCTTTTGACATTATACAGCATTTTCATATATTGAACAGGGTTTCCATGGCAATAGGTATGTAAGTATTCACATAAAATAAACATATGATAATTTTTCAGGTAGTTCAGATTTGCCTACATGGAGTGCAAGATGAAACAGACAGCCTGAGATTCCTCTTCAGAGAGGAATCTTCACAAAAAGAAAGACAACTAGAAATACTATTTTCTGTTACATCTTCCATCAGTTCTGGTTTCAGCCCAGTGACCTGGCTGTGTCTTCAGGCACTTAAGTCATCACTGTAAATATATTCTGGCTTATTGGGCATGGAAGAAGAGAGAAGAAAGACTATATGACCTGTTGCTACAGCTGTGTAACAATTAAGAAGAAGAAAATTGGGTTTCAGTTCCACAGACTACAGTGGTTTACAGCTACTGTGCTGTTTAGGAGATTGTCTTTGGGTACAGACCTATTCCATGTTTTTGGATGTCAGGATTAAATTACTTTTATTGCTTTGGGAATGTCATCCTTAGACATTGTGCAACTATTTCATGCTTGCATCAGGCTTGGAATGAGTCCTTAGCTAATTAATCATCATGGTGTCATTTAAACTATCCAGTTGAATTTAATGCTAACTAAAGACTTTGCAAATCTGTTTGCCAGAATGCAGGCAAAACACAGGTAGCAATGTCAGTAGCTGGATTCCTGTATCTCCTTAGTTGATGGGTTGGTTATATTTTTAAGCTCATTTTTTTATTTCATCATTTACATTATAGGAATCAAAAGACATTTCATCAAGTACTTTGCTTCCAAGGTCTGCTATTCAAGTTGCCCTTCCTAAGTCAGGTTTTTCAAAGGTAACTGCTGTTGCCTTCTGCCTCCCACAGACATGTAGCATGGCTAGTTTGCTTTTCAAAGCTTTTCCAGCTGAGCATGGGGTTCTGAAAGCTCTTCATAAATGGCAGTGTAGTGTTGCTCTGGCTGCCCTCTCCTACTGACAGGAGCATGCTTGGAAGAAATCAGTCTTTGTGGCTACCCTGATTTCCAGATTGGACATGGATGGCCAGTTCTGCTCAAATACACCTCTGGAATCAATGATGTGACTCCTCTTTCCTCATCTTTTAAATAGACATAAACTCTGAACTGCAGGATGGGCAATGCAAATGCACAGTGAAACGGGTTTAGATGGTAGGAAGAATTCAGCTGAGGCTTCTTCAGTGTTACCTTAAATGCGTAGGCATTTGCCTCATAGCAGCATATACTCAAAACCTGTTACACAGATTGGAGTCACCTATGTCCATTTCTACAGTAGTAGTAATTGCATCTTTGTGGATTCTTGCCTTTTACTAATGGTGTGACTTCAGGGAGATAAAGCAGGCAAGATAGACAGGTAGGGAAGCTGCCTGTATCTCCAGAATTGCAGAGGAGATGGCATGGACATACACAGAGGTGAAATAATGTGA
Source organism: Aquila chrysaetos chrysaetos (assembly GCF_900496995.4). NCBI lineage: Eukaryota > Metazoa > Chordata > Aves > Accipitriformes > Accipitridae > Aquila > Aquila chrysaetos. Next base: position 32,594,791 of record NC_044009.1, on the reverse strand, counting down.
CAGAACAGAAAGAAATCCAAAGCTATTAGAGCATTAGTTGGATTAGTCATTAAAATTATTCATAGTCTGTCCTATTTCTATCAGCATATCTGTATAAATGAGGGGTAGAAAGATGGTCAGTTTTTTTACAGCACAGCTTGTACCTTCACTTCCCAAATATCCTTTCTTCAGGCCAGTTACACCAACATGGCATGGGGAGGGACTTTGCTTTCCTTTGCAGTAAGTGGAATATGGAATTGGTCAAGGTGATGCTTTGGATAGAGCTGGAATTCTTTAGCGTACATCTGATAAAGTGCATAGTATAAGAAAACAATTTCAATGTCATTTCTCAGCTGGCTGCTAAATTATTTCTGCCAATCAGACTAATGAATGCACTGGGTTACATTTGTAGTCCTTATTTATATAGTTAGATTTAGAGTCCCCCTCACAATCCTCCTTTAAATTAATCCCCATTTATGTCCTCATTTTAACTGCATATCTCGCAGATGCCTATTTTGTATTTAAGAGAGCAATCCAAAAAAGAACCATCAGGGAAGCAACAGTACAGAAAGAGCATTTCACAAGAGACTACTTTGAAACATATTAGTGAAAAAATACAAAAGCGATTTTTTTCATGGTGTAGCTATCATGCTGTAATTCCTGCCTGAATTGAAGACTGAAGCAGCCTCTATATGCTCTGTTACGTGAACTACGCTAATTCTCCTAGGAGGGCAATGCCATGGTTCAGAATGATAACACTGCAATATCTTTGCTTAACTTCTTATGGTCATCCATAAAAATGTTTAAATAATAAAGCATATTTTAAAGTAATTGTGCTGATGCGTCAGAGGAGGATAACATTACCTAAGAACTGTACCAAATCCCTGAAGCTGGCTCCGCACATAAGCCAGCAGACTTTCAAATCTCCCAGGCCTTTTCCTTGAGTTTGACTGATGAGCGCGGCTGCAGTGGCAGGATACACAAGCTGTCTCAGCAGCATGACAAAGAGGGAGTTGAACTGGACTGGAGCAGAAACACATCCTGGAGGGACTGGGTCACCTGCACAAAAACTAAAATGGTGCTTTCTGCCAAATTTTTGTCCCTGTGGCCATCATCATGATAATATGCATTTTTTTAAAGGAGTAACATTTTTGGAGAGAAGCAACATACATATTCACATATATAGAAAAGAACTTTTGTCCCACAGGTTATTTTGGGTACTTTAATATACATTATTTGCTTCTTACTATTCCTACTTGATGGCATCTCATTATCTGTCTGGCCATACTGAACCCATCTAAGGGTTCACAGCCAAAGCATTTTGTACTTGAGACAGTAGAATGAGTCTTAACATCTATACTTATGAATGAAGGCAAGATGGTATAATATCTGTGCAACCATTTTGTTTGTAGCAGAAATGCTCGTATGTAAACTACAGGACAGAGAAATAAATTTAAAATGAAAACAAAGGACTGAATTATTTGGATAGTTACAGCACATATTACTGCCCTAAGGAAGTGGGGTAGAATGAAGAAGGCTGCTCTCCTTCCTTTGATTTTGGGAATTATACAAAATATCGTTTTAAAATGGCAGAATCACTCAGCATTGCTCTTCTAGCTGTGTCAGCTTTTTCAGTGCTTCAATGTGAAAACTATTTTTACAATGTGTTTAAGTGAAGAGACTGAGTGATGAAGACTGTAGATGAATCTGAAGACAGACTAACAGCCACATGCATTTTTCCTGAGTATTGACCTATAGTATTTGGTTGTATTTTACTTTATATCCCCTTAAAGAGTTTCATATAGCTAGACTGGATTAATTTTTTTTTTCTAGCTGCCTTCTTAGAGTAAGTTGACACAGTCTCCTCATGGTTTTGGCAACAGTTCAAAAGTGACCTAACATTTTCAAGATACATGAAAAAATACAATTCACATTTTGTACATTTCTTGAATATTTTTTCAGTAAGTGAGATTATTATATATGAATGTTATAAAAAATTTAGAATGCTGTTAATAGTTACAACTGTGTGGAGAAGAACTTCCTTTTAAATTCCCAGTATACTTACCCCATCCCATTTTAATAGGAGAAATATTTTCTCCAGGATATAACTTTTTAGCCTGCAAAGTATAACCATATTTGAGATTTTCTCTTATTTTATGTTTGGAAACAAATAATACTATGTAAGCCATCCTCATCTTTCAAAATTCAGTCTATCATCCTGGATAATTATATCATTCTGATTATCATACTATCTAAGAATCTGTTTCATAGTAAAAGCAATTATAGACTACTCATTTGAAAAATAGTACATTAAAAATGCAGTTAGAAAAACTATTGAGATACAAACTCTCTTAATTTCCCAAGGATTTATTTTTTTAATTATTATTCCCCTAGCTTTATAGTTTGGTAGTTAAAGAAATATTGTATTACTGTCAGCATCCAATAAAGCATTTTTAAGTACTTTCTTGAAACTGAAAATCACCTAGTTTGTACCTCAAAAATTCGCAAAGGAAGATGAAGAATGAACCCAATGATTCAGAAGTTATTTAATATTAGCTTGTGATATTTTGACTATCAGCAGGAAATGTTTCCAAATTACTAAGGGCATTTCATAGTTCTTCTGCAAAAGTGCACACTTTCGATTTTAAAGATTCAATATATTTGTGAACAGTGGTAATTTAAAATAACCTTTCTGTTTCAAATCATCCATATTAATTTCATATCTAGTGTCGCATGTGTCTTAACCTTGAAGTAATGGCTGTTGATAGAAGAGCTGTAGGACATCTGAAGAAAACGTAAAGCCATCCAGGAAATGTTTTTAGGCTCAGGCTTAGGCTGTGCTTCATAACTGTATTTCTCTCAAAAAAGGAAAAAACAAGTACTTCTTGCTGTAATCAGCATATATTTTCCATCTTGAATAAGATGCCCCATTTTAATTTCATTTTTGTGTGAGTACTATCACCAACACCCTCCCCTGGGTACAGAGAAAACAATAACTTTTCGTATCAGAATTTAATGTACAGCTTTGTACTAGTGTAACTCTACATGGTTATGATTAATGACCTACCTACTGCATTTTCTTAAGGGTTGGAACTTCAATGTATCAGGTAAAATATTGGCCTCATTGAAGTCAGTAACACAATTCCCATTGACATAAGAAGTTTCAGAATTTCATCCACTGTCCTTTGATTTCACATTGTTCCTGATCATTCGTTTGAGTATTCAGGAGATTATATGTGAAATGAAAAATATCTATTTTTATCTATTCATATTCTTTTAGGTAAGTTGCAAACAGCTATTGTTTCTTAAACATACATAAGTGTTCTTGCTATGCACAAAGAAATCTGGATTTCAAATATCTCTGACAAAATCATGTGAAAACAACACACTGAGTTGATACTTCTCTTGTAATACTTTAGATACATAAGCAAATAAATGTATATACAAGTTTCAGTAATTATGTATTCATATATTTAAACATAAAAATGCATTTTGAATATTTGATTGTGCCATGACCTGACGATCAGAAGTTTAATTTTTTCTAAGCCTGAAAATTCTTTAAAGACCCTACTAGACCTCACAGATCAAAAATAGTTTTCAATGCTTAAATAAATAATGGTTCAGTCACTTTTCCACATCTAGTAAATATGGAAGTCTAATAATAAGTAAAAGTAAATCTAATACTAAGTAATACTAAAAGGGGTAAGAGATATAAAGGGCACAGAAAAGGCTTTTCAACATGTTCTTTGCTTTGGTCCCTTGTGCGGTGTCAGTGCTGCAGAGCCAGAAGCAAGGCTGTGTGGACAGAGCTGCTTTCTCTGGCAGTAGTATTCCCCTCTTGGCTGTCAGCACGGTTGTATTGTTCACTGTCTATGACACCATGGGCACCAAATACACAAATTATAAAAATAAATACCAACCCCAACTTGATTCAACATTACTACCTGATATCCTGTATCCACTAAAGTCTTTTGTCTTCACATGTTTAACTGTACTGGGTTTCAGAGTGATCCACTTAATGTGGCAGTGTGTCCTAGTAACTAAAATGCCTAGTTACAAAAAAGAATGCCAAACATGAAAAAACAAAAAGAAAAAAAAAAATACAACCTCTCAGACACCAGGAGACAGGGTTTATGCTTAAAATGAGCTCTGTGACTTCCCTTTCCTGTATGTAAAACTGGCATTTACATGTAAACTTAGTATAAAGTCTCACTTTTGTGAGACTCAGTGTCTCAATATCTTGGGTGGAAGGGGATATAGATTTATCATAAGATAATATTAATACAGCTATTTAAGGTATTACACTGGTAATAATGTCCAAACTGTAGAGCTGTATTAGGTTGTGTTTTAACCATCTAAGGAAAAATTAAACATGAGCAATTAGATAAAACTTTGATGCCATAGAGAAGAGACTGACTGATCCTAAATTATACTATACTGTAAAACAAGTGCTCAGTAGCATCAGAGCAACAATAAATTTCTGCTGTTTGACTACACTGAACCACAGCAGCATTACCTAACGTATCTATTCCGTCCCTAGTACATCAGTAAGGGTTGGTTCAGTGCTGTCATCAGAAGAAAGGTACCAGAGCTGCAAAAAAGATTTTTACCTGAACAGCCTGATTATGTCAGGATTTGAATGCCTGTTCTTTGAATGAAATGCTTGATTTGTCAGGAGAGAACCATACCAAATGACAGGCAGAAATGTGTATAGGCATCCATGCAGTCGACCTAGAATAGCAAAACATATAAACAATAATTTGTAACTGTAACTATCAAATAGAGTAGATTAGCAGCTGAAATTGTAAAAAGGCATACTAGAACCCTGACAGCAGTCTTAGAGAAGATATCCAAGGAGGTTTGCAGAATCCCATTTTATGCTTTTACTTGCAAGAAGTATGAACACAGAGATAAAAACCTGGCTTGTTTCATCTTCCCTCCAACCTGACCAGGTCTAATGGAATTCTGGCTATCAATAAAACAAAAGGGTGATTGAATTTTGACACTCTTCTTGTGAGACTGAATAATAAAACAGAAAACCTTCATCTTTGACCATGCTCCCAAGAGAAACCCCCTGCATTTATGTTAAATTAATATTTGATGTCATTCCATTTAAAAATTGGTGATATACACTATCACTTGGTAATAATAATTTCATTTCAATTTGATTAGATGTGCTTCAGCTTATTGTCATATTCATTAACTACATTCACTGCAATGGGAGTGTAATGCTAATCTGTTTGTTTGGATTAATTTCCCACAGTCAAACAACCTGGGAAGAAGTACTCTTTCTGGGTTTTATAGATATGTAACTTGAGGAAATCTAGTTCTGAATCAAAAGTGCGAACCTGCGATTACTGTCCCTGCTGTTAACATAGGTATAAAAAAATATGAAGTTACAACGAAGTGCCAGGCTGATGGTACTTACCATTACTTATCATGATTCGCAAATTGATTTGCTGCCCTTACATATCTTTAAAAACCAGTTGTGCTTTTTAAATACCATCATTTTTCATAAGCTGATGAGTAAGACTGAGATTTAGAGCCTCCCAGCAAACATTCCTGCCATGATCCAATTCTCAAAAGAACACATTTACAATATGAACTCCTCGATTTTGTTTTTCTGCTGTACGTTGTTTGTGAAAAACCTCAAGACTCCCAGAAGCGTTCTTTTCCTGTATTTCTGTATTCACATGAAGATTCTCACCCTTCAGCATTTCTTTTGCAACTGAAGCTAGTAGGACTTTCCTTTATAAATACACAGGGAGTATGCATCTGCATCACAAATTATGTCTGATTTTTTTTTTTTAGTCAAAATATGAGTAAAACTGATCATAGGACAACCTTCTCCCATCCTTTTGAGATCTTCTGCTTAAATTTGTCTTGATTCAGAATACTGACTGACATTAAAATGAAGTTAAATATTATAGGTGGCCCCAGACCCATCTACAAAACCAGACATGAATCCTAGGCTCCTCAGGATTCAGTACTGCATGTATAGGTTTGAAATACCACATGCCTGGGTGAAGGAGCACCTTAAGGAGAACCTCATGTACCTCAATGTCTTATGATCGTAAATGCTCAACTCGAAAACCTGTTAGGAAAACAGTACCTTCCCAGTCTAAACTAGCCATGATCTTACCAGACGGTCACTCCGAAGGACTCTCAAAACAACAGTCACCATTTAAATGTTACTTACCTTGAACATAGGTATTTCTGTGTTGAAATGAAAAAAAAATAGCACAGAAAATATAAACAAAGGGTGTTTGGATAACAAGATGTAACGTTTCCTGAAAAAGCTGAACAACATCAAAACCATTCTTGCGAATTCTCGCTCAAACAGGAATTGTTCCTGAGCTTGCAAAAAGGACTTTAAATTTTATGAAAATTATTTTAAGAACCAAATACTGATAAGAAAGTTTAATTTTAGAAAAACAAGTCCAAATAGAAAACAGTGGCAAGTTGTCTAGTGATAATTTATATTTTATTTACAAATTGACTTTACCAAACTGCAATCTGATCTTTTCAGAGAAGAGCACCACAGGGCTCTTAATACTTTCATTACAAAGCAGCAGCTACATACACTCTTTTTACAGGCATGTGCACTTACTCAACCACCGACTGCCACAAGGTGTCCTCTCAGTAATTGTTCTCTATTAGAGGCAGGGAATAGCGCTCCCCTTTCAAATGGATTTTTTCCATAAAATTACAATCTCAATCTCTGAATTTAAGTGACTCTTTCTCCTCTATTATACTCATTTAATTCTACTATGCAGGTGTTTGAAAGTTATTTGGAAAAATACTTAGATGTCTGAACATCTGGAAATAAAGTTTATACATTGCCATGTTACCATTGTATGGTAGCGGATAAGCTTTTTTTCCAGATTAAAAAATGTACAGCTATAGGGACATAGATTCTGTGGAGTTTATGATTTTAAGCAAAGGGATCAAACGCCTTGTTAATAAAGGGGTCACCAGAAGTTCAGATTTGCCATAATAATTTTTTTCTGATAGCCATCACTGTATCAATGATACTTTGCCTCTATTGGGAAGGTTTTCTACTAAGCCAGGAAAGCCAGTAGTCTTTCAAACCTCTGCTTCTTTTTGTTGTTGTTTCAGTATTTATCTAAGTTCAAACTGTGCAAAGTGTGCTGGATCTGAGTTCTCACTGTTTGCTTTGATACTCATGTTTGAACAGTTCAGGCCATATTCTTTCCCCAAACCTCTAGGGATCTCACAAAGTAAGCATTGCTCAGGACTCCTTTACTTAAAATTATATCCTACCTAACAAATTCAATCATTAGCGGAATGGATCAAGCATGCTAGGAAGGTTCTCTACAAACCAACATTCAGTGCAAGTAGAAAAGGGAAGGAGAACTAATGGAAAAATCTGTAGGGCTTTTAGTGAAGACAAACAAGAATTCATTCGAATTCTTATTCTAGCTGTGATCTGTTCCCAGTGGTATCTAAGAGGGGAGAGTGGGAAAGGAAGGATCAAATGTCTCTAAGAATATACATTAAGGAAAAAAATTATCCATGCACATTAATCCTACTAATGGCAAAAGTAAGATAATTTTTTAATATAGGCCTTGCTATGTAGATTAAAATTACTCTTCTGCTTTACTCTGCAAGAAGATTCACAGTGGAGGCTGTAAAAGAAAAAATACAGTTATTTCTTCCTGTCTGACCCATTTTTAGCGCAGCAGCCAACAGGACAGAAAGACTACTAAAACTACATGTGAACTCATAGTTGTTCCTTGGTATTTAAAAGAAATATATCCTGAATCAAATTTATCCTTTATGAATTTAGCTAAATAAATGCCATAAGGAGTGATGGCAAGAGTAAGCACACAAATAACCAGCTTCGTAGATTCTGGTGGCCCCAATGATTATCTTTCAAGTTAGAGAAATTTAATCTTTGAGTTACAGTGTTTCCTTCACAGTCATTAACAGGTATTTGTATTTTGAGTTTAAACAGTAAACTGTTTAATGTAGGAAAAAAAGTGTCTTGGTTTTCCACTGTCAACAGACAATACTAAGACATTTTCTTAGGCTTCCTGTGTATTGAGTTTTCTAGGGTGCAAAATGGAGATTAATACCTACTGTTGTAAAGGCATCTTGGGATGGTAAGTGGCAAAACAGCAAATCCAGGGCCTTTAAGGTCATGAAGCCTGTTGCATAATACAGTCACTCTAACACCATAGTTACTGTTATTACAAAAGTCAGAACCATACTGCACGTCAAGACCAGTCTTCTACCTAGACTTAGAAAATTACGTTTCGTTGCATAAAGGTTCTGAACAGCTGCCACACAATTTATTAGAGGATGGAAAGAGGTATCTAAATGATAAGAGCAGCTGCTCCATTGCGATCATTTGTCTAGATGTAGGTAGACTACACAGCCAGTTCCTTAAAAATGAGGCTTGTGTCCCATAAAGTCAGATATGGATCTTTGCTGCTGTGCTTTGCTTTCCAAGTTTGTCCTCTGTAGCCAACATCAAGCAGTGCCTCATTCTGTTGGTTTGCGAGTAACAGGTTGAAGAATTAACATATGGAAAAGTCAAGGCTTCAAGAAAAAATGAAGCATATTGAAGTCCCTTGTCTCATGTCACTTTCTCAGTTATTCTGTATCTTACAAACCAGTGTCACTTTGTCAAACATTTTGTGTTGCTTCTTATGTCTGTATCTTGAAAATTTCCAAGACGTTTGAATAGTAATACACAATGTTCAGATAGACATCTGTCAAGCCCAGACATATCAGAAGCAATGATTTTGTGTGGCTGGTTTGGGACAAGGTGATTGATCAGATATTCTCTTTTGCTGTGACCTCCTGTAGAAGTCACAAGCAGAGTGTTTGCAGACTACATCTGCTCATTCATCCTCAGCCAAATTCGGATCTCTTAAAATTCATAACAGTCCTATATGCATAACAGAGAAAGCTACCATGGTAATGCAGATCCTGGGAAGAAGAACAGCCATCTTTTTCTAGTAACAATATTACAAATATATTGCAAAAGTAATTCCAACACTTGAGCCAATACTATATCATTATCAAGTGCAGGACTTTCAATGCTTCCTCACTGGCAAAGCCTTTAAAATCTTATCCAATATATCTCATTGTGTCTTTCATTTTTTACAGTCTTTTTCTCCTTGCTGGTAGTGTTGCAAATATGAATCATAAAGTGTGTTTGCATAATATTGGGGTTTTGGTTTTATTTTTTTACATGCAAGGTGGAACCAAATGCTTTAATTCTAAAAAATTAACTACTAAAAATGTGACTCACTAAATCCTGAAGCTCTTAAGCACTTCAAAATTAGCTCATATACTACTTTGGACATTAGAAATTATGGGAGTCAAACATTATTTGTCATTTACCTTAGTGGTAATATGTCAGAGGTCTAATACTTGCTAATACTGAAAGAATGGGTGTCCAGGCTACTACCCTTAGTGATGATGTCATTCAGCCATTCACTTGGGCATACCTCTAATTTTAGACGTGGACCCATTGAACCCAACTCTTGCTTGAAAACAGCAATGTAATTCAGGACCTTGCTGGATGAGAACCCAAAAGCTGTTCATTTCAATCTACAAGAGCAGCCATTAGAGAGATTCTAGTTTAAACCACTCACAAATAAGAATTTTAACGTATTTACATCCCTTCTGTACTTCTTGTGCCTAGAGGCAAATGATCCTCAAGATACAGCACATTGGAGCCCAAAACATTAGCTGACTTGCCCAAAGTCATGCTTCAATTTAGTGGCAGAAACAGGAAAAAAATCTGGTTTCTCAATTAATATCTGTGAAATATACCATCTCCTTTTCTGTTATCCTTCCCTTCCATTTCTGTTCTCTCCTCTCACTCCCTCCCACCCCTTTCTCCTGCAAAAGGATTAAATGAAAAATGTACAGAAAGGTCAAGGACAGACAGTTTTGTTACTGATTCTTAAAAGAGGTTTACAGTTAAGTACTGACAAGTACAGTCAGGAGTCATCCAGCTATATTCTCTTCCCTATAAAAGAAAAAGATGAAGCATCCACCAGCAAATACATGCTATGGCCTTAGTATATCCCACCAATGATAGGCTATTAAAACAGCAACACCATATACTACCCTTCATTACTATCCCTTGTCTTACTAAACATTTGTTTCACATCTATCAAACCATTCAGTACTACTTTCTGGTTTATATCATACTCAGTATTCCTTGAAACAATAATTTATTGCTCATTGGTATGGCATATGGCACAGTCAATAGAAAAATACCATTTCTGGGTATTTTACTTCCTTATGGGCTGAGTTTGCCTCCATTTCTTTTTCTGCAGCTTTATTCACAGGCTTTTTACTCAAAGCATCATGACTACTACATTTACAGTGTTGCTCTCTAGATGACTGACTTTTCTTTTTTTGTCAGTCTTTCTGGACTCTTTAGTGGATCTGATTGTTCAGAAGACAATAGAGCTGACACTTTAATTCACCACTGCCCAGTCTATGCTTCTGCAATTCCTTAGAGTGCACTGAAATTCCAAAACATCCTACTTTTGATTAAAACAAACCCCCAAATATGTAAATTTGGCTCTAAAAATATCCAGCTTCCTTGTTCTCAGGTTTTGAATGTATCTGAAAACAGGAAGGGGGAGAAAGGAAATATTAGTTTAAAAAAAAAAAACACACACACACTTTCAAATCAATATTATTGTTCAGCCATACTGCAAAAGAAATTTAAAGGAGGGTTTTGAATGAAACAAGGATCAGATATTCACATTCTCCAGAAGTGAACTTCCCGATTACACCTAACCCCAAAATCTTATGTGATAAAACCACCCTCTTAATCAGGCAACGATCTGGGAAAAAAACCAAAGCGTTAGCAAGCTGAGCAGGTTTTGTCCAGGTTGAAAAAATAGCTCCACATGATGCTAGTAGCCTCAAACTCTGCAATCGTCAGGCAATAACCTCCTGTGTCACAGAAGCATCTGGGAACTTGAGAGCAGGGAATAGTGGGCCATTTATGGCAAATGCAGTCTTGATCCCATTCCATCTGAGATCAACAGTGAAATCACAATTTCTTTTAATGCTGAAGGAAATCCTCTACAACTTAGTCTATTAACAAAAAAATAGTTTCTCCCCAAATGTACATATGTAACATTTTATAGTACTGCTCCTTCAGACTTCAAATGTAACAATATAATATATAGCTTATATAGACTTAATAAAATATCTATTATACAAATGGATGTTACATCAAATAAAGCCATGTTACATAATTGGTTGGATGTTTCATCTTTATTAAGCTGTGGTTTTCATTACAAACCTACTCAAATCAATATTTGATGCCTTTGCAATGTTCATCTTTTTTAAAATGAGAATTTTCTTGCTCTCTCTGGTATCTTTTAATGTCCTGTTGTGAAGAACTTTACATGATTCCTTCAACAATTTCATGAGTCTAGTTAAGGCGTTTATTAACACTTGTTAAGAAGGTAATTCCAATACTGTGGAATTACCATGTTTTCTCTTGAGAACCAGAGAGGTCCCACCTATAAAACTTTCCCTATCCCTGGAGCAACAGGACTGAAACATTGCCCTGGAGAGCTGGAATTTTTAATTCTGCAGGGAAACAATTTCTTTATTCTTGCTCTAGACATTCAGACTGACCAATTAATAAAAAATAGAATCCGGACTACCACCTGACCCTGGCAACAGAAATTTTTCATTTTGTATCTAGCTTTCAGATTGCTATTATCACAATGAATGATTCTCCAATGCATACTGCAGTTTCAGTAACACTTATTATGGATTGCCTACAGTCAGTACCTGATTATGTCTAATTTTCTCTAAACAAAAGGCTTTTCCTGAGAAAACTATAGCAATATAAACTATGCTCGTGTTTCATATACTTAGATTTTTTTGAGGACATTTTAAATACTGAAAGGACTATCAGGGAAATTCTAATTAACCCTGAAAGTATGAAAATGAGAGGTGAAACACTTTGAACCACTTGTAAAAATAGGATGTAGTCAGCCTTTTTTTTAAAACTTGGATGTCCTCTGTGGAAGTCTGCTCTGCCTTAGAATATGCATTTGTTGAATATTATTACTGGTGTCACTAGACTGTCTTGTCTGAAGAAATGCTCTCTTCTGTACTTTTTTGTTTACAAATTTTGTCAATGGAGTGCATAGCTGTTTGAATAATACTGTAGACCTACTGGATATGAAATTGCTCTCTCACTGGAGAAAATGGAGTAACTATGCCAAGTCATAAAAATGTATACATTTAAGGGCACACTCAGGGCAATATAGTGTTTTTTAATTAAGATCTCAATGTGATCAATAAATAGTAAGATATTAAATCTTAAATTCACTCTAAGGTAGATAGTACCTGTTTTAAAAAATGAATGAATTGAGCATAGAATTGTGGCACAGTTGAGATAAATTTCAGGAGGAAGGATGTCTTGTGCTGATGCGCTGTATTGGGCCTTGAATGATCTTGGATCCCTGCCCAGCACTACCCTCAACTTCACCTAGAGCCACATACACTCCTTTAGTCAACATTGCAAAAGTATTTAGATATTTGAAGATGCAGAGAGGTGTCTGCTAAGGTTTTGAAAACACTTAACTACACTAGGCAATTATATTGTCTTGACTTTGAATTGGACACCTGATCTCAAATGTGGCCTGTACACAAATGATAAATAGCGTAAAGTCCTTGTTCAGACAATACCTTATCTAAGACTCAAATTGATCATCACACCTCAGCAACTGAACCAGAAAGTTAAGTCAACACCTCCTCATGCCTGGGGACAGTTCATTTTCAGTAACTGACAGAATTTGAGTTGCTGTGATTTAGGGCACAGTTAGCCATCCATAGGTCTTCTGAAGGTTTCCTTCCTCTCTACCTCCCATGGTCACTAAGTAGAGAATTTTGAATGGATATTTTGAATGCCCTTTGGGTACCAGAATAAATGCCATCATTTAACTATGGATATCAATTTCTGGTTGAGGTTTCTTCATTCCTTTTTTCCCCTCAGTATTGCTAAAGGATAAATGTATTAATGTTCTCTGAAGAGACTGTAACTGGATCAGACAGCATCATAAGAAAAATGTGAGCAGACTCATTTGTCATGCTAAGGCTAGACATATTCTAAGAGAAAACAGAATGCAGTTTCTTTGTATAAATAATTGGGAGTTCAGAAACATTTTCATTTTATTGTTTACTCACATAAAGATTCTAATTAGTGCAGATCAGTGAAGCCCATGATCATCTTACACCATTTGGAAAATCCACTGACAATAAGACTCTTTCACCTTCCTTAACCCTTCCTGGTTAAATGATTTAAAATCAATCTAAGATTAGATTGTAGTAGATAGGAGTTATACTCTGATCTTAAGTCTGCCAAGCTCTAGAACTTAAGGTCCAGAAGAGGGAGTAATTCCCAGAGACAATTTTTTTCTAGTGGGAATAATGTATAAGTTTATCTCCAGGACAAGTGTGACAGCTTGCGCAGGATATCTTAGCTGCTTTAATCAAAAGACTTTCTATGTAGCAATGCACTGGACTACACCTGGAAGTAAAAGGGAGGAGGATGAGAAGAGCAGAGGATAGAAACTACAGCTATTGATATGATAAGCTCAGGGTGGGTAACTCCACTGGACAAATACACTGTCTGTGTTGCACTGGGTGCTTTCCAAGAATGGTGCCAAACAGAGTGCCCTTTTACCCCTGAAATAAGGTCCACATCAGCATAGATCAAAGTCCTCAGGCACCGCATAAAGCTGTTTGGGAACTAACAGATAGTAATGGGTAAAGGAATAGGGGATATGAAATCTTTAAGCTCTCAGTTCCACCTCATGGAGGCTAAGTGTAAGCTACTCTGTTCACTAAAAATCTCTGGCTTCCGATTACGTATGATGTCTCACCATTGTCCTTGCAGAAGTCATGAAAGAATCCCCAAGTGCAAAGCACCAGCCAGGCTGGTTTTCCAACAGCTTCACAGACAGAATCCTTGGCCTTCAAGTGCTCTTGAGATCACAGTCTTATTTCCCCCTAACTAAACCTAATTGTCAAGTATTCTTGAAAATGGTTTCATGAGTTATGGCAGTGGAGTACAGGTGTGGGCCCTAAAACACCCACTGAATACTCATAAGCATCCAGTACTATTTACAACATTGCAAGCTCACCAAACTCCTCATGAGTGTCTACCATCAACAACATACTACACTGTGAATACTAATAGGGGAGAAGAGATAGTTTCCTGTTAGGAGTAATGGTAGAAATGAGTGCATTCTATTCCCAGGCTTTTCAACACACATGCATATATTATTGCAGTAAAATCTTAGGAAGATATTAAAAAGGGGGGGGGGGGGGGGGGGGGGGAAGGAAGATTTCCACTGCTGGATATCTTTCAGTCATTTTTAGGCATGCTGCTAACATAGCAGTATTTGTCACAAATTCTTGCACAAGGCAACAGGACAGTTAGTGGGAGTAGAAACTATCCCTGAATAGTCACTGGCTCAAAAAAAAGGTTGTACATAAAAATATGATGTCCCTCAGTATCACAAGAGAAGCAAGCTGTAGAGGTAGTAGCTAAAAATTGAATTTATGGTATCATATATTGTTCATAAGGCAAGGAAAAATAAGGGGATGTAGTAGAAGATGGTTTGAAGAATTTCAGAAATAGCTTCTGACTCTGGAAAGGCAGTCAGACATATTGAAAGGAAGTTCATTCAAACTGGATGGTAAAATGTCAAAGAGAATATAACATGTTTCAAATGTGAAAGAATTTGATATTTTGCTGGAATGCATACTTAAGCTGCATGTATATTTAGCAATATAGCTTGGAAAAAGTATCATGTTTGTGGAAGTCAATTAAGGTGCTGGATTTTTTTGATCTGGGGGAAATTTCAGAAATTAATCATCAAGTTGGTCCCTCGGTATTCTCAATAGTCAAATCCCATCACACATGTTAAAACTGAACTGTAGTAAAACACTGGGAATTTGGAATAATATAAATGAACACTGTGTATTTAGACTGTTTTATGTGCAGAGAATTTGTCCTTGCTGAAATTCAAACCATGCTGAAACTATCTGCTCTGATACCTTCTGCCAAAGTAAAATCTGCTGACTCTCTGTAAGGAATCAAGTCATATGTAGCACCTAAAACTTCTTATACTGTAAAAGGAGGAAAACATTTTCTTAGAACCACTGGATGTACATCATAATTCACATTACAACAAGATTTAGTAAAATGAAAGCAGATGAAGCTAGAAATACAGTGTTATTGAACAGAATGGGTCTTATCACTTCTTGGGTGACTAAGTCACATGAAAATTGAAGTATTTGGAGAGCTCCTCAAATGACCATAAAATCCTATTTCCACCCACTCAGCAAGCAAGCAAGCAAATGTTTCTAAAGTGGCCTGAAGGACATACTTGTAATACATGACAAGAATACATGTGCCAACTTGCACTGGTAGGCAATAAGAAAATCCTGTATTTTTTTATCACAGACATTTAAAGAAGGTAGAACCCTTCACCTTTAAGTACAAATACTACAGTTACATACACAACATCATATACCACCTTTGTCCTGACCCAAGGTTAATACTATCCTTTGATCAGGAATCCTAAAACAAATATAAAAACAGCTGGACTGGAACACTGCAAAGCAAAAGCTGAGTCTTTCAAAGTCACTGAAAATATAAACACAATAACCTTTAATTTCAGTAGACAAAATTTGCTTTCTCTTTGCAGAGAAGATTACCTCTACCTCTTGCCAAAATACAAGCATCAATTAAAGTTTTGAGCTGCTTAAAAGATCATGCAGGGTTTAGTTAAAATTTTGTTGGGTCAGCTGGTGTGGATGTGAGAGCCATATCATCTTTTTCTAGGAATGTAGAATGGAGATATTTTTCTTTCTATCATCCTCCCCTTTCAATTAAAACATTTTCCTGATGATTTCTAGATACAGACAGACTTTCCAAATAAGCAACTAAATTTAGTGACTTTTCATGTTTAGAAAGGAACTGCAGCTTTCACACTTGAATGGGTATTCTATAGGAGTTTCTACAAGGTTCTGTTAGCAACAAAGCAACATTAATGGAAATGTACCTCCAGAAAAAACTGTCAATCTCTAATTTATGTATGTTTAAACAAGTACAGTTGTACAGTTGGAGTCAATTTTGAAATTCAAATGAGTTTGTACAAACTACATCACATTTTGCTGTGCATTTTATAAAATGATCAAAAGAGACATGAAATGAACATTGAGACAGAAGCTCAAGCGGTTGAATCTCTTTCTGAAAACCAAAATTAGAAATACCTCCCCTTCATTCAGTAATAACCTAAAATAACTCACAAGAAGGTTGAGAAAGAGCACGGGAAGAAATCTTAAAATCATGATCACTGAATAGAAGTGAAAGCAAGTAATTGTTCAAGATCCAACTCAATTAAAAAAGTTAGTCTCATTATTTCATTAGAATTTTATGCAAAAGGTAAAAAATATTAGTTTAAAACAGAGATACAACATACAAAACAGAAAATGCCTTTAGAAAATAGCAAAATATTTTAAAACCACCAGAATATTTACACTAAAATCTAATGTTTATCATTTAAAATATTGTTGTAACCTTTGAAAGGAGTCATGGCTCCAGTTCTCCTCAGTGGGTAAGACAAGACAAAACTCTCACAGTATATGATCACAGTGTATACAATTGTGCAGCTATGCAGTCACAAATGCTGCCTGCAGGGATCTAACTCAACATTGTGTGGGTGCAGGGCTACTCATTTTAATTATTCTTACTCCGGATTCATGAGGACAAGGCTTGCAGTTCACTGCAAATTTATTTATGCCTAGTGGCTTGCTCATAGGAACATCATAAAAATGTTCATCACATCTGACAAAAATGTGGGAAAGGAGAATGTGTGTGCATCTACTTTGTGTTTTCCTGTAGGGGAAAAAAAAAAGGGCAGTCTCAACTCAGAACTTCTGTCTTTATACATTTAGAAGATCTGATTCCCCTCTCATTGAACAGGTAGCTGATAACCACAAGCCACTATTCCACAGGCATCAATAATCACTTTTATTCCATTTTTACTTTCACATAGTTGCTACTGTCACGTGCAGATTACACTGTTGTGAGGTCACTCACTGCGTGACACTTTGCTTTTAAATTCTTGGGAAATGTGTGTTCCACTTAGTTGCAGACCCACACAATAATCTCCCACAGGCCATAGAAACATCTACGCTAAACATCAGGCAGGCAGGCAGGCTGTGTGTGTGTGTGTTTACTGTTTGCCTTTGTCAATATAACCCTGCCCTGTAACAATGCTTCCCAGTTTGAGAGTGATATTCCTAGTAGTGTAAACCAGTAGTGAAAAGCTGTTTCAAACATCTACCACAGTATCTAGGATGTCAGGACTGTATAACCCTGGGGAGTCACACTGTTGCCAAGCCCATGGCCACATCTAAATTCAATAAAGTGAGACAAATTGCTGTAGCTGTAATAATCCTTAATGGAAAAGGATGCCCTAGTGAAAGTACATTAATACATTGAGATGACATATCACTCCATTCTGGGAAGCAGTTACCAAAACATTATATGGTCAAGGAACTTGTATGCTCCCAGATACTGCACAAATCATCCCAAATGTTGGGATGATACTTGCATATAAACACATACATATTGTCTGTATACAAAATAAATGAATAATTAAAATATGTAAAGAAAACAGACTAAGCTGTTTGATTTGCTATTTAAAACAACAGGCTTACACAGTGCAATAAAATATTAATTCACCATGTTTTCCTTTTGCTGATCTATTTTTCTGGATTGATTACCTCTGAAAGCTTTCCTGACATGAGCTTTTGTACGCTGACAAAAGGGAGGTGAAGCGAAGCATCTTGATTAGCTACAATGCAGATCAGCTGCTAGTCAAGCTTACCAGAGCAGGAAGAAGAGAGAGCATGTGGTGAGAAAACTGCATCTATCATAAGTTAGGTTTTATGGAGAAGAGTAATCTACCCTCACATTTTCACAGAAAGCAGAAAAACTAGCAGATAATACTTACAGCTGAGCTTCTAAATTGGCTGGCTCAGTTCTTTTGAGAAATAGTAACAGAAAGAGCAGTTAGATTTGATTGTTGCGCAAGCTGTGGTTGTCATAACAATTAATGTGCTGCCTCATAATCAGTGGGTTTCAAACAAGAGCCATGCCTTGAGCCATGCCTGGATTCCTGAGGCCACCTGCCCTTAGCAAACTTTGATTATACTCGACTGTAACTATATCGGTGTTTATCGTCTATTCAAGTGTCCCTGAAAAAATACACTTTTTAACAAAAACCCACAGAAAGGTTTTTATGACTATCTACTGAACTTAAAAGGCAAATAGACTTGCTGAACTACTTCTGCATAGTATATTAACATCCTCCAAAGGAGTATAATGTTTGTTCTTCCCTTATATGAGGATCTAGCCTTACTATTAAGTTCAACCTTCTAAAGCCTATGAATACCATCGCTTACATTGTGCATGAAGATGGAAAAAGATATATCTGTAACAGCCACAACTGTTAAGCTGCTATTTTAACTAGGGCTAAACAGGTGCTTTATCTGTGCATCACTAGCTTGCTTTCCAGATGAACCCACTTAATTTTTAGTAATTGTTCTGACACAGATTATCATAAGTAGTTATGTGTTACCTGCCAGTGAAATAAATGAGACCTCTTTATTTCCATGTAAAGGTATGCTGTGATTTGATAAACTAAGCCCAAAGTACACATAGAGATTTATTCTATACATTATTGTCATTCAGTTACAAATCTCTTAGGATTTCAAAAATTTGTTTCTTTCTCTTTTTCTGCTTTGTAGGCAAAATGTAGTGAAAACAGTATTTTCTAACAAACAACCCTTTACTGAAATTGTAGTTTCATGGGTTTACTGTTTCCTAAGTTATGAAAAACATGTAAGTACTATTAAAAACTGTTACTAAGTCCTCTAAGAAGTCCACACTGACTCCCAACAATAAGCTTCATCAAATAGCTGTATTATTCAAGAAAAGAAAAAAGAACAAAAACCATAGAAGCCCGAACAAAAATGTGACACGTTTGTACATATATTACAGATGTTATGTTCCATCAGAGGCAAAATATTTGTTCTGTCTAACATGAAAAGGTCACCATTACAATGATAATCCTTGGTAACTACAGAGTCTGCATATGTCAGTGGCAACTAATTGCTGAACAACTTATGGGGGACCTGGAGAGGCTTTTAGGCCTGATCAGTCTCTACAGTGATCTTGAATCTTCTGCACAAGCCACAAAACATGTAATTTAGCTGCCTTGCAGTGACTCCAATTTATGCTGTAACGTGGAAGACAACACAGCCCAAACCCAGAAAGGTGAAAGTGAAAGGGCGACAGCATTAGTTTTATGCACCTTGTTCTAACACTCCTCAGCTGCAATTATAATTGAGATCTAGCAATCACTTGGTTCCTCCTAAATAAACTGTTGTTCTCTGAATATACTGTATCCTGTCATAAAACCCTTAAATATTTCTTATTCACTACAAAACCAGCAATCCTGTCCTAACTTTAACTCTGCTTAGTTACCTATGTCACAATGTATGTTGAATGAATTATCAAATATGGCTGTGAATGAAATGAAATGCCAGACTTGCGCTGATGCACAGTAGACAATTAAGTTGGATTATATACCATAGGATTTGTATAATCCACGTAGGAATTTCTTCCCTTCACAAGAAGTGCCCTGCAAATGCTACAAAGGACTGATTAGCCCTTCTGCATCGGTTGTGTTTCAATCAACACGTCTCTCATATCTAGTGGTATGTATTGTATACATGCTGATTTTTTTGGGAGGGGGGGCGTATAGGATGGGAAATGCTTTTCTGTATTATGCCTCCCTGGGCCAAAGTGGGAAAACAAAGAAGAAAACAAGAAAAAGAAAGAAAACAAAGAAAACAAAGTGGGGAGGCTTGAGGACTTCAAACAGTTCGCTCAAAGGCTATTTCCTACCATCCAATAAAAAATAAGTATCCTTACTCCAGCTGTGTCTGTCTCTCCAGATAATTACAAACAGTATTCATTGTGTCCTCTGTATTACAGTATCCATGAAGATAAGGACCTTGAGAATTCAGTGTCTGACACCTAATCCCTTTTTGCCAAACTGAAAAGATGACTTGAGCATGCTCTTGCCAGCATCAGTTATCTCAGATCTGTATACTTAAGTACTACAAGCCTTGCAAATAACTGCCTCTTTGCTGTATAGTAAATAATTCTTATTAGGTACATACAATTCTTTAACAAAATAATTTATAAAACCCTTAACTTTTATTACACACAGTATAATTTGAAAAAATTCAAAGAATTCATTAATTCTGAACCGTATTAGTAGCAGAAGTTTAAAACACATACTAAAGATTTGTAATTCGTAAGAATTAATTAAATACAAAGTAAAGAAGTTGCTAGTTTTATACTTTTTAACTATTACATTTTTCACTATTAATTTCAAATCTGTAGAGATTTCAGCTAAATGAATGTGTACTCCACTGCTTGATAACTCTATTTGACAGCTTATATAATGCAAAATGTATCAGAACAGTTTTCTTATTACAAGACAAAACACATGATTTTTTCTGATTTTTCCTTTCTGCATCCTTAGGATAAATGCAAAATTGAGAGTTTAAGAGAGATGCAGCACAGGGTAAGGATGAGGTTGAGTATGATATCAGACTTGTCAAAGCATCAGTGGAAGGGTCACAAGAGTCATCTAAGCTTTTCCGCCAAAGTGCCTAATTCAAATTCTAGTGCTCAGCTAAGTCGGAGTCTATTATTCCGTTCATGTTTCTATGAATATTACAGTCCCTTGTACATGATAATTTGGCTTCAGAGCTTCCCACTAAGGTGGAGAGAAGAAATACACACCTGACCTGATGCTAGTGCAGTTTGTGGCTGAAAATAAAGCACTTCAGAAAACCACTTATGATATGTGTGTTTAACATTTCCTAATGCTGCTTTGCCATTAGTAATTTTTAGCAATTAATCCCTAACAATGGGAACAGATTCTTTTAAATTACATTCCTTACTACTGATAAAACAACCTAAAAACACAGGTTGACTGCTGTTGTCATCAATACATCAGTTCCATTCGCATGCGTGTACTGCCACAAGCAGAAAGGACAGAAGCTTCAAGGTCAAGCCCAAAAGAAATATAGGGAAGCCCAAAAGAAATATAATGTTGAATTTCTATCCATGCTTCTAGGAACATAAAAGATTACGGTCTGAACAACATTATCTTGTTACCACATTATGAACAGTTGCAAATATTCTACATAAAATGCTACACCCTTGCAACTCATTTGCTTTTGAAACCAATAATTTCAATGACAATTTATGATCTCTAGTGAAAAGCAACTGATTCTTAAAATTATTTTTTAATGAAAAAAAAACCAAACCAAAACCAGTGTGCAGTACAGACCTTTAGATAGGCTTCTTTCTGCACACATCCTTAAGGCCACAAGTTATTTGCATGCTTTTTAGAGTGCTCAATATATTACACAGAAGTACAGCGATACTGCAGCTACACAGTGTTTTCACTAATAGCAGCCTCCACGAGAAGAAGCCAAGAAATGAGCTAATGATAAACATTTTACTTTCTAGCTGAGATACAAACTGAATTCATCCCAAAACATCCAAAATGTTGACCTTTGCAAGCTGTGAGTGACATAAAATCTGGAGGGGCGAGGGGGAGGGAGGTAAAAAAATACTATGCTTTAGGAATCTGAGTAGAACCAGAAAGTTAGAGCACCTCCTCTGGTTATCAAAATACACTTTCATTGCAGATGTGAGAATTTACAGATTTTGCCAGGAATGCAAACAGAAGCTGCCTTGGCAACTGCAGTTTCACATGGGCAGGGAAAGTTTCTCTCCTGAGTGGAAAGATAACTGGATTCTATCTTACGTTTTATAGTCACTGCTCTGTCCCTTCCCTATAAAACAGGCAGTAACAAATCACACACATATTCAATACAGTCATGGTACAAATATAATATATGAGAGTAAATAGCCCTCACACATCTGTCTTAGCACTTTGTGCTTTATCAGAAAGAATCTGGAGTATGGGCAGAAATTGATACTGCTTTACCATGTAAACACACATCCCCTATAAAGTCTTTGCACACCATCTTATTTTACGTAGTGACTTCATTTTCTGGAAGCATTTGTGCAAAAGACAACACAAAGACCTTGCATTAATTACAAAATTAGGCAGTATTGTATGTTTTGTCCATTTTGAAAGCTGTACTACTAAGATGAAGAATCTGTTATTAGAATGCTTTATAGCTCTGCTGTTAGGAATGAGTTAGAGTAAAATTTCACATATAAAGCTCACAATGACATTTTTCCAATACCAAAATTTAATTTAAGAGGGATATGCTGCATTTTAATAAAACATCTCACAGATTTCAAGTATATTTTTATGGTTCTCTACGGAAAATGGAGCAAATTGCATTTTACATCCACTGAAGTTCTCTTGCTGATGCTTTAAAATATATTTTCTGGTTTTGTTTGAGTGCCATAGTATTTACATTTTTAAATTATCTGCCACTTTATATTCTCAGTAGTTACTCTTGTTATGATTATTTTCTCTTTTTACCATATGTTCACTATTACTCAATTGTTAAAGGTACTTTGAAATGCATTCTATGACTGAGCAGCTAATCCAGGAAGAAGTTGTATGTTGAAATGTTCCCTGATCATTTTCTCAGGGAAAGAATAGATCATTGATTAGATTACTTTCCACACTGTATACATATTATATGGCTCGGTTTAGTCTTAGATTTCATAAGTGGTTTTGTACAGACAAAGTATTTGTATGTAGAAGGCTCATTAGCTTAACTAATGCATTTTCCTGTCAGAGAAGACCTTTAAATTCACTTTCTGACTTTAAGTTGTTGTCGTGGTTTAACCCCAGCCAGCAACTAAGCACCACGCAGCCGCTCACTCACCTCCCCCCCACCCAGTGGGATGGGGGAGAAAATCGGGAAAAAGAAGCAAAACCCATGGGTTGAGATAAGAACAGTTTAATAGAACAGAAAAGAAGAAACGAATAATGATAATGATAACACTAATAAAATGACAACAGCAATAATGAAAGCATTGGAATGTACAAATGATGCGCAGTGCAATTGCTCACCACCCACCGACCGGCACCCAGCTAGTCCCCGAGCAGCGATTCCCCGCCCCCACTTCCCAGTTCCTATACTGGATGGGACGTCCCATGGTATGGAATACCCTGTTGGCCACTTTGGGTCAGGTGCCCTGGCTGTGTCCTGTGACAACTTCTTGTGCCCCTCCAGCTTTCTCGCTGGCTGGGCATGAGAAGCTGAAAAATCCTTGACATTAGTCTAAACACTACTTAGCAGCAACTGAAAACATCAGTGTTATCAACATTCTTCACATACTGAGCTCAAAACATAGCACCGTACCAGCTACTAGGAAGACAGTTAACTCTATCCCAGCTGAAACTAGGACAGTTATGAACCAGGAACTGGATATAACAAAACAGGATTAACACCCAACTATTTAATTGAAACCCCAAAATCCAGGATACACTTCACTGCATGAGGCAGAATGACAGATTATTCTTCTGTCCTAATTTTCTCCATTCAGGAATGGCAGAAATGTAAGAACTGTGTACTTAGCACAGAGCTAAAATAATTCCATAAACATAACGTGAAAAAAGTCACGCTCAACTCACTGAAATCATAATCTGCATGTAACCTAAACTTCCTGAGCCACCTCAGCTTTAGCATCCTCCCCTGTACTCGGCACTGGTGAGGCCGCACCTTGAGTACTGTGTTCAGTTTTGGGCCCCTCACTACAGGAAAGACATTGAGGTGCTGGAGTGTGTCCAGAGAAGGGCAACCGAGTTGGTGAGAGGCCTGGAGCACAAGTCTTGTGAGGAGCAGCTGAGGGAGCTGGGGTTGTTTATCCTGGAGAAAAGGAGGCTGAGGGGAGACCTTATCGCTCCGTACAACTACCTGAAAGGAGGTTGTAGTGAGGTGGGTGCTGGTCTCCTCTATCAAGTAGCTAGTGATAGGACGAGAGGAAATGGCCTCAAGTTGCGGCAGGGGAGGTTTAGATTGGACATTAGGAAAAATTTCTTTACTGAAAGGGTTGTCAGGTATTGGAACAGGCTGCCCAGGGAAGTGGTTGAGTCACCATTCCTGGAGGTATTCAAAAAGCACATAGACAAGGCACTTCAGGACATGGTTTAGTGGGCATGGTTGACGGTTGGACTCGATGATCTTAAAGGTCTTTTCCAACCTAAATGATTCTATGAACATCTCAATAATGAGAAACTTCATTGTTATCTCATTTGGAAAAGAGGGGGGAAGGGGCGGAAGGGAGGAAGAGAAAAAAACCCCAAACACCTGTATAATAAATAATAATAATAATCCCATCTTTACTTGATGAAAGATCTCACGTATGATATTGTACCAAATTCTCCTTATCCTTGACGGTTCCTTCTGCCATTGCAGTTCACCTCCAAATGATAAGGTCCAAATAATTTAGCTCTTTCGGGTAAATTGTGCCAAAGCATCTGTCTGACAAGTTCTCTGTACAGTTATTAATAATTCATACATTAAAGAAACAAAAAAAAGTTCATAGGGATGGAAATAAGCCAATTTCATGCCAATGTTAAGATAAACAGAACTGTTCTAACTAATGGCACAGCTTTTTTTGACTACAGTTTAATGGTTCTCATGTAGAAAGTATGCCTTGTTTTATACAAGACATCACAGAAAATGACCATCATGGTCTCTCCTTAAAATCTTCTAAGAACTCTAAGAACAGTTCAGTGAAGATGCTCAAATGTGCAGCCATAAAAAACAGCTAGAATTTCAAACACAAAACTTGCCTGCAAAAGTTGATCAAGGCTAACTGCTAACGATGTATTCTGCTTAACCAAACATTTAAAAGCATGGAAAGGGAGAGTTAATATCCCAATTCCCCCACCCTCCCAAATATAACACTCTTAAGATAGAGCTAAATAAGTTCTTTGCATCCCAGTCTTTCTGCGGTGTGAATGATTTGTTATGCCATCATTCAGAAGTCCCCTCCCTGAATCCTCACTCAGTTGTGGCTCTAGGAGGAGACCAAATCTGGATGTTCTTTCATTGCACATATGGAGTCTTGCCCATGGCAAAGAAATGCATTCTTAGTTTTGGTGTTCTTGAAAGCATATCACCCAACCCAACCCCAAGAACATGGCTACTCAGATTGACAAAAAAATTTATATGGATTTTTTAGTATCATTATTCAATACTTCATACTTTCCTTTTATATTGTTATTCCAACATATTCAGATATTCAGTTAAAATGAAAGTTATATTTTAACAACTAATAGTTGTAAAATATGATTTCTGACAGTTACGCAGAATACCTTACAATTATGCTTCACAACTTTAGTTAGGATTCTTGGTCCTAGGCTACCTAGGACATGCTAGGTACTAGAGAAATGGCAAGTAAGCCAACCTGCCCACCAGAGATGCTTGTCTACAACTCTGACCAGATGAAAAGGATGGCTAAATAGACAAACAGAAATAGGATGGATGGCAAGTGACTGCAAAAATGAGTGTATCTGCAGACATTAGCAAGGCTAGATCAGGGCAGAAACAGCCACAGATTTCATGGGCATGGTGCTAAGATTGACCAGTCCTGAATGGAAACACAGATGCTTTTGAAAGCATTCTTTTTGAAAATCATTTTGCTTTTACCATCGAAGTAACGGTGTTTTGGTGCTAAGGTAGTTGCATTGCAATGAAATATGCATTTATATCTGACAAGGAAAATGCATTTCTTAGGCAGGTTGTACACCTTATTTGGTGTCTCTCAACAATTCAGTTCATTGCTTTTAAGTAGTTGAATGTTCTAAAAGATGCAACAGGTGACTTCAGTGCTGCTTATTAGCAACTAGAACAAACTTCTGCAACAAATTCTTCAATTTTATTTTAAAAATATTTTCTTTTTTCTTTTCAATAAATACGAGAGTTTGTTATCGCTCCAATTTAAACATAAGAGGTGAGATGTACTGCAGAATCAGTAACAGTGCATGAAAAATCTTCTGGGTGATGATCCAAAACTTACTAAAGTTAACAGGAGGGCTTCCTGGTCCTCAGCTGCAAACATACATGCACACCTAAATTTGGACTCTGACTCAGTGGCACATCTGAGTGACTATTTTGTTACTGGTGTTGCACTTACAACCATATGCACTTAAAGACTATATTAATGTTGAAATTGTGATGCCCTTCAACATGTTGGAACAAGTTGCTGAACCCAGCACTCCTGCTGAACTAAACATGACAGTTCATGACTGTTCACCAAATGTAAAGATGCACAATTAAATATGTATTAAGTGCAATTGATTAATTAACTGGTATGCTTGCAGCATAAAATATGTGTTATACTTAAGTAAAAGAGAATATTTCACCTTGCTTGATGAGGTGGTTTGACTACTGTCTTCACTGAAGAACAGACATGTACTAGCAAGATCCCATGGCAGAATTCAGGTACTGCTGAAGGATAACCAAAGATCAGAGAAGCATACCCCTAACTAGGGGGTCTAGGAGAATTATATTACTGCCCAGCTGTAAATGGAAACTCCCAAATAATTGCATGGCACAAGTGGTACATTAAACTTTTAGAAATATTTCAAATTGGACAGACTGAAGAAATTAATAGAATATTTAAAAAGAAGATGCACAGCAGGAAAACACTTGTAAAAAAGCAATATGAGCAGAAGGAATATTACAAAGATGTAATGTAAGAAAAGCTATACAGAAACACACCATCTGCAGATGAGACAGATTGATTTCAGTCTGCAATACAAAAAAAGGAAATAAATTCTATCAGGAAATGTATACAGAGATCAAGTTGATATAAACTGATGTACCTTAAGCAATTAACTGTAGTGATCAGATTTGTATGTTGTGGTCTCTTACAGAAACAGACAAAAATGAGACAGTTATGTTTCTGTAGATTCAAGGAAGAATTCAGTTGACTAAAATGCCTTGCGAGTTCTGCTGGCAAGTGTAGCATAAGAGCACTTAGGAGATGCACAGACAACAACAGTGCCATGTGAAAATGAGAAGTCACTGGTTCATCATCTGCACCAGAACACTGTTTGGTTTGTCCAATGGGAAATCCAGTGGAAATTAAGTATCGCAGAGTAGTTTAAGTTGCAAAGGCAAATTCTGCTTTATAACCTTCACAAATATTTTGTTCGTCATTCAACTTAAGGTAGCTCACAAAAACACTATCTAAGTTAGACTAAATATGTATGAAAAGCAAATCAAGGGCATTACTGTGTCTACAGAAAGGAAACAGTCCTCGCAAACAGAAACAGAAGAAGGAAAGTATTAAATAATTCATATAGCTGAACACTTTGCAAAAAAATGCTCACTGTGAATTGCATATGGATATCTGGTTTTATGACTGGAAAACTGATCTCGAAACTCCAGAAAAAAAATTTCATGTCATTAATTTTAAATTCAAAGCAATATTGAGAAGAATTGTATGAAGATCAATAAATAACTATAATTATTGAGGAAAACTATGAATAAAAGATTAAATTGCAGGCTGTAAGCCTCTAGGCACTTTGCACCATTAAATATATTTCTATTTTTATATCTCAGTTCTTGCTGAAAGAAGGAAGAAAATGAAGAACTTTAAAAGAAAATGATGATTCTTTTACTGAAAGAAAAAGAACCTTGCACACCTTCTTTGTTATGAATAAAAATTACATTGAAATGAAAGTCAGCTTCCAATACCATATTATTTAAGTAGAAAAGAGCAGGAATTTGTTCAACAAGAGAGAAATTGCAGGGTAGACTCTTTCCAGTAGAGCATGTACATTTTTGGATACAATACATATTTTCTGATGTACCAAGCTTTCTGAACATTGGCATACAAAAGTATCTCTCAAGAAGGTAAAAATTATTCCTAGAGATTCAAATGCAGCAGCAATTACAAACAATTACTTTCTCATCTTGTCGTCTTGTTGGGAGCTCATGGTCCCTTGAAAACTTAGTTTGAAGGGCGCTCTGATTTCTAGATTAATTAGATGAGAAAACTGTATTATCTTCTGATGCTTCCCATTTTACAGTTGCTGTGCAGACAAAATAACTAAAGGGTTTTTCCATAAGAATATATGTTGTATATGATCTAAAATAAATTGTAACTGAATTTTGTATATTTTTGGTGTAAACCTTTTTCTGGTATCATTTTATGTCGTTTCATTATGTAATGACTATTGCTTCAATGAGTATGATGTCAGTGCAGGTCTTCTGTTACAAAGGTATGTGCTGTAAACTCCATTAATCACAGAACTACTTCTGCTTCATAATGTAAACAATGTTTCATTTCTTTGTAATGGTTCTGTTTAAACATTTATACCTATCTCTTGTTACAGTGCAGGGTTTCTACTTTCTGATTCTTGTTAAAAGCTGATGACTTTTTTCTGCCTTTTAAATTTGTGAACTCATTTGTTTTTAACTTAAAGTTGACTGCACTGTTACTGAACCAAAAATACTGACTGGATGGCATAAATACAAAAACAATCATACTTTCCAAGGCCAGTTACATGCTATTTACTTGTAACTTGTAAGGATCATCAGGCCAAGCCAGAAATGTTCTAAGTTCAGCCCTTGAGATAGAAAATGGGTATTAAAAATGTTGGACAAGCTGATCATTGAACCCATTCTCACTTCATGCACAACATGCGTTACAAGTATTCCTGACAGCCAATGAATAAATACTGAAAAAAGCCTCAAAAACCTACCATTTGCCAAAGGAAAAGAGCAGGAGAGATCCAGAATACTGACAAATCCTAGAACTGTCCTGGATCAAATGAAAGGTACGTCAAGTTTATTTTTCTGCTTCACACAGTGGCCAAAAGATGACCAAGGAAGACTGGAGAGAAGGAAAAGAAATGGTATTTAAAGATATTTAAAAAAAAAAAAATCTCAGCAAGACTGAACCTGTTTGACTAAGGATTTATTCAACTGCTTAACTACAGTTTGAAATCATTTTCTAAGTCATATGTCATAATATATGGATTAAAATTTAACACTGCAATCTGAGGGTAATCTGTAGCCAATGTCAAGCTTTAGGCTGGAGCTTTACACAGAACTTTTTTTTTTTGTGCAATGACCAGCAACAACTCAAAAAATACAAGATGAAGAGGGTAAAATAGTAAATTTTGTTAGTTGTTTTTTTAATTGCACTGTCATGTAGGGGACTAAGATTTTAAATATTCCATAGGTGTGGCTAAATAACTCCAAAATACAAAACACCCGGTAGGACTGTGTTTTGGTAGAGCAGTGTTTATAAATGTAGGTAGTAACAGCCAAGTTACTACCTACATAAGTGATAGGTTTATCACTAAGCCAACACCAAACACTGAATAGTGCTAGAAAAAAAAGTATTGTCTAGTTAAAGGGAGCATAAGGCTTTAAGAACTGATGTTAAAATACAAGAGAAACAACAGATGTGATCTATGTTATGCTGAACCTGTTTCTGCATAATTAACATTAAAAAAACTAATATTTTCACAGTAATTTAACTATTTGACTATTTTAGTATGAAAAGAAATTATATGTCTACTGCTATACCAGTTTTGATCAGAATAAAATAGCAAATTTTTAATGAATCCTTGCATTCTGCTACAGCAGAGAAAAGCTAATGCCACTAAGACAGCACCAAAGTAGGAACAAAACCAGTATTTTGAATAGTTACAGACTGTGAGGGTGACTAAAATTGTTTGTGTACAATAGTGCACTGTAGGCAAAAATAGTAGCACTAGAAAATGATCACTATTTCAGAACGTACACACTAACTACTGCATGGACAAAATGTCCTTTATAATGACTGACACTTCTCTAGCCTCTGTTGTGCCAGTATTGATACTGCACTAGAAGGTAAGTGCAGTGAGCCCTTTAGATCTGCAAGTGAGCCTCACAGAAGCTAGATAAGCTGCCTTGAATGTTGGAGCAACACCCTTGCACTTTTGCCTTCAGAAGAGTTCAGCCTGATCAACAAAGCAGAAATTTTGGAGATCACTAGCATGTCTGACCCATTAAAGAACACATGGCCTGACTCATGGATAACCATATAATGACCCCTTTCGAAGAAAATGAACTACTAGGAGCCATAATGAATCAAGTAATTTGTCCCACTCTAAGAAAGCTACATATACCAGGAAGTAAGTTTTTTCAACCTCTAATAGCTTCTCTATCTCTATCAGTTGTCCAAACCATGGACAACTGGGTCTAGTGAATTAACTAAACCATGATTTTGTCTCCCTGTGCAGTCTATAGCAACACTGAAGACTTGGTCATGATAGTATATTCACAAGTTCATTCAGAAATAAACAGGACAGCATAGTGATGGACAGCTTCTTCTGTCCTGTAGTCTTCTGCACCTGCTCCCTGTAACTGTTATCTCTGCCTTATGAGGCAACATGCAGTATTATTTCACTTCCTATTTCCACATGCACACTAAACTGTCATCAAAAGTGTATCAATGCTGCTACACCTCCAGAAATGCATTGCGCATAGCCCACCTCAACATGTAGTGTAAGGCCATTTCCATGTCCCCCTTTGGTCTTCTTGTGCTTAAAAGAAAAAATTATCTTGAAAATTATTCTGAAATTCTTTTGAGCACAAGACCAAAGAAGCATATGGAAATGGCCTGATACTACATGTTGTAAAAGAAATTCCTGTGCTCCAGAGAGCTCAAGATTTGTACTTGTACATGACTGCAAGCTACACATGGAGGTGGCACATTTGTTACCCTGCATTTCCTCTTTCAGGCCAGGCACACAATGATGATAAAAGGAACTAATATATTATTTAAAATAATAAAAAAAGTTAATTTTCAAAGCAAATTTTTGTGGATTTGAAACATCTTCCTGGATGTTTATGATATAACTCTGGGAAAGCAGAAAGTAAAGATATCCTTCATTATCTGGTTATGAGTTTTTCTGAAGGCATGATTCCATCAACACATCCAACATCTGTTTATGGCAATATAAGTTATTCATATTATGCAGGTGTCTGCATGCAAGTGGTGTAATTTTACTATCTTGGATTTCAAATCAATGTGTGCATTCTAAATTTCCATAGTTTAATTGTAGTATTTGCTTTATAATTATTTGCAAAATCATTGAGCTTTGCTTCTTCAGTAGAAAAATCTAGGAAAATACCTCTCTTCTTTTTAAGCTTAGTGATTAAAGGAACCATATGAACTATATTTCTTCATATTTTCTGGTGTCAGGGAGTGTGCTGACCATCTGGAATCCTTGAGGTTTGTTTCTGAATTAACAGATATTATATCTAATGATCACATACCTTTAAGCACCATGCCTTTGAAAAGAAAGCAAACCAGAAACCCAAAGTGTGGCTTGCCTCAGAAAGAAAATTGGATATATAATCTAAAATAAACCTTGGCTCAAATGAAATAATTTATATTTACAAACATAACACATTAGCAAAACTACATATTAAAATGCAAGCTGATTACCAGAGATTAATATAACCTTCGCCTAATCTGCGGTATATTTCAAAAGGAAGATTTTTAGAAGTAATTGTTAAGATTCAAGTTCCAGCATTTTATTTTTCATATGAGTCACTCAGCAGGTCCTTATTTGATGTAATAATCGGGATGTGTATTTGTCTTCAAAGACAAATTAAAACACAATGCTTGTAAAACTATAGGTAGATTTTTTGTAATGGAAATGTCTAATTAAGGTACCGTTAGTGGGACAAGACAGTTCAGCCACCTGCGGTACAAAATGAATTATATATAAAATGAGTTGCCATCTTACCAAATCCTACCAAAGCTGAGTCACTGAGCTAAATAACATGTCTTCCAATGCATTGTTCCATGCGGCACTTTAAAGTGCTTCTCTTTTCACTGGAGTTTACCAAATTGCTAAGCTACACAAACTGGTTGCTTGAATATAGCCACATATGAAGGGAAAATATATTTCAGGCTATAAACTGATAAATTCTGTATAAGAAAGTAAATTTTTATTCCAAATAGTGCTACAATGACAAGTCCCTATAACTCGCCTTCTGTCTCTAAAGTCAAATTTCATTGCTAAACAACTTAGCTGGGTCCCAAAGAAGTGTTCCAAAGGTCCTGCTCTTCCCTTCACTTCCCTTCCCTTCCTTTCAGAGGCTTAAAACGAAACTGTTGGACATACTTGTGATTCAAAAACAGAACAAAAAAGAAGCAAAGATATTTAAACCTGAATTTAACCTCATAATGCTGCTCTCAGGATCACCATTAATCACATCACACATCAACAGTATAAGACGAATTGAACACAAGCCTATTCAGTAACTGCAAGAAATATTTAAGTTGTTGATATAATATGGAAGATGAGATGAACTTATATTTTGGTAGTAAGAGACGGAAAGCATATACAAACAAGAACCAATTTTAGGTTGAATGCATATGCAAACATCTTGCACATTTCATTTTTATAGAAGATGTAAATAGAAAAGCTAACAATCCCAAGATTTGTATGCATGGTAGTTTCAAGCTGTCTCTTAGTGTGCCCCAGCTTCGTATTATTAATGAATATGAAAGAGTATGGGAATCCCGCACATTAAAATGTTTCAACAACAGTTTTAGAAACTGCATTCTAGACTCAGTTTTTCTTTCTGATAAACGTCTTTGTTCTTTACAGGTCAGTTCCAATGTGATGTGCCCCTAGCATATAACTCCTGCTGTAAGACCTCATTGAGAATGGGTGAGTCATGATACCTTCATTGCTCCCTAATCCCATTTTCCATCTATATCTCCTCTACCTACCTAAATAGCTTTATTACCCTCCTGATAGATTCACACAGAAGCAGGAAATCAGCCTAGAGATCAGCACAACTGTAACAAATCTCTTATAATTTATCGGCTACCTAAATTATCAGCTACCCTGCTTGTAGTGACTCTTTTTTAAATTTGCCAAATAATAACTTCGTATCTTGGTGAATTTTAAGCAGATAAGTGGAATAGATCTAAACTTTTACTTCCTTTTCCATTAATTTCCCCATACATTTCCTACAGATACATCAGATCATCTATTATTGTTTGTTTTTTCCAATTGCCTAAAACGTTCTGCTTTTATACATGAAACATACAGGCACACATGCATATACAAACATACATGTACATGCATACCAAATATTCATTTTATTTACATGAATATTTGTGCAAGTTCCTCTCACACACCCAGATGCATGCATAGTATTAAATCTTTATCACTTTGTTTTGTCAGATACATCTTGTTAGAAGCCATACCTTGCTCTTGCAGAGGTCATACTGAGCTTCCATCTTGCTTTTTTTCTACAGAAGAAGAAGAGTTTTCCAGTAAGGCTTCTTGGCCCGGGCCAATAGGTCATGTACAAGAAGTGGCATTTTTCTATAGATCTCCATTGACTCTCTCCTTCATGGTTTTTAGCTCAGACCACAAGATTTTCCAGTGTCACATGCAACTTTATTTCTCTTGGGACACAATTGTCTTGGAGCTATTTAAAAAGAAATATTTCTGTTCGCATTTCTAGTAGTTTGGGGTTTGGGGCTTTTTTGGGTTGGGGGTTTTGGGGGCTTTGTTTTGGTTTGGGTTTTTGGTTGTTTTGTTGATGGGTGCTTGGGGTTTTTTTTGCAATTAGAAAATTGGCAATTTTATTTACCAGAGAACAAAATCGTTCTGTGTTTCTAGAGGTATTTTAATCTTCCCTTTAATGCCATTTCTCATTCAAAATCACCACATTGTTAAAATATACATTCTTTTATTTAGCTGGTAGATTGACATTTTTATGTACAATGGATTGCTCACTTTATCATCTTACAAGGATAGAAAAATAACTGAAAAATTTACTTTATTGGGACATCTTATGAGAGACAGAGCTACATATACTTAATTTTTTTTAAGATTTTAATTGTCTTGACCCAACAATCAAAGAAGAATTAAGCTAATTATCCAAGACACTTCAGCTTCTGAGAAGTAATTGGAGGACAAACAGCATGCTAAAAAGCAGTACTTGGGCTTTAATAATTAGCACCGTGAAGCAGGGAATTAACAATGAATTTTCCATACACAAAATAACTCCTGTCTGTTGCGTGCCTATAAAAAAGTATCCTAACCAGAAAAGTGTCAAAATTTCAGATGAGGAATTACAGAAAGGTGCCTCTTGTCCTTGCTTTCAGAATGCACATTTACTTCCTGTTTCAGCTTTAAAATAATAATTAATTGAAGAATTGCCTTGTGCTGATTACTGTTATAGAAGGAGAAAAACAAGAGGAACAAGCAAAAAGAGAGATGTCACACAGAAGCTGATTCACAGACAGGTCATCACGTGCAGTGTTTCTTGTTTGATAGAGCTCCCTTGACAGCAGAAATACTTTGTATACCAACTTCTGATTAGCATGAGTAAAAATATAGCATTAATTCCCAGAGGGCTGTTAGACATTCAAGGAGAGCAGGTGACTGATCATATAAACAGCAGCAGACAATATATTAATAAATCAGCAGATCTTCAAGCATTTTCAAGAGTGCCAAGTGACATTTGGCAAGTGACATAGTATCTAACTTCACAGTATACATCTTACTGATGTTTTTGCATTGCCAAAGCCAAGCAATAGTTCACTCATATAAACAGTATTTTCTACTTTAGTAGATTCTTACAGTACTTCTACTATAGCTAACTCAAACCACCTTTTATCTTAAATACACCACAGCTGTCCAAGATTTCCACTGTATCTTGTAAAAATAACTTTCATTTTCATTATGATATTGAAGTAGTACCTGCCTACAATAAATCAACACTGGAGCTCAAAACATCCTTAAATACAGTAGAATCCAATGCCATGTGCATATTTTCTCAGATGACAGAAAGGCAATAGGCACTGAGTTTACAGAACACCATAACTGATGGAAAAGCTGTTGCTGCTCATAAAATAGTTAAATATAAAGCCTTGCCCAGATGGCTTGCCCAGGTTCACAAATGCCATAGATATCAGAGGGCACGGGGGTCTCAAATCATGTAAAAATTATTCTTGGTAACCACCATGCAGTTAGTCCTCTCTCTCCCTCTTAGAGTCCAAACGGATAGGGAAAAATAATATAACTTGCAGCAGCCCTCAAATGCCTACAAAACACACCAGAGAGGAGAGAAGAAGAAGGGCAAAAGGCAATCCCTTGCAGCCACAGAACAAGCACAAGGTCTTCATCACTCCTGTTTTTTGCTCTATAGCCTGAGTGCCAGAATGCGTAGGGACCAAGAGGAAAAGCTGTGGTATAAAAGTCTTTGACCCTCCTTTCCTACAAGGAATCTAAATTGGTAGCCAGAACAGTAATGCTGCTAAGTTGGAGGAACTACAGAGGCATCACATCAGACAGTCAAAATAAATCCACCATGTTTTTTTGACACACTGCATAAATGATGTCTTCTATGTACTACCACAGGAGGAGGATAAAGCAAAACACGTTAAACCCGAAGCCAAGTCTCTAATATCTCTGGAGTACCCTGCAACATCGTCCCACTTGGCATATTCACCAGGGAGATGAGTGAAATCTCCACAGTGATCTAACACAGCCGTTCACTTGATACTTTTAAGGTAAATTCCTGAGCTTAAGTTCATTTCATGTCACTGCAAGCCTGGAGGCTGCTCTAGTAAAGAGCAGTTTCTGAGATAACTAAACTCAAAGCTCAGCTAACTGATAATGTCTTAATCAATCAAAAATTCGGTCCAACAAATAAACTGGTACATTCCTATAAAGCAACCATATGGTTAGCCTGACAACCCCACCAATGGATTTGTCAATAACTCATAAAATATTACACAGTATTAAGCAAGCTGCTGGAGCTCTGGCAATAAAGTTGTATTGGACCAGCTCCTTTCTGTACATGCCTGGATTTACTTCCCAACAAGATAGCACAAAATGCATCAAATATATATATACAAAAATAAAAAGCTCACTCTCTTCAGTTTGTCTGGATCTCTTTGTTTTGCTCTGGCCACATTGAGACCAGAAACCAACTCAATTTCCCCAGCCGAGAACTTCCTTATGACTGCAGAACTGGTACAGAGCCCCTCTGGCAGACACAAAGCTGGCACTTTTACTCCAGTTCCCTGCCCCACTACAGGAAGCACAAGGGGCACTGCTGGGCTTTCTCTCTTCTCTGTTGGCAGGCAGCTATTTAGAGGCCAGTTGGAAGACTTTAGAATATCTCCAAGACTGCTCTAAACTATAGTGGGTTGGCATTAAACTAGTCTGAGAATAAAATGGGACTGCAAAGCTGAAATGTTCTCTTTTTTTGCTCAGTCTTGCCCCATTAGTTATCATGTATTCTACTTTTTGCTCATTCAATCTCTTTTCCTGCTGCAGTTTCCAAGATTTTCCAAGCCCTTTGCTTTTTGAGAATATGGGAATTTGATATTGGAATTAATACAGGTGATCTTCATTACTGTGAATTTTCAAGTTATCTTCATTCAAAGGACAAATATTAATAAAGAAAAGATTAGGTGGCCCCCTAAATCACCATGTTTGAGCTTTAAGCTTACTCAAACTGTTGTTCCACAAACGGGGTTCATTTACCTGGTGTGCAAGCCAATAACACCCAGAGTCGAGGTATTTTCAAACTAATTTCATTGATGCGCATGAATGGGTGCCTGTCTCAAGACAGCACACCCTTGTCTCAAAAATTCTCACATTTATACACTTAACTAATACATATTCATTGTTATTTTCCTTAATGATTGGTTCTTTCTTCTTTGCCCCTCATGTAAATTAGTGCACAGACTCTGTCTTCTTCCTTCATTGTCTTCTTTTGAGTAGGTGGTAGGGACGCTGCTTGGCTTGGAGACTGGCAGTTATGTATAATAATTATGGTCCATACTGCATCCTTCAAATAGATGCTTACTTTCTTTTTTAACCCCTTAACAGCTAGATTGTTTTCTAACTTGCAATTTTGATGCTACGTGGCTGGCAATGCAATATGATTCTTTGCACCAAGCTTCTTTTTCTTCAATGCTCTCAATTTTCCTAAAAAACTGTTAGTAAAACGCCGGTCTCCATGTAAATTAAAAGAGACTGAAAAATTTCTGTGGGTGGAGGACATGTTAAAATGATATATTCATCCCTAATGGCAATGTGGGAATAACAACTGTCCTTTGCCATTAGTCGTAGCTTGGAATCACACCTATCAATCAATAACATTATGTACAGGTGTTATCCCCTTCAACACCAGAGTATTGTAGAAACATTAACTGGTTAATCCTTACAGTGCCACTTCCAACATGTGATTGGGAATGAACATTATTCCTGTTCTACAGGGGAAGAATTGAAGCCATGTTTCTTCTAAAGCATGCTACATTAGAAGATACGATCTGTTTGTGGCAGCAAAGCACTTCACACAGACTACACTCACTGTGCTGGTTGCTAAGCTAGCTTTAAGAGAATCACCTCACAGATGTCTAGAACATCTTCACTGTCAGCACAGGCTAAGAGGCAAAAAGACCAATGCTTTCTGAGTTTAATAATTGCACATAGAAAAAGAAATATAGCAACAATTATTCCTATGTAGATAGAGCGTGCTGGTGCCTTCCATTATCTGCAAGGTAATCACACCATTTAAGCAAATGCTAATTTCAGCAAGACTTATTTAGATATTGATTTAATTTCTGAGTAATTGTTCATAAATTGCTTGCCTAAAACTATTGTTATTACACCTTCATAAGCAAAGCTTGAATTAGGCTTCTCCGGTTCTGCACACTCTTCAGTTGGGTACCCACTGGTGTACTTCATAACTACAGCAATAAGAACTGAGAGTTCGGTGTTTTCCAAGTATATGTGAAGAATCAGCCCTTACCTAGACTGGTTCCCTGGAAAACTCTGCTGTTTCAGGTCAAGATCCACTTGTAAACATGCTCTATTCTGTTGCATATATACCTCTGCCACATGACAAAAAAACATAAAGTGTCTGCCATGCTCCATAGTTCTCTTTAGATAAGATGCTTATCAAGAACATGGACACACAGAAAGAAAGCGGGCAGAAGAAATCATTAGGAAATACACTCCACTTCTGTTCTTTTAAGCTGAAATATACACTATGCTGTATCCTCTTCATGGGGCAAGTAGCAGTTTCAGGTACTACTTTTCCACCAACAGACTCCCTTCTCCTTTGAAGGAGCTTAATATCCTTCCCTGGCAAGTAGAAGAGAAAGTGAAGGAGTTATGAACGAGTATGAGAAAAAGGCGAATAGTTAGAGAAGGGAAGGAGAAAAGAGTGAAAAACATGCACAGAGTATGTCAGGGAGCATTGAGGTGCAGCTGCTCAGCAAGGGAAGGCGAGCTGGGAACAAGTGCAGTAATAAGGCTGGCACGAGCAACTTCAGCAACGAGAGCCAGGATGTAAAGTAGCAAGTCCAGGTCAGGGCCAGAGATGATGGTCAGGGTCAGACACAGTCCCAATCACCCAGCAAGTCTGTAGTGATTAGACAGGATTTTTCCTTGCCAGAAAACTAAAACTGTTCTGAATCTACCCTAGATGATCTGCTTATAAAACAACAAGAAATGCATTTCCCCTTCTGCTGACCAGAAGACAGAACGTCTTTACCTTAGAGACTGGCCACTCTAACACACGCTGCCATCATGCACAAAGCAAAACACTGCTATCACACTGAGGGCAACGCTAACATTGCAGGGAAAATGCAGTTCCTACAACAGATGAAAATCCACATATCAAGCACAGGAGGATCTGGGCTATCACTTTCACATGATTCTGGTTTCCTGTCTCTGGAGTCAGCCTCAACATCCTGTCTTTTTAATAAAAATCCTAAATTTTCAAGAGCCAGAATTTTCAGGGTCTTGTTTCAAAACTTATGTAAGATAGTTATTGTCCAGAAAAAACTATGTGGATGGAGAAGCCAAAGTAAAGTCCAAGATCTCATCCTGAAACCATTACAAGAGGGTTAAATTAAATAGGGATAATGTAAAAAAAATAGCAGGTTATCAGAAATTTTATTTGCTGACATGAAGGACAATTAAGAAAGAATAAAGGATGTAAAAGAGGCAGTATTTGAAATACCTACCCAAGCAGCATTCTTACTGTACAGATGATCTGAAATCAAAGACTAGCAAAAAAAAAGAAAAAAGACCCTTTAAGACATTATTAATGCTACTTAATCACACTGACTCATATTAGACCGACAAATCCATTAGAAATACTTAATAAGGATAGATAAAATGAGTTTCTTCTACACTTAATTCCATACACGCATTTAAGGCTGCCCTAAGCCCTTCATGCAACATAATGGTGTCTTTTAGCCCTTTCCTATTCAATTTATTAAAAACTGGAGAGCTTAAAGGTGAAAATCTGTATTAATGATAAATTAAGACTGCAGAGTTATATGAAATAAATCAGAAATACTTATTTCTCAAATATACACTCCAATGACCTTGACATGACATTACTTTCTGCTGTGTGATACAACTCTACCTTTACATATATAATAACATTACTATCCTAAGAATCATACATTTTGAACTTTCTGGCTTTCAAAGGCAATCTGAGTCCTTACCATTGCATTAATACAGTATTTAGACTCCTTTAATTATTATCATCTTTAGACCAGAATGAAGGAAAATATCTTGACCTACGTTCGAAGAGACAAAATATCCTGAGAGGGGGAGCTTTTGTTTCAGGCTTTTACATGATTTCTGGTTTTAAAGGACAGTTAAAATACACTCAAAGTAAACTCAGGAGAGTCATTATTATAGAAGCAGAGGCTGGAGAAGAACTACTCAGCTTGATATCAGCAAAGGTAAAATGCAACTAGAGCTGGACGGGAGGATTTTACGTTGAACTTGTAGGTAGATAGGAACATCTGGAAGGAGAAAAGACAACACAAGAAGTAATGAGATTGCCACACATTATTTTTCCTAGGCAATGAGTAAAAAGTCTGAACTGCAGCAAGAGGAGCAGAAAGTCATGACTCCTAGAATGCTGACAGTAAAATTTTGCTGAGGCATTTCTGTAATTTACTGTTTGTTTTGCTTCAGGGGGAAGCGGGGGAGACAACAACATATTTTACCTCTGCACTGAAAATGCATTCAACTTTCTAAACAGGCATATACTTTAGCCCTACCATTCTTTGCTGTTCACAAGAAAGCTAGCATGTAAGAGAAAACATAGAATCTCACAGCACTGACAGCTGCCTGTCTTTTAACTCATTGACTTTCTCTTCTTGGTCCCTATTTTCCATATTTGAACAGTTCCTATTGTCCTTTTCACTTTTTGTTCCCCTCCTTGTTAAACTGTATTTTCTTAAATTACTTATTTTTCTCCAGCTAGTATCATCTTGCCAGACAAGATGGTTTGGCTTTGCTTTTTGTATTACAAAGAAACACTTTCCTTGTTGACGCCGATACAACCCCCAGAGCTAATGACCCTATTGGTGAAGTAAGGATGAATAATGCTGACCAGAAGATAGAATGTTTTCCTCTCAGTACCCTGAAATTATATTGAGCTCTATGTGGATAAATAAGTACTTAATATTTCAATAGAAACAAACCCATAATTTCTAAATCCAGGTGACTCTTAAGTATTACCTACATGCATATGTGAAGTGAACTTTTTCCTTTTTTTGAGTTCTTCATCAAGCAAGGACACAATCTAAAAACTTTTCTAAAAGACAAGTTTTTCAATAATGTAATACTGGATACAGTGTAGGGTTCAAGTTTATTATCCACATGAGATCCATAACCTATGAATACAGTACTGTTAAATAATGTCATTCTTCTCATAAAGTATATATTTTCCAGCTGGGTGAAAGTTAGAATAGTTTGATATTTATGTTCTTGTGAGACTAAAGTGCAGATGGACGTAAAATTTGTCATGGAGCCCAGAAAAAAAGAAGTCTCCAGGTGGCTTTTTTCTACCACAGCAGTCACGTACAATTCAATATGTGCTTCAGAGCATTTAGTTCTTCTAAAAACAGTGTCAGCAAAATTTCTGTGTCTCTTTCACGAATATTTTAAAAATTTTAATCAGGCTGAAACATGAATGTTCTTTAGCAAGAAGGCTGCATCTCACCACTGAAGGATTAGCAAGTGAAGAGAACAACAGCACAGAGCTGTAAATAAGTAGATTCTAGCAATACTTTTATTGCATACATAACTGGACCAACATTTTACTGATGGAGTTAAATTTCAAGCATTCAAGGAGCCTCAAAGTCCTGAGATTTTGCGGTCTCACACAGAAAACATACACATTGCTGACATCTCAAGTGATCTGCTGATGGTAGAGCTGAAGGACACCATCGGAAATCTGTACTATAATACTGTTGCCTGAAGGATGTCTCTCACTTTTAACAACTCTGGGAGCTATTTCAGAGAATTCCTGGAGTCTCTGAAAAATGAGAGATGTCACAAAAATTAAAGCACTGTAATTTAGAAATATAATTGTATAAAGTTTTACTTTAAAAAGCACCTGTTACACCTCATGTGATTAACATAAACCTGTTGCTAAGGATGTTAAGTCCAGTGCACAATGAGCACACGACAAGTAGAGGGGCTTATGCACAGAGCATAATGTATGATATGCACAACTCTACCAGACCAGTATAACATTCTATTTCTTATCACTGTATGGCAGTTACTAATGTCAATAACAGCAGCATTATTAAAAAATGTTGCTGTGGCACACAGAATCTTATGATTCCTATTTTTTAACTAAAAACCCCCTATTTTCCTCAGTGTCTTTTCCCTTAAGGCATATTAAAGTCAAATTTTGGATTTATTCTATGCTGTCCTTCCCTCCCACTAAACTATCTAAATACAGGAGCTCAAATTGAGAATTCTTTTTTTCTTGAAAAGACTCTACACATAACCAGTTTTAAGTTTTTTTCTTTTATGTAAGAATTTTCCTAATGTGACAAATATGAAAAACATGGACACTACCTATCCATTGATAAAACGGAAAACAGATACTCCAGGCAATTTTTTTCTGTTTGTGCATCTCCCTCGTATGAAACTAACCAGAATTTTCTTTAGCAGTCACATGCTAATGGCATGTTTACATCATGAATAATAAGTTGAATAACAATGCCTGTAAAAAGACAGGTCCCTGGATTTCGCATTTCATCAGTCTCATTTTATGATTTAATTAAAAAAAAAAAAAAACAACAGCAAATTCCAGAAGCTCCAAGGAGACTTACAGCACTTTTGCATCAGGCTCTTTACAAACATTACAGAAACACAGTCTCCAGGACAGAGAGCTTATAATCAAACACTCTGCTCCTAGAGGATTTGGGCACATACACTGTAAGTGGCCCAACTGCTGTCAAGGCTGGCAAACAAAATACTTATTCAGACAGATATAAATGGATTTGGTTGCAGTTTCACTGAACTAATTTTAAACCACTCAAACTCTCTGCATTTAAAAGCAGAGAAGTTCTGGGCCGACAAGAATCCCAGCTTCCCAACAGCTTTGCAGATGTGGATGTTTTGGGAGTCGTTGGTAACAGATGGCTTTAGCCTGAGGCGCTGGGGCCTGTATGCATGGGAGGGGATGAGGTGCTCTGTTCCCAGGGCCTTCATGGTTTAGTTCTTAAAGGCAGGATATGTCATTTATACCAAAACCCTTAGCCAAATCAGTCTCCATCCCAGTGTGGCTGGATAGTGTACATTAAAAACCAAACAAACAGTCCTTAAAGAAAAAGCCTTCTGCACCGCTCAAAGCTGTGTGGGGAACGACGCTGTCAAAAGCGTCAGCCTCCCGGTACGCTGGGACTGGGGCTGCCTCTCCTGACACGCTGCTGCCTGTGTGGGTAGGGCCAGCCGCTCTTGCCAGCCAGTCACCGGTAGAGACGTGGGTTATGAGGCAGCACAAAATGGTGGCCCCCTGCCATAAAATGGTGGACCCATGTGTAAGCAGGGGAAGGGCCTTCCAGATCTAATATACTCTGGGTAAGCTGGTAGGGTTCTTTCATATAAAATCTGCACTTCCTTCATTGCCAGTTTGGACTATGCCCCTTATAGGGCAAATGTTGGTCACACAAATACAGGACTAGGAGTACGTAACAAAAATTACCAAATTCACCTGAAAATATTGCATACTGATGCCTTAGCTTTCTTTCTCTTTTAAAAGCTCTATTCTGTTACATAAGCCAGACGTCTATTTAAAAGTTCTTAAGAGAAATGCTCTGGTGTATTCTCCCTGCCACAATCCTCAGGTAGCTACACATCCCAGCCTGTGAATGACTTAGATGGGTAACAAGACGCCTTGAGCTAAAAAGAAAGACATACTTACAGAATTATTAGTCTTTCCTTATTAGTATTTTCCCTATTAGTCCCCTTGTTGGAAAAGCATTCTGAACTTAAACTTTGTTAGAGAAAACAATGAAACAATTTGTAAGTATTTTGTAATAGGTTTGTGTGAATCCCAACAATATTTTATTTTTCATAGTAATAGCTATGTAGCAATAAATATATAAAATAGGCACTGTGGTAGGAACAAGGTTTAGGAGACACATTCAAAGTACAGCTGCCCCAGAACGATACTGTTATATAACGCTGCTCTGTATGGCTTGGGAAGACGAGGAAGGGCCAGAAGAGAAGCTCTGAGATAAATTAATCAGATGCACACTAAAAATCCCAATCCTGATATTAAACAATTCTTGGATGATTTTTAAGGTTTCTTTTGAATACCAAAAGTAATGCCAATGTCCAAAATGATGTCCCTATGCACCCTAAACAACAGTCCTTGAATTTTAAAAGAATTCTGAATCCTGGCAGGACCACTGGCTCCACTGTGGTTATTAATACACTGCAGAAAACTTATCACTTTCTTGTAAAATATTTTTCCTCTATGAAAGCAAATGCAGAGCAGGACTTGAAAGCAAAAATCCCATGGACTGGCAGTAAAAATGCCAATAAGCAGATTGTGAACCTCTGCACACAGCAATGAGTTCAGTCATCCAAGCAATTTAAACTCAAGCCTATATAGTCACTGCACTGAGTCATGCATCAGACAATTTTTCTATTCAGAAGTGGATACAAAGTATCAAAGAGTAATGTAGGCTCTTTTCTACTCTCTCTCCCTGCCCCCCACCCCCCCCCCCCCCCCCCCCAAAAAACAAGGGAAACCAGCATATTGGAGAGATTTCAAAAAGGGACATGAAAAATCATTGAAGACTTGGAAAGGAACTAATTTGTGAGAAAAATGTAAAATACCTAGCAGCTTGTAGTCTTGCTAAAGGATGAATGAGAAGATATATATCTGACAGTTGACATGTACTAAACAGATTTAAGCAACAATGATAATATATTTAGAAGCTGTATTACAAGAAGTAAGAAAATACAGCTGAAAAAAATTAAGATTTAAATTGGATACATAACTGTGAGGTGGCAGGTCTTATGGAAAATCAATAAGACTGTGGATAGGCATTGGAACAGGCTGGCCAGGGAAATGGTGGTGTCACCATCCCTGGAGGTATTCAAAAAACGTGTAGACAAGGCACTTCAGGACATGGTTTAGTGGGCATGGTGGTGTTGGGTTGACGGTTGGACTCGATGATCTTAAAGGTCTTTTCCAACCTAAATGATTCTATGATTCTGTGATATTATTTCATGATCAGGTTAAACAAGCATAAAACCAAAGTGCTGCTGAAAGGATAGGACCACTATCCTGGGGACCACCCCCAGTCCCCAAAGAAATATCCATTCTGTGTAAGCAGACCAGAGAGCACTCTTATGTCTTCTAATGCAGGCCCTAGCCATACGTCATGCCCTAGATCTACCATTTCCTGTTACCACTGTCCTTTTCTTGCAGAGGCTGGGGAGGCTGCTCTGTAAGGGCTCACACAGCACATGCTCTTTCTCTCTTCCCAGCACCTTACTT
This sequence comes from Aquila chrysaetos chrysaetos, assembly GCF_900496995.4. Lineage (NCBI taxonomy): Eukaryota > Metazoa > Chordata > Aves > Accipitriformes > Accipitridae > Aquila > Aquila chrysaetos. The sequence goes on along the minus strand of NC_044009.1, from coordinate 32,549,836 downwards.
ATCTTGTGGTTATACAGAATGAATGTCTCTCTGGTGAGCTAACAAAAGTCAATTGGCCATCATTTTTATTAGTAATCACAAAAGAATGTGTCTTCTTAAGTCAAGAGGTAGGAAGTCTTTGTCCTGCTGTAAGACAGAATACAAAATTTATGATTGCCTTTCTTGACAATAAGAAAACACCAGGCTTAACTGAGAAAGGAGTGTAAGCAGCTACTTAACTTATAAATTAAACTCATTCAGAAACAATATGCTACATCACCACTGCATATACTGGAAAACAGGTCCTCCATTACAGCAATGGCAGTATAACAAATATACTGTGACTTATGATGAAACTATTCAATGATGAAGAAGGTGAAAGGAGGGAAAATGCTTCACTGAGGCAGGGAAGTGAAACTGCAGTGGCTTTTCAATCTTTAAATCTCTTCCCACAGCAAGTTTAATGGAAAGACCTAGAAGAGAGTGAAAAAATAATAATCTCACCACCACCATCTAGAAGGTGCACACCACAAACCTTGTCTCTTCCAGTCAGGCAGCCTCAGTAATGAAGGAAATTAAACTAGATGCCTTTGTGCCCAAGGAAACATTCCTCTTAAGGGGTGTGATGGCGGGGTTGTTCTGGTTCTAGAGAAAAGCCAGTTACCATTAAACCTTGTTGGAAGAAGCACTATGGTATCACATGGATATGGTAAATTTTGTAATTTCATTTGGCATAAAAAGTCAGGGATAGAGACAAAGTGAAGACAGGTTAGTAGCCCACACATTTAGCCACAAGGATGTGCGTGAGTTCAAGGCTCACAAGAGTAGTCTCCAGGCAAAACAAAAACAAAGAAAAATCCCAACCCTTGTTAAAATTTCTTACTCATGTTGGTATTTCAAGTTGCACACAAAAAGTCAACCTGCTTTTAAATGACATTTTCAGTAAGAAGCATTGTCCTTCTATATGAAAGATCATCTTAACAAGCATTCATACTGAATCAACCTGAGATTTTAGATGTGCATTCCTAAGTTGCAGTTGCAGCATAAGCAATGTGACTACCCAATGTCTAAATAAAATGAAGGAACAGTTTTCTTCAGATAGTCAGAAAAGAAAGGATTTCATTGATTTTACAGTTCTCATTGTTACATTTAACAATCAGAGCAAGCCAATAAGAAGGACAATCTCTTCAATCACTCTATCCTTATTATAAGGTCTAATCCACCTCTCTGCTGGGACAAGAAATGAAAACAATGCACTAGAAGGGCTCCACAAACTGTTCAAAGAAAGCTGAGAATACTTAACTTCCTCTTTTTATTGTTGGATTTGTAAGCTTATGTTTCTGGGCACAACATAGATTAAGAAAGAGGTATAAATAAAAATGCAAGTTATATTTTATTTCCCAGTGCTACTCTTTACCACTTACCTATATCTCATCCATAAAAGTGGAAATATTATGGGAATAGAGAGAGAAAGCTAAATAAAACCCATCAGCAACAACAACAGAACAAATTAATTATTTGTATGTGTTTTACTCAGCATTGCTTGATGTATGCTTTTCATTGACTCTAAATGTTAGGATTTTAACTCCATTTCCAGCAGCTCATCACTGTAGGACTATAAAGTCCTACTGAACAAGGATTCTTCAGAGTTGATTTAGCTATGGCTTTTTCTGTTCAGTTATGTGATGTCACGTTCAGTCCTTAGCAGAACTCCTCTGGGTTAAAAATTACTCATATTTTTGTTATCTTCATTGATAATGGTATTTGAAATGTCTTCCTTCCTTCAATTTTTCCTTCTAAAAGCCCCGTTACATGTGCTTGTTACTCTGACCCATAGAACTTGTCATAATTACTCCCTGAAAACTTTTTGCCAAGTTTCTTTCACAAGAGTCAGTAATTTCCTACAACCTACTGACTCTCTGTGCGCATAACTGAAAACTGAACAGTACAATATGGATGAATCTGAATGCAAATATAACAAGCTGAAAAAGAATATTGTATTTTACTCTGCCTTAACTTTGACTTCACGTGCTTCATAAAAACAATCTGGAAAGATGATGTCTCCTTTTTTTTTCCTGCTTACTCAGCAGTACATCTGAGAAAGTATCAAGAAATGCTTCGTTCTGTCTTCAGAGTTTTAGACAGTATTAGCACTATCTCTTTTCTGGAGAAAAACAATTTATTTCTACTACTATTAGTAATGAAATCTCTTCCACTGTCCGGGTGAGAAGTGTAGCCCAAAGACAAGAAGATGACAGAAACAAGCAGTCAAGCTCAGTTCCTGATGCAGAGGAAAAGAGATTTATTTATATGAGATACTAAATGCTGTCATCTCCTTCTGATAGTGCTCTTGCAAATCCAATGGAGATAAAGGACAAAGACAGAGGTTCCTTGCAGAACACCCTGGCAGCAGGTAAAGGCAGCTTGCAGTGCTGTTTCAAGTAGACCATAGAAACTGCATTTGTAAGACTGAAAAAGAAGTAAAGCGGTAAACCAAAGCTGTTCCAGGCTACTTTAACACCTAAAAGCTGTCAGCAAGCCTGAATACTTAAATCTTTTAAATAACAGCTGTTTTTCCAAGTCAGCGTTTGCCAATCCTGAGGCTACAAACCTGTCCCTTGACTGAAGTATCCTAATTCTTGCCTCTAGTCTCCATGGTAAGGCTTATCTTTGTTAAGCTTATTACTTTGGAAAAGGACTGCAGTTTTCTGACACATCTAGTAGAAGAGCAGATGAGAGTTATCTGAACTTTCTCAGAAGCTTCTCTTTCAGAATGCCCTTTAATATCATACTCTTTAAAGTAAATTTTATTCAGAAAAAACATTGCTAGTACAAAACAACTGGACTTGCTCTGCAGTTATATGTTGAAAATAACAATTATTTCAAAGGTTTAGAAAACAAGAACACATAATTTACTCAATCTGAAAACTGTGTAAGTTGATGTGCATTTGAATGGAGTAAAAAAGGAAAAGAAAAACATCACAACAGTTCATATATTCTCCTCAATTCTCTGCACACCCAGAAGAATCACTGCACTTCAGAGAATATATGGATGTGTAAGGAGCGTTTGGAGTTCAGGAGGTTTTAGAGCATGCAACTGTCTGTTTTAACCTCAGAGCATGTTTTCATTTGATCTTGTTCTTAAGTTTTAAAGATTTAAAAAAAAAAATTATCCAAAACTGAAACCTAACAACTCTACAACTGTTCCCAAAGGTCCCACTCCCACAGCTATTTTTCTTCTCTAAAAGAAAGAAGAGAGATTTTCCTTAAGTCTCTTTGTGTGGAGGGTGGGTGTGAGGGTTTTTTGCCTTACTGTTCTTCACAGTAGCAAAATTACATCTTTCTGTAGTATCATTTATAGTTGAGTGTACTAATATCAGACTGTCCTCACATATCAGATATAGGATTTTTATTCATTCTACTTAGTGTAGTATCAGTATTTTCAAAACCATAACAACTTATTTATTATGCTTTCTTATTAAGATGCCTGCTCCCCAATTAATCATCTAGCACCTGTAAATCAGGGTTCAACCATTCTGAATTATGAAGATGTACTGATCACAATGCATAGAAGGTGCAAGAATCTTATATGAACCCTCAAAAATAGATGTTGAAGTTGTCTGGAAAATTACGGTGCAACCAGGAGAACGCCAACTCTGACAGAAGTGTTTTTCAGTATAAATGTCATCTCGGATCCACTTTTATATACTTTCATAATTTGTTAGATCCTCCAGTGTATGAACTAGTGAATCTTTGAGGTACATAAGCAAGAATGTGTCAGAGAAGAGTATTTCTGTCTTTCTTAGCTCGCTTCTGTTTGTCTTTCTCCTTTTGCAATCACTTCTAAACAGAGGTGCGCAGACATTTACAGCAATATCCTATTCTATGAGGTCCCATAGTAAGTATATCTAAGAGCACAGGTTCAGGCGTATATGTCTCACATTTTATTTACTTCCCTATTTTAGTGGTTTTGTAAGGCCTGTTGCTTACACACTGAAATAATAATGTCACAGAAGCTATTTGTGCCTCTTGAGCATAAGACTTCACTGAAAATAAGATACATCTTACTCCAGTGCTCCTGCTGTTTTGTGAAGGAAAAAAAGCAAAAAAAAAAAAAGCAAAAAAAAAAAAGTCCCTCTTCTCATAGTATTCCCAGTGGGAAATTCCTGTACTTAGGAGAGAGCAAAGGAAGACCCCAATCACTGCTATGGACACTCTCAAGCCTTCTCATTCTCACCTTAAATCCGTACTGGAGAAATGAAAAGATTAATTAGGTGTAAAAGAGAGGAAAAATTAAAAACCTTGTGTGTTTTATTTCAGAAGATACCATTCTGAAGTGATCCATACCAAGATTTTACATTCTCATCATAAGTCAGAAGATATTTCCCTACGTTTAACCATAGCGGCAGCAAAAGTGGATCAGCTTATGTACCTTTTACATCAGTCAAAACTAAGATATAAATATCTGACTCCGAATATAAGCATGGTCAACAATAGATATGCCTTCTTTGTATTATTAATTTTTTGCTTAACATGAGTTTCAGGTACCTTTTGCCATGTGTACTCACTACACTAGTCAGGTTATATACCTTTTTTTCTGTGCACTGAGTATCTCAAAGTACTGCTTCAGCCTTTCAGAACTTGCCTTCTTCCTTGACTTTGTCTTTAAGGTCTGTCTTGATACTAATACTTCATTCAGTTAATTTTTCTATTGCTTGGATGTTGTCCTGTGCACCTTGGACTAGCCTGTCTTAGTCTTTGTACACAGCTTTTATGAGTTGCTTAGGTCAGCTCAGGGCCTGTCCGTGCACTTGGTATAATCTCTGCTTCCCTCAGCAAAGTGGGACCTTTCTCACCTCCGTTTCATAATAGTATCAAATTTGAAATCACCCAATCATTTTAAAATTGTTTAATACTGTCAAAATGGACATCCAAGGCTATGTATGCCAACTGTCTTGACTGATTCCAGCATGCAGGACTCTATAACACACTGAAGCTCCCACATGCTGTCACCCTCTCAAATGCTTTTTCCTGCCTGTATGCACATAGGCCACAAAGCAAGAAAATAATATTTACAACAGTACAAGAAAAGAACGACCCTTTGTACCACATCAAAGTAAAAGAAAGAAAGGTAAATTTAATATTGCCCAGAAAGCAAGTACTGAACTTGACCAGAAGTCCTTCTCGTGGTAGTCTCAGAAAGATGGTACATATAACTGAAATATTCTTGTTTCACGATCCCTCAGTATGAAGCTCCTTGCTGGCTTAGATACAGCAGTATAATGCAAAAATCCATCATGCTGAAAAGAGTGTCATATTGCATGTCACCAGTCATTCTTGAGAGATGTAAAGAGCAAGATTAAGGCATCCTAAATATTTGTCTCTACAATGGAGGGTGAGTGATTAAGCACAGTGATCTTTGCTCTGTAGAGTTAGAGGGGTGACCATCCCCTGTCATCAGCTGTGTTTTTAATGGATGCCACTGTCCCTTGAAATCACATAAGGGTTCTTTTAGGTGAATTATAATAATGGAATGATTATTAACATACTGACAACGCATTCTTACCAACAAGCTAGCCAGCTGCAATTTTTCCATTTGAAAATAACTGACCAATTAAAGAGTTATCCAATCTGAGTGAATCACACCATGATCCTGGGGATTTCACCCAGACATTTAACGCATGTTGCCAAGGCTTGCTCTGTTCACACATTCACAAAACAATACTGCTTTCTGGGCTGATTCATATATTCCTGCCGAGATGGGGCCGTAACAGTTACATGTGGCTGCAATTCAGAGCTCCCAGAACACTGGCTGAAGTACAAAGTTATAAAATCCTTACTTCCATTTCACTGGCTCTACCTGTGTAGAGAAAAAGCAGAATCCTATTCTGAAATACATCACCTAACTCAGTAATAATTAAACTCAAGCAACAGGTCTTTGGTTAAAACTCAACACTAAACCCTTTTTTTCTGTGCCCTCCCCCTACAATGCATTCCCAAGGACATTTAATAGCTGTCAGCTCTATAGAAATATAGGAGAGATGGTACCCTAACGTAGACAGGTTATGTGCATCTCTGGATCATCTTTTAACATATCAATGAGCACTGGATATGGACATGCTTTATTAATTCCAGTTATGTCATTGTAATTACAAACTTCTGACTTCTTTTCCCAATTCTCTCTCTATAGGAGCAAAGAGGTCTATGTGGGATTTCTCTCCAAATTTCCCATTTACAAAGAATAGGTTAACCAAAAAAAGCCACTTCTAGAGGACTGTAGTGTACATCAAATAGCCTCACAATGACTGTGCTTTAAGTAAGAGTTATCAGCAATGATGATAAGCAGATAGTGAGCAAGCAAATTCTCATTTTAAAACACAGTTCTAATAAAAAAAATGTTTAAACAGATTTTCTAAAGCAAAAGCTAAAAGCAATAAATTCCTCTATAGTTACAGCAGTTAGACTGTTCAGTAATGAGAGACACTTTGCAAGTATATATGAGCGTTATACTAGTTCACGAGGACAGAACTGGGGGATTTGGTGAGAATTATGGAGGTGTAGAAATGAGATGGATGAGCCTCAGGACAGGGATTTCATGCTCAGCAATATTCACAGTGAGCATTCTGAACCTTCAGTTTAAAGCACACCATGAAACAAAGGGCCTAATTCTCTGTTGCCTTTTAGTCATTTTAGCCATGATCAAACTTGAGAGGGGAAAAAAACCTGCATGGCAATTTGGCAATCCCATGTGCCACTAGATAGAAATACAAATAACTGTCAAGGGCAGGACAGAGGACATTCTGCACACAGATTTAACAGCTTGTTATTAAACACTAGACTGAAGCATGGGTCACGTATAATCAACTTGCACCATATTAAGTTTTGTTCCAGTATAAGCTCTGTTACTATTTCAAAGATGGGGGGGGAAACCAGTATTTTGTAGGCATTTTAAATGACTTTGTTATTTTGTACATTTCATGGCCTGCAGTTTTCAAAGTAAGATTTCTTGTCATTTTTATGAGTTATGAAACATACGGCACAAGAGTGGATGCAAGAGGGTACCCTTAGTGTACCCTGTACTTAGCTGAAGAGTCCTTTAAAATTCTATTGGACAAGGAGGTTTAGCTGGAAAGTGAGAGAAGTCTCCATTATACTACAGAAAGAGAGAAAGAAAAACAGGTGTAAATCAAAGAAAACCAAGAGTGGCATGCCAGAGCTAGTTGAACACTTCTGCCCAGTTGGCTATAAGAGAGAACCTGAAGTTAGCCGAGTAGTTGAGAGTAACAATGAAAAACAGGTGCTGCCTGTGTTTGGGTATTTTTTTTATCTACTGAATAGTCCACCCCAAAAAGTGCCCCTAAGGACACCAAGTCATTCTGGGAGACGTTACAGAACAGGTTCTGTCCCTGCTCTTGGCTGGTCTCTTTGGAAAAGGAGTTCTGGGAGACCAGGTTGGTTGAGCTGACTTGCATATGCCCATCCATGGAGATGGTGGCCCAGCAGCCCTGGAATTCAGCTGTGTTTGCCCACAGTGGTGATGGGCAGGTCAGAAGGCAGCGCCTCTTTACTGCAGTCGTCACCTGCCGATGTGCGATCATGACAGATGTGGACCGAGGACTCTCTCAAAGATAATGAAAAAACACGTAAATTGGGAATTGACACAGCTGTATATGAGGGCAAAAAAAAAAGGAGGTAGGACTAGAGGACCTACAGAGGTCCCTGCCAGCCGTAAGTATTCTGCAACTCTAAACTGGGCCATGAAAAGCATTTGTAAACATTCACTGTTGCTGTTCATATACCTGGTGTCAGAAGCGCTGCGTGTTGCTGAAAAGGATTTTGAAGCAATGGTCAGAATTGAATAAAGGGCTAAATACTAGGAGTACATTTTAATTTATTTATGGTTTGTAATATAAATGCTGGCATGTCATAACCATCCAATTTTCCTAGCACTTAAGATTAGCTGAAAGAGGACTTTTCAAGTGGAAGTTACATGCCTGTAAGTATTTGTGTCTGACTTTCTGCAAACACGTAACAAGGGATGGAAATACACAGCTTGCCATTAGTGGAAGTGATGCTTCTCAGCATTTGTCATACAATTACCATTCTCTATTAAAAGGTAAAGAGATGTCAGCGTTGCCTTTGTAAGATGCTTAGCTCATGCATCAGATTCTAAGGTTTGAGGGTTTTTTTAAACTGAGCAGGAGTATCTTCCTCAATTGCCAAATTACCTGCATTTAACAAGTTTTAAGATTTAAAATTATTCATTATATATGTATTTCCTTCTTTGAATTAATTTGTTCTAGCCAATAAGCAATACAGATTGGAACGCTAGCACCCATGCTACAGTAATTCCCTTGATGGTAAAAATAGCTAGAAAGGTCAAAAGCATCTAGAGATTATCTAAACAATTTGATTACAGATTAGGGGCAGGGGGAGAGGGGGGATGGGAGGAGAAAAAAGAAAAAGTAACAGGCCTGTAACATAGCAGATGAAAACAGAATGAAGGGGAGAGGCAGATCTTTGAAAATCCTACCTTTTTTTCCTGTTTGATTTATATATAATATGCACTTTTGGTCCACAATGAAACCCTTGAAAAGCAATTATGTTTATCATTTAGAAAACCAGTTGCATTGGAATGTGATATCATTACGTGGTCTGAATGATACTGAATGTACATAGTACTTTCTTATCCGTTTGACTTATGACTTACCAATTGTACTTTTTCTCCAAACCTTTCCTAAGTACTTAAGAACCAACTATTCCTTACTGGAAGGTGCTTTGTTTCCTGCCAAAGAGCACTGAAACAAAAGCTGTTACCTCCAGCCTTTGCCACTGCTAAGCAGTGTAAGGTGAGCACACGCAGCACAGCCAGAGGTATGGCGGAAAGCATACTTTACTTCCATGCCTCACTAAATAATACATTGGCAAGCCAAGCACATAAGAGATTTGGTGTCTTGTAACTACTATCAGATGTGTGTCTATCAAGCTTCATGTTCGTTAGTCAAATGAGACCAATGAATTAGAGAACGTTTAAATTTGTCTTCCTTTAAACAGGCACACAATAAGTGCAGCAGAGTCACAACTGGAAAACTTGACTGAGAAGAACACAGCGGTAAGATAAGCTCAGTACAAATACACAATTTAATGCTTCTATTTTTTTTTAAATAGGCTGTCTAGTGTGGGGCCTGATACTGCTCAGGTAATAAATAATGGGATAAAAGGAAAAAAAAAATAAGCATGTCTTTCCTCAAGTCCCATGAATATGAATAATGCACTTTCCTCTCTTATTAGATGAGAAAACATGTTGATTTTGCTGGTAAGATATGAGAATTAGTGTTCCAGTGTGATTTACCTCAAAATACTGGAACCTTGTTACATTTGCTAGAATAGGGGTCTGCCATAATTTAAAGTTGAAACAACATTTCTTAAAGTGGTATTATTTAGGTGTGCATATTTGTATCAGGATAAAGGTTGGCATGTCAAATAAGAGCCCAATTTAATCTATTTTCTCAAAATATGACTAGGAATTTGGAAATGCTTTACATTTTGTAGTAATCAAGAACTATTTTAGCTCTTTTCATAAACTTGTCTGAGCTGCTTTTGTTAAGAAGTGTCTGAAATGTAAATGAAGAAATGTTACAGATACTTGAGACTCTGCTTACCTGCAGGAGAAACTGCAAGCTTTTCAAGCAACAGAAGTGTGTGCCTAGCTATCATGTGCACATTTAAAGAGTCCTTACGGGAGAAGAGATTATTTAGTAAAGTGGCCAGTGAATATTGCAGTTGGACTAGATGATTGTTGTAGTTCCCTTCCAACTGAAGAATTTTATTCTATTATTGACTAGATTTAGGGGAGAATTTAGGCAGCTACTGGTCCTCTCTTTCACCCCCCTGCCTCCCTTCCCAGCATTGCCATAAACTAAAAGGGGTCAGCTGCTTTTTGTTCTGTAGCCTCCTCTGGATCCTGTGGGTTGTTCTTCAGTGGTTTGGAAAACGCATCGGGTTGAATGAAATACAGTCTTCATTTGCAACATGTTGGTCCTTCTCTCATAATTTATCCCGAGATGGCCTATGGATCCTCATGCCAGGGGTTCCTGACAGTGCAGATTATGTGGAACCAGATGTCTAGGGTGGGCTGTCAGAAGCAAAAGCTGGATGAAGTAGTATGGGAGATCATCGAAAGGACTTCTCAAATCTTGTCCTCAAAAGATTTTTGGTTTGGGTTTTGGTTTGTTTTTGGTTTTTTTTTAAATTGAGAAGGAAATCCAACTCAATATACAATGGTAAATGGCAGCTGTTTGACAACAGACTGTTTTCTACTGTCAGGAGAGGACTCACCAGTACAATATGCATGATTATATCATCCCACGGTGATACAGCTAAATGAACATAGCAACATTATTCACAAATAGTTCTACAAATAAACTGTATCAGTTTACTATTTTTACAATTTCTATTTACTTGTTTGCTAGTGAACAAATGAAAAAGTTTACATGTCAGAAACATTTAAGATAGCAAGAATATGATGAAAATGCAGGTAGCCATTTTGGCAAAGGAATACACAGCAGAAGTGATACAGTTGTTCTCAACAGCTCTTTTAATTACCTGCATGAATACATTCACCTACCCATTGAATAAATACTCTGCAAACAGTAGAAGAGGGTTTATCTCATTTATAGTGCAAGAAGAAAAATACCATTTCAGTGATCCTACTGTGAAGACAGATTTATCAACAACTTCAGGTTTAAAAAAAAAAACCCTGAAATTTACTGGATATCTGCAATTCATGAGTCTACAAAATCTACAGGCCTTGCTATAGCTTTTTGCTCAGGAAAAATATACATTTATCAGATTTATTACATGCAATGAAGAATTACCGTAGGCCTCATAAAATCGGTGGGAGAGAGATCCAAAAGATCCCAGAGAAGAAGCACAAAAAAAGTAAACCCTACAGTTTGATTGCAGTGTTTGAATGCTGTACTATCACTGGTCTCATAAAACAAACACATTCATGCAAAAGCTTTATAGGTAGCATTCACAAAGACCTACTTTTGAAGGATATATAGCATTTTAGGTAGTTCTTTCACAAAAATTCCACCGTCAATTTCTGCCAGAATGACTGCTCACTAGCTAACTTAATTTGTTTGGTACTGCAATCTTCCTCTCTCCAACACATCCTTTTTTTGGCCACAGCAACACCCTTGAGTCTCCCAAACCAAGGAAAATGAGAGGGCAATGCTCCCTGCAGAGTTTTAACTTGGCTGAAACCTTTATGCTATCACATTGATAATTTTTTTAAAAAATATGTTGTTCCTTATTATGGGCTGTTATTTGACCATTATGGGCAGGGGTTGGTGCAATGGGACTGAAAACATGAATGTAACAGATTAAGTTTTGTCTTGCCCCAAGTCCCATACATAGGCGTGCTCCTATTCCGCAGCTCTTGGGAAGAGGATAGTCACAGATCCACAGATGTGAATTTGCCTGCCAATTTCAACAAATTGGATAGTGTAATAAGTTTATTGTCTCTGTGAGAGAATAAATCAAGATAAGTTTGGGTGGGGAGTGAATAGGCCAGAGGACAAATACAGCCATATTGCTGAGAATTAAAAATAGCGGACACAGAAGAAAGAAAAAAAAAGATACTTGATAAAAGCAACAATATCTCTTCTCCCCTTCACTTAAATAAGATAATTTTACAGATGGCCAGTAAAAGTTGAAAACTACAGTTGGCAGAGCCAGTATGAAATTATAATAGTGATTTAGGTCAAAGTACAAATCTGCGCTTTTCTTATTTCCTCTATTTTCTTCCTATGTTTTCATGAAGGCTAAGGCTCTACAAAGCTCAGGAAACAATTAAAATAACTGACAATTTTATATATTCAGTATTCATCAAATATTTTACTTGAAATAAATTCCCATTAGTATTCTTCAGTGATTTAAACTACCATGAGCAGGTAAGGAAGGAAATTAGAAGATCAGAGACCAGTTTCAGAGACGGCAGAAATAAAACGTGAAAACCTCAAATGACCTCTAGGACACACCAGATTCTGGTTTGGGGTTTTTTGTGGGGTTTTTTTTCCTCCAAGTTTCAGAGAGACACTTTCATTAAAATACATCTTCAGGAAGTGGCTTAAAGTTCAGGTTTAGGCCTACATTCAAATTTATTCCTGACACAAATGCAGAGTTTACAATGAAATTTCTCTTTTCAGGGGGCAGGGCAGGAAGTACAGCAAATCACCAACTTTATAAACCATTGAATCTCCACACAATTTCACCTCATACAAGCCAATTCATGCATGCAAACAAAGCAAATGCGTTTGTTTTATCTGTCATCTAGCAGCCACAGGTCCCACACTAGACAAGGGTAAAAGAAGCTACCACTCTTACTTAAATCTATTTTGAGAGCTGCGAGGGAGAAGGAGGTGAACTCCAGACTATTTTTGAATGACGGCATAACACCTACTCTGAAAACCACTGAAACCAACAAAAGAACCCACTAGCAATGAAGAAGCCTGCTTCACAGTCTAAAGTTAATCCTTAGATGTAGTGTAAATCAGGAGTATAACTCAACTATGAGTTAGGTGGAACATTCTTGCGACTGGTGAGTTTAACAGCTATTCTTCATTTTGGGTTAAAAGTCAGACCCATTTAGGATCTTTGATGAAACCAGACAGCTTAGAACAACAGGTACATGTGGTAGGGGAAGGAACGTTTTTACTCTTTTGCGTGCAGGAAAAGGAGAGCATGGGAGGCAGCTTGCATCAGTCAAGGGGAACTAGTAGGATATTAGCCATAGTCACAACCTGGTACTGCCAAAAAGCTAAAGGAGAGACATGTCTTGGGCCAATTTCTGGTTGGAAAGAAGGTCAAAGCTCTGAGCCAAGAAACTCTTTCTTGTTTTGTTCAAGGAAGGTGGACCTTGAGTTTCCTTTGAAAAATAATCTTGGAGTGCATCAAATACCCAGTGTCTCGCCTGTGTTTTTTCCTCCTAAGCAAAATACTACAGACCATACTAATTCTGGTTGAAAATTGACTCAAAAAAACCCCAGGCCCAACTCCCAACAATGCAGATTTAAACTCAATCAAATGTAAGCATGTTAAAGGACAGTAAAACATATAACAAATTCTCTTGCTGAGAAGGGAGTGGCTAATGAATTGATCTTAGCTAGTAGTTGGGTCTCAGTTCTTGTTAACATTTCTCTTCACTGTTTTAAATGCATGTTCTTTCTACTCAAACTCATTTTGAATGAGAGATGAAAACTTACATTTGAGTATTTGCTGCAGGGCAGAAAAACCTCAACTCAAACCTCTTGGGAGCTGATTTCAGGAAATGGGTAACAGATTTCAGCAACTGGCACAAAATGATAGAATGGCAATTTTCCTTCCCAAGCATATTGTAAGAAAGATGAAATAAGCCTTTGTGAGAACAGAGTCAACCGATCAGAAAGATTCAATACCAACACTTAGTAATTTACCTGCCAGAAGAGTTACAGTGCAATTAGGAGCACTGTACCAGGATGTATTTCCAGACTACCCAAGTACTCTCACAGCTAATGCAGTAGCCCTTCTGTCTCCTGGCTGCATTAAAATGCTGTGTCTCACTCTACAATACTGACAGCTGTATCAAATCTAAAAGATACCAGCACACAACACCTTTCAGTGCAGCACACACTGATTACCAGGCACTCATTCATTAGCCCCACTTTGTTTGAAAGTCTCCTTAATTGTGTGCTTGCTGCTTCTCCATTCATGATAGACAGCAATTCTGCTGGCAAGCTTAAGAATAAAATATCTGAATGCCACTCTTAATTCACTTTTAATTAACATGTTGCTGCCCTATGAACACAGCGAACCCTTTCACTGACTCTTACCGGGTCTCACTTTCCACTGGGAAGTGGCTTCTGTCCCAGCCGCCGGTCTGCGCCCCGGCCTGTCCCACAACCCGCAAGGGCTCTGGAGCCGCCCTGCCGCGGCCTTCGCTGGCACGGTGCTGCCTGCCTCTGACCCCAGGTACGTGTTGCATTGGCAGGGCACGCTGGAGCTGGCAGACTTGCCCCTGCAGAAGGGCTCCGTGGAGCTCCTCAAGCAGAGATGGGAGTCCACCGATGCTACAAGACCTGGCCCGACGCTTCAGTGCTCTCCAGCCCCACGGTCCCTGGTGCCGGATAAGATCAGCTGCAGCAGCACCGTGGAGAAAGTACCGGCAGACAGCAGGAGGGCGGACGTGTTCAAGGAGGAGACCCCAGGCGGCCCTCAGGAGACCGAGCACTTCCCCATCACTGTGGAGGAGCTGCGGAGCCACTTCGAGGCCCTGGGTGGCAAGAAGGTAGGTGCCTGGGATGGGCGGGCACCGCGAGGGAATGGAGATGGGCCCCAGGGCGGTTTCCCCAGCCTCACACAGCCCCTTCTCCTGTGCCCTGCCGGGGATGGGCAGTGCCACCCGCGGCTCCCGTGGATGTCCTGTGGACAATTTGGATCAGTGTGTTAATACTAAGTGTTCTATAGCTTTCCTTATTCCATAATGTTATTGGTCTGGATCATTTTAATGGTTGCTGAGTGGCGCTACCTGCCAACCTGTCAGGTAAGTTGGTGCGCAATTGTGCTTGGCCGGTGCTTTTTAGCGGGGGGAGAAAAGCAAGGTATTATGGCCCAAGAGCAGAATTCCCCACTGAAACTATTTACAAACACTCTAAAACTTTCTGAAGCAATTGCTTCTTATTTGTAGAACAGTATTGACTCCCTTTCAACTGAGAAACCTGCTGTCACTTCACCCATTGGTTTTCACTGGCATAACATGACAGGCTGGGACAAATTGCAACCTTTATTTGTCATCAGATTTTTGTCTAAGACATGTCTGTGATTTCTTTGAACTATCTGGACAGAAGCTAGGCTTTTTTGAAGCTTAAAAAAATGCTTCAGAGAAGTATAGGATAATGAAAAGGTTATTAGTAAACTTAATTAGGGCAACTTCATTTGTTTTTTGTGGCTAAAAAGTCTTTCACCATGCTTTACCTCTTCGGCATGAAAACTAAAATGTCCCTGCAGGTTTTGGTTGCTGATGGAATTTTTTATACCTTTCACATTGTAAATTCTCACTTCTTGTTCAGTTACCAGGTTTAAAAAAAAACCCATAAATAAATAAAACCTCCCCTTTTTACCCCATTTCTCAAAGATATACTAAAACTTGATGTCACTGTGTTCTCCCACCTTCTAACTACTGCAGGATAACCCTGCCAGTCCATGTAGTCAGTCATTTACCCATTTAATTTTAATGCCCAGAGTGATTTAAACATGGTTTTCTGGTCCAGAAACTAGAGTTCAGAATAATGCATGCTGACCGTGATATAATTCATACACAAAATCCTGCTATTAAAAGATATTAGAAAGCTTTTTTATGTGAACAGTAAAATAAAAATTCATGTGATTCATGAAAAATCTTTTCATTGGCTTTAGACACATAACACAAAAAGTAGCAGGTACCAATAAAATAAAGGTTAAAACTTTATGGGATTATTGAGCACTTTAAAGACCACATAAAATAGTCATAGACTGCTGCAAAGTGGCATACTCAAATGATTTTAAGGCGGAGACCTTTTTGGTTGATCTAACTTAGTCATTTTTTAATAATACCAAAATAAACTTTTTTCCTATGAAGCAGTGCATTCAGTATTGCAGACATGACCATTCTTGTCGGAGCAAATTGATTCTTTTTTAATCTTATTGATACAAAGAGCTCCTTATTGAATGATAAAGAATAATTTTTTGGACTTAAGCAGCATTCTTCACTTGACAGGATTGCAGACCTTTATTTAAACAATAATTACCAAGAAAGTAAAAGAACTCCTCACTCCAGTCTCAGAACTGTTACACCAATTAAATATTACTTTGTTAGGGTTTCTTTGCAGAATTTGCTACTGCTCCATCTGCAAATGCTTTGAATTCATGTGCAGCTTAGAATCTGACCATTAGTATTATTATTATTATTTCACTGATATACTTTATAACAATTATTTCCAAGTATATCTCTCTGCTAGGTGTTCCTCCAAGTGAAAATTTATCATTTTTGATACAAAAGAGGAGCAAAGGCTCAGTAAAAAGTGTAGGAGGTAGGGGGGAAAGGGTCAAGGAAGTGTTACTTTCCTTTCTTACAATTTGTTTGCCAAGAACGCTGCATATGAAATGTATTTGAGTAGAGCTCTAGTTAAAATCAATTTTACTCTCTGGCCACCCAGAAGTGAAAGAAGAGGTGTACTCTCTACAGAGCATGCCTTCTTGCTAAGTTACTGAAACTCATGGAGGAATTGCAACTGTTAAGATCAGTATCTTGCAAAGAACATTGAAAAGCAGATGGTGCTTATAAACTGGGAAGTGACAAGGGGTGGAAAATGTTGAGGAACAGGCCCTTTTTTCAGAATTCAAGTGGAAAAGCTTGAATTCTGTTATCCTGTTCAGGTAGCTGTCTTAGGCAATAAGATTTATATTGCCTCTGAGGATTTATTTCCCCAGCATTGTAAAACATCTTGAGGTTTCCAAGATACAATCAATGTGAAATGTAGAAAAATGGAATCTGCATCATAGAAGACTTTCACAATGTAAGCATTGCTTCAATATTTTTACTTAAAAAGAAAAATTTGAAAGTGAGCCTACAAAAAATGTAGGCATTCATACCAAGGGTTTCTGATGCTGAAGAAGTATGGATACTTAAACTCGGGTCATGCACTTACAAATCTGGGCAACACAGACCAAAAGCAAGACTGACAGGGTTTAAAAAAAAAATGTGTGAACTCTACAGGCATAGGAGTTCTGTGATAGGTTAGATTATTTCAGTAATATGAAAAGTTGGAGCTAAACTGATGCTGGTGCTAACAACGGCAACAACATCTATGTCCAAGATCTAATGGCACAAAAAATGTGTAGAAATTACTGATTCCTCCACTGGTAACAGTGAATAAGCATGAAAAAAATAAAATCATGTGACATAAATATGATCCACAGCAATCTCGGGCTTTGCATGTATAAAGCCTGGACTTTGTATCATATTTTAAATTAATATACTGAAGGTATTTAAAAGTGCATGTTAAGCATTTGATGTGTATCTGGTTAATGATAAGGACCCTAGATGTTAGAGGTGACAAAGGCATTTATTAATATTAATGAATGTTAAGTATTTTAGTAGTTAAATATTACACCATGAGATAAGATACTTGTCATGAAAAACAATAGCAATTTAGTACGCCTTCAGAAGACACATTTTGACTATAGTTCTAGCAAGTCATCAGTGATACAAGAAAATACTTATATTGCAAAATAATGCAAGGCTGTGCAAAGGTTTTAGCAAACTAATTGCTTAAGATTCAATCTCTTTCAACCATAGTACATTTCCATGGGCAGGAGGAGTGAAAGATGGGGAATGAACTGATGCATTTTCCTTGAATTGTTGTAGTGGTTTCACCCAGAAGTGATAGAGGAGGTTAGAACAAAGTTAGAAATGGCAGTATGTAAAACTAAGTTGAAGCCATAGAAATCACAATGGAATTTTTAAAATTTAAACAAAATGTCTTTTAAGGCTCAGTGCCAGCTAACTATATTACAGTTACCTTATGCATAAGTGAACATGCTCATTAGCCTTATGCTCAGAAAAAGACTGCCAACTGTTGTAACCCTGCTTAAATGGACTATCTCTTGACTAATCAGACTTTCAACACCAGGGCCCATCTTATTACATTATCCATAGGAAAAATAGATTTTATTCTAAGGCAGCAAAATCCTGCTGATTAAAATTTCTAAAACCTGTCATTCAGGTTCCATTTCCATTGCAGTGCTGTTATTTGTATATGTACAAAATCAATAGAGAAAAATCAGGGCAATTAAATAATGTTAAACCATGAAGTGACTTCTAAACAATTAGATCCATTATATAAAGAACCCTCTGCTGGTTCAAAAGTGAAAGACATTATCATAGGCAGCTGCAAAGATATTTAGACTTTTGGCATTTTTCTTCCTGGTGGCTATATGGTGAACTACGCCCAATCCTAATTATTTGAATGGAATTAACACTTCATATTGCAATAGGAGAATACAAAAAAGAATAAAAAGAGACAGGGACTAGGTTTAATAATATTGAAGCTGAATCACTTGGTGAAGTCAAATTACTTTTGCCTGAGTTTATCTAAGTAGAACTTGGATGTATATCCTTCTTAGGAGTATTAATAAGTTAATAATTAATTAATTCTCTTGCTGGAGCCTTTCAATGAAAGCCTATAGTATCAGGCCTGTCCATACCTTTCCATTACATAGAAATAAACTGATGTCCCATTCTGATAAAATGAAAAGTATTTCCCCCTTTCCTACAGGAAAAAACTTTTTCTTAGGAAGTAATAATGTATTAAAACATCAATTTACTGTACTGACTTATCACTCCCATGAAACAAGTACTTTAGTTTATTAGCACTCAAAGGCATTGGAATGTTAAAGCAACCAAGGCCTGTGTTTGCTGGAAAGTGATTATGTATGTTTTTCTTAAAATATGTTAAAGCATCCCAACTGAAAAAGTAATTTCATGCTTACTTTTTAGAGAAACCTATTCAAAGATCTCATTAAAACCATTCATTTAAATAATCTGGTATATGTTCATTAAACTGTGTCCTTTGCAGAAAACATATGAACTGCTGCCAGAAAGTAAATGAAGGGAACAGATGTTTAATGTAAAAGGTTAGACCTTCACTAAAATTGTTTAAACAAGCAGCATCTTTTTTTCCCTTAACACCCTAAGAAACGTTTATATTAATTTAGCAAAGCCATGTAATGCAGAAAAGAACGGAAAGCCTACAAAAACTGTAGGTCAGTTTTGTGTCCTGTTAGCACTTGCATCATTTGTATTTTTATTATGGATGCTTGAAAGCGAACAGTGAGGAGTGCATGGGATGGCCAAATGATTACCCTTGCTGAAAAGCTTGATACTGAAGGGAGTGCTGTATGGTCAGCCTTCTGGATTTTGGCTTCATCTCTTTCTTGGCTCATTCTTTTTGTGACACAATGCATTCCTCCCCTTTGTTTTCATGAACTTTTTTCTAAGGCCAGAAGATTCCACAACAAGGAAAGGCCACATTGCCTATGGGACTTGAATTGTAGATTGTGAAGAACAGGTTTTGGTAAAAATTCACATTCTTTTTTTCCTTAAAGGAAGACTTTTTTTCTGTGCTTTTACTTTCTCAGTAAACATATCAGCTCTTTACAGGTACCTTACAAATCATCTGAAGAAAAAATCCTCCTCCCACTTTGGTTATTCTTATTTAACTCACCTCTGAACTGGACTGGCTTTTCACAGTTTGGAAGATGTATTGAATTTTTTGCCTTTCTAGAAACTGCACATGTTGACAGAGTTCTCACTGATCTGTACAATGTTTTACACCAGGGAACGCAGCTTTTCCCATGGTGGGAATGGAGCTTTCCAAAGCTCCTTTGTTCAGAAGCAGTCCCACAAATTATTGCAGTACGGTGTGTACACACACACACACACACACACAAAGGTCTTCTATAAATTACTGCTGTTCCTTCCTGTTTAATGAGTGAATTGGCAGTGATTCACATTCCATCCCAGTGTACCACCTGCAGTTCTTCAGTTCTTCTGAGCTATTTTCTCTGTGTTATTTACACCGTTATACTTTCATTGTATATACATCCAGAAGTAACTATTTTCTGGAGACTGTACCTGCCTTCCTCAAGGTGTTACACAAAACTGGATTTGAAATCAGCACAAATGATTCACACTTGTGACAATTTCAGACATTCTTCACCACGCCCCTGTTAACTAGTTTCTCTAGTGGCCTGTGCCACTAGTTTTGCTAGTTGCCTAATTATTAAGTAACTATGCTTCGGCCAGATACTTGAATGTTTTCCAAATAACAAGTTATAATATTTTCCTTTAACAGACCCTTGAGAACTCTTTTATTCTTCTGCCCTCAATTCAGCTTTACCATTTTTTGTGCTTTATTTGGAGGTGTGCACAGCTGAGGAAACAATCTGTAATAGGATCTCACCTTAAAAGGGTAGAATCATCCACTTTTCCTCACAGTGAGAGATGCATTTGAGCTGCAGCAACAAGGAAGCTTGCTAGAAAAAAAGTAGGACAGATCAGTCGGAAAATTGAAACTTGTGTGTCACCAGTTCCTTATGAGAAATTAAATCTGGGTTTAATCTCATTTACATATGTTGAGTTGTTGTTATGTATGTAACAGTAGTTGTTACTACTGTTGAGTAGGCTGCATTTTTATAAGGAACAGGATGGGATGGACTACGGTCATATGCCCTCAACTAAACTTTCCAAAGGAAGTCTCCTTTGTGCCGAGATTTAATAGATACGTTTGTTGCTTCTCAATGTTCTTGTTGCTTACTGCTTATTCAGAATCCACAAAGATTCATCATGTATCATGTGCTGCAGATAAGGGTGGCTTATTTTTAGGATCACTTGTCCTCAACAAATTGCAATGATTTCAGGTGTGGGTCTCATTTTCGTCTGATTATTGTCTGGCTCTATTCCCTACGTTCTTTCTGTCTCACTGTTAAAAAGACTTCTTGCCTGGTTTTTTGGCTGCCGTATTTTTAATTTAAAGAGGCACTTTTCATCTGTTATGATGAGTTGAGTCTTTTGTGGAGTACAGCCAGCTAATCGAAAAAACAATTTTGACAGTGCATCAAATACTACTTCCTAGGATGACTGACTTTCCTAGGAAGGCAGTCTAAGAATCTTAAAGTTCTTTCTGGAACAGGGAAGCATTTAAATAGAAGCATTTAAAAAACACAAAGCACATTTTCTCTACAAGATTAAGTCCAAATTTTTTCTTATGCTGTTGAATACAATCATACTTCCATCATTACACAGTAACAGATATCCCTAAAAAGTTGCATATATACACAGCAGTTTAACAGGTATTGTAAAAATTGAGAAAGTGAGAAAAGTGCTTAGCCAAAAAGACATTTTAGTAATAGTGGGCTTCTGACAGTTTCTGAGATATTTTCAGGACTTCTACCTGTATCACTGCAGATACAACATTGTTTTGCCTTTAGTTCTTTCAGTAAAGACCAGTGAAGCTAAAGAGAAATAAATTTTTTTTTGTGCTAACTAAAGTTCTGCAGCTGAGCCTGTAATTTGGAAATGGAATAAACAGAGGAGAATCTCATTTGCTTCAGGAAAACCAAAAGAGCTAAAAGCATCAGGTTGTGTTTTTCTTTCAAAGTGCTAATATTGTAATATAAGGCTATTCATAGTACTAGAGTAAAAGTGTCTAGGTATGTTTCTATGAAAACTGATGAAAGAACACTAAGGTGTATGGAAAGAAATAAAATGTCTTATTTTGCTCTTCATAGTACACTGTAAGCTGCAGTGGTTACAAGAAGAAATTAGATTTTGAAAGAACCTAACTTCATTTTTTTAAGCTGTTAATTTTTCTGAACAGATAGGAGATTTGATATTTTTAATATTTCTTTAGGGCCTGATTTAGCAGAAATTACCTTCTTGTAAATTCAGGATTATAGCAGACTGACTAGTCTTTGGTTCAAGTCTCCAGAAGGCAGAGAAAAGCAGAGAAGCTCTGCCTTCCATATGCAGATGCTATCTCTAATCTGACTGTGTGCTACTAAGCAAGCACACCAAGAGAATGGAGAAATGAGGAAAATGACCCTTTGGGCTTCTTAGGAAAGGCACACACACACACACACACACAGACACACACACAAAAAAAAAGTCATGAAAGGGTTCTTCTTTAAAGATATGATCACTTAGAAATGACCCAGAAATTGCATGTTGTAGAAAGAATCTTTAACATTTTAAAATCTGCAGAGATCAATAAAGTTAAAACCTTTTAACTTAGAGAGAAGTTGTATGTGATGTCCATTGAGTTTTGTACAGTTTGATCTTGAGGGTGAAGAATTGTGCTTTCTGGGTCATCAGAAAAATTACCTCTTCTCTTTCCAGACACATAAGCCAGTAAACACCTCACTTTATCCAAGTCTATTTTTGTTGTATGGCTTCCAACCTATTAGCCAGCAGCATCAGAGCTTGATAACCTCTGTGGGAAACTGACCATAAAGCACCTGGAAAGGCACAGCTCCTTTCCATGGTCAGTGGCCAGAAAATGACATTTGGAAAAGTAAGTTTCATTTATAACATTCTTTAACTTCATCTCCACATTTAGTTTAATTTTAGTTTGCAATATTTTATAGACAATACTTCTTATCCTAAGTAACTTCTTAAGTATTTGTCACTTGTGGCAGAAAGCAACAAATCTTAAAACATTTTCACTATCATTCTGTCTGCTGGTACTTGGAACAATTTACCAGCCTGTGGTATCTTAATCAATTCTTGAAGCATGAAAGTGATGTGGAAAGATGGGAGGTAAATACGTCCATTACTAGCGTGTCCTGGGAAACAGCACTTGGAGGGAAACATAACATCTGAGTTAAGTGAATTAGTAGGAAATAAGCTTGTGACAAAGTCTGACAAATCCACAGGTGGTAATATGCAGGGGAGAGCAGATCCATACATTAAACAGGAGTGAAAGAGACATTACTTGCTGTTGCAGAGTACAATGTGTAATATGTCAAAGAACAATTTTCAGCTTAACAATCAAATAAGAACCTGCACCAAAACATACTCACAATTATTGACTATTTCAATAGGCTATTAAATATTTAAAATAAAATCCCTAATATGTCTATTCCTGTTATCTTTCCTCCAACCTGTATAACGTTTCTGAGAAAAAACTGTTAACAAGTCTGTTATTCTCTGACAGTATCCAGTAGAAAGAGAAATGGACTCACCATGTTTTCTGAAGTTGTTGTCATGAGGTTGAAGTAAATGGGTCCAAAACAACCATACTCAGGAGTTTCCTGCTACTGTTCTGAATCTTCATGAAAGCAGAACAGTTCCTGGGTTTTCAAAAAGAAGTACAGCATAGAATACTTTCCATCTTTGTATGTCCAAGGAACAGGTAGTACCACTATATGGGTATATGCCAACATGGGTCATTACAGCACAGAAGGTACAAATGACCCGCTAAATACACTTTACCACATCAGCTGTCTTAATAGAAGAGATCCTTCAGGGATCCTTTTCACAGACAAGCTCTCTCATGTGTGCTTCTGTTTCTGCTCCTTTAGCTCTGCATCTTCTCCCTTTTATCAGCTCTTTGTTTTGCTCTGTTGTCTCTTTCAAAAAAAGCTCTGTAAAGATGGGACCCTTTTTTAGTTTGCTGCCTAGATTTACAGTTACATGGCATGTTATCTTAAAGCTGAGCAATCTCTAGGCATTTAGCAAATGGGAAAGAAAAAGGAAAAGAAAATACCATTGCTGTACTTTAACACAGTTTCTTTTTTCTTTTCTGTGTCGTGGTGTGATGGTATGTCGATGTAGATGTTACTCAGGTTTAAGCAGGTCATTAACTTTGTATACTCAGGAGTGTTCAAGCTATGCATTGCGTTTCTCTGAAGGTGTTTATATGAAGTTCTGTCACAGATAATAAATATAATTGCTGGATTATGGGTATGAAAATGGTCTAGTAATACTAGTTTTGAGAATCTCCCTAGTTATGCCCGCTGTCTCAGAGTCACCATCATTTACCTTACTTTATAGCTCATCTTGAATTCTCTGTAGCTACATCTCTTACATAATACCTTCTTTATAGGCTCATTGTTAATCTTCCATTGTAGAATATCTGTTTCATTTTCTCGTATTACTCATTTCCAGTATCTGACGAAAGAAAATGCTATTTCTTAAAAATATGTGGAATGCTGATAATACATAATTTTACTAGCTTTTATAGATAGTAATATTGTGGGGAAAAAACTAATTTAAAAACATGTAATGACTATTAGATACAAAAGCCTTTGCTTAAGATAATCAGTCGAGGCCATATTAGCATTGTATTAAAAACAAAACAAAAAAACCAAACCAAAAGCAGTGGAGTGAATCTTAATTTAGCACACTGAGAAAAGTTCACAAGGAATTTTAAATTCAGGAGTGCTGTAGACTTCACCAAAACTTCCCAGCATGTATCTCCCTGGTGATGTGCAGAGCAAATGACTTAGAAGGTTCAGTTGATGTGCCCTGCATTATTACTGAATAAATGAAAAATTATGGGCACTTGAACACATATTGCTTACTGTAGTTTTGGAAGCAATATCAGACAGTACATCATATGTTTAATTTTTTAAAAGTAGTATATGTTTAATGGAAATAAACACATTTAAGACTTTAAAAATGCATCAACTAGTTGGAGCTTTTACTAAGGCAGAAATTGTCTTTTGTTAGACTAAGCCCGTGCATTTTTCTTTTTGCTCTTGCTTACAACAGAGGGATCTGCCTCAGTTGCTTGAACAACTGAAGGAAAATACTTCTTCTGTCCTGCTTCTAAAAGTGGTATCAGTGGACTCTGGGAACTGGCATGTTCAGTATTACTGGAAAATTATCAAATCTTAGAAGCCAGGCAATATTTTGGAAGGAAACAAAGCAGAGGGTTAAGGGAGAAAATTGGTGTATGTGAGAATGTGCAGCTAAAATAGAGTGCCTACGAGGAACTAGAAATATTAGTCATTTTCTAAAGTAATTTGCTTCCCCACTCTGCTAGTGCTTTTGTTTCTGCTTTGTTATTTTTGTTTTCTGTTTCACACCACAATATACTTCTAATAATTTCCAGCTATTTAAAATAATTACAAAAATCATGAAATAGCAAATGACTATGGAAAATCACAACAGAAGGAATGTAAATGTCTGCAGCAATACTAGACACAAAATGATCATGTTAGAAAACACCACTTTCAAAATCATTATTTTGTTTTGCTTAAAGGCAGAGACACACACTGAGATACTTTAAGAACGTTAAGAGGTCTAAACTGATATGCCTCCGAATCTAAGTAAATTTCAGCAAGAGAGCACGCAAAGAAAAGTATATATTGTCAGTGAATTTACAAGAAACAAACAAACAAACAAAAAAACCCAAGCCCACACTTGCTCTCATGAAACCCCAAATAAATAACATTTTTTTTTCCAGTCCCATATCTGCAATTAACAGTAGCACTGATAAAATAATGGTTCTTGAATTTCCACTGTAAGGGTGAAAACACTGAGAGTTATAAAATTACATCCCTAAACATACATTGTAAGAGAAAAAAAAGATAATAAAGAACAAATGTATAAACTTAGAGCTGACACGGAAATTTAGTATACAGCAGTGTTCCTTTTACAATTGCAGTGCAAAGAATGTACTAAGTTTATTGTGGAAGCTTTAAATAAAACTTTATTGTGCTAAAACAGAGTAGGATTATTTACAAAAGTGGTTTGGGGTTTTTTTTAATGTTGTGGTAAAACTTTTCCATTTACTTTGGAATTATTATATAAATAGAAAGGACAAGTTATCATGTTTGATTGAAATGTTTCATATATGTATGTAAATAAAAAAGTGAAAACAGCAAGAGGACATAAAAGAGGAAAGCCACTGTTTTTAATTTTTGCTCTGTTTCAAATCTTAATTTGTGCCTCCTGTGTGGTGTGACAGCGTTTTATGCTGCCACAGGTCATGATTTTGGAAAAAGAACTCTGACATTATTCCTGGTTACTAATCACACTCATTTAGAAAACAGTTTCCATGACTTGAACCAAATTGTAGCCTGTTAACGCTGCTTACAAAGCTATGCTGCCTGTATCCTCTCCAGTCTTTTGTTGCTGTTCTTTCTAATATATTTTATATTAAACACAGCTGTCAGATCTGGACTTCTTACTCCACATGGTTTGCTGGTAATGTATTGCCAGTGATTTATATAGACTTCTAGTACCAACTTAGTATAAATTCTGTTTGATTTGTATCTGATTTTATTTCAATTTGCTTTAAAAAGCTGTAGTAAGATTTACTTCTAACAAGTTTTTTATTTTGCAGTTTTCATAAATTTTATCTTGATTTAGTTTTTTACAGATGTTGTAGCTGGCCTACTTTAAACAATGTTACTCAAGCACTATAGTATCACATGCTTGAAAAAAGCTCATTAAAACATGTTTGGTCACTGTCAAATTACTTAACTGTGTCTTCAGTTTCCTTATGTGTTTCTAAAACACACGACTATTTTGTCCTCCAAAAACGCCAGTAGAGATAGACCATTGCACAATATTCGTTTAGGAAGATAAGTTTCTGTAGCTACTGTATGTCCTATAGTTGTCTATTTAATCCATTGTCAAGTTGCTAATTTTGCATAAATATTCATTATCATACTGTGAAAACTGCTATAACATTTCAAATCAACATAATAAAATTAGCTGCATATAACTGATATTCCTTCCATAGAACAGAGTCTGAACAGCTCAATAATTTAATGTATGCCAAACCCTTTTTAGCTCAAAGGATTAGGCCATTGCTTTTTAAGTAGTAAGACCAGGGACCCTATATCAATTTTGCTATGTGATAAACGGCAAATCAGTGGGAGTTTTGGTAATTAAGAGTGAAATCTATAGGCATTTCAAGGCAGAATTTAGCCCCTCAATATTTTTTCTTAGTGTAGAGCCCCGTTCTCAGATGATGTCATGGTTTAACCCCAGCCAGCAGCTAAGCACTACACAGCTGCTCACTCACTCCCCCGCCGTGGGATGGGGGAGAGAACAGGAACAGTAAAAGTGAGAAAACTCATGGGTTGAGATAAAGACAGTTTAATAGGTAAAGCAAAAACCGCGCACACAAGCAAAGCAAACCAAGGAATTCATTCACCACTTCCCATGGGCAGGCAGGTGTTCAGCCATCTCCAGGAAAGCAGGGCTCCATCACGCGTAACGGTTACTTGGAAAGACAAACGCCATCACTCCAAACATCCCCCCCTTCCTTCTTCCCCCAGCTTTACATGCTGAGCATGACATCATACAGTCTGGAATATCCCTTTGGTCAGTTGGGGTCAGCTGTCCCAGCTGGGTCCCCTCCCAACTTCTTGTGCCTCCCCAGCCTACTCACTGGTGGGGTGGGGTGAGAAGCAGAAAGGGCCTTGAGTCTGTGTAAGCACTGCTCAGCAGTAATGAAAACATCTGGGCATTATCAACACTGTTTCCAGCACAAATCCAAAACATAGCCTCATACCAGCTACTATGAAGAAAATTAACTCTATCCCAGCCAAAACCAGCATAAATGGCAATTCTGCAAATAGATCTTTTTCCTCAGGTTGACAACAAGCTCTTTTCAGGGCCTCTGTTCCGTGTATACAGTGGAGTTATTTTATACCCTTCTTCCAAATGAAAATACTGTCTTATTTTAAAACTGTCTGTAACAGCTGAAAAGGATAAGCATCTCTGGAGCTGGTCTGGGAATAAAATGAATGAGCAGGTTCCAGGCAGCCATAGGGGGTTTTTAAAGCCTCTTGAGAAATTCTGTCTTAGTGAAGTGGTGCATTGCAGAGAATCAACTGAGAATCGTGGCTTTGTCTCAACAGTTTGCTTACTGGCTTCATAGAGTTTATTCAGCAGGTGTTATTAGCACTCCTCTGTAATAGTCACTTTAGGGGGTTTGTCATCAATCTTAATAATGCCATCAGCATTCCAGCAGATGGTGGACATGATTCCATGCACTCCCTGCTTCTAAATTGCACCAGAATGGATTTCCGTCATATTTTTAATTACAAATTAGAAATATATCAGAAACAGACTTGTCTCATGCTAGCATTTCCAAAGGCTTTTTCCAGACAGGCCAAGAGTATGTTGCTTCATCTTTTATGTTTTTATATTTCACTGAGATTGAGTGATTCACAGGAGAGATTATCAGCTTGTTCAGCACTAGAATTAACCTTAAATCATTCCTGTGTATTCTTTGTGAAGCAGTCTCTTGTTTTGAATTGGAATTTGAGATGCCAGCTTTTTGTAGGCAATAGTAAATGTTAGGAGCCAGTCCAGCAAAGCGCTTAGACATTAAGTATAACTTGAATTGCTTTTGAGAACAATTATTTGAACAGCAACCCTCAAGTATTTAAAGTTACAATCACAATAAAATGCATTGATGGATCAAGATTTTATGTGACAATTTTTAAAGTAACAGATTTGATTTCTAAACACTTATCCTACTGCTCCACTTGTTTCCTACCTCATCATCCATTTATGGATTTATTATCTTCCTTTCAACTTACGCTTTTACCCTTTCTCTTTGGGCCTATTCCTTCTACCCCTCTGTCACTTCTTACACATGCATTCTTTTAGTGGAGACCATATATAACATGAAAGTTAGGTGGTAGCTAGCTTTCCTTTAGGTAGCACATGTAACAAAAGTAGTCAAGACATGATGGGATGGGGATGAGTGCATTTTTTGAATATACTTAAAGATGTCCTTTAAAAAAAAGATCAAATACTTTGAACATTAATAGTAGCTTTTGGCAATCTAGTTAATATACTGACTGTAAATTCCTCTTCCAATCCAAGGTAGTTCAATGTATGTAGAAAAGGTAGTAGTAATTTGGTAAATAGTTTTCCTCTATTTAAAACTTTATGTGTTCTGGCTTACTGACTTTTAGATTAGTGCAGGACTGCATAGCAAGTGGAAAATCCACTATCTAAATGAAGCATACTCACTCAGCAGTCCACTGAAATTGGAATCTTTATCATTGGCATTTCTAAATGTAATGACTGCATGCATATTCCTTGAAATGTGGCACTCCAGTGCTTTATTCTTTTCATCATGTCTAGAGTATGAGATCAGAACATAAAAATAGCTTCTTGCGTCACCTTTTTCTCAGAAGCCCATTCAAAAATAGAGTATCAGAGCCAGTACGTAAAACTGAAGTTATCACATAAGCTACTTAAATATAGACAGGTTTCAACAAATTATCTCCAACAAAAAATGGAATAAATGCTCTTAAACAGGGTGCTCCACACAACATTCTATGTCCCAGCTGAATACCTGCTCCCACCAACACACATATAGTTACAAAAGCTTGACATGAATTGAACCCTGCATTAATCAGAAAGAAAAAGAACATTCTTCTTCTTTTAGTTTTCATTTGGCAACTTTTGCAAGAGTTGCATATATTAGCCTCTAATTAAGCACTTCTTGGCACTACCTCAGTGCTTTTTCGATAAGTGGCATTTATGTTAATTCTATCCTTATTAAGCAGATGTCTTTGCCATTCACTGTCATTAGGTTGTCTGGGTAGATACCCCAATAAAACAGTATGCAAATTAAATTTAACCCGATTAAAAGGACTTTATGGTAATCATAACACCTTCCAATAACTTTTTCACAGTAGGAAATACCATTTTCTGAGAATAAATCTGAGCTCTAGCACTTCAGCTGGAGCAATAGTGCTAGAAAATCATCATTCAGAAGCCCCACTAAGGCAGGGATGCTGTCTGCAAAATGGGGCTAGGGCAGTTGGAGACTGTCATGCAAGGGGGACTGTGACAGTGAAAGGAAGGAACAGAAGAGAATGCACATGGTCATAGAATTGGTTGTTTAGAGCAAAAAGTTCTGCACAGTGCTAAGCATGCAGTTCTTCTGCCCCAGACCATCATCACTGTATATCAGAACAGCACCATCCTCACAGACACCATTAAATGGACCATTCACCTGTATAGGGATTCACCTTATCAGGGATTTAAGGAATATGGATTGCTGTGGAACATTATGGTAAAAGCTAAAACTAGCTTTGAAAATAAGGAGAACTTAATTAGAAACCGCTAAAAGAGATTTAATGTATTTAAAATTAAGATCCACTACAGTGTAAGTATATTTTGTGGACAAATATATTAGCAATCCCCCAGAATGTCAGTGTAATTATAGAGGAAAATATAGTTATTCTTTTTTGGGTACATTATTACAGGCAGCAGTACATAGAAACCAAAAGACAAATTAACAAAGAGATTTGGAACAATAAACACCAGTCTCAAACTACTTAATATGAAGCAACGGTAAATTGCATTCAGTCGCCTATAACAAAATGCTTCACGGGACTAGGATGACAAATTAATATCATGGCATAAAGCTGAAAAGAGTATTCATAGAATTGGTAATTGACACTGTTTACTGAAACCTCCAAATTACAAAAATACCAAATAAAAAACACACTGCAGTCATTATGGGAATAATGCTTACTACAAAACAAAACCTGAGATGTAGACAAATCTGCAGGTGGAAAAATCAAACGCTAAAGACAAATGATAATATTTTTAATCTAACCAATTTGTAAGTGCTATCCCAGATTTCCAGTTTTATTTGACACATGCTTTTCTGAACACAGGAAAATAAGCTGTATGAAAATACTTTCTGCCAGAGCGGCCGACATCTCAGAAATCTGTCCATAAAAGAATTTACATGAAAATCTCTTAAGTAGGGCCAATATTCCTTAATTGATATTAAAAATGGTCAAAAAAGATACATTATTTTTTAAAAAAATTCCTATTAAAATAAATGTCCAAAATACTAACTTATATAAATTTTATAGGTAATGGAATTGCTACTGCAGAGATGAATATTTGAAAAAACTTTATAGAAATATGCTACAAGTTAATAAAAATAATAGAGCTAAGAAAAATACAAATCAAATTTATATTTGTCCCTAGCTTGCAAGAATAAGAATAAGAAACAGTAAATTCTGAAGTTTTTTAGCTGTTACTGGTAACTACAGAAAAATGTAGTAGGAATAAAAAAAAAAAACCTAGATGAGTTTGTTCTCAAAGATGCCAACAGTAGTTGAAAATGCAGTATATTTTGAGTTTTCTATTTTGTTCTAATACTGTGGAAGTTAGAACATCATTAAAGTGATTCTCTGCTGTTGACTACTGAAAGCACACACAATGCTGTGGCAATATGATCCTAAGGCTGCTCTCATTTATGCCAAGTACTGGCTGGTTGCAGAACTGGAGAAGTAGGAGACAGACATGTTCCGGCTGATCTAACAATCTAATGCACAGCTGCATTTTTTTTATTTCTCCTCTCCCTCCCCCATCCTCTGTTTCTCCTCTGCATAGCCATTTCTGCATCACAGATTGTCCATACTGGATTTCACACATAGTGGTCAGCTCTTCAACTGTTTTAAACCAAAATACCATAATTAATACTGGGTTATAATTGTAACTGATAACCAACTCTGAAAAAGGGTACAAAATGAATAGCAGTTTGAAGCCATAGCCCTTCCCGCACAAAATACCCTATTCATTTCAGCCACCTGCTGTCTCCTGATACCCTTGACACGTAAGTATCTCATTGCTCTCAGCATACCTACATCCTGGCCAAGCTCTCTATCCTACGTGTGCTGCAACGTCCCACCTGCACTGTCATGCCTGCACTGTAACCCAGCCTGGTCACAGCTTATCTTACTGGCACTGTGCCCGTCATTTCTGAGTGGGACATACAACCTGAAAGTATCCGACAGACTGGTGAGGAAGGGTACAAGGAAGTGTCATGGAGCAGAAAGACAGCTACCTTCTGCACTCCAGAAATCTTTCTCTTCCTATTACCCTCCAAAAATACTTACCATAATAGCCAAGGAAAATATGTTGCTAACTGTAAAAGCAATTAGAGAATAATTCAAATTAGTTTTAAACCAATTATCTCCCGTAAACCTGATCAATAAAAGGCAACAAACCCCACAGTATTGGTCAAGATCCCCTATACCACCTTTAAATCTATCCACGTTTAGGTTTTCCACTGTGTTGATTGTACCTCCTGGCCTATCTGCTAAAATTATCCACTGTATTCAAGATTACCTTTCAAGTTCAATTCCATATAAGCAGTAGCAGCAGTGCTGTTTTGGGGGATGGGGGGTGCGGAGAGACTGATGTGACAAGATAACTGATGATTGGTGATACCATAGGCATTTTGCCTGAAAAAAGGGGGCTTACAGTACTCATGGTAATAAAACATCTTTAGCCTCTATGGTCTAATCAGTCATTTGTTTCAATACTGACACATCATGCAAAAATCTTTCAGCTAATCTCAAGTAAAAGCTACTGTAAGTCACAGAAGTAGACAGATTGTTATAAAATTATGAGTTTCCACAAGACATAACCTATTGTACATGTACTGGAAGGAATATTCTTGCAAAGAATGACTACAGGTCAAGAAATGAAGTACAACACATATTTAAGATAAAGGCTATCAGCAGCTATGAGAGAAGTGTAGATTTATTAAAGATGGGTGAAGCACAATTGTCCTTGAGTGCTAATGATGTACTCATTTTAAAAGTATATTTCCAATGCTTGTTCACTGTTAGTTTCATAAAATTCAAGGTGAATGTATTAATTGATTATATGTTACTGTGAAAATGGCTTTTACAATTTATTTTATATTATTTTCTTTGTAAGAGTTCTATTTGAGTATTCATTAAGTTGCATTGCATTAATTTTTTTTTTCCTTTTCTTTTTTGAAATAGTTACTGGAAAATACTCTCCAATCTAGGATAATCAATTCAGGGGTCAAATTTTGCTGCTTCTTACACACAATGCATAATATCTAAATCTAAAACCAGTTAGGAGTGACCTCAGTGAGATCATATACAAGGGTGGCATTAAATTGGTATACAGTAATAAAGCTGTCTACAAACAATAAAAAGGAAGTAGTCTAATGAAGGCAGCATATTTTTGAAAATGTATGCCATTTAAGCAATTTAGGGCTCTGGCAAATAAGTGCTGCAAAATCTTGCTGAAGAGATTTATGCAGTCACCAGACCAACCACCTATCCACTTTCTTTTTGAATATCACCACCTCTTTTACAGGGACAGCAGAAGTGGACATGCAGTGGACCTTTCATGTTATTCCCTTGCAAAAAAAAAAGCATATTTTTGCTACTCCAGCTGTTTCAGTTATTTACTTAATATAAGAGCTGTAGTTGAGATTTTATAGCCGTTGTGTCCAACTCCATACTGAGTAGCATATTGCATGGAAGGAAGGAGAAGCACCCCAGAATACCAGCTTTGACACATTAAAGTCTTGCTTAGCAATAATTCACTCATTTTGCCTCGAAGGGCTGAGGCCACAGTGTGATGGTGAGATACTAATGATATTGTGTAAACTATCTGTATGGAACATTGACCCACTATTTTGATAAGCTAAATTCAGTTGATAGGTCACAGCAGAATTGAAAATCAAATTTCTGAAATACAAATGCCCATGTACATCTGGTCTTCAAGCCATCATTTCTTGGTTTTACATATTCTTACATACCAATAAATGAAATTAATAAAAAACCCTCTGTCAACTTTTCTATGTACAAATAGTGTTTAAATGAGCAACTGATGTCTTTATTGTGATCCTTGCCACCACCACCACCACTCTTCTCTTGTGGAAGAAACCACGTGCAAGAAGTGGCAAAAGAAAACTTCCAAGCATCACTGTCCGTTGAAGCATAAACTGGGCAGCACACACGAATCCACAACCTGCAGTGCTACAGAAATTTACCCTATGGTATTCTGGAGAACATCTGCCCCCTACATACCACCCCCTTCTAAGCTGCTGCCTCTTCATATGCTCTCCTCCCCCCAAAACCCACATCTGTTTCCTACCAATAGCTTTTAACACACATCCTCTTGATGTCTTCTAACAGGAAATAGAAAGTGAGAGAAGTTCACTTTCATCAACAGCAAAGAGTCAGCCTGGAGGCCATTCTGTCATTTCTCCGAAAGAGTCTAGCGTGAAACGAGGGAGAGCAATCTTTGAAAAGATGTCATCAGAAAATGGCCACAGCAACAGTTCTGAAGGTTAGCATTACCTTGTTGATCTGATGTCTTGCTTTACTCTTAAGGCAGTGGTCTCCAAACCTTTTTGATGGTGCACCCCTATCACTAAAACATTTTTGAGCGTGCACTCCCAATGTTTATAGATGTATTTACTTACAAATTGTATACTTGTACTACTCTACTAATACATTATGTATGTTAGGCAACATACACACAAATAGGTATTAAAGAAGGATGATGGATGAAATAAAAAAAAAACAAAACCACTTTCCTTTAAAAAGTGTTTATTTACAAAAAATATTATTTTCCTGCACCCCAATGGACTGTCTTGCACAGGCCCTGGGGTGCGCACATCCCACTTTGGAGACCGCTGCTTGATGGTATCAAAGAGTGTATGTATCTGCGTTACGGTTTGTTTTAACAGAGAAAGAACATGGATGATAAAATTTTCTGACAGAAAATCACATATTGACTTCTGAGTGTCTAGGACTTGACTTTATGTAAAACAACAGATTACCCAAATAAATAGCACAAAAAGACTTGTCCACTCTGCCAATAAAATTAATAAGCCATCTACACAGTATCAACCAATTACTGACTCTGCTCTTTTTTTGATCAGAAAATGTTTAGCCTGCATGTTTAGCAATTCCAGACTCTAGCAGATCAAAGGGAAAAGGAAATTTCAGTGCACAAGACCTTTTCTAGCTAATGCTGCTAAGTTTATTATGCTCATTGTTCAAACTAAATACCTGATCTTTTATCAGGTTTAACTTTCAGCCATTGGTTATCCTTTTTTCCTTTTTTTCCTACCAAATTAAAGAGATTTTTAACACCTGCTCATTTCTTCTTGGAAGGATGATTATACATTATAACCATATCACCCCATTTCCTTCTCCTCCATCAACTAGATACAGCTGCAGTTCTCCATGTGGGAATATTTTTTTGTGGCTCTTCTCTACATCTTCTCAAGTTTTTTAGGTATCTTTTTTATAATATGGTTGTAAGGACCTTTTTTTTTTTTTTTCCTTCTCCTTTCAGAGACTCCTAGTTCAAAGCCTTTCTTTTTCTTCTCTAACAAGAGAATGTAATCCCGCATTCCATACCTGCTTTGCCTCTGAGTCTAAATTGGGCACAGTATGTTTCAGAAGCATTTTTAGGTCCACCAGGAATAACAAAGAATATGAACTATGTAAAAATGCACAGTCAACAATTCATGCCTCTTACAAATGAAGCTTTTTCTAAAAATGTGACAGACCCCTAGGGGATAATGTTTTTCAATGCTCCTGTGAGAGCCATAATATCCCATTTTGCATTCAGACAGTCTTATGAGAAGTAAATTCCCTATAGACTCATTTGAGTGTTTGAAAGCACTGGTGAAAACTCTTAAACTTCTAATAGCTGAAGTTAGGCACTGAAATCTGCAACTCTGCACTTGAATAAATATTCCGGTCCTGAAAAATATAAGATAATGCTGATCCATAGATTATTTCTCCCATCACCATGAGATTTGAGTTTTCTATAACCAATGACAATATATGTCAACTTGCTTCAATTTTTCAGCAAGAACAATATCCTCAAACCACTAAAGTGCTATGGAACTTTTTGCTAAATGTTTCAGTTATGCCAAAATCTTATTTTCCTAGAAGAGGTATCGAGAAACATTTACAGCAAGCTCTGTGACTGAGTAACAACAACTTCTGTTGTCCCCACTGAGAAACAATGAAGGCAATGCTCATACTGCTGTTCAACCTATTGTGAAAAAATGGAGAAGCCCATAAGGGATAGCTAATGTAGTCATATCATTGGAAAAAATGGCAGAAAGCCAGAATTCTCCAGTCCTATTATGCACAGAAGATTTGTGAAGCTTTTTACTTTATAGAATTGATGTAACGTCATTAATAAAAGAATTAAATTCTCTGAAATAGATACTATTGTATGAGTCCCATATGACAAAGGCAAACAGCTTTTTGTTGGCATACCTCACCTTCGTAAACACAAGGCTCTTCTTACAAACTATTTCATCACAAGCACACATTTATCCCTGAAAGACTCAGAAGATATTACACCTTTAAGTTCTCCTGAATGAGCAAAAGCTTAGAGCAAAATGAATGAGCAAAAGCTTAGATCATATAATCTCTCATACCACCACAAAGAGTTTCACATTATACTATAAAACAACTAGCTTCTAAAGAGAGGGCATTTCCTGTTTTAAAGCTAAGAGAATAGTTGCTATTACCTTCACTCCCCAGGTGGCTAATAATATGTATCTATTAAAATGTTTTTTAAAACAGTCCATTAAATTCATTGGCCCCAAATCAGCAAGGAATTAAATCACATGTCTAACTTTAAGCACATGAGTATTCCCATTGCATTTAATGAAACTATTCACATGCTTACGATTAGGTAGAATCCACGAATCCCTTGTTGAATCAGAACAATACCAATAAAGTTTTTAAACTCCTAAACACTCTTGAGAATTAAAGCAATGGCTTATAAATATCATGCTGGTAGTAGTCTGTTACATAATTCAATCTGCTTTTAAAAACAAACTGACACTGTTTGGCTATGGTGGACTATCCCTCTGTGTTGCCAAAGCATACTTTCAACCTTTCCCTTGTTTTGGTTAGATTTCGTTTAATGTACAGACTTCTTACTTGAAGAACAGCAATTTTCTCTCTCTTCTGATTTCTGCTTTCTCTGAAAACCTTTTTTTTTCCTTCCAGATGACTTTCACTGATTCTTACTGCTGCTATTATTCTTTCTTGAGCTGTAGCAATTCTTTTGCCTATCACGATTGTATGCAATACGCAAATGTACTGCATGGGATAAGCGTAATAAAAAAGAAAATTATCCTCATGTGAGTTATGAGTAGGGTCAGGTAAAAATACTAAGAAACTGAGTATGTTTACACTGAGACCATTCTTCTACGCATGTCTGCATCTATGTCTGACTTTTACTGAAGATCAGAGTTGTTTGTTATATTTGCTTGCTATATCTGGACCTTGAACACCTATGCCAGCCAAACAGTTTTACAGTCAACAGGCAGAAAGGCCAGGTGTGCCTTGGAATTCTTCCCTGTTTGGTGGGATACTCCTTCCCTGGCACTCTGGTCTGTGCCAGGTGAACAGATAGCTTTTCAGAAAGTCTCCTTTGTTGCTGCATTTCATAGTGTTAAAGGGAAAGAGTGGGTACTTCAAAAGAAAATGGGGAAATTTTTTATCTGTATCTGTTCTGTTCTCAGCCACTGCCTTAGTAAAACACTACAATAATCAAAAGTGAACCAACTTAGGTAAGAATAAATGTGATTGACCTGGCACATGTTTTTGTAGTGGATATAGAATCATAGAATCATTTAGGTTGGAAAAGACCTTTAAGATCATCAAGTCCATCCGTCAACCCAACACCACTGTGCCCACTAAACCATGTCCTGAAGTGCCACATCTGCATGTTTTTTGAACACCTCCAAGGACGGTGACTCAACCACTTCCCTGGGCAGCCTGTTCCAACACCTGACAACCCTTTCAGTAAAGAATTTTTTCCTAATATCCAATCTAAACCTCCCCTGGCGCAACTTGAGGCCATTTCCTCTCATCCTACCACTAGTTACTTGATAGAAGAGACCAGCACCCACCTCACTACAACCTCCTTTCAGGTAGTTGTAGATAGCGATAAGGTCTCCCCTCGCTATCTAAAACGGTATGTATTACAGTTAGGCTTCCAGAAGAAGGAGTTGACTCTCGCAAATGCTATACAGGCCTCAGGCCCTAAAACCAGCCACCAAGATCCACCCTATATGCATGGCAATAAACCAAAATCAGTTGTGCCCCTCTACTTGCTCCAGCAAGGGATTCAGTGGAGGTGGTCTTCACTGGGTGGTGCATTTCAGGACACTGGGAATTTTGTCTTAAAAATCAACAACAAAAAAATGCCTAGGAGAGGATTTTGAAGATTTTATTTTCTTTCTAAAGGAAATCTAATTCTGTAAATGGTGTTGGTTTGCACTGATCAGTAGAAAAGGCAAGTGCACTCTAGTATGTCCTTGGTGTTTTATACGCACATTATGAGACAGCCAACACTGTACTAAGAGAAGTTACTAATTTCTTAGCAAAATTATGGCAAGCGAGTTGATTTGCTTAATTTAATAAGTCTTCAAATCATGAGCAAGATGAAAAAGCATAAATGAATTGTAGACAGTAAACATAAATATGTTATTTAAAAAAAAACCAGCCCAGCCCTGTGCTGTGAAAAAGTGACAAAGCACACTCAGAATGAGGAAGACAAGCTGTCAGCAGTGCCAGAATATATAAGAATACAAGTAAACTTCCAATGGCTGGCAGAAACCACACATCTGAAGCTTCTTTTTTGACTTTCCTTTCTTTTTTGGAAATGGATTTTAAGGTTTTAGTTTGGGTACCTACTGGATTGAATTAAATACATAGAACAGGAGGATGTATCTATACTGTTTCTTCCTGCCCCCTTCTCTCCTTTTTTAAGTCAGTAATTTCCACAACTTTGAGAAATGCCAAGATATATCATGTTTGGGTCAGGGCGACAGGGTAGGTTTTGGTGGGTTTTTTTGAGATAATTTTGTTCAGCTACAGCCTGTTTCTGTACTTTCAGAAAATACAATTGTTTAAAAAAAAGCAATGCAGGTTGCAAACAATTTATTCTGTCCTATTATGCAAGGACAAGGAGAAATACAGATGGATTTAGGGAAAATCAGGGTGCTCTGATATGTGCAGCACAAGCACAAGGATTAAAAAATTAGATTCTGGTGGCTTTACTAAAAATATATCTTCTTGAAGTCTTAAAATTCCCTCTCCTCCCAAAAAGGAAGGGGGTGTACTGGTTACAGAAATCCAATGTCATTCAACCCAATTTTCCATGCACTGTAGAAAAACCTTGGCAGGACAAGAGGAACTTCCAGCCTGTGGGATTATATGAAATCTCTTCTGCCTCTGATCGCAGACAAGAGAGATGCTCAGAACATACTTTTTTCCCCTTTGTCTGAAACAAGAAGGAAGAATAGCTTTATGCTAAATGTAAGGCATTTTTCTGGGTATATGGAATTCTTCTAATACAGTCATATGAATGTAGGAAGCAGCAGCAAAAAAAATTCCTAGTGCTAGTAACTCAGTGCTGCTCTTTCAGGAGTACTCTGGACTGTTGTCTCCAGATTCACTGTGGCTGAATTGCAGATGCTTATAGATAAGTCTATAACCTTCACACCTTGGAATAAGGTTAAAATGTTGTTAGTAATTTAGATAATTTTCAATAAGGTTTTAGTAGTACTAAACCAACTAAAACATACTCTAATGCAATATCAGTAAACAAATGAAATCTACAATCAATGTGGAACAGACTCTGTTAAGCAAATGAATACTATAATGTATAAAGCTAATTAGAATATATCTAATTATAATAGGTTATTTGTAGTACTTAAAATGACTTTTTACAGTATAAAATAATGCAAATGTAACGCTATCAAGAAAAATATACTATGCTTGCTGTTAAAATTGTATGTTGGTTTTTTTTTTTAAAAAGCTTTTTGTTATTTCCCCAAGGAATTTCCACCAGTTTCAAAAACTTCATTGAATTAAATTTTTCTGTACTCAGTAAGTTCTAAATTGAAAATAAGATACAGTTGCTAAATAGTTTATAATACTGCTCCTTTCTACTACTGCTTTTCTTTCAAGATTTGGAAAAAAGGTACCTGTTTCCTTCTTAGAAAATGATGTCTGTTTGTACTTACAGTGGGTTCTCGCAAACCTGTAAGAGGACTACCTAAAGAGAACACTTCCAGGGCTGATAACACACCACTGGATTTCCAGGAGACTGTCTCTTTGAAAGAAAGAATGGCTATGTACAAGGCTGCTGTGTCCAAGAGAGACAGCAGCAACTCCTTTGCTCGTGTAAGATATCAATGGTTCCTTCTCCTCTTAGCTCTGTGCTCTTATTTATTTATTTTTTTAAGCTGACTGATGGACCACTATGGGGATCAAAATCTGAAACCTAAATTACCAAATCAACTTAGCAAACATATTGATGCATCAGTCTCTGTCTCTACTGAATGAGATTTTTAATGCTATATACCTTTGGTCATTTGGACAATTCCCTTTAATTGATTGGAAGGACTGTTCTTTTTATTCCACTGTTGCCTGCACCGCATTTATTAGGACCATAGACTTGAGACAGATTAGCAACACAGTTATTCTTTCAGCTCATAATGACAAAACCCAGCGGTTTCTGCATTACTAAAAATATTACCAAATAATAAAATCATATTCAAAAGCACATTAAGTTTAGACCTCTTGCTGTTCAAACTAAAGAATTCGAAATTGCTGCATTTTAAAAGAGCAGCTCTATGAGACAAGGTGTATGAAAAAGTATTGGTTTATAATGAAATTATTAAAAAATGGGCATTATATGAAAAAATATTTACAAAATATTTACTCATCTCTCTACATGTCTATCAATAGGGATTAGGTATTTTACAGCAAAGTTTAATATTAATACCAAGTAGCGCATTTGGCTAACAGAATTTATAATCTATTAAAATAGAGCAAGACCACATCACCACACATTTAATTATCAGTCAGGAATACCTGAAAATCAGGTCTTCAGATCTCAGCCAGGAAAATCTGCCCCAGTTCTGCAGAAATACTAAGGGGTAAAAAGTGTATTTTTATCATATCTTAAAATCCTACCTAGAAGTTGTAGTTCAACCCCCTTGTATCAGGAAATGGAGGCATTATGCTGGCTTGCTACAATGTTAGAATGACAATGGTCTTTGTTTATGCTAAACTTTCAGCACATGAGAAGAACACCTTTTTCTTGCTGTAAACTAGGCCACAGTAATTTCTGTAAATCAGAGAGTGTATCTGGCAAAAGAAGGACTATAATTCAGCTCTCACCAACCAGCATCTTTGTCCATATGCAAGAAGAGCTGTAGGATTCCCAGTCTTAAGTGCACTTTGGTCTTGGGAGAAGTGGTCTGCAGCAGCTGAAGGGACCTTCTGGGTGCTTGGATAGCCCAGAACCCACGTAGTGAAAACAGCCACCAGCCATACTCACCAGAGTCCAGGTGTTTTCCAACCACCAAATTCCTGCCTGCTGACTTCCTTATTTCCTAATTGCCTGTGTGTATTTGGAGCAGATTCCTGCAGTTCACCCAGCTGAGAAGGTTCCAATTCCCTACTCCTGCAGCTGGAAACATTGCTGAAGTTAGTACTCTCTCTCATAAAGAAGAGAACTGCATGAAGCCTAACCCAACCTAACTGTGTTGAGTACTTCATTTACACTTTGGAACTCCTCGCAATTTCTTGCTGAAATGGATGGTTGCCTGAAAAAGGAATTGTATATCCATTTCCATTAAAGAGAATTAATACGTTTCCTTAAAGGACCCTCTAAATATCTCCAAATGGCCGGCACAGTGTTCCTGAAATGTTCATACACTAAAATAATTACTTTTCACATTCACACATCCATGTACATATAGAATCATGACACCTTCATCACAGGGATAAAAAAAAAAATCTGTTTTTTATGATCTGCTTGCTTACTCATCAGGTGTAAGCACTAAACCTAAGTTTACTTAGTAACTTTCATTACAAGGCTATTTCTAATTATTAGGTGGTTTATTTTGTGCATACTGATTAAAAAGC
Organism: Aquila chrysaetos chrysaetos; assembly: GCF_900496995.4. Lineage (NCBI taxonomy): Eukaryota > Metazoa > Chordata > Aves > Accipitriformes > Accipitridae > Aquila > Aquila chrysaetos. Next base: position 32,508,508 of record NC_044009.1, on the reverse strand, counting down.
TCAAATGCTGAAAGCTTCGCTCTAGTACCATCTAAGAGGTAATACATAAGGAACAGAACTAGAACAGGGAGCCTGAAGGTGTAAGGGCACTCTTGTGACCTTTGGCACTGTTGTTAGTGAAGAAAGATCATCTCACAAAGAACTGCTTGAAGCTCTCTGTATGTTTTTCAACAATACCTATTGAAAAAATACAGAGAGGGCCAGGTGGCAACTCTGAATGCAACAAAACTCAGACAAGTAGAAGAGGAAGAGCAGAGAAGGATTGTTCTGGAAAGCGATTGCTACTGACAATCAAGTAGATGGGACCTACTCCTTTTGGTGCTAAAGATTCAGGCCAAACATGCACATTTTTCAAAAACACATTGGCCTTTAGGTCTCCAAATCACAATGTATGGCTCCTGTGCAGTGGTCTATGAACTTGCCAGAAACAGTATTTATAATTGTCTGAGTCATTCCTGCAAAGACAGAGTATTACGTGGCTGAAAATACATGGCTGATCCCTGAAACTACAGAGGAAACCACTGAGTCCTCAGACACTAGTTTAGGCAGAGATGAATATGCAGCTACACCAGCAGGATCTATTTCACAAAGGAGCATTTAGCAGCTAGTGTTAAATAAATTCTAGACTGCAAAATTCCAGAAGTACTTCATAATTTGCAGGTCCTAATTTTTGGTTGACAAGCAAAAGTCCTAAAATGGGCCAATGAGATTAAACAGTTGATGTTAACAGTATGTATCTGTTTTGTATATTGGTGACAACACCTGAAAAATAACTGTCTTATTACTGTATCTATTCTGTATGCTAATATTAATTCATGTGTACTGTCAAAATAAGTAGGATTTACAGATGATGTCAGTGGAAGTTGCCTATAAGAGGCTACAGGCATAACCAAGTGTTTCCAGATTTTCCATTTGAAATTTATAAGCATTATAGCATACTGGTATTAACTACTTCAAAAAAAATCAACTTGTAGAAGTACATTCTCAGTGCAAATGGAAAACAACTAGCCTTATTTTATCACTCTAGACTTCAGAGAAAACCAAGTTCTGTATTGTGCCTGGTGGCCTGGCAGCAGTGAGGAAACAATTTGAGAAAGTGCAGATGACCTCTTCACAAAAGACCTTTGCTCAGTACCAGCACCAGCACAAATCTGCACAGGTAACTAACATTTTTAATACTAACAAATGACGTATGCCCCACTAGATAGCTTGAGGAAAAAACATGATTGTTTGCTGTACTGAAGACTTTTCATTACGACTAAGACAACATTTCCTTCATGTTCATACTCATAGAATTTTGAGATATACTACAGGAATCATATACTTTTTTATGCAGATGAACACTCAATATAGGCAATACTAGACTTATAGCAAATAGATGAGTAAAGCAGATTACTACCATAGCAGTATTTTATACTGAACCTTGTCTACAAGACTGTAATTCATTATCAGGTATCATGGTGATATTTTGCATGTATTGCACTTGACATGATGTTAAGTCATTCTCTTTCAAAAGCAGTTTCCTGCTTCCATTGAATTAAATCTAATAAACTCCCCTAAACAGATCAAAAATTGCACAGAAGAACCCAGATGCTACATAAAAGTAGAACAAAGCAGCAGCTAAGTGTTATTTTAGATAAAAGGTCTTTACATTTTATTACTTCATTAGCATATACCATGAAAAATTGTTGTAGGAGATAAAGATTTTGGACTATGCGAAATCCCCTATAATAAAACACATTGCACAATCTGTCCTGTGCACTCTGAAAACCAGTAATGGCACAGTAAATTGCTTTACCATCCTGCACTTCTTGGAGAGATTTTTAAGCAATATTGCTCTCCAACTTTGTAGAACAGGACACATCAACATTCTGCCATAGGTTCATTTTCATGTTAAATAAGTGTCATCATATCTACCAGTCATCTCTCATTTCTTACACATTAATACCAATATCAACAATTTGCACAGACAACAAGCAAAACTCCAGTTTGTAGGGGAGAAGACACAGTTTGCTGCAGATGTATTTAAGCATTTCTAACTAAGCAGAAAAATCCCAGAGTTGGATGTAATCATAGCGGAGCATAATCCTTGGTAATAAGAAGTGTTATGCACGTACTTTTCTGGTGATGTGGTCCAACTTAGCTGCCATTTATCTGGATGAAGAAATGCAGAACTGTGTACAGAAATTATGTGACTTTCTCTTACTCAGAACCAACTAATTTCATTCCTGTGATGTGAAGATGCATTTTCCCTGGCCTAACAGTGATGTCTAGCTCTCCACAAAGCCACTATGATGGTTCCATTTCTTCAACAAAGATGCGACCTCTAAGCATACTTGTCCATGTATTTGCCCTCTGTGGCTAGTTGAGGAGGCTCTCTCAAATCATCAGCAGAAATAAGTCACGTTCACAAGAAATAGAATCACTCAGACTATATGGAGCAATCTTTAAATTTAGGTTAAATAACTTACTGCAAGACCATAAAATCCCATTTCTATCTAACATAACTGCACTCTTATGGAAAATGGGATTATACACTTAGGTAGTTGAAAGATTATTCAAGGTCACTGAATCAACCCTGGGGCAAACCAGAGAAATCATGTAGTTTGAAGACAGATATCCAGATCTGGATAAATGCAAACTATTAATCCAAGCTAAAATAAAGCAGCAATTTGTTTTTTAAACAGTAATCTAAATAGCTGAACACTTTACTACATATTCAATTTTTGCATAAGGAGTGCGTGGCTTTTCATTCAAAATACTGACATCAAATATGCAAATAATAACTATTTATCTTTCTGTTTTTCTCAGGCAGCAGCCATCACTCATAGCTTTCTTCATAGTAAGGGAGATTGGTTCCTTGTGAAAGGTGCCATATTACTAGTAGGGTGTACTAAACTCTTGTCAGAATGGTGAGCAGCAATGAAAACTGATCACAGAATTGCCACGTGCTCACAAACTCAACCAGAGTTTGTTTAGAGACCTGGTCTTTAATTTGACCACTGGCATCATGAGCACCTTCTATTGTCAGCCACCAAACTGAGAAGAGGTCATGAGCTTCGGTGTTATCGTTCTGCAAATGCCAGCCTAGAGTGGTTTGCTACACCAGCTCAGCTAGCTAGCTGCTCAAAGTCTCACTACCCAGTGTCAAAAACAAGCCATTTCTGGCGAGTGAGCTGAACCTCCTGCATAGGAAGGATGAGTGGAATATATTGAAAGTATCTGATATTCACTCAACCATATAGTATTGTGTGTCAGGAATGACACAGGTATAGATACACCTCCTTCATTGAGGGTCATTCCAGACAAATTTTCTATGATTGCTAGTGTAGCAATTACCAATTTTCTAGCAATCACAGAGGATAAGATTGAATAATGGGACAATGTTAGTGAATGATGAAAAACTTATCTTTTTATGAAAACCTTCCATATACTGCCCAAAATCACCCTAAGTACATACATACAACTAAGCAAGGCTGACAAATCACAGAGATGAAGTGCAGATAAGTGAAGTTCTTAGAAGAAATTTCTGCAAGACTCTCACAGTACTGATGCACAGATGATACCATGATAAGAACATAAATAGGTAAAAAAGCATAGCTATGAAGAAGAAATTAAGATGCACACCAAGTAAATCATCAGTCATTCTGTTGTTACTAATTTCGTAACTGAAACTTTAGGCTCACAATCTACTTCCACTGCTGCCTAGAGGGAACTGCAAGTTTCTACATACTGATCATTTAGAACAGTAAGTTCTCAATCTGCCAATACATAAATGATATTATATTAGCCAACTTCCCGCAGAGCTTATACGATGACCATAATGTACCATTCAACTAAAAGCAATATTCTTCAAGTGTGAGCGAGTAAAAGGCTTTCTTGTGCTTGGACAAGCTTTTGGCCCATTTGATCCCCTTGAACAATACATACATATATAGAATTGTATACATATTTTATGTACATATGCATATAACATAGCATATATATTCCGAGCCTCAAAGCAATTTTATTTTTGAAAGGGAAAGTATGTTTTGTCTGTTGTCAGAACAGAAGGAAACTGCAAAAATGTCAACACAAAAAAGCAAACCTTGGTCTAAAATACACAGAACCAGTTACTGAAAATTCAAATCTTGGCACATTTTGCGACAAGAATTCTATCTAAATTATTGCAGCGCAGAGGCACTAAAATTGATGTATGGGCCACTAACATATAAAATGCATGTAGCAATTACAGTTCTTCAGGAACAGAATCTGAATGCCTACATAAAAATGCACTCCTCTAACAAAACGTATACAGACTTATTCTCAGATCTACATCTTTATTTTTTAAATAGTATTGGTTTAGATTAAAATGACTTATTATCCAGAGACACAACAGGACACTATACCCTCTGTATTAACTACCATACAGATATGCATGGGAAGGCCAGCAGCCTCCATAAAGGGTGACTTGAAACAAACGGAAGAGAATGGAGGGTGATGAAAGTCTGAAATAAAATGACCGTAAGAAACCATTTGTGAGATAGCAGCATGCCAACAATCATCCAGCTGACAGTGTTTTCTGAAGTTCACTCATGATAGAATAGAATAGAATACAATAGAATAGAATAAACAAAAAGTAATTGAAGGGTGATTCTTGGGCCATGGGAAAAGCAACTACAATAGTTGTCTTTGCACTCCTGCCACCAAAAATGACTTTGAGTTCTCTGTCTGTCCTCCTGCCCTGCACAGCTGGAGGGGAGCTGTTTCCTCCTGACACCACAATGTGGGAACTGGTTGATCAAATAACCTTGCTTGATTTAATAACGTACAGTACGGCAGGAATTGTGTATTCCACAGAAACAAAGGCATCAAGTTCCCACAAGCATAACTCTTCACTACTAGTAAATCTAGATCATGATCTTCAGCTGCAGTCCCGCATTGGAGGCATGACTTACCTTGCTTAATAAGATAAGAGCAACCTTACCCCATGCAGCCATCAAATAATTCTGCAGAATATTCTCCAAAACCTATGGGGTCTACAAAACATGCCACAAACTCTAATGGGGTAGACTAAATTAAACCTACCTACAGGACATCCTATTCTATATGCAACAGTTGGTTATTACAGAGGAGGGATGAGACCACAGGTCTTCCTGGAATAATAAACAAGCAGCATTTTACCCTCTGTCACTGGAATTTCCATTAGCCATCTTGACAGACACACAAAATAATGAGAACCTCCAAGTCTCTCTTCCTCCCTGCACGCCCAGAGCAAGGCCATGTAATTATATTGTCAAAATCTGGCCCATAACATTTAAGCTGCATTTTAGACAGCCATAGCTGTCGCATTAAACAATTATAATCTTTTGCAATATGGCAACTACTTCATAAGCAGTACCAAAGTTACAGCAATAAAGCAGTAGTGACATTCAGATTAGATTTGCTTCATGACTACATTAAGCCTAATTATATTCCTTTTTAATGCCCCACACCATTCAAAGGACACATAATGACTATCATGAACATATTTCGTGTCTCATGAATGAGCTTTTCCAGTAATGAGAGCTTGACTTACATATCTAAAACATGCACGTTAGAACAGAATAGCATATCTTAAATGAAAAAAGCATATATATGCATAAATATATTGAAAAGCATATCCATATAAAATGAAAAGGCATATTATACATACACCTACACAGTCATTAAACAGAGAATAGATGGAAAAAAATTGCACTTCATTTTCTTTGAACTGCCTCTTTTCAACTTGGTATGGGGTTAGCTCTACGTCACCTCATGTTGTGCAGCTCCCTCACAGCTGTTACACGTACAGAACTTGCAAGAGTAAACCATGCTCTGACTTGCTCTCCTCAAGCCTCACCTCACTTTGACAGTTCAAACTTTGCGGTAGATAGGATTAATTTTGATACTGGTAACACACTAAATTGTTTACTGGGCCAGTAACCAGAAAATTTATTCTACCTTTTGTTCTTATGATTTTAATTCATCTTATAGTTGAAACAGATGATATGGCAGCATAGAGGTGGAAGAGAATTCCTAAAGCCCACCACAGGGATGCATATTGTTTCTCTGCCATAGAACCTGAGCCCTTGCTGCCTACTATATGGTAGAAATTATGGGCCAGGCAGTCGATGCTCCCCATTCAGCAGAAATGTTAGTGGAGATGCAAGCAGTGTACGCATCCTTAGTTTGAAGGTGGAATAAATCCCATAAATACACGCTTTGTCATGGGATGACTAAAGGAGAGAGCTAATTTCTTGCCCCACAATTAGCTGGATTTCAAGGAGGTGCCAGGATTTGAGATGCAGAAAGCTTACAGCTCTCTGTTGCACTATATGTATAGTAGCAATCTCAGAAACACAGTGCTGCCTCCATTCACATTACACTGAACACTTGGGAAGCTCTTGCTGGAGGTACCAGAAGCTCCTTTCATTTTAAAGCTTATTATCAGTAGAAACTAATAGGCAAGCTTCCTTCTCACAAAGGAAGAAGAAAATTTAATTTGACATGAGTGAAATTATTTGTTAGATGTCTCTGTGTGCATGCTAGTGTGCAAGACAGAGGAAGCACAGAACTGCTATCTTAATAATATCAATCCTTAGGATTTATTTCTTCTAATCACTAAATCTCAAAGTACTCCATGGACACAGGTAATGTGATGTAACATGGGTCCTGTGACAGGCTTTAAATAAGAGAACAAATCACCACCAGAATCTGGAGTCAAACTAAACATAGATAACCTTAGAAATTAGTTTACACGAGTATCTTGTACAGTGCTTTAAACTCTCAACGATATGCTCTGTTTATTACACTGCAGTTGTCAGACTTGTAGATACAATGCTAGCCTGTATATTTTATAGGCTCTTCTGATTAGCCCATAGGTCATATTTTTCACAACTGCAATTCAGCATGATTTTTGCATTGGAAAAGCTGTATAAAGTATATGCAGGAAGTCAGCATCTCTTATATAGACATATTATTACACTTCCTTTCACAAAGTTGCATTAGCCACATGCCCACTGATACGTAACAAGTTGATGGCATAGCACGTAAAGCCAGAACCAGTCTTCCTAGTCACCTTCGTCCCCTTCCAGTCTAATTATACATTGTACGTATTCATGCAGCTTTCCATATCTGCTGGTCAAAGTCTGGCTGCAGTAACAGAAATGACTTGACATCTTCTGTGTTATAAAAAAGCCTGTTCCAATTTTTATGGCAACAAATATCAATCATAATAATAACAGTACTCTGCTGTAAAATGACTGTTCTAGTTACACCACTTACATTAGAATTTATTTGTGAAAGCCCTTCAGAGAGAAAAAAAAAAAGAAAAATCCAATTTACTATTAGCCGTCAATATGCAATTATTTTTATTTGTCTTTAGGAAACATCAAGTGGCAGTCAGCACACGGTATCAAGCAGCACCAGGGAAGCTGAGTGCAATAAAATGACCTCCAAAGAAAGTCAGACAGAAACCTCTCAAACACAAGAGGTAACTGTATCAACTAATAATCATGTCATTGGACAATTATACTGATGCTGATACATATCTATCTGCTTTGCTTCTTCCTTACCACTTGGTACACCAAGATTTGGATGTTCTGCTGATAGCCTCCCTCATTAGGCAGTGCATAACAATTTTTTTAAAGGTGTTTTATTAAATGTTTTTAATTTAATTTAAATTTAATTTAATTTAAATTGTTTTAACATGGTAATTAATTAAGTTTCCATTCATATTTTTCTTTGATGTAACATTTTAAATACCGCTGCAGAAGTATGGGAAATTCTTAACGTATTGCACTAAATCCTGTAGTAAAGTGAAGGTTTTGTGCACAGGTTTCTCATCACGAGCAAGTTACTCATGAGATAAAAATGCCTTCTACGTTCACTCAGCACACTGATGAAACAGGTAAGAAGTGGCATGAGAATAAAGGCTCACAAAGGAGCAATGGCAGATGTCTTTACTCACACAAATGTACCACTCAGCATACGAACATGAAAATGCACATCACACTGAATTCTCAGCAAAGCACATTCATTGAATTCAATGGCACTTGAGAAACAAGTTTAGAATTCAGTATGGAGAGACGGCTTTTGCAAAAGGAGGTGGTTTAAAATATGCACTCAGTTGCTTGAAAGAACTGGGGACCTGAAGAATTGTCTGAAAACATAGGCAAACACTAGCCCATCTATATACAAAATTGTGGATGAGAAAGGTTTAATTTATAGCTGAACTGAATAGCCTTGCAGAATATGACCACAGTGTTAAGACACTGATGCTGCTGCAGTTTAGTACTGGTAGTAGAATTCACGCATTATATTCTCCCACAGACCCCAGTCAACCTTTAGCCCTGCCACACCACTCAGGTATGGCAAAACAGTAGGGTGATAATGTGTCCCTCAAGAACTATTCTGTCATTCTTTCCATGGATTTCTGTTCATGATCAAGTGAGTCTCTAAACTTCTGCAAGGCTAACTACAATTTTTCTAATGTAATAATGTTTTATAATTCACTGATACAGCAAATTTCATAAAATGCTGGGTGGAGGAAAAATGATCTTTGTTATTCTTCCCATTGCAGTGATCAATGCAGCTCAGAACGAAGAGCTCCCAAAGACTGTAACACAGATTTTAAAACAGCAGATTGAAAGGACAGCTCAGGAAAAGGCTGTTCACTCTGACAGAGAGACTGCAATACCTGCAAAAGAAGTAAAGGTCTGTGTTTTTAATATGAGGGATCTTTCTTTATGCAAATTAGAAGTGGTGAAGTTAAGACATTGGTCCATCATGCAGTCTGAATTTCTATTTTGACTAATTGTGATTAAAAATGTAACCTACGAAAGTGGTGGGAATATATGGACTTTAGGAATTAAGCGCACATAACATAATATGAAGTACGTTAGAAGGCTCAAGAAGTACTTACAGTATGTGACAAACACAATTAAAAGTAGACCTTTATAAAAATTTTTGCATTCCTGTCCTTCTCTGCTGAATAGTCTCCTTTTTCCCTGTTTTGAATCTGTAAATATGTATAATTTCTGTCACCACAGATTCTCAGAAGCATAGAAAATGTCACTTTCAGAAGAAATGAAAATGAGCATAAGCTACTGCATAACTTTACATTATGCTTATAATGCAAAGTCTGCATTTGTTGCAGCAAAACCTCCAAGACTGCTCAATCATCATTTTGCATTTTGTATGAATTCCACATTTCTTTTCACATATATTCTATGGTGCAAATAGCACTGCTCTTAGTTCAAAAGATTGGTTTTATGCATTCTGAGCAATAGCTGATGGATTGTGTCTTTCCAGATCTTATTATAATCCTATTGCTTGGATCCTTGCAGAACTAGCTTTTGTGAAGAATAAAAAAATTGTTTTATGTTACTCTACTTAAAAAAAAAAAAAAACCCAAACCTTTTTTTCCCTAAAGATGGAAAATACGTACCAGGAAATTACATTGCCTTCAACAGTTAGTTCATCTTCTACTGCTGCTACTTCAGCAAGCAGACTACAGGAAACTTCTACACCAAGGGAAAAACAGGAAGGAACTGCTACATCTGCAATGGTTTGCTCCAGATCCCATTAATATGGAAGCACAGAAAAGTTTTCCTTGACAGCAACTTCCCAGTCCACTGAATTGTCCAGCTCTCCAACAAAGCCCACTGCCTCCCCAGATCTGTACTCAAAGCAAAGCAATTTATGTGAACCAAGATGTTTATGCACGTTTCCACTCACAATTAAGAAAACGCTTAGAGAAACATTATCTGAATGAAACTTCTAATATTTTATCTGGTGAATCTGAAACACGGAGTATGATGTCAGATGTGCAGCAGGCTAGATATGGCTTTGCCTTCATTATTCAGATGTTCACAAGACCAGAAAAACAATGCTTAGAGTGGCATGAAATCTGGAGAGGAGAGGTCCTCTCTACAACATGGGTCTTTGAGAACCAGCCTTTCATTCCAATTAAAGATGACCCTCCAGACCCAGACAAAGCTAGAAGCATTGCAGACCAGGAAACCACTGCAGCTGGAAATGTTAAATACATAGCCTGGATGTTTCAGACCCAGCCTCTTGATGCACTGCGTGCACGTGCTCCGGTCTCCGCAGGAACTATGGGCAAGGCTCTTGCATTAGTTAGAGGAGGTATTTGCGCAGTCATGTGGATGTTTGACATGCAGCCATTAGACTCTACGAATAAAAATTATCACAATGAGGAACAAATATCAGATGAAACTCACATCCGAGAAGGTTCTAGTGGTGCTGTAAAGACTCTGAGGCACATGCTGGAAGCACAGAACCTGGATAAACTTGGGCAGCTCAACTCAGTGGATGTCCTTAACTTGTTGCAGCTGAGGTCTGAGCTGAAAGAGCTTAAAAGAAGTGTGAAGAGAAGCATAAAATATTTTGAACCTCAGCCATCGTCTGTTACCAGAGACAACTTTGGTCAAAGACTGGAGAATGAAGCTGTCCATAGAGAAGATGCTGAAAAGAGGTGTGGCAGAATACCACCTGCGTTTGAAACCTGTGACCAGCAACGACCTGGTGGAAGTTAAAGTGGTACATGGAATCTCAGTGGAGGAAAACACGAGCAGTGCTGTGCACAAGGCAAAACAGTTGAAACACAGCCTTGGCACACAGAGGAGTCAGGGAAACTAAGTCCAGCTGAAACATCGTCACAAAAATCAAACCAGCAAGATCAAGGTCCTGCATAAGATGCAGCAGCCCCTGTAACACCACAGCAAAGCACACTTTCTGATTCCAAATTTGATGGCAATGATACGCAAGTAGTACAAAAATACTATGTAGGAATTTAAATAGATGTCCATGAAGACCAGAAGGCTGAGAAGCTGAAGACACAGGAACAGTTGTGAAAGCCTCTAGCTACTATCTCTTCCACCATTATGAGCATTAACGCTACGAGAGCTATCCTGAAGAATTATATAGAGCAAAATAAAAAGATACTAAAAATAGATATTAAAATTAAAATAGCATTACTGCTGTATTTGAGAAATATTAACATGCTAGAAAATGTGCACGGAATGCACCTGACTTCTCATGCTTAAAATGAATGCAACATCCTCTTAACTGAGGTAAAATGTTGCCTGTATAACATAGCTCTAGAGATAAAATAATGGTCATGTTTTGTGCTCATCTGTTTTTAGTTTATTAAAGCACAAGATGTGACTTAAGACAAAGTGAATTACATTTTGAAGGGTTTCCTGTTTGAGTAAAATTACTAAAACAGTTTACAAATTAACACGCAATTTTAAATTTTTTTCTATTTCCTGCTGGGTGATTTTAACAGTTGATACAGCCCTAGTCTGAATTAAGGCAGCAAACCCATTTACCTGATGTCAGTGTCCAGGTTTCACATCACTAAGGAGTAGAGCCACTCAGCGTCCCTCAAAAAGCTGAGCCTGTTATTTGTTTCATATTGAAGTAAATTTTTTAAATATATGAAGTATGCGAATATATATATATATATATGAATATTTATATATGAATATGAAGTAAACATTGAAAATAAAACATGCCTTCTTTCTCATGGTGTATGTGTTACTTAAAAAATATATTAAAATAGTATTTAGATTGCAAAGTTATGCATTTGAAACTTAGAAAATATTACATATGATATTGCATGATGGACATCAATGTTCTTTTGTGCATCTATTTTGGGCACTGAATGTGGATGGGATCCTGTAGGAAAACCAGATGTTACCATAGCTTTAGCCATTTGAAATACATGAACAGAATGCTGCTGCTTGAATGGCAATGAAAATGGCAGAACAAAGCTGAACGCTCCTGTACCCGCATAACTCCTAAACAGAAAGCTCTGCTTTCGGTTTCCCAACTCCGTGCACTGAGAAGGGTGCTACCTCTGTTCATGCTAGGAGCAGAATTAAACGTGAGTGTCTTGTGAGCCTGTAAAATGAGGCACAGTCTGGCGGTGGTCCAACAAAATACTTAATGTGGTGGGTTGGCTGCCATCTAAGTCCACACCCAGTCGCTCGCTCGCTCACTCACTCCCCCACAGTGGGGTGGGAGGAAGAATCAGAAGAGCAAGAAGCAAGAAAACCTGTGGGCGGAGGTAGAGACAGTTTAACAGGTGAAGCAAAGCTGGGGCGCAAGCAAAGCAAAGTAAGGAATTGATTCACTACTGCCCATCAGCAGGCATCAGTTTAACCACTTCCTGGAAAGCAAGGCCTCAACACGCACAACTGTTACTTAGGAAGACAGACGCCATAGCTCTGAATGTCCCCTCTTCCTCCTCCTTTCCCTCAGCTTTTATTGATGAGTGTGATGTCACATGGTAGGGAATATCCCTCTGGTCAGTTGGGATCAGCTGTCTTGGTTGTGTCCTCTCTCGACTTCTTGCACATCCCCAGCCTACTCGCTTGGGGTGGGAAGTGGGGTCAGAGTGGGAGGGAGAAAAGGCCTTGACACTGTGCAAGTGCTGTTCACCAATAGCTAAAACATTGGTGTGTTATCAACACTTTAGCCACAAATCCAAAACGTAGGGCCATATGAGCTGCTGTGAAGAAAAAAACATCCTAGACGGTCTTGGTGTACTTAAGCATGTTACCAGTACCAGTAGAATACTGAATTCTCTATATGGTCAAGCCTCTAGATTTCATTTTGGATCTCTTCTGTCTGGTAAATATTTATGATTTCAAATAGTAAGCCAGTCTTTCCCTCACTGATTTTGTAGGACCATTCATGTGTGGTGGGTTGACCTGCCGAACCCCCACCCAGCCACTCTCTCATTCGCCCTCCTCAACGAGGCAGGGAGAGAAAATAGGATGAAAAAGCTCATGGGACAAAATAAAGACAGGAAGATCACTTACCAATTATTTTCACAGGCAAAATAGACTTGACTTGGGTAAAATTAATTTAATTTATTACCAATTAAAATAAATTTAGATGGTGAGAAACAAACAATAAAACACCTCCCCTCCTGCCCACTTTTTCCCAGGCTCAACTTTACCCCTTCACTCCTGATTCTTCTACCTCCTCCCCCTGCCCCCAGCAGCACAGAGCGGATGGGGAATGGTGAATGGGGGGGCTGGGGTCAGTCCATACCAGTTCCTCTCTGCTGCTCCTTCCTCCTCGCGCTTTTCCCCTGCTCCAGCGTGGGCCCTCCACAGGCTGTAGTTCCTTCTGGGAATACCCACCTGCTCCAGTGTGGTGTCCTCCACAGGCTGCAGTGTGGATACCTGCTCCGGCGTGGTCCTCTCCACAGGCTGCAGGGAAATACCTGCTCCGCTCATCTCCTCAACAGGCTGCAGGGAATCTTTGCTGTGGTGCCTCCTCCCCTCCATCTTCTCTGACCTTGGCGTTCACGGGGTTGTTCTCACACTTTTTCCCCTCAGTCCTCACTGCACGTGCACCGTTTTGCCCCTTCCTGAATACCTTTTCCCGGAGGCACCACCAGCGTGGCTGAGGGGCTCAGCTGTGCCCTGGGGTGGGTCCGCTGGAGCCAGCTAGAACCTGCTGCGTCCAGCACAGGGCAGCCCCTGCCTCTCCTCACAGAGGCTGCCTCTGCAGCCCCCCAGCTGCCAGAACTTTGCCACTGACACCCAATACATCATTGATTTTCATGAAGATGAATACTGGCTCCACTATTCAGTCCTGGAAGTTACTTTGGGATAAACTTCCCTTAAATTCCCTCTTTCTCTTTGTTTTTCTCCTCTCTTGACTGTTGCCTTCTGAGGCACGCTATCAACTATCCAACTAAATGAAGTATAAGCATCCAGTGAGACAGTTTTCCAGGAGACGTCACCTTTTTTTCCCCTCCCAATTACCTTATCCCTTTCTGTATCACAAAGCTCATGCCTTTCCTCTCCTCCCTCTTTGCATTCAGAATACTTGCGTACCTAAGAATATTACGCTGATTCCTTATGTTTGGCTCACACCGCCAACCACAAGCAGTCCGTGCCTGGCGAGGCGGGAGGCATGTCCGCAACACCGCACTCCACACCTGCCCAGCCTCTCTCCTTGTCAGCCTGTCTGGAGACTAAGCTGAGGCTACATGTGATGCTTTCTATTCATGACCAACAATTCTTTGGGGGATTTTTTTGCTTGTTTGTTTTTACTGGTGGTTTATTCTTTTTGCAAGTTCTACATTATTTTGAAGATATTTAATTTTCAGCATTTTTCACAGCTGTCATTATGGGCACTAGAGATATGTGGCAACTAAAGCTGTAGTTATAAAATCTACATCACTTTCTGTCTTGATTTGTGAATTGCTATAAAGTCAATACCAGCAGGCAAATCAGAAACAGACAGAATGCTGAAAGAGGCCAAATTTTCAGCTGATGTCAAGGGGCATTACTATTGTCAATGGAGATATTACACAAGCAATTATTTGGTCCACCCTATTCGTCTTTGTCTGCTGGTATGGTTTTCATAGCAATTCAGAAATCAAGACAGAAGAGCAGCATGCATTTTTCCAAGCCCAACAGATTGTCCATTATTTCCTTCTGCCCCTTACTGGTATGAAATAAACCTTCTATTCATGCTTTGTACTTTACAGGGAACTAGTTTCCTTTATAATTAATTATACTTCATAAAAGAAAGGATTTGATATAGTTCACTAATATAATTGTAGCTAACTCAGTCTTAAAAATTAACTGAAGAAAGTTATCAGGTCTGAAAATGAAAACTGTAAAAATCACAAATAATTATGTCCATAGCATATCTGGACCATATAAGTGTACAGTCTGCAGGTTACCACAAAAGTGGAACTCCCTGATGTGCTTCTGGCATGATTAAGCAAAACTTCCTCATCAGAATTTCAAACATCTGCCCTTGTTTATTGATCTCTAAATCACATTGTAGACTCAAAGATTATACGTACATTATACTCAATTCCACTTATACCAGTAAACCTTTTACTATCCTATCTCATTTCACAAAATAAATAGTTATTACAAATAAATGGGAAATATTGTACCTGGTGTAGTGGAGTGAGTAGTCCTTTCAAATATATGGATTTCTGAAAAGGGAAAGGTGAGTAGTTTTTCACTTTCGAAGCATTACTGTTAGTTGAACAAAAATGAAGCCCTAAAATTGACAGCTGAGATAACTGTTAATGAATAAAGAAAACTACAGTTTTAACAAAACATATGGACTGTTAAAAAATAAATCATAATATGTGGCTTAAACTAACTCGTAACTTTTTAATATGTGGTTCTACAAACTGCAGATTCAGGAAAATGAAACATGCAGATTCTGTCAACAGAGGGTTTACCCAATGGAACGCCTGGTTGCCGACCAGCAGAATTTTCATAAATCGTGTTTCCGATGTCACCACTGTGGCAGTCAATTAAGGTAAGAAGTAACTGCATGTTCACTCATAGAACTCTGCATTTGAATATAAATACAGCTGGTGAAATTATTTGGAACTGGGCTATTCAGCCTGTAGGATGGTTGGTTGGCAGGGAGGTAACCTGGCTTTCCCATTTCTTCTCTGCTACTGACATCTCTACCATGACATGGAACAAGTCCTTTAAATTCTCTAAAGAACTGGTTTATCACACTACCTTCCAAATTCTCCTGCATATTACTTCCTACTCACTGTTCCAGACCTTCAGGAGAGCTCATGAACCACAAGCAGTAGATACAGAAACTTTGGTGGAATTTAAGACATCTGAATGCAGATCAAATTTTCTCTCACTTTTCCTCATCCATAAAATGAATGATGATGGTTCTCTGCATTAGCAAACCACTCTTGCAACCTTTATATGAGATGAAGTATTTATTGCTCTATCAGACTGCAAAGGCTAACAGTTCTGATTTTAACACCTTTGAGGTTAGTTACACACATCTCCTTCATTTAGGAGCAGAATCCAAATATAAACACAAATTTCTATAATCTGCAAAAAGGCCAAAGAAAATTGGCACTGTATTTTCTCCACCTATTTTGTAGAAAAATAGAGGATTGGGTCTTTACTATGATGAAGAAAAAGGTCCCAACAACCCTGAAGTGCTGTAGAACATTCCTGTCTGAAGCCTATGCTGTGCAACAACTGAATAAGTTTACGTTCTTTCTTAAATTGCAAAGCATGACTCTGCTCCTTCATTTTGACTTTGAAATTGTATGGGAATTTGCAATTAAAGGTTTTAGATACTTTTTTTGGGGTGGGGGGTGGGGGGGTGTCAGAATTGGCCAATACATTGAATTTGCTCTCTTTTTGCTCTTCCTTTCTTTATATATACTGTCATGCAAGCGTACTTGAAATACCAAGTCAAGTGTAAAATTCACAGTAGGTTTATGATATGTAAAAGTATAAACCAAATTTTCTTCCATTCGGCAGCTTGGGAAATTACGCATCTCTCCATGGAAAAATATATTGTAAACCCCATTTTAAGCAACTTTTCAAATCAAAAGGAAATTATGATGAAGGTTTTGGACACAAGCAGCATAAAGAATTATGGAAACTGAAAGATCAATGTAGCTCAGTTGGTAATATTCATGCTGAAGAAACAAATCCCATCAATAGTTTACCTCTTGATCCTAAACCAATTACAGAAATTGATCAAGACTTGTACTCGGGTACTGAAGGTACTCATCCTGATATTTTGGATAATAATCTGAAAAAATCCACAGAAAGAGGTAAATTAAAGATGACATGGCCTCCTTCAACAGACAATACAACACCTAAGAAAACATTTTCTATTGAAGAAGTGGCTAAAGTAAATAAGCCAAAGTGGCCCCCAGAAGGTTTTGCTCAAGAAGGTTCTAGTTTACATACAAATAAATCTCTGGGCAATAAAAAGGATCCTCAGGAAAAAAATGCTGAGAGAGCGCAAAATAAAAATAACACTGCAAATACACAACAAAATCAACACTCATCCTTTAGCTCTCTGTCTGAAAAAGAAGCTACAAATATCTGTAAAGCAAAGAAAAATGAAGAAGGAAATAAGGGAAAAGATGAGGAAGCTGGGAACGTGCAAGATAAGCTGAATAAAACAGGAGGATCACAGAAAAGGGAGGAAAGTGGAAAGGATACTAATGAAGGTGATAAAGTAATTGCGCATAGTGCTGGGAAGGAGCAAGAGAAAAAAATTAATGAAACCGATGATTCAGAAGTTGTACAGGTTACTAACATTGATGATGTAACAGTACAAAAGAATCACAAAGAATTCTGCTTGAATAACAATAACAATAACAATTATGCCACTTTTTCACATCTAAACATTTGTAGGCAGGAAACAACTCTCTCAGCTACGTCTAACCCAATGACAGCATTAAGTCATGCAATTTGCACTGTATCGCAGCATGCCTTTGCAAAGCTGGAAAATCGGTCTGGAAATGAAGAAATATTTGAGATACAGTATCACTAGAATAGCTCTCAAGATATTTGTGTAACTGTTTCACGGGATGAAAAGAATTCAAAAGATGAAGATGCTGTTACCTCTAATAGTCTCGCTCAATTTAATAAAGATGCCACTTGTCAAAAGTCTTGTACTAATAGCACATTAGTTTTAAAGGAGGCAACTAATACAATGTTCCCTGTTGATACTGAGTTGGTATGCATTGGAGAAGAATCAAAATATGACAAAAACTTAAATACTATTTTATCTGACACTCTGAAAACATCTTTTCTTAAAAAAGACAACCTGGTTTTACACTGTGGTCTAATAGACTCTGTAGATATAACTAAAAATTCCAGCAGCCCATATGCAAAAGAACATGGGAATTATGATACAGAACTGAATGGTATTAATGCCTGTCAAGGAAGTGAAATAATCAAAGTGTCAAAGAATGACATAAACACAAGCTTAGATTTACTGAGCTCAAGATATAAAGCTGTTCCATCATTCCAAGGCAAGAAAGTCAAGTTCAAACAGCTCACTGTAGAAGAACAAATTAAAAGAAATAGATTCTATGATGAAAATGAATAAAACAGCTAAATGATCAGCTACACCTGTCACTCATTATAAAGTATGGCATAAATAGGTATTTCTTCAGTCCAGTTATTTTAGTCCTTCTTGAAAAATTTAATATCCAGAGATTAGATATGAAAATTTGTATTATATACTGTCATTTACTCAGACTTTATTTACTTAGTTTATATTTAAGGCAATGAAGATGCATAAAATAGAATTTTTTCAGTCTGTAATTAAAACAGCTTCTCTATGTTCCTGAACATTGCAAGAAATATTTTACTACATAACTGTCTTGCAGAAACATAATAATTCACTTTTACAGTTTAGCATTTGTAACAAATCCAGATGTGAAACACCTGGTGTACACAAAACAAGAAAAAATATTTCCATAGGTTTTTTCTTATGTATTATTATTATTATCATTATTGTAACTGAGCTGTTGCTCCATGACATATTATGTACATTTGTTGTGTTAGCTCATACTGGAAGATTTGGGTTTTGGTTGGTTTTTTGGGGAGTCAGGGTTTTTGGTTTTTTTTGTTTTGTTTTTTGGTTTTTGGGGTTTTTTTTGGGGGGGGGTGGTGTTGCAATATCATGCAGTAGTTAGTCTGAAATGGACTTATTATTGAATAGTAACCACAACTGGTTGGTGAATAGTACTGTTTTGCTATACTCCTAGAGCTGCTACTATGGCATTATATTGTATGACAGAAAAAAAAAAAAAAAAAGTGTGTAAATTTTAACACAGGATAAAAACAAACATCCTAGGCAGAATGGGAACAAAGTTTGGGAACACTGGGCAATTAAGACTAGTGGTTGTTTCAGTAACTAATTCAAAGTTATTTTAACTGAAGCAGCTCTCCAGTTTCATATTTAAACCTGTACAAACTTATGCAGATTTAGCACTTTTTTCCTTAACATGTTTATGGAATAACATTTGCTCTCTTAACACTATACCAGTTTGCATGAAAGAGCAACATACCGTTTAACTGTTGACAATGCATAATAAAAAAGCACTTTACAAAAAAGTATTTTGTGAAGTTTTTTTAATATGAATTTATACATGTGATTTTCCTTAAACAGTTTGTGAAATTCTTCATGCAATAATTACTTTAAACTAAAGTGTTTGTCAGAGTGAAAGGGAAGTATAATCAAAATACAGTTTTCAAAATAATTTCTGAAGTATCTGACAGAGACAGGTGTTTGGAGTAATTTACAGGAAAGATAGGTTGATGTTAAAACATTTCAGAAATTATCGTGCATAGTCCTAGAACAAAATATCTGCTGCACTACAACTCATTGCCCAAAGCAATGGGATTGTGGGTAAGTGGGATATTCACATGTGACACTTCTTCTGCACCTACACAGAAACAACTATAAAGTATACACACACGAGAAAAGTTATACATAATATTTCTTCCACAAGAATACTTCAAGAGAGCGAAGCCTCCTCCTTATGCATCATGCTTCACTCCTCTGAAGTATTCTCATGAAATGCAGAAATATTGAAAAGACCCCTTCAAATGAATGTTCTCAGGAGAATAATTAGCCTTCACACAAGGCACTCAGATACCACTGTATTTGATAACTTTGTTAAAAAGCATTAGCCTATAGACAATTGTGAACATTTTAAAATTATTTTGACAAGATCTCTCTCTCTAATTCCTCCCCCTCTCCCCATTTGGCTGTAACTATGATAAATTATTTTTAAAACCCCAAAAGATTAGTAAATAGATCTAAATTACTTTGCTCACTTGAGTAGATAACACAACTAAAAATAACATCAACAAAATTCCTGCTGAGACAACAAAAAAAAAAATCTCAGAAAATGCAAGCCTGAAGAAAATAAATGGAATTTGTCTAAAATATTGAGAGCTCTACATGGACTAAACTTTTAAATCTCCCCCATTCCCCCAAATTTCTTACTAGGCATAAGATCAGTTTTGACTGTATTAGCTAGGAAAGAGGAATGATCTTGAGGGTGAAATTGTGGGTGTTTGTTTATGTGCACATTCGTAGGTGTGATCATATGCAAGTTAATAATTCAAGTGAAAAGCTAATATGGTTGCAACATTTGTACCCAAAGTACAGTCCTGTGCCAATTTTCATTCTCTTGCATATTCTGATGAATTTAAACATGTATCCTACAATTTAGAGGAGTGACAGATATCAGTTATGATAATAAAAACTCATTTACACCAAGAAATTAATGCCTCTGAAAATATCCTTACAAAATACAGACCTTTTTGCTTCCCCTAAACAAAATAAAAACACCACCAAAAATGAGTCACAGAAAAAGCATGTTCCCTTTGGCCAGCTAGAGATGATGGAAATAAAGGCTTTGATGAAATAGTAGAAAAAAAGCAGGACTACGGGGAAATTTTTATTCCCAGAGGGAATAATATATACAGTCAACATACATAAATGACATACTGTATGGGGCAAATCTCCTTGGATATCCCATCATCAGGATTCTGCTTAGCATGGGACAGACAGAATTGCAGAGCCTTCCTCTAGTGGATTCATTAGCTTTGCATTCTCTTCTGTCAGTGGGTGGCCTTTTTTCTTCCTCCAGTCATGAGGATGAATGTTAAGGAGAAATTAAACGATATTGCATAATTGTTTCTTTGAAACACAAGCCAGGTGTCCCATCATACTGTCTTGGAGTTCTTATACAAATTATAAGGATGACACCCTGTAAACCTGTTCTAGAAAACTAATAGCCATGGGTAACAGAATGTAAATTTTCTGAAAAAAAAAAATTGAAGTAGAAGAGTTCTTCAGAACTTCAGCCAAAAGCTTAGAGCAGGAGTAATCAGAGACAAGATAAGGCTGGAACTCACCAAGATTCTGTGTTTGCCTTACTCCCTTTTCCATAGAAGGCAAAAGAGATGGGAGATGGTGTATGCCTGAGTCACCCTAATGTATACATACAACCACAGAAGTCACACTTTGGAGAGAATGCATATAGCAGCTGACAGTGAGATTGGGATAAAAGCTGTAGCTATAAAGTAGAAACCTTACAGATTTTCTTTAAATTAAATGCTAAATGAATAGTAACTCCTTAGCTGCCAAAAAGCCTCATGCATTTTGGCAAAACCATATGGATTTACTGCAGCCAGGGCGCTGATCTTTATGGTTTTAAAAGAACTAACATCCATTAGACCTGTACTTTTGTGAGAGAGTGCTGTTATTCTGAGTTTAAGTATCTTTAAGTTAACCTCTAGGCTAAGTTTTAGTACCCAAGTTTAAATAACTGGTCATCATTTTGTAAAAGTCCCATTCTGTGAGGAGAGGCTTGATGGCTTCTGAGAGGAATCATGGTACCGAAAGCCCCATTCTCTCAGCAGAACTGCCTCTGGCTACTCCTAGGTTTCACCCCTTAGCTCATGACCAGGATATTTAGCAGTGCCCAGGATGGGATCTTACAGTCATGGAGGGCAGAGCTGATCCATTTCCAGCACAGCTGCAGCCAAGCACTGTTCAACAGCAAAACTGCACTGACAAGTAGCAATGAAATGAAATTTCTCCGCACCATTATTTAGTACAGGAGACTTGCAGTCTGAGAAGTCTATTTTCACTAGGTATTACTGGCTAGTGAAGATGTTCTACTGCTTTTAAAACACAGCAGGGTTCATGTATTCTTCTATACTCAAAAGCACCAATTAGAGAGATTAAAGAGCCTGATTTAATGTCTTGTTAAAGGAGCTTCTGAATTGCTGGGCCAGCACTGGACTTTAGAGGACTTCTAAATTTGCAGTCCCTTTGCAGCTTCATTAACATAATTGGCACGAAGACTTACTTAGAGCTACTTAAATTGTTTTTATAGATGCAGCAGATCAACTGATCCCTTTGGAGTCTTTATAGAGTCATGGGCATCCTCAAAACTATAAAGGGACCTAAATAACACTTTTACTATACTGCTGAAGCGGACTCCTCCTAGGTGAAGGGCTTGCTGAAAGCAAATGCTTGATTACTGCAAAAAGTATACTTATCTTGTCTGTCTTTTGTTAAGCATTTATCTCCTTCATACATGTTAATAGGCATACCTACACTAGTATGTTAAAAGACAGTGCCTAGCATGGACCTTAAAACCATGCCAAGGATCTGCCTTATTCTAACGCAGAACATTTCTTGCAATATCCCTCCCATAAATAATTATAGTTCAGACCTTATTTTCAAAGTGCAGGATAATTATCAGAATTACTTATATAAGATTTGGGTCACTTCAGTCAAGTACACCTCCAACTGTTAGGTATAATTGCAAAAACATTAGCTACCCTGGGTACACTCACAAAACCAGGAAAACATGAAGTCATAAAGAGACAGATTAAAACCTTTGTCTCTTTTTATGCTTTCATCCATTAAGAGGCACCTAAGTTAAATCCTTTGGGTGAACTTTACTGACTTTCACAAGCAGCATTTCACCTTGTATGTGGGTTACATTTGATGATTTTGACATGAAAAGCATTTTTAAATGTTTTAAAGAGAGGAACTGTGTTAAAATGGGCTTAGGAACATAATCGGACTGACCTTACTTTGGGGCTTTCTAAAACATTAAATGACAATTTAACCATGAAAGATCTGAATTTTCAGTATAGTCCTTAAGCAAAAATATAAGGCAGCTGTGTACCGCTTCAGGAAAAGAAGTGAAAAATTCAAAGTCTTACCTCTCCGTGGACCTATTTCCTATACCCTCCTCCCCTCTCTTAGGGTAGGGTGTGGGAAAGAGTAAGAGAGAATAAAGTATTCACACATATTATGAATGTGTTTTTCATTAACTGTGCACATTACAATTTTATTGAAAACAGGCAAGAAAAATCTACTACATATTTGCAGCAGGTGATTTTCAAAATCTCATAATCTGGTTAAATAATAAAAAAAACCCACCTCCTAGAAGAACCTCAAAGGGACATCTACATGACAACAGCTAATTTCAAACCCACTTTAACTTTTGGCTCTTAACCCTGTAACCATCACTATCAGTACCCATTTAAAATTACTTTTAGACTGACATAATGATGCTGACAAGAAGTAATGTTCTATCACAACAGGTACTTATGAAAGAGCCATTCCTTCCTCACAGAAACTGCATATTCCAAACTGAAAAGGTGGCTGTTCTTCCAGTCACCCTTACTGTAGAAAAAAATAGACCAAATACTTCATTTCATAATAAAGAAAGTCACCTCTCAACAAAAAAGGAAGATGACTTTTCAGTACAAAAGGTGAAATAGTTAAAAACTTACAGGTGAATGGAGGTATAGCTGTACCATGAGGGGATGGAACGGTAAAGAAAGTACTTCAATATTCTGTTTGGTAAATTAGATTATGTCATCTTAATTGTAATACTGGTGCACATATTATAACAAAAAGAATAACTAATCTATAATAGTCTCTTACCACTTAGAATATGGTTCCAGATTCTGTGATCACCATTAAGAACTCTACAGGATATTAGATAAAAAGGAAGAAATAGAAAGCTATGAATTCAGCATGTATAGCTGGACACAAAAACTAATTTTGCAGTTCCAACCTTAAGAGGTTTTGTACAGCTTTTCATAAAGCAATATTAGAGTGGAAATGGCACGTACACAGTGTCGGATACTGTTTAGAATTCCTTTTTCTTTATTGTCTCCTGTAAGCTGCTGTTCTAATTTGTTGGGATGGTACTCTTGTGTTGAAGGCTACAGATTGAGTCGGTGGCTTTGACTGAGGAAACTATTTTGCCAAAGTGGGCAGTGGTTTTTATGTGCCTGGAGAGAAGGTAATGAAAAGTTGCTTTAACAGGCTCTGGCAGTTATCCGTGCTGACAGCATGCCATAAAACAGAAACAGCATGGACTCAGCTTCTTGGGCCAGAATGTGAAGCCTAAATCGTTTTCTTCAAAACAAAGTATTATGACAACAACTAAGAATACCTTTATATGTTCCTGGAGGCACCATGATATGAACACCTGGCTAATAATATACGGCAAACTATATTTGAAAATACTAATGCTATAAACTAACATACTGCAGAGTGCTCCAGTATCTTAATTTTTTTTGTTAATGAAAGTGTATGTGCACTATAGACAGCAAGACAGGAAAATGAGGAAAAAAATGAATAGGGATAATATACCTCATTTGAGAAAGCCTGTGTAAGAAAACTCAGCTTTATAAAATTCTTCCGAATAGCTTCCAACAAATTCGGTGAGGCTGGGATTAGGTCTCCAGGCATTTATGTTCTGTGGTGACATTTCAACACTACTGCAGCACTCCAGAAAACAAACCATTTTCTCTAACCAGCTAAAAATTTCAACACCACCTCTGAGAGACAGAGATGACATAGCAATAAAGAGCATTATGCTTCTGCACTCTGGCTATTTCCATTTGATAAAGTAGATTATTATGGTCAAATGTTGTAGAGAGAAGGTGAAAGGAGCCATGAGGACAATCAGTATTTGCCAGTCCTCTGCCAGCCCCAAAACCAAGGAGAAACATACACTTCTTTACATGGTCACTCGTAAGTTCTGCACCAAGTTATCCAAAGTGAAGGACTTTGTCAACGCCATCTCCCAAATACCTAAGATAAATAATACATGAATCAAAACAAGTTCCTTAAGTGCATATGGCCACCCTGATCAAAACATATTTTTTAATTTCTATAGTAACTACTGTAAAGACTAACCTCAGTTAGTTTTTGCCTTCTTAGGGAAAATTTCCTGTGGTAACTTCACGTCTGTCCAGTAAACTTCTTGTATCATACTAACGAACTGCTGTCTCACTAGGGATGTTCAATGTCATCAAACTATTACTGTATCTGGACAAAGGGACAGTCAGTAACATGGAGCCTTGTATGCATTTGTTTGTAGCTGAAGTTCAGGTGCTCACATTGCCCCTGTTAAGACACTAACCAGTGTCAGTCTGGAATATGTTCCATCTAGAAACTTGGAAATAGGAAGGCAGAAAATATAATTAACCATGGAGAATTTCTTTGTTGACACTAACAGTATTGTGTCCTGTCTAGAAAAGGCCTTCTGAACTGATAAAACAACCTGTATGTGAATGGAAGAAACCTGCACTCAGTGCCAGAGTGGAATTACCATGATCCTCTTTAGTAGTTTCAAATTGACGTTCATTGAGAACTTCCTACGAATGCTTTTTTTCAAATGAAGACTTGGTTAAACAGAAAAAGTGGCTAATGGATGAAACTCTGCACCTCCTGCACCTTTACTGAGTTTGTTCCACTTGTATGTACATGTATTACTATATTTACTAAGATCTACTATATTATTCATCATTATGTGACCATAACTTTTAAAAATTAATCATCATTCACAGGGTCATGAAATAAGGTCAAATGGACAACCTTAATTTTACCATTTGCTAACATCTGAATGCCTGATTTTGAAACTTTAATGTTCCTTTAATGTATTTGCTGAAGACATACATACATATGTGTCAAATACAATTACAATGGTTGAGTTCTGGAAATTCAAAATCTGGATCCACTTGAAAGTTCTGAAAACTGTTAAAGCCCAGCACCAAAATATCATGCTTTGTGGACTGCTGGACTTTTAAGTTTTATAATACTAGGCATAATTCCTCCCCAATTCAAGTCTTGGAATGATAAAAAAATTCTAGAATTTTAAAGAATTTTCTAGAATGATTCTTCTTTAACACACATTAAATGTTTTGGTGGAGCAGAAAAAAAATACACCAATACCTGTCTGGGGTGACTTCTGTAAATGTCTGTAAATGACTCCTACTTGAATAATATCCTGCTAAGCTGTGATGCTAAAATCTATGTTTTATTCTATCCCACACAGACATGTAAGTGTCTTAATTGTAGGAAAAGGTAATACCATTCTAGTAATAATTTTGCATACTTGCCATTTAAAAAATGCTGTTTTCAATTGCTTATCATTTTGTCTAATTCTACCTATTTCAGTTGAAGCAGGAATTGACAGACTGATTTCTTTTTAAAGCTCTACCAAAAAGGCATCCTCCATTTCCAGGAAAAACATCTGGTAAGAGTATAGAATTTTGCCCATGCTAAAAAATATCTTTCAGCTGAATAAACTTAAATCAATCTGGTCCCTCAATTTTGATATGGTTCTATTTTGACTATATTTGCAATATAGTTTTCAATTTCAACATCTCACATTATTTTTTTTTGATGGTATAGATCATGTTCTGGTGATATATAGCCAGGAGAATGTTTTTATTAGGACTTCCTTCTGATTTGCTGCAGCAGCTAGAAGATACATAGGAGATTGTAATCAATAAGGCCTGAGGTCATATTTTTAATAATTCACTAAATCAAAATATTAAATAATTGTGCAAGTAGCAGGATTCATCCTTTCCATGCTCTGAATAAGGTAAGAGTCCTAAGAAAAACACCATGCGATCACAAAATTAAAGACTATATGACAGCTTTTGAGTTCAGGCATTCTCACTTTCAAACTTAATGTTCTTTTAATGTAATATATGAATATCATGTCTCTGTATGTATATAAATAGATAGATACTCATGTATACATAAGTAGAACCACAAGCAATCACCAAACTACTGTAACACCAGCTGTGTATACATAGAATTAGCAAGCTCAGTGCCACTAAATTGCTTCATAATGTGGTGGCTTCACTTTTTTTCCCCTCATTCTTTCTATCCTTATACTCCATTTTTTCTTTTATCATTCCTCTACTTGCACTATAAGCTTTTTGGGGCTGAGACTATGGGCAACTTCTTCTAGATGATAAGCAAAAGCACATGGCCTAATGTAGTTCTTCTGTCTTTACTTCGAATAAATTTTTGCAGCAATGTCCTCAAGACCCTTCCCAGGCAGACATCCCCATCTACATGGATGCCACTACAGAAGTGTGTGAGTAATTTTTCTTAAGATGCTCTTCCATGAAAATAAGGGTGACAGAACCAGGCCGGTGTGTCAGTCATAAAATAGTACCAGCGATGACAATTCCAACCTTTGCAGTGCTAGTACCAGGGGATGTGAATCCTGCATTCTGGTAGATGTGTCCTTTGAGAAAATGGAATTTAATGTCAAGTCACATCCCTCTACTGGTCATATCCCCTTGCTGGTAAGAAAATCAGATGACATCTTTATCAGATGACACAGAACCAAGCTCTCTGGTTTATGAATAGCAATTGCCAAATCATCCTGCAAGAGCCTTAAAAAGCAAATTGCATGCAAAATCATAAAATAAGTGAAAACATTAATCATGATTAAACAGAACCACATTGATTTTTGCCAGCTGGATTCAGCCACTAACTGTGATGTGAAGGCTCTTCTCTCTTGGTTAACCCAGCTGAGAGCTGGATTAATTTTTTTATAATTAATTTCGTAGGTAATAGTGCAAATGTTTATCAAAACAGATGATCCACCACAAAATTAAATATGGGGTGGGGAACAATAAAATCTCTAATATATTGAAAACAAAGATAAAAATACCTAAATTGATTGGACCAATGGAGAAAAAAACCCACATTCTTTCTATGTCCTGGTCACTCATGCAAAGGAGAATTGCTTGGATCTGAAAAAATGCTCCACCACCCATCCCTTCCTCAACAGAAAAGGCCTATCTTATATCACTGTTCAAGGCAATCACAAAGAAATATATATTTATGGAGTCTTTAAATACTTCTAAGTATACTCATTATGTTCATAGTGACATTGCTATGAAGGACACAATATAAATGGAAGCTGTGCTTGCAACTGATCACTTCAGATAAACAAACATCTTGAAGGACTCACCCAGCACACAAAGGAAGTTGCCTTGCTTTGTTCATGGGGAGATTAGCTCTCTCCAACTGACATAATATATGGTAGATAAAATAACGAAAGGAAATACTTCTTCATGCAGTGTGAAATAAGATCACAATGCACTTCCAGAAGAGATCATGTGAGCAAACTCTCTGGGGCAAGAGCTTTGTTTCCTTACTTGTCCATGTAGCACCTAGCGCAGAACTGTGATTTGCATCTCACAACACACATCTACATAATATTAACAAATGGGTTACCAAATGAGGCTGAATAACACTTCCAAACTGTAATGCATTTAAAAATAAATAATCAAATATCCCTCCCACAGATCTGTAAAGGCAATGCTGCATCTATGCATCAGTTAAATATTCAAACCCTACCAAAAGGGAGGAGTGAAATAATGTTTATCTCTAAAAGGTTATTTTACAGTTTGATGTAAAAGATCTGCTGATAACTGTGCCTCACAGAAGGGCTCAATTAATACAGTTTGCTTTCTAACACTTACTGCCAATACACAGCCAGGACTGATGACCCCAACAGACCAAAGGATATTCCATGCCACATGACGTCGTGCTCAGCAATAAAAGCTAGGTAAAAGGAGCGGCAGGGGGGACATTGGTGGTTACAAAGTTTGTCTACTGAAGCAATCACTGCGTGTACTGAGGTCCTGCTTCCCAGGAAGTGGCTGGACATCGCCTGCTGATGGGACGTAGTGAACGAATTCCCTCTTTTACTTTGCTTATGCACGTGGGCTTTGCTTTATTAAATTGCCTTTATCTCAAACCTCAAGCTTGTCCATCTCATTTTCTGCCCGTCCTGTTGAGGAGGCAGGGTAGAGAGCAACTGGGTGGGCATCTGGCAGCTGGCCAAGGCCAACCCACCACAGCAGGGAATATCCACAGTATTTTATAATTTGGAAGTTTTGTCAGCCTATCACCATCCTGGAAATGGTTTTGTGTTTTCTGGTACTCCTCCTGGACATCAAACCCATGCTGCAGTTATTCCTTTTTGAAAGTTGGTCTGGGTTAGACTCACCTATTTAATGCCCATACAGTTATTTCCTAGTAATAAAAAATATGACTCATATCAGAAAACAGTAGCAGGTAATGATGCAATTTATGTATGTCTATAGGTAGAGCTTTCATCCGATAAAAGGGGGGCAGGGCACTGAGAGACAAAGACAACAGATCAATCAGTGGAGAAAAGACTAGATGAAGCATGGAAAATCTGAAGATTTGATGTTTAGTATAATCAGTCTCCAGCTGGATGCACAGTTAATATAAAAACATAATACTAGGCCTACACTTACTGCTACCTACATTAGCAAAATATCAACTCCCTGTGAGGTGATTCTCTCCAAAACCAATGAATTTCTTACGTATAAAAAAATAGCAGAGAGACAAAAAGTAAAATGCCTGCATGAAGTCATGAACAGAACAGGTGGAAACATCTTGTAACTGGGAGCCTAAACCACTTTCTTTAATTGGGGAGCCACCTGGGGCCACAAAGATTTTCTGCATGGAGATGGAGTAATTTTTCAAAGCGTGCACATTGTTAGTAAAAAGCAGAACCTCTCCTAAAACCTGAGGTTAAAAACCAAATGATATACAGCAACTGTGTTTCTTTTTTTGGAGTTGAATTTCAGCACAGTTCCTACTGTCTGCCAAGGTCCCCAATACCAGCACTTGGACCACAGTTCGCACCTTGTTGGCAGTCTTAACAGCTGAACCAGTGATTAAGTAGGTGTGATTCCTGACTTCCTCCATCACCCCTACAAGTCTGTTGATCCAGGACAGAACGGACTCCTGCTGACAAAGCTATATGGGGATTGTATTTCTTATACTGTTTCTGCTGTGAGTAAGAGTAGTTCAGCTCCTGTATGTCCTGTTAGTGCTTTTCAAGAGTACTATATTGTTTTTCAGAAAGAACTGTCAAACTCTTCTGCCTTATGGGACTGAAGGCTAAATTACAGTTTTGTGGGTTAAACTAATCTATGCAATTTTACTGGGATACAAAAAAAACCCACAACAGTTTACCAAGGTACTAAGAGCTCTGCTAAATTTTAGAAAATGTTACATGTACTGTAAAGCACTTTAATGAACAGGTCCATGTATCAGGTGTGCTGCTTTCTCTTTCTCACATGTTTTCCACTTTTAATTATTTGGTGCTCCTATGCCTGTAACAACAACCTTCCCTCTGAGAAGTTTTGTCTCAAACAGGATATTTAATTGTTATGTGGTATATCCTCTTTCTATTTGGAACAAATTCTGCTTAGAGATCTTAATCACTTTTGAAAAATTGTTTTAAGATCTATTACTCTCTTTTTTTGTAGCTAAACTGCAGGTTTATGCTGGCAAGTAATGATTTAGTTACTTTACACACTGAGCTGTGTGTATGCTTGCAAAAAGCTGATGTTGAACCTTAAAGGCTACTCTTTTAACATGAAAATAATATTCAAACAGGATGTCTGAATTTCTGTTTACATTTTTAGATAAAGTTTAAAATATTAAAAATAATGGCATTTATGTTCTAGTTATTATGAAAGAGCTTCACTTATAAGGATTATTTTTCATATTTCCTCCTTCTTTGTGCAATGCTTTAGGTCTGCAACATCTGTAAAACTCAACAGTAAATAATGTTTGTTGTTAGTTTTTTTTTTCCAAGATAAAGATATAGCTGACATTAAATGTCAAAAAAACACCTCCTGCTTTAACAAAGAGTAACAAATATCATACTTTTTGGTAAGTATAAAATATTATTATTAACACTGTACTTTCTCAAGGCTTGAGGTGGCTCCTGAACTAATAAAAGCAATTTGCTAGAAGAAAAACATCTCTGAGCTATTGCACAGTGTCTAAACCCATAATTATTTAAAACATTTCTACTTCCTTCCAAACAGAAGCGGGTGTATTCAGTGTTCACACTGGACACAGTAAACTCAAATGTATCATTGCCACCAAAACAAAAAAGGTAAACAGTTGAAGAGTGGGAGGAAAAGAAATTTACCACTGTAGTGGACCAGTCTCACCAGAATAAAATTTGCATTAAAAGGTTGCTATGAAAGGAAAGGGCATGACCTTCAGGTTGCTTAACAATAGTAGCAGTTCTGAACTCAGCACAAATAAGGGTACCTGCATCTGGTACAACCGAACAAGGAATTCTGCCCATAAATAGGATCCAATATTAGTATTAACAGTAAATTCCTTCATTAAGACCTAACAAACATTTGCTTATGACCAGATTAACTTGAGAGGTTATTTCATTTTAGAAACATTTCTAAAAAAGCATGAAATATGATGGTAAGCCATTACAAATTAAATAAATCTCCACACCCTTTTGAATCAGCTGATAAAAGTATGAAACTGGGTAAGGGGCCTTTCTTGACAAGCAAATGCCAAAACAGTGGATAAAGACCAACACCACTGAAAAGAATCAAGCAGTGAACCATCTTTCTGAAATGTTTTCAAGTATTATTCACCTGGCTTTTTAGAGAAAGAGATTGGAAAAGAGGGAAGAGACATTTATTGTAAGTATAACTGAAAACTTAAGAGAGTCCAATAATTATTAGTTACAGAAAAAGAGTGATAATAATGCAGTTACAGTTGTACCCCTCTCCTGCTGTTACATCCACCCTTCCACTGCTCCTCTGGATCCCCTGATCAGTTTCATTCTAGGTTAGGAGTGTGAGGGGGTGAAAACAGTGATTTGTGAGCACCTGGAGTCCTTGGCCAGAAGGGCTGTTCATGTTTATGATTTCTTCTTCCTCCTCTAGGATCCACTTGAGGTCATTTTTATCTTTGCTAATATTTTTCTCTACTCTTCTCTTTCTTCACTGATCTGCAGCTCCAATTTACTATGTACGTTACTCTTTAGATATGTCAGATACTATTTCTTCGTTAACCTCAAAACCAGTTTCATCCAGCTCCAGGCCTGCATTTCTTTAACTGACCATGGGTAAGCCGTTTATGGCCGTTAAGGTCTCCAGTACCAAGCCTGTGCCCCTTCCCTTATCGTCCTATGCCAATACTCCTCTACGGTGCATCCTGGGTCCTCACTTCTCCAGGGCCTCTGTGACCCTACCGGGCCAGTATATCTCTACGCTACATCACTGTGGTTAGGGCACAAAAGACCTCATTCCACAGAGAGTAACAGCGATGCAAAACTATGGTTGTACCCCCATAAACAAAAGTTAACCAGAGACACCTGGTCCATCGGCAAAACCGCTGCTACAGCTGAACCAAGCAAAACACAGGTGCAGGCAGGTCAGGCGCAGCCGGTGGGACAAGCCTCGGTTCTGAGGCCTTGCAAACTCGGTACGAACCTCACGGCCAGCCACGGCGACAGAAGGTACTCGAGGGTCCCGCGCCGGGCGCCACGGCACGGCACGGCACACCCAGAGCGCAGCGCGGCAGCCCTTCGGGACGCCGTCCCCGACGCCAAGGTCGGCGGCAGCCGCGGGGATGGTGCTGGCGGACACAGTTTCATTCAGCCTAGCGGGATTCCGCCGAAAAAGATCCATCCTCCCCGCCCCACCTTTTTTTTTTTTTTTTAAAAAAAAAAAACAAAGCGCCTCGGCGTGAAGTTTGATGCTCCTGCGCACGCGGGGGAAGGGCGACGCACGTCTCCCACCTGAAAGGCCGGCCCTCAGCCGCGCTCCCGTGTCCAGAGCGGGTGGGGAAGGGCGAGACCGGCCCCGCCGCGCGCGTTACCGCTGCCGGCAGCCACCGCCGGGGCTGGAGCGAGTCCCGGCGAAGCCGAGGCCCTGCCTCAGCCCCGCTCGGGCCCGGCCCGACTCGGCACAGTGATCCGCACGGCCCCTCCACCTCACACCCGCGGCGACCCCCGCTGCCTGGCGCCGCTCCCCCCTCCCGGAAACAGGGCTGCCGCAGGGGCGAGCTCCCATTGGTCCTTTTCCGTCACACCTTCCCGCCTCCCCGGCGCAGCGCGGGCGGTGATTGGCTACTGGCCGTTGTCAGTCGGAGAGGGCGAGCCCCGCCGGTGCCCGGGCTGCGCTCTCGTGAGGCGGGCGCTGCTGCCGGGCGCCGCGGCGGCTGGTGCGGCTGCGGGCGGAGCAGTGATGCCGGCTGCGGGGCGGCGTATGGCAGCGGGAGCCCGGCACGGAGCGGCGTGCGCCCAGGCGGGCGAGGGCGGCGAGCGCGGCCGGTAAGGTCTGGCCGCGGGGAAGGCGGATGCCTGCCTCCGTGCGCGTCCTCGAGCCGAAGGGGCCGGCGGCAGCGCCGGGCAGCGGTGCCGGCGCGGGCGGAGCGGCGGGCGAGCAGGATGCCTGGGGCGAGCGGCAGCGCTGGGCGGCGGTGGGCCGCGGCGGGCAGGGGTCGCGGGCGGGCGCGGTCCCCCGCCGCCCCTTGCCGTGCCCTTCGGCGCGGCGGTGCCGGTCGTGCCCCGTCCCAGTCCCCGGGCGGGACCGGCGGCGCGGCGGGAACTTCGGTGCCGCCGCCCGGTTGGCGGCGGCCGGCGGTGCCCGCGAGTGCCGCGGCGGGGGGCGACACTAGCCCGCTAGTCGGGTCTGGCGGAGGGGCTGCGGTGCTGGCCCCGCCGCTCCTCCGTCGCCTCAGGAGGGCTGGGAGGGGGGGAAGGGGGGCGCGCCGAACGGTGCCGCCGGTGGCCCCGGCGCTGCGGGTGAGGGGCTGCCGGGGAGGTGGGGATGGTGGCTGGGAAAGGCGGACCGCGCCGCGTCCCCGCACCCATCGGGCGGGGTGCTGCGGGTCCCGCTTTCCGCAGAGGGAGCTGGGAGGGGGGATGGGGGTGCGGGCGAGACTGCCCGGCGGCCCGGCTCGCGCGGGGCGGGCGGCTGCTGCCCTGCGCGGGGAGCTCGCGCGCGGGTGGGGAGCGCGGCAACGGCCAGCGCGGACGTGCGCGCGGCCCCGGCCCCGGCCCGGCGGTCCGGCGGCGGTGGGGGTGAGCGGCTCGGCGGGGCTCGCCTGGGGCGGTGGCTTGAACTTCCCTTCCAAGGAAGGGTTTTACTCGGACGCGGTCGCGGACGCTCAGCTGGGCGATTCACACAGGCGGGGGCACTAACGAAGGGGGTGGTCTCGTTGTGGCCGCAGACGGTATCTTAAAGTTATTAAAACAGTTAGCTCAAAGAAAAGTTATTTTAAAGTAAGTGCGAGGGTGAGGTTTGATATATGACCGCTGGCTCTGGAGACGGAGGAATTCCAAAGATGAAATCCCATTTATCCGTGTGCGCTCTTCCTCATTGTTCTTCAGCCTGCTGTACTTTTAGGGACAGAAGATAACATTGGAAGGCTTTGAAGTACTGTCAAGTCTTGTTAATTTAGAAAAAACCGGCCTTTAGATGCTCTTTAGAAACGTTAATGTAAACATTCAGATTCTTGATTGTATAACGTTTTGAGGAATCGTTAGGATGCTGCCAGACTTTGCAATGATGGACATGATCCTTCAATCGTGGAAATAAAGAGTTTTGACACTGATTCAGTAGGAAGCAAGATAGCATCCACAATTAACAGTTGAAGAGAAAATAGTTTGTGTTATCTCTTTGTTATTTTGCATGTGATAGGTTGGGCATTTGAAACATAAGAAAAATTTTCTGCAGAAAACATAAAGAGCGTTTAATTTGATTTGGGTTTTCGTTCTTTTGTAGCTGTAAGCTTCCTTCCCTACTTTCTAGGAGTGTATTGATTTGGTTCTCTCTTTCTTGATACAGAGTATTCTGATAAATTAATTCAGTTAGAAGGACGCATTCAATCACATGATGCATAACAAGCTTTCAGAATTTTTTAAAATCATGTGATAGATGGCAAGGATGAATAACCAGTGTAAGCACCGTTGTTACAAATACATGCTCTGCTTCGGAGAGCTGAAGCCCAGTTTTACAGCTGAGGGGAAGGCACTAGTAAGTGTAAAAGATTAGAGGTGTGGAATTTATTACTGATACAGGTTAATATTGTTCCCTCCCTGTATACTTATCCACTAAATAATGTTTTTGACAGAACAGAAATTGCTAATGAAATTTCAGTTTCTTCTACATCACTCATTCTGGATAGATCCAGATAGATCCAGCAAATGTCATATTGGCAAACCAGTTTTTCAGAAACCTCATTTCGGTAACTTGAATCAGTGTCTTCAGAGTATTTTAGGTTAGTTTGGAGAGCACCCCTGATCCAAATATGTTGCACATTGCCATGATGCAATGTCTGAGATGCGCTCAGTTGTGCAGTCTGCCTCATACCTCACCTGTGTTTTCCTTACGTGCTTTCTTAGGAAAGACACCCCCAAATTTTTGTGGTGGTTTTGTGGCAGAGACCAATAGAATTTTTGCAAAGCTTGCAGGCTGAAAACACCAAGCCCTTTTTTTCCCTTGTGAGTGACACCAAATTTTAAT
The DNA here is from genome assembly GCF_900496995.4 of Aquila chrysaetos chrysaetos. NCBI lineage: Eukaryota > Metazoa > Chordata > Aves > Accipitriformes > Accipitridae > Aquila > Aquila chrysaetos. The sequence goes on along the minus strand of NC_044009.1, from coordinate 32,473,487 downwards.
CTAAAAATCTAGTTTATGAATGGGTAAACTGTAGAACCTTCAGCACATGAGTAGTCTTTATTCGTCATACTAATTTCACTGGGATTGTTATGAGGAGGACATGCATGCAAGGAGAACGTATGCCACTATTTCCTACATAGCCTATCTTTGTCTTAACTGCTTTTTTTCCTCAGAGTTCTTAGGAAACCTTTTCTAAAAGATCAAAATATTTCAATTGTATATCTTCAGAAGGGTACTCAATTCATTATTGATTTCTCTTGTCTGTTAATAAGTAATGAACTTTTATGGAGCAGGGATTGTCCCACCACTAAAGTGAATACAAATGTATTAACTATTTACTTGTTGAAAAATACTCATTAACCATAGACTTACTAATATTCATAATTAATTATTATTATATAATACTTATACCTAGTTAAAGCTAGAGGAGAATGCAGAAGTTTCAGAGATTCTTAACTTGATTTTCATAATTTCTTCCATATAAAAGAAAATGAGTCCAGCTGTATGCCTCCCAACTAAAAGGACACACATTAAAATAACAAAAAAGAAATTGATTTTCCTAAGCTGCTTTTGTAGTAGTAATTTTTAAAGGGAAGTATTGCTATATGCAATATAATAAGAAATTTGGAACTGAAGCAGTCAATCATGTCACATTCTCCAACCTGCTGCCTATTTAGTTGCTTAGATAAAGATGGATACTAAAATATTCTTGATGTAATTTGCCATTAGTAGGAAAATTATTTCTTTTGATACAGCTAAGGAAAACAAGTGGCATGCTCTTTTAGAAATAAGTACATATGTACATTTAGTTGAACTACTGAAGAGTTGCAGAAGATGATAGAAAAGATGAATTAATGATCTATCTCCTAGTTGTATTAGATCATGCAAACGGTACACTGATCTTTTTGGAAAAGCTAATGCTGTTTTTGAACTGCAGTTAAAATACTGGCTTGTAGCTGTTAGCACTGTCTCCAACACACACAGTGACTGTAAACACTGATGTATGGAAGCTCTGCAGAATTCCAGATAAACAGAAGTATAAAATGCCTCCACATCCAAGTGTTCCCTTGGTCACTTACAGGCTTTAGATGTTTCCAAATGGTGATAGTACCTGCTGCTGCCTAACACTGCCATAGGCGTAGGTGAATGACCAAAATTGCTCTTCAGCTCCTGTATCTCCTGTGAATGCTCTCCAAGGAAGTTAACAAAAGATAGTCTTAAACAGGACATGGGAATTCAGCTCCTGATGCTGAGGACACAGCTTTTAAACAGAGTAACAGAGGGAGAGAGGTGAAGATGGGCAAGTTGTTCTTTGACTGGTAGACAGGCAGGTGTAAATTTCGGCAGAGCCATGCAGACTGCAGATGTATTGGTGACTGAGATTAGCTTTCTAGAGTTCATCCAGGAGAAAGAAAGGTATACAAGAGTCTCTCTGAGCCTTGGGCCTGCTTGTGAGTAGTATTAATACAGAGATGAATCAAGGTGTGATAATGAATTACAAATCTCATTTACGAGCACAACCCTCTTCTTGTATCGCTACCTAAAATGTAAAATTGCTAGGTATTCTGCAGATGTAGTAGGTGGCGGACACTCTTTTTTAACCCTTCTGCATTCTGATTTTTGTAGTTCTCAATTTAACCTCCCAAACTAATGGGAGTAATCTAAATATCTGCAATAGTTACTCATCAAAACTGTACTTTATTATTCCCTTAAGAATTAAAACCTATTATTTAATGCATAATTAAATGCATAATTCAATGTATAACATAATGTGTCACTACGTAGATTTATGAAATACAGAAATATACATTCTTTCCTTCTGAATAACAAGTTACCAAACACTGGCGAGAGAGCTAAGGGTTAAGAGTGAATTGAATGAAGAATACGCTATAGAACTGAAACCAAGTGAGAATTCTGTGGAGCTATATTTATTCATTTCTATGGAGTGTTGCCAGCATACTCTCTCCCTTTGCAGAAGGTGTTCTGTATTATCAGTAGCCTCAAAATATTTCAGTTATAATATGCCTATTTCATCTATAAATACTTTCTGTAGAAAAGGGCAGAAAATACCCTATAGATACTGGCTTTTGCACTCAGTTTTTTAAGACTGCTGTCTGAGTACCAGTAAGCTTTAACTCTCACTATCTTTTGAGGCTTGCTGTAGTAAAATGTGAATGACTTATGTGCCCAACCTTGCTTCCCTTTGAGCTGTTCTGCAGCTCTGCTGTTTGAGGGGCTGATGTTTGTTTCTTTTGTCCCTCAGCAGGTGGCTACATTTTCACTGAAATAGCTGATCCTGCTGTGGAACAACATCTGTGGCTTTGTGGGGGTCACATTGGCTGGAGTAATTCAAATATTTCCTCCTGGGTCTGACCCTTATTTTTATTTAAAGATATAGTGCTAAGTTATTGCTTAATATAGGATATTATATGTTAGAATTTATACTGAAGGTCTGCTGTTATTCAAATATGACCTGTATCTTTCATAGTGGATAAGAAGCAGGAGTGTAATCTTTTTTTGTGTGTGTTTTTTTCAGAGCTTAACAGAAGATTTTAGAGGAAATTGAAGTTAAGAATATCAGAAAAGCTGTATTGGGTCAGACCAGTGGGCCTTCATATTCAGGGTTTGGTCTCCAACAGTGATGTTAAGGGATGCTATTTAGGGGCTGTACCTAGCCACTTTATGTATCGGTTCCCTTGTACTCTCCCTGTATACTTAGTTTTCATAATGTCTTACTAGCTTCATTAAATGTCCCTTAGTTCTATTACTGGAGGATTTAGCAAGCAGTTTTACGTTAGTTTATTTACCACCTTCGTGGTTGGTTCAATCATATCTTGCTTCAGACTTCTCTCCAACTGAAGAGCCTCTTTAGTATCTTTTTCTAAGGCAGGCACTCCATCCTTGTGATGTTTTGTTTGCCCTTCTCTGACTACAGTCTTTCCTTGAGATGCAGAGACCAGAACTGCACACAGTACTTGAGATGTGGGTGGACCAAGGTTGTATAAATGTGCTCTGTCTTGTTCTCAAACCCTTTCCTCGTGACACCCAGTGTTTTGCTAGGTTTTTTGGTTGCTGTTGAACATAAAACTGTTAATTCCAGGGATCTGTCAATAATGACTCCTAGATTTCTTCTCCAAGTCATTTGTCAGCATGGTGTGTATGTGATGTAGATTATTTTTCATTAGATGTGTTGGCTTCCATGTATCTATACTGAAGCTCATTTGTCATCTTCTTGTCCACTCTGAGGTGCTTCTGGAGTTCTTTGTCATCAGCATGGCATTAAGTTCTGTGCCTGAAGGCAACTTCGTGTCTGTCCAAATTTTGCCAACAGTATCATTCCTTATGAGTTTTTTCGTGTGTACGTCTGATGTCTGAGAGGGATAAAAGTGTTGTGGCAAATCAGTCAAGGTGTTCATAGATCTTAAAAATGGCTTGTACATAACACAGGCTTTGCTTTTTGTTGTTTTGGGTTTTTTTTTGCTTTGAACCTCAGTAAACATGAACTCAGAAGAATAACAGGTTAAGGCTGTGTCCAGAAACCCAGACCAGATAAAAAAAGGAAGAAAACTCTGAAAGATGCCATTCATAGCACTTAAGCCAACTGCACTGAATGGGGAAATGAGAATGGTAGTATATAGTATTTGATGCACATTGATTGCTGTTAAAATTATGCTTAATTAAAACCAAAGAAGCTTTTAAAAGTATTGGAGTGCAAAGTGATGTTTACTCAAATAAGTTTAATGCTTTCCTAGCCTCTCTACAGATTCACTACACAACAGTCTTAATTCCAATACCATCTAATTAATCACCTTCCACTTGTGAACTACATTTCATAGTAACATGAAAATAAGCAAAGCTTCTCCCCTTCTCCCTCCCAGTTTTATTAGAGGTTAGGCTGGAAGCCCACCATATAGAAAGGATCTCTTCATGTTCCTTGTTCAAAAACAGGCTAGTGATTTGATATTCACAGCATGTCGCTTAAAAGAGCTACTGCATTACAAACAACATTGAGAGTGAGGTTTAAAGAAACATTAGAAATGTATTATCAGTGTGCTGCATTATTACTTGGTGTTACTTAGTAATAAATGTGGTTTCACAGCAGCGTAAGTGACTCCAGCAGCGTGTCTGTGATGATCCTGTCTTCCCTTCTCCCAGTCACAATGACTCCATCTTTCCTAAGCCTTTGCAGAACCACTTCAGCACATTAGTCTGGCAGAAGACAACTCCTCCCCACTGGTTAAAAAAAAAAAAACAACAAAACAAAACAGAAAACCATTTTCTGCCAGCTTGAATCTGCTTCACAGAGGACCTTATGAAGGCTAATGCAAGGGAGGACTTAGAACTATGAAGGTAAAGGCAAGAGGAGAGCAAGATGGTTGACAGGCAGCAGTTAAATTGCCTTGTGTGCTTGTCAAACGCTAGCCTGAAGTGCTGTTCTGTTTCTTGATCTATTGTTGTTAAAGTACTTGGCAGAAGTACAGGACTATTTTAGTAGTCAACCTATTGCTTTGTTAATTTAAATGTTTAGCTTAAAGAATTATATTTTACATCCTTTTAAGGAAGGCCCCAGCTGTTCCACTATCAGGTGGTCATCTGCTGGTCATGAGGTCATCTGCTGTGTAAATCTGGCTGTCTAAAAGACTGTGATACCAACTGTAGTTATTTGCAGCAATAGGATTCTTCTTTTGTTTTGTTTTGCACCATAACACAGTTCACCAAAACACGTTTTTCAAATTAGCATGGATTCAAGTATGTAACAAACATAATATTTCTACTATTTGAATTCAGTAATGGGCGGTTTAAAGTCAGCTTCCTGATCTATTTAATTGGTGCTGTTTGCTAGAATCTGTAGCAGCCAAGACAAGGCAGGTTTTTTTGCCACAGGAAAAGGATTTGGTGTATCCCTTTTGCATGGTATGCTTGAAACTTGCCCAGTGCTACTTCATGACACACATGCAAAGTCATGGTCAGCTTTCTTGTTGGCTGATGCAGCTCAAGATTAGTTTAATGTAGAACAGTGAGTTCATGGTAGCCTGCAAGGATGTAATGGAAGGACATGAACACAGTTAGTATGTAGTCTGCACTGTCTTTTTTTCCCCCCAGTACTTATAGGCCATGGTAGTGGTAATTGATGAATCTGTGCTGAATACATTTAGCAGCATACTGATAGAGCAGTGCCACTTGCACTGCTTATCTGCCTTAAACAGACTATCATCATAAAAAGTGGAACTTGTCTTCCATTGTTTAATTATGACAATATCTTCTTGTGTTAAGATGTATGCAATCATTCATCTAACATTTTTATAAGATACTTCAGAATCATCAGCCAAATTTTACTATATTCTTCCCTAGAAAAAATACTTTCATGTAGGTAGGATGGTACATGTAAAGGAAGCCACACTGCTGTGGGCATCCACAAAATACTCTAAACCAATTAATTTCTTCTATGTACATTTTCTAAGACAACACCTTAAATCTCAAGAAATCATTTGGTCTGTTAGGCAGCTAGGAAGAGTGGCATTATTACATTCATGGCATTGTACTGTAAAAATTTATAAGAGTTTACTTAAAGCTTTCAGAATTTGCAAGATTTTTCCATGTAGAAAAGTAATACATTTTGCTTGGATTCCAGACTTTGTAGTAAACCCACTAGTCTTTCTTTTTGCCAAGGTTTTGAGTATGCTAGGTGTTTGTTTGTTAAAAGGCCTCAGAAGATGCATCTTATCTCAAATGTAATCATAAACTGAATTCTGCTGTATGTAGTTCGCTACTATATTGCTTAAAAGAAGCTAGGAATTAACAGCTTTGCTAAAAGTTGGGTGAAAGACTCAAAAGTATGAGCATAGCTGATCATACTGCAGGTTTTCATCACATGAATTAAGCTTTAGATGAAAGTTTCTCACCAAGTTAGTGGCAACTAGGTCAGGTTGAGTCTGATGTCTCAAGTCTGCATATACTTGGTTGGGATTCACCTGTACCCTATCAGTTTGTTAAAGAGCACATTACTACTTCTAGTCTGTATACCAATATTTTGCTGTTACAGCTCAGGTGAAAAAATGTTTTGCAAACTCTGAAGAGGCTAGCCTACTTGCTGGAAATTTTTATGTGCAGATTTCAGAGTACTGTACAAAGTTAAACATTTCCATTGATAAATCAGGGGTTGAAATAGACTATAAAAGTCTGGAATAGAATTTGAGCATCCGCTCTGCTACTGATGTTGCAAGTTGGATCATATTAAACGTTTCACATGGAAAATATACTGCTACTGAGATAAAATTGTTTTAACCATATATTCTGTCTAGTTTATGCAATTAGAATTCAAGGGGAGTAGAATTCAACATATATGTCCTAGTTACAAGTGAGAAGGAGATATTGAAATACTGTATTTATGGGTATCTTAATCTGAATATTTCTCTGCAGAAATACAAAATCTTGATAGGTATAGGTATGAACAGAAGAAGTATGCATAGAGGCATAAAACAAACTAGTTAAACCAAGAACTAACTTCTAGAAGTTCTATACTGTTTATTCAGTAATATCCTTACTGGAAAGGGAAATGAAATGCTATTGTTACTGGCACAAATTCTAAACATGGACAACTCTGTTGAAAAGTTCCAAACTAAAATGTTTGCTGTTAATTGTTTCTCATTTGTAGAGAAGAAACAGTAATTATTCCTCTTTAAGATTTGGTATTGATATCACCTGAAGTCTTCTGCAAAGTGAATTTATTACTGCACCTCACATTGTAAAATTGCTCTTAAAATGGTCACGACCATTCCTGAGATTACAGCACTAACTGCGTCAAAAGTAATTGGCAAGAGACTTTGCTAGTAAAAGCAAAAAGCTCAGCCGCAGGTTTTTTGGAGAGGAAAGTCATGCCATAACATCAGCTGTCCACTTTCAGACATTTTGTCATTTCAGTTTTCTGAAACAAAATTAATTCTTTTTAAAAAGTAAAACATAAAATGACACCCTGCAAAATGGCTCAGTAAAAATTGCACAGAAAATAACTGAGTCATAACTAATAGGTTTTCTTCTGAAGATGTTACACTTGTACTAGGTATCAGACTATGCATCGAGTTATAGTAAAATGTGTGAATGAACGTGGATGATGCAGCAGAAGCGGTGGATCATGTAACAGGGAGATTGACACAGTAGGTTTCTGCTAGGTTTTGTTTGCCCTGCAAGGACTTCTTGGAACAGACACCCCACCTGGAGGTAGGCAACTTCCCCCAGCCTCTGCCTGTTGTTGCATTTCATCACTGGCTTTTGACTGAGGCAGCTGACTGTTGCTGGTTGGGTTATTGTACATCGCTCTGGCTGGCTGTCATGGGATCGCAGGTCCACTTAGAGGTAAGCACCAAAGCATAGGAGTTTGAGCCTGGGCCAGACCAAACCCATTTTATATAATTTTAAACTATATATTACTATATGTTGTGGTTTAAGCCCAGCTGGCAACAAAGCACCACAAGGCCACTCTGCTCGCTCCTCCACCTCAGTGGGATGAGGAGGAGAAAATATAACGAAAAGCTTGTGGGTTGAGACAAGGACAGGGAGGGATCACTCGCCAATTATGGTCATGGGCAAAAAACAGACTCAACTTGGGGGGAAAAAAACAAAATCAATTAAATTTGTTACCAATCAAATCAAAACAGGATAATGAGAAGTAAGACCAAATCTTAAAACACCTTCCCCCCACCCCTCCCGGCTCAACTCCACTACCGATTTTCTCCACCTCCTCCCCCGCAGCGGCACAGGGGGACAGGGAATGGGGGTTGTGGTCAGTTCATCACACGCTGTCTCTGCTGCTCCTTACTCCTCAGGGGGAGGACTCCTCACTCTTCCCCTGTTCCAGCGTGGGGTCCCTCCCATGGGAGACAGTCCTTCGTGAACTGCTCCAGCATGGGCCCTTTCCGTCAGCTGCAGTTCTTCACAGACTGCTCCAGCGTGGGCTTCCCACAGGGTCACAGCCTCCGTCGGGCATCCACCTGCTCCGGCATGGGCTCCTCCCCAGGCTGCAGGTGGGCATCTACTCCCCTGCTCCCCTCCACGGGCTGCGGGGGGACAGCCTGCCATCTCACCAGGGGCTGCAGGGGCATCCCCTCCTCCCCTGCTCCTCCTCGCCCTCCTTCCTCACTGACCTCGCTGTCTGCAGAGGGATTTCCCTCATATCCCACTCCCCTCACCACTGCAGGTTTTCCCTTCTTAAATATGTTATCCCAGAGGCACTACCTTGGCCAGAGGGGGGTCCGACTTGGAGCCAGGTATGCTTCTAGCAGCTTCTCACAGGAGTCACCCCTGCAGCCCCCTCCTCACCTACCAAAACCCCACCACACAAACATAATGTACTATTAACCACAAAGTCTGTGGAAGCCATGTATTGGTTAATGTGTCATAGCTGAGGTCACCTGGAAATAATCTCCTTTGTAATTTGAAAACTCTGAGAAAGGAAAATTTCATTATAACCCAGTAAAAGTAAGCAACATACAAGTGCTAATGGAACTTAAGTTTTTTGTAAAGTATGTCCCTATTTTCTGTGTGGCCACTCAGCCAAGTTACTATGCGCTTTCATTTCACTGTTAGATAACTTGTTTGAGGTGATTGCCCTGTAGTGAGACTTCTGACATGAGCAAAGAAGTCAATTACGTCTGAGCAAGTCCTATGCACTTTGTACAGTTGTCAGTGAAATGAAGGCTCAGACCTGTTGTAATTTCTGTGTAAGACCTTTTGGGCTCAGGTGGTTTTGACTTTGACTGCGTGTTACCTCGTATTTGGGAACTAACCTAGAGCCTGTACTATCCAGAATTATTGTTAATGCATTTTTTCTAGCAAAATACCAATAAGGGTTCTGCATGGTTTTTCCAATTTTTATAGATCTACCCAAACTTTTTAAAAAAATGTTCTGCCCGTCTTCCAAACTCTATCCATTTTTATGTTATTGGGCCAATATGACTTATAAGCAAGGTTACACTTATACAACACGGACTTGTTTGAAAGTAATTTTTAATCATAGTTTTAACAACGTGGCTTCAAGCAGTTGTGTTAAAAATATTACATGTTTTTACATTTTAAAAGGTGTTTTGTAATTCTCTTTAAGACAAAGCATGTGCATGCAGACAGAATGAAGCGTCTACTATCCTGTATGTTAAAACATCCTCTGAATAAAATGTACAGTGATTAATACCAGAAATCAGTTTTAGTATTAGTTACATTACAAATGCTTTTAGTAGTTCTTGTTTCTTTACAGTCTTTGAGACTGAATTATCTGTAGAACAAGCTAAGAAGTTTCTACACAGTGCAACAGAGACATGCTGTCAGCTTTGGCTCCCTGATTCCCCGTTGCTCTGAACACCAGAGCAGATTTGCTTAGGCCAGAGCCGATCAAGAGCAGCAGTCCTGGCTGGATGTGGTGGATCAGTTTCCAAGGCACATTCCGGCCACTGCATGCTGTAACTAATTTGTCCCAACCGCTACAGAGCACCTGGGAGAGCCAGATTAGATCTGCTGGGTCTGAAAGTGCTCTTAGACACACGGACATACATGTGGTGAAGCTCAAGGATACTACAGTTTGGTCCCCTAGGAGCCTTAGCCAGGTGGCATAAGCCAAATCTGTGTTGGTGCTGAGGACACTACAGAATCAAATAGCTGTTAACTGGCTTTGTGACAGCTTGCTTCTCTTGCAGAGTGGAAACTTCATGCACTTGAGGGCCTGGCCTGGCCTAGCATTTCCACAGTGATGATAAAAATGCTGATCAGAACTTTAGTTTCATCCTTTCTCAATTCAAAAGCCTTCTAAATATGCAGTATGTACGTATTTATTTATGCATGCCTAAATTGTTACTCTATTATGTTGTCTTGTGTACTACCTGTAAATTCTGTAATTGCTTCGGTTTTGTCCACGTTTTTCTTATGTGCCAGGATTTCATAACTCACTGGATGACTTTTTTGCCTGATTTGCCAAGAAGGGCATAGTATTAATAAAGGTAGTTCTACTTTGTTATCTGATTGACTACTTCCATGGAGAAAAATTAAATAATTTGTTTAACTTTCATATATTTTCATTGTTGAAAAATAAAATCATGTTAAGCTTTTGAAGGTGATGACCATGTCTTTCATATGTAAAACAATAGAAATTGTTGTAGTCTTAGTTTCTTTTTCTATATAGTAGCTAGATAAGAATACAGTTACAGTACCAGTTTATCTCATGGGATATTAAAGTTTATGTGATCTTCTCTGTCTCAAAAGACAAAGATTTATAGTCTTTGAACAGTTCTGATTGGTGGTATTATGAAAAATAATTAAAGAACCATGGAGATGATGTGGGGTTTAGAAAATCTGTAATGAAGCCCAGGCTAGTTGAATTGAGGACTTAAAACTGGAAAAACACTTTTTTTTTTTTTTTTTTTAACTGGTAAAACTTAGTTAGGGTAGACATTTTTCAATGAGATGCAGTGACATGCTTAACGACAAATAGATTTTCTAACTGTATAAGTAATATAACAATATATTGTAATGAAAATTCAGGAGGTGCTTCCTGTGAAGCATAGCACTAATATTTCATGTATAACCAATATGGAAGTGATTAAATTGCTTTACAAGGAAAAGTTGGTACCATGGTAGCAAGGAATATTACAAGCTAATACTGCCTCTATCTGAAGATGTATTGTTTTGTGGTGATGAAATATTTTAATAACCTTGCGCACCTCTAGAGAAGAACCTCAACTTTAGCTCTCTAGAGTTATTCTTCAAACAGTATTATTATTCTGCATAAATAATTTTTATGGAAAGAACAGTTACAATAAACAGAACCGTAAGAATGAAATTGCCATATTCAATGTTAACAAATGGATAGAAGGCAGGCTAATAATACAAGTATGTAGATAGAAATAAAATATTTTTTAAAAAAGTAAGAATAGTTGATTGCGAAGTGAGTTTCACACTAACGTCCTTATCTAAAGCCCACTGGACTAACTAATAGTGATCTCTAAGACCTCAGTTAATTTCATTCAACCTTGAGTCCTTTCCCCTCTTTCATGAGAGTGAAAAGCCAGGGCTTCCCTGAATTTCAGTGAATCCAGTTTTCAGGATTTAGGTAGTTAATACACCTTCAGTGTATTTAGCAGCTTTCTCTTTCTCACATGCAACACACAGTGTTGCAAAGATTTATAGTTTCCTTTTCCCCAAAAACTGCATCCTGTGGGTTCATCAGGATAGTATCTGTACTATTTCATAATATTTGTTTTATCAGGGCTTAGGAGAACTTTGCTTTCGTAGTACTTGTTTACTGTCAGGAACACCTTGCTCAATTTTTGTACTCTACGTATTCTGGAAATAGATAAAACCATGAAAACTGTAAGTTTGGGCTAGAAACTTAAGTTGGCGGCATAGCTAGTATTAAAGCTGACATGCATCTTAGGGTTTTAGAGGAGTTTTGAATTCTCAGAGGAAAGGGAACTTTGTTATTTAGCTCATTCAGTCAGTTTTTTTTCTGAAAACGGTGCCTTCTAAGCAAAACAACAGTAGTCTCTTCTCCATTTGGTGTTTCAGATATTTAATTTTCATTGGTATTAATGGGAGTTTTGAATATATATCCGAGAGTCAACACAATTTGATATTCAAGAAAGTAAAAATGATGGCAAAGATAAGATGAATAATATTTTTCTCAACCTATGTGAAAATTTTTCTGGCTTTATATAAGCAGTAAAACTGACACTTACTGGTATCTTCATCTTGAAATCTTCAATGATTTTTTTTCTCTTTTGCACAGTGACTTGTATACTGCACTTGGCTTTTTGAACCAGTTAAACCTTTCTTTTCCAGGCTGCTTTTCTTTTGTTTATTTATTTTACTATCTTTTATTAACAAAAGGTAAACAAATTTGCAGTTTAAAAAAAAAAAGTCAAATAAAAAAAATATATGCTCTGTTTTACAAGGATGGTTTGAGCATTCCTAGGAAGATTGTATATTATTTTTTGTTTTTCTCTGTAAACTATGAAAAACTAGTTTTCAGTTTTTCCGCTTCTGATCCAACTGGACTTTCATACATAGGAAGACATGCCATATGCATATGGTGCTTTGTTCCTTTCAAATATACAACTCTCTCATCATTTGGGGAGTAAATATAACCCAGTTATTTCTTGTTATGAGGAAATCCTGAAGGTGTTACCTAGAAATTTTTGTACCTGTTATTAGCTTAAGAGGGAAATGGCTTTCTCTCTCTTCTTGCTGTATTATACCTTGTGTATTCGTATGAAAATTATTCTTTTGATTAACAGATAGAAGACCTGACCTTGCAGACCTGAAGTACGTAAAGCTCACAGAAAAGTCAATAGGATGTTTGTTCATGAAATGAGAATCTCGCTGAACTAAAGACTGTACTACTACTACTAAAACTTTGCATCAAGCTTAAATTCATAATACCATACCAGCTACACCATATTGAACTCTCATGGAAATGCAGTTTGAACTCCAATGTTTACCCAATATAGAAGCAATGAATACATGGCTCTAATGGAAATGCCATTTTTTTGTGCCAGCTAGTTACGCAGTGACACTGAAGATGATTACTTTGGTTCAGGAATTGAGCGTGTCATTTAGCAGTGTTCTAGCTAGGATTCATTTCAATGGCATTTTGTTAAATATGCCAGTTTCTGTATAGTGAGTGACTTCTGGTAGTAGTGGCATATGACTTCTTAGAAAGTTCATGTCTGCTTCACAAAGTCAGATGGTCTCCAGGGTGCTGTTCTAGGGTCATGTCAAAACTTGGCATAAACTTGTATGTGAATTTCATTTGCACTTTTTTTTCTAGGGTCAGTTTCACTAAAGGGTATCAAGGAAGATGCTTAAAGTGTAGCCACATGCAACACATGCTCTGCTTTTTATGAGAGAGGTATCAGTCAACAGGTGTTTATTGTCTTTTCCTGTTGTACTGAAAAGACAGATTTCATTCCCTCTAGAGCTCTGTAATAGTTGGGGAGAGAGAGACTTTCCTAAAGGGAAAGGATAAGTCTGCTCTGCTTTTGCTATTTGCTGTTTGAATTGCTGTTGTCTGTGGCTAGCTAACAGCTGCTGTTTTCTCTTCTGTCCTGGAATTGCTGTCTCTGACCTTCCACAAGGCTGCCTGCCAGTGGAAGCTGATGTAGATCCTAAATTCTTAAGCCTTGATAGGATTTCTCTTCTGAATTGATAAAACTGCCTGCATATACTTATTTTTAGACCATTTGCAACTGAAGCACATATGTTTCACAGCATGATAGAAAGGGTGCAGGAGAACTGGTTAGGCATGGTTAGCGATTTTGGAAGCGTAAGGGCGGTGTGCCTTTTGGAAAATAATGTTGCAGAAGAGGTGTTTTTGAAAGTGTGCAGTAGGGGTTTTTCAGTTGAATTTGGTAGTGGTGACAAGTGTTGACATCTGTAAAACATGAGCTCATCTCTAACCACAAAACAAACACAACAGAAGCAGCAGCAACTTAAATTAATCTTCTCTGTGCCAATGTTTTTTGTCTTTTATAATTTAGTATCAATGCCCAGTGAGCAAATTTATACACGCTTTATTTTTTGCTTAGTTACTGCCTTAAGTTAAAGATTTTTCAGGGTTGATTTTTAATTGCCAACAAGTGTGACAGTAGTAGTGCTTTTATTTTTGATGTGGACAAAATATGCAGTAAACTACTCTAAATGAACACAACTACACTGAAACTCTACTCTCTCTGTGTGCCAAACAAAGATACCCAAATGACTCCTGTACTAGAAGCAATATAATCACAATAGCATGAAGCTCCTTATATGTTAATTGACTCAGTTGAGAAAATACAACTGTGTAAGAATAGTATAACACCTAAATTGAGTTGTCTACCTCTTCACTGAACCCAGAGTCAATCATGAGACATTTAAGGATCTTGTAATTTTTATGTTGAAGTAGAAAAGAACAGTTCTGGTAGCAGGACTGCCTGTAAAATCTTAATTAGATTTCTTCGGTGTCCATTGCTTTCTTGTATACCAGTATTATATAAAGACAGCAATAGAGAAAATGCATAAATGAATGTCATTTGGAACAAAAGTTTCTCTAATGTTCCTTAAAATATTTGCTGTTCAGAAGAAAGAATTAGAGAGAATGGAGCTGTAATCTAATAAAGAAGACAGAAGTTAGTTTTGGACCATTCTCTGTCTTTTTGGAAAAGTTAGAAATTCACCTTACACATCATTAAAAGAGGATATTGTGATTTGGTAGGGTTTGGGGGGGGGGGGGGATTGTTGGGGTTTTTTTTGGTTGGTTGGTTTCATTTTTTTACTGTCCAGATTAAGTTATTTGTTCTAATGTTCACTAATGTCATTTCAGCTGCACAAAAGAATCAGTGATGTATTCACTCGCTCTTCTCATGTTGTGAACCCTGTACTCTGTTTCAAAAAAAACTACCACCTCTTGGCAGTTGAAGGTATGCAGTGCTTTACGTGTATATACCATCTTTTAGCCAGGGATTTCTTTCTTCATTCTACAAGCATCTTTTATTTAAAAGTTGGAAACCAGTGCTGTTATATACAAATGTACAATGGTTCTGTAGAAGTTACTCCTTGAACATATAGAATTTAATAGATTCTGTATGTACCACCGTAGCATGAACTTGATATAATTCTGTTTGGCAGCAATAGAACTTTCCTTTAAAGCTCAAGAGGTTGTCTAAAACTATAATGTATATTTTACATATATGTATATATCTTACAATATTATTATTACCCTGTTAAAAAAGCTAAACTTTAGGCATGACTCAAGACAGACACCAAAATCTAATCATTGCAGATGCTAAACTGTGGTAGTATAGTTATCACTGGTGAGTTATCAGTAAGAGAACTCATACAGTTTCACCATTTAGCCATGCTGGAAGGCCAGAGAAAAGACGGTGAGTTACAAAACTGTTGTACAGAGCCTGTCTCATCATCACAGGTCCTTGGGTTTTGAGATGCCAAGGGATTCAATCACGAGGAAATATGCTTTGCATAATGTAAAATTAGTACTGTGTTATACTCTGGCTATCCTTGTCTGCAGTGACTACTACTATGTTAAGTACAACAGTCTCATCTAGTCATGGAACCTGATCTAATCAACCGTAGAGCTAGACTTACAGTTATTAAAGTTAGCATGACATTTTATGTGAAGCCAAATGAATGGTCCAGGTTCAAACCAACTGGTACCAGCAGGTGTCAACAATTCATCGTCTGCTCCAGTCTTCCCCTTTTTAGCAATTCCCTCCTCATTTTTTTGGTAATGGTTCACCATTGGTTTTTTGGTTTTGGTTCACCAGTAGGGCCCTACAGAGCAGCACAACAACAATACCAAACTAGCCATTGCCTAAATGTGCTAATCTAACCAACCTGCATAACATCAGACTTGAAGGCTTGACTTTATTTATGTGGGGAAGTTACTGTCTGCCATCCCACCCCTTCCCCTGGCAGAGAGGGGAAATTCCTAAGTTTTGATGCTGTTTGGTGGAACGTTCTGTTCATGTGTGAAATATTAATTAGCTGTTATTATTCAGTTATTTCCTTTAAAATATATTATGGGGTGTTAAATGAATACCAATCTCAAAACAGCCAGATCTTATTCACTAGGTGTGATGTAAGCATGAGGCTAGTGTTTTTAAACAAGGCATAGTAATTTCTGGCTTTCCCCAGATATTAACTAAGTTCATTTAATAGATTTGGGGTAACATAGGAAACAATGGTCTAGTTACAAGCTTATAGTTCTTTGAAAATATTTGCAATCCCGTTCAGTATGTGAATGAAGTCCAATCAAAAGACTCTTTCTGGCTTTCCACAAAATAAATCCAGTGTCTCCACTCTTGCCAGCATGCTAGGAGTTTCATTTCCCATATAAAATGGATTTCTAGCTCATGGCATGATTATAATTCCTGTATAAATGGTTAGTTTTTATTGGGAAGATATTTCTTGGTTTGGAAAAATATTTTTTTCCTTGGTGCTAAAATTATTGAGGTGGGAGGTTTGCAAGAGAGAAACTTCAGTATCAGAACCCAAACCAGGCAAAGGGCTAAAAATGCATCTTAAGGACCATTAGTCAGAATAATTTGAGCTGACAGTAGCCAAGATTGTTTTATATATGAAGTTCATAAAATAGCAAGTTGGTTTCCTTAGCTAGGAAAAATACCTGAACGGGTACATTTCTGCTGCAGTTGCTAGGGAGCGGCTTATATTGTATCTGTGGGATATAATGGGAGTCATGTGTGAAATGCACTATACTGATAATTTATCTCAAAGTGGTTAGAGCTGAATATTATGTTCACAGACCACATCTCCTTGTACAAAATAAGAAGATGAGATGGATGCTGTTAGTAATGTTAGGCGACAGAGCCACTGTGGCATACAAGGTACAGTACATGTGTCAGTAGGCTGTCAAGAGCATGTCATTCCTACATGATTCATATCTGGGGCTATGATTAGGTGAGCAGAAAATTAATACATTGGCTAGATGGGAGGAAAGAACAGACCACATGAGAAGAAGGGAAACCTGTATTTTGATCTATTTGACAGATCTGGGAATGAACAAGGTCCTGGGAATCCCAGGTCGTGTACTCTTTTTAAGACAAGCTCATTGACTGGGACTCTGTGTTGCCAGTAATGTTGTTTAACAAAATGAGGATGGGTGAATCGTAGGGGGATCTGACTAACCCTGCTCCAAAGTGAAGTTGCCACTGCATTTGGAAAAAGAGCTGCTTAGCTATGAAATGTCAACATCTTTAATAGAAACCTTTATAATTACTTGGTTATAGAACTTCATTATTTTCTTTCAGAATCTGTCAGACTGGAATTATTTTTCTTGAAAACACAGCCGTAACAGTTTGCTATTATTAAAAATGTAAATGTAATAAATTATACAACCATAACACTGATTTCTTATTTTTGTAGCATTAAGCATTTCCAAAAATTATCCAAATATTGCTTAAGGTTTCCATTTTAATATCATATTTAAAATTTCACAAATATTTTTTCCTTATTGAATCAATACAGTGATACTGCCTTGAAGCTTAAATTAATTGTTTCACTCCTTTGAGCACTGGTGCAAGTTTTTCTCACATGCTGTACACGGAGATTGAGTGTGTTTTCCTCAGCAATTACTGCATTTGTTCAAAGTGAATTAGAAAATCAAAAATGTTAGGAACTCTCTTTAATTAGATGATTAAAGAACTCGGCAAGCAGTGTGATGTTCAGATGAATATGAAAGGTATTTCGTAGCATTTTTAGGCCATGCTAGAATTCAGACAGGACACTAGTTGTGCTGTGCAGTTAAACTGCCACAAAAGTGTTTGCAGCCTCCTGAAGTTGTACGGCATATGTTTATAGTTCTCAGCCAACTTGATCTTTCCAGGCTTAGCTGCCTTGTCTTGAAGGATGCTTTCAATAGGCAATCGTACTGTAAGCTGTCTGAAAACATGATGTTATTCCTAACAGCAATTTGAAGCCCACTGGACTTGGCCTTCACAAAACTTCGTGAGCAGATTTTTGGCTAATACATACTATCGAAATACATCTGAAGTTAATGAAGTTATGACTGTGTATAATAGCCAAAGATTTTCCCCCCCAAAACTTCATAACCTGCTTTTGCAGATTACAGACTTCTCCAACCTTTTCTAAATGTTGAAGGTCTTTTTTTCTTCTCTAATCAACCTTTAGGTATTTGACTCTTCCTTTTAGCCTTCTTCCAACAGTTATACTTCCATAATTTTTTCATAAAGGTCCAACATTTTTTTTTCAGCGAGATCTTCTGGTATTGAAGCAACATCTCAAATTGATTCCAAAGGCTCTGTTCACTGTTCAAACTTGTGTCATGCCTTCTTTTGAATAGATTTGTTCCACACACATTGTACTGAGAAACAGTTAATTTCAGAAATGCTCCATATTAAATAAAATGCAGAAGCCTTCTTCTCTAACTTTTTATATTTTTACATAATTGATTTTTATGTGGCTTATGTTATCGTAAGTTTTAATTATTGTTATATACATTTACATGTTTTTCATTTAGGTGTTTGGGTTTGCTTCTATGAATGACGCATGTAAAACTAATTATTCAAAAGAAAAAAGGACTAGACAGTGTAGTTGCTGTTGTATATAGTTCTCTACTATCCCACCTTCATTCTGCTTTACTTCTGAAATAGCATAATAACATTTCCTGTATTAATACAAAGAAGAATGTTTTATTAAAAAACAATCTAACATCTGGAAACTCTTTTTTGGTCTGTCTCTTAAAATATGAAGTACATTATTTCTATTCCTCCTTTCCTCCCAGTCAATTTAACTGTTCAGACCTGTATAATGAGCATGGGAAACACCAAGGCAGAGTTAAATACTTTTGCTTTCCTTGGTACAGTGAAAATCTCTGTATGTTTTTTAAAATATCTACTGTTGCAGATCTTCCTAAGGTAATTTCTTTCAGTTGAAATGGTAGGTACTTACAACATGATTGTTGTTTTATTACCAGTAATGATCCTAATACTCATATAAACTGTTACTTAAAATCCTTGAAAAGTCTGTATAAGAGCTAGCTAGGACTAAAAGCTTATTATGCATTCTTTCTGAAGTGTTAGAACTGCTGGAGCAGTAAGAAAACCATTAATGGTAGTTGATTTTGTAGTTTGGCATTTTCAGATCTTCTTTCCTGCTCTGGATAATGCCCGTTTTGTTTAAAATAACAGATAGGAAGAGAAGTTTTGTGTTTCTGCTGCAACCTTTTTGTGTTAGATTTATAGTGTGCTCTCCAACTACCCTAACTCTGTGGAAACAGTTACAATTTGTTTTTACAAACCTGAAGCAGAAGATTTGGTGCAAAGTACTGGGTCCAAATATCCAACATCTTAGGGGAAGAAGGGGCAAAACTTGGAAAATAAATCTAGGACTGGATTATGAATGTTTAAATGGTGCTGGTATTTAGAGTAGGCAAAGCACATCCCATCTGATCTTTTAGTCATTTAAATGGCTATTTTTTGCTGAAATTCAGCTCTAATTTCTTAGCATCTTTTTGTGAAACTAGACAAAATTTTGTTATATCTTGTTTAAAAAAACCCCAAACATTTCAATCTGCAAATGTCAGGTGAGTTGTCAGATGTTCCCAGAGATGGTGCTCAGTCATTTATAATGAAATACTATTTTTCTTTTATGTTTGTGAAGGAAGATGTGATTTTTAGGTAAATATCTCTTCATAAGGGGCATTTGTAGCAGATTGCAGTCAATTGATACTCTGCTGGAGTTAGTCCTGGTAGTTATATTCACAGAAGTCTGTTACAGCAACATAGTTTAATTTCTGAGATAGCCATATAACATTTCAAAATGGAACATCTTTTAGTGAGTCACATTTCATTTTAGAGCCACTCTGTTATTCTTGGTAGTATTAAATATAACAGTATTACACATCGGGTTGTTACTATTGTAGTATTCTTCCTTGCATGTATGTAACTTGGATGCCTTTGTGTGAGGCAGTGTAAACGTAAAATAGGACAACAGCCGCTTCTCCAAAGCACTTGAAGTTTGCTGTTAAATGATTCAATCCACATTAGATATATGAATTATAGGGTATCTCTGAATTTGTAGTTTTTGCTGTCAAGAAAAAACATGTTTAAAGGAAAGGAAATATCTTCTAGTAAGCTGTATTTTTACAGACCTTAGCTTCATATATGATGGGCTTGTTCACAATCACGGATTTCTCTTACCTTGGAAGATCTCTTAGGTCAACTGAGAATTCAAGTTTTCATCACAGATACAAAATTTGTAAACTCAACATGATTAGTGATGTCTTGCAGACCATCTGCAAATTGTCTTTGCGCTTCCAGTATTTTTTATTCTTAAATACCACTTCAAGTTGATTGAGAAGAAATATTCTAAAACATTACTAGTGGAAAAAGGATGTAACAAATAAGCACATTAGCAGTAACATGTTTTATACAGTAGCTACCTATTAAATTGATACTTATATGTGCTAGTGAAACGTATTTATATTTTGTGGAGCGTGAAAAGGCTCATCTTTTTATCAAGCCTGCTTGTGTAAGTCTGGGCTGGGGGGAAGGAAGTATTTTTTTTTAAAAGGAATTACATTTTGCACAAGATCGGGGTTTTTGAGGCCCTGCAGAGGAAAAGTCCATAGTAATAGTAGTGCATTTTAATTTTATCATTCACTGCACTTTCCAACAAAATCAAGTAGGCTTTGGTGAGCTGTTAAAACTCAGATATTTACAGGAGGCAAAATGAACATCTGTGAATCTCTACTTCCAGAGCAGCAGTCACCCAAAGTGTAGGCACTCATATGCAAATCCTGAACCCTCTCAGGGAAATGTTCAGGAATTGGAGGTGTGGCCTGGGCAACAATACTGGAATACTGTTTCTGCTCTCTTCATCGTTATAAATATCTACAAATACAAATATGTAGCTTGTTTGGCTGCAAGGGTAAATTGAACAATGTTGGGCTGATAAAACTTGGATCAACAGTTATAGTCCTGTAGGGAATAACAGTCAAGAGTTGCTATAGTGTGATTATGCCACTGGTGTTAACTCATGTGTCTAAGCAAGGGCTAGCGTTCAGTTAATTTGGTTGGTTTACACCACATGCATATAATTCTTAAATGTCCAGAGAGAGCAGTTTTGTGACTAGTGGAGTAATTCAAAGCTGTAACTTCAAGGTTAAATTCTGACTCCTTGTCTTTAATGCCTTATATTCTATGTTCTTAATGCTACACTCTTCCTGATGAACCTACAAAGTTTGCAGTCAAAGTATATTCTTAGTGCAGATAGCAGCCAAACTGCAAACAAAATCACACAAGTTTGTGTGAGTGTACTGGTGGGCAGTATTTAAAATATTTTAAAAAATTAAAAAAAATTAAAAATTGCACAAGTTTGGTTTTGTCTGTGTGTGCTGGTGGGATAAGGTTAACTTTTTAGAAGCACTGGCATTCAAGCTAACAGTACGTTTCATCATTCACCATGGGCATCAAGTTGATGAAAACAAAATAGATCTTCAAGTGCTCATTTTATTTTTGTAATATGCTCATAATCAGGATGTAATCTCTTTTCTCATGGGCTAGCCACACATACAAATTTACTTGCTTTGTCAGTACTTTACTAAAGACATTTTTCTTATCCCAGTACGTTTAAAATGTTTTTATTAGATGATAAAGTCCTCATAATTTCTGTATGATTAAGTATGTGAAGTATCAAAACTTAAGTATTGCAACTGCAGCAGGATATGAAGAATTCTGATAATGCCAGTTATTAAGAAGAAGTTTTTCAGAATAAAATAGTTTTGTGTTGGTTTGGTTTTTTTTTTTTTTCAGAGTCACTTCTAAGGAAAGTAAAAGAACAAGAAATGGATTTCTGGGATTTAAAGAAACAGAAATAAAGGCTCAATTAGCGTGAATGAACAATTTGTGCTAAGTCTCTCATAACCTCTGTTGAAGTGCCTTTCCCTGAAATATGATCATAAAATGCCTATTTGTATCTTCGGTCATACTGCAAGATCACTGACTTCTGTATTTCAAGTCTTAGTCCTCAAAGGGATTTTTGTAGCCATAGTGGATAGCTAGCTTTAGTCCCTTTGAAAGATAAATATTATATATAAAAAAAATTCATAACAGGGAAGACTAATTTGAAAACATGTATTGTCCATTTATGAGTTATGTTTATGCGGACGGAACCTATATTAGCGAAAGTGGTACAATCAGTGTTCATTGGAAGAACTGTGATGTAATTAGAGTTTAATCTGCAAACAAGCTTTCTCCTTCCCAATCACGCATTTGTTCTCTCTCCTGCTTGGAATTGTTTGGGGTGCACTAAACCCAGATAACACTTGTATGTTTGCAAAAGGCTGAATGAGCTATGGTCTGCTCGGAGACGTGGGCTGGGGGAGGGAGGATTCTTCTCTGCTGTGTTGCAGCCATGGGCTAGGGCTAGAAGCTGTTTCAAGCGGACAGCACTGTAGCTACGTGAGGATGTAGCCTAAGGCAGTGTACCTTTACGCTGTAGTTTATGTAGTATGTGTGTTTAGATATATATTAAACAGTTTGGCCTTGCTGTGCAGAAGTGATCCAGAGATTCTGAACAGTAGTGAATCATCTTATTCTGCCATTCCACCCTTAATTTTCACTGCAGTGTTTACCCCAGCATTTCCACCCAACTTTGGTTATGCAAGTTGTAAGACAAAGAAAAGGATCTATAGGAGTGAGACAAAATAGAAATTCCAGTGGATCACAGCCGAGGTCCAACAGTCCTGCTCCTAGTAAAGATCCCACTATTGCTCCACAAGCAAATGTTAAATTTCAAACATTAGTTTTGACTCATTAAAATCCCTTGGTCCCTCTCAGAGCTCTATTTTCTGACAGAAAAGGTGCTTCTACAGTGTAGTTCATTTAAGTTAGATAATCCTAGCAAATAGTTGGATTGTGCAAGAAAGACCAAGTGCTATTGTCACTGGACATCTCTTTTATGTTTGTGGATGGTTTCATATTACATTAGCAGAGATATTTTCCTGGATCATTCAGCTTAGCCAAAATCAACTGTATAACAGAATGGGGAATATTACTTAGAATAAAACATTTGGCATAGCTGAACATAACGTAAAAAATGCTTCTATTGTAGTATGTCTAAAATGTGATGTATTTAACATGGTATCATTCTAACTTTTAAAAAGTAGGAATTCAATGGTTAACATACTGGACCTTGAGATGTACACTGAGACTGCTTTCTATCAAGGGTTCTCAGGGAATCACCTATGAACTTGTTACAGACCACAGTAACTTTGCACATGACTGGCAAAAGGTCTTTGTTATCAATCTGTCCTGACTAGAGCCAGCTGGTGAGCGTGGCTGTAGGAGCTACAGGTTGTCTCCAACTGTGTGAGGATCAAGGGTAGCTGCATTCCAATCAATAAAGAAGAGTTTAAGCTGAATTGTGTTAAAGCTGACTAGTATCACTCTACCCAGGGAGTTACCACGTGTTCCTCTCTACCGACATATTAGCTACTCTTTTTAGAGCCACAGACCTATGTAAGAAAATCTTTCAGTGACAATTATAGTAAGTCTGAGCAGAGACTGACTAATGGGCAGCTTCCCTCAGCTTGCTGCGCTGTGGCATCAAGTTTTGCGCCATGGTTGACTCCAGTTACCAGCTATAAGGACAGTCAGTGAGGCATGAATTAAGTGATGTTGCCAAGTTCTCCTTAATGCAACTGTTTAAATGTAAATAAAGTTGCAGGAGCTGCACTGCAAGCTAGTTTTGTTATGATAGTGCCCTTTGGTAGATGTTCTACATTTTGGGAATGAAGCTGTGGGATTTTTTTAACTGATGAAGGTACCTAAATCAGTAACAATTACTGTCGTCTTAATTTAACAGTTGGTTTTAAAAGGAAAGTAAGAATGCCCAGTCAGCAATGGCATCATTTGTTATTCTTGCAGATTCTGAAGATGCTGAACAGGTGTCACGTCCTTCATGTGGGTTATGCTTGTTTAATGCAGACTTGGGTTTTGCGGGGGGGGGGGGGGGGGGGGGGGGGGGTTTAGCTGCCAACTAATTTTAAGGACAGTTGTGATCAGCATTTCCTTGATGATAAATGAAGCAGGTAAACAACTAAGAGCTCTTTGTCTTCTCTTCTGAAGTATGGGACCAGTCAGATTGATAGCATCCACAAAACAGCACAGACATTTGCACTTCCCTACTCTACTGCTGCTGTGTTTGGTATCATAAGATATGGGGTCAAGATGGAACACCAAAATTAATCATTCCAAGACCTTGATGAATAGGAAAGGGGTTTTTGTTCGCCTGTTTTCTAAATAGAATGTGATGCAGTACAAGGATCTTTCAATAGCACTGTATAGGGGATCCCTTCTATGCCTGCATCAGAGAAGCAGAAGGGTAAATGACAGAGTTCCTGTTTCCCTTTCCTAGGACAGAAGATTGGCATGGTATGTTGATTAAAATGGTGAGAGCTTGTGGTCAAGAGAGGCCTCTAAAGCAACAAACTTGCATATGCATTTGTCCATACAGTATCCTTTGTGTCCATGTGTCTGGTTAGTGGACGGCCTGTAGACCACCTACATGCATGAATTTAATGCCCTAATATTTTTTTTGGCTACACCTGACAAGCAGATAGTAGCCTTCTTAGAAGGTGATTCTTCCCAAACGTTACAAGGAGTTTCTGTGGTCTAATCTGGTATGTTCTAGACATTGAAAACATAACAGAAGAACTGTACTAAATATATATTCTATAGTCTTTGTGAATCTGTTTGGATTCAGAGCCCCCTAGAATTAAAAAAAAAAAGTGTATCTAATAAAGATACTCCACTAATAATAGCGGTTTAATCTTGCATTGTTGTTCACCAAAATCAGTGGTCCTCCAGATAATTACTTCTAATTTAAATTCTAAATCACTGTTAATACCAAGTAAAATTAGGATTACTGCTCTTCCATTCACAGTCTTTGTTACACATTTGATGACAGAAAAGATGGTTATGAAATAATGGTATGGTACAGGATTCCTTGGCCTTGCTGCCAATCCTTTATCAGCTGAGGTGCAAAACTTGGGGGGAGCAGTTGGCCTTCTGACCCTTTGAGAAGGGCATCTCCCTTTGACTGACCAAGCTGTTTCAAACCACAAGTCAAGAAACAGGGGTGTGAAAAGCAGTTGCCTCCAGACCATAGCCAGCAAGAAAAAGGTTAAGGCAAGACAAGCAGTAAGGCAGAGAAAGGAAGAAATGAAGAAACAGTGATGCAGCTGCTATTTGTTTACTAATAACTGCACCTAAAACTAATTGCCCTGTACAGAAAGCTGAAGGACTAGTCATTAGATTATTTTGGAAACCTCCAAAAAACCCCTTGGAAAACCTATTGCTTTCTACCTCTGCATTTAACATGTGAATTATTTTAATGTAATTCTTTTTATTTATTCCTGAACACTGGAGTACTTTGTTTAGCATAGACATCTTCATACAGAGGAGATGAAATTGCAGTTGACACATGGATAAATGTCAAATTATGCTGTATGATGATAAGTATTTGGAGACTGTGTAGTATGTCCAAACCATTTTTTCATAATGTTAAGAGCCTAGGAGACAGAAACTGTAATGATGATTGGTACTTATAGGAGGTAGAATAACGCAGGCAGCAAATAATAAGAATGATCCTGTTCAAGCTAGATATTAGCCTGACTAATTCCAGGGGGAAAACAAAAAGTTTCTGCCATTTTTATAATTTTATTCTTCATTTGTATGTCCTGGCCTATCAATCAGCTTTCTTTAACTGAAGCCAGCTGACAGGTGACACTGCAGTTTATCAACCACCAGTAAATAAAATGTTATGCTCCAGAAAAATTCAATTCCCAAAGCCCAGCCCTAAAAATCAATAAAGCTTCTCTTCCAGCTAAAGCATTTCTTATGAACATTAAGTTTTTAAATACAGCACTTTTTTCCTCACATTTCTTAAAAACACAGATAAAAACTAAAACCAAATTAAAAGTTATGGAAACTATGGGACTATAAACTGTAAATCTGTTTTTAATTTTCATAGACATTAAACTGTTTTTTTCATTGGGGTTAACAAGTAAACTCATCTAAAATTAGTAGGGATGCAAAGATTTATTATGTAAGTCCTTAAAAACTAAAACCATGTTTTGAGTTTTGAATAGTTATAGTAAAACCTTATTCCCACTTTCTGAAGCTGCAGTTCGCAAGTAAACATCACAAGACCAGTTACTATATTGTATAGGATTTTACTGCATTAAGGTGTATGATAATACACCTAATAATGTTGTCTTTGTCAGTCAGTACCCAGCTGTGGTTTAGTTTGAAGTATCAAACTGTAAAGAATTAAGAAAACCCAAGTTAACCTTCATTAGTATTTACATCTTAAGTACTTTGATGCAGTGTCGTTCAGATGGCAGAGCAGGAGTATGAGCAGTCCAGTCATGGAGGCAAAGGGGTCTGTGTGCAAATAATCTGAAGTCGACATAAGCTGCCAGGCAGCACAAATGTCTTTTCTACCTCCTTCCAGCACCTTCTCTTGTTCTGAAATATTTTCTTAATAAGGTCAGTTTAGTTATCCAAATACTTATCTGGAACAAATTGAAACCCAATTCTGCTATCTTATAGCAGAGAAAAATTTAATTGGTCTCTGAACAACCTAAACTTTTGAAGACTTTTATGTCTTTGGGCTCTCATTTAAATGGTTATGTTCGAGCTAAGTCTGCTAATGAAAAGCTCTTGCTTTTCCATCTAAGAAATCTAAGAAGATCCAGTGTATCAAAGCTGAAAGTTCTTTAACAGATTACATAAACTTTACTGGTGTTGTGGTTGTATAAAATTAAACCTCCTGGAATTCTTTGTGTCACTCTATTTCTGGTCAGTGACATCTGTAGTCTACAGTGTTGCAGTTCTGGTCTGAAAATTACTGAAGTAGTCAGGCTGCTTTCTGTTCACTTTTAGGATATTAGTCATTTGATGCATTCCCCTTCTTTCTGATCTTTTCCAGTGGCCTCTAGAGCTCTCTACCTCAAAGAGATTCCTACAGCTTGCTGTTGGTGCAAACTGAAGCATTCAGCTCTTCATGGAATCAATGGAGTCTTGATAACTTTATTGTAAACATCCTTAAAAAGATTCTGGGACCTTTCATAGATTGACGCTATATGATTAATTGTTCATTTGCTCTCTATTCTGTGTATAGAGTGAATTGTATCACTTTCTGATCCCATCCTCCTCTTCAGAGAAGCCTGTGCAGATCTCTGAGGAAGTATCTATTCAGACCCTATTGCTTCAACCCTCCTCTGAAATGAACCACCACACTTTGAGATGAATCTTGAA
The DNA here is from genome assembly GCF_900496995.4 of Aquila chrysaetos chrysaetos. Classification (NCBI taxonomy): domain Eukaryota; kingdom Metazoa; phylum Chordata; class Aves; order Accipitriformes; family Accipitridae; genus Aquila; species Aquila chrysaetos. The sequence continues at coordinate 32,446,650 of NC_044009.1, read as the reverse complement.
CGTAATCAAAGTATTACAAAAAACAGAAAAATATCCAAATAGAATTTTAACATATTGATATGTTGGAGAGCTCATGTTCACTAACACATGTTTTTGCTCAAAAAAATGTAATATGGGAAGGAAAGAGTGTATTTTGTTCATGATTATGCAACTAAAAAACATGCTTGAATTTGGGAGGTTTTGTTTGGGTTTTTTGTTTTGTTTAAACTGGGCTGCTTGAGTGCTCATAGATTTCTGGATTGGAATATTAGTACTCCTAATACTTTAAAGGGTTATGGGGCACATTTTCAATGGGAAAGAATTATCATCCCCCTATCTTGAAGATAAATCACATGGATAAATTTACTTGGATCAAAAAAGAGATATAAAAATATCTCCAAGAGAAGATGAAATTCAAAGAAATCATAATCAGATAAGACCCAGAAGTAATCTCAGGTCTATGTGTTAGAATTGAGCCCATTCACTAAATTAAAAAATTTGGTATAACATTCATGTATTTCTGACAGTTACATTTTCTTATCTTATAGCTGAACATCAAGAAGGACATTATATTCTGATATATTTAGTAACATCTTATTCAATAACTAGAAGTATATTGAAGCTTATATTTCTAAGTAGCATTAACAAGGAGGTAACTGCTAAAAATTCTGCCCAGTGTGTGGAACAGGCTGTTTGGGGGTTTGCTTTGTGTCAGCTCTCTCTTTATGCTATAGGTGAAAAATAGTTTTCACTAAGGGAAATACAGAAATAAAAGGAAGAACCTGAAAGTCCTGAGAACTGTTTTCCCAGTTGTTTTTGCTTGTCTGGCAGTAGGATTTATTTTCCTCTACTGAGTGAGATTTTATGGGCACTGGGAATAAAGTACAGCATTTTTTGTGGTTCCACTCAGAAAACCAGTTTTGGTGTGCTAAGAGCGTCCATCACTGGCCTTTTTTTCCACTCAAGCTGAAGCTTACTTGGTTTTGGCTTGCTTACCTGCTAGCATGCGGCAAGCCTCCCTGCAGTCTATGACTGAATCACTGTCCCTGCCTTACATAGCAGCAGAAGTGACTCCTGTCCTCACACACTCCTGCAAATTACTAGTCTGTGTTCAGAATGTATCTTTTCTGTAAATAGTTGTTTTCATTTGAAAGCCATTTTTGTCACTGAAAGTCTTTGACTTTTATTGACGGTAGCTAATTGTTACGGCAATGAACTTGCTGTTGGGAACAAATAGCGTTCCAGCGCCTCTGGAAACAATACCATGTAACATTGTGGTGTGTTTGGGTAAATTCAGGACACCAAGCTGAGGCTCTGTCTGGTTCTAGCTAGCTTCTGAGGATAAAGATTCCCTAGTTCTTTAGCTTTCTGAAAAATGATTTGCCTACATTAGAAAAAGGAAAAGCTACCAGGAAAACATATACAGCTTTCTGTTTTGAAAGCCTATGGAAAAAGTGAAACTAATTTTTTTGCTTTGTCATCTGGATGATAAAATAAATACTGTAATATATTTTTTAAAAATAATCATACTTCATTCTTCACCAAATGATAATATTGGTGCAGAGAATTGAGGAAAGCTGTATTGCACATGCGTTCCCCGATACTACATTTGCTTCATTCTGTTGTAGTTCCCATGTAAATAGAATTACTTGTATGTTAACAATAAACAGAAAAATCGGGACCCTTCTACTATTAGAAAATCTACAGCATCTTCTAACAAGATCTCTTTTTTCCCTCTCACTCAGCTGAAAGGGAGTCAGTCTGTCATGAGGCTCGTACTTTTTACATATCCTAAAAACCCAATGTGGACAGAAGGTTCAACTTACTGAGCTTGGAACCATGTGTGACAGAAAACATTGCCACAGCAACCTTCCTAACATTATTTATGGGTGGAACAGGGACAGTCAACACCTGTTACATCATCTTCCTCATCAGCTCCCACCCCAGGCCTGCTGACGTTTAGAATTGGAAACACAGAGCCCAGCATTCAGCTACCTTCTTACAATGAGGTGTGAGAGTCCCAACCAAAACCAGCACAAACGTGAAAAAACGGGGAATTTGTAATAACGATGAGAGAGATGGCATTGACAGTCTGACGCGGCAAATCCTTGTTTGCAGTGGGAATGACTTGCAGTTAGCAGATAAGGTCGGACAGAGGATGTTTCCTATCCAAGTTGTTATCAGCCACAAAAAATGTTGCTACATCACCCCTAGGCAATCGACCTTGTCATCCACACCTGCCTTTACTATTTTTCCCTGATACAAACCTGACCTTTTTATTCTTGAAACCTGTATGCTAATTATACACATGTGCATCCTGGGCAAAGAAGGTAAAGGGAAGAAATGTGAGCTTCCATTATCTAAACAAACATTTAAATACCTAAACAAAGGAGCCAGTTCCTTAGTTTGTTCCATAAGATATTCTGGTAAGTAAATACCTTATTCTTGACTGTATTCATAGCCGTTTTGCCAAGGAAGGTTTTACATTAAGATATAAAAGACTTGTATAAGTATCTCACCCTCCAATATTTATTCTTGGTTTTACCTTTGTGCTATTCCTGAATCATCCCCTCCGTGGTCTGCATCTACACATGCACGGATGTACCAAAGGTCATCGATCCCCAGGGGAAAGGCTGTGTTACATTGAGTAGGGAAGACAACTGCTTCTGTCATGCACACCCCAAGGATAATCCCTCTCAGAGGAGGCATGGAAGAGGCTCATGGATTTCTTGGCATTAATTTCTAACAAAGATGTGAAGTTTTGATGATCCTTTTCAGCCTTGAATTGGCTAGCTAAAGCAGCGTGGTGCTGTTTGAACCCTCTCCAAAATCACTTGAGGTGATCCACTCCAGATCTGTAGTGAAATGTCATAACCTCTTTGGGTATGTAACAACCCAACTCTCTATATTAATTACATAAAAGTGGTGCCTTTTTTACTCCACTCTTACCAAACCTATCCCCTGATACTCATGTGAAAGAAATATTTTTACACCTTTTAATTCCAATTATACTCTGAAGAATGAAGCGTGGCAGAGGTTTAATTCAGTGTCACCTTTTTTTTCTCTCTGAAAGCACTAGTGAGCATGCAGGGAATGCAGGGAGACAGTGCAAGTTCTTACTGTACCTTTAATCTACTAGAAGAATCCTTTTCTTATTAATAATATATGTGAAAGAATGAGCTTCAATCCAGGTGCTCTTACCATACATCTCAAATGATAACAATGAAAGCAGAGTTTTTAGGGATAGGAGTAAGAAAAGAATGTATTTAATACGTTCTTTTAAAAATAACTTCATATCCATTCATTTTATGGGAACTAATCTAACCACGCACTTTTAACACTATTCAGTTTCTACACTAATCTAGGATTTTGAGTTTTTGTCAAAGCATCCCTGCTGTACCTTTGTCAAGCAGAGTTTGAATAAAATGCCTGAATAGAAAGTAGGAGACACTAAGGAAGAAATCAAGCCATAAAAAAAAAAAAAAAAATTGCATATCATATTGCAATAACTATGTAACATATTGCACTATGGAACAGAAGGAAAGCTCAGTGATTTTCCAGTGCACTCTCCTGGCACTGAACCCTCATCTGTGTCATACCTGCTATAATAGTGAATTAAAATAAATTCATTTTCAGTTTTCATTGTTTGTTGTGCTCTTTCTCCTTCTACTTAACTTATTTATTCTTATCAAGTTGACTTCCATGAGGCTATGATGAATTTTGGTGGAAAGGACAGCATACTTTCAGGCTTCTAATCTTTTAAAATAGGGAATAGATTACTAGAAAGAATGGGAAAATTATTGAACATAAATTGACATAGCTGGAAATGGAACCTCTAAGCTCATTCTGAGTTATGTCTTATTATCAACTGAATTTTGCATAATGTAAATCAAAACACATGGAAATAAAAGTACAAAAGGAAAATTAAATTCTTCTGTTTTTCAACTTTAATACATGTTTCATTCTTAGTAGAGAACCAGATCATCTTCCCTTCATAATTATAAGTAAAAAGCAATAAAAATGAGGATCCTGGTAAAGAAGGCTGGAGCCAGAGGAGTGGAGGGCAGGAGGGTACACAGGAGGGTGACAACTCCAGGAAATGAAATGTGTGTGTGTGCGCATGCACATACTCTGAAGGGAGGACAGAAATGAAACAGGAGAGGGTGGCAAGAGCTCATTAAAAGACTGATGGAGAACAAGTGTCTAGAAAATAGAATTAAGAATAACTCAGCAAGGAGGTTAAGAATGAAACTTGGAGGTGTTGGGATATGTTTCCTAAGCAGACTGCTGCTACTGTGCAGGCGAGAGCTGTGCGACTGTGATGAAAAGATGGGAGTGAGACAAAGGAGGAAACAAAGCAGAAGTAGGCAGATAGCCCACAAAAGTGGGTTATTTTTGAAAAGGACAAAAGTCAGATTTGCAAGCTGAGTCAGCATTATCACTTACCTAAATACATGCTCTTAAAGCTCCCCGGAACCTGACATTACAGTTTTAACTTTCCTGTTATATCAATATAAGCAATAACTCAAACTTTTAAAGGTTTATTTTATAATCAACATTTCAGCTAAGCCAAGTGGATCCAACAGACATGTAAGCAATTCAGTTGGCTTTCACAATACAAACATTTTATACTTGCATACTATTAATAATCACTCTTTATGGTCTTAACACTATTCATAGTAGACATATGCTTCTGGATAGTAGTTTTGTTAGCTAGAACTGATGCAAACACTGACGACATATTCTGTACTTTTTAGGTTTTTGTTTGTTTAGTAACAGTATAGTAAAACCTGCTAAGGATGAAGTCTATAGCACATTTGCCAGAGAAATAATTTGAAAATGGCCACTCACCCCTTTTGATGGCTTGCTTTGCACCACGACATAAAAACACAATTTATTATTTTTTAGGCAGACTAAAAAACTGCAATTCAGTAATACAGAAACTGAGCACAGGCTGATGTAGGACACTGTGCATGTGCACTGCTAGAGGGAGTGATGGGACCCCAAAGCATCCCGTGACAGGGAGTGCAGCGCAGGGCTCTGAGTCATCACCCGTCTCGGCTGCCTTGTGCTACCTACCACTGCTGTATTGCCACCAAACCTGAGCTGGCTCTGTGCCAGCCGCATTTGTGCCTTTCACTTCTCATTCTGGGGTTGGACTGTTACTTGCATCAGGACTGTATGAAACCCATAGAAATAATTGAAGGTGTACAGAATATAAAGATCACACAGCAGTGTATTAAAACAAATGAGTGTATCACTAAACCCTCATCTGTGAATCTGAAGACATACAGAACCCATGTGTTTCTGTATGCGTCAGGAGAACTTACAGAGTTAAATTTATATAATCTGACAATATGCAACATTTGTAGAATTGCAGCTGGCTTTTCATAGGTATTCTCCAAATATAAACTATTTTATGTGCTGAAAATCCTGAGATGGAGCTGTTGAGAGTAATTATGGAAATACAGTTTTCCCCAGGAGTGATATGCTTTTGGAATCAGATTTTGAATCTTTTTTGTTATGAAGAAGATAACTACTGTTTAAACAGAACCATACAGTTTCTCAGGTTTCATAGAATCATAGAATGTTTTGGGTTGGAAGGGACCTTAAAGATCATCTAGTTCCAACCCTACTGTCATGAGCAGGGACACCTTCCACTAGACCAGGCTGCTCAAAGCCCCATCCAACCTGGCCTTGAACACTTCAGGGATGGGGCATCCACAACCTCTCTGGGCAACCTGTTCTGGTACCTCACCACCATCATAGCGAAGAACTTCTTCCTTCCATCTAATCTAAATCTACCCTCTTTCAGTTTAAAGCCATTACCCCTTGTCCTATCACTACATGCCCTTGTAAAAAGTCCCTCTCCAGCTTTCCTGTAGGCCTCCTTTAGGTACTGGAAGGCTGCCATCAAATCCATGTCTCTCCAGTTGAGAGACAAGGATGTTGTGCGGGACAGTGTCAAATGCTTTGCACAAGTCCAGGTAGATGACATCTGTTGCTCTTCCCTTACCCACCAATGCTGTAACCCTGTTGTAGAAGGCCACCAAATTTGTCAGGCACAATTTGCCTTTCGTAAGCTGTGTTGGCTGTCACCAATCACCTCCTTATTTTCCGTGTGCCCTAGCATAGTTTCCAGGAGGATCCGCTCCATGATCTTGCCGGGCACAGAGGTGAGACTGACTGGCCTGTAGTTCCCTGGGTCTTCCTTTTTTCCCTTTTTAAAAATGGGGGTTATGTTTCCCCTTTTCCAGTCGGTGGGAACTTCCCCAGACTGCCACGACTTCTCAAATATGATGGATAGTGACTTAGCCACTCATCCACCAGTTCCCTCAGGACCCACAGATGCATCTCATCAGGTTCTATGGACTCATGCACCTTCAGGTTCCTTAGATGGTCTCGAACCCGATCTTCTACAGTGGGCGGTTCTTCATTCTCCCAGTCCCTGCCTTTGCCTTCTGCGACTTGGGCAGTGTGGCTGGAGCACTTGCCGGTGAAGACTGAGGCAGAAAAGTCGTTGAGTACCTCAGCCTTCCCCATATCCCAGGTAACCAGGTCTCATTTCCTTCCAGAAAGGGCCCACATTTTCCCTAGTCTTCTTTTTATCACCAACGTACCTACAGAAGCTTTTCTTGTTGCCCTTGATGGCCCTGGCCAGATTTAATTCTATCAGGACTTTGGCTTTCCTAACCTGATTCCTGGCTGCTTGGACAATTTCCCTGTATTCCTCTCAGGCTACCTGTCCTTGCTTCCACCCTCTGTAGGCTTCTGTTTTGCATTTGAGTTTGTCCAGGAGCTCCTTGTTCATCCATGCAGGCCTCCTGGTGCTTTTGCCTGACTTCTTTGATGGGATGCATCGCTCCTGAGCTTGTAGGAGGTGATCCCTGAATATTAACCAGCTTTCTTGGGCCCCTCTTCCCTCCACAGCTTTATCCCATGGTACTCTACCAAGCAGATCCCTGAAGAGGCCAAAGTCTGCTCTCCTGAAGTCCAGGGTAGCGAGCTTGCTGTGTGGCCTCCTTGCTGCCCTAAGGATCTTGAACTCCACCATTTCGTGGTCACTGCAGCCAAGGCTGCCCTTGAGCTTCACATTCCCCACCAGCCCCTCCTTGTTGGTGAGAACAAGGTCCAGCATAGCACCTCTCTTCATTGGCTCCTCCATCACTTGGACAAGGATGCATTCCAGGAACCTCCTGGATTGCTTATGCCCTGCTGTGTTGTTCCTCCAACAGATAACGGGGTGGTTGAAGTCCCCCGTGAGGATGAGGGTTTGTGAACATGAGGCTGCTCCCATCTGTCTATAGAAGGCCTCATCTGCTTGCTCTTCCTGGTCGGGCGGCCTGTAGCAGACCCCCACTATAAGGTCACCTGCCCCTGCTCTCCCTTTAATCCTGACCCGTAAGCTCTTTGTCGGCTTCTCATCCATCCCCAGGTGGAGCTCCATGCCCTCCAGCTGGTCATTGACATAGAGGGCAACACCCCCTCCCCCTGCCTGTCCTTCCTAAAGAGCCTGTATCCTTCCATTCCAACACTCCAGTCATAGGAGCCATCCCACCACGTCTCCATGATGCCAATAAGATCACAGCCCTGCAGGCGTGCACATGTCTCTAACTCCTCTTGTTTATTCCCCATGCTACATGTGTTTGCACAGAGGCTTTTAAGTTGGGCCCCCAATGAAGCTGACTTTCTGGCTGGAGTGGCTGGAATTCGTTTGTGCTGCGCTTCAGGTGCTCTCCTGCTGACCTGTGATCTCTCTCCAGGCTCTGGGAATCTATTGCTGGCACTGGCATCAAACTGTTAGGAGTAGGATGGATTGAGCTTCCCCTCCCCCCGACAACTTTAATTTAAAGCCCTCTTCACCAGCTTGGCAAGCCTATGACTGAAGATGCTCTTCCCCTTCTCTGACAAATTTGCATAATTATACCTTCATCTTGCCAGCTTACTGTGGAAAGCATCATAATGGAAGATGAGAAAATGTTTTAAGGGTGATGGAAGTCTTTTTATCCAGAAAAATCATTGGTAGTCCTCTGCTGTTGTTTTAAAATATCTGTCAAGACATATAGAAAAATCCTCTTGTAACTTGTCATTTTAATTTTATTACAATCAGGATAACACTTCTTTCATGTTCATGTACAATTATTACCTTAAAAGAACACTGAGGTCATGAAAGAAGGAAACACAACCATAGCAAACTTGGGTATCATAGTAGCAGTGTTTTCCTCTTATTATTCACTGAGCTATCTTTGGTTCAAATGCAACATGCAGTGTTAAGAACATGCATTTTATGAACTTGAGGTCAGAAGGATTTCCAAAGGCTTCCTTATCAAAATGTGGCGTTTTGCAATGAAAGCTGCAAAATTGCCTACTCATTGCAAGGCTAAAGACACAGAGATGGATGACTTTGGATCAGTGATACACTTTTTGTATATTATTATTTTAGTGATAGAGCAGGAGGAAAATCACAACCTCTCAGTGCCAACATATGACCAAATTATGCAGACACATTCGAAATGAATTAATTAAAAAACAGAACACATGACAAAGGAGATTTGAGAAGTTTGTCTTCCAGAGATTTTAACAAGTTCATTTCTGAGAACTTGAGGCAACCTATTCCCAATTAAGAACCTTACTTAAGATCTATTAAAATAATGAAAAAAGACTCCCTTTGACCTGGATGATTGTTCAATTAAGTCTTCATCTGCCTAATGGCAGATCCCTCACCTTGCAAGGCTGACCTTTGTATGAGAGTCTCATTCTGGGATCAGCATGGGCTGGCCAGCAGGGAGAAACACAACGAAAGAAAAAAATAACTGGAATGTGATTCAAAGCAAAACTTTTGCCTTCCTTTGCAATGGTTGATGGTATTTAAAGTTTTGAGAAGGGGATGCAAAAAATCAGTTTTGGTAACAATACTTTCCTGTAACTCTGTTATACTTTTCTGATGCAAATTGATCTGATAATTCACAGATCATAGGAAATGCTACACTATACAGTAGACTACTAAAGAATGACCAGTCACTGATGAGTTCTTTTTATATCAGTGTTTTGACAGCGGGACAAACTTGTTGAGTCTGCTCACACCTTAAACCATAGTGGAAGGCAATCACATCAGACTGAGAACTCAAATTCTTATCATAGGAAACAGCATAGAGTACCTAGTAGATTAAGATACCCATTCAGTGAAGTAAAGGTCAAGCACCACTGAGACAAGAGAAAAATCTACTGCACATTGCGCTTAAATTATGCTTAAATTATAAAGCAAGCCCTTTGTCAAAAGTGTATTCTAGTATTCTCAAAAAATAAGATTTTAATAGTACTGTGGATTTAGATTATTTCATTTATCTTTTTAAAAATCAAAATATCGTACTAAACTCACTTGAAGTGAACAAATTTGGTGTAAAGATAGTTATTTAAAGAGAGATCATATTTTATCTCTGCCAGTAGTAGCAGTATATGTGAAAAAGCCAATCAATTCTGTCATGGACCAGGATGGTGGTTAAGAAATGGAAAACATCTCTCCTGGCAGGTTCACTATTCATTTCTGACACCTGGCTGGTATAATATTGAGCACTTAAATTTATGGAAGATGATAGTCTGAAAATAAACCATTATGCTTTCATCCACAGAACCCCCTTCTGAATTTCTTCACAGCTGATTTGTAGAATATTTTTATTTTTTTAGTAAAGACTTTATTTCAGAAAGTTTTCTTACAAATGCTTGGTTATATGTGGATAGCCATTCATTCTTCATGCTTGTAAAAATTGTATGAAATATACCTAGCAGCCTTTTGCATCTGTTAGAAGACTAGGTTGTTTTGGTTTTTCTTTGTATTTGATGGGCAATTTAATCTACAAATGGAAAGTGTATTTTGCTTGCATATTGTTTGTAGCAAAGGCTGATATTTTACTGAAGTTTTTCGGCACTGAAACTTGCAAGTCTACTGTTGGCATGAAAACACTCTCCCACCTACTGAAAGAACGGTAGAAACATGCCTTTTTGAAATGGCACTCAACAGATGAAACAGGTAGACTCCTTCCACAACCCTACATTTGTTCATTTTTCTATATTGCATTTGCCTTTAAAATGCTAGAATTGTATAGAATTGGTCATACAGCCCCTACTGGAAACAAGCTTCCTTGTTTACTACTTCCTTTTTTACTCACTATATAAACACACAATTGCAGGAATCTCAGGATTGTTTATTTGCATGTTCCATAACCTGTGTCCAGAAGTTTTATTTGTTTTACTAGCTGTAGTGAAGACTAATGTACATGTGTTTTTCTGTAGATTAGCAAACTCTATATAGAAAATAAATGCTCAAACACACACACACCCCCCCTATTTCTTGCAAATGCAAGAATGCTAGATAATATTTCAAAACTGGTCAGCTACAGTGCCACAGTGAAATAGCTTGATACTGAGAACTGTACAATATCTGCATCTCCATTTAACCTTGACTGTCTTTCTGGGTGCTGAGCACTGAAAAATCAAAGCTAGTTTGTTTAAATGCTTTTGTATTATCCTGTGTACCTACCTTATGGGACTCACTGCAGGATTTGGGGGTGGGGGTGGGGGGAATCTGTGTGTTTTCAAGCCAAAATCTCATTGGAATTGAAGTAATTTGAGTAATGGCCAAGATTTTCAAAGTGACCTGGAGGATCTCTGATTTCTTCTGCTTGAGAAAGACAGAAGTGACATGCTCTAGAAGCATTAATTAGCTAGTCTAATTAAGGTTTTATAAAAATTTACAAATAAATGACTCTATCTTCTTTTGTATGAAACATTCTTTGTTATACTTTGTTCTGCCTACTTGTTAAAAGACCACCCACAGTGGCAGTATAGAAGGATATTACTACTCAGGCATAGACCGAAGTGCATTAGAGGAGATCTATAAAGCTGTAACTCACTGTGCTTTGGGTGAAAATAAAAACTATGGGGGGTGGGGGTGGGGGAGGGAAGACTTTCAGGGACATGCTTTTAATAAAATCTTGAGAAAATTTGAATCTTTGGAGTTTTAAATGAACACTCAATTTAGCTGGACCAATGCACTGACTCCATTTGATTGCATTTTTTCTAACAGAAAAATTTGAAATGTCTTTATGTCGTACAGGAGAGCTGTACTCAATATGAAGTGTTTTAATGTCTGGGAAAAATTTGTAGCAATAAAGACTGATGAAATCTGGAAGTCTGAACTTGACAAGGCTGATCAGGACAGCCTGCAGACATTTTGAACCACTACAATTCATTCTTCATAAACACTGAATTCACTTTTGAGAGAAAGTGTGGGAAAACTTGTTTGTTCTATAAAAACCATTACCTCAGCAATGCACCACATAGATTTACAATGACTTTTTCTTCTAGTAGCTTGGCATATTGATCTTTGGTCACTGCACCGTACAGTAGCCCATCATCAGTGAACTACTAAACTGGCATTTCTCTTTTAGAACAAGGTAACAGTGAAATCCTAGCTTGTTAATGTGAGTTTCCCCATTGATTTCTGTAGCACCTGGACTTTTTATAGTATGAAAAGTTTTACAGGCTAGAATAGCTACATGTTAATTACTCTGTGATAGCTACACATTTCAAGAAACAGAATGTGTAATTCATGTAATTTCATTTTTTGGATAATTGATGGCATTTTCTGAAGAGAAAAACATGAATAAGTAGGTAAAAAGCTGAATAAATTCAAGTAAGTGCACAAGACAAGAAATACACGTTTGTCACTGATGCTAAAGTTAATAAAAGATTATTTTAAAAGACAAGTTGGAAGACTAAGGAATGAGATGATCAGATCTTTAACACAGGAAGAATGAATGACAGTGAAGAGGAACAGCTGAATAAGAATGTAAACTATGCATACGGAATATGTGGGGGTTTTCTAAACATGTGGGACACATCTTTTCCATAGTGCCCATACAGAGCTTTCAGTAACCTGGAGTCAACCCCCATTTAAAGATAAATCATGTTGTCTCTCAAAATAAACACAACAAAATGTAGAAAGAGACTGTAAGTCTTTTGTCTTTAAGAAACACAAGTGTGAAGGTGATGTAGCCAAGTATTTTTTATACCTAATACAAATAGCAAGTATTTTTAATGCAGGTGAGGGAAAGAAAATGTTAAAAGCTAAAACCATGAGTATTCACTATGAGGCTAAATGTAGTACAGGCAAATCAGGAGGCCTTTCAGAGTTTCACATCAGTCTTATAAAACAAACGTTCTTCCTCTAAAGCCCATGTGAATCTAAAGAAATAATAGAAGAGAACATTTGTCTAAAGTGCTTCTCAGTTGCACACAGACATTAAGTAGTACAGTATCATTTTGAAAGATAAACCTATTTCTGAAAGAAAGTCACAGATGTCTACATTATTAAATTGCCTTTTGTGGAAACTTTTGGAAGAGTTCTTGTTGTTCATTGTGTGCTAGCTATTCTCATTTTGGAACTGGCAGGGTTTGTAAATCCAAGAATGCCAAACACTGTACAATATAATATCATTTATAGTGTTTCCAGTAAGGGGGAAAAAGATTTTCTGAAAAATTAAAATCAAGTCAACGCTCCACTATCTGCATTGAAAACAGACTGGAAGAAGCTCACTTTCCCAGGCTGAGGAAGCATTTAATTCCACTGCTTCTGAACCTTGGTGTGCCACCTGTGACCGACTTCCCCAGAACTGCTCAATGCGCCCACTGCGCAAACACATGGAGCCAGTTCAGGTGCTGCATCTGGGTCCACCTGACCCTGTAAGACATTTTTGAACCAGAAGTGCCGGCAGGGCATGGCAGGCATGCTCAAACTGGCTTCACTTCAGCACGTTGCCAGACAAGTTATGTCCTGTTTGGCTTCTCCAGAAGCCACATTCTGGCAGCACTCCAGAGCTGGTATCACCTTGCTGGACCTGAGCTGTTCTGGTCTATATCAGTTTTTTTTTAATCTGCTTATGGTACCCATAACCCAGGCACTTACATACAAAACCAGGCTGCACACCATGCATGCACAATTCTTTCTTACTTACAGAAATTTTTAGGAAGTGACTTCAGGAGTATTGTCTAAAGTATTTAGTTCCTCTGAAATAAGGAGGAGCTTATTCATTTATCATTGAAGTAAGCTTCAGAACTTGCAAAAAGAAAAAAGTCCTGTTCTGCATAAACAGAAAAGGGAATTATGCCAGGAAGCAACACCTGAGAATAACCACTGGACAACCATTGCATGTCAGAGTAACTGGAGTCTTGTCTCAAAGAAGGTTTAGCTCCTTTGTGCCAATGCATTAGCCTTAAGTGACAAGCAGAACAGGCCTAGGAAGTAAGGCATAATACTTTTCTCCAGCTGTTTTCAATGAGGCATGTGAAAAAGAAAACTTTACAAAAACTAAACATATAGATAGAACCAAAAATCTCTTAAGTCAACTCTTAATTCTGTTTTTGTTAGCTTTATCATTTGCTGGCATCACAAGGCACACATAAATAATATTGCCTGTCTTTTTGTACATTAAGAGTATTGTTAATTGCTATGTCATTAAAAATTGTGGTAGGAAAAGGAGACTTGTCTTCAGTTGACCTTGCCTTTTGATCCCTTCAGTTTCAGCTAAACCTAAAGGTAGGATGAGAGAAGCATAGCACATGACTACATGACTACAGACCACAAATTTCTGGGAAAGAAGCATTTTGGTAAAGGATCACCACTAAATGAAAAGATGCAGTATGAATATAACTATATTGCCAGGCAGTCCGTGCAGAGGAGAGATAGTATAAATGAAAACCCAGAATAGAGTAGGGGTCATAAGATTTGCAGGTTGCAGAACTGCTTTGTTTTCTGTCAGAGAGAGTGTATTCTTAGTTTACATCTATTTATTGGGCACATCTGCTGCCTCCAGTCACTGCAGTGATGGGGACCTCATCTATCTGTAATGAATCGGCAGATACCATGTACTGGAGAAAAAAGAAAGGAGAGGAAAATTTGTTTTCTTAATGACATCCTTGTTAGATGGATGTAAACTGGCTACATCACAATCTAGATTAGGCTAGACTAGCACCAATGTTTTCTAAAAATAAACTTCTTAAATACACAGATTTTAATTTGGCTGTACTTAGAAACATTAGTCATTTGCCTCGACTTCTGCTGGTATTTCTGATTATCAGTAGTTACTCAGAAACTCAGAACTGCCCTTGCAAGGCAGGTCCACCTTCTCCTGACTTGAGTAGTGTATTTTGCAACCAACATAATTATTTTGGATTTTTTCTTCTAACCTTTTTACTAGGTCACCATCTGTTACAGCAGCTGCATATTTTGTGTGAAGTAGATAGGACACTAATTTTGTATTTAGGAGTATGCACCTGTGAGAACCCAGTATCCCCTGCTGAGCAAAGACCTTAGCTGAGCACAGAGCCAGTGAGGAGTACCACCTCCTGAACGACCGCTATTACTCCCTGCAACCCTGGGGCATTTTATTGTTCTTGAAATCAACTGGCATCAACTGTAGGAGAGACATTAGAAATAACGGTAAGCAATAATGAAATATTTACAAATGTATAATTTGGACAGGGATGTTCAGCACAGTGGGCATGCCAAAGTGCTTCCAGTTTTGGAAGCATTAAGGTTAATCAAACACGAGGTTTGACTCTGCAGTTCTTAACTGAATAAAGACTATAGATGTTTTTCCTTAAAAGTTACAACAGGATTTGTCTTGAATGTCTTAGAAGAATAGATGAACAGAATGATCTGAAAAAGTAAAAGAATTAAATGGCTGATGCCAATATGCAGCTTTCCTTAACAAGCAGATTTAACAGTATCAGTAAAATACGCATGCTGAAGGAACGCTTAACATTTAACAGATTATGGTAGAATAAATTTGTGCAAAGCCTGCTGGGAAGGTAGCAGTAATACCACTGATTTAGGATGTACTGGACATATTTTTGCAGCAAGTGTCCGTAAGGGAGACAATAACTAATCTATTCTTTGTGCAAATAAGGTGATGGGAAGTGAATTGATTGATATTTTTTCATTATATAAAATTATTACTTGTTTGAGAAGATAGCAGTTTGGGGTTTGATGTACCATTTAAAACTATTTTTTGCTGACAAGTAGTAGCTTGTGATACAGTTGGAAGGATTTACTTTTTAGAAACATCACAAAATTAGAACCAATCAGCCACAAAAACATCTCCTCTCCCTCTCCCTGCCCTTCTTTTAACTTGAAATAACAAGTGTGTAACAGACTTCACCAGCAGTTTACAGTCTTAACCACTTTCTCAACGACCTTGATCAACAAGTAGATACAGTTATGGCTGTGTATGCCAGACATATCTATGGAGAATGAGTTACCCTTATGCAGAAGTCTGTCTCGTCTATTTTTTATAGATACATAAACAATGTGTGTATATAAAAAAGTATATATTTCCAAAGGTATATACATAAACCAAAAATATATGAACAATTATATACATTTGTATATATTACTAATAGTAGTTAACTTTTAAGCAGTTTAGGAAATCCACTTGACTGTACAGCACCTCATGATATTCCAACCTGCTTTTAATAATAGAAAAAAAATGCAGATTTCCATTCAGGTGTACAAATTAAGAGGACTTCACTGCATGTGGAAGCATTCAAGTGACTGCTATGAGAGCTAGTTGCAAGTGTGTCAAATGAATACCATGCAGCAAGGGGACTAGTTCTGCTTCAGGCACCTGTGAACCACATTCAGTGACAAGTCTGGAACTTTTTGATAGCTGCAGTTTTTTCACAGAAACTATCTGTTCACATGAATAATCAGTTTCCTTAGTGATACTCCTTTTTTTAAGTAAGAACTCATCAGAAGAAAGCCCCTTTTTGTTTTAGCTGCTTTTTCAAATAGTTTCAAATTAGTTCATGACTCCACACTGACTTATTTCATCTGCAGGATGACAAAAGCTTTCTTGATCGCATGAATGTAATTTTCTGTTAATGAGAACTCCTGAGATTTCTAACATGAGCAGTGAATTTACAAAAATTATTTCTTTTTTTAAATTCATTTCATGAAATACTACTAAATTAGGTCAGGCATGAAAGTTTCAGCCTCATATCTCTAGAAAGAACATAACTGTTATCATTCACTAGTAATAATTCATTTTAATAACATTCAGGTTAAATCTTTCATCATTCCTGTTTGCCTCTATTTAAAACTACTGTAGTATAAATGAAATACTGGTCCTGTGTTTCAGGTAAAGATAAAAGTGAGTCCTCTGACTAAACTGTGTGATTTAAAGGAAAGTTTCACTATGCATTTTATAGAGCCATTAATAAAATTATTTAAAAATCAATAATGAGATTTATGTTGCTTCTCAATATTATTGATTTTTTTAGTGCAAAGAGTAGGTCATATTAGGCCCAATATTTTTTCTAGTTTCAGTACTGAAAATGGCCTTTTTCTGTCTTTGAATAGCCAATGCTCCAAAAAGAGAAGGAAGAAGATATTTTTTCAAAATGTTAGTTTCCTATCACTTTTAATTTTCATTTCAGTCCTGAAGAGTTTGTATGGTGTATCTAGCCATAATTTCTCCTACTATTGCACATACCTTGCAAAATTGTTCAACAAACTTATTTTTCTATAAAAGAAATAATAAAAGTCCATCATTATTTGACCATTATGCTATGAAGATTTCAGT
Source organism: Aquila chrysaetos chrysaetos (assembly GCF_900496995.4). Classification (NCBI taxonomy): domain Eukaryota; kingdom Metazoa; phylum Chordata; class Aves; order Accipitriformes; family Accipitridae; genus Aquila; species Aquila chrysaetos. The sequence goes on along the minus strand of NC_044009.1, from coordinate 32,430,031 downwards.
GCAATTGAACTGTATGTAGCAGCTTTGTGATCATAATCACTGTTCATGCTAAACACAAAAATTATGTTTAAAAAAACCCAACCCTCATTTGTAATATGTAACCAGTGTTAGATTGATTTTCCTCTGGTGGGATAATATTTAAAATAGGGTTTACAAGACTTCATTGACCAGCTGGCATTTTCTTTGCCATCCATAGGGGTTTTTCCTCTGTCTTCAAGTGTAACAAAAGTGATTTTAATTAGTCTTTCATTAGAGTTAGTAATTTAATCTTTATGAGATAATTGCAGGATGGCTCTTAGGATGATTGATAAGAATTCAGTTGTAAAACTGGTACCATCAGAGCAGAGATGGTTTGACTCTGCTGGAGTTTGAGCTATCAAATTCCTCCATGGAGAAGTAGACACTACTAGAAAATAAAGATTTTTCTGCTACTAGAAAACTATGGGAAGTAATTTATAAAGTGAAGTGCCCTCCTTAGGTAATTTCTGTTTCATATAACTTTTTCAACTCTAGATTAATTTAAGCTGTTTGTTATTTCAGGTTGCAGAAGACTTGGTGATGGGGGAAGGCACGTGAAAGAGAAACTAAGCAACAAAAGGCAAAGGTCAGGTAGAACGAATTGTTAGACTTACTAAGAAAGAGTGCTGAATTCCCTTATGCAGGCTAGTCCTCTCAAATAAATTCTTCCTTCAATGTGATTTTGTGGTGCTGTAGTACTGGGCTAGACTCTAGACCAGAGACCAGTAGCATCTGGAAATCCAGTGGTAGCTCTTGAGGGTTACTGAGTTACAGTGTCTTTCTTACAAATATTTGGAGAATATGTGTCTGATCTTCAGTATCTAAAATCCTATGTATCAACTCTGTATTTCTCAGAGGGAAAGCTGCAGCATCATTCAAGGCTAGTTGGTGGTACTGGATTTTGTAGAAACCAGTTGTAAAACCTGGAAGTTTAGTGCCAGAGACTCAGGTCACTGTTCTTTAGGTCTGTCCTTGTACTCATCAAAGAACATTCTAGCAGATATTGATACAAAACAGGAAACCTCTTACTACAGCTTTCAACTCATTAAAGGTTTTCCTAGTTGGCAGTATGGGAATAAAAGCTCTTATAAATGGATTGCAAGGGGAAACAAATACAAGGAGAAAATAGTTATACGAATTAATGAAGAGTGGATTAAATTAATCAATTTTAAAATAGTTGACATGCTGAATAAACTTGTTTAAGAAAACATGCTGTATTCCAAAAGATAGAAGGATCAGAATATAATGTAGAACCTGTAAAACAGCTATTGAAATAATACAAATAAAGAAATGCTTGAGAAATTTTAATATTCAATGTATTGTCAACATTCGCGCTCATTTTAAGATGCTAAAGGAAATCATTAAGGAAATTCCTGAACTTCTGAGAATTAGTTTTGTAAAGGCATGAACATAATTCTGTGAAATCTCTGAAAAATGAGAGTAAAGAGAATATGAAAGCAGCAGCATCAATCTTTCTTCTAAATTTTAAACCTGAACAATTTAGTGCTACCTTTCATTGTCCATACACTTGCACCAGCTGGCAGTATTGTTCAGACTTGCGCTATGATTCATACACAGAGCACACTCAAAAACTGTGCATGTCAAAGAGATTGTTACTTCTCTTGTAGTTTCCTACTACGAATCTAGGGGAAGGATGGCATATGTAATCAGTTAACTCTGTGTTATGCCAGGGGTGTCAACTGAACAAATAGATGATTTTTTTTCTGTGTTGAATTAGAACAGTGTTATTTCCAAAAGTGTCTGGTACATACACAAGGGCAGAAAGTGCTGGCAACTATTTGGAACTTTTTACATTGTGATTTACAAGAAAGTTACTTAGAGTGCTTGGTTGGGAAGTTCTTCACATCTGTGTACCCCAGTCTCCTGTGTTCATTATTCATTGTATTTCTACTCATTGTTCTTTACTAGTTATCATCTCCTAAGAGTCCAGTTTGTGGGCATCATGTCAGTAGACAAGAACATTTGTCATTTTGGCTCCTTCTTTTTCTTTTAGTCTTTTTTTAAAATTTGTTTTCATCCTTTAAGGTCTTAGTAGAAAATGCTTTAAATCTGTTCAGGTCAACAACAGAAAAAGAATATCCCTCATTTGAATAGTTTTGGCTGAATGATGAGTACATGACACTTACATCATAAAAAGATCGGAAGCGGTCTACCTGCTATTCCATAATTATTGAAGTAGATCTCAAGTTCTGTGTTTATAAGTTGTACCTACCTGAATTAAATTATAGCAATTAAATATATTTTAATTTAAAAAACATGTAAGAGTTGAAAAAAAATCACTCATACACTGCAAAAATAGGTCCAGTCATGATTAATGCAACGTCATGTTTGTGAATGGATAAATAATTCATTATTCAGTGAAATAAGTGGTCTGACTGAATATTCACAGATATTCTGTTACATGCAAATTAAGTAAATATAGATTTGGGGTAATGTTACCAATATGGCTATGTTTTATAGTGTCTATGTGAGAAAATATATTTGTGAGGAAAAGAGCAAGGTGAGGTCAAGCCGTGGAAAAGGCAATCAAAACCTCTGAGAGGGCGAATGAAATGAAATTTGATCATTCTCACATCCTGACAAGAAGGAAAGATTTTGTTTATCTTTTTATTGGTGTTTCTTTAAAAATCTCACAGTTGCCTGAAAATGTGGTTGTTAATGGTACCTGAATACAATGGTGACAACAATGCTATCTTAAATCCACACACCAACAGCCTAGGGTAGTATATGACGAGCTCAGATGCCTTGGAATTGGTTGATTACAGAAACATCACCTGTTAAAATGTCAGAAGGAAGCCACATTATGTACGTCCTTTGACTCTTTGGGAACTTTCTTGTGTTGGATAACTTCATCATCATTTTGCACAGAGAAATGTGATTTTTTTTTCTCTTTTGTTCCTTAAGGCAATTGTATGAATAGTAAGGTTACATATGTACACAGTTTTTATGGTTTGCTTCTCAAGGTCCTATTTAATTCATTTGGAAAGGTCTGACAACTGATAATGAATGACATAAGATGCATTACCAAGCAGGCAATCATTGCTTTTGACTTGATAGAACAATTGGGGAAGGGGGGAATATGGTGGGGTTTTGTTTTGTTTTTTCTTTTTTCTTATTTTGACACTAATACTCATTTAATATACCGTGCTCAGTGTTCCTTAGTTATTCCACAGATAACATCTGTGAAAATCCCACATCACTCCTGAATGACCCAAAGAGGACAGGACACACCAGATTTCATATTCTGGATCTTTTTGAACCAAAGTCTGAGCAGGTTTTAGATTGAAATGAAATGTGGCACCTTCTGTGAACTGCATGAGAAGTAGGGGGGGGGGGCGGTAAAGCTGCTTGTTTTCTTTAGTATCTCCTTTTTATGACATATTTCTCCCTCTGTAACAAGCATTTACATTTTGAGAAGCCAAAAGTCAAGTCATTTTCTATAAACACGTACTGGTAGGGAGGTGTGAACTCCTTTGACATCATTCTGATCCTATTTGAATGTCAGTGGTTAAAAGTTCACTGCTACTGTTCTGAACCCTTTAAGGAAAACTGAAGTCAAAGAGAAGAAGCAGACAGAAAAGTTCAAAGGGGGAAAAAAGGAGGAAGGAGAATGAGGGGAAGCAATAAAGAGCTCTCAAGTAAAGCATGGTCAATGGGAAGACTCAAGAAGAAATAGTGAGGTAACAAGGTGGTAATGACTGACATTCTCAGTTTTCAATGACATGTAGATACCTGCTATAGAGGTTATCCTTTTATTCCTGTCTATTCATATAGGTCACACCCTATGCTGCTCTACCTTCCCTGTGAGTAGGATAGAGAGGTTTTTGCAGGAAGTAGCTAAGTTTTCCACTAAAAAGAATATTTAAATAGTGTATTTTTTATATATTATATATATGTATGCATATATATATACACACACATATATATTATATGTATATGTGTATAGAATCATAGAATCATTTAGGTTGGAAAAGACCTTTAAGATAATCAAGTCCAGCCGCAAACCTGGCACTGCCAAGTCCACCACTAAACCATGTCCCTAAGCACCACATCTACACGTCTTTTCAATACCCCCAGGGATGGTGACTCCACCACTTCCCTGGGCAGCCTGTTCCAGTGCTGGACAACCCTTTCGGTGAAGAAATTTTTCCTAATATCCAACCTAAACCTCCCTTGCCTCAACTTGAGGCCGTTTCCTCTTGTCCTATTGCTTGTTACTTGGGAGAAGAGACTGACACCCACCTCGCTACAACCTCCTTTCAGGTAGTTGCAGAGAGCGATAAGGTCTCCCCTCAGCCTCCTTTTCTCCAGGATAAACAACCCCAGTTCCCTCAGCCACTCTTCATAAGACTTGCATATATATGTATACATGTATATAATTTATATATGTATATGTAACGTATTTTGTATGGGTATATGCATATATGTATAAAAACCACCAATATTCTCACTTTTATTAACTGATGCCATTTCAGAATGCTGAATTGTTGCCTGGGACTATTGCCCTGTTTCAGGGCCTATTTTTTAAGACAATGTCTAGATAACAAATAACACGTAGCAACTTCTATGTATGTATGCTGGCAGTTTTAGGGTAACGTAGAGCTAAATAAAAGTTTGTACTTTGTAAACGTTATTCTGAAAACAATGCAAATACAAGTCTAAAACATATTGCTGGAATTGACATACTAATTATATACTATTTTATGTTATAATACATTAGTATATATTTAATGTGATCATTATTTATATTATGTTCTTTATGATTCATATGTTCTCATAATAGCAATTTCGAATACTACAGAGGTGATATATTTTACAAGCTTGAAAGAGACCACCATTTCTGCAAACTAACAAAATAATGTCAATTTAAAAGAAATAGTCTATTACATGTTACTTTATTTTATAACAGAGAGTGGACCCCTATGGTGGGTAAATCACTTTTCTACATACATTTCCAAGGTAGTATGTAGCTCTCAGAGTGCCTACTGAGTGTAACACTGCCAGCTCCTGGTTATCAGAATTATTTCTTCAGGTAAATTAGCAGGGAAATGAAAAAATAACTTACACTTCTATGTCCTCTGTTTGGCACTAAGTGTAACAATTCTGTTTACCGTGGATTTTATGACTCCACCTAATAATCAGCAAAACTGAATTCTTGAACAGCTGTAAGTCAGGCTGAAAGAAGAGGTATTTGAAAGAGTTGAGCTCACTCTAGTTGTTGGGTGTGCACGCAACTGTGTTTTAATCTACACTAGAGGCTAATTGGCTGACTGGAAACAACAAAAAAACCCCATCATGTCTCAAAGGCTTTTAGTCCCAAGAGTCGTAATGCTCGATGGAGTGGTAAATGAGTGTCAGGGCATTAGGGTGATTTTATACTTTCCATATTTCAAAGGAGAGTGGAGTTCTTTGCTTGACTGGTGAGACAAGACCTCTCAGCCTGAAAAAGGAGGTCTCAGCAGAGGCAAAGTTGAGAACTTCAGCTGTATGTCATTTGAACTGATTGAAACACTGTCTTGTTTTAGCTTGGTTTAAAGACACTAAACATTAACCTACAATGCCCCCCCCCCCCCCCAAGAAAGAAGTGCTGTACTCACAACAACTGTAGAGGGTTAAATCATGTTGAAATCAGCTGACTTACTATTCAAGTGGAAGACAGGAATGTTATTTTTTTCAATGTTTCCTGTAAAGTATGTGAACCGATCCATCACTCGTCTAATTTCTTAAATTATTTTAGAGTTTGAGAATAGCGTTTTAATTACATTCCTCATTTCCCTAATTTAGTTAATCAAATATTAAAATATTCCTATGACTGATACTGCAACAATATGAAAGCATTTAGCATCAAATATCACTTAATTAAAAGCAAGATTTAATTTTTCATACTCCTTCTGTGTCTCACAGTAAGCAACCAAAATACTGGAGAATCGCTAACAACAAAAGGTATTGATTCAGGTTTCACATTTTCTTCTAGCATGTGGCAAATGCTACTGCATTATGTAATACCAGGAGACAAGAGGTAAAGCAATTTTTTATATCTTATTTATATCCACCAGTCTAAAATAAATTATTTTTAGAAAAAAGTTATTTTTAGAAAACAAACAGCATTAGACAAAGTGGCTTAATACAGAAGCCTCAAGCTGACATTCATCAGCCTCTACCAGAAGGAAAGGTAATTCTAGCTTTCTCTGCTTACTGTTGAAAGTTTGCAGTGCTGTCCAGTGGCTACGTCTACCACTAGAGCTTGTAATACTTCTCAGACTCCAAAAATGCCTTAGTAATCTTTGCATCTACTCTTTAGAATTTCTAGATCTAGCTGAGTTTGGCCTATTGGGAAATTGGGCTCTGTAATTATCTTGTTTTCATGTGAGAGTGATTCTTGGAATCCAAATATCCCCCCTCTGTCATGTCTAACGTTGTACATGACCCAAACTGTCTCTCTTCAGAGGCCTTCCTGTGGATTGCTTTGGGGTCTGCCTTTACACTATTGACAATTACTTTTGTGTCATTCATTTATTCTAAAACAGAGCCTAAAAATGAAAGGTTCCTACCTGTGTAGAGGCTTGTCAGGACTCTGATGGTGAACAGTTTCTTTCATTTTCATTGCACTAGCACATAGAGCTGTTGAGGGTGACAATGGAAAGTTAGAATTGGCTGGCAGGTTGGTTAGAGGAAGAGGAACCCTGTGATACACTTAGCAGTGATTTTGTCCAATGTTGTATAAAAAGTAGTGATGCATGTAGCAGTGAACATGAGATAATGATACACATTCATATCAGGATGGAAATTTACTTAATTAAAAGAGAATAATTTGAAGTCACTGGAAAAGCTGATGGAGTATAGAAGCTGTGAAGACTTTTTTCCTGTTTCTCAACTGAGACAGCATTGGCTGGCCAGACATAATACAGCACCATATATGCCAGCTAGGTACAAGATTGTTGCTAACTCTGGAGAACTGCTTGTTCTGCAGCAAGAAAGCTAGATGATAAGCTACGTAGTGTGGTATGAATTTAGTTGCTTGAAAAATGAAAACTGGTTTGAGAACTCTGATACATGGATTTCAAGACAGCAGTGAAGAAAAAATCATGGTAGTTGCCCAGATGTCTTGATTTAAACTTGGCTCATCTAGCAAAACTGTTGCAGGCATCAGTGTGTCATGATTTCATTCAATATATGCGTAAGAAGAGTATTATTAGGAAATAAGCTGGAGCATTTTGGAACAGAACAGTTCAATAAGGCCATAGAGGGAAGATTAACCTCAGGTAGAAGAGTTAGTAATAGTTGCAAGTAGCTTCTTACTGGCCAGTCTAAAGTCTGAAATATTTGCCTGTTTCATTCATCTTGGGAGAGATATAGGACATAAAATCTACTATTTTTTGACATTTTGCTAACGCTCAAGTATTAGACAATGTACATGAAGATCTAAACAATAAATGCTGGCTTTTGATAACTGGGTTGTAGGGGGCTGAGGTTTTCTTCACAAAATTAGTTATCAGAAGAATATAAAAGGCAAAAATGGAATCAGTCTGAATTCCTTTTTGACATAAAAGAGAGAGATTACTTATTTAAATCACATTTTCTAAAAGTAATTCACAATAAACTGCTACTTAGAACACTAACGTGCCAGTTAAATATAACTGATTACTGTAATCCCTTATATTAACCTGGTGACTACATATTTTGTAATAAGCATTAGATTTAAAAGTAGTGAGAATGCCAAAAGAATCTTTGCCAGTAAAATAAGAACTCATGCACATAATCGATAAAGGTTTACTTTAGTTAAGTCGTAATTTTCTAATACCCACATTTTGTAGCATATGTATGTCAGAGTATCCTGATACATTTTAATTTTTCATGTAATTATACCTTATTTCATTTCCCACAGGGATGCTTTGTCTGTGGAATGAAAAAGAATGAGCAAATGTCACTTTAGAAAGCCTGCAACCTCAAGATTCACCTGCAGAAATAATACTGGCAGCTTTGCTACTAGTCTACTTTCAACATCTTCCATCCAAAAAATAGACTGCAGTGTATTTCCCATATGGAAATACTCCATGGTGCTAGCTGAAAAACAAGACCAAAATCCCCAAACATCTACCTGTTAAGCTCTGTCTTTATAACTATATGCCTTCTTCTGTTTCTTTTTACTAGCTGTTATTGTACTTTTACCTCTCAAGAGAAATTATCCAAAGTCTTCATTGCTTCCACCCTGAGTTTTAACTGTTACTTTAACCATTGCACCAGTCCCAATTCTAAACCCAAATTTTGATATTCTTTTAAAATAATCAAAGTTCAGTGGATTTTCATGTTTAGAGACACGTTACAAGAGACACCAAAAATGGTACCTATTTAGGCTACAATTTCACGACGGGGTCCATGGATGTAAATTGTGTGTCAGGTTTGTTTAAGTACCAAAATCATCCACGGTCGTACATTGCTTGAATATGCATCACCAAGGCAGTTTGATACAAGGTGGCTTTTCAATGGTAGAGGAGGCTATTCAAGAGCAAATTACAGTAATTTGTTCCGAATAGTACTGAAGTCTGCAGTTGTGGGTACTCATCACAGCCTCAGCATTAGACTCAGAGAGGTGTTGGATTCACTAGTGTCCCTGCTAGGCTGACATTTAAAATGTTTCTCTGCCCTACTATCTACTAATAAAATCCTTAAGTGCTTGAGTATTTTTCAGAGGGAAGATGAGAATACTAAATACCCTGAAGTTTGGGGGATTCACATGGAAACAACCAAGTTCTAACTCTGGCTTCAGTTGATATTTCGTTATTAACGCAAAGTCCACCAGTTTCCACAGGTCTGTTTCAGAATACTAATGCTGCAGTACACTGGTAAGAATCTGATATGCTGGCAGATACAAAATGCACATTACAAGCCTCCTCAAGATTAGACAGGGAGCTAAATCCTAAATTTGGACTTATTTTTTTCTAACTCTTTAATGGTTCTGATCATTGGATTAATCGATATGAAGCTTCTCAGGTGTTTTATGAGAGCGTACAATATCTGGCTTAGACCCAGCTTGGGGTAAATGCTCAACACTCTGAATCCTCCGTGAAAATGGGTACCTTTCTTCAGCCCAGAATTAAGTATCAACATGTCTAAGACAGGATGGGCTTAGGCCTCCATTTCCATCCTGTTAATGCAAGTGACTACCTACAGACTGGTTACTGTAGCAAGTAAGCATATCTTGCAATCTCTGTGGATACCACAGAAAAAATTTGGTACTTATTTCAGGACTGTGATTTCCACTAGGGATCAGGGAACTAATGAATATGTGCTCCCTGCAATTTAGTCTATGTTTTAGTAATACCAAAAAAAGTCTATATTTAATTTCTCTGCATTTTTCAAAGGATATTTTGCTTGCCAGATTTTCCTTGTGTCTGTTCGTCACCTTCTAATATCCGTTATGTGAAATTGCTAAGTACAAAACTAGAAATATTTCTTGTAGATATTTAGCACAACTGAGCAAATACTTCACAAAAGTGAATAATTTAATAGCTTTTAATCTCTTTGCTCACAATTGTCTGTGAATATATTACTTTCCTCAAAATACAGTTTTTATTCATTTTTCCCGCAACGATACAGCTATACAATGTAGTATAAGATGTAACTAAAGTATATTTACATTGATTTATCTGCTTGACATTACTCTGTTTGACTATGCAGAGCTAAATTTAAAAAGAGGGTGTTAGGAAAAGTAATCTGGAAACAAATCAGTGGTTGGGAGGCAGGAAAATGTTTTATGACTTCGTGATATTAAGAAAATAATGACTGGGCAGGTAGAAGGAAAATATCAAGAATTGGAAATAAACATTAATTTTAGTGAACATCTACTTACAGCCTGACTAGCCAGCGTGCAGATACTTGAGTTGGCAGGGCGAAAAATAGTACGTGTGAAAAGAGCTATCCTAATTGTACAGAGGTTGCATGGTAATGCGGGATTCACATAAACACAGGGAAAACATATGTCCTAGAGCAAGCTACAAGATCTGTCTCTTGTGAGAGCTAGGTAACACAGAAGATCTAGCTCAGGTACGTAGGCTGGACAATACAGTCTATCTTGGCATACAGAGGGCAGGTAAAAAGTACTATTACAAGAATGATATGTACTCCAACGAGATTGCAATAAGAAGTCTCTGTCAGCACAACAGTACAGCGAGGATAGGGTGCCTCACAAATTACAAATTTCAGCTGGATCACAGAGTGTAAATTTTACTGGAGAGGGAAGCTTGAAAGGTAAAGAGATCACAAGTGCAGCTTGTCTCTGAACTATGACAGAAGTTATGTTTAGAACTAGAAATAAATCTGAATTTGCCTTTGAATATTATTTAGGTGACAAAGGTGATAAATGAATAGGAGCATAAAGGTGCATCCTCATCTCAGAATTTCATATTGATGGTTTCTAAATCTCGGAATGTTTTCCTCTACTATGAACAGAGTACCTGTGCATACTGCCTGTATACCACAGACAAATGTAACTGAGAGGCAAAAGACAGTGGGTTTTTAACCCCTATGGGTTGTATTATTTGTTAAACACAGGAGGAATTTAAATTATTTTCTAACTAATAAATGTATACTGACTGCCTCAGGAGAATGTATAGGTCTTGGGAGCTAGAGGAAGAATATACAGATTGTAATGACAGCATAATGAATGTAAAGACGTAACTTTTTGAGACTCATTATATATAGATGAGTGTCTGGTATAGTTAAGAATACCTATGTATTTTTGACCTTTCTTTGAAATGCAGAAATGGTGCTTAGATATGAAATTCATTATGGTCTGCAGTGAGACACAGCTATTCATTTTTAAACTGATTAATTTAGGTTAGCATTGATGAAAGACTTCATAGGACTAAATATAGAGATATTATGGGCAAGTAATACTGTTTTATAAGCAGGTATCACCTGCCTAACTAAGCATTTATAGGTAGGCATTTTGTCAAGTTTTTCTATATACAAAATAACTATTAAGTAGAAATTGTAAAAATGAAATTAATTGTGTTATTCCATACATGGAACATGGTTTTTCGTCTTTGTAATGAAACGTGCTTCATTAGAAGTACAGATATGATTAAAGAACCATAATTCTGAAGAACAAATGGACAGAAGCATGCAGGCTGTTCTTCACTATATGAAAAATTATAAAGAAAATGGCATCTATGGGTTTATCTAATAGTTTCTTGTAAACTATAAAAGGCAGGAATATGTAATCATCAGCTGGGCAGTCCTTCAGGAAAATTATCTGGATTTGCACAGACTGAGACCATCATTGGGAGTTTCAGCCTCAACAGCAGAGTTTGGAAATTACAGGGAATGGAACAGGTTTTAATCCTAGAGATTAGGCATGGAGTTTAGATCATTTAGTGAAAACTGCTGTGCTGTGGCTATTTTGTGTTTATTGTGTGAATAAATTGAGAAAAATAGCCATCAGAGATACCTGGTATCATCACAAAGTCACTACAAAATTAAAGCATGAAGAGAAATGTTAAGTCATTCTCTTGGGTAGCAAGCGTAAATCAAATTGGGTGCACCTCCACTGAGAAGAGACAGAGTACGCTTCTCATGTTTGTGTGTTACATGCTCTTAAATTTGCTGATTAACAAAGAACTTGTCCTCTTCTGTACTAAGTCTCAGCTGTAAATCTTAAAGGATTAACGTGCATGTCTAATGGACACTATCACCAACATAACTGACTTGTTATGGCTAATAATATCTATAGTTTCGTAGCACTATTACCTTTATTAACTGCATTTACTGAATGATACTGAACCCCCACAAAAGTGAGTCCTGAGATAGCTTTGCTAAAACAAAAAAACAGAAACAAAATGGCCTATTGGCCGTTCTGGCAGGATGTTTTAAAATGATAAAGAAAGAATATTTTGCAGTTCTCTGTACGTTGTTTCTAGTGAAGTGATATATGCAAAATACAATAAATTAAAAATCTTAGCTTATAATTGGTTTACTGTATAGACAAAATTTAAGAACAGCAGATAATGTATTTGTAACACAAAACTCAGGATTAACTTCAGTGTTTAGAAAAATGATAAAAATTATTAACTCTATAAAATTATTACTTTATTTACACAATGTCTCTTGGAGCATCTAGAATCCAACCAGATGTCTTGAATTAATTTGAGTAGACAGGAGTGATAAACTTTCAAAGCTCTGCTGACCTTGTAGTAGCTATCACAAATTGCTGTACCTGAAGATCTTAGCCCTTTGCTTTTATGGATAATTTTATCTTTGGCTAAAGGTCAAAATTAGTCCGTTCAATAAGCAATTTAAAATTAAAAGCTGTAATAATAGTTCAGTAAAGTTCTGTCATTTTGCTGCATAAAGTGATTAAATATACGTAATCATATGATTAAATTTTCCACTTACTGGTCCTTACTTCCATGTGTTAAAGGATTCTGAAAGTACCCCATGCCATTGTCAGGACAGTATATATAAGTGCTTTTTTTTAACATAGATTTACTGATGCTTGTAAGTTTGGGGCTGTGTTTGTTTTTAAACATTATTTTTCACGGGACTTGCCTCAGAAGCCTTAACTGTGACTTAATGCAATACTTGTTCTGAAGCAATAAGATAATTTTTAAAAATGGAGGTGTTCATCTTTTCATGCATGTTGAACTCAGGGTTCTGAGTACTTCCAATAGAATAATCTACCCTACAGGGTTTACTTTATTATACTGGTTTATATCATACAATTGTCTAAACACTACTGTTATACAGTATGAATATAACAGTATCAGCTCAAATGATACTTTTAAAGATAAATTTACTCACAATTAACTACACTAGGAAAGCTAAAATAAAATTTTTAAAAAGCAAATTTTTTGCAGTAATTTTTTTGTATAAATAAGGAACTGTATCTTATTGCTAGTAATGCTCAGTGTATAAATCCTGAAAGTAAAACCTAATTTCTGAATTGATAGAACGGAAAAAAATCTGCCAGATTTGTTCATGTGTATACCTTTTTGCAAGGGGAAAAGTCAGGAACAGGAATAAGAATTTACAGTTAAAAATTAATCTAATCAAATTTGATTTAAATTGTTTGTTAGAGGATTGTGAAAAAAAATTTTACTTGAGTTTGAACTCACGTTTATCTCATGGTCAAACACATATAGGTTTTATATTAACCCAAGTTTTCCAGGGAAAGCTTAGTCCTTACTGTGAGGGTCTATGTGCAGGCAAGGACCCATGTGTTGAGAATCAAACACTGCAACTCAGTTGTAAAGTACAACTTTACTTGGAGAGATAAGATCAGGAAGACTTTAGCCTGGCTGCACTGCTACATATTCTGCCATATTGAGATTGTTGAATGAACTGAGTTTATTCCATATTTAATATGGAATGTAATTTCCTGGGAAAGTCAAACTGGATGACAAAACTCCATGAACTTAGACAATGTAAATTATTTATATAAAGAATATATTACTAGAACAGAAGGTGAACTAAAAAAACAATTCCACGGGCGGGGGAGTGGGGGAGAGAGGAAAGAAGGGTTGAGCTGCTTTATTAAAAAATAGTGATCAATGATCACAAGTAATCATTAATGTTTTAAAAGATCAGCTGAACAGTTTCCTAAAGACAAAGATTTAGAGACAGTGAATGTCTCCGGAGATCCTTTATTACTACAGCTGCTTTTAAAAAAAAATTTAATACATTCAAGAAAAAAAGAAAAAAAATCTGGAGTTCCCCTTTGTGTGCTTCATTTTGTGAAAAGTTATTTTCAAAACTTTGACCCAAGAAAAGGAATTACAATTCTTGCTGTACACATAAGATTGCTTCAAGCACAAAGCGCCTGAATCTCCAGATTTTCTCTTTGGAATCCATTTAATCAGTTGGTCAGATGCAGCATACAAGTGCATGCTCGTACATGTTTCAAGGTATAATACAAGCTTCAGTACAAGTTGATGAGGTGACAGTGGTTCAGCCTCAAAAGAGATCTTTGAGTTTCAGCTTGCTGTGCCTTTTCACTTGGCCTAAATCCCTTGATCTGCTCTTACCTGGCTGCTACAGAGAAGCACAAGAGTGTACTTACTAGGAGGGCTGAGGACACTGCATTTGAGGCATCTGCAGCCTTCTCTAGCCCAAAGACTTTAGGAAGAAATCTCAGTGTTCCCTGTAGTAGGCTGGAACAGGAACAACAGGGGCAGCAATACATAAAAGGAACCTTTGTAACACTGACAATATACACAGTAAAAGCATTCAAAAGCATGCTACGGGTTAAAAGAAAGTATTGTACGTCGGAAGCTGGGGCAGAGAAACAAACCTATCAGGCCTAAACAATGACTCCTGCCAACTTTTTTCTTGTGTTCATATATTCACTTCTATTCAGGTTTTCTTACCATGCCCTTTACTGATGGTTGAGTGCTTGGCATAAGCCCTGCCAGCACATCCAAATCTGAGGGAGTAACACTGAGCCTCTCTGTTAGAAATCCTGCTTCTTCAATGCCCTAGGCAGGTCATGAGCGAGTCTGATAGCTGCCCAAGCAGCACGGGCACAGATTAATGATTACCTTGTCCAGCTTCTGGCCATTCTAACACTGCCCTGGGCAGCTGCTGGATGCTGTCCAGTCAGCAGTTTTCCAGTCCAGGAAGCTGTGGGTAGCTGTGAAGAAGCACAAATCACAGCTATCTGTCCTTGGCCTGTGCAATAACAACTGTCAAAAACCAGTCAAAGATACAAGAAACCCAGGGATTGGGCAATGCTATTTACACTAGCATTTGACATCTCTGCTGTTCGTAAGGGCACTTGGCTAAACTTGCTGTACATTTTTGGGATCATAGCAGGTATTTTATTCATATTAATGAGACAAGATTATGCTGTATGGAGATCTACTGTACCAAAAAAATTTAAAACCATGTTGTGGTTAATATCATTCCAGCTACTAATTTAGCGGCTGTTTCTTTGATATAATCTGCCCACATTCTTAACTGATGATGCGTTAACAGATCCAACCCCCTTGTTATGACTGATGACATCAGGGCCTTCTTAATAGTAACAAACATCAGCTATTAGATTTGAACCCCTGTCCTCCACTTGCATTTTGTGGGAGGTTCTTCAAACTCAAGGCTTCAGTGGGGAAAGAAAAAACCCTCCCGAAGTAATATGAAGATGGATGCAACCTGTACAGTTCTGTGCGCTCTTTTCCTTTAATCTTCTTTATCACTGTGCTGTCAGAATATATTTAATATCATGTAAATTCTGATCTAAGAGAATTAGATTAGTTCCATATCCAGTGAATGACTTCAGTGTTTTGGAATATTGAAATCTTTATCTTGTAGAATTAAGTTGCTGGCCCAGCATACCATTAGCTTCAGATTATTAATGCACATTTAAGTACATTAGCACAGTATTTAATATAATGAGGCCTAGCCTTCTTCAAAATGCCTGGGACCTTGATGAAGAAAGCTGTCAAACAAAAGGAGCCTGGTAGTCACTGGCAATGGCATATCTTTAAGTTTACATGCTCCTACACACTAAATCAGTTTGTCACTTATCGATTGCTGGATTGGGCAAAGTTGGCTTTAGAGAGAAGCAAGGTGGGGGTCAGCTATCCCAACAATTCCTGGCGTACATCAGGATGGTAAACAAATGGCTTCCTTTACTCAAGCTAATGGGCATGCACATACGGTTTCCTATACCCTCACATAGGCAGGGCATAGTCTGTAGGTACAAGGATTTTGGTGGGAAGAGGCTTAAGCTCCACCACCCATTTCCATTTGCTGCTCCCGCTAAGGGACATTCACATTCCCACTGCAATGCTGTGGCTCATTGGAAGACCCAGGAAGAGGGCAGTGTTCCACAGAGCATATCAGTAATGTCAGGGCAACAGAGGATGGGAATTAAAGGAAGGCGGGTGGTTTAAGATTTACAGTCTTCTGTTAAGTCTTCACCTTAATCCTTACTATTTTCTTGCCCACTTAATAGGATAGCTTTGGGTGTGGGGAAGAAATCTTCAGAAGTGACACAAACTGTAGTTTTGACCTGTGCCAAATACAGCAATATGGCATAACTTTGGCAGGCGTGATTTCTAAACCTGAAAATTACTAGAGTGCTAAAACAATGAAATAAAAGATGAAAAGGTTTACAGCTGCTATATATCAGATTCAAAGTGTGTATTTGAAACATGCCAGTAAGAAATATGAAAACATCAGTTGCACAAAACTGAGTTATCAGATCACTGCAGCTCAAAACTGAGAATCAAATGTGACAGATGTATGGATGTACATTTTTTTTGTGGCTGAAGGAATCATTTCTGGGATAAACAGAATATAAACTAGTCATATGATATACCAAGGATCTATGATCTCTGGAAGCATATTTTTCCTATGCGCCTGTTCATCTGAGGTGCTAGTTGAGAGTAAAATCAGAGATTATTGTGGTTGATTGACTAGAATCAGAACAGGGTTTAGCAGTTACAAATACCAGAAATACAAGAGCTGAGATATTTGTACATACATACACATTTTTTGGACATTCAGGGCACATCTAATACCAAATAAAATTAGCTCCGAGGTCATGCATCAGTCTGGTGATGATGATGTTAGTGGTTTTCATGAATACAAGGTCACAATATTTTAAGTAAATTGTCTACCACCAAATGTAGTTTGATGGAACCCAGTAATATATAATATCTTTATCAATGATCTGGATGAGGGGATTGAGTGCACCCTCAGTAAGTTTGCGGATGACACCAAGTTGGGAGGGAGGGTTGATCTGCTCGAGGGTAGGAAGGCTCTACGGAGGGATCTGGACAGGCTGGACCGATGGCCTGAGGCCAGTTGTATGAGGTTCAACAAGGCCAAGTGCCAGGTCCTGCACTTCGGTCACAGCAACCCCATGCAGCGCTACAAGCCTGGGGAAGAGTGGCTGGAAAACTGCCTGGTGGAGAAAGTCCTGGGGGTGCTGGTTGACAGCCGGCTGAATATGAGCCAGCAGTGTGCCCAGGTGGCCAAGAAGGCCAACGGCATCCTGGCCTGTATCAGAAATAGTGTGGCCAGCAGGAGCAGGGAAGGGATTGTTCCCCTGTACTCCGCACTGGTGAGGCTGCACCTTGAGTACTGTGTTCAGTTTTGGGCCCCTCACTACAGGAAAGACATTGAGGTGCTGGAGTGTGTCCAGAGAAGGGCAACCGAGTTGGTGAGGGGCCTGGAGCACAAGTCCTGTGAGGAGCAGCTGAGGGAGCTGGGGTTGTTTATTCTGGAGAAAAGGAGGCTGAGGGGAGACCTTATCGCTCTCTGCAACTACCTGAAAGGAGGTTGTAGTGAGGTGGGTGCTGGTCTCTTCTGTCAGGTGGCTGGAGACAGGACGAGAGGAAATGGCCTCAAGTTGTGGCAGGGGAGGTTTAGGTTGGATATTAGGAAAAATTTCTTTACTGAAAGGGTTGTCAGGTATTGGAACAGGCTGCCCAGGGAAGTGGTTGAGTCACCATCCCTGGAGGTATTCAAAAAGCGTGTAGACAAGGCACTCCAGAACATGGTTTAGTGGGCATGGTTGATGGTTGGACTCGATGATCCTGAAGGTCTTTTCCAACCTAAATGATTCTATGATTCTAATATATAACCCACAACTCCACTGAATGCATGTCTAATCTTGCTGACAATTAAAACTTATGCAATAATACTAGTTATAAAATGACCTGCACTAACAGAAGACATGAAATACGATAAATCAGTTAGTTTGCTCTGACTGCTGCAAGTAATGCCAAACAGTTTAGATTTGATCTATGCCTATCTTGTAAACAAACAGTTATTTTTGTTACTTATTCAGGTCGGGGAATAGACTCATTTCATATAGATGCTCAATTTTTTCTCAATCCTATGTCCAGAGATCTCTAAAATTGTACTGTGCCATCGCTCTATGTGATGACATTTGAACAAAGTTTTCTCAGGTAAACATACACAGCCAGGACCCAAGAGTGAAAAGACAATGGAAAAAGGCAGCAGCAGCCACCTCACACTGACCCCAGCACTGACAAGTTTGATCCTGAAGATCAATACTAAGAAAAAGAACTACACAGAATATAGACACATCTCCAAACATAATTCCAGATAATTCTTGAAAGGAAGGAGCTAACAGCAAGTCTCCAGAGAAAAAACATTTGGGTCCTGCCTCGCTTCAGGAGGCAGGACGCAGGGACAGCAGAACCTCTGAAGGAGGGAGCAACCTTGTATCCTGTATTAGCACTGGAGGCCTGTTGTGTCACTTCAAGCACCTGACATTCCAAAAGAAGTAAAAAATAGCACGAATATTGAATTATTAGCAACTGAAAAGAAGAACTTTACTCCCCTAAGACTCTACGGTAATACTGCAGTCATTTAAATGTCAGCTGTCTAGCAGATGTGATATCTAGAGTACACTCTGTTAGAAGAGGCCTCGTAAGCTTTGGGGTGACTTTGTGTACTCTTTTCTACCGCGTGACACTGCAAGACCCAGTATAAGCAGAAGGTTTGATCAGAATATGTGAGGAATCCAGAAGGAGAACAATTTTTGTACACAAAGATGCCTTGGACTCCAAAGTCAATTTTGATGACACGTTTTGGAGAGCAGTCCTATAATCACAGTTTGACAGATACAGCCAGAACACACTCTCCGATGAGGAAGTAAGTTCTCTGCTCATCAGTTACTTGCAGGAGGATTCAGTAGCACATGGGAAAAGAGGAGATAAAACATACTTCCTCCCAACAGTAATTGTTCTTTGAGATGTTATGTTTAGAATGGATTCTAGAATCTGCTCCCCCGTTCATTAGGATGTAAGGGAAGTAAGGGAAAACCAGAAGATTTTAGCTTTCCAGGCTTCTATATCTTTACATGGAAACAGAAACTGGCACAGAGTACTTTTGGGTGCCTGAGTTGCTGTTCAGGTATCTCCAGGCTTGCTCTAGTGAGGGACAGAGGTCCTGTATTGGCAGCAAGATCTTCAACCACTATAGCTTTTGTAATGTAAATGATGATAAAAAAGGTGGAGCATGAGGCAACATATTTTCAAGAGGGAAATGGGATACTAGAAATCATCTGCAATAGCTAAGGCAAACACAGCATCTATTCATTTACCATTAGGAGAAGGCAATGATGCACCTGCAAACTTCATTCTGTATTTGACCAGTTATTACTGAAGGAACCCAAGTATAGAGAAAAACTGAATAGATTTCAGATTTTATTTGCTTTGCCAGAGACATCCTGAATAGCAAAGACCTGATGCAGCAAATATCCTCTGAAGGGTGGTGCAATGATAGATTTAATGATGTTTGCATGATAGCTTGATATTAAAATAAGGATAAAAATAGAGAAGAATAATAGCCATGGTTTGGAAAAAAAATTCTTTTAATATGCAAAGTGCGTCTAAGCCCATATTTAGTACTAAAACATTTGTTTTCTTATAGGTGTCTATGAACAAATGAGGTGCCACTTTCAGAAAACAATGACAATGTTAAAGTCTCTTAAGGAAATTACTAACTCCATCGTACATTGAATTATTTATATTTTCTTTTTTAAAATTAACTTCACGTGGAAGGAGATTAAAACTACAGTTACAATATTTCTGTGACTGTAAAGGCAGTGTGTTAGTGTGAAGTAAATTGTATGTT
Source organism: Aquila chrysaetos chrysaetos (assembly GCF_900496995.4). NCBI lineage: Eukaryota > Metazoa > Chordata > Aves > Accipitriformes > Accipitridae > Aquila > Aquila chrysaetos. Next base: position 32,410,384 of record NC_044009.1, on the reverse strand, counting down.
AAGTCTGATCAAATCTGTGGCCAAGGCCACTCCAGGCAAAACTAAAATGGAAAGCCACAAGGATGTTTTCTGGACAACAGTAATCCCAGATTATGCCGGTCTGTTCAAAGTTGTACAGGAAAGCTTACATGTATAAGGTGTATGAAAAAATATCTTTTTGAAAACATATTCGTGCTACTGATCTTTCAAGATGATAAATGCACTGCATTCAGTTTCAATAGGGAGATTTTAGAGAAAAGAAGAAAAAGGAAAAGGAGGATGATGAACTCACAGAGGAACATTTTAAGTGAACAGACATTCCAATATGATTTTTTAAGACAAATGTTAATTTTTCATGTTATGACTACTTTCTTTCTGGAATAGTTTATGCCAGTTCCATACATATAGAGGCTGGGAAGGGTAGTGTTACTTGGGAAACATTTATAGATGGAGCTTTTTTTTTAATAGGCAGCAAATTATTGCACTAAGTTATGCAAAGGTTCTCAAATTTAAATGCAAGTGCACAGACACAACACAGGAGGACTTACAAAAACAAGGTGCTGTAACACAATTTAACTTTTCTAGGTAGGCTCAATGTGTAAACCCCCTTATATTTAGGGTCAGAGTAATGGATTTATTGAGGTTTGGTTGTAGATTCTCTGTCTTTCTAAGTTTTCTCTTTTTGCTCCTTTTGCTAGACATCTTGAAACATTAACATCAGCAGCAGAAAACAGATCAGTAAATCAGCTTTACCGAGCAAACGCAGAAACACCGGAGGAAGTAAACTTAGGGATAAAGTCTACTACTCCTCAATTTTTCCAGATATTACAGAAATGTGGTTTTGTGCCATTTATGGACAATCTTGTTACTATGCAAGCTACTGGAAATGACTGTAATTGTTGTGCCACTGTATAAAGGTAGGGAATATTTTTTTCTTTGGTGAATGGAAAGCAACAGTTAGAAGTAAAATTGTTTTTTTCACAGGATATTATTGACAAAGCTGAGGAAACAAGAAGTCTTAGCCCATGAAAACTAATATTTTAGGTTTGGGAGATGAATGATAAGCCAAGGAATCCCAAAGCTCTTCACGCAGGAAGACAGAATATTGCCTACTCTCAAAACATTCTTACTCTATGGATTTCACTGAAGGCTCCTCTTAAATCATTATTAAAATGACCAGGATGCCATACTTCTACGAAAACAGTGAGAACAATCCTGGACATGTGTCGTGGTTTAACCCCAGCCAGCAACTAAGCACCACGCAGCCGCTCACTCACTCCCCCCCCACCCCCCCCACCCAGTGGGATGGGGGGAGAAAATCGGGAAAAAGAAGCAAAACCCACGGGTTGAGATAAGAACAGTTTAATAGAACAGAAAAGAAGAAACGAATAATGATAATGATAACACTAATAAAATGACAAGAGCAATAATGAAAGGATTGGAATGTACAAATGATGCGCAGTGCAATTGCTCACCACCCGCCGACCGGCACCCAGCTAGTCCCCCGAGCGGCGATTCCCCGCCCCCACTTCCCAGTTCCTATACTAGATGGAACGTCATATGGTATGGAATACCCTGTTGGCCAGTTTGGGTCAGGTGCCCTGGCTCTGTCCTGTGCCAACTTCTTGTGCCCCTCCAGCTTTCTCGCTGGCTGGGCATGAGAAGCTGAAAAATCCTTGACATTAGTCTAAACACTACTAGCAGCAACTGAAAACATCAGTGTTATCAACATTCTTCTCATACTGAGCTCAAAATGTAGCACCGTACCAGCTACTAGGAAGACAGTTAACTCTATCCCAGCTGAAACTAGGACAACATGTTACCAAAATACTGAAAAAAGACAAAGAGCAAAAATGAGTTGGATGCACTGTTTCATCCTAAGTAATGTGTTTATAGAGAAAATTATTCATTATGTCAAAACAAAATACAGTAATAATTTTAAAAATATAAATACATGCATAAATGTATTAGGAAACAAGGGAGTCTTGTAAACATTAACTGAAGAAGTGCACCCATATTCTGTCACACTGGAAAGAGCCCTCTACATTTCTATAATCTTCCAGTTATGTTGTTAAGAAATATATGATGCTACAAGCTTGTAATTTGAAAACCATTTCAAATTATTTCAATAATGGAAACTGTGCATGCATCAAAACCAAAAGTACCATCATTAAAGGTGCTTAAACATATTCTGAACAGAAATTTGCATTTCTGAGTATGAAAACCTGTGCAAAAGCATGTAGAGCAAAAAATGTAGGAGATTCCTGTGGAACTGTTAGCTTTAGGTTACTTTCTCCCCATTTATCTTGAGAATGAGGCTGCTAGCCAGAGGTGTGAAGCAGGCCCTGCCTCTTCCTGCTTATATAGCCGTTGCTTGTTTTTTCTTTTGTGAAGTTTTAACCTGACATTTCAATCTAAGTAAATCACACCAAGAACAGAGGTGAGACTTTTTTCAAATGCCTGTATCTTGCACAAATCCTTCAGTGTTTTTAAATGATGCTACATTTTGTGATAGCTTTTTTTTTTCCAGATTGCTTTATTCCGTTTCTGTTGCAAGGGGAATTATCCAAGTCTGTCTGGATAAATGTAGGTCTAAGTCTCATATGATGTCATACATTCTTCTGGGCAGCTGCAGCTGAGCACATTTCATAACCTGGTTTTAGGTTTGAGTGTGAAGAATCATAGACAGTTTCAAGGCTACAAAATTCACCTAAGCCCTAGACAACTGCATTCGCTAATTAAGATGTTGTGAATTTTTGTTTCCTTTTAAGTCTGTTATTCTCACTGTCCTGACCTCTGGCTTGTTATGGTTCAGCTTTAGCCTGTCTTCTTTCCTCTGTATCTATATATTTTAGCTAGATATTATGCAAATTAAGATAGCCTGCCATCTGTGTCTAGCTGGCATGTCTACATCTGCTCGTGTAAAAAGCTTATTAGTATATAGCAGCTTAGAACATCAGTGTGGGTTTCTACTGGTTGTCGTTGTCTGCATTTGTCTCTTCCTCTTTTCAATGGGGTAGGTGACAGAGTCTTAAATTTTCTACTATAAATCTTCCTACAATTTCTATGCTGTCAAGGCTTTTTTCCCCTCTTCTCCCCCGAAAATGACAATACCTATTAACGTTCATTGGGCCAGGAAATCCATGAAGAAATCCTTGTAGGACTTGTAGGATGTCTTAGGAATCCAAGCTGAAGAACGCAACATTGTGAAAAGGGCTACAACAGTTAATTTTTCTGTGCTTCAGTATAGTCAGTAATTTGGGACTGAATCAGCCCTCTAATTGATACAAACTGCATATATTCCAGTATTAAAGAAAAAATATTTCTTATTTATAAATAACGTGCTAATATGATATTTAAGACACTAGCGTGGGAAATCCTTTAGTCGCTCCTGTGAATTTTAATACATAGTTCTTGTTAATGCAGTTTCTGTAAATAATTTTGACAGCATGTGCTAAAAAGAATAGAATTACTAATGAATTTCAAAACGTGTATGAGCAAATCCTGAAATTTCTTTAATTGTAGAGTTCTAGCATGGGTAAGTTATTGATGAATAATGTATAAATAGTGGGGAAAAAAAGTTCTTTATGGTAGGGAATGTTTATGTAATTTTTCTCCTTAATGAAAATTTTACACGATTTTGAATGTTTTTCTGCCCTGGAACCTAAGTACTTGTATGAAATCTTAATCTTTGTTGTGGTGAAAAAGAATCCACACTATGTAATATTTGAATTAATTTTTAATATGGTAAGAAAGCATGATGTAGCTTTACTTTTAGCAACCCTGTTGCAACTGGAATAACTCCATCAAGTGAACTGCACGATTCCAGCATGACTGATAGCAAAATCTGGCACTTGTGCTTCTGTGAACATTAATGTAATTAATGAAGCATTTCAATGCACACAAGAATTTAAAAAATACTATTAATCAAATAAAAACATTATTAATCAAAGTTTTTAAGATTAATGATATGGGCTTGGCTTATATACATAACTAGAAAATAATACTATAAAATGTAAATAATTAACTAAAATGCTCAAATATTTCACAAGGTTAAAAATTTGCATGTTTCTATTCCTGCTAATCAGATTGATATCCAGAAATATTCCATAGGACCCCATTCCAAAATCATTCCCCCAAGGGTAATAATGCATTACCATTCCTTAATATTCCTTATTTCTCCAGGTCCTTTTACCCTTCTAGTTACCTAGATATTAATCTTTTGTTCTGACTACCAATTGCTTTTTGGTTGCAAAGAAGAGAATTAGTCTGGTGCTGCTGCTCCTAAGTTACACTGTTTTACCACCAGATTTAGTGTTATCTTTGTTCTTCTCCAAAAGAAGTGCATAATAGGCTGTGCAATCCTTAGACAAGGATCCTTGTAGTATGGATGATTTAACATCAACATTCCAAGAGAGCTAAGAAAACATACTGTCTTTGTTTGAAATGCTTATGTTATACCTACATAAACGTTCCATAAGCCAACAGATACAAATGATGCCAAATATGCTGCATCTTTCAAAGTTTCCATTGCCAACAGTACTTTTTGAACTGGCCAAGTTCAAGTGAGTTTCTTTTTATTTCTGAAAACAGAGTATTGGAAAAGTTGTGTACAGCTTTTTTTGAAAGCATACAGCTGCAAATCATAAAATGTTTTATTTATGATTATTTGATTAAACTAATGCACTGCATATTGTCATCACTTTTAAGCCCTATGGAAAATCTGGGGTCTAGCAAGGATCATTTATTGTTAGGAAGGAAATGAGTAGATGCAGTCAGTGGCTGTTTTATTCACTTTAAAAACAGACTATCTAGTATCAAAAGCAATGCACAGCGTACTGCTCACAGGGCTGGCACGACATCTCGAGAGCTCCAGAAACCAATTTGTTTCAACCTCCAGCAGCTCATTTCCCCTCCCACTGTTTCAAGAACTCGGAGCCAAATTCCTTCCCCCATGTAGTATTGCTGAAACCATTTGTGTTATTGTAAACTAAGATGAACTTAGTAGTATGTCTCTCCCCTTTCTCTTAATATCAAAGGATATTAAATCCTTTGGGACAGATTTTCTTTTATCTTATGCTGGTATTTATTTCTCTGTTGACCTGAGTAAGGGGTGCTAATTACTTTTCCCTAAGTGAAAAAAATTGGGGATCTTTGCAGTGTTGTGTTGGAAATCGGTTTTTGATGAGGGTAATCCAAATAACTCTTTCATGCAAGTCACATGTTTCTTGATGCCATCCTGAGTTAACATGGAGACACCTCAACTTGAGAAAAGGGGGGGCCCTGATCCTCTAGTTCAAACACTCAACAGGTTTTTTTTACTCCCATTGGCTTCCAGGTTGAGCAGGACTACTGCCTGATTGACACTACAACTCCATGGCTGCTTTAATGCAAGATTTGTACGGGCAGCTGTGGAGAGGGTGATTGCACCTTCTCTTCCCCGATTTGCATGGCAGTGCAGCGAGTCTGACTGAGCCACCTGAAAACTAATCTTTTTTTTTTGCTAGATTAGTTTTTAGCCAGATTAGCCCATGATCCAATTCATTGCCTGGCTGTGCAAATGCTAGCCTGGTGAGGCAGGGTTGGCCGTGAGTAGAAGGAGCAATGGGAAGCACACCTCCAGTGAGGGGCTGCCCTCAAATGATATAAAGGTGACTGTACAGCTACAGCTGAATTACAGTGTCTTGTCTTGACAAAGAAAAGGAAGAAGGGAGGATGTGATGATCTGCTGTTAACTGGCCCTGAAAGCTATCCCATATTTTCACCAAACACATGGGAATTGCACAACGAATTCATCTTCTTACTGGCCTGGGTAGAACTGTAACCGCTATCTGTCCTGTTTCTGATGTGACAGCAACTGAATCCATTTGTGTCATGTTTTTCCCTTTTGCCCAAATGTGTGAAGTTTAATTAATGACTTTTGTTAAATAAAGGAGGTAGAACAAAGGATTACAATGACAGAAATGCTCACATTCAGAAAGAGTCAGAAAGCAATTCTAATATTGAGAGAGAGGGAAATATATATAAGGGGTAGAAAATGGAAACAGCACAGCATATCTATAAATATCTTCCAAATGAGTATGCAGTGTATGGATCAGATGAAAACATTTTTATTCATGCAGAGGTCCTAATGTATCCTCTAGGCAGAACAAGTACTCAGCTAACAGATACTCAGTATTTCAGGTCAGGCTTTCTAGTAAACTGCAGGTGATAGAGTTCTTATAATCTGTCTCTCTATGAACTTTTTAAGTGCACAAAAAAAGCATCAAAAGGAATACAGAAATCAAAAGGGATGGTGGAAAAGAACAACAAACTGAGAAGAAAAAGAATACAATCAGGCATGGGCAAAAGAGCATTAAAGTAATCACATGGGGAATAGTCCCAAAGTAAATCCATAATATGTATTGTTGTGGGTTAATCTCTGTTGTAAATTACTAGTATAAGTTATAGAGTATAATGCCACTACTAAAAGCTAAAGAACAAATAGAGCACATTAAAAATACTACTGTAGCACCCACTGAGACAAAGATATGAACATCTGTCAATGTATTTTTTAAACTAATGACTTATTACATTCTGCAAGCATCTGTGTTTTAAATCCACCATGATTGTTTCATCTATTTCTGTTATCTATTAACTATTTCAAAAGGCCTTAAAAATATTCAGAGCATTAGAAAAATGCTAGAGTAAATGATATTTTAAAGGTAGATAATACATAAATATGATAGCACAAGGGGTAATGGCTTTAAACTGAAAAATGGGTAGATTTAGGTAAGATGTAAGGAAGAAGGTCTTCACTGTGAGGGTGGTGAGGCACTGGGACAGGTTGCCCAGAGAAGTTGTGGATGCCCCGTCCCTGGAAGTGTTCAAGGCAAGGTTCATGGGGCTTTGAGCAACCTGGTCTAGTGGAAGGTGTCCCTGCCCATGGCAGGGGGTTGGAACTAGATGACCTTTAAGGTCCCTTCCAACTCAACCCATTTTATGATTCTATGACTGTTTTGTAATATGAGTGTTTCAGTGTAAATATAAGTAATTGAATTCATATGTACAGCATATATCCAACATGATTTGTGGAAGTGCTGAGCTTTCGTCATTGTTTTGGTAACATTTATCTTTTGTAAGGTACAGGTGCTTGTGAACACAGCCTATGTAACTTGATAGAGTACTCCAGTAGAGATGAGCAAAAGTGAGACACCAATAAGCCTCCTGGTTTTGTTCCTTTTTTAGCCAACTCCTAACCCTGGTGCTCTTGTTCACACTGTGATCCAGTATGCCCTAGCAGAACTCCTGCTGTTGGCCCTTCCCCATATTACAGATAAATACTAGGGTGACATTTCTTAACCCCTCTACAAATGGAGACAACATTTGCAAGATTGGTAAATGAATAACACGACCAAAAGAGGCGATTAAGGCTATTAATATTTAGAAAAGTTGCAAATCTTGGCTGTGACATACAAACTTCCATTTTTTCCATAACCTGACCACTTGGAGGTGAGAGACAAAATCTGAAGCAGTAGCAGAATCCTGTTATTTATGGGAGACTATTTGCTGCTTGTGCAGAACTTATGTCTATTAACGCTACAATTTCAGTTCAACTTCCTTAAAAGCTTGAGTCCCTCTTTTACTATGATGCTGCAGCTGCAAGAACAGGGTAGAAAACACACTCTGAATTCCAACATTACTGAAATGAGAATTTTCTCAATAAATAATACATCAAAACCTGGAGGACTGGATGAAAGAGAAAACTTTAAAACATGCTGTGCAGAGTTTAAAATACTGTGAGCTCATAACTTGGAACACAATTATCATCATTTTTTTATGATTCTGTGAGGAGAGGCTGTAGAGAGTGCAGCCATTCACTGAAGCATGGGTCCTCACTTGCCAAGCAGTCCAACATGAAAATACTTCCTACTTTTTTAAGGAAGAGTAAATTCTTATAGGTGGCTTATTCTGTCTGCATATCAAAATAATTTCAAGGCACTAGTCACAGTAGTGTGCTGTAATGGTTTGATCCAAACTAGATTTAAACTATGACTGTAAGGACAGAAAATGTCTGGGCAGATACAAATATCTCTGCTGGCATCATTATGATTGTGTCTAAGCTTCCTGATATACTACAGATGAGCTGCTTTTCCCCTTAGCTGAGCTATACTCTGTTGAAGGAAATGTGAAATTTTGAAGAGGTAGCTGAGAATACAGTTCAATACTGCATTGTCTTGGTGAAGCCATGACCCAGCATTGTAAAGTCACATACATACTCAATTCCTTTACAGAGTTCACAATACTACTAAGTAAATAAAAGTACCATAAAATTAAGACTATGGTGATGTTTCTTGCTATGGTAGCGTCTCCTGAAAATATAAGTCCAATGGTGAAACACAACCGTTCTGCCAATTCAGTACTTGAAATAAGCATCAACAGTATACACAGCCCTTCCTTACACAATTTATAACTTGTTCCAAAAGTACCCGAACACTATAATTTACTTAATCGTGATAAAGAGAGGTGGTATTATTTACAGTATAAAATTGAAAAACATCATAAAAGGAAAACTATCAAGTAATAACTTAAAAACTATATATATATATATATCTGAATGGGATTCAAGAGCCTTCATTTTTTCTAAAATTATTAATTAGGAAAGAAATAAAACCTGTTCCAATTTTTGTTTCCTGGAGGCAACAGGAGAAAAACAGCTTCTGTCAGCTGACAGCCTGATGTGAGCAGCCAGAAAGGCAACCCGGTTAGAAGGTCGTGGCACAGTGTGACTATCACCTCTTCTACAGTGTAGTTCCAAAAAATATTTCTGAAGTTTCTTTTTGGCACAGTTACTTGCATAGCCTGAATGCTAGAGAAAAATAAATGAGAATGCTAAAGAAATTGTCCTTGTCTCAGTAAGGATGTTTTCTGTCCTCTTGATACAGACTATGAACCTGTGAGTGCTCGTCTAACTTAGCTGTGTGTTAAGCAACATCTTAATCATTTGGGCTCTCAACAGAGCTGATTAAAGCTTTTTGTCAAAATGTTCTTTCAGGAAGAAATGATATGCTCATCATTACCAAAATCTCAAACAATAAATACTTGCAAAATATTGTTTATAAAAAACCCCTGATGCTTCTTGAAATTTCAGTTTAGGATTTAACTACTTCAGCTAGGAATATGTCCTAGTTTGACATTTAAAAAAAGGACAAAAAAAATACTGTGTATTCTTTTTTGAATGAAATTTGTAAATTAAATAAGTCATAAAAAGAGTCAAAAATCCTTTTGACTTTAATGATAGAAAATGCTTTGATTAAACCCAACTGATTTTGATAGGGATAAGGATTCATTCCATTAAAAATTTCAGAATGCTTTGTTTTCCATTTTGGACCTGAAAAACTGAAGTAGGAGGATTTCTAATGAAACAGAAAATTTGGTTGCTCTTTATTTAAAATTTAGCTCAGTGTTAAATGTAGTTAAGTTACAGTTCAAACTAGAATTAATTACTGTCTTTATCAGCTAAATATAATACATTTATATTGATACTTCAGACAAGAAGGTATCTGAATACATATGAAACCCACTGTTTCTGCAATTTGGGGATGAATCAGTAGGAGGACTGAACAAAGAAAGGTAGTACAGTCAGTCTTCACATGACAGAACAAATGGAAATTCATATCTCTACCAGAATACTGTGCAACATAAATCACAAGACAGAAAATAAATACAAAAGACCAAAGAAAAGAGAGGCAGCACACTGAGCTACATGTACAACTGAAGAAATGAAAGTGAACAGAGAGCTAAGTATCACACCAGTATAATGGCGGAAAACAAATTACGCAAAGAATCTGCAGAAAGATTCAAAACACTGGAATATACAAACAGGTTTGACTTCACTACAGAAGCAAAGCCTCAGAATTTTTTCATGTCGTTTGAAGAAGTTTTAAGCATTCCATAACATGTCTCCCATGGCCATTTGCAGAACATAGAAATTACTGTATTTTGTAATTTTAAAAGTCCCCCAAATGTATGGGAATTATGAGCTGAGTGTCTGTGGAAACTTAAAAACATCAATGTTTTCTTTTTCTCCCTAGTGAATTTTATGTTCTTGAGAAGGCACTAATCTGATAGCATTATGCTGTTTATACACTGAATGCACCCTTACACTCTACCAGCATGCCTAAAATCTTGAGCTGGAGGAATCAGTTCTAATGCAAATAAGGGTAGTTCAGTTTCCCTGAATACTGAAGTCCTTGCCCAGCTAGGAATGTGGCAAAGATAAGCAACACAGTGAAAAAAAGTACTATTAGCTGCCTAGCTATTCTTCTCTTCTCAATGCACTCAAAGTCTAATTACCAGGAGGTGAAATGCTCTGCATTTCAGCCAGCACAGTCATCTTTAGAAGCATGCAATGCTGCCTGCATTTCATTTCATATATTAGAATGAATATGAGGACATTTTTTCTGGTGAGATTCCTAAAATGTTCAATATCAGACGTGTTCTGCTGCAAATGAAAGCAGTAGGAGGCTGACCCCATATGGTAATGACATTAAACCAATAGTGCCTGTGAAACTCCTGCCCCAAACATGCAGTGAGGCATAATCCCTACTTGGGGATTTTGTGACCTTACAAAAAAGTTAAATTCTCAGCTTTCTTCAATGCATTGACCTTCAACACTGGCTCTTACAACAGAGTGGGTTATCTGTTAGCTTTCACCACATGTTGGATGCAGGCATTCAATCATGTGAATCAGAAGTACTGTGAATCTGCCTTGTCATGTGAGGAAGAAGTGCTAGCATCATTAGGAGCGTGCCTTCTAGCTGGGCAATGTTTGGAGGAGTATCTGTGGCTGCAGAGTTGCACTGGCTCTTTCAGCCTGGAAGCTGGTGTGGTTGACAGATCACAGATAAAACCACTGGCTCAGGCATATGGGCTCCTGATGCAGGACTCGAGCTGTGCTACAAATGTATGGTGTTCGTAACTCACTGCAGAAGGTGTGATATGGGAAGGAAAGGGGAGAGGCTCATGCTCAGTCTATGAGATTTCATATAAAAGTCTCAAGAAAAGAGCAGTAACTGCTATTTTCCTGTACTTGATTTTCTTTATTCTTTCACTCCTTTTTTAATTTGGGGTTTTTTTTTTCCCTTCAACCTTTTAATTTTTTTCTTCCGTAGGATATGTCCACTTCTCTGCTATTTAACTTGCCCACAAATTTTGAAAACAATACGGATGGTGTGTCAAAAGAGAAGGATGCAATTATCATCTAGTTATTCTCCTTCCTGTCCAATAAAAATAGAATACAACACAATTGGAACTCAGAGCAATAAAAAGCCTCTTAGCTAAAATGTTAGTATTTGGAATTTAGTTGCTTTAGTGATGGGTTTCTTCTTAATAGAAAAACATGCTGAGATGCAAGAAATCTTAGAAAAGATAATGCTCTGCTAAGGCCTGTGAAAATGGATTCAGTCAGTGCATTATAGAAAGCTATGGTTTGTTTCCAGAAAGAGCTGATTTTCCTTGCTAGGTTTAAAAGATAACGCCTTTAACTTTCACCAACAGGAGGATATTTTAGAGAAATTTTTGGCCCATTTCAGTTTGGCAGTGGCTCAAGTTAGTATTCTAACAGACCTGCAGCCCTTAAAGCAGTAGTATGCATTAAAAAAAATGGGTAGAGACAACTAAAGACCAACACATACTCATAAGTTAATGTACCAATGTAGCAGAGGAGCAAACTGGTAAGAGAGCACATAAGAGAACCTAGCATGTACTAGGCTGCTAATATGCCTGAAGGGTAAATTGCAGTACAGGACGAGCAGGCAAGATACTGTTGATAGTCATCATTTCATCTCGAGAAGACAGTGTTGAATTAATAAGAATGTCAAACAGAAACATATTTGCCCATCGAAAGCATGAAGAAAAACAACTCATATCTAGCAAGACTAAACAGAATTACCTCACCAAACATGCATTCTGAACAAAAGACAATGATTGTTCTCACTATTGCAGGTAAACAAACAAAAGGAAAAACTGTGAAAAAAGTAGACAAGATAGCTACATCAAATACTTAGGACCAAAGAGTAAGGAAATAAGTGCCTGGATAACAAGATTACAATGACCTGTTCATAACCTTTATCTTTCCAATATGATTCACTATAAAGCTACATTTCACAGTTCCAATTTGATTTTTGGTTGCAAGCATTTTGTCTATTTGAGAATACAGAGTAAAATAAAAAGGAAGACCGCAAAGGACAGCCTCGATTTCATCTGATACTGGATCAAGCTCTTAACTTTTTTCCTACATTTATCAACATGAGATGGGGAATAAAAATATTCTCTATGTGTGTTCTGTGGAGTATAAGCTACCAAATGTGCTGGGGGAAAAAAAAAAGTTCATTGTCTTCCTTGCTATATTATTAGTTTTGTGAACTTGCAGACTCCTCTAGTAGAATCCTTATGAGCATTAACTGCAGACTGTACTGTGTACTGCCAAGAGAGAATACAGAGCTAAGGCTTTCAAAGGGTATTAAACTGTGCTACCACAGGAATCAGGAAAGCCACAGCGAGGTGACTTAGATAGCTGAAATGACTACCATGGACTCAAATTCTTGGCCAGTTTCATGGCAGCCTCTCAGTAGAAAACAACAGTTCTCCATTTGCCTTTCTTTCCTATAGGGGCAGCAAACATTATGGCCCTTTTTAAGCCTTGTACTTGATTTATATTACCAAAATCCTAGTGTACATGAAACTCTATCATCCCTAATGTTCAGTAAGTATGTCCAGGTCAGACACCTGAATTAGAATTCTGACTGTTTGATGGAGTATCTATCGTATGTTTTTCTCGCTGTGTGTATTTGCCAAAACTTTTTTCCAAAAGTTTTTTGCATACTATCTTGTAGGGCAAGATATATGGAATTTAAGTTATAATTGTGATACAAGAGTGAAATTAAAGTTTGTACTGTGGTTATAGTTGTGTAGCTGTGTATCAGGGCCATGCCTGCATGACAACTCAGCACAGAGTCACCGAATTCCAGCATTGGTCCAGGAACTTCCCAGCTAGTCTCTGTAGAGGTGAGCCCAGCGAAAGACAAGGTAATTGACTGAACATCTGACTGTCTTCACAGCAAAGCATTTGACTAATTGTTGCAGGAGGCCTACAGGTGGGAATTTCAGACTGTCCTGGAGACTACCAAAAGCAGCCTCTGCTGTGCATAAGGCACTTGATAGAGACTGTATTAATGCTTAAATTTGTTAATTAACACCCTGGATAGAGAATCTGTCAGTCCGAAGGAGTCCCCAAAACAATTTCTGTAGCGTTTTCCTGCAGCTGCAGGAATGGTAACACATGACAGTCTTTTGCATGTAATTAAGCTATTAGGAGATGGTTTGTACATAGTTTAAGATAATTGACGGAAACATATGGATAGGCTGGAATGGTCACCTAGGACCCTATTCAAAAGACTGCAATAAATTAGCTTTTGTCTGTTAATAAATACTCAGTGAGTATCTGTGCAACACTAGTATATGTGCCGAGATGGACAACTCTTAGCCAGTTTTTTGGGAGGCACTTTCATTTCTCAGACTCTGCTCCTTTCGCATGCAACTGTGTTCTGCTCAGCAGCTGCTTCTAAGGGTAGGATTCACTGTCAAATGACAAAGCTGAAGAAATTCTAAGTCTAGAACTTATAATATTTGTAAAGTATACTTTTTTTTGTACTGTTTGTATCAGGAAAAAGAAGTGGGGTTTTTTTCTTTCATTTTAAGAGAAAATTCAAAGTAGTTTTTGGGAGTCTTTGACAAAGAAAAATTTAAAAAAGAATGTCTATCAAAGCGATTCATTACCAAGTTTGGGAAAGGAGATGAGGTGAGTTGCTGGAAATATCTAGAAATACCTTTCTAGCAGTGCTTGTTTGCAGACTTCACAGTTGCACTTTCACGTTTGATTTTAATTTCTTATTGTACATTAAAGGAAATTTCTTATTCCTCTCATTGAACCATGATAAAAGGATAGCTTCTTCTAATTAATCTTTACTTCCAAATATAAGTTTGTTGAGTTGTTAGCAAATATACAGTCTTAATTCAAACATCATAGTTATCCTTCCAGGAAATATTTGATGGTACTGATTATTCTGTGCTGCAAATTACCATATTTTTAAATTAAGGTATGTGGACCTATTATGAATTATCTGTGACAAAGTGATTCCCTTTTCAGGGAGTGGTGGAGGTTTGCTGGTGATGAAAGAATCCCCATTGGCTTTCATTCATGGTAAGAGGGAAAGTGCTAAATACCATCCCCAAGCTGCTGAAAGATACTTAGTACTAACAGGCTTAAAAGGCAGTGCTGTGTAATCTCTGTGAGACAACTGGCATATTTGACAGAGTGAGAGAGTTTAAATTGCTGTCTTACTGGAGGTGTAAAATCACTAGGAGCAGTGCTGTCAAATGGATTCTTTGGCACATGCATATAGTATTGCAAAAAGTAGTATCCTTAGAATTCCTTATCCAAAAAGTATGCATAAAAAACAAGCTATCTGACTGTTTGTTTTCTTTGAATTATCATTTACTCACCAAAAGGCATGAAATATTTTTGAAATCCTACAAAGAACTATGTGGATACTCATTATTTATCTATGAATAGTCATTCCATCAGGAGTCATTTCAATTTAGAATCTTATCTGAAAGACCTTCCACTACTCCTTTCTACATTTTGATGTCCTTTCCTATCACCTGATTTTGTAAAAATAGTTGTAGCATTTGGTTTTAGTTCACACAAAAACTTTGTTACTGGTTAAAATTGAGTCTTTGCTTTCAGTGTATCATAGAAACAAAATGAATAGTTGAGATAAAAATGTACTGGTTCAAATGTTAAGGTAGGGAGAAATAAATTTGATTTGCAAAAGAGTACTTCAAGTCTCTTTGTCTTTACTAGCATCAATGTAGAATTGATCTTCGTGCTGTCCAGCAGTAAAGGAGTGAAGAGATCAGGTATTCCTCCCATTCCTTTCATTCCTATCTAGATGTATATATAGGTAGTATAATTTTGATTAACCGAGTTTAGAAAGAGATGGAACTTTTTAGCATTCCCAAGAATCAACATTGCAAACCAGAGCTTTTTTTAGTACTTGCCTATATCAGAATAATTGCATAAATCACTTAGGCATCAGGTTTGATTATATTTCAGAAGTGTCTCATATTTTTAATGTTAGAAGGTACCAGAGGAATCAGCTACAGATATTGCACAAAGAAGAAATAGCCTTTGGCAGGATGACTTGTAGACCAAACTCAAGATATTCTGGGACTTGAATTTAGAAACTTAGAAACTTCTGAAACTTGCGCTTAGAATCTCTGCAAGAGTGTCCTTGATTTCTCTCTGATTCTCCAAAATCTACAGTCTCTGTATGGCAGCACAGAAGGATGACACCACATCGTTAATTGATACAAGTGAAATGTCACAAAGGGCTCTTTCCTTTGCAAAATCTTCCCTTGATAGAGAAACAAGAGGACTGGCTCCCTGTTTTGATCTGTATTTCTCCAAGTAATTATGCTTATATTGTTTTAGTATTCTGAATTACCTGAAGGTGTCCTCTAAATGTTAATTTCCTTTTACTGCTACGATAGGATATATTTTGAAACAATATGATCAAAGATACAGGATTTCTTAAGACAAGCTGAAATAGCTTTGAAGATCATAAACAGAATTCTGGGAGGTAAAACCTACATGGAAATTATTTAGTCAGATTAAGATGCAGAATTTGAGATGGCTCTAATTATTTCTGGTAGGAAGATGACAAATATAAGGACAGAGATAAGTAAGAGTTCAGAGATCTATATTCTGCATGACTTCTGGAATTTATTGCAATGGAATAAAGCCAAATTTTTAAGGAGCAGCTACTGCAGAATTCAAATGCCATTTTTTTTCCACTCAAAGGTGAATAACTAAAGGGAACTTTATCTCGAGTCTGATGTTTAGGTGTACTAAGTACTCCCACACTTCATCTTGGGAAAATCAGTAACACATGGTTAAGGAATCTGTAGTCTAGCTCTAACATCTTTCTTTTTTTTTTTTTTTTTTTTTTAATTTCGCAGGATTTTGCTTGCATTTGTCATGTTAAAACGTTTTACGTTATAAATATTTAAAGGATCATTTGGAGGTGACACAACTAAAGTAGAGACTGACTAAATTGTTAGATACATGCTAAAAGAAACGCCAGGAAGCCTCTTATTTCAGGTGAACTGCTGGTAACCTCAGGCAGATACAGAATCATAGATGTCTATTTTAGGCACACTCCAATGCAGTTCTTCATGCAAGGCAAGTCTTATCCTCATGAAAGAAATTCTTTTGTCATTGTTGCACCTGCATGCTGTCATCATAATTAAAAAAGTTTTTCCTGGGAATTTCTGAATTCCCCACTATTAATTCCCCATTATTCAACACTAAACAGTAGTTCCTTCCTCTTGTCAGGGAGGGTTTAAGATGGCAATAAATAATACTACCATCAGAAGAGATACGAGCCTACTCAAGCTGATGAAATCTCAGTTATTAAGAAATTAAAATTTCAAAACTATTGAGGAAGCATGTGTTATAAAATATTAAGATCGGCTTACTGTTTTTAAAGTCTTAACAGGTAATTTTGACTGGGTTTTTTGTCCTCTAATCATTTCATGTTTTGGTAGAATTCATTTCACATCATGGAAGACCAATTATGCCTTTGCAATTAATGGCTTGAAACATTTTAATTTCATTGAGGCTTTGGAGGCAGGAAGAAGTGCACAGAGGAGAAATAGTTTGGGGAAAACAGTTGGAACTGACAAAGGCAGCAAGGGATAGAGAGTTTGAATTGAGAATCTGAGACCTGGTGATTAGTAGTTTTTTAAAGATGTCTTCTGCTTGGGCTTTGCAGCTAAAGATAGGGGCCTGCCCTTCTTCCCTGCCAGCCTCTTACAATGATGCATATAGTTCTTGTGCAGTTGACGCGACTGTTGTCATTATCCACCTTGCTGCCCCTGCAGGACTGAAAGGATTTTGCTGCTAGTCTACAATTTGCTGGTCTCCATATAAACCTAAGCATTATCATTAAACATCCTAGAGAGTTATGAAGTGCACACATTAAATGAGTCACAGAGATAGAAATATTCGGAGTCTGTTTATGAAAGATTCTTGCAGAATTTTAAAACTAGAATTTGGACAGAGTTTTTTCAGTACAGATTTGGAACGCAGTCACAAAGTTTGGGCTCTACTAGCTTCCCAGACAACAAAATTGTCTTATCATAGCAACTACAGGCTTGTGGAAATGTTAGTTCAAATAAAACCTATTAATATTTTACTCCAAATTACATCACATGTTGGAAAGTGGAAACCACCTTTATTGCATCATGTGACAATAGTTAAAAAAACGTACAGACCCTCTGCCAACAAATAAGAAATGGCCTTACGTCTAAACAGAAACATAATTAAAACTAGGAAAGCAACCCAATTTCTGCTTTATGGTCCAAAATCCAACTTGGTTTCCTCTAGCAGCAACACATCATGCACTACTACCCAAGTGATGCTTCTCCAGATTAATACAGGGAGCTATTCACAGTGTTAAAGGAAGAATGCTTTAGGCCACAGAAGAAACACAAATCATTTAAAGGTCCCTCTGCACAGGTAAAGGCAAAGAAACTGGAGAAGGGCTAGAAGAACTGTAAGTTGGTGCTGCATTTCTGTGTCTCAGTAGGCACTGTTTTTATCTTCCAGTTTGCAAGGGAAGTCTAAATAGCAAAACATGTCAGAAAAGAGGTTGCTAGAGACAGTGGATTTGCTGCAGTGGGCAAGCTGCAGCTTTTTTTGTTGTAATTGCAGTCACAGAACTGTTCTGGTTTCCCTTTCTACTGAGATTTGTTTTGGTCATTCCACGGCGCTCTATCGTAAAACCTCTGGTTGTTTGGCAGTGCGCTGGTGCCAAGATTTGATAACTTATTTTAAAACTCTGGCTTATTTGGCTGTGTGCTAGCAGCAGGATTTGGTAACTCATTTCAAAGCAGCATGAAATAGTACCATCTGGCCATTAGCATTTCCAAGGCAAGTATTGTGCATTAGTCCCAGGAAAGGCTGCAGGTCACCAGTGTGCTCTACTTTTGACAAATCTTCATGGGCTGTTTTTCTGAGATTGAGTTTGTACTTTTATTTCCTCCTGTGGAAGCCTACTTATTTTTCATTGATTTCCATTAAAGTAAGAAGAGCACTGATCCAGAAACAGTTCATGAATTGCATTATCCAGTTTAATTAGAATGAACAGAAAGTTTCTCCACAGACAGAAGAGTCAGCGTTCAGCCTAAAATGCAACTTTGGACAGTAACGGCTGAGGCTAGCAATGAACTGAAGTCAGAGCCAGTGCCAATTACTCCTTCCACTCATTATGCAGTACATTAAGAATGATGCTACCGCATGTTCTCTATTTGAATATTTAGTAATACAGAGTAAATATGTCTATTTAAATTTCTTTCTCAATACTAAACCATGTCAGAATCAGTCCAATAATAAGTTTATGTTTTAAGTCAAATTCTTGGTTTGCTTTTTCTGTTTGTCTTAAAAATATTTTGATATCAAGCCAATTAAACGTTTGTAGTAACAAAGAGCTGACAAGCTGTATACACTGTTGTTACCTTGCTGCTGCAATAATTTTATGGACAGGATGTGAAATCTTGAAGTTCACTAATGAACTTGCACTTGGGAGAACATAAAGATACACACCAGCAGAGAACTGTGCCGGGGAAGTTAAGGGAAAAAAAGCATGCAGAAGCCTTCCCAGACCATGTAAGCTTAAATTCCGCGATCGTAGCATGGTGATACCCAAATACCTGCAAGAGATGAAATGATATCAGGTGGAAGCAGATGCCATACAAGCAGTTCTCAGATTCTGGCAATATATACCTTGTGTCTCATTCTCAGTACAGACAAGTTCAGGGAGGGCAAGGTTTGATAGAGTCAGGCCATTCTGGGGAATGTCATAGCTCAATTTCACCATGATGATATTATATTGTCATAAAATTCAAAAGGAAAAATATTAAGAGATTGAAAATTCCCTATAGAACTTGTCTTTTGGCTTGAAATGGTGGGAAAACTACTGTATGATTAGAGAGTACGAGGGTATGGCCAAGCCAAGAGTTAGGTCTCCAGAGCTATCCCAAATGTGATATTAACTTTTTTTTAACTTCTTTGGCTTGAAGGACTGGTTACTCTCAACAGATCACACCTAGAGTATTGGGTCACATACTACACTAACTGATAATTACAACGAGCATTTACTAACCTTTGGCTTTTTACACATAATGCCTACAGAACCCATACAGCATACTCTGGATTCACTGCTAAAATCTCTTACCTTTGTAAAATGCTATCTTTGTTTCATAGAAAGGAATGAAATATCAAAAAGTCAACATGTACTTTTCACTGGATCTGATCAACAGACGCCTGGCAGTGGGACACAGAAACTAGATGCTTCTCAACAGAAGAGAGAATTTCTGACTGTTCCTCAACAAGGAGGACTAAAACAAACAGTTGCAACTTCAGTACACCATCTTAGCTAGCTGAAAATACCTCACTTTTGCAAATAGAGATTTATACTGTGGCCACTTCCAGCTTTATAGAGTATGCTCATTTGGGTTGTCTCTTCCACCTGAGAACTGAGCTGGAAACTTTTCTAGTCGTCAATCACATATGATAAATACATCAAAAGTACTGAGAGAGCGAGCTACATCACACACTGCACGTGAAGACAAAAAAATATGCAGGATTCTGTGGACTAGTACTGACCTGAAATGTAGTTTCTTCCAAAAGGCATTACTACCCCATTTTACAGCTGAAAACTACTTTACCAGTGAATGTACTTTTTATCCCTATAGGATAAAGTCATGGTAGCATCTGAGGCACAACAGAAACATTACCATTCAGATTTTGAAACTTTGAGTTGTTTTGTTATGAAAGGTTTACTATTGAGGCCATATCTACAAGGTGGTTAAAAGTAGGCTTGCAGCTTGCATAAACATACCCAAGCAAAGCATCAGTTCACCATGGCATAGGCAGTAGTTTAGGCAAGGTCACACAGAGTTCAGCGTGAGCTGACCACCTGCATTATGGGCTCCCACATCGACTGTGCATCCCACATAAAGTTCTTTTCTGCAGCAGATGCACAGTCAGTGTTTGAGTTGTCAAACATAAAGTTACTCCAGCTGCAATCACAGTACACAGGAGGACATGAGAGATCATGGGCAGGATAAAAATGGAGTAGCTAGTGAGTAGATTGCTTTGCATTATTTTCACTGTTAAATAGTAAGCATGTAATTTTAAAGTAATATTGGCGCAGCTTAAAAGCCTAGACTCAAATCCAGCACAGCGATCTCCTTTGTTTCACAAATCTGACCAATGAAGTTAGTGACAGCAGGGGAATAACATCCCTCTGCATGGAGAAGATCCACAGCTAGATGGGAGGTGGCACAAACAAACCTCTCCACAGCTAGCAACATTTTTCCCATTGAAACGCAATGTTGGTGCCTCTCTCCTGTTCCAGGAGGATACACTGCAGGCAAAACTAGTTGACACATCTGCTGATCTGCTACCTCCAGCACATGTGGTCCAGGATCAGGAGAGGAGCTGCCCAGCAAATACATGACATGCTACCACCATGGCCAAAGAGCATGAAACTGGGTGGGAGGTGGAAGAGTGAGTCTGTACTAAATGAATGAGACCTAGCAGGCATGTGAAATCGAATCAAAGTAAAATGGAGTAGAATGGATGGATTAAAAAGAAAGTTGATAGATAGTTTTTCTTAGTACATAGTTCATGTAGAAATAAAAAAAAAAAAAATCATAGGATCATTAGGTATTTATTATGTCACATTAGAAGAGACCATTCTTGTCTCTTCAAGAATTTACAGCAACTCCTCACAATTTCTTCCTAAAAACCCCCACCTTTTTACCTTTTCAAATGCAAGTTGCTTACGTGCATAATATACAGTATGTGCTTAGCATTCATGTAGGGGTTTTGCTGGTGAGAATTTTTTCTTTGATAACACTTTCTTAATTTGGAAATAAATCTAGCTTTAAATCTTTTCAAACAGAAAAACACAGTGCATTTACATGACTGTTCTCCCTATGAATCATATAATATACACTGAGAATCTGCTGTGGGGGAAAACTATTCTCACTTTTCCTTTGTGCACGATAATATATCTGTTTCTGCAGCAGTGATTTAAAACTCCTAAATGTTGCTAATGAAATCCTCTATTATTACAGTTCTGGGAAAGAGATATTTAAATACAAAGTTTCTGAAATGTATGGCCTTGGGAAATGTTAAAAAGGTGGCACTAAATTCTTTGAATTAGGAGAAGCAGTATTAAAAAAGAATATTACATATGAATTCTGCATGTGGGATTTTTTTTTTCCTAAATGCTCCCAAGATATAATTCATTTCTTAGATGCGGTGGGATTCTCATAAGCAAAAAGCTCTCCAAAACTAGCCAGTCTTTGCCATCCCAGATATATCCTTGTCTTAGTTATTCAGTTGACATTTCTACTTCTTCTAGCACTGGACATCTAGAGGCAGTGTAAATAAAGCAGATATTCAAGCACAGATAGGTCTGATACGCCTATGTGCACGGCTGAAATGCACGGGCAGGAAGCTGAGTGCAGTGCAGTGGTGCTTTGAGTGGTTAAGAGGCACCTTATGGCCTGCAATGAGAGCATCGTGGTTACATGCTCAAGGTTAATCAATAATCAGTTAAGTGAAGAAGTTGTTGCCACAGAATCAGACAGGCAGGAGCTCTTGATTTTCACGTGCCTCCTTATATAGCATGTGGTACAGTCTTTTAGTCGCTTGAGCACTTTTACCAGGTAACGTTCCTTCTATTCTAGATGTAGGACATGTTGATGTCGCACAAGGCCTTTTGCTCTCTTCCTGTGCCACATAACAGTTTTCAAGGATTTGTGTGTTTTCAGTAAGTATTTAAGTTTGTGAGTAACTAAGTCTCTTTAGGGAGAGAGAGAAAATTTTGTGTAATGGTGTACAGGAAGATGATAAACAAGAGCAACTATTCCTGTGGATTACTCTTGACAATGTCATTAGGTAATTGCCTGAAGTCCAGGGAAAATTATTTTCTTTACCCTGATGGTCCCATGAATTACAATAATTAGGTATTCTTGTAGAATTCAGCACACAGTTGAATGGAAGTCAGATCTACTGTTTGAACCAGCATTGTACATGGGCCTAAAACTAATTTTTTTCTTTGCTATTCCATTTTCTGTATTCAGTTATCATTGGTTCCTTAATCTAAGGCACTAAAGGCTGACTCTGCCCCAATATTGTGCATAGATAAGTACCTTCTCTCAAAGGAAATGACATGGACTGGTATTGTGATGGCATTCCTTGAGAAAAAAACTTCTTTGCAATTTTTGAGTTATATATAAACAATTTTATAAATTGCTTATATTTATTTTGCTCCAAAATGTTTTCTCAGGGATGTCTAAATGTATTTCCACTTAATAATATTTTTACTTAATAGTAAGTCGACTTAGGTTTCTACCAGAAAAACTTGGTACAGTGAGACATACTAATAAGCACAGCTGTATGTTCCTTTCTTGCATATAGCCTTTTTTGCATAAGTGTTGAAGAACATACTTTTGAATTCTTTCTTAGTGTAGCATCTTAAAAAATATAAAAAGAAAAATAGCACTTATGACATTACACTTCGAGTGTGCACTGTGTTGTGAGAATCAGCTAGTGTATTTTTCTTAGAAAAATACTAGAAGCTTTATAAGACAATTTGAGGATACAGAAAGAAAACCTTATAGGGAAACACTAAAAGTCCCTCTGTGAGATTACTCTGTTAATTGCAGATATATTGCCCATATAGCAGAACTGGCCATTGCAAATTCCCATGTCATTTGAAAAATCATTCTAACATCAGTTATTAAAAACATCTCTGAAATATTATCTCGAAAACCTGAAGACCAAAGTTTATGTCCCTGAAATACATGAAAGGAAGAGTAGATAGATTAAATATTTCTAATTGTGCTGTGGCTGCAGGGTTGCAGCTTGCAGGCCTGGAAATGAACCTGAAACACTCTTATTTTTTTCCCCAAAAATATCCACCATTAGAAAGCCAATGTAGAATAACCGATGAACCAATAGTTCTCCCACCTTAGTATAATAGTTTTATGAGCTGAAACACACCATGCAATCATCATACATACATACTCAGGATTGTCTCACAAAACTACCATAATAACTGACTGTTTCATTCTGGACAGAATATTCGAGAGTGTCTTCTCTTTACTGGACTTCCCAATCGGTTGTCTAATGCTTCAGGAAAACAGATTCTGAGTGGGAAAACACCTGACTGAATGTTAAAGTCTGTTCATTGCCAGTGAGAAACCCATAGTAGCTCATCAACAGTAATGGACACTGAGCCTAGAGGGAGAATAAAGATAAGAAAGAATTAACTCATCTGAATCTAGTCAAGGATAGAGATTGAATTTTTTCTTACGTTAATTTTACTATACACAATCCATATGGCAAGTATAATGGAAAATAAAGAAAAAGTAAGATTAGTTTGTGTAAGGTCTTCTAAATATAGAAAAGAGATAAATGCTGTTTTATCTAATTGTTAAAGACACTGCTAAAAAATAATGATTAAGCAATGCAGTGTGGTGAGAGCAATAGAAAGTAGGTTAATCATCTGAAGCTCATGCAAGCCATGTTAGCCTCAGTTAGTCTTTTCCCTAAGGTATAAACACAATTTGAATTTCAAAAAAGAGCTTATCAGAACATAGTTCTTTCTTTTCTGTTAAATAAGGATTTGGACCATAAAGAAATCAACTTTACCTTTTCTAAATTTCTGTGTAATCATCTGATCTGAGCTAGTAGCCTAAAATTGATTAGTGTGAATATTCCCCATTAGCTCCAGAGAAGGCAATGGAAAAGTGCCACCAAATTCTGAGTCCTTGGTCCAAGACACTAAGTACTTTGAAATTCTTATGCAGATAGACAACCTTTGCTAAATGAGAAAGCTTTTATGTTATGCTATGTTACATATATATGCTCTCCATTCCATGGGGATATAAATCCATACTACAATGTAGCTAGTTTATACCATCTGGGCATCTGACACAAAAAAGAGCTACAAAATTATTTCCCAATGTAATATTCATAGACATGAAAAGCAAACCTAAGAAGAAAAAAACCCCATAATTCAACCCATGACCATGTGTCTAGAATAGCAGCATTTGTTTTCATGTTTTTTCTTTTTGCTTCTGGATTTTAAAAATTCCAAACCTCAGTTTTTCCTCTCACAATTGTTAATAAAATGTAGTACTGTAGGACTGAGGAGCTGAAGTTTAGTGAGGAATAATAGACTACATTAAATCTAATTGATCTTAGGCAGCCATCAGGGATATTCATAACAATGAAAAGTGACCTTAAAAATACTGAGCTTTTGCATTACATTTGTAGGATGGGTGAATGTTCTTTCTCAACTTCCCCTTCCCAGCACTCTTTACTTTTAAAAATTTAACTTTTGCATTGCTGAAAATGTTACATCCTTCATTTGGAAAGGAAAAAGAGCCTATTTATAAAAAAAATATTATTTTAGTTGTAAGTCCAGCGTGGCTGATTTTGCTTAATTTTCATGGCTTCAAAAATGACTGGTTTTATAAATTTTATAGTAGTAAAGAATGTACTGAACTCACATGAGTGACTAACCTCCTTGAGCCAAAATATGTCTTGCAACTTCTGTTCCTCAAAATCAAACTAAACAAAAACGAGAAAAAATGGAATCATAATTGAACAAAGAGTCCCACTACTATGCCACTATTGAAAGAAATTTGCTAAAAAAAAAAAAAAAAAAAATCCACAGACTTAAATTGCTCCATCAAAACAATTAAGTTGGGGTAGAAATTCAGAGGGCTTTTGATCTACTAACTAGAGTGTCTTCCTAATGAAAATCACACATAAAGAAGTTACTTAGCTGTTGAAGCTTCTGAATATGGAGAATAAAGGACTGAGCAGCTTAACAGTATAAAAGAGACGCTAGAAAGATACTATTATACATACTAAAGGCAGTGTTTGAGATTTGGGGTGGGGAGGGGGAGGGTTGAAAAATTCTGATAGGAAAATACCTGAACATCACGAAGATGAGAACATCACTGATACAAATGACTGTTACTTGCTTTAGAGGTTTTTTTCCCTTTTTTTAGTGTTTTTACTAGACTCAGATCAGATCAGCCAGCAAGCTCCTCAGC
Source organism: Aquila chrysaetos chrysaetos (assembly GCF_900496995.4). Classification (NCBI taxonomy): domain Eukaryota; kingdom Metazoa; phylum Chordata; class Aves; order Accipitriformes; family Accipitridae; genus Aquila; species Aquila chrysaetos. Next base: position 32,385,154 of record NC_044009.1, on the reverse strand, counting down.
ATGTGTTTTGGATTCTGCTTTTCTGGAGAGCCTTACCATAACTTCCTCACAGGCATTTATTTCATTTTTCTCTTTTTCTACTTTTTAAAGCTGTACTCCTTTAAATGTTACAGGTTACACGGTCTTAAATATGTCTTGATTTTACACTTGTGCGTTTGGGGTGGCGGGAGGAAATACAGGTGGCTAGGGAAGCTTGCAAGTTTTTCTTGGAAGATTTGTGAAAATCTTTGTGTTTCATCCTAATACTGTTTTTCTGAGAAATGTTCTGACTGACTAAACTAACATCTTAGCAAAAATTAACCAACCCATTTCCCATTCAGCTTTAGTTCTAGTTTAAAAGCACATTAATATATAAGGCATTCTGGACTTCAAAGCTGGTGAATCAGCCATGTATCTGTGGCATGCGTAATCTTGGAATTCACAATATTGTCTATATTAGATTAATATTTGCCCCATTTTCTAGACCAATGCCAGACCCAGACTGATGATGTTACCTTGTTGATTGACCCGATTTTTTGTTGTTATAAATACCCTATTCCTTGCATTATCTTTAGAAATCAAAAGCAGATGTATATATAAAGCTTATTTAAGACATACGCGTCCATAGCTGATTCTTTTTACACCTGTAATTTAGAAAAGATTAACTCTTTTCCCTTTGTAAAAGGAAATGTAATTGCCATACATTCTCAAGAGCCCAAATTGAGTTCTTCCATCCGATTTTGTGCTTCCTTCAAATTGTACTTTTTTTAAAGAAGGAAAGTAAGGTGGAAAATCAAACAAGCTAGTTTGGATTTTATGAATAAACCCTCAAACCCCAGATTCTAAGCACACAGATAAAGATGAATTTTTTATACAATACTTCTAAAAGTAATACAGGAAGCTTGCTTTTCTTTCTAGAAATGGAGTGATCAGGGAACTGATATAAATTTTCTAAGAATGATACATTAAGCTAGATTCATTTATATAATGTCATTGAAAAGCTTCACATTGAAAGACGCAAATCTTTGAGTAAATCAAGGTAAAATTATGACAGTTAACCAGAAAATAGGCATGATTTATTTTCTGTTTTCTGTTTAGGTACTTACATACATTGCAACTCTCTCATTCTTCCTTATAATAGTTGGGAATCACAGAGCCTGGAATGTATTTCTTAACATTGCACAAATTAAGTAAGTCTCCTGGTCTCCATGGCCCAGAAGCCATGCAAGGAACCTGAGTTTCCTTGAGTCCTACTCACTAGCCTAACTCTGTTATAATCCAGACCTAATGGCTAACCATGTCTTTGTCACTTTGAAACAGCAAACTCATTTTGAAAATACACGTACCTACTTATTCAGTGCTACTAGGTGACATGAAAACATTATGTTTCTGCTTATTATTTTCACTGATACTGGTTATCTTCCCAGTAAGGTGGAACTTTAAAAATTCCTTTCAGTGTGACCTGAATGTGTGTGTTTTTAAAAACAGTTCTGCTAAAAAAACTTTATTGATCAGATTAGTCCCATGTGTCAACTGTGATCACAAGAGTTTCTAGAGAAAATAATCTCTTAATTAAATTGAGTGGGTATGACCTTAGTTTGAAATTAACTGCTTCACAACCTTTTGGCCTTCCATAACAGAACAGAGTTTGGTGGTCTCTGAAGCATGCCTGAAAGCTTGGTTTGAGCTCTTAACTCTGCTGCCCATTGCATCTCTTTGCTCTTTCCTATCCTGCACCATTATAAAATAATTCTCATTTACTACTCACCACAATAAAGATCGGGAATGTTTAGTGCGACAAGTTTTACTGCCAGATAGGCCAGTGCCCCTGTCAGGAGGAGGGCTGGAGGCAAAAGAACAGCAGAAGTGAAAGAGTGCAAGACTATTCACGTGCTGTGGTTCTGACTCAAACAAACCACATACGCCAGAGAGAAAATGTCCGATTCAGTTTTCTGAGCCTTTGTACCTTGTTAATTTGGTCAGCAGGCAACTTAATGATCCTGATAAACTTGCTTTCAAACTCCTATCTTGGCTGTGCTACTCACAGGAGGAGCAGGCAGAGAGAAGAAACAAAGCGCTGCCCTTTCCTTCCTTCCCACTTTCCAGACTCTCTCTGTTTGCAGCTTCGGTTCCTCTCCTGTAACTTCCACGATGGTATCCCTCTGTTGATCTCTTTCTGTGTAGCACACTTCGAAACATGGGTTTTTGCGTGTAACCAGGGTGAGGGGATACTTCGCATAGAGAGAGAGATATCTTGAAAGTAAGTTTAGGACATAATGTGGAAATTTGGAGGATGAATCGTGTAGGAGATACCAGGACCAGAGGGACCAGCAAAGAGGGAGATTGAGGTTCAGGTTACCATTGCAAAGTTCATCCAACTCAAAAACGTATACCACAGATGGCAGCAAACTGGTAATGCAGGCACAGTTAACTTCTTACAAGCTACTGATTCTCATTTTACATACTTGTTTATACATAGCCCATTCAGCCTTCATCAGCAGAGGTGTCTGAGTTTTGCAATGTGAAGGTTCATGGATGCATGAATATTGGAGCTTTTATTATTTTATCCAAACAGGTTTGTTCTACTTTAAGCGCAATATAACTAGCTTTCAAAATATGATATATGTCTTCAGAAAGCACAGTGAGGGAGTAAAATAGGTACTAAATAAAATCTTATTAATTGTATGCAAAATGAAAAAAAATTCATATAGAGCAGCACATGAAGGTAGTCATAGTTATAAAGGGAAAAAACCCCACATAATTATTTAAGGCACAGAAATCAACTATTTGGAATTCCTACCAGCAAGCAACTAAATTAGTAATAGATACTAGTATTTCTCAAATACTTGTTAATAATTAATATAAGATGATAAAAGACATTTCAAAATAAAAAGGAATCAAGAAAGGAGTTTTTAAAAAAGTGTAAGTTAGCATAATGAGCTAAAACTTAACTTAATAAGACCCTCTTAATTTAGCAGTAATTTTTAATCTACTTAAAAAGAGGCAGAAATATTAAATGATACATTTGAGAGCGTTTTGCAGCTAACAATTGATCTGCCGTACATATGAACAATAGCCTGTTGCACTACACTGTAATTAGCAGATTAATTAATTACAATAAGAACTGTATTAAAGACCATGCCTAACAAGAAATTTCCCATCTCAAGCGGACAACTGGTATGATAAGTTTTCACATCAAACTACTGGAGCACAGATTTCTGGAGAGCAGATTAGCATCAGGTTGGAATCAATAATGCTACAATGGTAAAAAGAGGCACAGAATCAGTCCTCCTTTTTATATAAAGGATTATGAAAGGAATAAAAAACCATGGAAAGTGTAAGCATATTTAATTGTTCAATTTGGTTAAAAGAGGTTAAAAGGATTAAAAATAAATAACTACTTTTTTTCAATCGACAAAGCATCAGATGTTATTTATTCTTTCATCTGGAAACTCGAGACCAGTTGGTTTGATATCAGCTATTGAAAAAATCATTGTGTGAAAGTTAAAATGCCCACTGGAAAAGCATAGTTCAATTAAGCATAGTCTGCACAGATCAGTCAGAGAAGGTCATACTTTACTGACACGCAGGAGTACTGTGAAGATGTTATTGCCATGACTGATGAAAGGAATTCAGTAGATTTATGATACCCTGATTTGACCACGCCCTGTCCTCAGAAATGAATGTCTATAGGACAGTGTTAGGACATAGGGGGTAAATGAGATTGCTAGTTAAAAATAAGAGGTGGAAAAAATGCATTTGAAAGCTTGTTTTTTCACGTGGTTTTGGGAGGAATTATGTGGGTCTAAATTGAACTTCTGGTACACCCATATTATTTGGTTTGGGACAAGGATACTGATTCTTTCCTTTTAAATTGCAACTGAATTTCAAGGTGAACATATTATCTAGGTGAATCAGTAGATGACAAAAGTTTAGCCTACACAAAAGTAAACCCATATAAAGGATATAGCATGCATATACCTTACATAGTAGTGCCATTCAGAAATGAGGTGGTGTGAAAAATCCCTGAGCAGTGCCCTTCTTTCTATTGCTAAGTATCTCATACTATCCAAACTATGAAACACAATGCGAACATGGGCTTGTTTCTGTTATTTTAGGCATGTAATAGAGACCAGCGGGGCAACCACTTATCATGGGAAAATAGTATTGCTTTCTCCCATGCCGAAACATGAGATCTTTACCAAGTCTTTGTTTGGACAAACATAGTTGTAAATTAACTGGTATATACCTACATTCAGCAGCTTTTTGGAAGATTTAGCAGTGTAAAATTATTTTTCATAAATTCTATCAGTGCCTTCTATGGAACAAAAAACTTCCTATACAAATATTAACCTACCCAATACAACTAAGAAGAGCAGATCTAGTACAGAATTTTAAGAGTTTTTGATATCACAGGGAAGGTGTCATCTTCTATAAAATGCAGCAAGTTTTCAGAGTAATTGATGAAGAGCTCTATCAGATCCACATTAGAAGTTCTTTTAAGATTTCCCTGTAACTGAAACTTGTGTTATCACTGAAGTATTTAAGTTACGTAAAAAAGAATATTGATTTTTTTTCCTAGAAGAGATTTGAGACAGTATAAAGAATTAATCAGAATTATGAAAAAGACTGTCAAAGACAAACTGGGCCAGAGAATCAGAAATTAGGAGTGCAAGAGATGAGCTTGAAACTAGGATAAGGGGTAACTAAAGGTTGGATAAAACGTACATATACACTGTGATGGGACAGTATCACAAGATCCTTAGAATCAATTAAAACTTGCATTTGTTTTTTCTGAACTTTTATTTCCCCTTGATCTGGCTTGAAAGGAAATTTTTTTCCTACCTCTGTGAAAAGGGTTTTCTAGAAGGGAGACAGTCTGCCTCTTCTGGTTCATTTCTTAAAATATGCTAATGTCCTGGGAGCTTTCAGCCCCCGCTGTAGGTACTGTACACACAGAAGGTTCCTTCCCCAGTGAACTCAAGACTCCGGACCCTAACATGCTTTACTCCACAGCAAGTAATATGTAAACACTAGTCAGTACCCTGAACCCTATATGTCTCTGAAAAATGAGATTTCCAGATGGCAAAGAAAATGATCTGACTTGGTTAGTGAGACAGTGTTGTAGAAGCTAAAGGGACTAGAGCAGATGGAGTGACACCCCTGAGTGACGCCCCTGTCTGATTATTTTTGAGCAATGGGAAGGGTGTAGTTCAGGTATGGGCAAGCACTCCAGCTCATTATCATTTTAACCAAGCCATTTTTATATAAAGGTTTTAAAACAGAACCAAGTTACCATGGAAACTGATTGAAGCAGAGACTTACTGTAAATTTTTTTCTAGACAAGGATAACAGGACTGACAGGTGGGCTGTAAAAGGAAAATGAGTGCAATATAGAGTTAGGCATGATGGTCTGTTTTCTCTTCCTAAAAGTGTGTCTTTTATAGCTCTGCTTTATCTCTACTATTTTCTACAGTGATATATTGAACATATTTTAAAAGAAGCTCCCACCCAAATGAACCTTTTATTTTGTCATAATCCTATTTGCAAGGGGATGTACGTGCTCTGGAGAAAAGAGCTGAAGGGCAGGGCACTCCACTTATTTTCCCAAATTATTATGTCTTGCCAGAATCATCAGGGAGGAAGAGCCATCACTCAGGAAATGCATTTGCATAAAGTGCCCTTTGCTGCCAATGTTTATGTTTTGCTCCTGAAATATGCTCTAGGTATGTTCACACCATAGCACAGTGCTCTCCTTGTACAATATGAAAGAAGGTAACAAGGGAATAAAGTGTTTTTAGTGAAGAAATACCCCTTTTCCCTTTATTCAAAATTTTTAAAAATATACCTATTTGCTGCAATCATATTCAAAGTAAAAAGGATTTGGCTCTCAAAATATCCTTTTTAGTCTGATGGATGATGGTAAGAATAACAGGGATTAGAGTACACAGCCACCAAAATACGGTGCCAGAGTTTTAAGACGGGAAATTGGCAGAGAATGAACAACAGCAGAGCGTGTATCTTTTCCACTTGGAATAGTTAGCTGTCAGCACTGGAAAACATTTCAGCATATGAATATGCAATACCTTTTTAAATCTGTGCTGGATGTTTCTACCTGCTGTGCTTAATTTCAGATCTTGTGTTATCATTAGGGAAAAATAGTTCTCTTTTCCCATATAATTTTCTACCAAAAGAAAGGCGCGAGAAGCGGGAGATTCTTACTTGTACTCATCCTGATACTTTTCTAGCCTGAAGTTTCCGCTTCTTGGTTCCAGCTCTCAGCTGGAGCTGTGTTTGTACATGCCCTCCTGACATAAGCCATAAAGCAATTTTCATCCAGATTTTAAGAGGTTAGCTGTCATCAACAGTCATAGTTGGTCCCAGTGCACTAGAATCACAATAGATAGTCACCTTTTCCAGCATGTTTGCCTTACAGCTAAAAGTAATGGCAACAGCTGGTTTTGTTGTCAAAAGTAAATACACTTCTCACCTTCAGTCTCTGCCTGCCTCAGCACTGTGGGGGTGGGGACATGACAGATGGTTCCTGCTAACTAATCACAGAAAACATGGTATTTGGTGTATGGCATGAATTTCCAGGCAAATAAGAACGCTTTTCATTTAATATCCTCCTTGTGAAAAGCTGGACACCTTAATAAAATGTGGCATGCTCTAAGGATACACATATTACATGTTAAAGTATCAGAACTCTGCAATAAATGATGCGCAAGCTAACTGTTACTTGCCATAAGTGAATTTTGATGACTGTGTTTATTATCTGTAAAGCTTTTTGGCCGTGAGAAAAGGGGAAACATGGAGCCAAATTCTGCTCTTTTTAGGCTAAGTTCACCTTTGATTCAGGGCTCTGTCCACCGTATTGTAGTTGTGTGTCTGTGAGCCACAGAAGGCTGCCAGTCTAGGCTCAGTCACAGGCAGGCTTATGCAGAGGCTTGTGCAGTCCTTGAGACTGAACACGCAAGGACTCCATGCATTAAAGGGTTGAACCATTTTCGTCATTTAAAAGAAGCCATTTAAAGTATTTCTATGCTTTTTGTCTTCATTCTGACATAAATCCTACTGGAAAAGGGCCAACAAATATGGCTGTTGTCCTCAAGAAAATAAGTTCCCCATGAATGCAGAAATTATTTTAAAGATATGCTTTTTATTTTAGAAAAGATGTCCCAAGAGTCTACAGTTTAATTCGATTAAAATTCCTTCACATCATTATGTGTTCCCAAACTTTAATTATTTTTCATACCTGCTTGTATGACAAAAATATGTCATTTCAAATAATCATGATCAAATTCCCCACACAGGCATTTATAACTATGTTGCACTTAATTAAGGAAGTTAGAAGATTAGAAATGAGAATGCTGGGAATAGCTAAGTTCATAAAACAGGACAATACAATTTTAATTTACAAACTCTTGCCTAAAGGCATGACTGCTCAAAAGCAAAGGTGGGGAAAAGAGGCTGAAGAGATGGAGGAGGGGTTGTTAGGAATTGGGGGAAAGCCAGGAAATAAGTTCTGGCAAAAAAAACCCACCAAAGAGTGATAAAACAGAAAAGGAAACAGACAAACCTCCTTTGAATTGCAATTTAGAAAATTGCCATTTACAATATAAGGATAATTCTTGCAAGCCTGATCAGAATTCTGTGAAAATCACTGAACCCTGCAGAGGTGTCTCGGATAGGCACCTTGTTGTGAACTTCAAGGCCTAAAAGAAAACAGAAAAATGGTGCATGCAACCAAAAATGGTTGTCTGTGGCACTTCGAAATATGATGGTCACTCTGAAGGTGTTGCTTAGGCTCCCAAAGGGCAACTTGCCAAACACTAGGTAGATTCTGTTTCTCATAAGTCCACACGTTTTGTGCTGTAGGACACTTATATTATTTCTATGTGTTTGTACTGCCACATTTTTTTCAGAAAAAAATAATTATATAAATAGGTTTTGTGCGTGGATTTAAGTGGTTAGCAATATAAAAATATGGCAGTATTCACATGTGCAACCTTACTACATCAGAACTTGACCTCAAGTCTCTCATCATTCTATCTCTGTTTTCATGAAAGACAGAAGAAAGAGTAATGAAAAAAAGTCTTTCATTTACCATATGTAACTCACGGATATTTGTCAATGCAGGTTTATCAATATACAGTCCACTCTCGTTTCATATGTGACAAGGAAGCAAGCAAACAGTGGAGAACGGCAGTAGATACGATGCAGATAAGCAGGAACGAAAAATTAAGGACAAAAAGACAGTGCAGTTTCTAAAAACTCAGGTAAGGAATTCAGGTGATTCTGTGTAAAGTGTAAATTGTACAAGGAATCATATAAAATAGTTTGTGTTTATCTTGCCCTTCCTAGTATTTCTGAGAATTACTGCTATACATGTCTATGGACATATGTACCCACACACACACATACACCCTACTTACACCCACTCACACAACGAATTTCCTTTTTGAGCAAAATTGCCATTACCCTCAGTGCAAATATTTACTATACTGGTATTTGACATTTCTTTTAATGAAATCCATTTTCTATATTTCATTTTGTTTAAATAAAACATTGTACTATTTCCTACAGAAAGCCAAAATAGTAATATTTTTACAAAGGAGTAAACAAGAGTTGTGCTATGTGTGTTACTGTTCTTTCTCAACAAACCAATTCAAAGTTCTCAAACCTTACATTATCCTATCCTAGTACTGATCTCTTGGGGCATTACATGCGCACTGCAGAAAAGCAACGTGTTATGACCTACCTCTCCCTTCTTACACTGGTGACAGGTGGGAAGTTCATTTAGAGCTTGAGCACACTTCTATTTCCTAAACCTGACTAGAGAGGAGTAAAAATATATTTACCAGAGAGCAAAGCTGGAGGAACAGTGAGCAACAATTCATCCTTTGCTCCTCTGGTCGCCTGCTTTGGAGAAAAGTTGCTGTGCTACTCGTAGTATCACAGTGGGAGCAGTAAATGTGGTGGAGACTGTACACTCTCTACAGCCTAAAACAAGCTGGGAAGCTAAGCTAACTGCATGTTACATGGTGCAATTGTTTGTGACAGAAACATTCTTTTAATTTCTTAGATATACTTACTTTTAGAATAGATTGGAATTGCATTTTTGCCACAAGCATAAGATGCAAAGAAATACTCATAACTCAACATTACATATCCATCATTTGCTTATCTATCTGCTTAATCCTTACCTCTCCCTTCTACTCACAAAACTAAAGCTAACGTGAGATGCTGGTATACCAACACACATCAACTATTAAGAAATGGTTACTTACAGAGTTTTGCATTCCTGAGTAACATCATCAGCTTATTGCATCCATTTAATATATCCACAAAATAGAATTCCCCTTAGAGTTTGGCCTTGTAGAAGTGCTTTAATCCTTCAACAAAATGCCTATGTTATGCTTATATTTAACTTTCATAGAATGGCATCTAAGTCTTCCAGACAGCATGTTTCAGATGACTGACTCCAAACCTATGGAAATTCACTATTGAAATAGCACATTCTATGAATTCCCAGGAGCTCTGCAGACATTAAAAACAAACAAACCAAAATCTGCAGTCAAGCCTCCCAAACTACGTAAAACTCGTTATTACTGTTACATCATATCAATTATATGTTGCACAATTTGTGATAATGCAATATTATGCATGCAATTCATGCTAACTTTTTGCAATTTGATAAGATTACCACACATTGAGACATTCTGCCTGTTCCTTTGTACATTGTTGATTCTTGTAAAATGACAGCTGCTGCATTTATGTTAAAAAAAGGCTCACAAGTATCAGCAAGGATGCCTCTAATGGGAGAAGCAGCATAATACAGCTAGAGTTTCTCTAGGACATGCAATATTCATCAGTTACAAACTTGGGAATGTCATATTGTAAAAGCTATGTGATAAAAGATGCTGTGTGGTGTTACAGCTGATTCCATTTGCCATATGGTATGTTATTATTTTGTATTACTTTGGGGAGTGTGCTAAAAGCGAAAGGAGAATAGAACACACTCAAGGTATACAGAATAATAAGCACAAATTATATAGTTCTTAATTATAGCAATAAGATCTGTAACTGAAATGGAGATGGAACTAAATATGAGTCGAATGTCTGGTATACTACTCTCCAGCTACTGAAAAGTAATAAACTCCTATCAGGAATATTTAAACAGGAAGAAATTGCCAGCCACCATATGCAAAAGCCTACAGACAACCTCAAGGCAGGTTGACTCAAAACTCAGCAATGCTACACACATTACCATAATATGGTTTTACATCAAAAATAGAGTTTTACATGGGGTAGTCTGGAGAAAATATTAAACCAGTAGTCTCTAAAAATGAGAGTCCATATGCACAGCTATAATAAAATCATCAAATGAATGATTAGAACAATAAAGCGGGGGGGGATTATTTGCTGAAAGCAATTAAAGTAAAAGAATCCTAAATTAATCAACAACAAATCAACATCTCCAAATTTAAAAAGGCTTCCCTTTTACAATGTATCAGAATTCACAAGTAGATTGTTATTAATGTGGCCGAAAGTTAGCCAAGATTTCGGGAAAGTAGGTGCAATGAAAAAATACTTTATATTTCATGTGGCAGTTTCTGCCTGCAAATTAAATTCTTCCCACGCCAGTAAATTGAGCTTCACCCCTCCTATCCTGCAGTGTCATCTTTGGAGGTGTAGTCTGACTCTGAAGCAAAATCCAACCAAGGTTAGATCATTCTTTGGGAGCTATTATTCAGTCACCACTTAAATTTTAAATGACAAATTTTGTGATACTAAATAATGGAAATGTACAGGCTTGCTAGTTTTTGGAATAGTTTGGCTCTAAACACCATAGTCCATTAGATGAAGCATTTCAAGATCTGTTACAGGAACAGAATATTTTAAAATTATTCATGCTAATTGCACAATACTTCAGATGACATCTTCAAAACTATCATCTATTCAAGTGTTCAGTTTGAGCAGCCAAAAAGTTCCCTTTAGCCAGATCTGTACCAGGAATAAATCAGAGAAATTCTAGTAACTCTCAATATTTCCTATTATGGGTTATGCATTTTGCTTTCCTGTTAGTTTTTACCAGCTATTAGGAAGATAACTTTTTTTTTTTTTTTTGTAAGTCATCCAAGTGACTCAATGCCAATTAAAGATAACAGAACCTCACAGTAAAATGAATAGAGGATCATGGCTGTATGGCCCTTGTAAGGTTTGCTCTCCTTGCACTCACTACCAAAAGCCACTGGGTACAGTTTACCAGTCTCAAGGTTTGACACTGCACTGGTTTGCATTTGTAAACACTTGCAGCCCAGTGATGGCAGGAGGGGCTTAACTGCAATTGCTGTGAAAATTACTGCATCTATTTCCATTTCTCAGCTAACGTTAACACCAACTCATGACAAGTTTTCTGCTGTATTATCAAAATCTATGAAGTTTTCACACATTTCAGTCTGAATGCCGCTCGTGCTTATTCCACATGTAATCTTCTGTTCCAGCCATAAAAAAAGCTGATGCAAAAATGACTGATGTCACTAAATGAGGGTTATTATTCAGTAAGAGATAAGAACAGGCAGGGAGGGAGGGAAAAAGCCAGTTCTCGCTATTGTACTCAAGGGTGTTCTTCCCTTTAAAGTTAGCGGGGATCTTGAGTATGTGTTAACTGACAGCTCAAGTTTAAAGACTCTATGTTGTAAACATACTTGCTGAATTAGCAAATATTTGTCTATTATTATCTTCTTCAAAAGAAAGCTATGTATTATTACAAGAGAGTAATATTTGTATATTTTTTCCTTCTAAGAATGTATTCAATTACATACTATTGAAAGATAACTAGTGTTTGACAGAATTAGTGTTTACCTTACCCTAATAAATTGAGAGTTTACGTTTTTGTCACGGTTTAACCGCTGCTGGCCACTAAGCACCATGCAGCCACTCGCTCACTCCCCCCCCACCACCCAGTGGGATGGGGGAGAGAATCAGGGAAAAAAAGTAAAATTCTTGGATTGAGATAAGAACAGTTTAATAGAACAGAAAAGAAGAAACTAATAATGATAATAATAACAATAATAAAATTACAATAATAAAAAAAGGATTGGAATATACAAAACAAGTGATGTACAGTGCAATTGCTCACCACTCGGCGACCAATGCCCAGTTATTCCCCAAGCAGGGATCCCTCCCTGCCCAACTCCCCCCAGTTTATATACTGGGCATGACGTCACATGGTATGGAATATTCCTTTGGCCAGTTTGGCTCAGCTGTCCCGGCTGTGTCCCCTCCCAACTTCTTGTGCCCCTCCAGCCTTCTTGCTGGCTGGGCAAGAGATGCTGAAAAACCCTTGACTTAGTATAAACACTATTTAGCAACAACTGAAAACATCAGTGTGTTATCAACAACCGAATCCAAAACATAACACTATACCAGCTATATTAGGAAGAAAATTAACTCTATCCCAGCTGAAACCAGGACAATTTTAAATACTTTGATTTCTGTTATTCTGATAAACTCTGTTACCTTGACAACAAGAATAAAGAATGCATTATTTCATGATAAATTTTCAGTGCAGCAGCTTTAAATGGGTAATGGAAATTACCTTTTTTTAAATACTTAGTAATTTCTTCTGAAAAGATAAAAATGTTTAATTAAATATCAGAAATGGAGTGTCAGTATGAATTTTTCAACCTAAAATCTTATCATAACATGGTAATTATTACTACTATTATTTTTTAATAAATTTACAAACTATTCAAGTTTCACATTGAACAACTCAGGAAAACACCAAGAAAATAACACACGGAAGAGTTTAGGAATTGAACTCAAGGAAAGAATCATGTTCCAAAGTTTTCTCATGACAGACAAAGTTTTTTCTGCTAGATCAATTCATTTAGGCAGTTAATTTTTTTGATTAATTGATCATTACAGCATTGTAGCATAATATTTACTATATTAGATGTGTACACTTTCAAAGTCTTCAATTAGTTTAAGAAAAAGCAGATAGGCCAAAAATTTTCTGTGCTTCAGAGGAAGAACGTTCAATTACATTTTGCAGGAAAATCACAAGTAAAGTTTTTTTGTCTAAACCCAGTTTATAAGTAACCAAGGGGTGAACGGTGACAATATCTTAAGAGAATTTCAGAGGGGACAGAATCTTAAAGACATGATCTATTTAAGTAGTACATTGTGCAATATAAAACCATACAGTCAGCTACGCACCCCGATTTTAGTCAAAATGCAGTATTTAAAAATCTGGAACACTAGTTATATAAACTGGAAAAATAAAATTGTTAGTATGGTCAACCTCTGACTTTCACTTCCAGAGGCACTAATATATTCAATTTTATAAATACACCTCTACTTGAAAACTTGAAAAACAAGCAACTGCCCTGTGCTTTGGAGGTGCCTAAGACTTAGCTAAATACAATTTCTGTATCTATTTTAAGGCTTCTTTTGGTATGTATTCAACTGTCAATTCTCACATGCTTCTTCCAAAAAGATACTCTGCTGGATATTTGCAGTATATTAAGAACAGATGTTATTCCTGCTCTGCTGATTCACGTTAGAGGACTTGTATCTTTGATGGATTATGAAGAGTGGATGAAACCATAAGTGAACAACACAGTATAGTAAACAAAATATTTAGGATTTCACTGCTTTTTCTAAATGAAGTTATTCACAGCAGATTATAGACCAGTGCTTCCACACTGTTCTAAATCTAAGTCTTGTTATGCCGTCAAAAGCTGACAGACTCTCAAGGTAAATGAATGGCAAAGTCGCACATCCTGATCACCCAGCATGATCTGTATTTGCTGTAGTCCAGAAGAAACATCAACATCATTTGAGAGTAAGGACCACAACATGGCTGTGTATTGGGTCTGGCTGAGATGGAGTTAATTCTCCCCATAGCAGCCCTCGTAGTGCTGTGTTCGTAGTGCTGTGTTCTGCATCGGTAGCTGGAAAGGTGTTGATAACACACCAGTGTTTTGGCTACTGCTGAGCAGCGCTGGCACAGCATCAAGGCTGTCTCTCCAACATTTTTGCCCCCCCCCCCCAACAGCAGGCTGGGGCTCAGCAAGATCTCAGGAGGGGACATAACCAGGACAGCTGACCTAAACTAACGAAACAGATATTCCATAGCATATGACGTCAGCTCAGATATAAAAACTAAGTAAAGGGAGACGGAAGGGGAGGCATTTTTGTCTTCCGGAGCAACCACTAGGTGTACTGAAGCCCTGCTTCCCAGGAAGTGGCTAGACATCGCCTGCTGATGGGAAGTAGAGAATAACATCATTTGTTTTTTCTTTGCTTTCACTTTATTCAACTATCCTTATCTTGACCCACGAGCCTTTTGTTATATTTTCTTCCCCCCGTCCAGCTGACGAGGGGGAGTGATAGAGTGGCTTTGGTGGGCACCTGGCGCCCAGCCAGAGTCAACCCACCACAGTCCGTAATAGTCCAAGAACGTTATTTGTAATATCAGGAATTTTCAGGGGTATAGCAAGCAGATCCCATTTTGCAAGCATGGCTTTTTAACTGTGATGCCTTCATTGCACATTTGGCCAATCCAGTCAGTCACTAGTAAACTACTGAACAGTTTCCTATCCTTTTGTTCCCAAAGATGTACATGTATGTTTTTGATATACTGTGTAGGTTCCAAAAAAAAAAAGAAAACAATTGTTTGAAGTGAACAACAGAATCTGAAAAATTAACAAGATTAAAAGTATAGAACAACATGTTCCGAGTGAGTTCATTTTATTTGAATGCTCAGGTACCACAATAAAAGCTCAGCCACCCTTATTTACACCCTCATCTCCAAGAACACTTAATCTCCTGCTCAAGCTTGCATCCTAAAAGTAACATTAAGTGCTTTCCTGGAACAGACTAGTGAACTACATGCTCAGACGATCTCTATAATTCCTTATTTTTAAAGCCATATGACTGCAATAACATCATGCTAGCAACAAATTATGTTATGAATTGTATATAACTGTATAGAAATAAAACTGCAAGGTATATAAGTCTCCATCAAAACTGAATAAAGTGGGAGAGCCTTTTAAAAGCTGGAAAATACAAGACTGAACATTGTGCTTGGAATGAAAATAGCCTTTTGTAATTCCTTGGTTACGCCACCAAAGGACCATCTGATTTCTATGAAGCGAGTTAAAACATAAGAGGTATAAGTTCCTTTTTGCTGTTTAGAATATTATTGAATTTTTTTTTTACATCACAGATGACAGTAAATGTGATTAATGGCTGCGGATAATTGGAGTTTCATTCCAGTGGTTATTGCTTGTCAGTAACAATTAATAGCTCCACAAAAACCCCATTCATTTCACAATATTAAAGAATGATGGCTTGTGGGAATTATGATAAACTAGCACTTTCAATTAGATTTTGAATTATATAGTATATTGAACAACAGTTTATGGTTTTATAATAGCAGTGATGGTTTATTGTTGTATGGTAATCACTCATTACACGTATGTTTATCTGGAGAATTACAATTTTTATAGTTGTCATATTAAAAATAGTCAATTGCATGTTACCGTTTCTTTAAAAGTACAAAGTGTTTTGGTCTTTATCAGTAAAGCTTATTTTGAATGTCAGTTACATAGGGTTTGTCCCAGTATTTGATAGGGAAGATGCAATGGTTAAGGGATGCAAAAAAATTGTAAGTTCCTCAGCATCAAGCACAGCTGGTATGGCATGTGGCACAGCCACCCAGTTGCAAGTCTCCTGCCTACAGTTGGCTGGGCTGTAGATATAAGGCAGTAACTGTCTCATCTGATCATTTCCAGAACTGTAGGAAGAGATGAGGGGAAATAGTCAATAAAGGGAAAGATACTGATTTTGAAGAGTCACTGAGAAGCATCCTCATCTTTAGCCTTTTCTCCAGTAAATAACCTCCTGCAGTCAGAAGGAAAAAAATAAACAAACAAACAAACAAAAAACCACAGGAAAGAAGCTGACTGAAAACATCATCTGAATCAGGACAAAACAGTGCATAGTTTGATGTGAGAGACTGGAAAGGGTATAGTTCTTTTCTGTGACAGCATTAAACTTAGAGCAAATTTTTAAGTTTCTTAACTAAGAAACCAGCAGGCTCTGAAGTTTTAACATGCTTGTAAGATAAATCTTGAAAATGTAAGTATACTAATAAAAATTCTGGCTCTCAGGAATTCAGTGCATTTCTAACATTGACATCTATATTATTAGGATCTGAGTCATAGAACATTTAATAAAGTTCAACAAAGTGGAAAAGGGAACAACGTGAAGAAAGCTTTATAAAGTTAACTTCTTAATTAGCAAGGCACATGCTGATTTCACTTGCATAAGTGCTTTTGCCTGGGACTCTCCTTGACTTCAATTTTTTGATGCAGAGAATACAATTTCTATGAGAATACTCTAAATGCTTCTTCTGCTTTGTCTTTTATTTTAATTTGCTCTTAAAATTTACTGATAATTTTGATTATTGTTCTAATTTAATCTTACTTACACAAATTATCTAATGATATTGTAATATCCTTCCAGACAATGAAGTTATCCTAGTGTAAAACAAGGTAAGATGAGAATCTGTCGTGTGAAGCACTGAATTATTTTAGAAAACTAGATTAAGGAAAAAGTCAACAATAAAAATGACTGATAATTCTAACGAAATTCCAAGTCAAAACTGCAGCCCGTTGCACATTCTATTTAATATAATAATTCTCCATCCAGTAATGATAATTTCCAAGTTAATGCCAAACTCTGATTGAAGTCAATGAGAACAGGAGCAGGACCTTTCTTATTACTATTTGATTAGTTTGTGCAAGTTTGCGCAAGTTTGCAAAAGCAGAAAATGACTGCTGGTGATAGGGGAACCTCAAAAGATGTACTTGTTCATTTCATTGGAAAAATCATAATGCGGAAGTTTGGATGATTATACAGAGATATGTAAACCTTTTTGATTTATTTTAATCCTGTCCTTCAGACCATCTGTTCAGAAATATTTTTTCTTGCAGTTTCATGATACTACTATTAGTTATTTGTTGTATATTAGCACCTAATGGCCCTAATTAGTATTTGTTCTACTGTGGCAGGTGCTGTATAGACCATGGTGAAACCACATGCAGAAATAAAATGGGACTAAGTATAAAAAATAACTAGCTTTGCAATTCCCAAAGTAAATTTTGACTAAGACTAGGTTAGGTGTTATTTTAGAACAATTATTTTTCTTATAATTTCTTTTCAATTCCCAATGTTTATTTGGAAAATAAAAAAAAAACAAACACCACCAAAAAAAAAGCCATTGAATAAATTCACAATTATGGTGTAAAACATCATGATTAAAGAGAACAAAGTATACAGTATGTATGTCAGGAATCTGATACAAAAGGACAACAGAGTTCAAAAATGCAATTCAGTTCTATTCTTTGATCTAATCTAATAAACCTTTAATCCTTCTATTGTCGAACACAAATTCAGGCATTGCAGTGCCTGTAGATCCAATTCTAATCTCTTATTCAGACAAATCCTTTTCACTCCTCAGTAACTGTCAGGTTTGATGATACCAACAAAAAGAGTCCCACAATGTATGTTCCATATCCAGATCGGTTGGGGGTTACTTATTTTATGATTGAAGAATTTCTTTTGCAAAAGAAAAATGAAAATTTTTCTTCTTTATTTTCTGAATGCTTAAACATTGAACTTTTATTCCTTTTCCCAAAAATATACACTTCTCATTCCTTCTGTGACATTCTTAGTAATTTTTTAACGGCAATGGTAAAATACATTCTGCTGCTCAGTGTCTTGAAGCCACAATGATATTCAGCCTTCCCTGGAAGAGAGACCTTTTCACTTTCACTCTGTTTTTAATTCTGTTCAGCTACAGTACAGGACAATTGAGCAATAAACCATAAAGTCAAGGATAGGCTTCTCTTTCTATATGTATGTAAAGGTAACGTTACTTGAATTCAGTAAGGGCAGTGGTTACTCGGCACCTGAGAAGACTAGATATTGCCAAGATTCTCCAGCCAAAGATCTCAAGGTCAGTTAAATATAAGTTAAGATCCTAAGAAATGGCTGTATCCTCATTTTCTCAGCATAGTATTACCATTATGAGTGTATGAAGTATTTATAAGCTTCTTAATAAATTCAGTCACTTCTGAATGGTGACCCTCAAAAAATGTATAGCAAGAAAGAGCTCCAAGAACAAAAATGTCAACTTTGAGTTTCTCTAATGGAAGAAAGCGTATATTCTATTTGCTTCACGTTATACAAGCATGTTTCTTAACTCAGCCAATTCTGAGTGATAAACAAAGGGACATTTCTTATGCCACGCACGCACCGGCCGTAGCCACTTCAGGGCTCTGACTAAAGTTGTAAGTGTTTGGCCCAAAAAAGAGCAACATGAATAACCTTTCATTACAGTGTTCTTCCTTAAGAGATGAAGGTAGACTGTAAAATTTATGCTCTGCAATCAGCAAGGGGCAGCATATTGTTTTGTGGAGGAAGTGATTCATTCACAATTTCCACAATCCTGATGCTGGTAGTCTTGTTCTTGCTGCTTCCTATATCCTCATGGCCACCTGCACAGAAAGAGAAATGCAGTGGACATGCAGAGTCTGCTCTGCTTTGGTGCCACAGCAGTGCGCTATGTAGGACAGGTACACAAACAAGGACCAGAGGGAACCTCTCCTCCCTGGTAACTGCCCCACCATAAATGAAAGGGCGTTCCTTCTCTTTTACAGAGTGATGAACAATGAGTAGTGCCACTAGATAAACTTAAGCAATTGCTGCAGGATAGCTAGGTCTGCTATATGATTGCATGCCATCCTACCTCCAGGTCTCCTGTCCTTCTACCCATCCCATGTCAAAAGGATGGATATGAAGCCATGCTTAAGGAATGGTTTGGGCCATACACCACCTCCCTGAGTCATTACAGTGAGGAAGCTGGCCTCCCAGCATGCACATGCATATTTCCATAAACACACACACTACAGTCTCCTGGCCACTGGGTAGAAATCCAGGTGATTTTATTAAATGGTACTTCCTCTTATTTTATGCTTCTTCCAGCCATTCAGTGCATCTGTTAACGAACCCACACAGTAAAGAGGGACTTGAAATAAGTATCCTGAGTAAAATCCAGTGCCCTGAAGTCAACTGAAATTTTGCCATTGACGTAAATGAGGCCGGAACTTCTGCCATGGTCCTAAAACTGTTCTTCCTGAAGAAATGCAGCCTATTTCAGTTGAGGATTCCTTACCAACCCCCTGCTCTTATACATGATAAACCTGCAATAATAATTTTACTGGAGTTTAGTATCGCAGTTTTGTGCAGTGTTATTTCAACTACATCCATTGCAATCATTTGCAGTTAAATGCAACTGGTAAAGAAGTTTATCCAGAGTTTTCTGGAAACATCATATAACTGCAGATCTTCTTCCTTAATACTGCTTCACAGCTGTGACCTCCACCTGAGCACACCTTGGTTTTCAAATAACAATGTCAGTTTGCTTTCAGTGTCTGAGACAGTACGTTAATGGGTATTCAGTGGCATGGAAGACACCTTTATAGTTGCGTGACTTTAAAGGCATCTCTTTAAAAGAGATGTTATTACTACAACTTGGTGCATTAGAAGGGTACTTTTCATTACTAGTGAAAGTTTCACCTTGAAAATTCAGTTTTGCGTGCTCATTTAAAATCGGTATATATGGACTGACGTTCAGACTTTGTATTCTGTCTAGCTGTTAACCATAGTAAGGTTGTGCATGTGGTGGTGTGATGTGAAACTGGGATTATATTTCATCTTCCATATTAAATTTGGACTTTTTCTCCTGGCTGCAATTATGGTATTTAATGTATGTGTTTGGCGTGCAGGGGGAAATATTGGAAAACCTATGTTAGTGAGTCATCAAAGTTTTAAATTATTGTTAAATGATTCTGTTGTTGGACAGGAGTCTTTTGAAATACTCCATCCTCACCTTCTGACAGTCTTAAAATTGTTGTGAGTAGAAGTTTTTTCGTTGTCATCCTTCTCTCATAGAGCCTCAAATGTTGGATACAGAGCCATTTCAAAGACTTAGATTTTCTGAATGATGATGCATAGGAACACTTTCCTAATTAGTTCATATGTTTTAGGTACAAATGGTTTTTAACAGTGTGCTGCAAAATCCACATTGGTAATTCAGTTACTGTTTTCAAAATACAGTATTTTACAAAACACTTAGGGGAACTAGACATTTCCTGTAAGAAAACTCCAAGGGAATGGGAAAGCCAGTACATCTGGCAGAACAGGGAATGTCAGAGCCTCATTAGCTGTCTTTTGGGTGCAGATTCCAGCTTCTGCATGCCTTTCTAGTTCTCAAGTACCCAGCAGTTTTAGTGTGCCATGGTTCATCAGATAATTAAAATATGCATACATCCAATAGCATAAAACTCATCAGAACACGCATGCTAAAATTTAGAAGCCGAGACCCAGCTGTTTATTGCTTTGAAGAATTGTTTCTTCTCTTTTTACTATGAGTAGCACCTGCAAGTATTGAGAACAGCAAAGCCAAGCAGAACATAAGCTATAAGCAGAAAGGAGGAATAGGCCACACAAATACTCTTTTGTTAGAATGAAACTGAGGTTATCTGAGTATGTTTTCTAAACTCAGCCAAAACTTCTGCTGGACAAGCTCTCACTAAAGCATTGGCTACTCCATCTTTTCAGGGCATGTTATGTATTCCAGTATCTCTGTCCAGAAAACTACTTGTATTATTATGGAGTGATGTGGGAATAATCTCCCCCAACATGCTGTACTGTGGTCAGGAAGACTATATTTAACATCAGAGATGAAGATCATCTTTTACCTTTATTCTAAAAGCTATGGCTTTTCAGAGTTTGGGGATTTTCTGCTTATTTACTAACTATACGTGTATGTTATGACTGTAGTGCTGGAGACTTTAATCTGATTAATAGAGGAAATAAAAAACTTAACATTTTACTACTGCTATGTTTACTCTTGCACTTTGTGACTTCATTCCTGAACTTCAGGAGACGCAAAATTGTTTTAGTCTACACTGCCTTTGTTAAAAATTCTCTCTCTTCTACTCCTGCCTTATACACAAAAAAATAAACTCAAAGAAGAATTTGGCTACAATTTTCAATAGGAGGCTTATCAGTATTTGCTATAATTTCACATCAGGAAAGACCACACAGTTATACTAAGAAGTTTCCTACAGAGGTCTATATCAGCTTCTATATTCATGTCATTGTTATGCTTATCAGGTGCATGGATTTCAGGCATTTGCCTTCTCTGACTCGTCCTTCTTACCTTCTATAACTTATGTTTAATAAGCAGGCAAAAGCTCCTCTGAGCTTTACTAGCAGGAGATAATTGTTCTATACTCTCTGCAGTTTCCTCTCCAACATTATAACATACATCAGTTGCTAATGGTTAATTACTTTGTGCACTTGCATTTCAGTCTCCTGAGGAGTGAAATTAAATTTTGTGGTTTTAGCCTAGGAGAACATAGACTCAAAACACACACACTTAAAAGTTTTTCTGAACACTAGTCAAAGCAGTTCCTTGGCACACAGGACAGGATGTTGCAGGCCTGACTTTTATTCCACGTGGCACTGGAGTTGATGTTCATTGATAGCACCAATGGCCAGAACTACTTCTTTGCACCTACCACTGACGAGGACACCCTTTCCTCTCAATAAAAGACTGTTTTTATCCACTCCTGCAAGAGGCTGTACATACCACCGTAACTAAATGATTCAGTAATTCAAGAAATATTCATTCTATCTGAATTTTGCTTACATTTGCCGGAAACTAACAGTCTTGGCAAGAGACAACTAACCAGCCTTGGAGCACTGTCAGTGCTAGGAACGTAACACTTGAATTCATTCATCCTGGGAAGTTAAGGAGTGCATTGTCATCTTTTCCCCAGACTTAATTGGATAGCTAGTATTTAAGTGCATGCACTGAAGAGAACAATTGTGTTTTGCCCATTTTTACTAGAAATATTGCTGATCCCTATATGCATTGTGTAAATTATGCCCGGATATCTTGGAAAACATGATAAACAGAACTGTTTGGAAATATTCCAGTGAAACGGTTTTCTCAAGAAGATCTGTTTTCATAAACCAGAAGTATTTTCCTGCAGCATTTTGGATTTTATGAATCATCACTGAATGGAAATCAGATTCATAGGATTCCCTTGTCTGGACTTCTGACAAGTTGTCCCAAGAGATCCAGAAATGTTTTGGATTTTTTTAGTTCTGAGCAAATATGGTGTTCTGGGAAAAATTAGGATCAATTCTTGCAAAATGGAAATCCTCTTTTAATAAGCTTTTTAAGGTATATTGTCTTCTCTTTTCATATCTGGTTCCCAAAGTAACTTAGAGAATGACCCCTAAGAGGTACTTTAAATTTCAGAAACTGATGATGGCCACTTAAAGCCTTTATAATACTGCAGGCAACTGCAGTTATGTCAGCATACAACGCCCCCCCCCACAAAAAAAAACAAACAAACAAACAAAAAAACCAAACCCCAAACGAAAGAAGTCCCAGATGCTTTTTCAGATACAGAACTACTGTGACTTTCAAGAAATAATTTTTGCCAGTTTTTTGTCTGCTTTGGTAAGTTTACCTGATATGCCTATGTCAGTTACAAATTGTTTCTACTAGAGAGTGGGCTTTATCTTATGATTTGTATGACTATCAGTAATGATAAAAACCAGCAGAATAAAAGGCTTTTTTTCTCATGCTAGATAGGGAGCTTAATTAGCATTAATTTAATTCTGAGAGCAATTCTTACTTCATCTCCCTTATTTCATAGAAGAGCTATTGCTGAGATATTTTGCCATCTTTTTCCTTCCTATAGGACAAATGCACCTTGACCTCTTCCTCCTCTCTTTTTCAGTACAAATAATTTGTATGAAGTATTTATATCATTCTGAGGTTAAAAAAAAAAAAAAAAACAAAAAACCAAAAACCCTTGTCTGTAATTCATTTGGATTTGACTTTGATGAGAGCTCTTCCTCTTGAATTCACAAAGATACAAGCTGGCCCAAAACTTACTTCCCTTATAAAAGCATGCAAACAGCAACCCTCAAAGATGGGGGGGGGGGGGGGGGGCATCAAAGGACTTTTTTTTTTTTTTTTTTAAATTAAGAGGAGGAATATGTTTGAGGGAAATAGACAAGTTCTGAAATTTTTAAAGGAATTTTTTAGCCAGCTGTAGTAAAGGAGCTGACTTCCAATATTTTTCCATTTCTTTGAAGCAAAGTTCTTTATCTTCTCTAATGCTAGGTTGCAAGTACCAGGAGGAGAACTACATAGTAATTTATCAGTGCCTGGAAAGACCTGAGTTTGCCATATGGTTCTTCTGTAGACAGTTACAGTTCTGAGTTTCAGCTATGCAACATTTCAGAGTGAACTACATCAATTTACATTACAGTGCTATCTGAGATTTCCCCTCAGCTCATTTTAGTAGCACTAGGCATCCTAGACAAAGTATGTGTAAACTTTGGGCTATGGTCTGGCAGCTCAACAAGAAAGAGACAATTCCTCTTAAATGTGCATTTCTCAGAATCACCACCCTTAAATTAGTAATTTGAGAATAAGGTTGGCTGCATTCAGTTCTTTCAGCCTATAAACAACTGAGCTGAGCTTACTCCGCTGACAGATGGGGAGGCTGCACTACAGTTCAACAGAATAACACTTAGGTTTTTGTTGTACAATTCTCCTAACTACCTGCTCAGACTGGCATCCCACTTCCTTGGGGGCCTGAACACATTTGAACTGATACTGTATAAAAAAAGCGTAGAATTAAGTGCTGTCAAACTGGCTGACTGTCTTTGATTACCTCTTCTTGGAAGCAAGAATCAGAAAATAAGCCCTTTAATACTAACTTTTTACTTTGAAAGACGAATTTCTTCATGCAAAACCTCTCCTGCAAATACTATCAGATAGACATATTTTTTCATATTTTTCTACTATGACAGCTTTAGGAAGGGCAGTATTCTGAAGTTCTTTGCAATTTATTTCAGCCATTCTGCACTACTAAGACATTTTGTAAACTCAGAGCTTGAATATAGGTTAAGGTAATGTGATAAATTATGCAGAACACAATTGATGAAGAAATGGTTAAATGGGCAAAAAGATCTGGAAACTGAGTGATTTTGCACCACATTCTAAACATTTCCACTGTCTATTATTATTTTGATTAATTATATAAGCACCTTTTGTTTATTTTGGTTCTTTGAGAGGGAAGAAGACAAAGCATATATTGCTTGGATAACCTTATTTTGCATTTAGAGTCAGTACTCTTAAATTGTAAGACTTCATTTTCTAGAACATTTATAAAGATTTATCTTCTTAAGTACTTCAAGTTATTTGCTATAAAAAACTTCATATATTCATACTGATGAAGAAAACAGTTACAACTCTGGGGCCCAACTCATGCAGACTTTGTAACCCTGTGAATCACAGCAAAGGGGCACTCATTTTAAATTTTCAGTGAAAGTAGTTTTTTTGTTTTGAGAGTATAATTTCATTAGAAAATACTTCTGGTTAGAAACATTTCTGACTTTTTAAGTGTAGAAGCTGTAGCATTTGTGTTGGAAATCATTCTTTGGTAAAAATGCTTCCTGAGCAAAAAGACACCATCACTTTAAAAGGTGATAAATACAGTAACTGTTTTCTATTTGGAAATAAGTAAGCTGACATAAAGTATAAGAAAAATGTGTTTTAACTGTTTCCCAACATTTTTTTCGAAAGAGAAACAGTAACAAAGAGCTATGGGGATTTTTTTTTCAACTTTCTTTCTAATTGATTCTTACTGGCAAAAGCCAGTAGACAACCTGTGTGATGAAAGACAGAATGCTTCCCCAGAAAATGTCAAGGTGGAGCTGAATGCTTACTGTATATTTTGTGTGTGTGCATTATAGCCTCACTTACTCATTTTACATCTTCCAGTTGGAAAAACAGTTAAAAATATTTGGAAAAAAGCCCAATGAAAAATATAATTTCAAAATAGATACATTTGGAACACTAATTCAGACTTCTGGTCACCCTTCTCATGTGAATCCCCTCCTTACCAAAAATGACATGAATATATTGCAGATGACCCCAAGATGGGCAGGAGTTTTCATCTGCTTGAGGGTAGAAAGGCTCTGCAGAAGGATCTGGACAGGCTGGATCAATGGGCCAAGGCCAATTGTATGAGATTCATGGCCAGCAGGAGCAGGGAGGTGATTGTTCCCCTGTACTCGGCACTGGTGAGGCCGCACCTCGAGTACTGTGTTCAGTTTTGGGCCCCTCACTACAAGAAAGACATTGAGGTGCTGGAGCGTGTCCGAAGAAGGGCAATGAAGTTGGTGAAGGGTCTAGAGAACAAGTCCTGTGAGGAGCAGCTGAGGGAACTGAGGTTGTTTAGCCTGGAGAAAAGGAGGCTGAGGGGAGACCTTATTGCTCTTTACAACTACCTGAAAGGAGGTTGTAGTGAGGTGGGTGTCGGTCTCTTCTCCCAAGTAACAAGCAATAGGATGAGAGGAAATGGCCTCAGTTGCACCAGGGGAGGTTTAGATTGGATATTAGGAAAAATTTTTTTACTGAAAGGGTTGTCAGGCATTGAAACAGGCTGCCCAGGGAAGTGGTTGAGTCACCATCCCTGGAGGTGTTCAAAAAATGTGCAGATGCGGCACTTTGGGACGTGGTTTAGTGGTAGACTTGGCAGTGTTCAGTTTACAGTTGGACTCAACTTTTCCAACCTAAATGATTCTATGATTCTATGATATAACCTTTGCCATAAAAAAATGCTTTCGTATTTCAAAAAGAAACCATCAGAAATGTAATGATGTCTGCAAAAGGCTTCTCTACTGCTATTGTATTTTACTTGAAATGTAATGGAAAAAATCTAAAAATTCAAGATACAACAGTATATTTAATGTCCTATGCTGGTCTTTTACTAAGACAGAAAGGCCTTCTTCAGCGACTTGGTTAGTTGTATTTAGTAACTCTATATGAAATTATTGTATCAATAAATTATTTGTTAAATTAAATCAAGTCAAATTACTGAAAGAAAATTTTCAAATGAGGGCTAAATGCTGGGACTTCAAACGGAAATTAGTTCTCAGTTACTACCGGTGTTATGCTGTTTGGGTGCTATATATGTAGGGTTTTGCTGATTTAAAAAAAAAAAAAAAAAATCTTTAAAGCTGTGTTTCACGAATTCCTTGTTGTGCTCCATTCTGCTGTATACTGTACTTACAAGTTAAATTCTCTGTGAAGGAAATCCAAAATTGTTGTTCATGAGCTCTACAATAAAATAGGGGGGGGGGGGGGTTGTACGAGCCAACAATTTTCAAGTGAATAGGGCCTTTATAAAACGTATTTTAACACTCCTGTAGATTAATAATGTGTTAGCAGAAAAAGACATGTTGAGCTTAGCTCAATTATCCTTCCATCCCAATTATACTGTGACATTAAATCTTGTGACATTTAATAAGAAAGGCCATTTCACCCATGGCTGCCTCAACTGCTGACAGTCTATGCAACAGTGTTCCCTTCTAAGAAACTATTCTAAAAGGCAGCACCTTTCTCACATGCTGATATGTCTAACTGCCCACGTAAATTAAATAGGATGCAGCAAAATATATAACTGTTCGTCTTACAATTACCTGATGCCTTTGACTACAGAAAGAGGAATTAACCACGCTGGCATAAATTCTTTTTGCAATTGCAGTAGTATTGATGGACTAAAATAAGAACAAACTAGGGTACAAAATAACAAAGTATTTACATGTGGATATCTCTCATTTCTTTAAAGTGTTTCACATTTGTGAATATGAATTCACCGATTTAAATAACTTCAATTTTTTATTAAAAAACTGCTGTTAAACAAAACTTTTAATGACACCATTAAATAAGCCACTGGAGTAAACCTAGTGTTGTCTTCCTCAAGGCAGAACTGAGTGACAACCTTTAGGACCAGCTCAAGATTCTTTCCGGGACAACAAGCATACACACCCCTTATCATAGATTATAAGCAAAGAAATCTCAGCTAGCTGCTCATCTGGCTCCAAAACCAGAAGATGTATAGCTTGGTCTGCATCTGAAATAACTAGCCTTGCTGATAGGCAGCTGGCTTCAGGATTTGAGCTGAATCTCCATGCAGCACCAAGCAACAATATATGAGTGGATCAGCTGGCTCTGTAGTTATCTTGAGGATTTTTGCAGCAAGTCGCACTGTGTGGTGGTGTAAAACAATGCTCAAACCATTTCAACTAACTTCTATCTCTAAAAGTTACAAGTATTTTAAGTCAGGTGTATTTAAGACCATCATTTTCATGTTTTCAGATAACTGTGGAGTCACACACTTCAGTAAATGGCTTGGCTTTCAAAAAGAGTCCGAGTACTGACAGCAATTTATTTTACTCCATTATGAAATAGAATTCTATGGTAACATGGCACATCTGGTCTATTGTTTAAGTAGGACAGGTGTTTCAAATCAAATATCCAAGCGTTGAAGAGCAGGCTGTTTGCTGCAGGTAAAACCTCTGTGAAAGTCACAAGGACTAAAGGATTGCATCCTGCTTGATTAAGACTGGGTAAACTAATTCAGGTTCATGCTCATGGTGGAAATGTTATTTTTTTCTGTGGCTCTATTCTGCCCAGCAATAGCTATTATGCAGTTTTTCTGTGATGTTACGACAACATAAAGTATAGGAAAATCAAATAACAAACAGCAAAATTAAAAGCTTAATCTTGTTGATCTTTTCAAAGGATAACAAAAAAGCAGCTAAATTTTAACTACTCCGTACTTTGAAATAACATGTTTTTACACATTTGTGGGTGGAGAGAACAGTGTGTGCTTTCGTGTTATTGGCAAAAGTTAATCCAGCTGCTCCAACTTTGGGGCATGCCACAAACTGCTGTGCAGGATGGGTAAATGAATGAATCATTGAGCCATGATCTTCATCCTTCTTTGAAAATCATAGTTATTTTTGGTACAAAGTTATAAAAAGTTTGTTGGTTTTGTTTTGGGTTTTTTTTTAGAAAATGCCTGTGCAGGAATAAGCACTGTACAAAATCCTCTGAAAATATGCATTACAGAAAACACAGTGCATTCACTGAAGATGCTCCTGGCAAGGACTTTATGCCAGTATCAGATTTCATGCACCTTTTCATGTAGTATCTCCATGAAGCATTCACACCTAATGCAGAGAAGCCAAAGTGTTTACATTTGTGGCAGGAGTAGATAAAACCACAGCCAGCAAAACACACTAACCAAATAAAAATGGGGGGGGTGGGGGTGGGGGGGAACGGGACACAACACGGGACCAAAACAATTAATCTAAGGTCTGCTTCTTAATTGTGGTAGTTCTAAGGACAAAAAAGAAGAAAGAGAAATATTCCAAACCCCAAGCCCATTTTTCTCTTTTCATTTCCATTTCTTCGGGATAAATTTATGTTTATAGGAAGAGTCAGATTTTACTGCACGTAGAGTACTGAAGCTAAATGCCACCAAAATTTCTTTGGCACAGCTCTAATTTCTTTAGAAACCAAATACATAGCCAACACTTGTGAGAATTTTAATGGCAGGATGAATGGATTTACAAACTTTCCCAGTGTAAAAAAGCCACAGGGACAGGGCTAGCTGCTGGCACAGAGCAGTCAGCTGCTCGCTGGAAAGCCTGTTGCCTTTGCAGGTACTGGGTGAAATGGATGCTGACTTTGAACACTTGCTCCCTACTTCCACAACCCTCCTCTGCTGACATTCTGGGCCCTCGTGTCCTTTCAGCAAGGAGGAGCCAGAGTCACCTGTGGTGGTGGCACACAGGTACTGTCCCTACCTCCCTCTCCTTTTGGGGTTGGTGGCAGAAGCAGAAAGCCCGGCTTCCTGGGGCCTTCTCACCATGCTCTGTGGTCCTTTCATCCCTGCACCCCACAGGGGCAGCCTGGACACAGAAAATGGAGTCCATAGCAATGGATTTCATCGTGGCATTTCATCATCTTCTGCTACAGCAGAAAGCTTATTAAAGTTCTTGGGCTCGTGCTAACAGCTATAGTAACTAAGCCTGACTCATGCTAACTGCTGCAGGGTGAGATCCAGCCTGCCTGGGACGAAGGAAGAAGAGGTTCTCAGAAACTGGGCAGGCTGCAGTCTCTATATAGAGAAAGGGAGAAGGGGAAGCCATACTGATGAGCCCCCTTTCACTTGTCCTGACATGCACTGACCTCTCCTAGCCAATTCCCCAAATCTTTGTGTGCCTTCCAAGCCTTCCCCTCTCTCCTCACTGACTGACTTGCAGTGTTGCAAAACTGACTTTTGCCATTCCAAGACAGCAGACTGTTTTTCTCCATTGCTGAAGGGCCTCAGGTAGGTTTTGGCTGTATTTCTCCCTCATTTTCTAACCATGTGTGCACATTAGAAAACTATTCTTAGAACTGTATCAGCTACAAATGAAGACCAGTTGGTTTTGGTTTGGTTTTTTTCTTCTTGTGCACTGTTGCTCCTTCACTAATTACACTAGAAGTTAGAGATGATAAAAAAAATCATGTAG
This sequence comes from Aquila chrysaetos chrysaetos, assembly GCF_900496995.4. NCBI lineage: Eukaryota > Metazoa > Chordata > Aves > Accipitriformes > Accipitridae > Aquila > Aquila chrysaetos. Next base: position 32,355,628 of record NC_044009.1, on the reverse strand, counting down.
ACACTGCTTTACATCACCAACCTTTCTCCTATTACATAGGGCATAAGGCTTAGCTACTTCTTGTTTATGCATCTAGAGGTGCAACAGAATCTCCACCCTGAAAAGATATGGGTTTTTATCATTTCAATTCAGAAAATAAGTAGAAATAGTTTGGAGCCTTGGCATAGCATATTTGAGTCTCTGCCAGATAACAGCAACCTTTTTTGAGAAATACCAGTGCTCACATCGAAGGGCTTCAGTTTGTGGGCTGTTGTTGCTGTGGCCTTTGAACAAGGGCAGAAAAATATTTTGATTTTTGAATGCGTATTGAGCAAGTATTCAATTAAAATGAGAATTCAAGATTTGATTCTACCTTTACACAAGCCCCTGTAGGGAAATTTCCCTACAATTTTTATGTTTTGCAAATATAGCTCTGATTTCTATTTTGGCTTCTACATGTCCAAAACTGGTTCATGAATTATATTCCAGAATTATAACAGAACTCTCCAGATGCAACATTTTGTTAAATTCTGCTTTCTTTCGAAAAGCTATTCTTCCACTGTGATCATAAATGTTTTTTACACCAGGATTATAGAATCATTTGCAAATCCAGAAAATAAAATCTGTCATTTTTCCTGTTCTGCATGGAAATTAATGTAACAGATTTTTTAATTTGAAAGAGCGAATAAACACAGTGTTGATTAATTGCTTTAACTATGAACATGACTGGGAGATAGTAATAAAACTTTCTTAATACGTCACCATCAACAATGCAATTTTTGAAGGGGATGATGATTACCTGTGGATAAAAAAGAAATTCCATCTCTCCCATGCACCAAACTGCGAATGTAAATTTTTTTGTAGTTTGTGCTGGAGCTGAAGAATGGTACCTTTGAGGCGGGTGCCATAAAAACCCAAAAAAACCCCATAATTCTGGCATGCACATTGTAAAATAAAATTACAGGTCTTGATAAGAAAATAATTGTAACTACTTTGAGTAGCCTTGCATTACTCTTCTGTTCACTAAAACCTAATTACTGATAAATAACATGAAGTCCATTTTCTCCTCATTGTAGCTGAATTACTTTAATGGACATTATGGGTCTGATTTTGCTTCTTACAAAGTCTATGGCAGCTTGTCAGCTTTCATTTAAATTCTAATCCCTAGAAAATTTTCCTCTTGATATCTAGCACAGTGCCTTTTAATATATCCCTATTATTATCAATCTAATAACATGACATAAGGCATGCTCAGAGAGTCAAAACACTACCCTTTGCTATAAATTAATGTACACCGCTGGGACTTCCCCTTATCAAACATTGAGTTGCGAGTGACATAATTGTTACAAGTAAGGCAAAGTTTGTAGGCAGAGAGAATTTGTTTTATTGCACCAACTGACATAGCTGGGGAAAAAAAAATAAAAAATCAACAAACCTAGAAAATTTTCTGTTCCCAAAAGCACATCTATTTTACCCAGCCAATATCAGCTGGTTTTAGCAAAATACACTCTCTCTTCCCACAACCTTGCCTTGTTGGATTGTCACGGATAAAACACGACTACTACAAACATTTTCAAGTAATGATGATGCCATGGTAACATGCATAAATATTATTTTTTGCCTGTATTGAGGCAACATACATCTACTGGGAGGGTTAAGAGAGAGCATTCCACAAGAAAAACAGCTCCTGCAAATACTAGTCCCCTGCTCAAGTCCTCCCCCTTTTAAAATTTTATAATTATATATTTAAAAATTTTAATTAAAGTTGTCTCTCTTGTTTAACACAAAGAAAATGAGATTTTATTCACCATACAGGAAAATTAGGAAACAAGGGACACTAAGTGCTGTCAAGTGCTTACAGAAAACAAACCCACTTTGCCCCCATTGAACTACTCTAATCCTAGATGATGAACGTAGTATGAGACTTCCCTCTGTGGAGGTGATGTGAAGAATACAAGGAAATGGACTTTAAATGGCTAGACTAGTATATAGCAACTAGAATAATAGAAAGGGTATACATTTTGAGCCTTTATTTTAATTGGTAGTTTCCTTTGAGTAGCTTTATTTCCTAGACAGTAAGATACACTCCTGAAAGTACTGCAGTCCAACTTTCCATAGCCCTTTCCTGTAGGTTTGCTGTCTCCCTTCCTACATCAGTAGAACTTGCCGTAGGCTTATTGTTTCCATTGATAAGTGTTTTCTTTTCGTATACAAAGGAAAGTGCAAGTGATTCCTTTTCAATAGCCTTCAGCTGTGCAAGCAAACAGTTATTTGTCACATGCAGGAGGACCTGTTGGTGTGGAACAGGCAGGCAGCTGCAAGTGTTTGGAGTCACACTGACTATCCTTTGAAAACATGTTCCATAAAGCTTCAAATGAAGCAACAGTGATACTAATTATCAAATGCTTCAAGATAATGCTAAACAGAGTTCCGAGGCTATGACAATGCAGAAATAATTCACTATAAACATACATCCCTGATCTTAATGCCTGAAGTTGGAAAGTATTTATGACAAAGTACAGCTAAGGTCTGATTCCACTGCCATTAAAATTGATGGGAATTTTACCCCTAGCTTCCATGGTAGCAGTTCATAAAAATGCATTTACTGGGGAAGGCAGAAGTAATTCATAAGTATGACTGCATGAATGCTTATACATATGCATACAGATATTATAGCTCAATACATTCCTTTTTTTCAAAGTCAAGGTACTTGGAAAAAAGAACCCAGCTCTGTCCTTTGTCTAATTTTATGTTCTTACATTCTTATGATATATTTTAGTATTGTGTCTTGATGTTTCCCATAAGCTTTCTTTTATGTCTAAAAACACACTAGTAATAATATCTTCAAGCTCTTCTACTTCTGCTATGGGTTAAATTTATATATATACATTATGGCCAAGTTTCTGTTAAAAAAAAAAAACCTTATCTTTGAAATAGGATTTGAATTTCCTTACTCTATTTAAATGCCAGCAGTAATTACAATGCAGGACTTTCTCTCATGCAATTTCTCTGGCTTTTTAAAACCAAGAATTATAAGTTTGATAGCAAATTCGAATGAGCATACTACATGGTTTATCTGAAAATGCAGAGTCAGATTCAATTAAACACAATTAACCTCAAAAAATGCCACCACTTCTGAGGGTGAATCATATCCCTCCCAGCAGCCTCTCATGTGATGAGAGGGTCTCTCAACAGGCATGTACATCCTTCACCCCAGAGGGACTGACTCTGCTGAGCTCCTAAATGCCCACATTGTCCGTTTAACATCACTGCAGGTAATTTGTGCAAATGAAGCACAAGGACTCTTCATCTTTACAGGAGTTTCTTGTGCTTAATGGGTAGAGGAATGGGAGGACCGGTGAACTGTAAGTTGTATGGGACTGATTAGCTGGATCTGGGAAGAAGGGAGGCAAGAGATGGCAGGCTAACTACTTCAGTATGAAAATGGTAATCATAGAGCAGTTCTATACTTTAGAAAAGGATTAAATTTTTGTCTCTACAAAGATAGAATTAACAACTCCAACTCCTAAAAATCCAACAACTCAGTCAGCTGGAAGATCCTGATAGAACTTGATGAGAACTAAATCAATAAGACTTTAGAGAAATGTAGCAGTACACCTATAGAAGCTACTTTGTAGATCATAAATAAGTCAGTAGTTAATGACATGTTGGCCTCCTTTATGTGCTCCAGCAGTGTAAGTAAGACCTTGTACTGACTAAAAATAACTATCTTAGGATTCCTTTGCACTCAAGCGTCCTCCAGAGGAAAGACTGAACAGGCTGGCCCTGCAGAATATCTCAAGAATAAACCTTTTTCAGGATGCAGCCGTAGTGGTATCTTGGCTTTTCTAACCAGACAGTTAGGAGTTGGGAGCTGGAGAAATAATTTGTCTTTATAAATCATCTCCATTTGCTCATTTCCTGGAAACCTGCATTAAGCTCAAGATGTATGACTTTTTACATCTCCTAAATCAGCCTGTAGCAGGTACGTATTTATGTGAAGCTATATTCCAAACATTCAATTTAACAGAGCCACATGATTACAGAAAGCCCATTCTGTCACTATGACTGTCTATCCATTGAATAATTGGCCTAACCTACCTCTCCGAGTGCCATGCTGAATTTTGCAGGTTTTATTCTAAAATACATTTCTTCAGACTCACAAAAAACCCTTGTTCTTCTGTAAAATCTGTTTTCTTTTATGAATACCAGTTACAATATCTGGAAGTGTATGTAGTGAACAGAATGAGGAGAAATGGATTTTGGCTATTCCTATGCTATCTGAGGGGAAGAGATGGAGTTCAGAAGCCTTAAGCCACCCAAAACCATAAAGAACCCTGCTTGTGAGCTGAAAGAGGTAAAATTAAAAATTTCAGAGTAACATTTTACAGACAGAAAGATTTTAAGTGCCTGAAAGGAGATGATCTTTTAACACAAAATACCTTCTCAATGATAACTGTAGCGTCAGTTCCATGACTATAATTAATCAGTAGCATAACATATGCTGTTAGGCCAACTAGAAGGGATTTCTGAAAATATGTAAGACATTCAAAACACTGTCTAACTTTGCTAATCTCCAGTTTAATAATATGCTCTAATAAGATTTAATGCTAGTGCTTTTTCAACAAACAGATTTAACCAGGGAGCCAAGGCTGAAACATGTTATTAATATGGGGGAAGAATATTTACATTCAGAAAGGAAAAACATGGCATATATCTGATGGATTAGTTCATTTTAAAAAGTCAAAAAAACACATCAAGGTGAAGAGGCAAATTTTGAAAGGATCTATACAGACAAACTATGAAAAACACAGACGTGATGCATATTCCGTGATCCTCAGTAAAGCTGGGTAAGAAGTTTCAGACAAATTAGAAACTTAATTCTAGTCTCTCTGACCACATCTGAATTGCAACCTAAAAATCATCTCATTGTTTCTGCAAGGAAAACAGAACTACTGACATGTCAGCTTCATGATTGTCAACCCCCCGGCCCAACCTCCCCCGAAGAAACACCTGTATGTCTTTGAACTAGGCAACTCATTAGTTAGATGTCAGCCAAACTATAGAAAAAAATGTTCAGTTCTCTCCACTACCTTAATTTGACCTCCTGTCTTTCCCTCCCAGACATCACCTTAGCCACCATACTACTGGCTATTTTAAAGCAGTATCTCTCTTTTTTGTCTGGTAATACTCATTTCACTTTCAACAGGTAATTTCATGCCCACTCCCTATTCCAGTTCCCAGGTTTGGCAGTCATCCTCTGTCTCCTGCCCTCTGTGACTGTGCAAGTATTTCAAACAAAGTAAAATGGTAAAAGAGGGGTTGAAATGATCTCTGCTGCTCCCTCCCTTCCAAAATCTTATTGCAAGTATCTTTAAAATGCAGTCTGTCATGTCTACAATTTTCTAATAAATATCAGTTTTGTATCAAAAGTTTTGCTTTCTATTTTGTTGGGAATAAAAGCATTTAATCTAAACCAAGTTGTTCTCTCCTTCAGATCTCCACTTACAGCTGTGAAAAATTAATTAATTAATAGCTTTAGTTTTCAGATATTTCACTGGGTGGGTTTTTTTAGCTCACAACAAAAAAGGGTGTATCCATTTCAAATACACAGAATGAGGCATAAGTTTATCAGGTAAAGAACCTGACCCATTCTTTGTTTTATATCAGTTTCTTTAGAGATGATCTTTCAATGAAGCAATTGGCAGGGCATGCTATATCCAAGTATTCTGTGGCAAACACAAAACTCTTTGTCTTGCACTAAGAGACTCAGGCACATCTGCACCTACAGTAAACGTTAGCATTTCCATTCCTCCCTTCAAAGCGTGTCAAGAATCACATTGTCACAGAACCACCCTTTCCATTATCTCTTTGAAAAAAATGAAAAATTATCAAATAGAAAAGTACTACTGTGAGGTAGCTGAGACCGCTAATGTAAAAAGTGACTTGTACTAGAATGACATAGAAAATGTTCATAACTGCCATTTGAGGAAGGGCAATGACACTACTACTTCTATCACAGACTAATTTGCACTGTGAGGTGAAATTATGTTCCAATATGATAACCCATGACCCCTAACAAGATACTAAATAGACGTGTCACAGCTGGTCACTACCTTGAGCTAGCAGGTACCTAGTATGCCAAGTACCAAATCAGGCTGAATGCTGTGTGGAATGCAGGTGTGTTTATATAGCATAGTGCTGTTGCAGAAAGATGCAAAGTAATTGTCACTGCCTCAGAGACCAGAAGCATTACAGTTGTATCAGTGTGGCCATGCATCCAAGACACTAATTAAGAAACTTGCTTTTCCCTTTTCTCCCTCCTCCTGAGGCCCATCTGACCTGAGGTATAGTCATGACCTGAGCATGTTATGAAGTGAAGGTAACACACAGAATCAGATGGCTGGGTCTCCCACAGGCAGCCTTGGGCTCATTCTGCCTGTGCTCTAAGCTAGCTGGATGTAAGTCTACCTTGCTTAGGCAACACTCTGCTCTTGCCACACCTTGCTATTAGCTTGAGCACAGGCCCTTCAGATTAGCATCAACTAGTTCCACTCCCTCCATCATCCAGGAATGTCTGTTTTAAGAGACTGAAAAGTCACTTGAATGCATGGAAATTTTTTTTGCCCTATATTGAGGAACACTTTGAGAGTTGTGGCTGTTCCATGAGCCAGCCTTTTCTGAGCAAATACAAGAGTAACAGGGTAAATTAGCCATGCTACCATGAGGCTTAGTCCGAGCTACACTGCAACAGGTTGTGCAAGGCACTGCATCCAACCAGCTCCAGCGCCTTTTCTTGGTATTGTATTGGGTTTTGTTGCACTGGACTGGGGTGTTATAATGCATTGTTGTACCTCATGAGAGGCAAATTTTACGGTCCCGACTAAAATATTAATTACAGGCCTCTGTGGGTTACGTTAGCACTTGCTATACAGTACTTTATGATGCATATACAAATGGAGTGCAAACAGCACACAGCGATATCTAAATTTCCCCCAGATATGTAAAGAGGAATACATATGTTGTCTTCTTTTGCGGCGATACTTTTAAAACATGATTTATTTTAGCTGACGGGAAGACATTTTAATAGTATTTAAAGATGTAGTATATAAATTCTACATTTAGATTCTAAAATGATGCAGGATAAACAAAATCTAAAATATTTTATATAAATATGCTTTTATGATAATATTGAGGGTTCCAAAATTGTACTCTTGGAGAAGAAAAAAAAAATCTATTATCCAGCAACTTTTTTGCAAGTGTTTTCTAAATAAATAGTAGCTACATACATGAGAAATACAGCTTTATCACCAAAATGTTGCATTTCTGTGTTGATACTAACTACTACAATGCATTTTTATTTAAATGTAATAGCAAAAGTTTTTTGTATATTCTGGTGTTGAGTAACAAAGACTTTAAAAAATGTAAAAGAGACACAATATCTCACAGTCTAATGAAATGGAAAAAGAACAAGGCAAAAAAAGAACAATATTGAGAGGGGAACAGAGGAAGAACTCACAGAAGAATATTTTAGGATAGAAAGAAAAAAGGGGCACAGGGGATAAGTATGTGTAGTTAGTAGACAGGAAATTTAATTCTGACAAGATATAAGGAGAAGCATTAATGAAGACATCATTTGTCTGGTTTGGAGAAAAGGAAGCTGAGGGGTGACCACATTGCTCTCTACAGCTTCCTGAGGAGGGAAGTAGAGAGGGAGATGCTGTTCTCTTCTCCCTGGTATCTAGTGATAGGACACATGGGAATGGCTTACAGCTGTGCCAGGGGAGGTTTAGACTGGACATTAGGAAGCATTTCTTTACCGAGAGGGTGGTCAAACACTGGAACAGGCTTCTTAGAGAGGTGGTTGATGCCCCAAGCCTGTCAGTGTTTAAAAGGCATTTGTACAACGCCCTTCATAACATGCTTTAGCTTTTGGTCAGCCCTGAATTGGTCAGGCGGTTGGACTAGACGATTGTTGTAGGTCCCTTCCAACCAATAGTCTAGTCTAGTCTAAAATGAAAGAAAATAGAAAAATCAAGGAAGCAGGAAGGAGAGAGGACTGACAAGCAGTGAGAAGGGCAGGAGAGGAAAACTAAGGCAAATAAAACTGTTCAACACAGGTATGACGTGGTGACAGGAGGGAGTTAGAATAGAGCTTGGTCTTCAAGAAGTCAGAGAGGACATAAGTGAGAACAATAAGAAAAGGAAGTTTCAGTAATAGGAAAAAAAAGTAAACATTATGGAAACTGCCCTGTCATGACAGGTCAGAAGAAAGGACAGGACAGCCAGCAGCAGACCTGGAAATAAGAACTGGCAGTGAAGCATGAGGAAGGGAAAATGAAGTTTGCTTTGCAATATGCCATTTTTGTGATGATGGTAGGACATCGAGGAAAAACGTGCAGGGAAAATAGCTGGATACTGAACCTAAGTGAGGGATGAATGATGAAGTGTTGGGGAGCCAGATGTTATCGCTCTTCATTGCAACATTGTAACTAAGATGTCAATCTCATGTGGGATGAGGCAGTGTTTTCTAAAGCTGAGCTGGACATGATACCCTGCCAGGGTTGTGCGGATGCTTTGCACTGTACACCACACAGATAGAACCTACTGCACCTCATGCAATCAATATCTTTCATTTACTGAAGCAACTGTTCTTGTAATCCTAGTCACTTTTGATAGTCCCCCCTCTCAAATCCCATTTCTCAGTCAACCGGTGTCCTTCAACAAGTCATCTCTTGTTCTGCTACCATAACTGCGATTCACAGGAAAGCTGAATTACGCTATAGGTAGCCATGTCTATTTGGACATGCATTTTAATGGATGATCTGAGTTCAACATTAGGTTAAACTCAGGAACACACTAATTGAATATGAAGTACAAGACAGAAAAGACAGCAAATAAGCTTCACATTCAAACTAGACTTTGCTTGCTGACAAGTGCAGAGAGGGTTCCCCATTACCATATGAAATTCAAGAATCAGATTTCTTACAGTTTGTTCCTGCGCAGGATAAACAGACTTGCCTCTCCATTTGCTGATTTGGACACCATCAGCATAATCTCATGGGAATGAACTTGGTAAACTACAGCTACTTAGATAGAAGAGATCCCTCCCAGCTAGGAAGACAAAGACACCCTAAGTCAAGAGGCTTCTCCCACTTCTTTTCCCTGGTGCTTATACAGGCTTTTCATTTATCTGTTGGTTTAGCAGGAAAATTTACTTTTTTCTGTTTGCTGAGGTTGCACGCAGGCTTCTGTGCCTCCATATGCTGCACTCGTGCTTCTACCTCAGGCAAACTCAACTCCCTGAAACCCTAGCTAAATATGGGGGGAGGCCATCAGACACATAGAAGAGCTTATATCATTCTGAGCTTCCCAGTGGTCTGTAACCGCACCCATCATCAGGCTGGGAAGGGGGCCGAATAAGATCAGAGAGCACCTAACACTGCAGATTTATACAGGCTGCAGGTACTCACTGCCTTTTTCTGCCATGCAGTGAGTGTAGCTACAGCATTCATCCAAGGAATGAGAATCAACAGCCTTTCAAAAAGTGCCCTAAAAAAAAAAAAAAAAAAAAAAATACGTGCAACATTTATCCAGGAAAATGATTCAAATTTTGGGTCCCTAGTGACATGTGAGGCAGAGATAATATCAGCTAGGAAAAAAAAGGAGCAAAAGCAAAGATGGTCTTAATGATACACAAAATTCTAATTAAAATGTCTCAGCAAGCATTGAAATTTGTTTGCCACTGGTATTATGACATGCATACTGGATTTAATGTGTAATCAGTGCTAATCCATTCCAAGCCTTGCAATATCAGCAACACTTAAGGCAGACCACAACTGGAATTACACAAATAATGAGGACAGCTCAGAAAGAGAGTTTAGAAAGGTCCTCTAAATATCATTCAAGACAACAGTGAGATTAGAAGAAATTCTGTGACCTCAGAAAACTGTCAGTCTTACTTCTTTTCTGTCTTGTTCTCCTTCAGGCCTAATTGAGATCTCTGCAGCTGGGTGCAGTATATGTTCCTTTTAACAAAATGTCGATATGGGGAAAAACGTGTCAACACAACTGCTATAATTCTTTAAATCTTAACAATAAAGATTCTTTATTCCTGCCTACAGTCCAGACCAGGACTTGTGTGACTGTAAAAGCCTAATTCAATTGTTCTACCGGAAAGGAGAACATAAATATTTTTAAAGGACTTTTTGACCTTTCTTGGTCCTGTTGCTTCATTTGTTCTTTGTAAACAGATATACATGTACACTTTTTAAGATCTCTTAGGATGAATAAATTTTTAATAGGATCATTTGCTTATAATTTAATTGATGCTTTTCTTCTGAAAAGCCCAAAACAGAAGCATCTACAATCACTTACAATGATCCAGCTTGAAATGACCTACAGTTATGCATGTGACTTTATTGTATAAAATAAATATCAGTAGTTTTCTTAAGGATCTTAGGGCCTGGTTGAGTAAACAGTTAATGATTTTTCATAGTTTTAAAGGATTTAGTGTCTGCTGGACCAAAACCTGTTTCCCAAAGAACATAAGGCCTGACCCTGACTGGAAAATAAATCTCAAGTTGCAATCATGAAAATTGTAATTTCTCCCTTTTCTACAAAAAGCTTGCCAAAAAAGTCCAATGAATTTCAGAAATATGTAGAGACACTGCTGCTAAATTACATGGAAGTCTGAATATACAAACTCCTTCATCACCTTCTTCCAAAGTATTCTAAAATCCAAGTCAAGTGTATTTTAATATTGCACCAGTACGACTTGCTTGCTTCTCTAAAAGGCCACCAAAATGCCACTGAAGTTAAAATGGATGAGTTAACCTTTTGAGAAGTACTCAACAGCACCACAATTATTCTGACCTTTGACTGTATGATCCTTTAACTTTGCTAGCTATTCATTTAATGCCCATTTGTATTTTTTAAAATTATTGCTACATGATTGAAAACATTTGTTTGCCAATCCATCACTATGACATGTAGCAGTTTGCAACAATGAAGTATTGATGTACAACTGAAGTAAAGGTAGTTTTAATTATTTAAGCAATAATAAATAAGGCAAGGACCTAGATGTGGGGGAGGCAAAAACTACAGGAGGGGCAGAAGCCCACAGAGAATTGGCATGACTTATTTTTATGACCATCTTAATACATAAAATTGTTTTGATGGATAGACAGGTGTTGAGATTAAAAAAAAAAAAGCAACAAAAAAAAAACCCCAAAAACAAACCCTCGCCCCCCAAAAAACCCTGATGCTTGTTATGGCTTATCCTTCGGCAAGAAGCAAAGAAGAAAGCCTCATCTCCACAGCCTTGGAGCCTTCACTTCAGCTGTGACAGGAGGGGAATGGGCTGCATCCCGTTAAATCCCATAGGGCTAAGGTAGAAGAGGGATACTCACCTTGATACTATTCATAATAAAAAGGTACTTGCATTGCCTAGCAGTAAAATGTTATCAACAGTCATGTTACAACATCATATCCCCAAACTCCTTCCAAGTTTGGTTACTGATAAGGCCTACCAGTAACCTGTCTCTTCCACTGATAATAATTAACCTGTTGAACTTGATCAGCAGCCTACTAGTTGAAGCACTGGTGACAGTACATTTTGGTCAGCAAAGTGACTTCACAGCCCAAGTGATCTCTTGGGCAGTTGTGCATGTCCAGAATGGTTTTCCTGCATGCCTTTCTTGCTGAGTGCAGAGGATCTAAGTTCATAACACCATTTCAGAGAGAAAATGTCCAGTCCAGAAGGTTGAGAAAGTCAGAACACAGATCTGCCCAAATCCCATGTATGAAACATACCCATAATGGGAGAGGAAGGAAATATAAAAATCGGATGTGAAATTATCACATGCTGCCAGTTGAAGAGCATAACAGCAGCAGCAAAACAAAACTAGTACTTATATTAAGTTCCACTAGCCATGACAGTACTTTTTAACCTATTTTCCTTCTCAATACCAACCAGTGTGTAATCAACCTAAGGTCTTAAAAGTCACTTAGGTGCATTGATAAATGTAAAGGCCAGAAGGCAAAAGCATACAGAACTCAGCAGTTTGGTTACCTACACTTCTTTCAGCACTTCTTTATCAACTGGAATTTTTTTATGCCATTTGAAATGGCAAAATGGAGAGATGTCAGTTTGAAAAGAATGCAAATTAGACAACTTAAGCAAAGCAAGAAAAAAAAAAAGTATCATAAGCCAACTCCTAGACATTGAGTAACTCTCAGCAACTGCAATGCACCAACCCTGAAGGCAACAGCAAAACTCATTTAAAACCACAACGAGTGCATGTAGCTCTGTTTAAGAAAGTACAGTATTCAAAATATACCTTTTGATTAACAACTTTATTATTTTAACCGTTTTATAGGAAGCTTAGAATAGCTCACAGTGTCTCTTACAGCAAGCTGAAAGGATGATATTGTAGCCTGACCTTCCTGTACAGGGGAGGGCTATATGTCATTTTAAGTTATTTTGCTGCTGCTGTATTATGTACTGCAACAGTAATGTCTCTCATTCATCTAACATTCTCAAGATATGTATTAACAAAGAAATCTGGGAGTTGAGAGTGAATATTGTTCCAGCATTGATGATTCTTTCAGCACACAAGAACTGTGACAAGTCAGCCTTGCACTTAAACTTTGAGGAGATTTTAATGAGTAAAGAAGCAATGAATCTTCCAAGAAGTTCACTAGAAACATGCCAACTTATACAAGAGAAAAAAAAAAATCCTAGAAACAAGAAGTTTTAGTGGAAGGGGAAAAACCATCACTGAAGTTTCTAAAGAGGTGAGGAAAATGACATATTAGCAAGTTTAAATCACAGAGGAAATAAAGTAAATATCAAAAGAGAAAAGCTGACTGCTGCATTCCCAGTGGAAATGCCTTAAATTAAAACAGAGAGATGCAACAGTGAGATCTTATAACACTAACCTTTTGAGATCATGTCTGCATTGCAAAACTATTCGCAAAGGATAAGTAAACCCTCATCCTCCTGTCTCGTCCTGTGTACAGCATTCAGAATTAAAGGCTAGATATTGAGACAATCCCTTCTCTGGCTGTTCTCATAGTCTGAACGGCAGGAATCTAATGCAGTCATTTATGAACATGAAGAGCTAGACTGGAAAGTGATTATGTTAGAATAGAAAAACGTTCATGAGGACTTCCATTAGATATGTTATTAAATTATTAGATTAAATATATAAGGACATAGCTATAACATTAAATACCACATCCTATGGAGTCAAGTCACAGCATTTTCCTCTTAATGGAATCTTGAAAACGTGTCAATTATATCCCCATATCTTATTCATCCAATTGACACCTTGGCTGGTGATTTTATACTTTTCAGACAGAAACTGTAAACCTGGAAATATTCATACCCCATTTCTGATAGATTTTTTTTAAAAAAAGGTCCTGTCAGTTGTGCACTGATGAAAACAAGTACCACCTGTACATTTACTCCTGCATACAGTAGAGGCAGTGGGATGCACAACTGCAGAATGCCACAACCATGCTGTCCCATAAAAGTGCATCAAAGAAAGCAAAGAGCACTGAAAATAATTTTAATAATTTTTGTCATGAGAATTTGCCAATTTGTCAAAATCAAACCATTATGTAGAGAACCGAATGCTTTCAAAAGCAGATCTCCAGTGGAAGCTAAGAAAACCAGCCTCTCAAAAGGAAGTCTGCCTGGTTTTCTGTCAGCACATTTATCTACTTAGCCAGCAACTTGCTGAAGGCTAAAATGTAGAAACTAGCACAGTCTGAAACATGCAGGTGTTACATTTACCATCTCTTCACACAGTTTATTGAGCATAAGCCCAAATAACTTAATTCTCACAGTATTGCAATTAAAAATGCCCAAAGTATAATATTTCCAAAATGAAAGAAGTTCTTCAGATTTCTCACATTGTGCATCAGGCTAGATTTAAGTTGAGTTAGGCTACTGGAAACCCATTTCCAAAATTAAAATCGTCATACATTCTTACAGTTTCATTGGGTACAATGGCTAAACGTCAGTGGTAACATTGGGGGTGGCATCACTTGGCAAGTAACTGCTAATTAGGTAGCTGGGCCTTATGTACAGAGACATAATAATGGAAACTAGGTAATTACCAATATCCAGAATGAAGAGATCATATAGTTTTCTATAACTTTACAATTCAATGTAACTTGGCATTTTGAGCTTCCATATTGGAAATTGTGTTACTCCTGGTCTAAAATGATGCTTACTATTATCTGCAAAGGTGGGTAAACTGTTCAATTTATTCAAAAGCAAGGATGACTGTCTCAAAGCAGGAATTGAAACAGTTCTCTAACTGCCAAGATCAGTACCAGAAATGTAAGATGTTGTCTCAAGATTTTCTGACAAACCACCAACAGGTATGTATTTAACTTTACATCTAATGTTTGTTTGGTGACTGAGGCAAAAAAGGTGCAAAGTTCAACTGCCTTCTCTCTGTTCAGTGTAGGAATGTTATGGTTCAACAATGAAAAGATCAGCATTTGGGAATTATCAGATAAGAAGTGAAAACTTGCCAGGTACTCCAGACATCAGTTGCTGTTACACAGAGCTGCAAAGTTTTATCTCATTCTGTGTTGCAAAGAGGTGGTTGCTTCTCCCGTTCACTAACATTGCAGTGGCTCCAGGAATTAGTTAAAAATACATTAAATTGAAGCCCTTTTTTTCCTGGCCATACATATTTAAAAGCAAAGAGTTTAGAGTTGCCCGTTCATATATTCTGTGTATATTGCAGAACCTGTTCTTGTAATGAAAATTACATGTACTATGTTTTCATGCACAAGTTTTTCCATTAGAAGAAAGGAATTTTGATCACAGTCTGTTGCGAGAGGTGAAAAATAATTGAACGTTTTTTCAGGGATAGAATTTTAGTTTGCTAATAATAACATGTATCCTTCCTATTAAACACCAAATTCAACCAGCCCTAATCTAACGCTCACTGGCATAACCGCAGGAAGAATGTACAGTAAGATCTCATGGAATACTGCTATTTCCTTCTTAAACAGAGTAGAGACATGAAACCTAAAGCATTAGACATGGAACACATTCATCTAGGAAGCAAAAGTATTTATATCTTAAAAATGGGAAGATATAAAAATAAAAAGCACAAGAAAGGAAACCTTTCCAAAAAGCCTTTGGGGGACTGAAATATAATAAATGCTTCTGGAAGTTGAGAAAAAAATAGTTCTCAAGGACATGTGGTAAACTATCATTTATCACTCTCTCTAAATGTGTGATACAGATGTACCGTTAATGATGCTCACATTTTACTCTCAATGGTGTATGAACTAAGGTCTGAAAGTAATATAGTAATTTGTAAAACCAGCATATGTTCTTGTGATATGCGGGAAGGAATATCCTCTCAAAACTGCATTTTTGCTTTATTTGATATAAGACTGTGAGAAAACCCCTAAAATCTGCCAGTTGTTGATAACCACAGACAAATTTATGCACTCTTGTACAAACTAAATATTCTGTATTTTTCCAAATGTATGTTATTTTACTATTTACTCATTTTTTTAAAGCTCCAATTCCTGGATAGTTTATTCCAATAAGACATTTTGGAAAAAATTTCTACTGATAAACATGGTAATGGAAAAAACAGCATTTTTAGTTATGTATGTGCAGTGGTTTTCAAACCCTAACTTGGATCTGGTACCCTGATCAGGATGCTATGTAAGATACTGGAAAAATTGCAATCAGGTAGATGGGATTTCTGCCTCAGTGAGCTTACATTCATTATGTGTGACTCAAATAGTGTCTGCTTAAAAGTGTGGTTTTATGTAATAAATACTAATACATATCTTCCTAATCTCCAGAATGATTTCTCACAAAAACTTTATAAACAACGAAAAATCATTACAACACAGATAGGTACTCACTGAATTTACAGATATCTAAGTAAAAGCCCAGAAGGCCTAAAGCAATTTCCTTATAACACAAAAGTTCTGATTGCCCATGACCTTCAACCAATAAATATCACCATATTTAGTCTGTAGCATGTAAATAGGATATAACTACCTAGGATGGTTAGGGATCCACCAAGGATCCCTATTATCAGCATGGTGATCCAGCAGCAGCATTTATCCCTCTAGCATGAAAGCCCAACTGCTTTTGAAGTAGAATCTCCATCCTTGGAGATACCCAAAAACCATCTGGACATGGTCCTGGGCAAGCAGCTCTAGGTGGCCCTGCTTGAGCAAGGAGGATGGACCAGATGACCTCCAGAGGTCCCTTGCAACCTCAACCATTCTGTGATTTTGTGAAAATGGGAGCTGTAAACCCATGTTGTTAAAGCACACTGAAATATGCATCTACACAGACTATTATTACTAGAAATTAATATATCATGCTATGTGGTACTTCAAAAATAAGCACCCAGGGCATTCTCTTCCCATTCACTAGCTGTGACTAGCCAGCCTGTCCCAACTACATATCTATGGTCTAACCTAGGATCCAGCAAACACATGGTGATATGCTTACCTTCAGATACATAAATAGTCCAGCACAGTCAACCAGCACTTTTATATGCTTGAAGGCAAATATGCCCATTCATTTATATTAGATAAATGCCTTTACATATAGTTGCCTTTAGTAGAGCAATATGGTGTTTAGGATTTATGATTTACTAGGGTTTATTACTCTTGTGAGCGGTATCTGTATTTTGAACTCAGAACCTGTCTTGTTAAAATAACACAAAACCAGTGAGAAGAAATCACATACCTACTCTGAGTCATTTCAAAGTCAGCACATGATCTCTCAACAGTGGAAATTATTAATAATTTACTTGCCATTCATAATTTAGTTAACAATTTTTGCCTTTTTTACTTACTAATGAAATGCCTATGAGTGGATCACAATTTTCTCATATTTATTATTCATTACAACTATTTGCTGAATAATTTCTGCAAACAGTTCCTCTTTTGTAGCTCACTCCCATTGTGAATGTTTATTATTCAAAATTTAGTCTGTGAAACTAATTATCTAAGCCATATATTAGATTTAGTTCAGTGTTTGCCTGAACATTGTTCTTATAACCAGTATGTGTTTTCCAAATACCCTCTCCTCCAGTATAAACTTAAATTGTATTCTTCTGTGAACACTCCTTCTGTAAAGTTTATTTGCCAGGATGTTCATAAAAAGCAAACACCATGAAACAATTGAATTTTAAAATCTGTACAAATATCAGGGAACATTTTTTCTTCAGGACCAACTAAGTCTACCAATAAAAGATAGTACAAATCTCAGTTATTGAGCTGTTACTCAAATGACCAAACATGAAGATCCCATTCTTCTCCTCATAGTGAAAACAAGGAACATTTTAGCATCAAAAGTAGATGCCTTTTTGTTTGCATGTTTCTTGTACCTAGTTTTTCCAAGTATTCCAAGCATTACTTAAAGCAATATAGCAATGATCTAAGTGCTACATCATTGCAGGGCGACTCTAAAACTGCTAGGGGTTTACTGGGAAGGAGAAGGGTAAAAGGGAAATACACAAAATGAAAGTGCACACACCTCTCCTATAGCCCCCAAAATTTCACATAGCTGACCTCCAAGTGTTTGTAGAGATCCCCCTCACATACCAAGAACTTAAAGCTTTTTTTGCTTTGTTTTTCTGGTTTTATTTGATTTCAGATTTTTGAGACTTGGCATACATTCTCTCATGTTTTCAGACTTCTTTCAGTAACCATTAGGACCCAACAATTTTTTGAGACTCTGATTTAGCAGCTGGGACTTTAAGGAAAACACCAACTATTGTAAGTTACGTAATAAATCTGAGAGACCTGGCATTGTTGAAAGGCACTAGCATTGCAGAGCGCCTTTACAAATTTTAGAGAGGTAAAATACTTGCCCAACTTCACACAGCTACTCAGTAACACATATCAAACTACTGCTCAACGCAGTAGCATTAAGAATTAGAACTGAAATAAGATTTAAGTGACACACAAATTCACAAAGGCCTTTCTGCAGAGGGATGAATTTTACACTAACTTACCCATCAATAGTTATTCATTTCATCTGAACTCAGAGGCATTAATACTATTAATATTAGCAACGATTTGATTCAACATTCAGTGATTACTAGAATTAATAGTTCCACTGGATTCTAATTAAATCATTTAGAATTTGACTCTTTGGGAAACAACTCTAGAAAATGGTACAACTGCAAAACAATTTTTAAAATTCTGCTCCATTTCCACTAGTGGGTACTAAGACAACTCAGACATACCTTTCTTTCAAAGAAAGATCTCACATTTTACTCATGGAATTGCTACTTACATTCTCTTACCAGTGTGCTTTGATCTTTGTGCTGATGCCGCTTTTGTTTACAAAATGGGTATGGTGCAATGGGAAGAGTGCTTTAGAATGGGAAAGCATTTGGAGCACAAGACTGATTCAGAATAGTAGAATAATACAGTAATTAGGATGTATTTTAATCAGAAAAAATATCAGGAGGGAAGGGTTGGATTTTTTTTCTTGACTTGTCAAAAACTCTTTTAAGATCTTTTTATATTCTTTTTAGAAATTTTACATATTCTTTAGCTATTATCTCTCCAATTTATTGCCCCTAATAATATGGATAATTATTCTAGGATCATCACTCCTCACCAGTCTCCTAAAGGTTAATGCTTTTTTCCAGCTGGAAATCTTTTCACTGTTTACATTGCCGATTATCTCTTTGGAGGTATACTGCATGTAGACAATTGCAGGTCTTTCTCGTTCCAGGTTAGGAGCTGAGATTTTCCCTTTATTACGAAGTGTCTTGGTGTGGATGAATCCACAGACAATACCACATACAGCACTCCCTATAGGGAAGTGTAAAACATTTCAGGTCTCAGGGCCAGCCACAGTTAAACTATATGCTACCAGCTACGTTATAAACCATTAGTTGCTGCATTTTCTGAAAATTCAAAATTTTTACAGCCCCATCAAGGAAGCTTGCTTGTCTAACATGAGTGTGTTTACCTCAACTTTAATGTTAGCTCCCAAGTCATAGCAAGGTACCACAGCTAGAACTGACCACAGCAAATGAGCTCTAGATTCTACCGCCATCAGTTTTAGTGTTCGTACCATATTTTTTAAGACACTGATTGCTAATGAATCCTGTAAGAAATTTCTGAAATGCTTTGAGGAGGCACATCACTGTTTCATTATTTAAGCAAGAAAAAGGTTGAGTGAGTGCCTGTGTAAGGTCAAGAAAATTTTTCTTAAAGTACTCTAGTGTGGTTACCCTTTAAAGTAAAAGAAAAAAAACAAAACCAGACTTCTAGGGTAAATATAGTTGTTCGGTCACAAGATGTCAGAATTTGCATCTCCTTCCCAAATAAATTATACACTATGTGTACCTGATGGCCTACTAGCCCAGATTTCTTCAGGTGCATTTGCTGGCCACTTCATGTCATCAGGCACTGGAGATAAAAGCATACTAAAAACTAAATACATACTCTGGGATTCTTCCCTTTGTTTCCATTTATGGTTCCCTTAGAAATATAGGATTTAGTGTGAAAACTGACACTAATATCTTCAAAATAAATTCTAGAGGTCCAGTGAATTGAACCTCCTTGAGGTGCATTTTTCTTTGTGTTGCCAGGATAGGTTCATCAGGACAATCTAAATCTGTTGGTAGTCCTTCAAAAACTGTTTAGCAAGCCTGCAATAACACTGCCATAGAGATGTAGATAAGTGACACTGATTATAGAAAGAAAATTCTACTGAGCTTACTTCTAATTGCTGGTGAAGAATACACACAGAATGCATGTGTATGCTTCACTGGAAGAAAGAAGAATTATATTTTATTTATTAAGAATCTCAAAGGCAATTTGGGATTTTAATCTTACCAGACAGTTATTTTTCCTTGGGTTATCAAAATACAGAATAATATTGCAACCAGTTATATGTTTTCAATTTTGCAGTCTTCTTTCCTCAACATTAAAACAAGCTTCCATGAACTTAACAAAATTTAATAATATCTAACTAGCTGACATTGCTGCAGGTCTGTAATTGCATGTCACCTTGCAACAGTACATTGTCTAAATGATTTCTTTTTCCTTTCGGCAATCTACTGAATAATTCCAAACACTGCTGATGAAGGATTACTTCTACACAAATATTTCTTATTAAAATATCATACAGAAAATAAAATTTCTTATTCAGATGTAGACAACATTTGCTGAAAGACATTTAATATTAATTTAGAACCCTCTTTCTGACAGCTGCTCAGCAGGACAAAATCTCTTCATTTGATTAGACTCTTGAGGCACTCTTATGAAGGTTGTTACTGAGAAAGAGTCATTAGAGTTCTTCCTCTCTTTCACCTTCAGTTATGGGTATATCTAAATGTGCAAGTAGGTTTCCTTTTAATTTTTTTTTAATTTACATATATATTTATTGAGAGTGTGGTTATATTCATATAAAAGCTAACTAAGGATGAATACAAAACAAAAAGGCAAAGTTTTACAAAACTAAGGAGTTGCATAAAATTGAAAAATAGCAGAAATTTTGAATGATGGACTGAAAGACAATGTTAGTAAAATAGTTGCTTGAGGGTGCAATTTGATATGATTTTCTGATTTATTTTCTATAGCACTGTCTCCATTTAGCTGTAATAAACCACAAATTATAATTCTGCCATTTAAAGAATAAGGGAAAACTGTTAATTCTGCCTAACACTTGAGGTTTCTCCAATCATTGCTTCCTACTGATATTTAATGTTTAGAACATTCTTTGTATTTATTTCATGTACTCCCTTCCCCCAGTAACCTAGAGATGAATGAATCAGGCCTAGAAGATGGCAAAGGCCATATGAGGTACAAATGAACAAAACAAATTAGCTGCTGAGATTCCCCAAAATAATTGTTTTTTTTTCAAAAAAAAGGTAACTCTGAGGTGTTTCCATCCATCCACTGTGCCCACCTATTAATAATGAAATATCAGGTTCTATGGAGATATGGCTCAATTTATCCAGAGTACTGAATGAACAATCTGTTCATGACCATGGTCGTGCCTCCCTGTGGTATTGTCGTTCATAATGAAGCAAGTGTAGGATGCAGCCTTATATTCCTGACTCTTGTGAGGCACTTTCAAAGATGAATTAGATGTACATTACAGAGATTTCTAAAAAACAAAGCATGCACAAACTAGTTTGCTCACTTCTATCTCCTAGATAAGATTTCTCTTCAGTTTGATCACAGCTGACCACATCTCCATATGGTCTCGATGACAGTATATAAAAAATTCTTCATTCTGTTCTTCACACTCATTCTTCTGGAGCTTAGTTTAGGTTAATGTAATATCTTGGGTATATGGTTTTATGTCCCTAAATGTACATGTCCTTAATCTAATACACTGTTCAGCTGGAAAAAAAAAAAAACAGCAGCATACTGCCTGTGAATTTACTCAAAGCCTGATCTCCATCTTCTTCCATTCTATGCATAAAAGTTGAGCAAGATAGCTCAGTTTTTCTGCCATAAACACAGATTCCATCTAAGTGGATTTGCATAAGACAAAGTGTTAATCCTGACCTGAACTGACAGCATTTATCACTAACCACACAGGTAGACAGGATTTAGGATGTTAATTAGGTGTCATACTGCAATGCTTTAACTCATAATTCCACAATCAATGGACTTCAGTGAAAAGTCGGCTTAAGAAGTTCCTTACTTTCCTTTCTAGCACCATTACTACTTGTGAAATTCTGCTGTAAATGCCATGAACTGATATGGGTTAAAAATAACTCTCCAGGAAAGACTGTTTTCCCAAGTTAGTATGCCTATGCCATAATAATATATACTTCAACCAATACAGTTGAGAGAGCTATCTTTCACCATGTGAGGGCAGGACCACATGGTTAGGGGTGGTTAAACCAGCCACAGCACCCAAGCTACCTTGTCCTGACTTTCAGCTCCCAGAGCAGGCTTGTGCACCTTGCAAGAGAAGCTCTTGGCTCTGTATTTCCAAATTTTCAAAAGTGGGCTTCTCTCATTAATTTTTTTTTTTTTCCACAACAGATCTATTTACAATCTCCACCTTCTTCCCAGCAATCTCTGTAGGTTGTTATCTCTGAAAACAACTTCTAATATAACGACATTAAAGAAGATGTGCATTTGAAAATCTGGCCTTAAAAGAATAGCACAAAAAAGGTCAATTTACTCAGGAATCCTCAGCTTCTACTATCCAACCACTTTTTCAGAAAAGATGTGTTGAAGATATCGCCAGAGAAGAATTCTGAAATGTGTCATTAGGTCAATCCAGTGTATCTCACTGTGAACCTGAAATACTGATATAATTTTAAAATAAACAATGGCATGGGCTGCATCATGTAGATCCCAAGCATGTGCATTTTGCAAGTGACAGGAGTAAAAATCCCAAGGGGGGGTTTAAGCTAAGCTCAAGAACAAAGATTGTGAGAGAGATTTAAATATTACTTAAATAAGATGACTTCTTTTATGGGCACAAGAGGGAAAATGAAACATAATTTAACATATGTCTTGCTAATTCCTACTTATCTGTGAAATATTAAGCATCAGCATTTTTTTTAATTTAAAAAGAAAATCTTGTCACTGCAGTGCACAGGAAAGATGACATTCAGAGGATGAGACAGCTGTGTAGAGAATGACCTTGATCTTTGTAAACCCACTTTCCTTTGTTACAGAAATTGAAAGGAGGCCCAGGTCTTATGCTAAAGAAAGTAGAGTGGAGAACTGAATTTTCTTCTTAGTTCTGCCACTGATTCCTGCGTGATCCCAGGCAAATTGCTTCAGTCAAAACTTTCACAAGCAGCTGCTGTGTATTCTGCGCACTCAGTCTGACACACAAAGGATTAGGCTTGCAGAAGTTTTAAGAATTCATAGCTACAAGTGAAATAAATTGACTTGCTAGTTTTAAAAACTCCAGCTGTGGACAAATATTAAAAAATATGTACTTTGAGAAATAAGGTAACAATCATTTCACATTAGACACCCAAACTGGTCTGTGCTCTGAGGATATATTAGTGTGCCATAGTACCACGTTGTAAAATGGAGATAATAATAACCACTCATTTTACAAGAGTATTATAAAATGGAAACACTAACGTTTGTGGACTCCGAGATATTGTAGTTTCAACGGACCCCATCACTCTTATGAGGAAATCAATAGTGTTGTATTCAAAGAAAGATTTGAATGTTGCAGCAGGCAAGGGGGCCGCAAACTGAATGAAGCACATTTTAAAATGACGTATTGGAATACTGCCCGTTAAATGAGTACTATCCACCTTGTGACCTGAATGAAGCAGGCAGGGAATGAGTTGGAGAATAGTGTGCTCTCATGTAATTAAAGGCTGTATCATAATGCGAAGCCACATTTCAGCCCAAATACTTTAGAAGTTTGGCTAAGATCCTAGCAACTGAATGCAAACTGTTATAATGAGAAGTTCTGGGAAGCTTAAATATAGTCCTGTTTCCTGTGTCACATCTAACATACACTTATTAGCAAAGTCCTCATGAAACTAATGAAACACTTGGCAAACTAACACAAGAACAATTTGGAATAGCATTCCAATGCTGGAAGGTCAAATCTTTCAAAAGGTTTTGTTTTAAGAACTTTAAGACAGAAATTCTCTTTGGAAGGAGTGAGTTTCTTAGCTATTTTTATGCAAGACAAGAATTAGGAATGCAACAAAATCTTATTTGGACAGGATCTGTGCATGAATTGAGTCTAGTTATAATCACTCAGATTATGATCTCAAGAGTTAGTACCGTTTAATTAGTATTTAAGTACATGTGCTGTAGCTACATTTAATTATAATCCCAGATTCCTATCTATTATCTGACTGATGATTGCTACTATTTGGGATTCAAACAGCTTCCAAAAAATAGGAAGTGAAAAACCTAATATGAATAACAAACAGCAATACAGCATCCTGTTACACAAAACAAGCCTACAATAAATCCTAGATCACATACAAAAAAAAAAAAAAAAAAAATATTAATCACCAAATCATTATCAAAGTATTAAAGCAAAAGAAGGCCCTAAACTAAGGTTTTCTCTTCTTTCTCCAGTGGTGTTTTGTGTTTTCTCTTTGTTTAGATTCCGATCTTACATTTCAGTCATATAGATTAAAAACTTGTGTGGTGGTGCCCTAATTAGGTGGAGACCCTAATATCACAAATAAATCGAATCAGAACCTTTGGATATATATCCTAAGGATAAACCTGAGCACTGCATCCATACTGATGCTGTACACTATATACTGCTATACACTATACTGTACGTTGTCAGGCTTTGTGATACTACAGTGTTATTGCCTCCATTTGTAAAATTGAAGAATACCATGGATTCAACTGGTATTAAAGACAGGGACAGTGATGTTTGCAATGAAAAAGTAATACTGCAGTTGAGTTATTCCTACCTCCAACTTAACAAACATATATTTTTCCAAATTTCAAAAATCTCTCCCCAGTTCCTCCAAATAGTTTGTTTTGTCCACACAGGGACCAGTAAAAGAAAAAAAAAAAAAAAGTATGAATAATACATAGTAAAGCCTGCTCGACTTCTTCTCATTTAGAATTCTGCTTTAAGCTAAGTTTCCTTTAAAATATAGTTTGTTAAGTGAAATAATAACTTGAACCACATTGTAGTAAAGATAACTAAAAAGAAAGGCCAACATTCCCAGAGACACGCCGATATAATAGGTAACGCTCCTGCACCCCACAGAAATATCACAGAAATATCTTCAAAAGCAACATCCTTAGCTGTCCCACTGCCCCAAGAGACTCTCCCCATCTCTGCGACTGCAGTGTTCAGTATGTATGTTAAAGTTTACCAGCTAGCTGCTAACAAACTGACACCGAGTTGTTCTTTTCACTCTCTTAGCAGGGAAAGTAATTTTGGTCTCTCTCCTCTATTCATGCTGCTGATTTTCACAAGGTGTGCAGGGGGTCTTTAGGAAATATATCGTTCTTTCAAGTTTGGCTGAATTTACTAGCCAAAAACTATGGTTAAATATTTTTTAAGCATGCAATTAAAAGTTAAAAAGAGATAGATGACATGATTGGGTAAGACTCATTACTTTGAAAGGGTAGATAAAAACTGAAGGCTGAATTCTGCTGTTGTGCATAATCATTGTGAAGGAATTTGAGGAAAAACTATGGGATCAGTTCTGTAAGCAACAAAAGCAATTGTGGCAGAGTGAGACAGAGGTACAGGTTGCCAAATGGGAAGGAACAGTTTGGTAGGGAAGGATGTTATATTAACTTATTAAAGTGTATTATAAACAATCATAATGCACAGAAATAAACACATTGGCAAGGGTCCTTCTGTTGACCAGCACTTCCTAGTTCTAAAAGCATCAGCTGCTAAACCTGGTGTAGTTTCAAAAGCGAGTGTAAAAAGGTAAGTGACAAATGCACATGAGTATGAAAGCCATATACTGAAATCATAGAGTCATAGAATCATTTAGGTTGGAAAAGACCTTCAAGATCATCGAGTCCAACCATCATCCATGCCCACTAAACCATGTTCTGGAGTAAAATATATGTGAAATTATATGTTCCAGACAGGTTTCAGCTTTTTAATGGGACTAAGGTTACTGCTGCATATATGGAACAATGTGAAAAGGATTTATAGGGACAGGTGGGAAGATTAAACAAAGGTGGACAATTAGTTCAGCTCATGGACTTAAACAGCCAAAAGCTAACCTCTTCACATGCAACTCTAGTGCTAAAATCACAGCACAGCTCAGTAATATGAAAATCTTGACTTAGCCTATGTATACAAAGGCCTTTTATTTTCATCTATCTAAATAACTCCCTTTGCTGACAGGATTACGCTCCTGTACGTTAGAAGTGAATACAAGATTAGACTGAGCTGTTCTTTACATAGGACATTTTCCTACTCAGGGCTTCTGAGTCAGAATTTTGGGTTTTAATTTAGTTATCCATTGACTATTTTATTAATTTACAACCAGAAAATCAGTGAGTACTGCAGTTCAATTAAAAGCTTTGCGTCATTTCATTGGTTCTGTGAACAGATCATAACTACAAGATATATCAGTGATATTGTTGTAAGACAAAATTCCATAGGATTTTGCCTAATATTCTGGAAAAGGAAATTATAAAGGATGAATACACAAGAAGTGATCTAGCGCCCCTAAAGATCTGATTGTCACCACTTAAGGACATGCTGATTTACCTTGCTGATGGGGATTTGTTTGTTGGCTTTTTCTCCATCCTCTCATATGACACCATCTATTTTTAATGTTGGCACATTTACATTTTAAAACAACCCAGAGACCCAGCTTTACTTGTATATCTTGCTAAATGTGAACAAAATTCAAACTGAAATGCATCAACTATTTCTGCTGACACCCAAGGTATCTATCTATTCCTTTCCCTGACTTCTCCATAACTCTTTACTTGGATTTATAAATCCTGTAGTTTGGTTGGTGTAACAGACTGTATTATCACCATAATTTGTGATTCTGTTAAAAATCTCACAATATTTTATGAGGTATTTTTCTTAGGTTTTCAGGTCCTTCAATCGAAAGTGTTTACAAGGAAGTCTTAATCTCTTTTTGTTGTCAATTAAGACTGCACTTTCAGGTGTTACAGGGCTTAAAGATTATTTTTTTAGAGCCTCAAATACCTAAAATTACAAAAAAACCCTGCATAAATAAACAACATTAACAGGAAGCATCAGAGATTGACAGACCACTTGACAACAGTAACCTGAGATAAGTGTCAAGTCTAGCTTCATATTGAAGTTGTCATCAAAGTCTCTGCTCAACTTCCCATTTTGTTTAATAGATGAAAGATCTAGTTAAGATGATCCTAAGTCAAGAACTGGAGAAATCATGGAAAGCAAGAGCTTGAGAAATACGAGTATTGCCAGTAAGGAAGCTAAGTAAACAAAACCCAGAGGGGGATTATACTGCAAGTGGGAGATCTAGGAATAAGAGCAGGAATCAGAAGCTAAAGAGCAAGGCTGATGAGCAAGCCACAAGACAATGATGAGGTACAGTAATATGCAGCATGAGTCAAAACAAAAGCAACCTGCTGAGTGTCCCAGAGCAATTAGTGCGATTCGCTCCCATGCCAGATGGTTAGGCAGCTATGGGTCAGGCTAAGAGACCAGTCTTCAATCCTGGTAGACCAGTTACAGCCAGGTGGCTGGCTACAGTTGAGTCTTGAAGAAAAGACAACGGAGATTTCTAGCTGAATTTTATAAACATAGAACAATTTCCATGCACAAGTATAACATGAACACTTAAAATATATTAGATACTGCTACAGACAGCATGTCATAAGTGGCCCGATTAGACCATTGAGAGCTTTGAGTTGCCAATAATCTCAGCCCATTGCTGCTTTATGTTTTTCAGCCTTGCCTTCATTTCAGAGACAGATTTTAATGAGATCTACAACTTTCTCCTTATAGGTAGATATATTGCTGGAAATAAGCAGTACTTTATATGTGTGAAAGCAAATGTATAGGGCTGTAGACAGTTTTTTTTATATGCCACAGCAGAAAAAGTATCTGCAATGCCTGTGTGAACCCATCAGCACAGAGATAGACATAGTGAAAAGAGTAATGGTGTATTACGCTTCATGTGTGGCTGAAAACTCGTGTCAATTGCCAGAAAAGGGGAAGAGGGACATGGGAATACAGACAGGCAATAGATATAAAGAGACAGAAGTTTAATAGCAAGTATACCAGAAGAAAGGGTATGAAATACATTTGATACCAGGTGAAAGATGTCAGTTTATTGCTTTTTATTTATAGACCTGCACAGATGCGTATAGTGCTTTGCAATACAAAAATTAAATTGATGCAGATAGCTCAAGGAGTAGAGATGTGAAATCAGAACTGGTATGAAGAGAATATTAGAATGAACTAAATTATCGGGGAATAGGAACCACTTTATCCTCTGGTCATTGCAATAAATATGCAATGAATTATTCTGAAGAAATAGTAACTATCTTGCTAATGAGGTCTAGGGTGTCTTCGTAGAATGTAGGGTGCTCAGACAGGAGCTAGCGATAAGCAGATAAGCCTTTGGTAAAAAAAAGGTGTAAGACTACAAAATACATAATAGCAAAAGCACCACGCACAGACATATCCAAAGTAGAGGTCTGATATCCTAAGCAGAAATTATTTCCTGAATAATTCCTGAATAACCCGTCAAAGACCAACCTTTTCTACAAACTACAGAAAAGGTACAACACAAACAGAACTGCTTGAAAAGTCCAGAAGAAGCGCCAGTTAATTTCTGCTCCCAAAATACGCAATAAAGGTATCAGAGTCCATAAATATAGTCTCAGAATACATCTTTCATATTTGTACACACTTAATTGTTCTGACTGATGCAAGACTTTTTTTTATTTACTGCATTAATACCTGAATTCTAGAAGGGAAGTGAATGGGAGGATTCAAAGATTCAAGAGCAATTGAAGGGACTGATTGAGAGCTAAATCTAGAATAATGCTCAGCTAGCACCAGTTTCTCACATTCAGACCCAAAAATGCAAGTGCATTGTAATAGTTATTATTACCCACCAGCAAGGGCCATTTGGGGTACCACCACCTATGATCTTCTTTGGAGAAAGTGAGTTCTGTGAAGGTTGAAGCAACAGAAGGAATCTGATTAGTTTTCTGTAAAGTTAATTATAGCACCATTACTTGTTTACTTTGTTTTTCTGTAAAATGAACAAAAGGCTTGTATAAGGATAATGGATACATGTATTGTATTGTACGTATAAACTCCCATTCATATGAGATAAGTCATTGTAGCAATGCTTTGAAGTTAACGAACCTTCTCAGTTCATTACAGATAAAAATACTGTGTTTCTACCTTTAATATGAAATGAATGAACTATCAGTCATGTAAACAGCTTCTGAGTTTAATTTCTCGTACTGCAGAAGCAGCAACAGTGATTTGTTTTCATATATTTGAGATGTATAAAGATAGGCAGCAAACACTAACTCTTCAAAAACTCCCCAAACTGTTTTTAATTACTTTTCTAAATTTTTTAAAATGGAGACTTAAGAACTTTCTTTTTTGTAACATATAGCAGAACTTATTTTTATTTCCAGCACTATGAAACAGTAATGGTTTATTACTCAGTACTTGATAGGAGGATGAGTGTTATTTACAATGCTAAATGATTTTGAATTTTGAAAATCTTTGATTTAATTTCACAAAGCAGCAAAATGTTGTTTTAGATTGGATGCATGAGAGAATGAGAACTTGCTGGAAAACAGATGACTTGAGAATATTTCTAATAGGAACTGTTTCAGCTGAGAGAAAGAATAAAATGCATTTTCCTAAAGGACAAGGCATTATTTTTACCTTTCTTCTTATGTTTAAGTGCTTGCTTTTTTCTTTTAATGAACGTGCTATGGCAGAGTATTCATGTTTTGGTTAAACACAGAGCAAGCAGCAAGCTAAATTATATACTTGATACAAATCTCATGCAATAATGATGAAATAAGTAAAATGACTGTAACCAAAGCAGATGCTTTATGAAGTAAAGTCTCCTCTAAATTCAGTATGTGTAAGCAATATAGAGAAAATGGAAACGCATTAAAAAAAGATGAAATTCTAGACTGGACTGGCCGGAAGTTTTAATGAGACTGTAAAATATTATGATAAGCCTGTGTTTAAAATATACTCGGCCTTTGTCACTGCAGTATAAAGCAGATAAAAACTTAGCAAGATGTCAGGGAACATAATTAGGAGTCAAACTGGCATGGAATTATGGTGCTCAACAAACACAAGGAGCCATTTCTGAGCACCTGGCCTGTGATAAGAAGTGCTGCTGACTTCAGCACTAAGAAAAAATAACTCAAATAATTGTAGGCTGCAGGACTGGACCTTGGTCATTATTTAATCTAAACATAGTAGACCTTCAGTTTTGTCAGGGTAGCATGAACTTTGCAATGAACAGCTATTTAACAATGAGGTCAAAATGCTGCTGCTGCTACTAACTAAAGAAGCAACCACTTAATCTCAGGCAGCATACAGATGCCCTACTTACAATATATAGCAGTCATTACAAAAGAAATGGATAATTATAATTGAATTTATCATCTTTACATTGTCATATACAGACAGACACACACAACACTCTCTATTAGATTAGTTTAGATTAGCTTCAGGTATTTTTTTTCCCTAACTCTGAGGCCATATTTTAATAGAGGCATTTCACAAAAGGTTTAAGGTTTACAATTGGGTAGATTCCATTCAGCTTTGCAAGGATAAAATTTGCATAATAGAGCTGCAATTTAAGATCTTCCATGAATAAAATTTCTCCTGAAATATCTGACATTTCCAAATGGAAATACCATCAGAACAAATCAACTCTTAAGACTCAATTCTAGGTTTACAAAAACAGTTATAGAAAATAGGAATGACAAAACATTTTATTCTAAAATTTGAAAGTTTTGAGCATGGCCAAGGGTTTCTAGTTCTTCATCAACAGTTCACCAGTATTTAGCTTAAAGTACAGCAAGCATGATAGTGGTCATAATTGTTTTCTGTTTGCTTAAAAATATTAGTAGTGAAGCTTACTGAACTACTCTGGCTTGATGGTATGGCAAAAGTCAAGCATTGGAATGCCTGTTTTCCCACGCAAGGGCATACAATGACATATGATCCTACACCTTCCCTTTCAGATCAAGTCAGAGGAATAAGGTAGTACAAATGCCTGTGAAAGACAGCTGGCATGAAAAAAGTCATACACCAGACATCACCCTCTGCAGTGATAAATTCTTTAGCGAGCTAGATGTCTGGGAGAAAAAAGAGTGCTAAGAAAATGAACATGCCTTAAACATGATCTTCATCATTCTAGTGAGTTTAGTTACACATCCCCCTCCTATTGCTAAGTAGAAGAATATATCATGATAGCCATTCTGCAGAACATTCATCATCACAAAATCAGGTTCCTTACACAAGCTTGCCTGCTTAACACCTTCTTATTTGTGCATGTACCCTGTATTTTGTATTTGTACCTGTCTGAGGAAGTTTTATATATAAAAATTTTAAAGGTATCCAAGGAAAAACAACTTAATTATTATACTGTTAAAATGGCTGTCTAGTCAGAAGAAAGTATTATCAGAAATTGAGAACCGGATATTTTTAAAATTATCGCGTTCACAGGTGGTCCTATACTAACCATATACAGACAACAAGGTGCTTCGATTCCTGTTTCTATCACCTGAATTTATTAATACTCAACTGTTACAGCTAAATATTCTAAAAAATGTCTCCAGACTCCCCATCCTATTTCTTCTTCAGTGTTCTAGAAATCATTTTGGATGCTGCCCCCACTTTCCCCTCTCCCCCTAAAAAGCTTGACATGGCATACTTTACTGAAAGTTTCCTGATTAATCACAGCAATTTTTCATGTGACTTTTTTTTTTTAAACTAAAGAAAAAAAAGGCTTATTTACCAGCGTGGAAAGAACAGTTAAATATTAAGGGCAAATAAGGACCTTTGTGTATATTGAAAGCATCCTTTTTCTTTATAGAAGATGAGATTCGTGTTCAAGTCTAAACATTTTACAGACATCTATACATAGTTTGTTACACATGCAGTAACATAAACTCTCTACTAGAAGAACTAAAGCCACATAAATACTGGTTTGGGGATCTATGGAAAAAAACAGCGTGGATACCTATGGCAGTTAGTGAGCAAGCAGCTCATACCCACAGTGCTCAGACCTAGCAGGAATAGATTTACCGTGTTCTTACGGCACAGATATATGGATCAAAACCCTCTGCATCTCATATAGCAATTTAAAACATGTAATCTTATTGATTTTACCACAATTTCTCCTGAAGGCATCTAGCTGGTTTGCTTGGGAAAAGAAGCCTACAAGTCAACAGGATATATGAGGTGTGGGGGATCATGGAATCAATCTGGAACAAAAGAAGTCAGACAGATTAACAGATAGGTGTTATCTTCAGAAAACCTTTCTCTTTCTTAGTCCTAATCCTTTTACGCTTGCACTTTCTCTGTTTTCTTGCTATGTGCTCCTCTGAGTTTTTTTCGATCCTAGAAGTTTTATTTCTTCAATCTTTAAGTTCCTTCATACCTTCATTCGCTCTTTTATTCATCATATTCCTTGCTATATTTTTCCTGTTTGTCTGTTTATTTTTCTTTGTATGGTCCTAACCACCTCCCCTCAGTTTGTCCTTACATTTGCTCAAGCCCTTGCCAACTCATCTAAACTGGCTTTAGTCATGGCTTAAAAATGTTAAAACCTGCCTCAAGCCTTTATACATCCTTCTTCCCCCTCACAAAGAAGACGTTGCAATTTCAATGCGAACAATCAGTGTCAGTAGAAAAAGTGCTTGCCCGGGGCCTTTTTATTTTTTTAAAGATTTTGGAATAAGTAACTAAGAATAGTAGGTGAGAATCCCCAAAGATACAAGCAGAAATGCTGTTAACCACTACCAGTTACACTGAGCTGTAAGTTTCATTTTTTAATCTACTACTTAACAGTGAAAAAGCATAGCAGAGACCAGGCTTCTTACTAATCACAATTTGAGGTTTGAAATTAAACAAAGACATACTCAGAACAATTCAGTAGCAGCATTTTTGTGCAAGGACACACATGAGGTGAAAAGAAAGTGTTATTTACAGACCATTCAATTCATCAGTGCTGGAAAGAAAAATAACAACTTTTTTTTTTGTACTACAATACCTAGTATTCTGTAATTACTTTCACCAGTAAAAGTTTTAGGGCTTTCTGAGTGCTGGCTAACATGGTTCTGGTGGGGAGTATGGCTGAAACACACACAGTGCTCTCCCTGTAGCCAGACACACCTGGATTGAGGCACACAAAGTTAAGGTGGGGATTCTGAACTCCCAGGCCCCCCAAACTCTTCCTGGCATATTCTTTTACCAGTTATACAGGTTATACTATTGTCTTCATAGTCCACTCTCTCATTTGTAGTAATCTACATTGTTGAAGTGAAACTAGACTGAAGTAACTAATTGAAAAGTTTTTCATTGCCTGAAATAATGAAACCTACAGCTTAAACTTAAGATTCTAATTTCATACACAGAATGGAATCTGCTGTTTGGTTGATCTTAGTAACTGAACTAATCCGTTAGACTAATTCATACGTATTGCATATACATGGAGAACAGAATACACTTGTTTCAGCTTGCAGCTTAGATAGTGAAGCTCAACTCATTTGCAAATGATTGGCTGACAAAATTACAGAAAGAAACAATTCCTTGGTAAGAGTAATCTCCTATATGGGAATCTTGCTGGATACTCAGCTCTCAACAGATGCTCCAAAAGCAGCAAATATACTGGGCATTTATTCCTATTTGTTCTTGTACAGAAGATTGTGACCTTTCTTTTGACATGTATGCCCCACAGATGTTTCACAGTCATCTTATATTACCTTAATAAGCTAATATGTAGGGACTCTCTCCCCAAGCAGAACAGTCAACCAAAGCCACAGGGAAGATAGTTCAAGGAAGCATTTAATCTAGTATACTGTCTTTTGTAGTGGGTAGAAACAAGACCAAGCACTTGAGTTTTGACCACTTTAGAGAGAGTTCCTCTTTGCTGCAACTTAAGATTAGCCTTAGCACTTGGGTAACAGTCTCCAGTGTGTAATAGCTGCGGACTGCCAGGAGATTTTTAACAGAGAGCCCTCTTCTCTGCAGTGTACACATGTTCTTTCTCTCTCCACATCAGGGCAAGAAGCCCCAAATTTAGTGATCAGCAAGAGCCTTGTACAACATTGCTCTCTTTCCTAAAAGCGCTCCTCTAGGGAATTAAAAGTGATCAAGCAATTTGAGAAAGGGCAATCTCAGTCTGGGCTGAATACAAATCAAATATACAAAGTTGCACATCACTTAGACTTACTACTAGTAAGTATTGACAGCAGCATGGCCTTTTCTCTTTCCTTGGACCATCTTCTCTTCAAGTCTAACTTAGATCACAATAATTATACTGCTTTTTAATACTAGTATCAAGATGTTCCCGACACTACATGCTGCCAGATTTCAATGGGCTGAAGGGTTATCTCTTAGGGCAGACTTATTAGGGGTGATTACTTTTAATAAGGATTTAAGAGAGCCTACTTTGTGTGTTGCAAGCTTGTTTGTTTTCAAAAGAATTGTAGTAGTAAATAGTAAATTCCAGTCTAATTTTAATTTCCACAGCAATTCTATGCTTTCAAAATTATTAAGTTGTAATTCCTTTCCATCTTTAAACTACAAAATTTGATGGAGTTCCTCATTGTTTTGACCCTGGTTAAGATTTTAAACTCTTTCAGATAGATGGCTTAAGAAAGCAGCATAGTTTATCTCCTACCTGCTTAAAGAAAACATTATTTCTTGTCTATTTTATTCCACACTCAGACTAGAAAAAGAACAATTAGTGGGGGAGGGGAAGAAGCTCAATGACTATGAAAATATCGAATTTTGTAAGAAGTCCCAGTGAAGAAAAAATAACGGCAATTGTATTAATGGTTTCTGCAACTCAAAAATTTTAATTAAAAAAAAAACCAAACTAGTATATTTGCATCTACATAAATAGACCCGTTCTGAAACCAGATTCAAATTGCTAATGTTTGCTAATTGAAGGAAACCCAACAATGATTTCTTTTCCACTTCAGTTATGAAACCAAGCCAAACCATCTTCCTTCCTATTTATCCCACCACACCCCTTCTGAACTATTTGCCTGATTCATAGGCTACATCCCAATCCAACAGAGGTTTGTCTGAAGGTGGGAGAAGATCATGAGTTTTGAACAGAACTTGTTTATGGCTGAAGACTGTAACCCAGCCTCTAGCACTCATGATAGCCAGTACTGCAATGCTCACCTTGAATGAGATAACATAGGGAAGGTAATCTACAATCAGCTAACAAAGTTAAAAAATTCAGATTTTGGCACACTAAGCTCTAAATTGCATTTAATAGATTGAGGTAAAAAGTCTAACCAATCTTTCTTCATATGAAGACAAAACACCTTATTTGATTTATGTTTTATTACAAAGGTAGTGAGCCTAACCCCTAAAATGAATATTTTTAATTAGAAAATTAGTTTGAAAAATTTAATAAAATTGTGAATTTTTAATTCAATAGGAAAATTTAAAAGGAACTGGGATAAAATCTGACAGAAAGCCAATTCCAAGATACTTGAGTTACAGACTTTTTCATACTTTTGCCTTTGCTGCACCAAAATATAGTGGCTATTCATGCAGTGCCTCTATGCAAGAAAACTTCCTGATATAAATTCAACAATAAGAGCACTTACATATTCTGACCTATATTGCTTCATTTCCTAAATATTTTAATACAAGGGTGATTTCTATTTGTATTCTATAATTTTGAAAATCCACTAACTGCAAGACATTCTAAAATAAATGTAAATCGTCTGGATGGGCACCATCCAGTTTCTAATGGACAGGTGTTCATATAAAAATTCAACAGTATCAGCAACAAGCTGGCAGTTACTGGTGGGGTGAGGGGTGTTAAGAAATTATTTGGCTCACAGCTGAACTTCTGATTTAACCACAGCAATGATCAAATTAAGTCAAGGTCAAGTATGTGACAGAGCAGCTGTGCCATGCAGTAGATAAGGATTGCTGGTATATATGTAGTAAATGTGTTTTGATTTTCTAATCCACCATTCACGTCTTGCAATTCAAGGATACTGCAGGAGAGAAAGTGCCCTCCTGCACTCTCAGCCTTTATTTTGGCCTCTCCAGGTTCAGCTCCTTCCCAGGCTGCTTGAAGCCTTATTGGTGGAGCAGCCCCCTAGCACTCACTGCATCACTTCAGTAGCCCTCCTCTGGTCTACAAGGAAAGCTTTACAGCTGTCCAATATGGCAGGATAACCAATTAACCTTCCCCCCACTGTATAGGAGATATATTTAAATCTCCCTAACAGAATGAAATCACTGGACTGGGGGCGAGGTTCTTGCCCGCAGAAAATTTTACTCCCAGATATAGCCCATTAGAACTCTCATTAACCACTACAAATATATGCTTCCAACATAGAGTGGTTTTGGGCCCTGTAATGCTTTGGCTTCATAATCTATGATTTTCCTGTTTCAGTAAATGAACATATATTGATTTATGGCAGTTAATGCACAGGTACTGAAAACGGTGGCTGTAATTTTTTTGGTACCCATCTGTCCTCCTCTTACTCCATCTGTTTCCTTCACTCATTGCACTGGAATCCTGCTTCACAAAATGGAATCCAAACTCTTTCGTGTCACACAGTGTAAGTTACCTAGTTACCCAGCTGAAAGACACTTTCAAAATAAATCACTCTCCTTGTACTCTGTAGAAGGCAACAGACATTGATTTTGTTGTTAATATGTCTGAGCAATCCTTCTTTCAACAAAATATACAACTGTCAGTAAATTTCCTCTAATTTCAGATTGTGCACTTCAAAATAATACCATAAAGGCTCCTCATTTTAATCAATTATCGATTACACCTTGGGGACTTTCCACCAATTCCACTTGATGCTGCTTTTAAAGTGGTAAGTACCTACATAACTGTATGATATTATAAACTGGTTTAGATTTTTATAGCTAATACAACAGTATAAATGCACAATATTATATTATTTCATTGGATAGTATAGCTTTTATTAAACTGTGTTGACTGACTTTTTTTTATTCTTTAACAGTTCTTTGGCCTGTTAACAATTAAAGATTTTGATTTGACTCTTTACGCTCAATGTGTTTAACAGGAAAAGAAAACCTACAAAAGCCCTCCCCTCTTTGCAATCCAAGATGGAAGATACAATATAAAGGCTGAAATTAGATTTTTAGAAATTTTGCATAGTACAAAAGCCACTACTAAAAACATTTGTTCTATGGGATACTATAAACAAAGGATACTTCCATTATTATCTCATCTTTAAGGCAGTGTGGTAAGTGAGGTCATTTGAAGGTCAAGAAGGGGGGAGTTGCTGTTGCTCTATAAAAGGGCTCACACTTTAAATGTAAGTTTCTCAGTACTCATGGTGTCTTACTTTTCTATACCAACACAGTACCTAGAATACCTACATGCCCTAAATACTTTGTTTTATGCATTTACTACTTCATTATTAACATCATATTAAAAGGGAATAGTTACATTTTATTTGCAGCTACAAAGGGCTTTTGACTGATACTGAATTTATACAGAATACAACATACAAGAATACCAGCATACAGTTCACAGGAACATGCATTTAAACACACAACTGTGAATAGGGTGATAGTAACTCTACTCACCATTTCTTTTTTTTTTTTAATCCCACATGTTATTTTACCAAAATTTCAGTAGCATAACTGCCTGTAAGAATTTTATTGAGTCAAAAGCAGTAAATTACCTAACCTCTTGAGACATAAAAGGAGCATTTATAATATAAGGGTATTTAAAAATATGTAGTGAGAACTTAAGTTGGAAATTACGTGTTTTTCCAAGATGAAAAATGGAAACCAGTGCTGGTAATAACACTTTGTAAAATAGAACTTTCATGTTAGAGATCCATTACAGTGATGTAGGTGACTAAAAAAAAAAAAAAAAAAAATGAGGATTGCAATTCTTTTTGTCTTTATGTGTACATCTAAATACATATAGCCAATTTTTCCTTTCTATGGCAGAGTTTGAAGTACTTACAAATGAAAGCAAAAAACAAATTGCTGGTGTTAATCATACAGAAAAAAAATTAAAGTCTATATACCTCCTCTGGTCTTTTAAAAAGCATTAATAACAAAGTATTTGCATAAAGTTAAAGCAAGAAAACACTTATATGTGAGAAAACATGCATCTTTTTGACATCTGCGAGCTACTTCTCTTGATCTGCTCTATAAATAGAAACTAATTATGGAGAGACTAAAAACAAGACAATGCCCTAGAAAATAAAAGAGACTGTCTGTTTAAATGTCCTCAAAATAGTGTGAGTAAATTTGTATCATACAGATACACAACCATTAAACACACTTGAATTATAAATCTTTTTCAGTCTAGTCTTCCTCCTTTTACAAGCAATGGTTAAACTTCCATTAACTCCATTCAAAGCAGAATCAGCCTTGATGCATTCTTTCTCTAGTAATATTTTCTGGCCTACAGAGTATCAATATTAACTGCGAATGTCAGAAGAACTGTACAGGCTCTAGTGAAAAAAGTGTTCAGTCCTCTGAATGGCTGAGCTCTGACTTTTAAGTGAAGGCAGAGATCAGCAAGTCAGCTGCTGTTCATATTGTTTTCTTACTCATAATCAAAAACCAGAGGCTTGGTGAGTGCTTAGTAAAATAATCCATTCCTTCCCAGGAATTTGATATAAGTTTTTTTTTTTTAAAAATAACTTTATTCTCCTGCTCTGATTATAAATGTAACCTCAGAAACAAGTATGATCCAAGGCTAAATTCCAAACCCAAAAGCTGACACAATATGTGGGTCAGCAGTGAGGTTGAAATTCAAATTAATATGCTGAGTCAATCTTGTCAAGGTGGGTGTTAGGGCTTCTCAGTTTGAAAGAGTACCTCAGCTGCTGTCTTTGGACAGTAATATTTCCCAGACTCACTGCAGAACTGCATATCAAGCTGTTTCTTAGACGAAATAGCAACCTGTTTATGTATCTGCAAAAGGAGGCTGGCAAAGGACAAAACAGAAGGCACTTCAGCCACTCAGAGAGCACCATTAGAGGGACTGAAATGGAACTAAGTGGGGAAAGTTATCTTCCTTGGGAGCTGCGGGGAAGAGGTGGCTGGATGGAGCCTCAGTGCTCAGCCAAGTTAAAAGTTGCATGCTGGATTTCACAAAATTAAATACAACCATGGCCTTTATTTTTAGACATTTGCACTAAGAGAAGGGAGATTAAGATGCCAGAAATTATTATCCTTCACAGGCAGAGTCACTCAGGAATCCTATCTGTATGATTGCAGATACTTGCAAACATTGATTCACCAGGATACAGCACTGAGCTACAGTTCACATAGTTTTAGCGCCACGCAACAACCCAGCAGTCAAAATATTTGTCCCATTAGAACAGTGTACAAACTGGCAATCTGCTATGCCTCTTTACAAAATCATCATGGGAGGAAATATCTTTAGGTTTGCCTTAACCTACCATCTGTCCACAAAAAAGTCAAAATGCATTAATTTACATACAACATTTTGCCAGCCAGTAGCAGCCGTTAAGCATTATTCCTTTCCCTCACCCTTCACCTTAAAAGGGACTATTCTGTATCCCTTCAGTCATGGCGTACACATTTTCTGTGAAGAAAATAAACCAAAGCAACTAGATCTGTATCAGTGTGCAAAAAAGCACAGTCTAGGGTGGAATACACAGCCCAGTGCACATGCTCTCTATTTGCTACATACTGCTACCCTGAAGTGCAGAATATTTGCACAAATGTAAGGAACGCGCAACAGCAGCAGGAGGCAGCACTTGTAGCCTAGACCA
Source organism: Aquila chrysaetos chrysaetos (assembly GCF_900496995.4). Classification (NCBI taxonomy): domain Eukaryota; kingdom Metazoa; phylum Chordata; class Aves; order Accipitriformes; family Accipitridae; genus Aquila; species Aquila chrysaetos. The sequence continues at coordinate 32,316,202 of NC_044009.1, read as the reverse complement.
GTCCTAGTATGTGCCTTCAGAGACTTATTTCAAACCAGCTGGACATTAACCTAAACAGCATTTACTTGAGTTTCAAATAAATTACACATTCTTAGTCCTAACTTCCTGTTTCAGAGTGCAACAACATTTTAATCTATCCTAAAGTGAGGACAAAATGAATCATGTAAGTCTAAGTGGATGCAATGGGCATGCTAAATGAGGAACAGGCATAATCATTTAAAGCAAAAGCAATTAGATCACAGGGAATACATTTAAATACTTACAGCAGCAATTATTCCATTTCCAGCTACTTGAGACCACGAGACCATAACCTGAAAATTTAGTCAATGACTTCTGGTTTGTAGACAAGTGCTAAACTACAGGATTTTAGCTTTCCATGGTTAACTGATCAGAACATGCTTTTCATTCATTCTTGGTTTTTAGACTTTATTGTTAATGCAGAAAATCTGCATAATACTGAAAGTGCAGTGTCAAATAAATGGAACTTAATATCAAACTAACAGGGCCTGTTGCACTTTTTGGTAATTTTTCATATTTAATTAACTGAAAACTTCACTTCTGAATTTTAATTCACTGACAAATAACTTCATCACAAAATTATGATTGCCTGTAGTGTTTCATGTCCTTCCAGAAGGCTGACTTCAAAAACATACAAACTTTGGAGGGGGAGAAGAGGGACGGCAAGAAGGAAACACACTGGAACAACCTTAGCTTGTATTACTGAAAGCAAAATTCCCTGCACAAACTCAAACTGAATGGGATCTTGGAGGTGAGAATAGAGCACAGATTACATAAAGCAAGTTGTGAGAATGATAACTGGACGAACCTGGCAAAAAAAAAAAAAAGGCGGAGAATCCTCAAGGCAAGAGATACAACAAAATAACTATCTGCATTCATTTAAAGAAAAAAAGGAAAATGTTGACAATGTGTTCACATAGCCTTTTGAAAGGGGGAAATAAATTGGAAAGATTAAATAGGATTTATCAACCGTCGGAGGGGTATGCCTTTTTCTTTTCTCCCCTCCCACGTGCTGCGTCATGAAGTTTAGCATTACCAGTACAACATTTTTTACCTTCTCAAATAAAGTTATGAACAGCAGTCCTGATGCCACGAGCATGGCAAAAGTTGCTCAGCTGTGCCTAGTTCTCTCTGCTACTGAATAATCTACAACAATCAATGTATTAAAGAATAAACCCAAAACAGTTGTCATGATGGCAACCTGATAAGCTATACTAAAATTACAGTTAATTATGTATGTATAATGCTAGGTTTAGCCCTCTGTAGAGGGCCCCAGACTTGGCATGAAATTGCTCGTCATCTTGATAGGCAGACAAGAACAAACTGCACTGATGTTCAGCTCAACATAATGGTGGTATCTATGTTGCAAAGCAAAGAGGTGAATCAAGCATCATATCTCATAGAAAAAAATAGCATTTGCTTGTTTTATTTATACAAGTTTAGAGGACACTGACATACATACATACAAGAAGGGGCACCCAGTGTAGTTCTTTTATGCGCTACAGGAGAACTGCAGAAGAAATGTGTGACACAGAACTATACATAGGCCCAGTCCTCAATAATGTCAAGGTTGCATATTTGTCCATGATAACCACTGAAGGTATGCCAAAACACACCATGCTAGTGGCCAGTCTATTACTTGCTTTATTGTGCCAAAGCATTTATAGGCAGGTCACAACTGCTTGGTAGCTCACACAGGAACTTTTGATCTCTTCTGGTCAGGCTATTGCCTCCACCTATTTTCTATTTCTTGCATTAACCCTTTGCCTGTTCACTTTGTCCCTTCCTTTCAGATACTGTACAGGTTTTGGCTGGGATAGAGCTAGTTTTCTTCATAGCAGTTCGTATGGTGCCATGTTTGGACTTGTGACCAGAACAGTGTTGATAACACACCAACATTTGAGCTGTTGCTGAACAGTGCTTGCACAGCATCAAGGCATTCTCTGTTTCTCATGCTGCTCCACCAGCAAGGAGGCTGGAGGCGCACAAGAAGTTGGGAGGGGACACAGCCAAGACAGCTGACCCCAAATGACCAGAGGGATATCCCATACCATATTACATCATGCTCAACCACAAAGCTGGGGGGGAAGAAAGAGGAAGGGGGGACGTTCAGAGTTATGGCATTTGTCTTCCCAAGTACAATGATGCCCTACTTTCCTGGAAATGGATAAATAGCAGCCTACTGGGGTTAACCCACAATAGACACAAAATACCCAGTTATTTTAATTAGTAGCAAAATAGCAATGTATCCCTCTATTGTCCTCTTTGCACCTCTTTTTTCTTCAGTTATTAACAGAAAACTGAATGCATTTACTAAGAGCTAGAACAAAAAGAATACAAATGTCAGGGTTTTACAAGGTCACAAAATACTTCTGTTTAACTGGCAAGTTTGTGTAGAGAAAAAGTACCATGAATGGAAGAGGTCTAGAGTGCATTGTCTAATTTTATCAGTATTTCATTTACCTTTCTGCTTCTATTTGATTCCTACAGACCATGTCATCTAATTAGTCTTTGGTTTAAAAGTTTGAAATTCAGTTCTGTAGCCAGGAGTATTAGTCATGCTTATTTTAGCTGTTACTAACAAAAGACATGCACAGAAGCAGATGACTTTTACTTTAAATCCTGTCCTAAGAGACATAAGCTAATCCACTGCACTGATAAAACAAGATTGGTTTAGATTCACATATACAATAAAAATCCTCTTGAATAGTGTTTCATAAGCAGACCAAACCCAAATCAAAAAATAAATTACATTACATAGTTTGACACAGAAATACAATGGTTAAAATTGCATAAGCCTAAGTAGGTCAGAACTCCCACTGACTTCCATATGAAGTTGTGGGGTTTTGTACTTGCCTTCTCTCTGAAAATATACATCTGTGAAATAAAGTATTTTGCAAAATGTTTTTTGATTCCCTAACCTTATTAACATAAGGTCAACCTAATTTTCTGTTTAAAAGACTGTTCTAGAACATCAGGAAAATACATGCAAAAATAAATATATTCTGTTCTTGAACTTATTCAGTTAGCAATAACTGCCATATTAGTGAATAACAAACATTTCAGGTAGACTTAAAACCATTTTTCTGTTAGAAATGCATTAGAGATGTAATCTTAGACTTTGCTAATACATCAAGAGTTAAGCTCAGGGAAAGATCAATAATAGATTATTGATTGCAAAATTTTAAAAAGTCAACAGATATGTCTACTACTGGAATTTTCATTAAGTCAATGCAAGAACTCCGGAATGTATCTTGTAGATGGCCTGACTGTCTTCTATAATGACATAATTTTGCAGAGAAGAATCATTTGATGAATGATTAAAATACTGAAGCAAAAAGAGGTTGAGAAAGAGGTAGGAAATGTTTTATGCTTCTGTCAATTTATTCTCCTCCAGGAGTAAAAAACACTTCACAAAAGGAATTTAAATCTTTGAAGAGTAAAATATGCTAGTAAAAACAATCTCCCCTATGTAAAATAATATTATATACACATGACTTCTTCAGAGGCAAAGCAGGCAAGCTGACTGGATAACACATCTGGCACAATGTCAATATAGAATATCGGGGGAAAGAAGTAAGAGAATGGAAAGTTACATTTTGAAATTATATTACTATTACAGCAAAACAGATGTAGATTTTACCTGATACCACTGTCTCTCAAAGAACACTAATCCCATTTATCAACCAAAAATAACATTTGCCCCTCCTTCAAAAACAATTTGGGAAATGCATCTTTCTGCTACCTATAAAGAGCACACAGCCTGGATATAACTTTTTTTAGTTAGTAATCATAGCTGATTTAAAAGCTACATGGACATTGCTACTCAGATATTATTATGGACCAAAAACCCATTCTCTCAACCTCCTCTTATCTGAGCCCAGAGGGCTGGTCATCAGAGAGATATGAAAACATACTCTCTGCTTCAGCAGGCTCTTAGTTGTTCTTCTGCACTGAAAGCACTGCGGGGTTCCTATAACATTAATTTAATTTGGGTAGCAATGATATTATGAGGCATCATTGTACACACAAAGTGCTGCTTTCCCTCATCACATGGTAACAGTTTGAACATTCATAAACACCAAAACAAGTATGAACATTTTTAATGCTGGAGATTCAACATACCAGTGGTGTTTCTCTCACCGCCATGATATTTTTGCTACTAATACACACACACTGATAGTCTCATATCCTCACCATTTGCCTTAACATGACATTCTAAACTCCATTTTTTATATGTCCATAAATCTTTCCAAATCTTGTTGCTTAACCTCTAGTCATCTTGTTATTATCTAACTTCCCAATTAGTAGTAAATTCTAAAAATTTTCAGCTACTGAATAATCATTATCTTAACCGAGAACTTGTAGTCATAGGAGCATAACTCATTTTTTCCACCAAGTACTTCAAAAAGTAGCAGCCAATAACAAATTTTTACCTTTAATTTCCATATTGTGCTGAATATCACAGTGAGCAGAATGAGTTTTGTCACTGATTTTAATGGGACTAATCTTGTAACTAATTAATATATTCTTCTTAACAAGACAAAAGTTGGTAAGCTTCCAGGCTTTAAATCTCCACTTGAAAACTCTAGCTTCTTCATCAGAGACTTCTGTAAGAAGTATTTTTGACTTGTACCCAGACAAGTTACCCAGGGTGCTACAAGACAGGGCTAGCATAGCATTACACTTGTCACCCAAAAATAGATTGTTTTGGAATCTTACCCTTAATCATATTTAAGCATATATTCCAGAGGCTACGGACTAAAACACAGCACCCCAAATTCCATCTCATATCTTCAAAAACATCTGGTTTCTTACCTTCTCCATCTAGATAACTCTGTTGAAGAGCATTGATTACACTGGTCTTTGTTTCAGAAATAGAAAGCTAAAGCATACAAATATATTTGTCACAGCTAGAAGACACAAAACAAAACATAAGAAAAGTCTTTTGTGGTATACAACTTCTAACCCTCTTTCTAACACTAGTCTGAACAAAGGGCCAGGACTAAGCATTGTACATGTTTGTATACCCAGAGCCCAAGGAATTTGATGAGTTTTCATAAAGAAGAGCTTATAGCATTGTGCTCTTGATGAAAAAAGTTTGCAGCAGCTCCAGCTTTAAGCAATATAAAACAAGCTAGATGTCTGCACATTTTAGTACCCAAGGGTGGAAAAGCCTGAAGGAAATCTTGGGAAGAACAATATTTAGGCAGTCTAAATTTCCATTTCCACCTTGAATACAATTCTAACATGATCGTGCAGATGAATTTGCATTTACTAAATTCTGTGTAGGAAAAAAGTCTGTTTACAAAAACAAAAATTGTGTAACAAAAATATTTGAAACAAAACCCTTTCCTCCAGCATATGGATGAGAAAGAATCCTTAAATTCATTCTCCAACAGGTATTTAGCAGAAGTTTTACTCATAATTGCTTTTAGAATGACAAAAATCAGTCAAGTGTTTTTTTACAAAATAGGGATGAACCAAAGTTATCTCATGATGAGGCTTGAATCATCTTTAGGTTCTTCCTCTTCAGAATTTTTTTATGAAAGACATTTAAGAAGGGATTCAGTTGTGCCAAATTAAGGTTGTAATGTCTGATCAATAGATAGGATATCAGATTCGAAAACAGAATCTCTTGTATCAAAGAAAAAAAGGTGCTCCTCAGTTCAAAAGCAGTATGCTTTTGGTCTCACTATATATAATACTGCTATTATAATTTCTTACTGGATCACATATCAGCTAAGAACTTCATTTACTGTCTTTCTCTTTTTTTGTTCACTGATCATAGCATAGGGATGTGGATAAGACTCAAGAGTCATTCTCGGGAAAAAGAAATAAAAAAAAAAAAAAAACAACTCAAACTCACCAATTAAGCTACATCCCAGCTTGAAAACTGCTTTCAGTCACAGAATGGCAGACATAAGCACCTTGCTTCTGAAGATGATGAAGTAGCTTCAAATACATATCAACAAGAAAAGCATATGATAATACTAGGGAGTGTCTTCTTTCTTTTTAATTGATAAGAGAACTCTTGAGTTTTGTTAATAAGCAATTCTAGCAGATTTTTGTGTTCAAATAGACAGAAAAACCTGCCTTTGTAAAACTTTAGTTCTGTAGGAACACCAATGGTATTTCTGAAAACGTACCTGCCTACAAGACAACTTTGGATCTTTAAACTGAGACACATGATGTCTGTCTTTCAGATCAGTGTCTACTCAGCTTAGGAAAAAACAGCAGCCAGGACATCATGAGCTACAAAAGTTGCTTGCATCTTTAATAATGCACAAGTACTTCTGTTTCAGTTTCTTTGAACTTTATAATATATTAATTTGTCTATTTGTTTTTGAAATTACAGATGAGTGAATTTATGATTTATTTTTTTTTTTTAAAGATAACTTCAATTCTTTCATCCAAGATGTCTTGCCTAAACAGAACTGATAACCATTAAAAGCATCAGTATAACATATTACTCACTTTCACTGTTTTGCTAGAATGCCCCTAGGTATAGAAACAATGCTTACTAGTGATAAACACAGACCAAAATTCAGACCCATGAAGAGATATATAATTCGTATGTTAGAAAGTTCTTGCATATGTGTGGATTATCTTGACAATCAATTCACAAAAAAAAAAAAAAAAAAAAGGAAGGTTGGGACCTAGAGGGTACATTTTCAAAGCTCTATACAGGAGGTACACTCATTAATCCTATTAATGAATAATAGGATTAGTGTATACACCACTTATACGTGGCTTTCAAGAAGTTCCACATTTAGACCAAACTTAAGGAAGGAGATGAAACAAACAAAAAAAAATCCTAGTAACGTATCAACCAGTGATTATTCCTTTCTATTCATGTATAAGCTGCTCAACAGTACTTTGATGTCTTTGCTGGAATTACCACTGCTGGAAAGCAGTAATTGTAAGGCAGATTTTATAGTTTTGGCTATAATATAGAAATGTTCCTGTCCTGCTGAATCTTCCATTTCTTCTTTCCACATTGTAATAACGGGCACCCTTATATCTCTATAAAAGATACTACACAGCATAACTGTGTCCTCTACATTAAAGAGGACACACAGGTTAATGAAATGTAGGATCAGCATTTCTCTGACAGTGTCTGCATGTTTTCTGGTTGCCAAGCTACAAAATACATTCAGACTTTTGGGGTTTTCATATATGAAAACAGCTTTTGGGGAAAGTGTCCAAACAAACATCTGTGAATGAGGGTTTTGTATTTGCTCACAGAACAGACACTACATCATGAGGATCAAACTTACCCACTTTCTCTCTCACAGGCAATCTAAAAACCACCACATGTTTAGTTGCCTGAGGATTTGCTGTTCTTATTTCTTTAACCTTCACAAAAGGACCATAAAAGACATCAGGTAAAGTCAGTTTTCACAGTTACTATGCTAGACCATCTTATTAGGAAACAAATGAAAACCACAACCTCATTCCACACAAGCTGCAAAACAATTTCCATACAGAAGTGATTTTGGCCAGAGTAAAGTGTCACAAAAAATTCTGGTCCAAAATTAAAATCAGCTATGCATCAGCTCAGATATAAAATAGCTGACATTCCTTGCAGGTGTCTTGTGTATCTGTCATACCGTGTAGAATATTTTCAGGCTGAGATATGTTGAACTATTAACTGTTTTCACTTAGAAGAATATACATCAGAAATAGCTGATAAAAGCCTTTGAAGAAAAGTAATTGAAGGAAAAAGTTGGACACATGACTAGTTTTTCTTTAAATTTATCTTGGACAAAGTACTATGGTGAAATAAATTGCATAGGACTACTTCTGCTATTAATTTTCAGCAAAGCGTGAGCATTTCTACCATCACCATTAAATAGTCTCAAATCCAAACACAGGGACTTTGCATAAAAAACAACTATTTCTTAACATACATGACAAAAATCCTATTTACAGAAAAATTCTAGGAAAAAAAGAGTGGAAATTTAAACCAATTCAACATTGACAAACAAAGGCACATTTTAGACGCAGTAATAAGTGCATGCCCTTCAAGCTTTTCAGTTTTATAGACAAGAGTGCAATTTAATATTTTTAATTCTATGCAGACGGTTATTTTTATTCCTGTAAAGCTAGCACAAAAATGGTCTAAACTATCACTAGTATCTTCTAGTTTATTCTGTAATTTTCTATGCATTGTAAATGGGTGAAACCATTGCTTATGAATTCTAGTGAAAGGTATGGAATGAACCTTAATCACAGTGTTCTGAATGTCTCCTACTATGTAAGTTCAAAGCTGAAGTCTGAACCCTAAGTTTTTTGGGCAGTGCAAGACAGTGATCCTGAAACATAAAAATAAACTGAGTTTGGATTAATACCTGCCCAATTACACAACAATCTCTGTGAAATACCACCAAAAGATACCCCCTCCCCCAGAATATCATCAAGCGCTCTGGGAAATGAAAAGTGTCTTGTAAAAGAAAAGTGTTTAGCAATTCTGTTTTTCTGCTCTGTGCATCTGGTGTCGTTCTGAATGCACAACCTATATATAGCATCTCTGGATGAACTAACCAAAGGGCAGAACAATGACAAACTCACTGAACAGCCAAAGCAGAATCCTGCTTCAAACTCCCACCCAGGCAGCAAGTTGATATATACAGTGGCCAAGGATGGGTACTACCATTCACCGATTATACCCTCAGTTTCAAGCTACCTTTAATTAACGATTAAGTAACATTCAAAGCACAAACCTTTCCTATTCCCAGTTTGCTATGAGAGTTATGTTGTTGCAATCACTATTCAAAGCACTGAAGCTACCAAGCAGATATGTTGGACCATATGAGCCCTTCTTGCCAAAATATGGAAATGGTTTAAGCTCATATCCCAGTTCTGAATCCTTCTGAAGAAGAAAACAGAATCTGACATATTAGTTTTAAAGGGACAGACTACAACTGTAGAATTAAATTGCATCAGGGCATGACAGGCAAGGAAGGGAAACATTTCCCACTATAGTGACTGAGCATGCTGAGGGTGCTGCTGAGACACTGACCTTTGTGAGGAGGGAGATTAGGGATGGGAAGCATTACACATCTCTCATCTTTCTTCCCCAGTAACAGCCAGTCACTGCAAGAAAGCGTACACTGCACACATATAAGGTGCCATATTTCCGTTAGGAAGATTTTTCTTTTTATCCCCTCCATGTTCTGCTGTAATTCATTTCCACTTGGCATTCCAGCTGTACACCTTGCCCAGTATGTTTTGTACAGAAAAAGCAATAGCTGTCCTACAGCTGATAAGTGGAACAAGAATGAAAAGAAAAAAAAAAAAACCAAAAGGTATTTTAATGCTCTGCTTTAACAAGGATTCACCAAGGTCTGCCCGATTACCTTGTTATAATTTCTTTTTTTTGTTTGGTATTTTCTAGTAATTTTAAACTTGCAATGGTACTTCATGTCTCCATAGAGCCACTATTCCTGTTTTGCACAGATTATTAATTGTTCAGAAAGCTATTTGGAACTTTAAGGTCTGCACAAGCTCCTTAACCCAAAAAGGTGGGTTAGTATTACACAAGTCACTAATGGAAAAGTGACTCAGAATGAAAGTATTGATTAAAAATAGCTTGATGTGGTTAACCATAATTGATACGCTCTACCTCAGGGCAAGTAGCTTCTGACATACACTTGGTCATGCTTATTGGAAAAGCTATAACTTTTATATTTAGATATATTTAGATTTTTACAAATAGACTAGGAAAAGAGATGAGGGAAAATTCTTTATAAATCTAAAGGAACATAAACCAACTAGAATTATATGTTCAGAGCAGTGTAATCTGCAAGTTACTTAAACACACACTAGCCAATACTTCTGGTGATAATAATCATCTTTTCATTTACTTCAGAGCTATGTCAATATTAGGTTTCAATCTTACTGCACACATGTGCAATTTAAAATAACAAAATATCCATGAAAGTCTTTGTACATGTTATTAGAGAAAAGGTCTTTCTTTTCATTCCATATGTAACATCAAGGTATTAATATGAAACCTCTGTTTGTCTAAAGAGGCCACCTGGAGCTCTGTATTATATAGTCATCACAAAGCCCATTTATTATACCTCTAGCTGCATATTTGTGCATAAGTAGGTCATGCAAATCAGATAGATGGTTCCAAGGATCAAACTTCACCCATTGCATGTCAGGATTATGTCAATCAAGGTGCTAAGAACCAGTCATTATACATCTATTCTATTAAAATGCAAACCACAGAACGTCAGGGTTCTGTGTATATTTCAGGAGGATCATAGTGTTCAAAAGTATTACACAATACGATAAGAGGTACCCACATGCAAGTGACTGGATGTTTAGGCTATTCAATGTGCTTTTATTTTGTAGTATTTTCTACTTTTATAGGTCATAAAGATTGTCTAAATGCACACAGATTATAAATTTCATTACACAAAAATCTGCCCTAATGCACCACAAGGACATTTGCTTCATAGTCAAAGAATGCAGAAGGTATTTGAAAGAGACTTTTAGTTGACTTAGCAAACATGGCAAAGGCAAAGTGAGGTTGCACGGTAGCTGGTCAAGACTGTCTTAACTCCATGTAACAGGATGGATCATAATACAAAGTAATGGTGCGTCTAACCTCCTTAAGAAGTCCATGAAAAGTACAATTTGGCCTCACACATGCTGTAGTTGAGAACCATGACTAGCTGTGTCTGGGAAACTCCAGCTCAACTATAAATTGAGACTGTCAAGAGGAATGAGTGGCATATCTGATTTATAGTGCATAAATGAGAAAGGAAGGAGGAGTAAAAGGCTATGGACAATTTTTAACACTGCATAGCCAAAAGACACTCTATAAACATAATAAAAATGCATATTGGGACACTCTGGGGTACAAGAGGAAATATGAAACTACCATCACACTTTTTTTCTTCATGTGTGGCTTTCATACCCATAGTAGGTGAGCATCCAGGATGCATGTTGCTTTTTCAAGGAAGCATTGAGAGACCTCAAACAACAGAGCATATTATTCTTCTAAATTCTGATTTCTGTGACAGCATACATAGTCAGTGTATACACAGCGAGAAATATCCCAGCTTCCTCCTTTTTCCTCCTACTGCCAAGCCACACTAGATTGTACAAGATTCCTACTGACTTCAATGGTTTCAGTTTGGGCCACATTCTTTCTGGAATTTTGTAGCATTTTACAATCCACTGTAAGATGCTGATTTACCTTTATTGTTTCTCTTCCTGGTTTTTACTTAAAGCCATTTACTTAATTAAATCCAAGCATTTAAATGGTCTTTATGACATCACTCTTAAGATACTGGAGTGCTACTGTCACTATATTTACAAACACAATTGTTTATTTACTTGGAATTTAAAAATAAAAAAACCAAACACTACTCATCTATTCTCTCCTGCTCAAAATGTATGGCTAAACATTTCTCAGATCCTTGCAAATACGTACATACAGACTTCAATCTTCACAGAATAAAACATCAGGAAGTTTCTAACAACACACAAAGAATAAAATGGCTTCATTAAAATTGTGCTTTTCCATCTATGAGGATTTTTCTCACTGGTCTGAAGAGTGTACCATGAAGAATTATGCATGCCAAGATAAGAGATGTCTTAGATGTTTATATAAACATCTATGCTGAAACTGATAAACATGGAGTTTTCTGGACATCACCATAATGTAACCCAGCTGTCCAATTTTGTAGAAGATTATGAGTGCCTCAGAAAAACTTCGATAAGTAGAAAGGTCTGTTAGATATTAGAGTAGTTCCAAGTTAATGGTTGCCTGATAGTTCATGTAAATATGAAGCTATTTGTCTGTAACCATAGCATTCAAAAGCTAATAATCATCTAATTGCAGCAAAGATAGAAAGACTCTCATAAAAGGTATGGAAATAGATTTTTTTACTTCCTGCAGAGAACTCCCCATCCTAGAGCACCAAAAACCTCACAAGCACACCTATGACAGTAATCTGAAACAATCACTATATAGTTAAAAAGGAACTGGGAAATTCTGTCATGTGACATAACCATATATATGTAGTAGGGTGGAAAGAAAAGACAGCTCACGTCAGTCAAACTATACACAAAGTAAAATTTGACAAGCAGATATTTCTGTAACCAATGCTACTCCTTAAACATAAGCAGCACTAAGGCTTGAAATAAAGAAAATGCATCTTTCAGTTCACTTCAACTTGTAGAAAAAGAAGAGGTAAAGGACATCTGTTGGGATCACTGAACCAGAAAAAGATGTCCTCTGTGACATCCCAGTCTTAGAGCAACTAGAGTACTCATTGCATGATTAAACTCAGATTTTAGAATACCACTGATGATAATAAAACACAAAACTGAGGTTCTAATTTTTAGATGCCTGGAGCACCATTCACTCAACTGAAGATAGTAACAATTGTGGTACTCTGCAATTAAGCTGTTCTAAAGTTTTTCATACTAGTGATCACAAAATTAGGCCATCCAAAAGTCAGACTCTAATTTTCTAGAAGTCTACATCACTAATGGTTGTGAATAGCTGGGAGCAGCTCAGTGTAAAACAGAACTTGCACAAAGCTGGGTAGGAAACTGTTGTTTATTTTTGAGAAATTGAAAATCTTGTCCTAAGTAAAATTCAACCTAGCATATTTCTACTAAGAAAAAAGTCAAAATTCGAGTTATTCCACATATTTAGTTTGAGCATTTACTCTTTTCATGCTAAGGACTGAATTTTAAAGATCAATAAAAAGCTCATTTTTTACTCAAAAGATCCAACTTTGAACCTGGAAGCCAGAATATCACATATGAAGAATTTTAAATCAAAGCCAAATCATTCTAAGAAAAATACATGTTGCATACATAAATAAAACAGAACTTCTTAATGAAATATTTATTCAGAAAAAAAATCTATTTCAGATTGTAGTATTTTCAGCGAGATAAAAGTGATTAAATTTGTGGGAGACATATACAATGGTCCTTCCTGAATAAAAGGATGGAGAGGTGGTATTGCATGGTGACTGGTTAATTGTATTATCTTTCTATATACCCAGTATTAATATATACCCACATATCCTTAGTCTTAATGAATAGAGAATATTTGTACACTTAGTTTGGCATTTTCCTAGTGCTAATATTTCAGCACTGATTCATCATTCCCCAAATTTGTCACCTCTTCTGTTTTCTGTAGGACAATTGATGGACGGGATCCTCAAAATCTTAGTAATCCTATTCCTAACAAAGCTGTAGCATTCATAGGTTCTTAGTATTTTATACTCCCAGTCCAGTATATAACTGCTGACTACTTGATTGTAATAAAATCACGGAATGACAGATTTTTTTACAGATGTTCAGAGAATTATTCATTCTTAAGAGATTTGCAACATACACAGACTTTGTATTTAGTAATGCTTAGCCCAAAAATAATCAACAAAATATTAATCCATATCTAAATGTCATTGGGAATGTCAGAGAAGCCTTTGAACAGCAAAAGCACAATATGCATTATGTACCTGAAATCCCAGGCAGGGTCAAAAAAAAAGGTAACACGAGTATATTTTTCATCCTCCTGTGAAAGTGCCAGCACATTTAAAACCATCAGTCATAACAGTAAATCAAAATCTCTCAGCACTGCTTGTTGAAACTGGCTTTCAAGATAGAAGGTGAACAAAAAAGACCTTTTAAAATAAGTTTTAGGGAATATATAAATTGTCTGAACACTGCCATGGACAATCAGTTTTAATAGCATATGTCCGACAGCCGAGTATGGTTACTTGCTGTTCTGGGAGCCTGCCAAAGAAAGAGACCCATCCAGAAATTATGAGAAAAAAAAAACTCAAGAGAAAACTGATAATAACCCATAACTTACATTCTTCTTTATCTATTCTAAAACCTTTCATTCAGCATCCATCATCATAAAATCAGTGTTCCTGACACAGCATGGATTAAATCTTCATTTTAATAGAGAAATACTTTTTTTAAAAGCCTGAAATTCTTTATCTATTGACAAACTGTACAGTAATACATTCAAGATATATCCTACTGTGCAACTTTCCAGAAGAGCATCTGAGAATTATTAATAACATAAGCATCACTGAAACATTGAATGATATAGGATCACCTAAGTTTTGTAGATAGAGAACAGCTAAACAGCAGAGATCATAGACCAAATCAGCAGGAAACCTTACAGCACAATTAATATCTCCTAAAATATACTCCTGTTTTAACTTCTAGGAAATGTTTCACCAGGGGAGAATATTTGTTAAAGCAGCGACTACCTCCCTTTTTCTAAATAATTTAAGTGAACCTTATTTCTGACAGACACTGGCAACTCTGGTTACCAAGGGTTCATTTTACTATTTAATAAGAGCTTTGATGAGACTAGCTGGAGCAATACCTATCTGGACTCTGTAAATAAAGCTGTGTCTGCCCCAAGAAAGCACAGTACAGGTGTGTGCTAACGAGCAGGGTTCTGGTTCAACCACTAAGAGAAAATCTTCAATACCTAGTAACAACAGGCCATGGACGGCATTTCAGATGATGAGCCCAGAGCCCAAGAACCCCGTACCCGGCTGGCAGACAGCTCAGCTTTAATGGGACTCACAAGTTTGTCTCTTCTCTTCCTACTCCCGCACCTTCACTGCTCATCACATCACAAATGCAGCCTTATCGTTTTTCACCTTAACTAGCAGTGTGAGGATCACACTCCTCAGAGCAGAGAAAGGCCAGGTGCTGTGCCTGAGAGAAGCCAGAAGAGGGGTAGACACACCGGCACAGTGCAGCCAGCATCTGTCAGGCACACATGCTGCTGGGCCTGCCCTCCCTGATCAGTGCTCTGCCCTGGCCCCACGGCTCTCTCCAGCCCACCAGCCTGGGAATTAAGTCCAGAAGTGTGATTTTCCATAGTGAAATGTGTTGGAGGGACCCTAAATCCAGACCTGTACCCAATGTCCCATGGTCATGGTGCACCAAGCTCCATCTGGACAGTTAAAGCTCTTGCACTCTCCAGAGAGATTTATGGATCTGGAAAAAGGCAAGGAGGAGTTTTGCAGCCTAATAGCTCTCTCATCTAAGAATGGGGAGCTCTAAATTTTACTTTCAGGACCATTTCTTTCTTTTGTATTCAGCATAGCAAGGATCAGATGAATAACTTAAGTTGGAAGGGCTCAAGCATAGAACAGATATGAGATCTGCAGCTTTCCTGTTATGAGTGTCTCCTACTTTACCAGTTTGAGACAGGCCCCTGACCACCACTGGGAAGCACTGAATTCAGTGCATGTGCCTGGAGGTGATGGCAATTTGGGGTGCCAGACTGCACTGCAATAGACTGAGACATTCTTTATTCGTAGCTGCCTAAACCCCTTTACTGAATCTACCTGTTTGTCAATGTTAGGACTGCAGCTAAAGCTGAGTTTGAAGAAGCCCTTGAGCTTCTTACAAAAGGAGAATTTATCAAGGAATTTTAAAATATATTTTGATGTAGTCTGCAACATAAAAATCAACTTTCCTTTTACAGGACCTAAACATTTAGGACTCTTCTTTCTTGGCTTTGTTGCTGGACTTCTGATCTTTTTATGTCTTTTCAATTTATGTCTATAGTGCAACATTTTCAGGGAAAATGGCACGTGAAATTTTAAACTTCTATTTCCTTTTATATAAGACTTGGAATTTTCTAACCTGTACTGGTTTTATACTGTAGCTGAACACCCTAATTTCTTCTACACATCTCTTTTCAGATTTTCCAGTAGTTAGTGGCTGCAGTCATCTAAACAACGCATTATAAATACCTGCCAGAGTAGGAAAGGCTCTGCTATCATGTTTTCTTAGGCAAAAAACATACAAGAATACTGAAGCATCACTTTAAAATAACATTAGTTTCTGAACAGATGCGAAAGAGCTTACTTTCATATTAGTCCATGTAAGCCTACATAATCTCCTAACAATCCAGGATCTAAAATACATACTTTGTGCATCACTGCTTACTCATTTGACAACAAGCTTGATAACATGCTTTGGTTTGCTATGAATGACTGAAATTTTGAAGAAACTGCGTACCCCAACAAGCTCACAGAAATATGCAATTTATGGTGAGATTTGCAAGTGCTCTGTACTTGTCTGAGTGCTTTTACAGCACAGTGGATATCAGTGTAGTGGATATGAGTGGCAAAATGGCTGTTGATTTTAATAAAATCTAAGTTACACAAGTGATAGATGCATTGTATCTCCAACCCTTACTGGGTACCAGTCCCTCTGGGCACTGTCATTTCCTGGTATTCTGTGTACTTCCAGGGGTAAAAACCCCACAAAATGAAATGTTCATATTTTAGTTTTCATAAATCATGCTCTCCACAAGTCCAGCTACTCAAATCTACATTAATTCAGCTCTGTTTTTATGTAGCAGATGGTTCAATGGGACTGACCTTCTCAGTCTGCCTAATGTCTCCCCTTAAGCCAAAGGTTCATTTATAACTGTCCAATATCACACCCTTTAGATGTCAAGTGGACTGAACAGAGGCACACTTTTCCTAGAGGACAGACAAGTGGTAAAACATCTCAATAAATGAAAGAAATTACTGTGAACTTCAAGGGAATAGCAGACATTTTCTGTCAGTTCAAAGTACTTATGCTACTATCTATAGAAGCTACTTTTATGTTAAGGACTTTTCAAGGCTGATATGGTCTGGTCTGAGAGAAGGATGTTCACTTTATGCAGAGCTTGGCATCTGGCCCTAAGTTACAATGAAGCTGGAATGAGTTGAACCTTCGGAATTTATATTTTACAGAACAATGACAGTTTGCAATATTAAAAAAAATAAATAAATAAAATCTTAAAATCACATTAGCTTCTATAAACAACCCCAAAAAGCAAAACTCTAAAAATCATAGCTATCTCTAAGCTACCTCTGTATCTCTTATTCTCCCTGCCTAGCATAAATAATACTAAATACGAAATACCTGGTTGAATGTAGCAATAATTCCTTTATGTTATTATTGCCCAGTGTTAAAGCTGAATATAAAACATTTCATTACTTTAACACTCACTTTAGGCTTCAAAAACCCGTGCATTTAAAATAAACCTTTGCTGAAAGCTTTATTCAATGTCTCAGTTGTAACAAAGTCTATTACAATAACTTGTATGAGATCTAGAGGTTCAGCACAAAGATGAGTATATCTTTTATATCCACAGCAGGGAGACAGCTATTTCCTCTCCTGTCAGGATGATTTATTCAATAAAAAGAGAGAATATAAATTTTAAAATGCACCTAGTTTTTTCTGCATCTCAAGAAATAGCAGCAATCTTAGGAAATTAAGAAAATGGACTCCACCATAGGTATTACAACACTAGGCATTTTGGAACAACAAACTGAATCTCGGGAGAAAAAAAATATATCTATATTGCAAAGACTTCTACACTTTGGGTGGTTAACTCAAGAAAGTCTGTCCTCTGTGTCCCCTAAGGTTTTGTACTCCCTTCCCAGTCTTTTTTTTAATTTGTCTGCCTCTTAAGAAGTTTCTGAAATTTTCTGTATAGACATGTATCCATGTAACTTATATCCAAAGACATGAACCAACCTGCTTTTGGTGCATTAATTGGCAGAAAAAAATATCTACAGGGAATTTTAAAAGCTGAAGTTGAAGCTTAAGCAGGAGGGCTTTGAAAGCATGAAGTACCAGGGATAAAGAAGTGAAAGACAGACAGGGTTAAAAAAAAAATCAGGTCATTCTCTGTATTATGCTTTTTCATAAGCCATAGTGAATAGTACAAGTAGTACCAGCAATATAAAAGGGACCATCTATAAAGGTTGACATTCTCCTCCATGGATGGCTTCAGAGCCAAAATTTTTGTATTTCATTCCCATCCAACACCTTATCTGAATCACTTTCTCAATCTCTTCCCTTGAGTATATTTTCCTAAGTTATGAGAGGGAAAGTGGAAGTAGTGTAAAACTTATCATGAAATCTTAAATTTTCCCTAGAATGTTTTGTCTTCTTAATTGCAAGAAATGCAATTGCAGCAGGAAAGGAACAGAAGAGAAAGAAATAGAATTTGGTCTCTGCCAGCTTTATAGAGCCAACAGTACTGTGGCAACTGGTACTGACACTATGAATACTTTCAGGAAGTTCTCATTCACTGTAAAATTTTGCAGCAATACTGGAAAACAGCAAATGAGGAGAGGTCAACAGTAACCACATGCTCTCTAATGAAGTTTTGTTTCATGCTATAAAACCAGGGGGTCTAGCAAAGCAGAACTCACAAAAAAAGACTATGATCACTAACTCTCACTTTCACATTTAACACCTTCTGGATTGAATTTTTAAAAAGAGACTTTTCCCCCAGAATAATAGCCTTTGGCAGCATCTGGAAGAATGACACTGCAGTGACATCCATAACACAGACTGTGAGCAGATGTCATGACAAGATGAGAACAATGTCTTGCAACAAAGGGAAGTGACCGCACACAGTGATAGATTGTGAGGATGAAGCAAGCATTGCTAAGAACAAAGAACAATGAAACCATAGAATTATACTCTTTCCTCTTCCAAATTTCTCAACAGATTCATTCAAAGGCCCTTCTAATAAGCTAGTAATTAATTAGGAACATTTTAATTATATGATTGTAAGATGAAGGCAACCATGATAAAAGGAATTACAAGACCAAGCTTAGATGATGTAGATTCTACTAACATAGGATATTTTTACTTGCTCATTTTAGACAGACCTCTTTTCACATTACCCTGAACCAATGTGGATTTAAGATCTCTGTAATCACATTTAGCAAGGCATTGTGTTCAAAATAATAAGAGCAATTATTCAGCAGGGTTTACTAGGCATACAGGACTTCTGGGTCACATCTGGTTGATGTTATGTTTTGGGTTTTTTTTTGGGGGGGGGGGGGGGGGGGGGGGGTGGTGTCTAGGTCAACTTTGTAGACCTAAAGATAAGTACATATAAATGCACCTTCTCTACATTGTTTGAAAGGCCAGCATAGGCCCTCAATTTTCCCCTCTTTACACATAAGTGCATCTCATAATGTATGCCCCATGTTTCTATTAAGATGGATAGATGGGTGAATCCAAATATTTTCCATCAGCTGTATTTCTTCATGGTCAGCCAAAAAGGGGTCTCTAGTCCCTACAACTAACAGCACAGTCCTCTTCTTCCATTATCATTTATTATTACATGCAGGCCATGGACACACATGTTCAGATACTGACCTGCATAGCTTAGGCATGATCCTAATGAGTTATAAACACATTCTGGGAAGTCATCAAGAGGAAATCAGAAAAGTGCATTACCCAATAAAGTGAGAACAATCGTAAAACCATACACATTTAGTCACTTTAATGAAATTAATGCATTTCCCCTGACTCATCTTATAAAATCCCAATCATCCAAATAAATGACCTGTGAAATAAACCTCAATCTAAATTAGTCCATAACCTTCAAGTCTTTCCCCCACCAAAATTTCTTGAGTGTTTAACAGGACCATGTCTCACTTATAAAGCAACCTTTAAGCTTCATAGGTTTATTCCTCAAGGAACATATCACAAAGAAACAGTACAATTTCCCTTTTATTTGCCTTAGTTCTGGAAAATATATCACAGGAATGTCCAAAGCACCATTAGACCGTGGAGACTTGGTTACCATCGCAAAATGCAGCAGTCTGATGCTGCAAACATCTTCTCAAGAACATACTTCTCCTACCCTATATTCTTTACATAAATTGACTTTTCTATTCTCTGTCTTTTTTCATTGTGTAACTACTGAGTCAGCTTATCCCCAAACTTATCAGAAGTTACGAAACTGCAGTCAGTATCCATAGTAACTCACACCACTAAAGGCCTTGGTGTATATTGTTCAGTGTGGAAAACAACATGAAGCGGAAGAAAAAGCACCACTTCTATACTGCATCTCTCATATGCCATTTCTTTATGACACCATATATTGTTATTCCATATACATATTTAATTACTCATAATAAATTCTTCCATATTGTACATGGATAGGAACCATGCTGTGCTAGATTAGGTAACATAAATAGCAGTATTTTACTTTTGTAGCATAGACATAAGTCACTTGCTAATTGGATTTGCACATTTGGACATCAGCCTTTAATCTCATGCTTCATTGACCAGGGAACAGTTGCATTTGTTCTGGGCTTCCTAACTGTGATATATATCTCTGATAGTATAATAGTCAATCAGACTCACCTGATACTTAAGATTTTCCCATATGAAGCAGGGCCTGAGGAAATTAAAGGCATCCTGTCTGTGACTATGTCCTTTAGGTGACATTCACAGGAAAAGTAGGAGGTCAATGATCATTGTGTCTCATGACACCATGCGAGACGTGTAGAATTGCTGATCCATATTACACCTGAGTGGATAATGAAAAATAAAATGTTAAATTCCTTGAATTTTTGCATGGCAAATAAATTTTTAATGACATATTTATGCAAGAAGCATCAGAAATTTCTAAAATGGATAGAAGAGTTTTGGCTTAAAACCACAGGGTAAAATCCCACAAGCAGAGCCACCTGTAGGTCTACCCATAAGTCAGCACAGTTCCAAATCAAAAATATCCCAGCAGATCCATTTTTAAGCTGTTGTCAAGCATCACTGCAAGATCCACTGTAATGTGGACCATCTGCAAAAAAACCCTAACCTTGTTATCTGTAATAACAGATATTGCAGGGCCTAGGTTGTAATAGACTTTTTTTTTTTCTTTTCATCTCTAATTTAGTTAAGGATTCCTAATTAAAAAAAAAAAAAAAAACAAACAAACAACAACAAAACCAAGAAAAACCAAACAACAACAAAACCAAACACCAACCTCATTCTATTTCTGCAACTGTTAAATATATTATTATTGGTAGCATATTGTGAAGTTCTTCAAGTTTATCAGGGTTGTGTCAGAGACCCAACTGCTAAATTACACAAGAAGAAAAGAAGACAAAACCATCCTCTCCTAAAAAGAAGAAAAGTCACCAGACAAGGCAGAAAGAGAAGTAGAATCACCCTTGTACCCAACAGAGAATTTATAATCAATTTATAAAATGCATTCAGTACACTGTCAATTTTGTAAGGGTTACAGTAATTCATCCTTTTTCAATTCACATTTTATGTATTATGTCTCCAGAATGTCTTTACTTTTAATACTAATTAGGAGATGACTAAATAAATGCTCAGTCTCCAGTATTATGTTTATTGCCCCCCCCCCCCCCCCCTTTTTTTGGACATAATTTCACAAAAAAGTACCAGTTCTTTGTTTTAGATTCTAAATCACCTACTTGATTTTCTCTAGATTTGTTAGCATTTTCTTTTTAGAATATTCAGGTACTTGAGTTTTGTTGGCACAAGCAGAAAACAAATTTCAAAACTGAATGTATGAGAACTCATAGAAATAGAATGGTAAATTCGCACACACAAACCTGTTCTAGAAACACTTGCAAACTTATCCAATGAATAAAGAAAGTAAAGCTCTACTGTTTTTCTTATCTGAACAGGAACAACCAAGTAGCACAGCATAATTTTTTAAACTTCGCAGTCCTTCTTTGAGATAAAAGCTCGGAAGACATTTTGGCAAATAAACATGAACACTGTTAAGAAATCATGATCTAATTATTGATATTGCACAAACAGAAAAAGACTACATTAATCATATAAATTATTCATTCTACAAGCTATAGGCACAACTAGGATGATATATATTGATGAATTTTACTTTTTAAATTTGCCTACTTTTTAGGCAAGCTAAAATGTCAGGGTTTAGTATTTATGTGTAATTCCATGTAATGCTACAACTCGCATCTCTTTATAACATTAGAAGTACAGTCACCACTACTAAAAAAAGAGAATTTGTTAGCATTTAGCACCCCAAAATTATTAAGAGATCAGGGAGGAAAGCCACTAATAATTTAGCAAATAATATATTGCTAAATGTCAACTTTTACATGTTATCCACCTCACTTAAAAAAAGTGTCATGGAAGCAAAAGAAGTGTCTCACCTTAGTTACGAAGTCCTTGTAGCAAGAGAGTCTGTACATGAATAGGTTTACTTTTGATCTTAAATGTTCATTTAAGTTGTTTCATATATATCAGTCAGCAGGTTCACAAAAGAAGGGCAGTCACAGAGATCCATTTGAAAAAACAGGCCACAGCGATACTAACTTTTCAACAAGCTGAAGGGTTGTCATAGGCTTTATGAGGCCTTAGGCAAGTGCATACCACACACACATATATAGGAAGTCCAATATATCATTGTTGGGGGCGGGACAGCGGGCAACAAAAGGCTTTCTACACCTGCCAGGCAGATCTCCCTGCACACAGCCATGTGCAGGGTGGCACAGCTCACATCTCTCCCTCCATCTCACATGTCCAGCAACAGATTCGCTGTGCCGGGGCTGACAAGCTGAGAAGGGGGATTGAAAATAGGGAAGCATGCTTTCTTGCATGTAAATTCATGGTTTGAAAGTGTTGCACCATTTCTTCTGAGCAATCTAAGTTTTCCTTGCCTTAAAACGACACTGTGGTCTATCACCTCACCCGCTCCCAAGTACTGGCTCTGTATAGCACCCATCTTTGGCACTGGGCGTTACATCAAACAGCTGGGTGGGTAGGGGGAGGCAGCAGTGTCATATAACCTGCATTTATGTGAGGCCCTGATCACAGACTTCCATTCAGAGATGATTTTTTTGATATAGGAATGCAATTTGAAAATACAGATCTTCAGACCTCCACCGTAAATACAGGAGAATGACTTCAATAGGGAAACAAAAACTTTTTATCAGCTGAAGTCCTGCCCTGTAACTCCTACAAGATTAAATTCCTAGTGTCTCTTTAAAGTCTCACTGCTGTATAATTCTTTACTTTTAAGCCTCTTCTTCACGTTCTTTCAATCACAGAAGTTCCCTCAAACCCATGCTAATATATTTTAAAACACAGATTAGTTCTCTCGTGTTTAATAAAAGTCTACTTAAATTATTTTTCAGCTTTGTTATCACTGAATATTGTGAAATCTTCCAATGAACTGAACGTATCTCCATTCTGTTCAAACAAATCCACTTCAATGTTAACATTTTAAGGACTTATTTAGAATATAAACAGCACACATACTGAACACCCAGACTTTGTTCCACAGAAGCAAAATGAAACAGGATCCTTTGACATATTCCCCGTTGTATTGCAAATCAGAAACATACTTTAGTGCCTTCATTGTGTTTTGCATAATATTATCCATAACACTTTCCCTGTTTACTTTTCATATTATTACAGTCAGGCCTCACTCAAATCTAGAATCAACCTGTCTCACAGGACACCAATTTCCCTGGCGATGGAAAGGGCTGAATAACTCAAAGGATCGCAAGCCTCATTTTCATTCCTAAACGTGCGTTACAAATCTGGAAACGATTTCACACACGAGTAATTTTATAAACCTTTGTAATTTGATTAAACCTGTTGAGATGGGACTCGGGCCGAGCGAGGCCACTTGTGCACCAAGGGCTGCCCCGGCCCCAACACCACAAGGCATCAGCGCTTTGCTGGGCTCCCAAGATGGCTGCCGCCGCTAGCACCCGTCAGAGCGCGCCTTCCTCCTCACGGGCCAATGGCCTGGTGCAGACCTCCAGAGAGGCGAGTGGTGCACTCTGACTGGCTCTTCAGCTGACAGGTAGAGGGAAAGCTCACACCAGATTGGCTGGCAGGGTCTCGCCTGTCAGGGACCCTGTGGAGGGACATTAGCTGAGCTTTTCCAGAGAGCAGCTCGCCACTGGGGAGCTGCCTGAATTCAAGGCAATGCCATCAAGACTCAAATATCTTCTTTTTTCTTTTCTCTCCCATCTTTGCGTGTGTGCTGTGCTATCAGCCTTTCAAATTATCCTTCAATTCAGTTCCAAATT
This sequence comes from Aquila chrysaetos chrysaetos, assembly GCF_900496995.4. Lineage (NCBI taxonomy): Eukaryota > Metazoa > Chordata > Aves > Accipitriformes > Accipitridae > Aquila > Aquila chrysaetos. The sequence continues at coordinate 32,292,299 of NC_044009.1, read as the reverse complement.
CACTTTTTGACAGCAGTGCCACTCATATTTTGCATTTAGTCAGCACAGAAGCACAGCATTAAATGATTTCTAGTTAATATCACAGTCTAGTTCTGGTTTTATTTCCAGCTCTTTCGGAGAGACCTTAAATTCTAATCAATCTGCTTTGATGGGATTTTATTTTTAATTCAGGAGTATATTCTTATTTGGTCTTATAAACATCTTCCACTTTTTTCTACCTACAGGGTCTATATTTAGAGCCTTAAATACTTGATTATCATGCTATTAAAACAAACAAATCTATAATCATTTAAAGACTGGTTGAAGAAAAAAAAATCCTCACTGTTCTGGACTGCTAAAACCTGAGTACAGCTACACAACTTCTCTCTGTCTCTCAAAAAATTGATTTTCAAGGCTTTGCCACGAGCCTTTGCAGTGCTTAAGACAAATGGATTGTATTATTGAATCCAGCCCTCGGGAATCTTACTTCAAAATAAATCAAAATCAGAACCATTCTTTCCTGCAGGCCCACTAAAACCTTGGATAGAAAAATAATTAACAGCTTCACAAAAATAAAATTAAGTCTAAATTTTATATGACTAGAGCAGTGTATAGAACACTATTAGCATGTTTATAACAATTATATGGAAAATGCAGATAACAGAAAAACAAATAACCCTAAGGTACAAGGACAATTGCCACCAAGTAGGCAAAATTAACTAACAAATTATTGTGCAAAGTTGTCACTTAATATGTAGCTAGCAACTGCTTCAGTTTCATTTTGTCCAAGGTCTAGAAAATGAGGTCAAGATCAGTTTCTGCAGATTAATTCAGAGAAAACTGTTATAATAATCATAGACTTTCTGAAAAGTGAGCATTTTCTGCGGAGTCATTAAAATCCTAGTTAGAAAAAAAAAATAATTTCAAAGTTGAAAATAAAGTGTAACATTCAGCAGTAGCTAACCATATATATTTATATACTTACGTAGAGAGTTCTCTATATAGGTACACAGATACACATCCACACTCAAATACATTATACAAGTAATTAACTATAGGTTTAGTGACTCATGTTGTCCTCCCACACATACATGTAGGTAATTAACATGCATGGGCTAATCCTTTACTCTCTTTTATACTTGTACAACTTACAAGCTGGGGTTGGCATAGCTTTCCTCCATTGCGTTACTAATTTATTGCTGTGCAAAGCAGCTACCTATTAGATGGAATCTGAGGCAGCTGACATCACTGATGTTTCCCTGCAGCTACACCAGTATTGGGTGGACCCCCATTTTCTGACCCATCTCTTGAACACATTAAAGCCATTTGCTCTAATTTGTTCCAGGTGGCTGTGGTCCTCCCACAAGGCCAGAAATAGGGACTATAACTGACCACACACATAACCACCCCGCTCACCTGCTGGTGTCCCATGACAAAAACAACTTGTTTACTAGCAACTGCAAGAGGCAGCTGCGTTGACTTCTGCCTACCAGGTGAATCCTACCGGGGACTTGAATCTGACCACTTGTAGGAAAAGATATAAACATTAGTATGGGGAGGAGGGACACGAAGGACATGCTTGGTATTATGGGAAAAGTAACTGAGTTTAGATTTTTCCTTATATTGTCAACAGTGCTCTGGGCTGCTCTTAGTGTGTAAAGAATATATTGTTCCGTTACCTTTGCAGAATGCAGCCAAAAGAATTAAGAGCTTTCCCTGAAAACTGCAACTTTAACCCAAGATTTTCTGCATTTCTAATGTATAGGAGGATGTGGCTGGTTTTACTGTTGTTGCTTCACATGTCCTCACAAATTCACATTCATTTCAACTAATGATGGCCAACAAATCAGTCCAGGAGCCTGATCTGATGTATGAGCCTGCCAGATTTGGCTACTGGGTGGAGGGGTCAGGTAAGAAAGCCAGCCAGAGAAACAGAGAATTTGGTTGCATTGAGCAGGGTTTCCTAGGAAAGCTGCTATTCATGGGAAATGTAACTATAGTGGTTTGGCCTATCTACCTGCCTGGGAATGAACACGGCCCCCAAGCATACAAAGGTTGGCCCTCCACAGCTTAAGCTATTCACATTTGCCTCTCACTTTAGTTTCAACTTGCATCTCTGAGGCTCCTGATTTGTTTTAGCCGTGTTAGATCAGATTTCCTGTCTCTGCTGTAAATGCCATTCCATTTTCATCCAAGCAGGTGTCCCTGCACTCCTCTTGACCCAATCAATTATAGAACTTATTTTTCTTGTGGCCAAGCTACTTTTTTCCTTTGATCCATTTAACCAGCCTACATTTGCTCTCCGTGAGGTGAAAAGCAGAGCTGTAGCTGGGGGCATTTATTTGCTCTATGAGTCTCTGAAAGAAAATAAGTTGCCAGCATAAAACTGTATTTTTCTAGCACACATTCAGAAAGGCCTACGCAGCTTCTGAGAGTGCAGGAGAAAATGATTGGAGCCAAAGGGCGCCATGTTCCGCTTTTTGTATATGCCAAACCTAGGGCAATGCCACACACCCACCCGCTCACTTAAAAGGTCCCACAGTGTGGTATTAGTAGTAGTTGCTTATGGAGGGGTGAGTCAGTGCAGATGATCTGCCCAAGTTTTTTCTATGCATAATATTCATTTCTGCAGAGATATTACACTGATATTTAAAACTAGAAATTTTTTTCCTACATAAAAATAAACTCATGAAGAAGAGATAATCATGCCTTTCTATTAAGAATCAACATTTATGCCAGTAACTTTTGGCATGCCACCAACCCATCTTCATATCTCAGTTTATTTTACTGTAAGTTATACCTTAGACCAAATTCTCTGAGTTTCTGAGATCTGCACAAAATCCTTGTCTCACCACTTCCCTCACTTGCTGTACCTCACACATGCCCCAGAGCATTATCTGTCCCTTGGAGGCTGCCAGCTCCATACTACTGCCAAGCACCACCTCCTAGAAGCTGTCTAAGCCTTCTTCACTTTATCATAAGGATATAGTCTTCACTGCCGCAGTGCAGGATGCAGCATCTACCACACTAAATTAAAACTTCAGCAATAGCCCAGATCCAGCTCTGACCCAGGACAGACAGGTCTAGTGGGTTTAAGAAACTAGTCCCTTCTTTGGAGTGCCTGATAAATCACAACTGCTGCTGGTGTTCTGTACTTCTGGGAAAAAAAGCTAGTAGATACCCTAGAAGCTGGTCTTTAATATGTACATCTGGGTGATTTTTCACACTTGGATAGGGTGTTAGAATCTGAGGATATAATCTTTCATTTTTTTCAATGTGTGACATCAGAGAGTACCATAGTATGAACAGAAAAAGCTGAGATGGGGAAAAAAACCAAGTTTGTGTGCTCATCTAATGCAGATGAACACGCACTGACTTGTGTAAATCACAACCCTCTTCACTCTGAGTTAAAATGATGGTGATGATGGTGGTGATAATATCACTGTTCTGGCATTTTATTATGAAATGTTCAAAAAGAAACAATCTTACAAAAATAATTTTGCTCCTTTCAACTATTTTTTTTTAATTGTCTCTGATAAAAATGAGTCCGACGCTCTTTTACTTTGGTCATTAGACAAAAACTGCTTTCCCTTTGTGTGAGAAGCAGTACCAGATCTCAAGTTCTGTAGTGAGCTGTAATGAGGTGATGAAGATGCAATGAAGAAACAAGCCCAAAATTTCAATACTGTAGCTGCAATTTTCTGTAAAATTCCTGAACGCTCAAAGCTTCCTATTTCAGATCAATGCATAAATTAGAATTTAATTTTATTGCGACTTTCACTATGTTCCCAGAAGCACTCAGAGCTGTAATGTGCCATTTTAGTCTAAATGGAGGGAGTACATTTTGCTCTCGCTTAACTATGTAACCCCATTGACTTCAGTGAAACAAGGCAGCATGAGACAAAGTCAAGTCTTAACTGCAATTATAGTATGTATATAGAACACTATATTTGCTATTTATGATACAATGACAACATTTTGAAGTGAGAGGTCAAGGCTGATCCTATTACATTAGAGCATAAAGATGAATTTGGTCAAAGGAGCAGGAATAATATATTGCATGTAACTGAGTTCTACTTTAGTGTATTTAATTTGTTAACATTTCCATTTGGTACTGACCAAATTATCAAGTTAATGAAAAATAATAATATACTACCATAGTGCTGTGCTTTAGGTTAAAAGATGGCTACAATATATTATTGTTCTTCTTTTTAATTTAAATCAGGTAATGTAAAAGGAAATCCTACAACTTTCTTTGGAAACACTTTCTATAAAGAGAGAACATATAAAGGCATGCTATATAATTAACCAATAAAGCAGCGTTTCAAAGCAAATGTTAGAAAACTAAATATTGAGTGAAATTTAGGCTTGCTGCAACTCCAGTGAAAGGATATAACTGCTTCAAGCTCTTCAGGCAATCTTTAGAGGTTGAATTTTCACATCCCTGCACCCATGTTTTAAAGGGCATGCCCAGCAGCCATTTCACCTCCTCCTCACCCAGCCCTCAGTCCTGTTCTGAGAGAGGCATGACACTGCCTTAACAGCGTATCATGGATTGCATCCATATCAAAACATTCACGATACAATAGTTTCATAAGATCACCCAGAATTCACAAGTTCCATCTTTACAAAGTCCCCGACTGCCAGACAATACTGTAAATGTATAAAAATATCTGCATAGGCATTTTGCATTACAACTTGGCAACACAAAATTACAGTAATTATAAATAATGGAGTCTCTGTCAGGCTTCGGTGATGGGAAATCTGAAAAAAGCCACTCACAGGGAACATCCCTCTCCCTTCCCCACGCAGACATCTACTCAGCTGGTGCTTTCCAACAACGGCACAGGAGAGCACAGCCTGAGAGTGAGGAGAAGCAAGGAACGAGCTGTTCCACCCACCATGCTTCTCAGTCACTGCAGGGTGAAAACCCCTTTGGGAACCAAACTTTAGGAAGGGCTCAAAGAAAAGGTAATTTCTGCTGTGTGAGCCAATGGCAGCAATGCAGAGGACAGCTGCAGACTTGACAGCTCCTACTGCTCCAGCATGCACAAGGCAAGTCCTGTAATTGGGAATCCACAGCTTTGGGGTATTTGTCCTTTGCCTATACTACATCAGCGATGCAAATCCACATGGAGATTTAGATTACTTCATTCTCTTCCCTATGCTTTCTATTAAACCATGTTTGCAGAGGATTAAAAACAGCTGATAAGCAAGGCTCCAGTGATAACATGAAACAAACATTCAAAGTGCTTTAGATTATACATGCAGAATTTAGACCCATTTTTCTCAGACAGAATCAGAGGAATAAAGCAGGTCACAGTAAAGGCAAGACAACTGGCAGACACAACATCAACTGCTTAGGGCAAAAGAGCATTTTGCTGGCAGATGTTAAGCTTTCCCTGCCCACCCTCTGTGTTGGAGCCACAGGGTTGTGGCTGGCCACGACAAGGAAACAAAGGAAGTCCAGGTCTGTCTGAGAAACACTAAATAAACATACTCCACAGCCTCCACAAGTCTCCAACTTTGCAGCCTTCACCAAAAAACAAGCATAGTTTTATATTCTAAAAAGTGATGACACTTTCTTACTAGCGAGTTAGAAAGTAAAAACAATTAACTACATGGCCATACCCTCCTTTCTCTCCATCCTGCAGAATTGCCTGGCCCTGAAGAGGAAGACAAAGGTTTTAAAAATATGAAAACTTTAAAAATATGAAAAGTTACATCTCAAGCCTAGACTTTAAATAATGTTGTATGCTGAAATGTCCTTACTTATCAGAAAGTTTAAAAGAAACAGGTACCCAGTGGCTTAGTGGCTTGGAAAGAACACTTGGTAAGGGTTACTCACTGAATTTTGCTCCAGCATAGTTCTGATTGGTTTGAGGTGTGAAAACAGGTTGCAGTTTGATAAAGTAGGACTCCAATTTTGATTATTGAGAAAATGAATCTTGTTCTATCCCATTTTGACAGAGATAGCAAACATTGCCAGCACAGCTGTGGGAAGAGTATAGAATGGCCTGGCATCTCTCTTCCCAAATTCATGACCAAATGGTAAAAGTGATCCCAAAGATTGTAGGAGGAAATGTCTGTCAACTCACTACAGCTGAGTACAACTGCATGATAAATTACATTCTCTGATGTTTTTCCAGACTAGCTTTAAAATCCTGAAGTGATTGGATGTAATCTATTATTGGAATAACAACATGAGGATCATTAGAGAAGTATATTTCACAAAATTGAAAGGTTTAAAAAGCACAGCTACTGTACAGAATTTGTACTACTTTATTTGGCAATCTATGTGCAGATTTGTCACTTGTACAGCTGTCCCTAATAGGGTCATTTCTATAGCAAGTGCTGGAGCACCTCTCCTATGAAGACAGGCTGAGAGTTGGGGTTATTCACCCTGGAGAAGAGAAGGCTCTGGGGACACCCTATAGCAGCCTTCCAGTACCTGAAGGGGGCCTACAGGAAAGCTGGAGAGGGACTTTTTACAAGGGCATGTAGTGATAGGACAAGGGGTAATGGCTTTAAACTGAAAGAGGGTAGATTTAGATTAGATGGAAGGAAGAAGTTCTTCACTGTGAGGGTGGTGAGGCACTGGAACAGGTTGCCCAGAGAGGTTGTGGATGCCCCATGCCTGCAAGTATTCAAGGCCAGGTTGGGTGGGGCTTTGAGCAACCTGGTCTGGTGGAAGGTGTCCCTGCTCATGACAGTAGGGTTGGAACTAGATGATCTTTAAGGTCCCTTCCAACCCAAACCGTTCTATGCTTCTATTATTTTCTTGCTATGTGAGGTGATTGGATAGTCTGCTCTGAAAAGCTTCTATTGAAATGCCTTGGCTTTCAAAGTGCTTGATCTTATTTCTTGTATGGAAGATGTGTCATCTGGTCTCTCGTTATTGTTCTGGAGAGGGTAGAACTTCTTTTCTCTTTAATCATTGTCATAAAGTTCACAAAATCATTTCTTTCAAACTACCTCAAGTTTAAGATTCTAAACTAAAACTTGATGACAGAAGTGTCAGTGTTCTGTTCAGAAATGGCAAGGACATCTGGAAGCTAGGGAACATTAAACAAACATCATATTACACCTGTCCTATATGGAGGTTCATCAAATTAGTAGCTCATAGCAACTGAAACCACTCAGCTTGACTTTTAGCTGGTGACGCATCTCCCCTTGACCCCCTGGCAGCAGCAGAACTTTCAGGGCTTAACGTCACAGGCTGGATGAGCAAGAGTCTAATACAAAGAGAACTTTTAGATCAAAACAGAAAATTTGAAATAAAATGCTCTAAATAAGTACTGGAGCTCTATTTGCATTAATAAGCATTTATGGACAATTATTTCTACTATTTATGTCCTGTACTACCTGCCGGCATCTTATCAAATGAGATCCTATTAAATCAACCTATATCCCTGAACTTAAAAGCTCACAGTCTAATAAAAAAACCCAAAGCCAAGCAAAGCAAATTACATAAAACTATAAATAGAGAGGAAAATATGCAACATAGGAAGGACAATGGGAACTAACTAATGAATTTTCTAAGTAAGACTCAGTTTGTAGGGAGACGTAGCACTTTTTGTGAGACAATATTATATAGCAGACAAAAGAACAGACATGATTTTAAGTATGCAACACCAGCAAGGCCTGAAAAAGAAACCACAGACTTCAGCCTAAGGGCAGCTTGCAAACAAATCTCCATGTTTAAATTAATTATGGTAATCATTTATAAAATTTGAAAGAAAAAGCACCTTTAGAGAAGAAGTGAATGTTAGCAAAACCGGAGGTGATTAGCTGGGGGATAAGCTCGACAGATAACCAATTAATTATTGTCCTTGGAACACCAAGGGTGTCTTACACAGAAAACTGCAATGTGCCATAAAAACCAATATCTTTTGAATACACGATTTGTACACAAGAGTCTTAAGAAATTTCTTTTCCAAGCTCATCTTCTGTGCAAGGGTGACGTTACAGATGAAGCTGTATTCTCCCAACTATACACTTTTGTCTGTTCTCACATATTTGAATGAATTCACTCAGTGCATAGGGGTTGTTTCATTTTCTCTAAAGAGTTTTCCCAGGGACACCCAATGCACTGGATGAAGTTTGTTGAACCTTGGAAATCCTATGTGTATGGGCCATTCAATGATAGGGAGCATTTATTGTAGCGGCTTTTGCATCTATTTCTTGGCTAACGTCTGCTTAATTTAGTATATTTTAGTCTGTAAGAACTTTCTGATGACAACAGTAGCAAGAAACAGCAGGTTGTTAGAAGGCAGGGGGAGGGATCTCTGGAAAAATTATTTCACCGTATGATCTACTGCCAGGAGAAATTATAATTTAAATATACTCAGCATCTAGTTAATTTGCCTGCTGTTTTATACCAATGTAAAAGTCAAACGAATTACATTCTTGTTAATGGACTTGCTTAAAACAGATTGGGTCAAAATACAGATATTTATACACTGCAGTCCACCCAGAATATATCTCAGGTTTTATTTTATTGCAGTTTTTCAAGGAACTTTTAAAAGGAAGTATTTCCTGTGACACAAATACTCATTTCCTTTGATACAGAGATTTTTTTTTCCCACCTCTATTTTTGTCCTCTTAAAAAAGAATGAATAGATTTTTGGAACAAAAGAAAACTGGGCAGTAGTTTTGCCACAATAAAGGAGGAGTGGAATGGAAGATACAGCAAAGCATAAAAAATCTAACAGTGAGTCTCCTGGAAATCTCAGTGTCTCATTCAAACCCATAATAGTCACAGAAGCAAAGTTCAGGATGATTCCAATGGGAGTTGTGTCTGCATAACGATAATGAGACCAGAAATGTCTTTGAATAAGAAATAGCCCAACTTTTAGATAATTACCTGATACCAGAGCTTTTAAGAGTAAAATGAGGCATTTTCTTCTGAAGTCTTAAAAGAATTCTAAATCTAAAACTGTATCTATCAACTTAAGCAATGTTCTGTTTATTTTATCTTGAAGCTTTGTTATCAAGAAACCAAACAAAAGACACTTTCGGTCAGCATTGCCTGATGACTGAACTTGATTTCACATTTTTAAACATAGATCTTTGAATTCTACATTCAAATTTCCAAGTTTTACTGATATCCCTTTCTGAAAAGTGGAGGAAAAATGATTCCCAGAAAGATACCTTTTCCAAGAGAAATGTAAAATGAGTGAAGTGATGAGAACTTCATTCTCATTCCGGTGACCCTGACCCTCCTTGAATGCTGCCTGAGCAATAAATAATGGCAAGGAGCCCATATTAGTAGTCTTGCATTTTAAGTATCTAGATATAGCACAAAAATGTTTGTATTCCTCATTTCAGTTTGGAAAAAAACACTAATACCAATACAAAGTAATTGAACATATTAAATAAAACACAGAAAAAGGATTCTGCATTCGTAATTGCCCATAAAGAACAGGCTCTTCTGATGGCATCAGAGGTTGAAGGAGACAATGTTCCCTGGTGGTGTGGCTTTGGGGATGATGGAGAATGCTAGAAAAGTTGTGCAAACACACTGACTAGTTCACAGCAGAAGTCAAGTTCAGCTTGTACCTTGTCTGTGGTTTTTCAAACCTGGTATGCAAAAACCCCATGTGGGAAGCATGTGCAGATATGTCTAAATAATTGCCTGGAATTTACACTCTTAGATTAGGCTTCAACATGTATGCGTAGTTCTGAGAATTTTGTACAGAATAGCTTAGCTAAAATATAAGCCTTCAGTATTTTTAGTATTTAGCATGGTTATTACTGAAAACAAATAAGCAAAATAAAACAGCTATTGTAGGCTGTTTTTTTCTGATTTATTTTTCAAGCAAATAGAAACAACTGTTAATTCAGAGCTCAGGCAAACTGGTGCCTCCAACTATGCTAGAGAAATTTGAAAGGGGAACTTTTTGTATAAAAGAGAAGGGCAAGAACCCTGGCTGTGTGACTGACAATATGATCAGGGCTTCCACTTTACACAATGTGTGCCAGCATCATCAGCGTTAGATCACCGATGCGGGCAATTTTCTGACAGACAAATAGTATTGTCATGAGCATGTGCATTAGGCAACTGCTGGGTATGTTTCTTTTGATAACTTCAGCAGCACCTTTATCTCAAACTTAATTTTAAAATCTGGAGCTGTCGTTTGTCAGAGGGGTGTTTAGGCTTCCTTTAAAACCATTACACTTTTAATGCTAACCTGCTGGCGCTAAGAAGCATTTCCACCAAATGTTTTATTCAACAAGACTTAAGAGATAGTTTTGTCAGATGTACTTCCTGTCATCCTTTATTACACTAGATCTTTTGATATTTGAGCGGAAAAGCTAGAAATAAGGATGAAGGTCAGTGAAATGGGAGGAATATAAAACTTTTCTTTCACTATTGCTGTTTTCATATTGTCCATCAAAACCACAATTTGAAAATGTCAGATAACACGAGTTTCATTTTTATTTTAATCACTTAACTGTTTGAAACTATAATAACTTAACGGCTATGCAGCAGATTTATCATGAGGAACAGGGATTACAGTCTGCCAATTCTAGATTACTGTTCTTTATACAGGGAATCCAGTGCTAATTATGCAGTTTATGTGATCTGGTATTTTCAAAGGAATGTCCGTATACATTAGAAGACAAAAGCAAATATTTAAAGGTTTGGAGCTCAGATGAGCATCGTAATTTCTGAGACTGCAATAGTGAGCTGCAAATCTCAAGTGAACAGGCACTCTTTCTCCAGCCATTCAGTGTTTACATTTCTAATCATGATACGAAATCAAAAATAAGATATATTTAAGTATTTCAAAGCTTTTAAAATGCTTGATTTTAGAAATTAAAACAATAATTTCACATCTAACCCTGTTCAAATCTAAATTAATATGACTTTTGGGATTCCATCCATATCAAAATTCTGATCATGAATTTTCCCACCACTTTAAGCAATATCCTCATTAAAGGAGATGGAGATCTTTAGCTAAAGCCTGAAAATATGAAAGTTGCACTGATAACAACTATTGCAACTATCTAATGCGCTGCTATATTGGACTGTACATGTTTACTTTTACACATCTCAGCATCTCCACTACTGACACCATACATCTTAAAGAGTTGTTTCATCAGAAACAGATTATTTCTCTTCCCACTGCAGGCTAGATATAGCAGTTGACACATAGGACCTGTATGTGCAGTGGCTGCTGCAGCTTAGTTGTCATTTAGGAGAATACGAGTTACTTTATCTTGACTACTTTAGGTGCATTTCTGTTCTGCTTGTAAAGCATAACAGATAACAGAACACAAAACAGAGTGGACTTGTATGCAAGAGCATCAGAAGTCCATCATCAGGATTTTAAAAAATTTTGTTTGGCTTGTAGTCTGCTTGGTTTTTATATTGTTTTTTTAATGCAGAGTAAAGACTCCAAAGGCCTTATTTATTTTGAAAATAATGGTGTTTATATTAAAATGCTTGAGCCACGAAAATCTTGATCTGGGCACAGCCCAGTTCCTTACTGCCATTTGTTCTTAAGCTTAGCACCTATGATAGTGCCAACAAAAGAAGAATGCAGCATCTTGCTCCTAAAAAAAGCATTATAGATAAGCAGACATGCTGGACATGGACGAGGCTTAGGGTGGTGACAGGACAGAGGTGATAACAAGAATTCTAAAAGTAGCAACAGAAGTGAATGCACAATCAGTTGTGAGTTGAAAAGTGCAGGTCTTCTTTGAGTTAGCCACTGCTTCTTGCAGTATTTACTAGATACGATATGGTATACAGGAATATAAAATTCCCATCTGGTATTTAAAATCCCAGAAGCCTGACTGGCTCTTTAAATGTTATCACATGTTAAAATAGGAAAAGCCAGATGTTACATTTACAAAGTCAATGTGCTGCATTTTCTTAAAATCCAAGAGATGCCCCTGCTAAATCTAGTCTGTCAGCATTGAACAATTAATCAGTTAAACAGCATAACCTTTAGCAGAGAAAGCAAGCATTGTATGTTGTGAGATATAAACAGGCATGCATTGCCCAGGCCAATTATAGGCACAGGAGACAGAAAACCAGGCGTCAGCAGGACTTTCAAATGACCTCGGTACATTAGCCTTTCCTCGGAAGACATACTGGATTTCTCTTGTTTGGAGTCTATGGCAGTGCAGTTGCTGCTGATCGGACGCTGCTATACATCCCTGGTAGGAAGCTGCAGATGTTCAAGAGTTAACTAGCCTTCCATGAGGCAACACAGGGGTCATAGTAAAGACCTCTACTTCTTAGAACTGTATCTAATGTACCAGTCTAGGCTCTATTCAAAATACTTTAAAAAAAACAAATATCACAACAGGCCTGAAAACATACTGTGGAGCCATTTCAGAAGTATTTCATATGATTTTGGGTCCCCTTCAAGAAGGGACTAAGCAGCAAAAAGCTTGCAAACATCGCAAGACCCAACTCAGTAGAGAAGAAAGAGAGATGACAGCAACGACAGTAGCACAAGAAGCAGCTTGAGACTCATTTATAAATTTAAATGTCAAAACTGTAACTGGAAACTGTATCCGCATGTGCACGTCATCTTGGAGCAGAGAGAAGTATGAGCAGCAGAAAGGAAGAATCTCTCCTCAAGTAACCTCTGACAACACTGGTTGCTGTAAATGCTATTTACACTGGGAGGCCCAGGCAGACTGTAATAACCCTCACAAAAGCAAGAGGAAAGACAGCCACAGCCTTGGCCAAAACCCCTTTCATTAGCCACTGAGAAAGCACTGCACTCCCAAGTTGCGTGCAGGTTGCGGGTCCTTCTAGCTGACTCCAGCAACAGATCCCTGGCCTAGCTTTGCTCCCTGAAGGTCTTTTCTTATGCAGTGGGATACAACCAACTAAATTGTTCAGGCAAACCCTCAGGCAAAGTCTTCGCTATAACATTCAATACAAGATGCATCAGTTCAGGGTGGAAGAAGAAAACTGCCAATGACATTATCAGGCATCCACTGTAAACCAAAGAACTCCTCCCAAATGCGATGCCTATAATTGAATGCCCCATTTAGACAGAATGCAGAGCAGCAAAATGAGCTGCATGCTCAGTTTTAGCTGGCTGAGAGTACTTCTCCGATCACCTTGCTCTTGCTCATCAAGTCATTAAATTGCTTAATATCCAGTGGACATCAAGGAAAAGTTTCCATCAAGCAGGAGAGCGGAAAGCTTATTATTAGGCTGCACACAATCACAATTAATATGAACACCTCACAAGCACCTCTTCTACTGCTCATTGCCCTTGAAAGTTTGGGATTGTTTCAGACCATGATAAAATACTGAAACAGTTTAACTTACACATACGTGTGCCCTAGCACTTCTAAAAGTGAGACACAGAACTGGAAGATTTTATTTCATGAAGCACACCAAAATGTAATGCTATCTACATTCATATTCATGCTACCCTAAACTTGCAGCAACTAAAATCATTATTGACTTCTGAAATCTTAGCACAATTACTGTGCTACAACTGCTTCCATCATTATTTAAACACTTCATCCACCACTGAGATCAAGCACATGGCCATTCATGGGGACCTTTAAAGATACCAATCCAGAATAGTTTCACATGACCAGTCTGGAAGTAATGGAGAAGTTACGGTAAAAAAGAGCAAGGAGGAAAGAATTGCAGTGACACACCTGAAACAAATAGTGCCATGTATGTTGTTCTTTGATATCTTGAGTCTAACAAAGCAGACTGACATATTCTGTGAAACTGATGCAAGCTGCAGCGGTCTATTATGCAGCAGGTAACAGTAAAAGGTGTAGTTTATTCTGGAGTAAGAATCATTCAAGTCCAATTAGAAATGTGATAGTGCTGAGGATAATGATAGAAAGAAGCTGTTTTCTGTAAATGCTTTGTTTGATTAAGTCTGCAAAAGCATCTGATCACACAGCAGCAGTTTTAAGATACAAAATTAAGTGATTCTTGTCTTCTCCAAAATAGTTCTGATGAAAATTCTTTCATCTAGATGAAATGAGCTCTAAATTAGTTAGAATAACACTAGGCATGCAAATCACTCTGTAGTCTTCACTTAATCCATAATATCTGTAAATTACTTCAGCTCTGTCCTTTACTATCATAATTTCAGAGAAAGTACCAAGTATTTAAAGGCAATTCTTGGATGCGCCGGATCAGAATAATCTGCCTACAGAGAGTTAAAAATAGTTTACAGGGTTTTACATTTCTGCCAGCTGAAAATATTGAAAAATAGTGATCTGTGTGGGACATCTCTAGTTTGCAAATAGCTACCAAATCCAGTATGAGCTTTCCACAGACTCTCCTGCATTTTTGGTCAAAAGTTACGGAACTAAGTTCCCAGGCCTTAACACAGATCTGCTGGGATGCTGCCCCAGAGCCAACACGAGAGGCAAAACCCCTAGGCACTGGCTCTGAAGCAGACCTCCCCACACAAGGGGTTTGTGCTCCCCCCCACTGCTGGCCACGCGGAGGGCAGTCCAGGCGGGTGCTCTCAGGCCAGCCTCTAAAGCGTCCCAGCTCTCTGGCCTCCATCTTTTTCAGACTGAATGAGGATAGGGTGGGTGAGAATGCCACGTATAAAGCATCGGTTTAGTACTGAAAAATTCCTTTAGTGTAGTGCCGTAGTGCCAAGAGCCACCACTGCTTTCGTAAAGGAATTATCCTGCTTTGTAGCTTATCGGATGAAAGGAGATAAGCGAGCACTGCAAACAGGAACAAGATGATAGTGCCAAGCATTCACAGCTCCCATTAAGTTCAGTTGTATTAACACTGCCAAATTCTGTATAAACGTTGTAACAAAGGGATAGTAGCTGTGCTAATCAGAGGTTTTTTTCCTAGGTAGAAAGAAATGATTGAAATAACACACTACAGCAGGCTGTTATGGTCCTGTGGTCCTGACAAAGTTGTACTGAAACAAAAAGTCATAGTCCTTAAAAAAATTTCTTTCATTCCCTGGCATTTAATCTCAAATGTCAATAGTAACGCTATAGCGAAATGACTTTAATAGGCTATGTGGGCACTCAAGATCAACTGCCAAATGGAGAAGAAAGGCAGAATTGAAATGCCCTGCTATATTCCTTTTCCGCATGTATCAGGTAAAGTTACAGCTAAACAACGTCTAAAAAGTACTGCAAAAATAACTTCACTTCTCTCAGCAGGTTTTCAGAGACTTAAAGGAGATCCGCCAACAGAGATGATTTAATTGTTTTGGTACCTATTTTTCAGACTGGTTTCTTATGAGGACTGTAAAATGCATAATCCATTCTACAGAAGATTGCACATTCCCTCTGAAGGGCAGTTTTTAAACAGCAGATGCCTAGGGGCACTGTTATTTGATAGGTGCCTAATATCTGGATGGCATTCGAGGCTACAGATGTCGGCTGTATGAAGACAACTCTCCGCAGTCTCTCTCTCCCTCCAGAACTTGAGATGCTGGAACATGCTGAAATTTAAGACCCTCTTCAGTGTCTCTAGAGGTGTACACAGAGAGAGGTAGATGCCTTAGAATACATAATCTTGTGCTGCAGTCTCTGGCTTTGTGATACAAAGCAAACTTTTTTGTCTTCCATTTTATTTTATCTACAGGGATGGCTGACAAATGACCTACCTCTCAATTCAATATATCTACTTTTAGAAACTTGCAGTTTTGTTCTTGTCACTGCTGGTTTCTTCATTCCTCAAATTAAAAGATGGTACATCTAAACTTTTAGTTACTTGACCAAGGCAACTGAGAAACCATCTTTCATGTATGATACCGTCTGATGGCTTTTCTTCCATATGTGCCAGATATAGCTATAATTTACAGGTTGTTTCCCGCCAGCTAGGATAAAAATCTGGTATCACTTGAGGCAGAAAATCCTTCTGGTCGTCCAAATACAGCGTATGGGGCAGCTAAAGAATGTTTGTAGATTTTGTCTGTTGTCGTATCACTAAGATGCTGACAATCTCATCTACGCTCCTTCCAGACAGCCTAAATTAGCAAGCCTACTCTTATTTAGCTTGTCAGATCACTCTTAAAAACAGTTCTTGGTTTTTGGAGGATTTTTCGTATGTTTTATAGCTCATGGCAAAGCAATCTTGTTACATGTGTTTTTCATACAAGCTGTCATTCTGAAGTATTTAAAAAATATCCTGCTCTCTCCTGCTACATGGCAGAGCCTATTTGCAGTAGTTTATTAAAAAGGCAGTGTATCACCATATTAAAATTGCTTTTATTACCATAAATGTCAGTGCACTAATTTTAAGTCACCACCGCTTTGGCTATCTTGGATTGCTGTGAGATTGAACGGACACAGTCCCTATAACACAAAGTGTTTATGACAAATAAAGAAGTTAAAGCTGAAAGATGACAGACATGATTGACTTCCCCCAACTGTTTTTGTCCCTAAACCTCTCTATATCGGAAGCTTTCTAGATTACAGTGACTAAATTGTGTGTACATGCCACTCTCAGGAGGTGACTTTTTTCCTAGATATGTTTAATCTCTCCCAAACACCCGAGAGCCAGAAGGTGGATCATTCTGCCATTTTGTTACCTAGTGAAGGTGCAATTCATATCAGGTTTATTTTGAAGATGAGTGTCAACAGGAGGAAGACTCAGATATCAATCCAGTGAAAAACTACGCACCCTTTAGTTGGAAAACTGTTCTATCTCATTTTTATCTCTATTTATTATTATAACTTCATTTAGATGCAAGAAGTTATTTTTTAAAGTTTCCTGGGAAATCCCAAACTCAAAGTGTGTTTCAAAAGCTAATAAATGACTTAATCACAATCATGGAAGTAAGTAATTTGTGACAGCAAATACTTCTTGCTTTTATTTTAGATAAACTATACAGAAAAATCACAGACAAACCCAAAGCAGCATTATTTTTAGCTGACCTGTGGGATTTAGTGACTTAGGTTGGAGGTACAGAAGAAAAAAAGGATCAGCTGCATATTGGCTCTTACCATCCTAACGGTGGACACTTTAACCAATATTTGGAGTAAAAACATACCAAATTTCATCACTCTCAAAACATTTGGATGAAAGTTGTTAATAGGTTTGGCCTGATGACAGAGGTTTGACCCTACACGCAAGAAGTGTAGGAACCTGATGAGTAAGTGATTGATACGCTATCTTCAAAACTGCAGCTTGGGATTGCATTTTGCTACAATATTATACAACCCTTGGCAAGCAATGAGCAGTCTATCCCTCGTTACACCATCTGGAGAAAAAAACAACAGCAAAAAAACCCCGACACACACACTCTGTTTTGGCAAAGGCATGTGTGGGAGAATAGCCTACCTGAGCCAAGAGCTGTCTTTGGCTTCTAAAAAGAATCTGGCTGATTCAGAGGCTTGTGACAGCCCCTCACTATGTTTTCATTTTACGTCAAAATCAGAAAATCACATCAATCTTCTCAAACACTATACTATTCATGCCCTTTAAAGCTGCTATATGCACGAACAAGTTTCCTGTTAAAATCCAATTAGGCTTCTAGTTTAAGTTCAAAGTGATCTCAGGAGAGTCAAAGGATACAAAGAATCATTAGGTATTGTGAAAACAAATTAAAAAAATGAAAAAAAAGGAGTTATTTTTTTAATTCTCAAGAAGTGCTTGAATTGATTTCCAAACATTCCAGTCATCACTGAAATTTAAACCTAAATATTTAATAGGCAAGCAAAGGCTTTTTGGTTTATTACTTGTTTGCAATCAATGCAAGAGGAAGAAAGGAGCTGTTTGCTTGGTCTTATTCTTGTACAAGGAAACCTTGGGGCTACTGCTACAGTCCCCAGAGGAAAAAGGGGAGCCCTCAGCTCTCTCATGATCATTTAAGGGAGGAGTGGGGCCATGAAAACAGGTTTACCCCATTTTGCCCCGTCCTCTCACTTCAGGCTGATGATGCCCCTTAGCTGTTCTGATCCAGGCTTTTGTGTGACCATGAGGCAGATCTGATTAGGGAACTGATCTGGCTAAAAATAATCATAAAGTATTAATGAACACATGGATATTTTTTGTGGCGGTGCCACCTTACACACACACGGTGGCTCTAATTTCCCAGGTGCAGATGCAAAGAAACGTTTTCCATCTTGATCTCACATAGTATTTCTCAGCTCCTGAAGCTCCCGTCTCCAAAGACAAGGCACAAACAGCCGAGGAGGGGCAAAGAGACCCCCTTTCTCCTCCTCCTCCTCAGGCAGGGACTGTTAATCTCCCTCAGCCATTAAGGGGTTCCTGACTGCTGGCAGGGCTGTGGACAGGCAGCCTTGGCCCTGCCATGCACCCAGCAGCACCCTCCACTGCTCCCCCATCTTCTGCAGGAGGCATGTGTAGCAAGGAGTTAAGAAGGAGGGAAGACGATCAGGAATAAGGGTTAGGAAAAGTAAAAAAATAATTTGACATAAATCATCTCAAAAACTTGCTATTTGGAGTTTAATTGATCCAGCCAGCAGATAGGAGGAGGAATTGAAATGGAGCTCTTTTACCCAGTTTGTGCATATTTTTCACAGAATGAATTAATGCCTCGCTGAAAAGGTGATTTGCAGTTGGCATTTCAGGCAGCCTTACTGCCTGGCTCTGGAATTATTCCCATTGTTGTTCACACAAAGGGAAAATAAACTCAACCACTTGCCTTCCTTTTCCCTGAAATATATGTCTAAGATCACAGCTTAGAAAGGAAACTAAATGGCAGATGGCAGCATCTTTGCAAAGTATGTGCACTCTGAGCTATACAGACTGGCAAATTAATTTGTTCAAAGAAAAAGACAGAGAAAGAGAGAGCTTTTCTTTGCACAAGAAAGAATAATAAAATGTTGAAGTTCTCTTTAAAAGTACCGGGGACACTCTTAGTTATGTTGTTACAATGTAGCCAAAAGAAACAATCAAGAAATTATTTACATCCCTTTCCTTTGGGGCATTACTCTTCATTGTATCGGTAGCAAGAAAGACTTTTAGAGGATAATTTGAAATTTTCTGCATTTAGATTGTCTTCCCCTCACCTTGAACCACACAGCATGGGGAGGCTTCACTCCACACGCCCCAGGCAGGATTGCCTGTCCTCCTTTGTGCACCGGCAGGGTTTAGCCAGACCCCCCGCCTCTCCAGCAGCTCTTGCCCTTGCTTTGCATGAGAGTGCCAGGAAATCAATTATTTTCTCCCAAGCTGCACGACAAAGCATTACTGATGTTTGCACCACCTTCATGTTTTCTGGCTTTTTTCATATGAGGAGGGTGAGTCAGAGTACACGTTCTTCCTCACTAGATAGAAAGCGCCAGAGGAGACACTGGCTGTGTCATCTAACGGACTCCCACGTCAGGCATTCGGTCACACAGCAAAGCAGTGTTCCTCCCATGGCCTGTGTGATCCCACAACAGCTGGCCCGGCAGCTGCTTTACCGCATTTCATACCGTTTTTACTTCACGCTGCCTTTGATATCAGAATAGCTGGGAAATAAATGGAACCACAGATTGCAGAGTGCTTTGAAATCTCTTTTGTTCAAGAGATCTCTCAGATTAAAATAATGCTGAAAGGAGACCGCCGAAAGCGAGAGAAGGGTTTAGGATGTTGAGGGAGACCTGCACAGAGTTTAAACATGCTCAGGAGAATCCCTGTTGTTTCCAGCCACGCTGAGCCAAACACCTTCCTCCAGAGAAGGTCTAAGTTCATGTTATTTATATAGCAATCTCTTCTGATTCTACGCAAAGACTAAGCACCCCCAGAGTTTGGAAAATGATCAAAAAGGGGGGTTGATCTTATGTTGCTTCTATAAGAAAAAGAGTCTCCCAGAAGAATGTCTCTCTGGGAAACCGCTCTAATTCTTACAACCCTGAAGTATGTATTAAAATTTGGACCCTTAACTTGCTTGGCATATTTTATTACCATATTACCTGCCTCCTTGGGGTATACAGCTGCTCAGTGAGCTTGTGTTTATAAAGCTCTTGAAGGTCCCCAGATGGAGAGCTAAGAGTCGCAATCTATGTTTTTACACTGTATATTCATGTACCCTCTTTCTCCTTAAGGCTTGGCCTTGAATACATGGATAACTAAGGTATGATATGATTCCCCTTGGGCACAGTGACAGAACATATTTATTGTTTATTGCTTCACAAAGTTGATTTCTATCAGTATTGCATTATATTCCTACCCAAGCAGAAGCCAACACATCCCAAAGAAAAGTGGGTGGTAAAAAGAGAATTTTGTCTGTCGAGCTGCATCAGAATCAAGGCAGACAGCATCACTGACACCGAAGATGGCTAACGGCACAACGCACCAAAGCAGAGCAACAGAAAGCACTGAGCAACACTGTGTACAAGTTGCTGCATAATCTTCTCTGGAGCAGCACTGTAATCGCATGCTTTACCCATGCCACAGTAGAGTCTCAGTAAAAGTCAAGCTGGGAGGAGGAGAAAGACTGCTTTCATTGCTTTTCAACTCTGAATATGCTTGAGGCCATCCTTTACATAACACTACTTTGCCTATGTTTTGAGAAATCCTTCAGTATAGACAATGAGTCTACATTTACACCTACATCAAGCCACTAGGGACAACACAATTACAGGTGGAGAAGCCAGCTGGAGAGTTTCCAATTATTCTGAGAAGTTGCAATTGCAATGGTTACGCTTCCCTAGTCACAATAGGAAAAAGAGAAAGCAAAATGTGCTGGCAGCATAATGAGTCCAGAGAAATGGGCCCTGTTATGTTTAGGGAAAGAACGTCAAACACACATGCGCGCACGTTAGGAAAAAGTTTGCTTATCTATTTTCCTACTTACCAGTCACTGCAAATACCCCTAATTAGGAAGGCTCACAGACAAAATATGTGAGAAATCAGAGTTAGTATTCCTGACTACTCACACAGTTCTTCAGGATTTGAAATTTATGCTCCCTAGTGAAAACTTTAAAAGTACACATGAAGGACATCTCTAACGACATAAGTGATAAAAGTGAGTTGAAACAGGAATTCAGATTTACTCTTTACCAGAATGCAGTTCTTCTTGCAGCTTTATTAGATACCCAAGATTATCAGCCATATTCTGCCCACCTGGGAGATAAGAGTTATTAACTGAGAAATTCTCACGAATTGTTCATCAATAACCATTTGGGAGAAAACTTCCTCAGTTTTTGCCTACAACAGCTCTCATAGGGCTCAAGTTAAACTCTAATCTGAGCACAAATGGAAAAGCTGTTAACTGACTGCTTTCTCCAGAGACACCCAGGTTTCTTTCACTGAGACTACCAGACAATGTTCACAATTTTTGTAAAGGGAATAAAGTGGAAAAATAAAGAAACATTCTTTTGGGAAAGAGGGTGGACTAAGTCAGCATAGCTGATAACCCAGAATGGATTTACAGTTTAGCTAAGGAGGCAGCAACCATTTATGATCCCAAACTGTATTTTTCAAACTTGTGTCCCAGCTGAGGACACAATTTGCTGCACTTTTGAAAGATTGTAGAAGAACGAGGACAAATTTACTCCTGTGGATTCACAAGGATATGTATTTACCAATATACTACAGCATGCACTCCTTTATTGGATTCATCCAGAAAACTCCAGTTACTCTGAGCCCATTTTTAAATCCTTGCCACAAGAGATACGGCCTCTTGTGTTGAGTGCATGTTCTATGAATGCGTAAGTGCAACAGTCCTTTCAACCACAAGCTTCAGAAAACTAAATGCTGACAAATTGTCTGGGGTCATGTCTGTGAAATGCTCCATATGTGCTATTTGAAAGAGCCTGACGCTACCTTGCTCTCAAATGTTAATAGCTTTGCAAAAAATGCCCTCTCCTGCAGCTGAAATTTTTCTTGTTCAATCCCCAGTAAAAGTAGGTTTTCACTTAAGTTCAAGCAAAACCCCATCTACCATTTAGTTATGATAAAGTAAAAAGAAACATGTTTCCAGTCTTCATTGCTTCATTCAATCACAAATAGCTGACAGCCAGAAGTGCTGGTCCTCAGCTGGACTAAGCTGCCTTGAGGTCAGTGGGCCTGTGAGCACGTACACCAGCTGATGGTTACACCAGCTCCTGAGCAGGAAAGCAGCACTCCATGTATTTAAGGCTAACGGCCAAGCCAATAAAATGTCTTTCCAGCTCCTTTCAGTCCAAAGGGGAGGCAAATCCCACTTTTCCAAGAGGACTACCCCTTCTCTGCAAAGTAACTTGTTTGGAAAGCCCGGCTGGCACTGCAGGCACTCAGTGCTGCAGCTGGAGAGGTGCTGGGGGAGCATCCCAGGAACACCTACCAGCTGGAGGGGAGGGGGCACAGCCAGCTGCAGGCAGCCGCCACCTGGCTGTGTTAGAGCTGCAGTTATTTGTCTCTGCCAGATTTAAGGTGATGCTATCAGAAAACCATGCCCAGAAAAGTTCCTGCAAACTGGGGAACCTCAATCGTGACTAACCAATTGCCAAAAAAAAAAAACAAACAAAAAACCAAAAAAGTGCATGTCTAGGAAATGTTTTCCGTATATTTGAGAATAAGTCATCTGGCTGAAGTATGGGCCATATTTTCCAAGTTGAAGACAAAAGTAATTTGTTTGGTTGGGGGTTTTTTTATGTTACAGTTCTGCGAGAGACAGGTGCAATTTCGAAAGCAACAGCTTGCATTAAACGTATCACAACTACTTCACAAAGGGAATTAGAAACTTGAAGCTTGACATATAAATAGCTCACGGTGACAAATGCTTCACAACACAACTTCACATTAATTACTGTAATGCAAACGTGAAAAAAACTGAACTGCAACCTATTCCTGGATGGACAGAGCAAGGCTCTGGGACCTCTTCAACATAGGGATTATTTCCAGGGAAAAGAAAAAAAAAAGCCCATGTAGCCACAGTGTCACAACATCCAACAATTTCCTTGGACATCTGATAATATCTAATGTTTTTTCTTAAGCACAAAATGTTGGAGCTATGCTATTATATGATCACCTAAACTGACTGTTTACAAAATTTTCTAGCCTCATTGCTGTGGAAGAAATCAGAAAATAATGTGAATTCTAGGCATTTTTCAGCCTTTAAAAAAATCTCTCTCCATCATTGACAGGTAAAAGAAATATAACGATTACAATAAATATAGGTATCATACAGATACACCTGAGATATGGAAGAATCCCTCCAGTAACTGTCTATAAAAGCTGTGCTCCGAGGTTGTAAAAATGTATTTATACGTAGCAATAATCAATGTTTCCAGCCTGAAGTGCCCCCAGTTTCGATGCGGTTCAAAGCAAAGTTCCCCAAGCATCATGACCGACACCTTAATGGGCAGGTTCAAAATTATTTTAGAACTTTTCCCAGTAAATCCAAAAGTTTTAATTGTTTGTACTTTTCCTCCAATGCCCCTGATAGCATGTAAATTATGGGAAGTAGATTCATTATCCAGTTCAATGAGTTATGATCACCACAGAGACTGTAAGTGTGATTTCAGGTGTTGCAGTCTTCACATAATTGTTACTCATCCTTTTTGTGACAAAGATTAATTGAGAACGGCAGTGCCGCTAAGGTAGACATCTATAGAATCAAGGCCACTGTCATCTATTCTTAGTGTCATAACCCAGACCACCATTTCACAGGCTTTGCTGTGAATACAAAGGAAATGAAATAGTGAAATTTAAGAAGGTTAAGTCAAGAACAGCAGTATATTTTATTTCAAACACTATTACTTGAAGGTAATTTAACCTTTTGACTCTGGTAATAAATTATGTAAAATTGTTTTATGAGTAATAAAGATTTTGTTAAAGCAGTTCTAAAGGTTTTCCCCTTGAATTTTTTTTTTTTTTTAAGAACTCAAAGCCTCTT
This sequence comes from Aquila chrysaetos chrysaetos, assembly GCF_900496995.4. NCBI lineage: Eukaryota > Metazoa > Chordata > Aves > Accipitriformes > Accipitridae > Aquila > Aquila chrysaetos. The sequence goes on along the minus strand of NC_044009.1, from coordinate 32,268,555 downwards.
TTTTTTTGTCCTAAACTTTCATTAGATGCAAAATATTGTAACCAATTTGGTGGTGACATGAGCTAAGGGACCTTGCTGTGAGATTTCACAATAGAGTGCAGCACAATAGCTAAAGAAAATAATGGTTGTGGCTATGGTAACCCAAAGTGAAACATGTTATTTGCATCTGTTTATAACCATACTGAGATGCAATTTACACGTTGCTGCTGTAACAGGACATGATTGATGTAATCACAAATGACCTATCACAACATGAAGTCACAAAGTGTTTTTTAAAATTGTTTCTGAAAAGCATTCATGGGAAAAAATGCACAGATCTGACACTTGACATCTCCTGGGCAACTTTAAAAGGAAAAAAGAAAAAAGAAAAAGAAAAGAAAATGAAAAGAAAAATATTTCTGCTTAAAATTATTCCGCTCTTTCATTTTATGTTCTTCATTTCTTTTCTCTCCCCTTTAGTTAGTGCAAAGGCTATACACCTAAAATGCCTGCTACTAAAGTCAGCAGCAAAACTCCCATTAAGAGCAGCATGCAGTGGCTCCAGGTAAATCACTTGCAATCAGCAATATAGCAAGACAGAACTGCTGATTGGCATGTCCCAAGTTCTAACATTATTTTGAGTTGAGTAAAATCTAGCTATTAACCATTCTAGATTAATATCTGACCAAGCACAGCTGGTTTGCTAAAACTTTAGAAACCCATCCATTGTACAGATGGTCCTCAGGGTCTGGTCTGTCCTATCATCTCTTTCCACATGGAGTCAGCTGGGTGATACCACTGTTGGAGACTTTGGAGAAGACTAGGTTGTCACAAACATGCAATGACTATGACAAGGAGGCTCATTTTTAAAAAACAACCAAAACACTAAATGGGCTACTGAAAATGTAATGTTGAGACATGCCAGATGGGAGAAAAAAAAACATTTCCATTTCCTACAAATACCAGATTTTATTAAATCATACTCTTTTTCTGGTTAGCAAACCAACTGTGCATGTTCTGCTTTTATGAAATACCCAAACCCAGACAGGCACAGTGTCTAGTTTGGACAAGCTTGAATCTTGATCTATCACCATGTTGTCTTCCACCACCATTACAGGGGGTTCTCCAAGGCCGGTTTTATTCAAAGGCAGATTTACCATGAAGAAAATGCAGCTACAGAAGCCCCATGCAGCCACATCTAGTGCAGACCACGCTCCTAGTCACCACCAGAGAAAGCAGCTTCTCCGCAGTCATTCTGAAGCTGATTGCTATCACCTGACTCCCTGAGGAGTGCTCTGTGTGTATGAAAAACACTGAACAGTGTGTGGCCAACCTAGCAGCTCTCAAGTCTCTGCTCAGAGAAAGCAGGGAACTATTTTCTGCATAGAAAATACTTCCTGAGCTGCAAAACTTGGATGGGAATTTATAGCTACAAAGCTCCTGATGTACAAACCAAGCCAGAGAGAAAAGCTGCTAAAACCAACACTGAGATCCCACTTCCATATGTTGCCAGCCAAGGAATGGTCCTTCATGCCAAGCTCACGTTTCTTAACCAGTAATTTATCCCATTCCCCTCAGCCATGGTAAATCTGACGTTTGTTGATCAAAATATTCCTAAATATTTCTTTCAACTGTTTGATCTTCTGCAATTGAAAATTGCACTTCACAGCTTAGTCATGGTGGAAACTGTTTACTTTTTAACTTGCAAATTATTTTGTTGAGAAAAAATAGGTGCATAATTCATTCTTAAGCATGAGAAAAAAAGCAATGAAAACACAGTTTAATTGTTTTATGTAGGCTGTCTCGGCACTTTTTGAAAAAGAACAGAAAATCCTTTTTTATAGAGGTACATTCATTGAAAAAATATAAAGTGGAAAATACAGAAAAGTCACTCATATGCAGATTTGCTTTCATGTAGAGTTACCTATCAACTCTTACAAGACTACACAGTAGCTCCTTAAAGCTTAGGGAAGTTTCGCCAGCGTGGGCACATTTACAAGAAATTCTGAAACTTGCATTTTCCCTATATAAGACTTAAAAGCTTTTCATAAAATTCCCTAATGAACAGTCATTCTTACCTTTTGTTCACATTAAAAGCAGGTAGTAAATATTGAAAAATAATTTATAAATCCCAAATTTATTTCCAGAGTTCAATTCTTCAATTCAGTGATAAAATACAGCATAAACCATCTGCAAATCACCATTCATAAAAAGAGAACTGTTAGTATGAAAGAATCACTTGTGCAAATACTTGCTTTCACATTCTTTTACTGCCTAGGGTAAAGCCCATCATCAATATTTCTGTGAACAAGGAATGACTCTCTATGTACAAACAGCATATCTTAAAACATAGCCTGATTTTCAGAAAATATTTGTTCTTGTTGCTTTTGAAGGAAGAGAAGGGAAGCCAGCCTCTGTTAACATATGACAGCTGGGACCCCCCAAAGTGGAAGAACTGATTTTTCTAAAAAACACAGACCTGAAATGAACACTTGTACTTTCCTCCCCTCAACCCAAGACTGTGGCTCCTACATCTGTTACAGTCCCTTACCACTTATATTCTAGAGGGGAAGGTCTTCCTTTGAAGCACTGATTTGGTTTCAGGTCCATTACACCCAAGCACAGCAAAAGCATTTGGAATATTTAAGAAACCTTCAAATGAAGTTGCCAGAGAGGAGCTTGCAATCTCCTGTTAAATCACCTATGCCATCTGTCCAGAATTTCCTCAAGAAATTACTATGAAAACATACAGCCAAGAACATAACATCATCTCCAAATTTCTTTGTAGATGTGTTCTTAATGTTCAGGATAATTATCTTCTCAACGAGATTTGGTAATAATCACAGACTTTTCCTTAGGTAATTTAAGGACTTCGTAAATGATGAAGACATTTCAATGTCTTGGTCTATATGCAGATGAAAGCCACAATCATAGAAAACTCCTACAAAAATCTCTCTTCAGGGGAAATGAGAAGAGTTTGCTACATTTACTAAATAATTGAGCAGCTGCATTCCCTCTTTTTTTTCAGGGAAAGGAAAAGGTACATTTTGGCAGAGATGCACAGCGTTAATTTGATTCGGTGGTGCTCTGCCTAGCAGGCTCCTGGGTGTCAGGATGAGCAGCTGCGGCCTCCCTCAGCTTCTCACTTGGGGTCATCCCCGGGGCTCAGCATCCTGACTGCCTCCACTCAGCACCTACGTTATGCCTCAGCAGTAGGTAGCAACATGGTATGGATTACCATTATGGCAACATGCCAGGCTTCAAAAGCTGTGGTTTCTATCATGTGCATCCACCGTGATCTAGTTACATTAATGCAACTGCACTGACATAGGATGGGCTTTCTTGAAAGAAAAAGACCAACAACCTCTCAGCAGAGACAGCAGCGTTCCAAAATATTAGCAAAATATTGCAGTCGGCGAGTAACATTTGCTGAACTCATTTGACGTCTGCCTGAAAATTGCCCATGAACAGTTAGCAAGATTCTCAAATGTGCTCATTATCTGGAGGATTATTCTTGATGTGCAGTCAGCTTGTAAAATGTTTGCTGCAAATACAGTCTCCTTCAGGTCAATTACTTAGAGAAGTTACACAGTACTACTTTCCGTGCTCCGACTGGGTGGTTTCTCTGGCTTGCACAGCATGAGCTGTGAATAGCACAATTAAGTGCACAACTTTGAGTCACAATATGGAAACACGGTGCTAAACATTTGCTTTTTACAATCTTCTACCCTAGCAAAGCTTGAGCCTTTGATTACTTACAGTATGCCAGCCAGGTTGGGATAAGGGACAGATTGAATTAAAACATGTTTAAAGTCAAGGATCCAAGTGCTTAACGTTGCTGCTGCCCTGCTAAAAAGCTTTCTTTCGCCCCACGGAACAAAGGAAAAGAGGTGACACTTCCCTTTGCCTGTGCCAATGTCCCCCAATGCGACGTACCCTATCCCAACAGACAAAATCTAAAGCTGATAAAAGATTTCCGCTCTCCCTGTGACAACCCATAATCTGCTGTTAGAAGGTCTTCAAATTTCAACAGCAAATTCAAGAACATCATAGCAAAACTTAAAAAAAAAAAAAATAAAATAAAAGTCATCCTTATAGTGACAATATAGTGAATCCAGTGTCAGGACTAGAAACACAATAAAGTAATGATTTTGCCACTCATGTTAATATTTAAGGCAGCTTTTGATATATGTATTATTGACTAGGTTAAAAATGTTCTGAAGAAGTTCTGGGCAAACTGCTAAAGGAACCACGATAACATGTGGGCATCGAAGTGCTTTCAGTTGTTCTTTAGATGAAAGTAGTGACCTTAGTTCACACACTTCATTCCTCCCCTTTTCCAAATGAGTAACTAACACAAAAGTTTTAACGCACTGTAATTTGAGCACGTTCATTTTACACTCTGATTTCCTTCCTTGTAATTCACATCTTTGATATACAATTCCCAAATACTGCATGGCTGCAGAGTTTAGTTTCAGGTCACAACACATGACAAGGAAAAGGTTTGCTGTCACAGACTTTGATACTGTGAATAATTCTGCAAGATACTGTCAACACAGGAGTAATTCTAGGAAAGCCTGAGCTAGGCACTTGTTTAGGTCCTTGATGAATTAGCATCATCTTTTATAACAGAATTTGGCAACCTCTGAAATACCTGACTGCTAAATCATCACAAAATATGTATTTCACTGCTTAGTTCATGTTTCCCTGCCTAATCAAGCTATGTATTTTCTTGCTTGTGCAAGCTAAACATTATTGGAATTACTGTGCAGGAACAATGTTACAAGAAAAAAATTATTTCTTGTAGGAGCATTTGCCCTATGGCCAAAAAAATACACAACATAGCTACTTATCTAACCCCTTCTGCGATCCTACAAAGAATGAGAGATCAGTCCTGAAAGTGACAATGTCATCAGCTAAAATAGCAGACCAAGACTCCTCAGCATATTTTGTTTTGTATTTGCACTATTTGCCAATTTTGTTTGTGCTATTTTATTTCAAATCTGTTCCCCCTATATAGCAAAAAGCTCAGGTAAAATAGGAACATGAACTTTAATCTTCACATCTTCACCTCACAGCAGACTAGGAATAGCAGAGACCCCATCACAGGAAAGCAGGGAGCTCTCTTTTTGGTTTTCCCCTCAATCTTCCTAAAAAATAATTAAATCTAAAATTTCATTTGTCAAGAAAACTACAGCCAGTTCACTCTTAACCACTTCCCCTGCACTTTGCTAAATAATTACCACAGGGATGGTGTAAGACACTCCAAAACCAAAGAACACCATCTAAACTCTTATTTTTCTTTAAAAAAAGGCAAAACAAACAAACTAAAAAAACCAGACACACAACAGGAAAAAGATAAACTTATTTCAAGAGACAGCAATCCAAGGGCCAATATAAGAAATATTCATCCTGGACAGTTACCTGTAGATTTCATAACTGAGCAAAAAAATCCCTACCATAGCTTAGAATCTTTCTTCAAAATGGTTTAAGGCTTTTGTTGCTTCTAATCCTTTCAGAGCACACAAGATTGGACGTCACAGCCATGACATTGCTGGACTGAAAAGCTATTTCATGTAATTTTGCAGTTTGTAAGAAGCACTGGTTACAATTTTCCTTTCCCTCAGATATCTGCACAGTATTCGTGGGAACTAATGCAGCTGCCTTTATTAGACAAAAGATGTAGAAGAATATACATGTTTAGAGAATGCAATATATAGTTTCCTAAAAATAATTCATCATATGCTGAATATTAGATGTATTTGTGAGACCTTAATGCTGGAGTCCATTAAATACACTGACCTACATAGCTCTTACTCTACATCTCCAATCCACGACTGCTGTATTTGTTTATTAACACAGTCTTCTAGACTTTACGCTCTTATGTTTTCATTACGTTATGGCGTTTCACACCTGGTGTTTTTCCCCGCTGGGATTTCCAGTGAGGGCGGTTATTAGAGATTCACAACAAAGCCAGAAAGAAAACCAACCTACCAGATCAGGGATGTGTTTTGCCTTTCTCAGAACTGCGTCCCAGTGACCCCAGTGGGTTGTTACACAGCAGGCCAGATCCCCTCTTCAGACATTACAGTAACATTTGTGTATATATTTATCACAAATGTATTTATTTACAAGGATGTATTTGTGTGCGCCAAGATCATTGTGTTCTGCAGCCCTATGGGGCAATTAAAGGCCTCACTTAAACATAATGCTCCCAAGCATTTACTGCTACTCTTTGGTGGGAAAAGATCACAAACCCCAAGCCTTGTGATAAGTAGTGAAGGAGATCGGAGTCAACCTCTACCTCATTAACTTGCCCCGCCTATAGGGCAAAATCAATTGAAACTGATGATGCTCTGAAACAGGTCACAAATTCACATTCTCCTGTTTCATGGAAGGGGAGAGGGGTATGTGGGTTCTGGTCATTAAATAACTAAAAGTGCACGTAATGAAGACGGGCAGGACAGCACTACCGATAAGAATGTATAAGGAGATTATGGTCTGTACATACTTAGCAAACGTTCAGATTGTTTCTCTGCTGTTTTTACACTTCGGTGTGAAATAGTGACACAGGATAACTGTCCTTTAACTCTGATAGCCTGCCTAGAGGGGGACTCTGTCTGCACAAACCCTAAGCAACAGATCATCTGGCAGGAGACCCTGCCACGGGGCCACCTCCAGGGCCACACTCTCTTCTGCTTTCAGAGAAAGGAAAAGGAGACTGTACATATCCAACGCAGGGGAGGCATGGGCTCCTTAAAAAGCATTTTGATGTAATCCAAGCAACACATTAAGCACTGTGGAAGCAGAAAGGACACTTCTAAGACAGGGCATCTATCTTTTTATCTGAATCCATATATGTTTTTTTCTACCCAAAGTAAATATTAACTATTTCAAGGACTCTTGTGTAAAGGTCATTTGTTGCATGCTTCTACTACCCTTTAGCTCTGAAGCAACGCAATGACAAAACCCAGGAACGCGGAGCCTGCAGGCACTCTCCAGCTACTGGTGTGCCTTGGAGGAGTCAGCACTGATCCGGCAGGCTTAATGCAGCTTGTCTCATTTCCATGAAATGATGATAAACAGAACTCATTCCCAGGAGACGTGCTAAAAGCAAAGGAAGCTTCAGGGCTGGCACATTCCCTGGATCGAGGGAAGCCTCAAAGCTCCCCAGTGCCAGAGGCAGGATGGGCACAACAGCAGGGAAGGGCTGCCGGTGCAGGAACCCCAGCCGGGTCGGCAAGCGCTCTGCATGCCGGACGGCAAAGTGACACCGTTAATAGGCTGCCATCGTGATTTATCTTACATAGTATACAAATGATGTTTGCTCATGAAAAGTAAATACTGGTTGGGGGGAGAAGAGAAGGAAGCCAACAAAAATAACTGAACTGTGTTAATTTATTTCTAGACTTTTATGGAGTCTACTCAGGCGCTGATCTTTACATGGGTAAGACAGCATACGTATCTCTCTCTCGTGTACCTTTACCAATCAGTGCCATTCTGTCTGATTTCCACCAAAGTATGCTCTTGGTAGCAGGACAGATATTAACAACATTTAGATCAAATGAGATTTCTAGGTATTCATGTACATAGCTGCCACCAATGCTATTCATCCTAAGATAAATTATTTTTCATTATTTAAATAATTTTAAAATGCTCCATGCCATATTTTGAAAGATTGTCCAGAAAAAAATGCTAGGAAGCAAGAAAATGCTAGAAACGAGAAAATTATTTTCAGATACCTTTAAAATTACCTAAGTAGCCAACATGCTATGCATGCTTAACTTTTTTTATATATTATCATCTATGAGAAATTATCAATCATAAAAGCATTATTTCAGTTATACTGCGATATTCTAGTACACTATCTTGCATTGTGGTATCGCATGAGAAAAAAAAGGATATCCGAGAAATGCATTAAGACACTTAGCTTATTAATGGCCAGTCATATTTAAGCTTGTTTTTATTGCCCTAGGCTTTCATGATCGAGCAATGGAAAATTTTTCTTCATATTTTTCAGAAATAACAGAAAATTCCAAGAAATGGAAGCCACTGCTAGTAAAAGAAGAAAAGCTGAGTATCATCAGGGTTAATAGCTCCTATGTGAGATCCATGAATGATTACAGAGTTACTTTTATATATCGAACTTTCACGTTTCATTAATAATATGCTGCCTCTTTGGGACATAGGTGCGCTCATGGTACGAAGGCTATTTATTCATCACATGGAATAGAAGAGCTAGAGGAACAATGGCTTCAAAGGTCTCATGCTTATACATTTTGACAGTAGTTTGTTGGGCAAGCGCTCTTTGGTACTTAAGTATAACTCGTCCTACTTCTTCCTACACTGGCCACAGACAGCTCAGTAGCATATCCATAGCCAGAAAAAATGTTTCCTTTGGCAACATAAGAACTCGACCTATAAATCCACATTCCTTTGACTTTCTTATCAATGAACCCAACAAATGTGAGAAGAGCATCCCTTTTTTGGTCATTCTTATCAGCACAACTCACAAAGAGTTTGATGCAAGGCAAGCCATTCGAGAAACGTGGGGAGACGAAAACAACTTTAAAGGAATTAAAATCACCACACTATTTCTTCTTGGAAAAAATGCAGATCCTGTGTTAAATCAAATGGTAGAGCAAGAAAGCCAAATTTTTCACGACATTATTGTGGAAGATTTTATCGACTCTTATCATAACCTCACTCTGAAAACATTGATGGGGATGAGGTGGGTAGCAACGTTTTGTTCAAAAGCGAAGTATGTTATGAAGACAGACAGTGATATTTTTGTAAATATGGATAATCTTATTTATAAGCTGCTCAAACCTAACACCAAGCCAAGGAGAAGGTACTTCACTGGTTACGTTATAAACGGAGGACCAATAAGAGATGTTCGCAGTAAGTGGTACATGCCAAGAGATTTGTATCCCGACAGCAATTACCCACCCTTCTGTTCAGGCACCGGCTACATTTTTTCAGCTGACGTAGCGGAACTGATTTACAAAACCTCCCTTCATACAAGACTTCTTCATCTTGAAGACGTGTATGTTGGACTCTGTCTTCGGAAGCTGGGCATTCACCCCTTCCAAAACAGTGGCTTCAATCACTGGAAAATGGCCTACAGCTTGTGCAGGTACCGCAGGGTCATCACAGTGCACCAGATAACACCAGAAGAAATGCACAGAATTTGGAATGACATGTCCAGCAAGAAACATCTTAGATGTTAAGATTTTTACAGATGTAAATACCTTTTTTAGTAATTTTGGTTTAGTCTGGTTATTTTTTGACAAAGCGATCTGCTGATTTACAGGTTAAACTGTGGGATATTAACTGTGAAAGGATTTTTAATGACTGATTTTTCATTCTCATTTTGACTACTGGTTTACAGACTTCAGGCTCTTTTCATAAGGACATTACACCGACCGAAAGGATCTAGAGTCAAATCTCAGATTTTGTATATTATCCTCTATCACACATATCAGCTCCTGCATCTGTATGTAAAAGGACACTAGTAAACTATTTTGAGCTGCTTAACAGTTCATTGCCCAGCCTCTGAGATAAGACTTGGGCCCTAAGAATGAAGAATTAGAAACATACTTTTATTCCTTTTTGACACCCTACAACCATCTCTATTTAGAGCTTTGTTAATAAATGGAGCAGTATACATTTGCACTGACCTTACACCTATCTTGACATGTATATTTTATAGTACAACGTGTGCTATTCCCAAACAGCTTACTGATGGTATAATATCAGAATTTAGACAGGTAAGAACATCAAAGTCTCACAGGCCTTAGGAAACAAACCAACACGCCGAAGTATATTTTTATTTACCAAACAGTATTCCTTTAAATTATTTCAGAAGATACCCCATTTCTTTCCACTGCCTAAAGTAGCCCCTAAAAGATGTAACACACTTTTATAATTAAGTAGAATGTGTAGGTGAAATAAGACAGGGAAGATGTATGAAAAACTGTCTTAAAAATACATGAGAAAAGTATTAATACCTTTTAATTTCAAAGCAAGTGCAATGTTTCTCATTAGTATCAGTGGATCTCTCCATTAAGCATCTTGCATAGCAATATATAATTATATTGAATAATAAAAGTGTCAATAAGCAGTATATTTCTTCAACATCAATCAGTGCACTATTTACCTACAAGAAAGTAACACAGAAGCAGCTTTTTAAGCGTAAGCTCTAGTTTTTGCTACAGTACATATATGAATGAGAATCTAGCAGATTTTTAATGGTGTAGAAAAGTAGAATTTTGTCCAATAAAAGAATGCAAACAATTTTCTGTTGATTGGGCAACAGAGTACATAACAGTTACGTACAACTTTCACAGCAAAATAGAGGGCTTTTAAGAATCACCTATTACAGAAAAACAAATTCTAGCCTTTGTTACAGATCTGCAGCTCCCAGGTTACTCATCACAGAGCCAACACTCACTAAGGTCCCACTCAAGAGATCCCCAGAGCACGTGACAGAAATCAAATACACAAGATTTTATTCAAGTTTCATAATGTGCTTATGTGTTTTGAATATGAATGTTAATGAAATATTGTGAGAATTATTTCCTGGAAAATTCTTCGATAAATTCAAGCCATCTCTATTCAGCACCACCTTCTAAAAAAGCGCTAAAATATGACGTTGCTCAGCAAATAACTTGGAACGAAGAATTCACAGACAAGTTACAAAGACACAAAACTCACCAAATATATTATTGGTCGTAGATTACTCACATCATCCACAGCACACACAAAAGTCTCATTCATTTCAGTCGGCGTTACGTGTAACATATGAAAAACTGTTAAGTCTGTACGTTATTCAGGTTGTCTAAAGTTGTCAGAAATTTACTGAATAAGAATTTAAAGGAAAACTCTGACCTGATTTTGCCATAGGTGTACATAGCACTTTACATAAAGTAATGAAGATGCTAACAGAGGAATGAAGATGCTACCGCAAAAGGTTTGTAGTTTCATGACAAATTTTTAGTCTTATTCACAGATGCAGCACTACTGTTTCGAAAGGAACCACTTGTAAGGTAAAGCGTACCTGGCCTTCAAGCCACAAGCAGTAGTTGTCAGAAACAAATCTACATCAGATCTAAAGGTGAAGCTACACAACAGATAGCCCAGGAGTTACTGCTAATCAACAGGAGCTTGTGCACCCTTCATAAATGAAAAACAGTAATTTTATATAAAAATACAGAATCTCTTGCAGCATAATTAAGATTTATCCTTCCCTAGTTGACCTAGTCCTTGTTAAAGTTACTTTTGCTTCCTACCAAACTCAGAACTCTAGCTAAACAAGGTCCAACTAATTGCATAGATGAATATATAACACGCACACACCGACTGGGATAAGTTCAGCTTTCCTTACCCAAGCCCCAGAATATGCTTGTTTAGGAAGGGAAACAAGGGTGAAGTTCATCCCCAGCCCTCAGGTAAATCAGACAGCATGGATGCCACCCTGCTGGGAACACACTTTGTAGTAATTTCAACCCACAGGCTGCAATCACCTCTACTATCCCTCTACACTGTGCAGTAATTTGGGGTTTCTGAATCCACAGCCGAATGGATTTGGTGGCCTTACTTCTCCTGCTGATGCTTCTGTGGCCTTTGGTTAGTAACCAAGAGGACAGCAGGGCTCCCAATCCAGATACCTCAGGGCTTAAGTAGCATGGCAGCCTTGAATTTCTCCTACTACAAGTAGACTGCATTAATGATTGGAAGGTACACCTTGAAAATAGTATCTGAAAAAAATATATTTCCTGCCATTTATAAAGAGATAGATCTTCAACAGAAATGTAAATGTTCATCTTGAAATTGATGTACATATTTCTAAGGCATTTTCTTCTGTATTCAGCTGTATATATGTGTAGTCTGCTTGCTATGTAGTATTCTGTTATGCATGGAGATGAGTTAGGCATTATATTTGTTCAGTGTTTCAAGAGCCTTAAGCATGTGTGCCCTAACTTTTGAATGTACAAGATTTTTTTTTTCTTTTACTGTCAAGCGAATTTAAAAGAACACAACAAAAGCCTAGTTTTCTACTTCTATTAATTTTCTGATACTAGACTTCACTAGCTTGTTACACCTAGGTAACAGATTTATTATTTTCTCTTTGCTCAGTAATTGCCGTATTGCACCCTGAAGATAGAAAGGGAGCAATATGTCTACTCATAGGGACAGCTTACTGTCCCTTCCACTCAGCAGTGTTTGTGCCACATGGGGTACTGTTAACAAAAAAGTGTTTGCATTAGGCTTCCTTTAATCAAAAGAAATATTTCTGTTACTTACAGATCATTTTGTTTCACTGGGCATGGGACAAATGACAACTTGGTTAAGACGTGCTGGCTTCTAGTTGCTTCAAAAGTGTGACTATAGTCACATTTTGATTCCAATATGTACATGAACACAGCACATTGAGGGAAGAAGCTAGGGGGGAAATGCCTCTCTTTAGGATGAGTTTTTCACAAAAGTATTTTTTTTGCTAAAACTGTGAGAGTATTTAAACAGAAGTCTCAAGCTTCTTTTTCCATCTTTCCTAATATAACGTTAAGTATCAATTTTGACTCTTTATTGGAATTTTTTTTTTTGTCTTTATAATGTAGATGGCAATGGCAATTTGTAAATGAAGAGTGTAATTAACTAGAAAAACTTGTCAACAGTAACCGAACTTTAGGTGTATCATTATATATGACTGGCTGTACTTATGTATTTATTTGTCTAAATTGTATATATTGTTTTATCTATAGTGTCTGTAGGAGTGCATTCTTTTAGATTAAAGTATTATTTACAGTTTTGTGGGATTGCCAGCAAAGCTGCTAATCAAGATACTATTTTTTTGTATCAATGTCAAATAATAAAAAAAATTAAGAACAAAATCATACGAAAAATTGAAGGTGTCCTGTAACTTCTCTTCTTCACTTCTTTCTAGAAATGTAAATGGTATTATCTGAAAACACAATACCAGTGAATAGGCTCATTTCTCGTAAGGAAGAATATTGTGCTGTAAAAGCAGATCTAAAAAAAAACAATTGGAAAAAATAAACACAACAAAAATATTACTTTTATTCATTATTTGTGCAACAACTTCTTCAAGCTGCTGTCCACACTGATCAGGTGTACTACTACACTTGACACGAAAGACTTAATCTTAAAACAGCCATGGCAATATCTGGCAAATTGGCAGATGGGTTCATCAGCTGCTTTGCCCTATTCAGCTTCTTTGGCATCCCCAGCTAACAAGACCGAAGTCTGGCAGTTCTAAGGTGGTGAAGCTCTTTGACTCCCTTGGCCTGCGACATGATTCTTCTGCTACCTCCATGGTACCTTGATGAGTATGGTTGCAGCCATCAAAAGCTACACACAGGGAAAAAAGAGAAAGCACTAATGTCCCAAAACCCACATCTCATAAAACCACAATAAACTCACCCTGAAGTTGCTGTGTGACTGCTGGGAGGGTACCCATATAGAGGGAAGGGGTCCTCTCCTGGCCTCTTAGAGCCACATGCTGACTCTGACAGAGCTTTTGCTTCCCCAAGCCTACCAAAAAGCACCAGGAAATAAATGAAGCAGCACAATCTGAATACATCCAGATTATCCAGTTAGTCTCATGTAGTGTTTGTCTCCCAATACAAATATATTAAGACGGTGTTTTGTCTGGTAGAAAGGCCTTGGTGACCTTAGGGTCTTCACATCAAAAAAAACCCCACAAAACAAAAGAACATAAAAGCAGGACAAAGTCCCTTTTATTGTAAGAACTAGCCAGAATAATTCCTCTCTCTCCATTCACCCCTTTGCAGTTTCCTATGTAGAATGAAACATCCAATCTGTTTGACTACTGGTTTCAGAGCTCAGTAACCCAACCTCATTCATGAAATTCAGGGGAAAATAACACGCACTCCTGAGAAGAAACATAGCTTTTGCAAACCAAAGTGTATTTCCTTTGTGTCACCTATTTCAGAAGCAGCTGAAGCCTGCTACAGAGTCCTCAGGAATCCCAGGAGCATCTGCAGCGATGCAGCAACCTTACAAATCGTAACAAGATGCTTTAAAACAATTAAGAGTTTCACATACAGTAAAAACCCCTCCAATCATTTTCATTTTTCTCTTGTTTTCACCATAGCAGCCTGAGTCTAATTGCAACACTTACATGGTGTTTAATTAATATACAGCTTGGAGATATACAGATATTAGCACTAGTAGGGTGGATTTCATGTAGCTTGATTATCTTAATTACAAGCATTCTATTTTCTCATTTACTTAATTGATTGTCATAGATTTCTAAAGAAATTTGCACTGCCCTAAGTGAAAACAATATGTAAAAAAACCTTCTTAAAACTGCTGAAGCAGGCCTATTCAAGCAGCAACATGCCAGAAAAGGAGATCCATATGACATGAAATATTGTACTGAATAATACCTGCTTACTTTTCTCTTGTTAAAAATAGGAACTTATGAAATGGAAGGAGTCATCTGGGAAAAAAAAAAGAGAATATGCCTTATTGATTCAACTGCCCCTGTAATAGAGTTGTCTCAAGTATCTCCTCTGATGACATGCCTAACACAGGAAAAAAGATCCATTTTTCTGCTAGGTCTGCATGTTAGCTGACTCCACATTATATCTCTGCCTCACCTCAAAGAGCTAAGGAGAGCAAGAGGCGATTTATTCGTCATGCGAGATTTATCTTTGAGCATTTATTCTGCAAAGGCAGTCTTACATATCAAGCTGTGTAGAATTACGTGCAATGGTTTTGTAATGCAGACAACTTTTATTTGGAGGAAGCAAATATCGCAAACTTGAGGTGTGCGGGGTAACACCTACTACATCTGCAGCTAAGTCAAGACTATCAAGAATAATTCCAATCCCTACATCCCTTTTTCCTTCAGGAGTTCCTTTCTCTGGCCTATTTTCTAGCATGACCTCTTTCCTCAGAGAGAAAGCAGACCTCTCAAACACCTTAGTATAGCAGTAAAAGCAAGGGGGAAGCAGAGAGCTCCCTACAGTATCATTAGGGAAGTGCTACCGGGCCCAGAGTACAAAATTATGTAGCACGACATCCACCCTCTTTTGGCAATAAAGGTAGCAGCCACGTAAGTGAGATAAGCCACAACCAGTGCCTGGACTCATCCATCTTGCTACAGCAGCCACCGGGCTCCAAGTGCATCATGCTCAGATCACGCATCAATTCTTGCTCAGCATGAGACATTTATAGGAACATCTTAAAAGAAAAGCAGTGCCGAAGTGTAGCAAGAGCAGAAAGGGATAAAACATTTTGAAACATTCTAAAATTTTTTATTATTTATTCAACTTCATTAAAATCCTTCCTCAAAAAGAATCCTCTATTGCAAGAAGTTTCAACAGTTATCCATTATCCATCAGATCTTATCCTCATACATATTCAAGGGCAATGAAGTAAAACACTGGTCTCCATTATCTGCTGTACTGCAGACTGCATTTGGATTGAGCTGTGTGAGGCAAGTCAGGTTTGATTCAAGTCACAAGCCCCATTGGTTTCAAGGGGATTTATGCCTCTTTACAAAGGGCTGAATTTCATTCTCTCTGTCCAACTTGGGTCTTACTCCTACTCACAGTGAAATCAACTGGGATATCATCAAGGTTTCTGGGGAAGAACACTGTATTCCAGGCGGTACTTCACTCACCAGAAACTGCAACTCTTCTCAAATGCAAGCAGGAAGACAAAGCAAGTAGCAATCTCTCCAATTTCCCATTAAGCCTACTCCTTATGAAGAAAAAGTAGAACATGAGACCTGCGGGTTTGTAACGTGTGCAATGAAAGCAGGCATATAACACTAACTCTTGACAGGAGAGGACTCTGTGCTGAGTTATCTATCACCTGGCTCTCTGCCAGTTCACAAACATGTTACATTCTGCTCATAAAAAGTCTGTTTGGCAGCGCTAACAAATACATGCCACTGGTGAGAGCAACAGCCCCACAGGGCCATACCTACTTCTTGCAATTGCTCCTTTTTCATTCCCTACACAGCTTTTATTTTTGCAGTCACGGCAAGTCCTCTCCTGCATTTGTCAGACCAGCCACTATGGTCAAAAACTTTTGGTGAGGACCCCTTCTGGCTCTAGTCTCTCACCTTTAAGCAACACTAAACCTCCTGCCTTTTCCCTGTGCTCAGCTAGCTCTTCATTTAGTGTAGTTCCAGCACCCAAAGAGCTCCCCTTCCACATTCACATGCCCTTGCCATCACCACAGCTGCCCCATCTCAAAGAGCAGACTCCAGCCATCAGCAGGTCCTTCAGTGGTGGCTTAGCCCTCGGCACATTTCTATTCCCTATCTCTCCTCCTTCTGCCAGAAAGCCCTGGAAAGCTGTCACCTGCCTGCTTTCCTACTATTCTTTCTTCTCCTTGCAGGACTGTTTACTTCTCTCCATTATTAGTTTCTTACAAAACTGAGACTTGCACAGCGTTTGCCAGTCTCAACTTAAAGCCATTACCATAAGATAGGACAGACACCTTGACTTTCCACCACATGCTTCTCCTCCCTCTCTTTTCTGCACTTCAGCTTTTTGCTTGATTTGCAAAAATCTCTTTAGCCTCGCTGCATTCTTCTGCACTTTTAATCTGCTTCAATCTGGTACATTTCCCTGTTGTTTCCATCACTCTTTCCATTTTCCTAACGTGCTTTTACATAGCTCAGCATCCTCCCATCCAATGTACCCATTCAAGCCAGCCACAAAAATAAGAACACAGGGTTTTATGAAGAGATGGTCCCTACTTGAAGGGTTTACGGTCCTACACTGTCCAATACCTGGTAAAGTGAATTCAGTGAGTTTGAGAGGACAAGTAGCCCTTGAAGTAGTTCCTTCAAGAACCTTTTCGTTTGTATTGCCTAGTCTAGTTTTAGGTGTATGGAAAAAACAGGTCCATCATCTTTCATCTTGCCCCTGCCTGCAGAGATTATTGCACAATTCACACAAGACAGAAATGTGCCTAACACATCTTGGTATCACACGCTTTCTTTGTATGTTTTTTTCCTTGTTCCTTTTACCTTCCCTCACATAACCTTGAATAGTTCACCAGAATTCAAAACAGCATTTTTTCACATTTAATTTTAACTTCCATTTAATCAAGTATACCTTATTCCATAATTTCAATGTTTTAATCTTTTTATCTGCTTCTGCTCCCTGTGTTGCCTCCACTTTCCTCCTATCTTTCTAATAGTCAGACATCTGGCACTGAATCTATTACAAGAGTATTTGCATGAAGGCTGAGCACAGCAGTACTTTTCGCTGTCCCTGTTTTTGAGGTATCAACGACTGCGTTATTGGATTAGTTTCACCAGACAGGACAGCTTGTCTTATATTATCACATTTAAAGCAGAAAATTAACTTGTGCTAGCATCTGGAACAGACAGCAAGTCTACAGAGCTAGAGTAGCTATAGACATGGCAGGTGTCAAGATACCCATGCTATTTTTAAAAGTATCTAGTTAATGAACTTCCTTTATATAGAACACCGTTTCCCCTCACGAAGGCCACAGAAAGGTTCAGATCATTCAGGATGAAGTCATCGAGGTGCACTGAAGCTTTGCATTATGTTTGCCATTACTTTGGAACCGATCCTTTACCTGCCAGTTTTACCAAGTTTTGGTTGCAGGATGGTTTATGAAACGAAGTATTTGCTGCCTCTGGGGAGTGGTATCCTGTACTGATGAGGCTCACTTGGTACTTCCCGAGTACCATTTTATTCTAACAAATTACAGCATATCAGTACATTGAACCGCAAACTCAGCTGATGCCAAGGTTGATGATAGGCTGCTTTAATTGGTCATTAAAAGCCAGCATTATTTACTGCCTTGTTGCTTGGATTCAGCATTTCTACACATGGGTATAAAACTAATGGGCTAGAATAAAGAGTGTATATAGCATGTAATTAAAATTACATTTTTTAATAGAGGAACATACATGCACACAATGCAAGTGCTGGCATATACTTAGAAGTACAGGTTATGGAAGTGTATATTTTAATTTGTATTATACTGCAATTTAGCTGTTACTTCAAACAGATGGGTGAGTCGTGCAACATTTTTAAACTCATTTAATTACTTGTAAAAGTATTTGCTTGTGTTAATTAGGTGCAATAAATTACACAATGGTTCACAGATGCCTTTAAAAGGGGTTTTGAACATGTAGTATCTACATGAAAACAAACTGAACCTTGCAAGCCAGTACTTGACAAAGGAGTTATTGGCCATTTGTTTTATCAATAAAGAAACAAGATCAAAAAACCCCACCATTCACACAAGACAAAAATGTGCCTAACATGACAGATATTGCTGTACATTTGCACGTCAGAGATAGGTGAATGTCAGGGATATCATGTAGACAATATATCCATCCATATGCTTAGAAGAATGATCAGACTAAGTAAACGTAAACTGATTACTCTTATTCTCCCCCCAAAAAACACTAGTTAAGTGTGCAATTGAGGTAGCTAGTGTGGGGTTACTACTGTTTGTCCTTGTTCAGGGCAAAGTCATCTCCTAAAACGTGAGTCATGGGAAGAAGGTCCACAGGTTAATCTAAACATGTATTAGCCTATGAAATATCTAGACCTCTACTCTATTCACTTGAAGGTTTAAGCTTCAGATGTTACTTCTTGTCTTGAACTCTAGGGATGTCCTATAACAAAAACCTTCATGCCCAAGAAGCACCAACTCTATGAAAATAAACTACAAACAAAAAGAATGCATCCAATAATAAGTCTAAGTAGACAAATAGAAAAATGTCTCACACACTAAGTACCATAGAGGACTACACCCCAATTAGATAACCAAAATCTGTAGGGCAAGAATGTTTATTAAACTCCTTGGTTGCAATATTAGGAAAGCAGAGTTTAGCAAGGAAGGTCCTTCCTGACTGATGAGGCTGGCAGGTCCTTCCCACCTCTAAGAAAAAGGGCTGCCCTCATAGCATGGCTACTAAAGAGCACAAATGAAGTGTATCCTGACCCATTGAGATCCTACAGATCCTACATCCTGAAGACTCACATCGGCCCCAAGTTTGGGCGCTTTCTAGCATCACCAGGCAGAAACCTTGCAGGATCCTTGGTTACACCTTGGCACAAAGCTTCCACTGGGGAATAGCACATTTTACCTTGGAGAATAAATCATGGTGCCCCCAAACATTACATTTTAGGATTTCTAGTCTGTAAGGAGAGTGAACCCTTAGCAGATAAAGTTGTCTCATTTGTGACAGATCATCTATTTCCTGGACATTTTAGATGATGAAATGCTTTAACTTTTTTTATGGTTTTTAAATTGCTGTGCTGGAAATGTCATTGAAAACAAGCTTGCACTTTTATCTTCTGCTAAACCCAAGAGAAATATCACTTCAGAGGAGTATATTACATTTCATTTGAATGCTGGGACAGCCACATCAGTAAGTAAACTAAAAACCATATGGATTGTCAGTGTTAATACTACCACCTGCCCATGTTTTCCCTTTCCAGCTCTGATCATCAATCATATTTCATTCTCTTCTTTTCCATCCCTTTCATTTCAAAAGTACCTAGCAGGTTAGGGGTTTGGTTTTTTTTTTTAATGCATCAATTTCGGTAAGGCTGCATTTTGTTTAAGGAAAAAAAAATGCTTGATGTAATGCAAACATTTTTAAAGAAAAATAGAAAAAATTGCACCTGGAAAGTTGTACTTGCATGTGCACACTGGCTGGCAACATGCATATGAAACAGAGAAATGAAATGAGAAACACTTTGTTGTTCCTTGACAGGTGCTGTGAGGATGGGTGACAGCTCAGGAGGAGACATTTGAGCAAACAGGACTGTCCTTTCCCAGGTTTTACTTTTACTAATCATGCTATTGTTTGAGAGCAAGAAAACCCAATCCAGCTGAAGACTGGGCGTTGGACTAGATGATCTTTTAAAGGTCCCTTCCAACCCAAACCATTCTATGATTCTATGAAAGGATGCGAAAACAACATCACTGCCCATAGGTGAAGAAACCCTGCACAGGAGAACGAACAAAGGAGCCTTACACGTAAGGACTGGAGACAAAAAACTTGGGAGCTGCAGAAATTTTAGTGGAAGTGATACACTACAGGTGACAAAACTATTTGTATCTTTGAAGCCTATGTCAGATAATAACAAAGCTTCAGAAAAACATACGTGTTCTGAAATTTATGTAGACCACTGTCTCTGATCCACAAGTTTATTCTCAGTTTGCTGTAATGCCAAGACATGTATTTCCTCTAAGCAGTAATTCACAATGGGTGAGGCAACATCATCTGTGGCATTCGCAGCTGCCTGGAACACATCAGACAATTGGCAACAGACTTATCTTAACAGCTCTTAAAGTACATATTTGTGAAACTGCACTTTTAATCCTATCAGTACCCACATGACGATGAAAAGCAGCAGTACGCACTCTGTCGTTTTCCCACAACTCATTCTAACACGCCTTCCAATAAATTCAGTTCTAACAGTGCATTTAAGCCAAAAATACGTATTAGATACATCAAATTTGAATTACAACATAGACTTAATTTAACTATAAACCATGTAATCCATTTCCTCAACATATGTCACCAATAGATAAAATTACTTCAACTTAAAAAAAATTTTTTTCTGGAAAAATTTCTTCCATGCTAGTTTGAAAGAATATCTAAAACAGAAAGAAGTTGATAATATAAACTTAAATGGTATACACCAAGAACTTAGCTTCACCTGCCTGACTGTTAAAATGGAATTTATATAGGTATCATTTCATATCTTGCAAAGTAAGTGCATTTATATCCTTGTTCCTATATGTGCCAATATCTGCACTAAGAGGACATTACATACAAGCAATCTTTCTTTATATTAACTTACCATAAATTCAGACATTAATATAGTTCAGTTCTACAAGAACGGCTAATCTTTGAAATCCTTTCCAGAAGGCAATAATTTTGCCTTTAATTATAAAAATTATTTTCACAGATAAGATTTCTTTTGTGACCAAGACAAGGATTACGATCTTTCTTAGATAAGCAGTAGAAGCATTAATTTCCATTGTTTGTTATGTATTTATATTAGATAGAGTTAACATGCATGCATATTTGTCTCCAACAGAAGCTTTTAAAGGGTTCTCACTGAGATCTCGTTATCAATTAATATGTATAATACGATTGAAATAACCAGGGAGCTGCTAAAATCCTGTGTACAGCCCCCATCAGTTAATATTTAAAATAGGGAAACAATAACTAGACATGATTTAGGCTCTAGGAACTAACTACTTGACAATGGGGTTTTACGTTTATGTCAGAAAAGGTAATAGATTGTGGTCTGGTCAATAAACCTTGAAGAACCACTTGGAACTGCCAAGATTAGGGAAGAAATAGGTAAAAGGTAATTCCTACAGGGGAGATCATGACCACCAACTCATTGACCACCTACTCAAATGATACCACCTACTCAAAAGAAGACAATGAAGGAAGAAGAGTCTGCGCACTAATTTACCTGAGGGGGCGAAGAAGAAAGCACCAATCATTAAGGAAAGTAAGAATGAATATGTATTAGTTAAGTGTATAAATCTAAGAATTTTTGAGACAAGGGTGTGCTGTCTTGAGACAGGCACCCATTCATGTGCATCAATGAAATTAGTTTGAAAATACCTCGACTCTGTATGTCGTTGGCTTGCACACCAGGTAAATGAACCCGACTTGTGGGACAGTTGAAATGGTTTTGGTTTGGGTTTTTTTTTCAAATGCCTTTAGAAGTAGTAACAAATTTTTTAAGTGCACAGATTTATTTTATCAAGCATTAGTAATGCTCCATTAGCTTAATTTGTGTTGACATACAAACAGAACCCAGGACTAGTCAGAAAAACGCAAGTTCACAGGTGATAGTCAAAGAAAAATATGATATGTACATACCAAGAGCTCAAATATTGTAAGAAATGACAAGTTGTAGGTATACATCTCTGAAGTACCAGCTACAAAACAGGTTTGGATTTTTTCCCCCACATTACACACAATTGCGTAGACATCAAGGCTCTGGTTTGGTTTTGTCTGCAATTATAGTGGTAGCTTTTAAAAACCACAAATGACTGCCGGAGTAAATCAAACCTGGGGGAGTTCATATTACCGAACATTTAGAAATTGCTCCACAGTTAGTGCGGCTGCATCTCGGTCTCCGGTGCTGACTGTCAAGAACTAAATCACAGAAAGCTGTGAGCAAGCTCTGAAATGCTTTCCTGGAAGGGGCAGTTCCCAAGTAACAGCAGTTATAACTTCTGAACAGAGTCCGCACATACAGCGCACACATCTGCACGAACCACAACACAACATCTGTGGGTCCCAGAGATTTCCTCATTAGACAGCGAGTTGTCCACGGAAAGGGCAAAGGGGAGGGAGGAGGAGGGAGATGGAACAAGGGGCCCGAGAGCTCTCAGTTTTCTCACAGCAAGTTAAGTGCTGCAATGCTGGGATCCCCCCCAATGTCATAAATCCTCCTGCAAAAAATTAAAATTTCAGAACAAAGGGAAAGGAAAATAATTTATTTTGTGAACTGCAAGGTTCACAACTGTTTTATATAAATATATGTGTGTGGGTATATAAATGGGGAATGAAAAATAAATACTTTGGAGACCCGAACAGTTATTGATGCAATTTTTGGAAAAAAATCAAATGCCACGAGTAAAATTAAAGTGGTATGTGAAGTAGTGGAGTTTTGTTTAAGAAATTGCTACCATGTACTTTCCAGATAGAAAGCAAGGGCAGAATATAAACAAAGAAGAGCAGCACAAAAGCATGTGTACACTTCCAGGAGCGATTAAATACTTTATCAGGAACTCTGTCCTCATCCTGATTTTTTTATAGTCACGTAGCTCAGCACAAAGTGAGCACTAAAATCACCATGTGAAAATAACTGCATTTACAAAAGATACGTACTGGTGCAGGGCAAGAGAACCAGAGCTGAGGTACTTTCTTTCAGGCGCTTACAATCTACATATACACTACGATATAACAAAATACACTGTATGTACTGGCAATTCTGCACTCACCATCCTGCGCCACAGAATTTTCTCCTCTTCTCTTTGACTGTGTGATAAGTATAAATAATAAGCACAGACTAACCACTGAGACTATATACAGGCAGTGTTCTGGAGGTCCATGTGTGCTCCACGTACACACAGGCTCACTCCCTCTGTGCTCTGCAGTGACCAAATACCAACCTAGTCTCCACTGGAAGAGACATTTCCAGCCACAAGGACAACACGTCACAGCAGGAGAACTGCTTCTCACATCACTGCTCTCTTAGTCCTTGGCTTTTACGCACCACTCTGTGATGATTTCCAGGCACCTGCTCTAACAACCCTGCTGTCCGAGGGCTGTAGCCTGCATGCTGCCTTGGAAGGGGAATCTGCAAAGTGCACTGTATCCCAAACACAGCGAGGTAGGGGAAGCATCACTTCCCAACTTCCAGTATGGCTTAAAAAAAAAAAAAAATATTTGGAAAAAAAATTCGTTTTCATAGACTATTTTTTGCAGAAGTTGCTTCATTCTTCCAGTGGCACCTAAGGGGAATGCGCCAGCACGGAGACCATCATAATTCCAGCTCCAGCAGCATGAGCTGAACATGGGAGAAGCGTGGGACTGTCCCCAGCCATCGCCAGCAGTCAGCTCCCCAGTCCAGGAGGAGCTCTGTGAAGCTTTGTCCGTATCCCAGCCACCTAGCTGGGTTACAGCTGCTTCACATTTGCAAGGATCACAGCACTATCCTACGCTGATTCTCTATAAAGCTTCTATAAAACCATGCTGACTTCTAATAGCATTTAGAGCCTCTGTTTTAGATGAGATTTTTCTGGTAAATACAAGTTAATATAAGTTAACGTAATACCTGGTTAAGAGAAGTTTACTTCCAGGTGAACATGAACGATGATGAAGGTTCAGCATAAAAAAAACCAAACAAAAAAACCCCCCCAAAACTATGAAAGATAAACATATGGGGACATGCAGAGTTACAAAATATTACGGTATAAATAATTTTTTCTATGTATTGCTTTGGCAGTAATTAGCATTAATAAATACATAAAAAGGTATATTTGATAAGTGGTAGCCCCACAGATACCTGGCATATGCAACAAAACAGGCCTTTTGCAATTATTAACCAGTCAAAATTTTATCTTAGGCTAAAGAACGCTTTTTGCCTCAACTGAATTTGAGAATGTATCATCTGCATGTTCCAGTATTTCAATGTATATCCCTCATTAAACCAAAACAGTACTAAACAGTTTCAGGATGCCAATTTTACAGCAAGTAAAACACTGTCACTTTTCTGTAACACTGAAAGCGTACATCTAACACACTGTAAATTGAAAAACAAATCTGTTTACTCTCCTGGACTGAAACTGAATGTTTAATTCACTTTGTAGTAATTTTTTGCATCCAACAGCTGTCTTCCATTTAAACTGACATCAATCTGATTTGCCACAAGGTCACTGGAGTACTCTTCCAAAAGGTATTTTTAGGCCTTTGGCTTATACCAGAAAAGGGGGAGGATATTAAATTTACTTCAGTACTATTAGTCTTACATAAACTCTTATGTTGCCTAAAATAGTTTATAGGGCACATGCAGATGTAACAGCCCCAGTTGTCTTTGGATTTAAATACATATAGCCTTACTATAAGACATTATCTGCAATTACTTTATTAAAAATTAAAATCTTTGCCTATGAAAAAGACCCTGCTCATCTATGCTGACAATGGAATACAATGATAAAAAAAAGGGTAAAGGGTAACGTTTGCTTGGACACAGCCCTGCTTTGATTTCCACAGACCGATCCAAGCTACGCTGCCTTCAAACAGGACAGACCTCAAATTCAGACCTTTGTTGGCCTTATAAATCCAACAAGGAATCACTGTTATACAATACCTATAAATCATGAATACAAAGTAGTTTTAAGTAAGTATAGTAATTTATATAATGCTAAAATGTAGCTCAATAGCTTTCATCTGAGAGTCTAGATTTATCTGTGAAAATCCTTCTGGAGGAAAAAAAAAAATAATACCAAGCAACACACAAGTGCAGGAGTTTCCTCACCCTTTCAATCTTTTGTGAAGCATCAGGTTTACAGATGACTTGACTGTGCCCCATCTGACAGACAGATTTACAAGGTTAGCACTGAACCTAATCAGAAACAATCAGAAAACTCTTTCCTTCTGGTGTCATTTTCTGCTTGGATGGCTCTGCTATGCTATTATAAATAGGAAAAGCTTGCAGCACAAGCAGGGCGGAAGACTTCAGGGAGATTTTAGTAATCACCTTCCATTCAAATCACACCTACTCTTTAATCACGATTGGATCCTTTTTCATTTTATAGCCCCAGGAGTAAACCGAGGAGCTCATAATCAACACAGATAGGGAGTGAAATTTTAGTCCCACTGAAGCTATTGTAAAGTGTTATTAATTCATGGGGCCAGGATTTCAATAGTGGCCCTTCCCTCTGGGTTCTCTGTTCTAATTTAAGGTGTTTTTCTCCACCCTCTTCTTATTTCTCATAATATAGAGTAAATGCTCCAGTGAAGTTAAAGTTTGTTTTAATCATAGGTGCTTTAAGAACAACAACAAAAAAAGATCCTAAATTCAACAGGATTCTCAGCTGAGTCTCCGAGATGCTGGGAATAGTTCCAGGTTTAACAACCCCCATCACATATCTATTGCACTTTTCCTCAATACCACAACCACAACAACCTTTCCACAGAGCTGAAAAAAAACAGTTAGGAATTTTATTTAGTTTCACAAATTGCACATCTTGCACTGTCAGAAAGATACAGCTTTGAGCTTAGGCTAAAAACTGCAACAAAGCAACCTAGGAAACCATCAAATGTATTTCTTGGTTTAAGTACAAAGTCCTTTATCTCTATTGCAAAAAGAGACAGAGGAAGTTTACCTTTAAGAAGGTACTCTTTTGCATCAGAATAGAGCACTGCTAACTTCTTGCTTGGGCATATTCAGGGCCAAAGGCACAGCTCACTGCTCACGGCAAGAGCCACGAGGCCAGGACGCCCTGCTGCACTATCAGACAGGAGCCTCGTCCCACCGGACAGGCTACGAAGGGACTGATTAAACCGTGGGGAAGCTTGGGAGAAGAGGGAGCATTGTCATCCACACCTCTCTGGTTCTGAACAAGCTCACGTTCGCTGACCACTTCATTTTATACTTGGTTCTTTAATTTAGCATTTTGTTCTTTCTTGGTCAATAATAGAATACTAGCATAATGCAGGGCATTAGCAAAAGATACTCATTTGCCAGAACAAAACCACCAAACTTTCAGCAACCTTAGTAATACAAATACTAACAGGTTAAGGTTAACGTAATAATGGCATACTTGGGTCCCTCTACCTTCTTTGATGTATTGGAAAGAATAGTAACTGTTAGAGACGTAAGGAGCTTTCCTGGTAACAGTCTTCAAAAAACTTTCCTTACCCTTTACATTATGAAAAAGCACAGGTACAGGCTCTAACATCAAAGTAGATCAGCCTCAGCAGGGTTTCTTTGACTTTTTTTTTTTTGCCTTTTTTTTTTTCCCCAGAATGCTTCATAAAACCAATTCTAAGATTTCAAAAACAGAGATGCAGGCAGAAACGTAAGCCTCTCCCTTAAAGAGGCTTTCCAGTTTAGCACTCCATCCAACACAGTCCATCTCCCAGAACACAGAAGTTTCGCTACTGGGAAATATATAATCTTTTTGCCTGTTTATGTGGGTTTATATGACATGAGTCGCACAGAGTCCACCTCCTCAAAACCAATAGACATACTCTGGTAGTTCTGGTTCATTATTTATAATTGCCTGTTGATGACAGCCACACAAACTACCTTTATGTGAAGGGACAGCTGTGTTACCAAAATAACCTTAAATTCCTTTACATGTTGAGATGTCACACCTCAATTGTCCTCAAAGGAAACAAAGTAGATCTATGGGGTCTACAGATGCAGCGTAAACATGACAAAACTAGAAAAGCCTTTTGCTCAAAGTAAATCTAGAGAACCCCAGCACTCCTATGCATGAGCAGCATCTTTCCTTAATGAATCTGAATTATTACATGGATGAAAAAGAACCAAATAACCATTTAGTTTCTTTCCAGAATAAATGAATAAATAAATAAATAAATACATGTTCCATATTTGAAAGGTAGCTGGTTTTCATTAATTCTTAAAATTTTTACTTGTGGGTAAAAAATAAAAAAGAGAGGCATGTATTTTCCATCTAATCCAATTCTATTTCTCATAGCTTTTCCTTTGCATAAATGCATCCATTTGCGTAAGTGATTTTCTACACCCTACGGAGACAATAAACAAGCACAGCCTTTCAAATTCATATTTGAAAATTAGATGGCAAAATATTCATGTCCTGAGAAGGACAAGATTGCCTCCCTATTGGTTTATGCAGTGAAAATTAAATATTTCTCCTTCTTACCATACACTCTTCCAAGTCCCTGTAATTGCTCATTGATCCACCATTGCCCATATTCTGAATATTATTAGAAGCAGAAAACTTTGCAACTAGAGTTTGGTTCAACATCTCAGACTACAGTGACTATGCAAGCAGTTTGACGAGATCAGTCTAACAATCATAAAGCAGCTATAAAAACACATTTTTATGTGCACTGTGATGTTACTCTTAGTCATTGAGGGAAAATGAATAACTAAAATGTCAAATGCTCAACTAATATGCCTGGGTATTTCATCATTTGGACCATTATGTAATAAAACACAAGTAAACCAGACTTTGTTGGGGTTTTTGTGGTTTGAGTAAATCCAGCTGCTCCATCAGCTCATTAGCAGAGCACATGCACAGGGAACTCAAAGATGTAGGCTTGTGCTGCTTTTCCAACTTCTCATTTTAAAGTAATTAGCATTCTTAGTGCATGCACATGCATGAGTACATTGCAAGAGGGTGGAAAGGCTGCCCACTTGATGCAGTGGAAAAACCCACAGCAATTGACTGAATAAAATTATATCATGATTGATCCAGAGGAAAGAAAATACCAACTGCTATTTGTTATCAACAAGGTCTCATTTTTTTTTTTCTACTTTGAAAAAGCACTGGGGGGGGGGGAGGGGGGGGGGGGGCGGGCATCCTCTGCTCCCTGCTAAATAGAAATCAGCATTTTCCATGCACTCAATTAGCAGTGTTTTAGGTCTGTGTCAGATTCATCATCAGAGCTAATTGATTTCAGGCACAGGCCAATCTCACCATCCAACATCATTATGCGGAGGTAGGTGGTGAAAAGGAAAAGAAATCTCTGATTAAGAAAAGCATGAGGGGGAGGCACACCATTTACAAGCTGCACACAGCATTCCCTCGCAGAGAAATAATGGTGTTTAAAAACATTCTGAAGGGATGCCCCACAATCAAATTTTATAGGACTGCTCTGGAAGCCCCCAAATTGCAGATTTTAAATTAGACCAAGCTGGCTGAAAAGGCACACGTTCATATTTATCTCAGGAGAGAACATGGGGGAGAGAAAATTCAATGATGTTTCCTGGCTTATTTCCCTGCTCCCCCTTCCACCTCCACACACAAGGCAGAATTGTGCTCTAGGGCAGGGAGGTCTATAGAGGAAATTCTGGTAGCACATATGATAATATTTCTAGAAAGCAAAAATATTTATCACAACTAGCTAGCTGCATTGCAGTTTGAATGCAACTCTCTCTATGTGTCAGTGGGAATATCTGAGGTCAGCGCTTGTCAGAGGAAAGAGACATGCGCTCCTGTTCTCTTGGCACGCAAAGCTTATGTTGCCAGAGTGGGAGGCAGCTTTCCCGACCTGAAGCCCACGCTGGAGTCCCAGGAGATAGAAGGCTAGAAATGTCCCTCCTCTCCCACTCCTTTACACATGCACAAACCAGTTATTCTCCAGACCTGGTTTTGTGCTAAGTTCTATGTTTATATTCATCCTTTTTAACACTTTGAAAATAATAAATACAGAACTGCGTTTCACCGACTGACTTCCAACTCAGTCCACAGTAGAGAGCTACTTTCAGCACGCTAAAGAGGAGCACACTGGCAGGGCTGGCTCCATGGACATTGACATTCATCAGCCCACAGAGCCTGCAAGTGCCCAGCTGCAAGCACTGGCATATAATCATCACTACAGATTATTGTATTTTTAGAACAATCTAATTCAGTCCTATTTTCCTGGCCTCAGAGACAGCTATATGGTAGCTCACCAGTTCCAGCTTCACCTTGTTAATTAGAGACCTCTTCCTTCAAACGCAGCCAGGTGCTCCAGCCAGCAACAGGCCCAAGGTATTGTCCAGCAACACCTTTCTAACAGCAGCACCACAACTGCTTTGGGACAAGTCATGTCATACGTGAGAACCGTACCCACTGTCAAGTAATATTAGTTGTTCGGCTTAAATAAGTGAATCGCTTAGACCTGTAATGTTGTGTGATTTAGTATGCTGTTGACTGACTTAGCATGCGTGGCTAGATTTGCTGAAGCCTTAGGCTGCAAGCTATAAACCTTCACCTAGACTTGCTGAACTTCTACTGAACTTGTACCTATTCAAGCAAGACAAGGCCTTCAGAGCCAGCACAGACCAGAAGATAAGGAAGATCAACAGCAGCTGCAACTAGACAAGATAACAGCTTGTCTGGAGACAGTGAAGGAATCCAATGAGACAGAAGGTGCCAGAAGATCTCAGACCAGAATCGCTATTGGACCAAAGGGTGCTTGAAAGGCGCGTGGAGATCGCGTAAGGGCAGATATATAGTGTGTAAGGGTATAGCCGCCCAGGGATTTCCTTGTTTGGGGTCCCTCCCTGGAGGCATCCAGCTTGAGCTAATCTTGCTGCTGTACCACTCTATTAAATTATTTATTTTTATGAGACTCGATGCCTGAGACTCTGCTTCAGGAAACCTAGGGTTTGAACTGCGGCGCGACTAACACCACATGCCCAGGCCGAACCGCGCTTCTTTAATACCCATCTCCCAAATGCTTTTCATGTAAACATGAATAAATGAATATTTGCTGGTTTTCTCTTTTCCCTTGTTATTCAACAGAGGATGTGAATATAGTATTCAGGAAGCAAATGCCTATTACATTTGGTGGCTATTTCTACTCTATCATCACTTGCACACTACTTTCTACTGCAACCTACTGTATATTTTTACCTTTTTTTCACCCGTATATAGCTGTGACAATAAACTACTTATGAACTTCATTTTAACAGACACTAAAGCTGCAACTACCTTTTCTTTCAGGTCATTGTCCTTCTGAACTAATTTTGCTCACATGTTATTTATTCACAATACCTTAACAGCAGCAAAAAAAATTTAAAAAAGCAGCACCAACACAGCTGCGATAAATAACACTGCTGTATGAATTTGCTGTCTCACTGAACCATGGAAGCTCTATGAAGCATTGGCATGTTTCTGCATCAGACTGTAAGTGAGCAACAACTGTTACAGCTTTATCTTGGTACAATACTGCAGACTGCTTCAATTAAAGCATTACTTTCTTCTTTATTTAGGTACCTCCTGCAGCCCCAACCAGTACAGCAGATGAGTGCTTTTGACAGTTGCTACTCATACCGCAACACCTTTTCCCCAGCCTTCGGGGAGGCATATAGTGAGTGGAACACAATTTTCATCCAACTATGTATTCCCACTTCTTTTATAGATCTGCGAAAACAAGCAGCTTTCCCGAACATTCATTTCTTCGCCTGGAAAAGAAAGCTAACCAGCTAACTACTTTGCAGGTGGATTAGTCAATACTGGTGCAACATTTTGAGAAGCATACATAATGTATGTAACAAAAATAATCTTACAGCAACGCTCTGAACTTAACTCCTTCAGGTCCTGCTCAAGTAGCCATCACAGTGTTGCAGGTTGTCAACTGTTTCACTGGTAGACGCACGTTTAAGGCACCTTTTCATTTACTCTTACTCCAACACAAAGGTTGCCAGTGAATAATTAGCCGCCGAATTGCAACCTGCTCCCCAGATCAGAGGTGACGCAGTGCCCTCTGTTCTCAGCCAGCACAGCCAAGCCAGAGGCTCCCCGGCCGCAGACCGGCGGGCGCCCAGAGGCACAGCCTTCGCCGCGCTGCCGCTGGTGGCTGCCACAAGCCCCCTGCCCGGCTCCTCCGCTGGCTGGCCCCAGGGAGCCCGCAGCAAAGCACGTGCCAGCTGGCCAAGACAAAGCATTAACCAAAGTCAGGCAAGAGATAAACAGCCGACTACAGGGCACTGAGGTAAGATACCCTTGATGTGGAAGAGATACAGAGCATATTATCAATAATACCACACCCGCGCCTGCAAAGGCACCCCAAAGCTAAGGAAAGACACGCCATTTTTGTCACCGAGGAAAGGCACACTTACCGGTTTTGTTCACTGCCTTCAGCTGGCTGCAGGCCATGCCCGGCCCCACCGCAGCACAGGGCCCCTTCACCCCACGGTGCGGCCCCCAGCCCCTCACTCACTGCAAAACCCTCACCCCGAGGGCTGGGGCTCCCCGCGCTAAGGGACCCGAGGGCACCAACGGCCCGAGGAGGGACGGAACTGCCCCAGCCAGCCTCAGCTGTGGCCACCAGCCCCACAGTTGGGCTGGGGGCAGCAGGTGTCAGCCCTGGCCCTGCCCTGGGCCTCTCTCGCCCTCTTCCCCACACAAACCACTATCCCACAGGCACACAGGTCCTGCCCTGAACAACCAAAAGATTTCCTGAAGTACAAACACCTCAGGAGTCTTAAAAACGGCTTTTGCAAAGAACTGGAAAGCAAGCAGTCAAGAGCAGCCCTCTCCCATGAGCGAGCAAGCAAGCAGTGTTTTCTCCCCTCCTCCTCCCCCCGGTGCTGCTCGTAAACTAAATAAGGGCAGCAGACATTTATAACATCACCCTGCCGCACAGCCATCAACATGCACACAGAGCATGGAAATTCAAAATACAAATATGTTTGTGCAATACACTTTTATTTTCATTTTATTTTTTTTAACCTTTGCAGTCATCTTGGAGTAATCATCATGTAAACAGTAGGATGGGATGGGATTACATTGAGTCATATGCAAATGGCTCTAAGAACACCTCAACGATTATGACAAGGCATTATAAATAACTTCTCTTAATAATATATATTTGCCATTTTCAGTACATTAAAGAGCTGCCGCTTATCTAGGATTAGCTAGGAAGTAGTTTAAATTGTAACCTCTGAGAAACACGTCTCCAAATTTGAAAGTCTGTCTAAGGTTCACTAGCTCCATAACATCTATGTCACAGGTTAAGCATAAGACTACTTAGGTCAGAAGTGTTTTCTTTGTAACAGAGTTTTACTTGATCATTGCACAAAGCCCTATTATTTTCACTCCACCTTGGTATTTTGCAGAACATCAAGTAAAGCTTCAGTTCTATTCTTCAAGTTTTTATCACCTGTATGAAACCGGTTTCTATCATTAAGGATAAGTTGGATCAGAGATGGAGACAGTAAGCAGTCTACCTTAAGGACAACAGTTCAAAGTAGTTCTAGCTCGTAGACTTCCCAATAAAGCATAGTCAAAATACTCTAATACCTTTGCTACTGTATATCCCCTCCTTGCTCAGATAACTATATATACTTTTTATATATTGTACCATATGTATGGTACTTCTAGAAAATGGAGATTATTTATTTAAGCAGCCTCAGGCACATTCTTAAAACAATGTCTGCAAGGCACCTCCCACTCCCTTAACAATCAGTTTGTGGACTCATTTTCAGACACACAACCAACAAAAGCTTGCTAATGCCTAATTAATTAATTTCAAAAAACCCCTAGAAGTTACCAAATACTTGAAAGATATACCTGAAACTTTTTTAAATAATGGGAGATTAACTGCAAATAGCACATGATCAAGTCAAATCATTTTCTTATTACTAGGATGTGTAATGCATAAATATATGAAAAATAAAGTTCACAGTCAAGTTTTAAAACCAGAATTCAAGTTTGGCTAATAATTCTTAACTTTTATATTTATGTTAATTTCTAAATGTAACAGAACAGAGGCAGTATTATCAACCACAAGTACAGGTAAAATAGGATCACTCAAAGTTTATGAAAGAAGTAAGCTTCATAGAAAATTCCTTTTGTAATCAATAAATACAGCCACCTGAGTGCACTTCCACAGGCTTTTTTAGGGGGAATCCAAATCAACTGCTAAGAGACATTTAGTAGCATTTTGAATGTTAGCAGCAGCGGTGTAGCTGTGGGCTTTGCTTGTTCTGAATTTGTGAATTGCTAGAGAATGAAGCAGAACTCAGTGTGTGGTGCATTAATTTTCCTTTGCATCTAAGCTGGCCTCTTCGCAATCTCACAATTCGGCTTGGGGTCAAGGGACAGACATCAGCTGACACTTAACTGAGCAAACCCAATCAGTTTCACTTCATCAGGAATCTCAGTGCCATCACAGCCAGAGGCCTGAAAGTAGAAACAGAAACGTTTAGTAATCACGCTACAAAGGAGGATTTGACAGCCAGGCTATAAATTCTCCCCATATCACCTAGTCAGCAAACAGCTTACTTGAAGGAAAGCTTTCAGACTGCTTGGTGTATCCTCTGTTGGTGTTAGCCAACTGCATCCTTAATTTTAGCAAACTTTTAATCGATATTAAAAATTATGAAAAAAAATACTGGGAAATGAACACTTAAAGACCCAAATTCTTTAACCCAACCTTTCCACACTGCTTTTTCACGTAAGCACACGGTTTTCACTCATGAAGAGCAAATAACCTACATGTATAGAATATACTTTTACCGTTGTGCTGTAGACACCAAATGTCTCATGAGTCCAGTTATCCAGTCTGTCTGGAATATCAATCCACTGAATTTTTAAACAAAAGATTGAAGCAGTCTATGAAGAGTAAATACTAATATTTTCAAAAGGACAGCTCCTTTCTGACAGTACAATCTAGTACTTAAAATTGTATAGTTGAGTTTCTTCAGTAAAGTCTGGCACGGTACAAACTGGCACAAGTA
Organism: Aquila chrysaetos chrysaetos; assembly: GCF_900496995.4. Lineage (NCBI taxonomy): Eukaryota > Metazoa > Chordata > Aves > Accipitriformes > Accipitridae > Aquila > Aquila chrysaetos. The sequence continues at coordinate 32,234,584 of NC_044009.1, read as the reverse complement.
ATCAGTTCATTTTTCACAAATAACAGTAAGAATATAAACCCACCCTGCTCAGGACTGAACTGTTACTTTAGGTCTGCTTTTAAAAAATTACACATGCTCTAGGCAAAATATTTTTATATTTTGACTTTTAAAGACAAAATTTGCTTCTGTAGGACAGAAGTAACTACATTTTAAATAAAGTTTTTTACGCATTCTTCACCTATGTCATAGATATATCAAAATAGTAATACAATTGGATGAACAGTATGTAATGGTACATTACTTATGACAGATGCCTTCAGACTCTTTGGCATATCCCCCAAAAAACCATCAGAACAATGGGTTCACCCTACAAAAATGCTCTTGATCCTTTTATGCATTAGTAGCAGTTGAATCCTTTAGTAGAACTGGTTTGTGTATATGCAATGTAAGGAAAAGAGCTCTCAGGCTTTGAGTGCACTGAGTGACATTATCCATTGAGCTTTCATGACCAAAAATAAACTCACTCAGTACTTGTGGAAGCACTACATCAGGCTACTCCTTCAAATTTACTTTGATCAGACAGAAAGAAGTTCTCTCTTCAGAGAGTATTTCACAGGTCTTATTCCACTGAAGCTGCAAGTTAAAGGTCTGAGATCATCACCATCAGTTACTATTAAGATATCTCAATGTTTTTTGGATTAGGAATTTACTAAATAAATAGAGTTTGAATTTTGCACTTAAAGTACCATGATAAAAAGAGCTAATACTATTAACATCGTTCTACACTCTACCTAGCTATCAATCTCCTCAAAGCCATGCTAAGTAACATATCTAGATGCATATAGATTTTTAAATGCCTTCCTTCTCAATAAATGTTGTCTAATATTTAATGCACCTGGAAACTATTAGCTTATATTTTGTGCTTAGCATAAGTACAACTACTATACACAAATTGCAACATACAAGAAAAGCTCTTAGTATTTGCAATTCACTGTTTAGTGACTGAACACATTCTTTCATTAATGGTTTTTTCCTCCTGTTTTCATATGAAAAAAACTTACATAAAATGCAAATTGTGCTGCACAATAATTTTGTGTTTCCTTGAGTGTTGCCAAGATTACTTGTGTATTAAAGCAGCCTGCTTCCCAAAGTGTGGACAGCTGGATAACTGCAGAGAAGTCATCATTCTGTGTTAGCCAAGTCAACTAAGGGAGGTTTAATACTCTATATGTTCTGTAGAATGACATCATTATAAGATCAAAGATGTACTGTTAAAAAAATATTCAAGAGGGAGATCCAACCTTAAAGACAGATTCATCCAGGCACCTCACTTTAATAACTTTCTTTACCATTTTGGCAATAATTAAAGACAAAAACGGTTAAGACATAAGTTCTTCTTTTTTCCCCAGAGATGAAAATGCTTACTGTTGGAATAGAAATATTATATACCAGCAAAATACCAGCAAAAGCAATCTGCAAGCAGTGAGATACTAACCAGATTCCTCACCCACAAATAGTCGTAACTAATCCTAGACTGAAGAGCACATTTCAATTGAATTCTCTGAATGGATATTGGATTAACTACATTTAGACTTTGAATCCCCATGAAATATTTAGCAACAAAGTATGTTTTAATCAAGTTGCATACAAGTGCTCTCAAATTCAGTGAGACCTTGCTAAGAAGTAACGAAGATGCAGTAGGGCATACAAACAAATGACAGAGTTATCGTAGGCAACAACTCATTTAGCAACTCCACTACACAATATAGAAACAGGCAGGAACGGAACATATATTAAATTAATCCAAGGGTAAGAATAAGTTAGGATACTTCTTGTGGTTATGTTCTTTACCTGGGAAGTAGGAAACTAATGCAGGAAACCTAGGTTAAAGATTAACCTCACGAATTGTTACCTAGCCAATGGAACTTACCTTGAAAAGGGACAAAGACCTTGATTTTGGATTGTCTATTAATTCTGATTATGGTAAGGAGTAGTATTATAGAAGCATTCACTCACCGGAATCTGAAACACCATGTGACATTGACTGCACCTCAGCAATAAATCCAACTGAATCACAGAAATACCCCAACCTAAATTTTCAAGTGGATTTGTTTTCAACGTATATAAACATTAACTGGATACTATGGAATATTACATTTTGGAATCTCAAGCCTCTATTTAAAGTGTGTGACCTAGAAACTCAGATTTCTACAGAGCCTCTGGAGTATCTATGTATCTAAATGCTCTTGGTGAGATGCCATTGACTACACAATAAAGCTAAGTCAGATGTTTAAACAGCAAGAACACAGATCAGCTGCAAAAAGAGAAGCATCAGCCTTTAAGCTATATTTAGATAGTAAGGGCCACAAAAACAAAACAATTTGAGTCACATGTCCTTATTCCCCAACCCCAACCCTTTCTCAAAAGAAACGTGTAGAGTTCTGGAGATTTTACTGGACTGTAGAAAAAAAATGAGTCCAAATTATTTGGTCAGTTAAAACTACTCAAATCTGTATTTAAAAAATGACAAGGGAAGAACAATCCTGAATTAATACATTATCATCAACTAGGTCACTCTCTAAAAATGGCACTCTACAGCCCATCTGAAGCAGCTGCCTTTATAAACAAAGCTCTGATTCTGGAGACGTGCTTATCTAACAGACATTCAATCTAGTCTTTCATAGGCGGCTGAGTCACTCTCAGCAAGGGGTGCTGAAAGCTGATTGGTAAGAGTTTGGTATTTATGTAGCTAATCATTCAATAGCTTTAGGTATGTAAATTTTTCAACTTAATTTTAGCAAGAAATAAAAACAAATACAGCATATCAATTATTAATTGAGTTTTTGCAATGTAAATTTATTAATATTAAATTAGATCTATCATGATAGCATCAAAATCAACCAAAATTAGGACCCATGGTCCAGGGCACAAAATGCAGCAGAGAGAACAGTCCCAGGCCAAAAACCACGGTCTAATGTTGTATATAGACTAGACAGAAAGAGGTGGGAAGGGAGAAACAGTAATGAAATACAGTAGGAGCAAGATCAACTTGCAAGTGTGGATGGTCAATTGGAAGAAGGTTGAAGGGAAGAACTAAGGAGAAGCAAGCAGTGGAGAGAGTGACCTGCATGCAAGAAAAATGGGGGCAGATGTCGGAAAAATGGGATTGGAACAAATTGTCCATTACCAGAGGACACTTCAGCCAGTGCAGAGCTGAGGGAGTGGGAGTGGAGAGGACTTAACCTAACAACTACCGTTTTCTCTGCTTTACTTGTTTCTGCAATTCTTTCCAGGGGTTTTCTCCCTGCAGTTTCTCACCTAAACCTCAGACTTCCTCAGAACTCATGTGAATAAACCTCCTTCCCCCTGCACAGTTATGGAGCTGTATGACTGTACATATCCCTACTGTCCTGTCAAAATAGGGTTTAGGTTTTTTCTCTCACACATGGCAATTTCAATGGTCTTAGCTGTCAACACATTTATTCAGCAAAATAGCTGTAAATGAGGTAAAATCCAGACTCTGTATGAATACTGTGATAATTAGTTTGTTTCTTCCCTATATGCTTTTACTTACCAACTTAAAAGTCAATGTTTTCAAGGCCTTTGGATCATCTACTATCTTCTGTAAGTTAGCAGCAACTGTAAAATAAAGTATTAAAAAAATATGATTTACAGAAAATTGCATGCAACATGACATCAAGCCTCATATTGAATCTTCTACTTAATTCTACACACATATATATCTGTAAATTACCACTTGAATCATTTAATCACACTCTAGCTGTCATTTGAAAGTCAGAGGGCAGTTTGGCTGCCATAAATCCTGCCTCCTTTCTTTTCCAGTCACTGATACTTTGTGACTGTGAACTGATTCAGGGGAAAAATCTGCCTGAAAACAAAATGACAGGAAAAAAACCCTACTAATTTTCAGCTTAGTCTATTCCAAAAACAATTAACAATCACACAAATGCAAGTGCAAGGAAAATGGGAGAATCACGCAGCCAAGGCTAAGCTGATGGCTGTCATCATTTACATCATGTTTCTACTATAGCCAGGGCCACCACCAGCACAAGTTTCTAGGAGAAGGCTGAGCTCACTGTCCCCTCTAACTTCCATTTCTCCTGGCTTGATGTGTGTGCTTCTGTCCCTTCTTTGGGCTGGCATTAGTACCCACACAGACTCTTGGTGATCTGTTACAGCTCTGTACCAAAAGAAAAACAAACAAAAATAAGAGAGTGGTACAAACAGAGCTGATCTTCAAACTACTCTCTCAGCAAGCATGACCAAGACTTGTGATGTAACAGCAATAAACAGTTTAACTAGATCTACAGAGCCCGAGTGTCCAGAGAAGACATTACATGCTGTAACAGAAGTAGCAGGAAGGGAATAATTGAAAACAGAGGAGGAGGCAGGAAGATAAAAACCCTTTTTGTATCAAAACACCTAAGTCATGCTTTTAATTTTTTTACAATATTGCTACCATTAATCTTGACCAAAAAATTGGCTGCTTTCAGCTTTGTACGTTTACTAAACTTGCTCCCCAGCTTTGCACAGCCATAGATCCTGAGCTAACTCAAGACCAAATCATTGAGAGCCTTTGTTCAAGACTGACTTACGAACACAAGATGTCATCAACAGGACATCAGCATGAGATAAAGAATCCACACTTGGCAGAGCTGATTAGACAAGATTTTGAAAAGGAAATAACAGTAGTAGACATTTCTTAGTACACTGAGTAGGTAAGTACCATAAAGCAGAGAAGCAAGAAACCAGATGTTCTCCATAAATAATACTTTCCACAGACTTCATAACATGGAAGACATACAGCAAACATTTGCATGTTGAATGTCCTACTGCTACAAACTCAGGTTCCTACTTCCTCCTTTTTCTAACATCACAAAGATAAAATTTTCACTCCTACTGTGCCTGATCATATATGATTCACTGTGTAGTAGCAGAAATTGGCCTCACAGGGGGAAGTACAGTAATTGGCAAGGGAATTTAGAGAAGTAAACAATTAGGCCAATCTACCACTGTTAAATGCAAATTAAATTTTGGGGGGGTCTTATTTTCTTTATACCACTGAAATGGCACCAAGGATTGTTTATACACCTGTAGCAAATTTGACCAGGGATGAAAGTGTGTTTGAAACTAAAAACAAGCCTTAAAAGCAAGCATAAGGTACATTTTGTAGAGAACAGTTTTTGGAAAGAAAAAACCTAATCTTCACAGTTAAATGAACTCAACTACAGGCACAACAACAGAAAGTCTTTCCATTTTTAAAGCGTCATTATTCATAATATTCTTTATTCTAGTCATTACAAACAATTTTTATTTTAATCACACAATTCACTTCCACAATCAATAAGTCAATTTTATTGCAAGACCTCCTACCTGATAAAATACATGCAAATACAGATAATGCATTTCATTACAATTAATACTTAGAACCTCATACGTAGGCAAAAAGGAGCATTCAGCCTCATAGCTCCTGAAGCCAGGGTAAAATAGCTTCAATTTTTTATGTCTTAAAAAATCTATAAAATAGGATCATGCACTCAAGAGCAGCTCTGGCTTATCCAAATTGCCATAAAACATGTCTTAAAAAAATTAAAAAGAAAGAACAAATTCTCCAGCTAGTGTTAGCTGGCTTCACTGAAATGGAGACACAGTGCTACAAAACCAGATAGGAGTTGGGTCCTAAATCCAAAGATTCCTAACTTCACCTACTATAAAATGTTACAAAAATATGAGCTTCAAATGCACACTCGTCTTCGGGAGGGGTGGCCTTTCATTTAATGTTGAGCAGACAACTAAGGCACGTCAGCATGCTGCTTGGCTATTTCGCCTGAATGCAAAAATTTCCAGCTGCCCTTAGGGAAACTTAGTGGCAAAATTATTATTACTGGACTTGCAAACAGCAGCTCATTATCAGCAAGTGTTTTAATGAACTACCATAACAGAAAGGAGTGATATTTTAGATGGATATCATTCTTCAAGAAAACTGCTTTTCAAAGAACAGTCCTCATTAAAATGCTACAGGGACACAGTTTTATTTGTTCACTTGTCTTTACTTTTAATATGAACTCAAGCCAAATACTTTTACATATAAAATACTAGAGAAACATCTGAAGCAAGCATATGAAATATGCTTTATTTTTGCTTCTCTGATGGGCCTTAACTAGAGTGGGACATGTTTAATCAAACACAAAATTAGGAGGATTTAAGGGAGTAATGCCAGATGTTTTCAGGCTACTCTTGAAAATGAGAAAGCAGACCTGCAAAGAGTATTAGAATACAAGTTTACATAAAAAAGTCACACCCCTGGTTTCCTACAGAGAGATCTTTTCAATTTCAATTATACGCATTCACCATTTTTCAAGTAAAACTAGCATTTCACCTGTGACTTTTCGTACTGTGTTTTACATTTTCTGGTCTTTACAGAATGGCAATAAAAATGATTTTGCCAAAATAATGTCATTAATCCCATTCAGTCAAGCCACCATGAATGGAAATCCCCCGAAAGGTCTACTCTTTCTGCAGTATCTGAAAACACATGTAATTAACATCCAACAAGAATCAAATATGTGCGTGTAATTACCTAGCAAAACCATAGAGTCCTGTTGGTATCCTTTTCAGTTTTCTAACTCCTTGCTTTTGTTTTGCTAGGTCTTGTCCTTGTTTAGACTGCAAGACCAACAATTAGAGGCAACTGTCTGAATTTGGATACCTAAGTCTGCATTTCAGGGAACTACTTAAAGTATGGTTCATTTTTTTTAGGGATGAGACAATCATTATCCTTTCCACTTTAGTGCAAGCCAAAGGTTCTAGGACCTCGATAAGTACATAGCACTGGGCATGTCTCTCTGCAGCTGAACACCTTGAAGATCTGGGCTCAGCTGGTAACTGGAATCTTTTGGGGCCTGATATAGTCAGCTAGGAAAAACAGCAGAAACCCACAAACTGCAGGTGTCCATGGCATCTCTACTTCAGTTAACTTCCTTTAGAAATAGGGCCGGCAGCACAGGCAGTAGAAGCCATACAAGCAGTCGAAAGTCCTTCCTGAAAGGCAGCCTGTAGTGCCTTCCAATTATTTCTCCACAAAGTTTCAGGATCCCATCTTAACTACAGTAAAGACATCCTAGAGTGGAATGCTCACCCTACTTTAAATGCAATTAAATTAAGCTATCAGTTGCATTAAATATAACTGATTTACCACTCTTACAAATATATGCCTAAAAATTTAGGACTATTATTAAACCTACACAGTTTGGACCACTAAGTATGCAAAGTCTCCCGAAAGACACCGAGAAATTCAGGCCAGACATATACGCACAACAGTAAACAACGTTCTCGTGTACAAGCAGTTGCTGCTATTGTTCAGCCCTATTCAGAATTACTGATCGCATCAGGCAAGAAAGAAGAACAATTACTTTGAAGTGGAACTGCTATTAGGCTTTACTGATGAACGTCTCCCCCAGCTACTAAATTTAGCCTCTTTTTATCAAGGAAAATGATTTATGAGGTCGAGACTCACTAACCCTCCTGGTACAGTTCACGTACAAAGTTTTAATTTGGCTTAAATACAAAAATGACCCCGAAGTTTCTAAATGCAGATGAACCCAACCACATCTGCAAACACTAGCAAGGAAAATAACCAGCCCACTCTCACCACCTCTCCCGCCCCCACACTTCCAACAATTCTTCTACTGCATGTCAGTGAACAAAGTCAATTTCATACAGTAATGCTCTCCCTCAAGTGAAAAGGAGTTTCACATTAGGAGTTTCTAGAGAGGTAGGAATCGTTCTCTCCACTGATACTTAAATTATTTGGAAAAGTGGAGAGCGTTGTAAAATATATGTCTCTGGATTCTACTTTACACCTTATCTCTAAGTTAAGTATACTACAGTTCCTATTGACAAAGCCATTTTTCTTTGAAGTACTCTGAAGTCACGCTTCGGATGTTCAACTTCTGAAATTCATAGTAGATTAGTTTGCCTGCAAGGAGCACTAATTGACTATTTCAAATCCTGTTGGGAATTCACTGTTTCTACAAGGCCTGGATATACTAGGCTCAACTTTATTTTGCAGAGTGTTTTGTCAAGATGTTATGGCCATGATCCTATAAAAGTCAGAAGAAGAAACATGAACAAGATAACTGCAGGAAAAAATTAAGTGGTGATGGAAAAACCTTTGCCAGCAGTAGCCTCAAGTAAACAGAATATACTTCAAATCATGTCTTGGAGCAAAAGCCCTCTTCAAACGTTAGCAGCAGTTAGCACAATAGGCTTTTTGTTGTTTACAACAATAAATGAGGTGCCATTCTGCTTTCATCAGAAGGCTTCTGAGGGACATATAAGCAACCTATGTTCCACAAATCATTCCAGGTTCTTTTGCAGGTTTTGCTCAGTGACAAATGGTTGTGCAACTGTCAAAGTAAGGGTCTGCACTTGCAGAACATGCAAGGGGATAAAAGGTCAAACCCAGCATATAAATATACACAACACAGGCTGCTAATTGCAGATGTAATAAACAAAAAAAACCCCACATAGTCCTCTAGCATGCATATTTATATAGAATATTCTACAAATCACTCTTTGCTGTATGACAATTTTGGCCAACCACATCAGTTATAATTTTTAAATAAGTGATCAATATAAGCTGAGGTAACGGAACAAAAAAGGACGTCTTTAAGATCACAAATAAATATAAGAAAATAACCATACTTTGGGCAGACTGAAATAGCTGGTTTGCTCCTGTAATGTGATAGGACTCTGCCTCGTTATTTAAAATTCTTAACACGGCATGAAACCTAACCCTAATGGCTTCTGAATAGGGAAAACTTCTGGAAAAGTTAAAATTAATGAGACAGTAAATAAAGCTATATGAAGTACAGTAGAACTATTTCCAGTACAATGCCGACCCAGCCAACTGAGCTGGAGCCATCTGGCATAAACACAGACACAAGCAGGATCTAAAGCTTGAGATGATATTTCTGGGGTGCTCTCAAAAGAATAATGATTCATCTGCTTTTCCATTTTGAAAAGAGTGGATGGGGAACCTCTGACAGTATGCTTAGGTTCAACAGTTTGCAAAGCTATTGCATATTGTAATCCTGAAATTCAGATATGAGGAAAGTGAAAACATTATTCAGGCACAAAATTACTGTCACAAAAAAACCCTGAAAAATTATAAGCTCTGAGAAAATGAAAAACATTTTTAATAAGTGAAAAGTGGAATAATTGTTATGTAGTCCAAAACTCAGTCTATAAGAAATAGCCACCTTCGACTGCTCCCTACTTCATCAATGGTATTGCTGTTAGAGGCCAAACTCAAAGCTCCACAGATTTACTGGCTTTCCTGCTGATTGTTTCAAATATTACCTCTTCCCCAACCAACTGTAGGCAGTTATTTTGCCATCTGCATCTGATACATGGAATTCTACATAATTAACTGCCTTGGGAGTCTGCTGATTTGAGGATTAATGCTGTATTCTCCTGTATGGGTCTTAGGAAGCCAGATGCCTGAGTGACAGGGAGTACTTTTCAATGGAATTATCACTCCTGAAAATTCAGCTGCTGGTAGGGCTTTCCTCCAAAGGGCTGAGTTTATTATGCATGCTCTTGAGGCGGTTTCACGCATTGCAAGAGGTTCATTGCAATATATACATTCATTTATATTTCATACTACACAATGGTTTTCATGCATTTGCAAGTTCATAACAAAATCAAAACTAAGTTTTAAAGCCTAGCTAGCACTGGATTATAGTATATTAGGCAAACAATCAAAGAAATCAACCTTTAGCGCTTTTGGTAACAATTCCTCTCGATCTCTGACTTTCTTATTATTATCTAATAGCTCATGAACTGTCTGCACGAAAGATTAAAAGACTTTTCAAAGAGAGGTCAAAAAGGTCTTTTAAGTGCAGCATGATTCCATTAGTTCACCCATTCAGGATGCTAGTCATAAAATCCCTTCTGTTTATGTTGCTTGAGAACAGTAGCAAGGGAAATATTAAAGCATTTTGAGATCTGTGACAGCTAACTAGCAAGTGTTTATTGCTACAGGACTGCAAGGAGCTAGACATGATTCTTACAAGAAAGAAATAAAAGAAAATAGAAATATCAATGGCAAGCCTGGCTTCTCTTCTGAGGAAGTTATTGGACATTGATAAGGCAGAAACATTAAAAACATTTAGAAATGTATTATTTATGAAGCGGCTGTCATTAGGAATTTATCAAAGGGAGATTAAGGCTCACAAATCTGTCTGAATTCTCAAAGTACATTGCTGAATCAGTAGATATAAAGACAGTGGAAACTATCTTCATTTCAACATTTTATACTTTAATATCTAACAGCTTGATTTGCAGCCTCACAATCAGAAAACACAGCTTAAAGAGGGCAGCTACAGGACAACAGAAGGCCAAAGCAGTTCTCCCTTGAAAGGAACACAGAGACCAAAAAAGGTCTCCTACAGCATCGTTATGAACAGGACTACAATTTCACAGGGCAATTCCCACAGCTTAAAGTATTATTAAAACCACTTGAGCTCTGTGGTTCATATGGGTTCTGAGCCCCAATACTGTAAACATGGTAAACCCAGGAATGTATGCTGTTTCATGTGTGTATAAAGTACCAGGCATGAGGAAGAACTGTACCAAATAAAACTATCCTCACATCCCGAAGAATGGCCCAACATACAGCAATAGTAAAGAAAGGGGGCAAGCAATACCTCAAATTATGCACAGAACACTCATAGGCGCAGGTTGTGCTACCCCTAGTGAATACCAAAATCTGTGCTGATTTAACTTAGGTATTAATTAATTTATTCTATACAGACAACCAAGGTTGAGGCTAGTTCACATCTTTTTAGACATTTTTAAGGACATTAACTAGTAGTTTGGCATCAAGGTATCTTGTTCCAGAAAAGGAGGAAGGGGAAAAAAAGTCGGACCAAAGCTTTAACAACTAACTAGTTATGCTATGTTATTCAAGAGTGGAACAGGCAAAGACATGGAAGAAACATCAGAGACATATATTCCTGATTGACCTCTACAGACAAATAAAGACTTTAAATATTTATCCTTGCTCAAACTGAAAAAAATAAAAGGGTTTATGGAATAAAAGTAGGCCTCAAATGGCTTCACATTAAGATCCATTAACATTGGGTATTAATACAAGGGGTCACAGACAAAAATTGGAAAACCGAGGACTGATAAAGTAATATACAAGATTTCATTTTTCTTTAGGTAGGTGATGGAAAAATTCCCACCTAACAGAAGCAGTATATTTTATGAAACAGCAGCACTGTCTCAAAATGGAAAATGAAATAACTTAGTGCTAGAAATCTACCTATTTCAATTCCAATAGCACATTATTAAACTCTTAAATTCTCAATTACTAAGTATGGATATCTGATCTTAAAGTAATGTTTTACATTCTACAATCTGAGAGAGAAAAAAAAAAAAAGACCGAAATTGATAACTGTTCTTATTGATTAAATTACAATATTAATATAACTGGCAAATTGTACCTTTTTCCAGAAACTTCGGAAAAAAATAGAAGGTTGATATTTCAGATTGATTACTTTTTTTCCCCCCAGAGTGTGTGAAGAGCACTTAGGCAAACCACTGCACATTTAAAACAAAGTGTTATAAAAAGGTAAGTAGAATATATTTGGATACTTAAATGCTTATCTATTTCAGACCTTGATTCTGCATGTGTCTAATGGGGTAGATTATCCAGGAAGATGAGGGAGGAGTATATACAGATTTCACAATTTCCCCTTTATTTTGAAAAAAGCATTTTTATGATCCTGGCATTCTAAACCTCAGTCTAGTCTCAAATGAACATTAAAAATAAAAATTTAGACCTGCTGCCCAACATTGCTAGTAGGGATATTTAACAAGCCTGAGATATTACAGTAAATTGTGCTCATAAATTCTCTACACAAAAGAATGAGTCAGAGTACAAGGTTGAAAAAATCATTTGCCAGTGACTGAATGTAGAAAGCCAGTGCTAGCTTTCAGACAAAGGTTTTGACAACAGTTTGATTGTCATCAAGATATTGAAGACCGCTCTAACAAATACCTTCATCATGCTGGATTAGAGTTGAAATGTAGGTCTATGCAGAAATAAGGCAGGTCACATTCTGCTATGCATATTATTACTTGGTAATCTCCTCTCCTCATCAGATCTTCACATCTCCTGTCCCGAGTTCTGCTATGAATTATAGATATTGTTCTGACAAAACTATTAAGAAGATGAAATAGCAGCCAGGCTACTTCAATACTTTATATCTGAAACTTGAAACAAGGAAAAATTTATTTAGAAAAGACTCCCTGATGTGCAGGAGTTAGGTTCTGAAATAGACTACCTCTAGTTTGAAGAACCTCAATAAATCCTTATTTTGACATACTAACCACTTGCAGAGAAGTGAATGCCAAGGAAACAAATAACAGCAACTAAATTACTATTGAAAAGAAGAACATTACTTACATTGCTGTCTTTGCAATTTCTGATTCAAATACACAGTGTTCTTTTTTTTAAACTAGAAAGGAAAGACCTCAAAACTATAATTCAGACCTCTGAGGGCAGAGAACACACTGCAGGTCTACGAGTTTATCACCTACCATATCAGGCAAAACCCAAATTAACCCCACTAACAGATGGATTTATTCCTCATTTACACAATTAAGTAGGAACTGGTGGACTGCATGCTGAAAAAAGGAACTTTCTTTGAAGGCAACTGCCAATGCCACCTTTTTTTTTTTTCTTAAAGTAACTAAAAATTATTATTTACTTGATCATGGCTATAAGAGAGGCACATTTACTACGATACATGAATAACACATATACGTGTAGAGAATAACTTGCACACTTGGAGAATTTCTTACATCACGTATTTATAGTTCTGCCACAACTGCCATTACAGCGGTGGTGATTATTCATCTAACACAACATTGGTTTTTTCACCTTGAACCTCTAAGTTTCCACCACACTGAAAATTCAGCAAGGTGGGAACCTGCATGAAACCTGCTGGTTTCACACAATATACTTTCTCAAGTGCACCTTTTACATACAAAACATATACCTAAAATAACTTTGAAGGTGCAATTAGATGCAAAGCTTGATTACTTGGGGGTGTAACTCAAGCTTCCAGAACTCCCATCAGTCTAGTCATTATGAGTCACCCTTCAATGCATTAGCTCTAAACGAGCCAGATGTGTTGAAATATTTAAGTCCGTAGTTAAACCCTGGGGATTTCAGAGATATTCTCCTAGCTGTAATGCATTTGCATATCTTGCTAAAGAGATACAGAGTTATGTGCACACATTGAAGGCACAAGAGTTTCTACAAAATGCCTTAAAATACAGTCAGGTTTTCATTAAATGTCTAAGTTTACTTTTTAATGTATTATCCAGAAAGGAAATACAAAGTATTTAGTCTATCGCTTGAAATTAACTGTTAGGGTCTATAAAGGCATTTTTTCACTAGAAAGTTATGGGTACAGGGAGCTTTGGTACATATAAAAACATGATACACTTAACTAAAAATTCAGTTATTTCACTCAGTTTGAACCTAAAGAATAAACAGACACAAGAAAAAAACAAAACTCCTAACAAATTCCCTCAAAGATTACAAAAATCAGTGCATCTCAAAACATTACTGATGTCAAATGACAAACCTATGCTGCCTTCAAATGGTAGTGCTATCCGAGTCACCTACCCATAGCAACATTACCGCTCTTTGAGGACATAAATGAATGGAATATGCTTTCTACTTCTGCAGCACTATTCCATTTTCCGATTACAGTAAGATAAGCCGGAACTAGTTGAACAAAAGGCATCACTGCATTCAGTTTCAAACATGATTAATCTAACAAGACAGGAAAGAAAACTATGTATAAGCAAATGCAGAGCAAAACCAAGGAAAGCAAAAGGATATTCACTGGGTAACTCTGAGGCTTTTCTATGAATCCAATGAATTGGATTGTCAGTGACACTATGAGTTAAGATGTTGTTACAGACAGTAATACTAACAAACAGGGCTTCTGCTTTTTCATCTTTCCATTTTAGCATGAAAGTACCTTCAGCATCAGCAGACACAGTATTGTAAGCCAGCTGTTTCAATTTCAAATACTTTGATACTGTGATTAATAGGGAACCATACTTATTACTTACTGTTTAACATCCCTTGAAATAATGTCATTCTGGATTTGGTCAGATACGTGTTCTCTGCACTCATGGCCAAATAACCCATCCACAGCCATGATTTTTTTTTGTTTTGTTTTTATTCTAGATGCCAATTTAATTCCTGTCTACTTACCATAGTAACGGCACCAAATAAAAACGCTATTCTGCCCATGCACCTGCTACTCCCCCCCCCCCCCCCCCCCCAAAACCCAAACCAACAACCCCCAAACCCTTAGTCAAACTATTATGGCATCTATTGTATTCACACTTCTAAGAAAATATTCAAAGTGTTGATGAAAAAGCTTGCTACTTTCAAAATATGATCTCATTTCAAAATATGATCTATTGGGTTTTCAGCTGGTTGTTCTAGACACATTAGGCATTTCAGCAGGAAGCGTTTGTTTTGACTGACTACAAGCTGTTCCTCTGGTTACTAAGTGGATACCTGGGTCTGGCTCCAACACCAAAGACAGATACCCATTTACCAGTAGTTAATGTCTGGTGTATTTAAAAGTGAAGATACATCTTCCATGATGCTCAAGGTATTCACAGATACTTTTTGACAAAAACACCTAAAATAAAGGTACATGAATATAGTGAAGGGCACCTGCACATTTCTTGATGGCATGGATATCAAGGCTTTTATTTAAGCAGTATTCAGGAAGGGAAGTATTTATTTATATATACTGCAATTTAGTAACTGTAAATACACCTTTAGGTTCTGAAATTTAAGCAAGACCTCTAGAAGATTAACTACAGCCTAAGGCTTTGCTGGAATTATACACACATTGTATACACCAGCGAAGTAGGATTGCAACTACATGATTTTCAACAGAACTGACTGTTGATATGATTTGAGTTTCCTTTATGGTATCAAAAATATAATAAAGCATTACTAGGTGAATGTTTACTAGTTAATACACATATATTGCATATACACACAGAGACATATTTCATCTCAAAATGTATTTTAAAAATACTCCAGATCTTTCATATGATTTAACATAGCTATTTCAGTACTGCATAAAAATACCTCATCAGCTAGATACCAATGCCTACATATAAGCTCCAAGATTCATTCCCCTCTGCAAATGCAAACTCTAGTCTGCTTTTAAACAAAATTCTCTGCACTGATTGCCTTGATCTAGGGACTCCTGTGAAACAATGCTACTTTCAATAAGAACAGAAAGCAGTCAATCGTAGCCAGAACTGAACATGCAAGATGGGATTTTTGCTTCTCTGCAGAACAGGTAGCTGAACTTATTGCTTATCAGAATGGAAATCTTCCTGGGAAGCCTGTGCTAAGTGAAGCAAATCCAGCAACACTCAAAAGGTGAAGCGTGTTGATGCTTAGCAGCAAATTCTATAGAACTTACATGTCAGCTGGTCCCCACTAACAGCTTCAGCTCACATATGCCATGGCCATACTTTCCACAACAGCTTTTACTGACTCCTATTCAAGTGTCCTTTCAGAAAATCAGCTGTTACGCCAACAAATTGTTGAGTTCAAGATAAGCACAGGTATTTTCACCTTTCTTTTCTCTGCCAGCGTCTACATGTTCCAATATCCATTAAAAGAAACTACAGAACAACTTTTATGAGACTATCTCAGAACTTTGTTTTCATTCATGTTATAGAGGCTGAATTTCTGCATGCTTCAGCTGAAAAGTGAAAGGCAATTTATCAGCTGCTTTCAATCTGGAAGCTAATGGATTCAGTTCTTCTGGTGAAGAAGGTCAACCAAGCTCTTCTATACTATTCGCCTCTTCCTATAGAGGAAGATTTTAAACCCTTTAATTTCAAGTGAACAAGGTGGCAAAATCATTTTACACAGAAAATTAGTTTTGTAAGCAGATTACATTTTCAGCACCATGTGCTCTCTTATATGACCTACTGCTTTAAACTAAGGGACTGAAATATTTCTTAGGGACTGCACTGCTACAGTGAAATTCTGTAATTTGCAATAATCTGCTTGCATGCAAGTTGTTTTATTCCATGCCCATAGAACATTTAGCCAGATTTCCCAAAGCAAATCACAAACATATTCTAACTTAAGTCCAACTTTAAATTTTTTTAATAAAAAGTAAAATTGCATTTTGCAGAACTTGTCTTTCAGTAAAACATGAAATCTAAAGTCATTTTCTAGGAAGATAACCATGTCCAAACATATTTGAGAACTTGAACAACTTCACGGGTGAAGCAGACACAAGTGAAACTTTTAGTACAAAGTCATGCAAGAATTTGTGCCTGTGGAACTTGAGGTAAATTACAACATCACAGAAAAACGAACATATAAACTCATTATAATGAATAAAGTTAAATTAAAGTTGAATGCTTTCATTATATACAAGAAATATGATTTCCTTACTTTTTTTTTTTAATACTACAATAAAAAGATAAACAGGAAAGAACAGAAAGGACCATCATCATAGGGCTAAAAAGCAAAGTCTGATGCAATTCAAAGCAGGAACTAAGCAAGGAAATAAACTTTTATTATTAACTAGACAGTGTCTCTAACGAAGCCTGCTAGGGAAAACCTTACTTATTTAAATATTCGTGCTGCTTCAAGGACCACAGTCACATCACTAAAGCCATGAGGGATACCTATCTTTATTTGCCTTTCCCCCATCACTCCCCCTGAACAATGATAACAAATCCCATTCACGGTGCCATTCCCACAGAAGTAGTGGCACTTTGCATTGGAAGAGGACTTTGCAGCAAAGGGAGAAGGGAAGAGCGAAGAAGGGAAAAGGGGACTCACTGGGTCCCAGCAGGACTTGCACTGCAGCATCGTCAGCCATGACTCTGACTTCTGTGCAACACAGACTGCCAGCTGACTGTCCAGGCAGGTGGGATAGCCAACAGATAACAACTCTTCTCTTAGCCAGAACAAACCTATCTATCTGTTATTTCTAAATGAAGTAAGGTATCTTGTGACAATGAAAATTCTAACAAAAACATCATCATCAGTACGGCAATGACATTTTTCATACTGGATGTTTAAAAGGCAGCAAACTAAGGCCACGCTACCCCTCTCCCCTGAACCCGTATAGTAACAGCACAGTAGAAGTGACTTTAAGAGAAGAGTGCCTGGTAGCATGTACCATCTGCGAACCTCCCCTGAATACTTTTTCTTTAGAAATTAAAATAAAAGCATAGGTAGGCCTTTTGTTCCTTAGATCAGCTAGAGTGAACCTGTCTTCTCAACATACAAACGCGAAAGTACTGGCTTCTCTCTGAAACACTTTAGCTACCCTACAAATGCACTGAGAATGTACTTAGATAATCTTCCAGGCCAGTCACATGAACTTTTGGATTTGTAAAACACTGTCCATATCATTGAGGAGTTTGGTAATGATATCTGAACCAATTGATATGAACTTCTTTGACTGCAATACAAAGATTGATTTGCTAGTATTCCTGGTTTCAGTTCTCACATATTTAGCATCTACTAGCTCCCCTCTGATTTTGGTAACTATGTATCCACTGGTCTTGAGCAACCAGAAGAAGAGAAGGAACTGCAGGGAAATAAGCACTTCCAAATTAATTATTTTTGCCAATCACTGAATTTCATTAAAAAAAAAAAATTACTGAAGCACAGAATAGAAAAATAGAGAAGCATCTTTCCTCTCAGCAGCCAGAAAACATTTCTGATTATCTTTTTTTTTTTTTTTTTTTTTTTTTTTACCATAGAAATAATATCTCTAGGTGCAATTTCCATAGATCCTGAACTCTGGCTTGCTTCTGCTTCCATGAACCCGAGCAGAATACTTACTAACTTCAGAGCTGCCAAAGCACACTTTGCAAAATCCTACCAAAAAAATAATTTTATTGTTAAACAAAAAAATTAAGTTAGCATAAAAATGATCAATCTTTGAACTGTAAATAATCCTTCAGGAGATCTATATTATATCATCCCTCTCAAACCGCTAAAGAGTTCTGACTTCCAAAAGCAATCCTTGGACTGGTATCAAAATTGGCTTGTTGATTGAACTATGCATATATGAAAGCAAAATCAGAACAAAAAGGATTTTGTGAAAACCAGCATTAGAGAAAACATTTTTCACATCCATTTAACACAAACTTGTCACAAGAGCGTAATTGCAAACAAAAATGTAATTTACCTATAACTACATCATGGCCATCAACCAGGCCTGCAGAGAACAGCTCCTGAGAAACGCCATCTGCTGTGTCTGTCCAAAAGGTGAAATGAATAAGTATGAGAGCCCACAAAAACAACAAAAAGTATCAGTCATCCAATGCAATTTAACAAAAATATATTTTAGTTCCAAAACACCCATGGAGGCAGGCTTGAATTCAAAATTATCTTTAATTAGGAGGAAAAAAGATAATTATCTTATCGGCCTCTGCACAGCAAATCACATGAGCTGATGATTTGATTCATTGCAAACCCCCTACAGACCTTTCCTGGCCACTAGCATTTCTCCCCTATTATCTAACTATATACTCCTACAGTTTATAAGTTCAGTATCTTCACAACCAAGAAAATAAACTATGTTTTGATGTGGTTTTCACTGTTTTCTTTATCCCCTCCATTGTTCTGCATATCTAGACAGCGATATGCTATATAGGCTTTCTTGTTTGTTACCAGTGGGGCAAAGGAGTTACGTGAACAGTCATTATTTTGAGCTTTAGGCTTAAAATAGCTTTTAAGTACTGTGACCCAGGAAATTAAGAGCTTTGGATCGATCTTCCATCAATTGGTGTACCCGAGTGGGTTAATTCTTAAGTTCATGTAACTAGTACTTGCTCCTGCATAAAGACTTTAGAAGGCTTAGAGGTAAGTAGGAAGAAACAGCAGGAGCAAGCCCAAATTCCAGATAAGTCTCAACTGTACTATCGCCTCAACACCAAATATCTGCATGGAGCACATGCTTTGAGGCAGTTACACAAAATTGCATCATTTCCTCAAGAAGCATGCACAGGTGAAAAACAATATAGCTGAGCTAGCTGCAATTTCTGGAGAGCTCTGGAGATAAGAAGCATAGCTGCCTTCTAGCTGCCTCAGTGACTGACTATGAGGAACAGTCCTGGTATGTCGTATCCTCTATTTTTTGACCAAGTAAGAATTCTGAAAGGGCTTATGTAACTGCTTAGAGTAATTCTTTCAACAAGTGAGTAAACCAGGATCCTCTGTGCCCAGTTAAGTAAGAGATCTCTTTCATTATTACCCATTGCCAAAATCAATGAGAAATGGAGGTACACAACAGAGAGTATATCCATGCACAGAACTACTGTACATGAAAGATAGTATGATTTATAGGAAGAGAGACACCTCTTCCAATCTGGATTCATTTTTAGCGGAAGGTCTTTGAAGGCTATTCTAAATACAGTAAATATTGATTTCTAAGAAATATGAAATGCGTTCATAGTTCCAAGGGTTGCTATTTAACAAGGATAATACCTTCTTAGTCAACATATCAGCTTCCTGTGTATTTTATCCCAGTAATACCTGTTTTTCTTCAAACAAAAGTAACTTTAAAAGTTCTTACAACTCTTAGCACTGGAAAGCCAATACAGTTCTACAAGCATGCAGTAGAGTTTAGAGTTTCAATGCCAGAATTTTTTTTCTGGTGATAATACCAAATCTAGAGATGCAACTCAACTTTCATCTGAAGACAGCATTAGAAAAATGGTGTGCGCTTCATACTTGTTAACAGAACTTCTTTTATTACAAAGGGGAAAGAAACTCAAATATTACCACCATCACCACATACGCTTTTATGGCTACTATATTCCATTTCCTACAATGTTTTCCAAATGTGAAAAAGGAAATTCCAAAGCTGTGAATATTGCTATGCAAGATCTTATATACCACACAGATCATTTCAATAAGACATGAAATTGATAAAGTATACTGTGGATCAAGTCTTCTAATATATACTATATATTATGCAACCTTGCCACTAGAATTTACACGTCTGCTATTCTTGTTCAAGTGAAGTTCATATAAAGCTCTGCACAGTAGGAAACATTCCAGAGAGGTAGTTTGTATTAACCATAAGCAATAATCAATTTCTGAAATCTCTTATTGCTCAAAAAGGTAATAATTCAATTGAAGGAGCCTTACCTCTGCCTGGAGTAAACTCAAACCGTATGTCATTAAGTTCTTTCCTGGAGTTCCTGAAAAACATTCAGAGTATACATTAAAATGTAATGAACAACAGAACAACTATTCAGTTCCTATACCCAAAGAATACCTATGGCATTGACAACCGCATTTTTGTAGCATGAATTTCCTCAACTTGAAAAAGACTGCTCTCCCAAAGCACCCAGACTGGAGAGACTCCACCGCATTTTCATGGCAGTATTTTGGGAAAAACTAGCAGAAAGATATGCTTAAGCTGAAAAATGCCTTCAGTAACCTAAAGGATAAAATAAGCTCCTCTGATAAATATTTTCCTTTTCATCTTCAAAAGACACTCTGCCGCACTGGCCCTCCTAGTTCAACACAGCCTGAATGGTATGCATTACTTCTTCCCTCCAAGAGTAACAAAATATTCACTTGGACTTAAAGCTCCCTATCTGAGGTCACATGTATACAGATGCTCTTTTAAGAGACAAAGTATCTAGCAAACGTTAAATGCTGAAAAGCAGTGTTTGATGCACTGTGTTTATAAAGCTGTTTTGAAATGAGTAACTTTCACTGACCACCATTGTCTCAGCAGTGAGGTTCTATCTACACATAAAATAAGCAGCAGAGTGTGAAAGCCAAAGGTTTTCTGCCCTCCCATTTGCAATAAACAGTGCTTTAATCAGTCTGGTGGATGACACAGTCATAAGGGACTTAATACCTACGTTAAAGAATTCCTTTACAGTCTCATACTGTGCTCCAAACCACCATTCCTTGCACGTTTCCAGCTTCTGTTTTAGTTAATAATTTCTACCATCAATAAAACATCAGCATCTTTGCAAAATAGACGTCCATCTCATTTTGGAAATGGCAAGCCAACCGAGCATAGGGATGAACTTAATTGCTGTAGCACACTCTTTTTCCAATGAATAGCTCAATCCACTTGAAAAAGCTAATAGCAACAAAATGTGTTTTGCAGTCCATTATTCTTCTCCTCAGCAAGGAAACTATGCAAGCTCATATTTCAGCAGGCCATGAAGTCTTGCTGTGGGAAAACTAAATCCAATAGGCAGGCATACTCAGCTGTGACTTATAGCTATCATCACTTGCTAAATACTTACAAAAATATTACAGAATCAAAAAAACAGCAACATGCAGGAATACAAAACCCAAAATGATTGGCAACACAGACAAAAGCAAGATAGCAAATCCTGAAAAATAAGTATGCCACATGCAGTGCTTAAAATGAAAAGTACTCATTTACTGAATATACTGAATACTTCAAAGCTGAAGGAGTTTCAGGTTCCCAAAATTCTACTCTAAATAAAGAACTATGAGAGTTTAAGATCACCAATACAAAGCTGCAGATAATGCAGCTAGCCAGGTACAGTTATGAGGCTGATTTACTTCTGTTGTAGAAATCTGCTGCCATTATATGGAATATTGCACTGTCAATTTTTATTAAACAGAGAATTGGTACGAATCTCAGTTCTTTCTTTTTCTCCCCCCTCCTAGAAAATCCTGGATGGCTTTCTGTTTTTTTTTTTTAAAAAAAAAAAAAAAAAAAAAAAAATCAACACATGATCCATCTCTGGGCTCCCTTTTGACAATCCACTTCCCTTTGCTGAAATCTATTATATCCAATGAGCTTGTTAAAACTGTTGCTTTCCAACAATGGGAATTTGCACAGAAATTTAGCATTCTTCTTAAATAAGATATGTTTTGACTGAATGTGGGATGCAGCTCAGACTTAGATACTCATTTCCTGCACACACTTTTGAAGAAGCAAATCAAGGGAATAAAAACCTTCTCTCACACCTTTGCAGAGGTAAACCAGAAAGTTTTGCTTCTTATTAGCAGCTATAGCGAATTGCTCCAGCCTGCATATCTTTTCCCACATAGAGTCAAACACTAAAACCAGCTGAGAAGTAATTCTGAAGGTTTTGCACTCTTACAGTTATCTATCTAGAAACTAATACATCAGGGTCTCAGATTGTATCTTCCCAGAGACCTCCCATAAGTAGAGCACCCACCATATAAAAAGGCACTAAGTAATTATGAACCCTCATGAAAATTACCAGCTTTCTAACAGACTGATACAGCTATGTGAAAGACCAGCTGCTCCCAATACAGACTCTTTCCTCAAGCAGGATGCAAATGGAGTGTATTCTAGTTTGTCTCCAAATTGCAGAATGTCCCAAATGGAAAGTTAATGAGTCAAATCTGTTTATTTAAGTGAAGGTGAAAATTCAAGGAAGGGTGATACGTATTCAGCGATCCAACTTTGCTCTCTGGACTTGTTACACTCTGAACTATTTTGAGCTTAGGATGCTGCTGCTTTCTTTTTAATGGTACGCTACTATTCAGGAAAGCAAAACAAAGGAAGTTTGGCAAGATTAATTTGCTAGAAGCCTGTAAGTGCTTTTGCTTACGGTTCCATTACCTTCCAGACATTTATTGATTTCCATAAATTATTTACTCCATTATATATTCCACCAAACAGAAGATGCACTCGAGTTCTCCCCTAAAAGCTGCTCATGCTCTTCTCCAGTCTTCAGACACTTCTCTGGTTCTAGTTAGTGTCACTGTTACTGCAAATTAGTTTGATAGTTCCCTTGATACACTTTGGTGACAACTGTTTGGATTTGTTGATTTATTTGTAGGCAGAGTTTCCAAGCAGCGTTTCATTTGTTCCATTGGAGTTCTCTTTTTACTTACATCCATTACACTCTTATCATGCAGCAGCACACACAGACTTTATTTCTGCTAAATAGAAATAGGATTTGAAGAAAGGCACTTAGTATCTTTGTGATTAATAATTTTATCTTCTTCATCATTTCTTAATGGTCCCTAGTTTCTCTAATGCATTTGTGAAAAAGTTATTTCTATTTTAAAATGCAAACGCAGACCTTTTTGCCATCTCTTATAATACCTCTTACTTGCTTCTTGCTCTGTGCCATTACAGACTAACATACCTTGATTATCATGGATAAAAACAGCCTATATCTTTTAAAAAGTAGTAAATTTTAAATACTTTTGTGCATTCTAGCACACTGCAGTTTATTCATTTTCTGCAGGTTGCTCTTCATTATGCAGTCACCTCCAGCAGGAGGAATTCCACAGGACTGCTTTGAATAAGGGTGACACCAAAGCACACCAGGCTAACGCATTTTGGCAGCCATCTTTCTTGCAAAGTAATTTCAGAATTTTAAAC
Organism: Aquila chrysaetos chrysaetos; assembly: GCF_900496995.4. NCBI lineage: Eukaryota > Metazoa > Chordata > Aves > Accipitriformes > Accipitridae > Aquila > Aquila chrysaetos. Next base: position 32,211,119 of record NC_044009.1, on the reverse strand, counting down.
TTTACACTTTATGAAGGCATATTTCGCAAATCTTCATTATTATTTTGTTTTCATCACTTGATGTGTACACTAAGATCGCTAGGTCTGATTTTCTAGGGAATAATGCTTCCTCAAAGAACCAGAAAAAGCACATTGGCCAACTTCATCACTTAGTCCCCCACCTATAAACTTAGACCAGCCTGTCATTACAATATGAAACAAAGATGCTCTGTTTTGAAGGAAATGATTTGCAGAACAATGCTGATATGTACAAAAATCAGGATTAGAGAATAAACGAATTATGCAGCTGTTCAGATTGACATGGTTCTACTGAAAAAATCCTAAGACGTGAAAGAGATTTCAGGCATTCGCATTTAAAGACAAAGCCTTTCCAATAATTACCTAATGATAGCGTAATTCCTGCTAGAGTCAATTAGCTATGTTCCACACACTTGACAAAAGATCTACATTGTCGAATTAAAATAGGAAATTATGTTTATGTAATGATGCACCATAAATTGGAGACATTAAATGTCATTATTTCTTTTGTCTTTAAATACAGAATGTCTATCGTGTAAGTGAGACTCAAGAAAATTAGATATCTTAGAATGAAACTTAAGGTCTAAGTCATGCTGGGATAGCTTGATTAAGTATCAAAGCAGCAGATTTTAATTCTTTTTTATTACTACTTCCCCCCCTCCGCCTCCCCCAAATTTATCCACCACTTCTTATGCAGAGTTATCCGAAACATCAACTTCTATTTCCCACAAGCTTCAGCTCCATATAGCCCTTAGGGAGAGTCTGTATTCTTGGATGAGATGCATCTTACCATAGCTAAGTAACTGTATATACTTCCTTCCCAAAACAATAAAAAAATTCTCAAATAAGGTAAGCCAAAAGAAGGGTGTGTGCACGTGTGTAAGAACACACAGGTTTTGTCTCTGCATCACTTGCTGAATTTTCAGACTTCAGCTACTCAATCATCACACAGGGTTTACAAAGACTGATATACGGAGCTGAATGTCCAAGAACACAGGTGATAACAGAATGGTAATCAACAAAGCTGACTTGTGAAACAGTATGGAGTACATACACATCACACGGAAACTGCATCATTTATGGCTTTTGATTAGTTACAGCAGAAGCAAGATTCCCTAATTTTTTTCATTCTCTTCTTTCAGATGGATTTAGAAACTATAAATCACAGGCACTTCCCCATCACCACCTGTTCCATCACTACATCACGCAGACAGCGAGCACTGTCTAGACTACACTACAGGCACTGTAGACATCCATGCTTTCAATCAATGGTCACTTACTTCTGCTGGCATTTCACAAATACATCCCCTTCCATGAAACTTCATTTATTTTCTTAATCAAATGCTACTTTTTAATTCAACTGTTTAATCATCCTTTCCCATCCCTCCAATGGAAAACCAATCCAAAATCTTAGTTCTCATCATCCCCATTCTTGTCCACCTGCATATGCAAAAGTACATTGCTCTACACCAACATTATCCATCTTGGATGCTAACCATCCTTTTCATGAGTATATCATTTTTCTGTATTATGGCTATCCAGTCTTAACAAGGCATAGAAATATTTTCTACTATTTCTATGAACTGATGAGTAGAAGCAGCAAAAGATAGTGCTCTCTTAGAGCAACGAGTATTCACTCTTATTAGCCTATTTCCTCACCACTGAACCTATTTTAACAGACTCCAACACACAGATGCTGCAGCTCTGGCCTGGGGCACATTCTATCTTCTCCTTCACTTATTTTCCCATATTTCTGCATGATTACAATTAAATATATGTATTTATATATATATATATATATATATGAAAGAAGAGTTATATATCTATATCCATATCTCTCTTTATATATCTTCTTTCTATATAGATATATATAGGTAGAAGGAGGAAGATGTATCTATATATTATGTATCTTCCTTTCATCCTCTTTTTCCTGAGCTCTAGTTGAACATGGAGGACATTACCAGTCAAGGAGAACTGAAAACATTTAAAACAAACAAACAAACAAAACACAATGAAAAAACAAAAGCTATATTTTATGGTATGGTCAACAAAATACAAGCTCTGCCCAGGCAAGAGTCCTTGTTTTGCCCATGTGGGGAAGTAGTTAAGAGGCTAGAGTGCCTGCACCATTTGTTGCCTGTAAAAGGGACACTCCCTGCACTTTCAGGGCCTAACCAGCATTGAGGAGGGCCATGGTCCAATTAGCCAGATCATAAGCAAGAAAGCATTCTCAGAAGAAAGTCAGAAGAGCACTTATTTCTTCCACCCACTTTTCAGAACATGACTAGTTATAACTCAGCAACAGAACTGAACTACATGTTAAAAAAAAAAAAACCCTGCATAAAGTGTGTGCTCCCTAAAATTGAAAAGTTTGTCCATGGCTAGTTTTGTCAAACTCTAACAAGTCTGGCTAGTGGAAGAGACAAGAGCAGAACACATATTCTTCTCTGGAACCAGAAGTAAATTAGTCTTCAACTACAACTGTAGAAACTTTATTACGAGTGGCACCCTTCAACAACCAGCCTTTCCTCTCCCCATACTCCTAACAAGCGCTATTCCCACCAGAACAGAATTTCCCACCACCATCAGGGACTAGTGACACTGGCCAAGTGTAAGTCACTGTGCTTTAACAAAAAACACACACTGAAAATAAACATCACACTTATCACACTTGTACAAAATTTAGGTCTCACAGATGCTCCTCCCCTCCAAAATCTGAACTGCATTGAAACTACCACAGAAGCAAACGAATTTAGAAAACAAGACAGCATAGCTTAAGAAGCAAGGGCAAGCAGTACAGTATTTGCACTGCCTCACTGCAGTTGCTGGTGTAATTAAAAACACAAAAGCATTTAAAAGACTTGCTCATTTAGACTGCAGAGAAAGAAGAAGATCACATCAAAATAGAGTGGACTAATCAGAGTGATAGGTACATTGTACATCCTAGAGCTGTACTCATCCGATTTTCATTCTATATCTCTGGGGCCAGATCTTTCTGTGTAGAATGCAAGAAATATAATTGAGGGAAAAACACAGAAGACTAGGGTTTGTAGGTTTATTTAAAGAAATTTTGCTTACATTTTTTTCCTTGCTGTTCAAATGTTGGAGAGACAAATGTTATTTGGCCACACCATATGTTATTGAAATTCAAATGGTCATCTTCTCACAATAACTTGTCACCCATTTCTCACTTTCACATGCTTAGGGCAAGTTAAACATGGTACCCTTTGTAACCTACCTTTTATAGTATTAGTTTATTCCACAAGTCTTGTATTTTTCAGTCAGTGCCCTGTATTACACATGGAGAAAACTGGTCACAGTAGCAATGAAAGAGGTGGAGACAGCACCACTCCCTGAAAATAACTGAGAGTTTATTTTCTCAGTGGGCAATAACTTATTAAGGAAAAAAAAAAAATTTCAACAGCAGAATTTACTTCATGGCAAGCTATAGAGCTTGATTCAAGAAAAATCCTGATTAAGTGATGCAGCATCCCTTTTTAAGTATTCTCTATTAAATACCTGTAGTGAAGATATGTAGTACCTGTTTCTAATCTCAGTTTTGATTAATTACAACTTTGTTTCAACTATATTTATAGAACACTTAATATACACAAAACAGTGAAATGCAAACTGGCACTTTACTTTCGCTATTGCAAAGAGGATGCGGGAGTAGAATCTTTGAAAGAGAATGTATCCATTGGTCCCAAATTCAAGGTTTGGCCTGGCATCCAAGTATTCTATCCCTTTACGTTCCTTGCCTTGCAATTTTCTTACACTTGAGCTGTGGGAATTTATCCATTCAGCTAGGGCAGAGAAAGCAAGAACCCTCTCCTGCCCCTACAAAAATCACAACCCCTGCCCTTTTCTTTTTCTTCTGAAGCCATGGTACCTTGCACACAGCAGAACCAAAGCAGTAATAAGAGGAACTCTGTTTATTAAGGTAATTTTGTGAATCAGAACTTTAAAGCTCCTGCGGGATCACATAAACACAACAGAAGAGAGCATTTACTGTAAAAAAGCATTAGCCTCCTGAGGATTCACCACACATTTATGTAAATCCCTTTCTCTCTAACACTTCCATGCTCAGTTGTCATTTGCTAATCAATATCAAGGCTCATCCATTACACATTACTGTACTATCAAGAGCAGATCATGTCTGTTCAGCATTGTGGAGAGAAATGGTTCTTCTCAACTTATTTTTAATGACTTCAGGTCAATTCTAGATTAAATGGAAGGGCATTTCTGTTAATTTTTGGTAGGAGCAAAATAGATGTTTGAAGTCTGCCCTGCTTCCAGATTGCCACCAAGTAGAATGGGAGTAAAATCTCTCTGTATTAGTAAAACATAGTCCTGAAATATACAGTTCATTAAAACTTCACCATTTACTTCAGTGGTTCTGCAAAAACTCCATGGATTTACAACTTATCCCCCTCCATATACATTACTGGGAAAAGGAAATATGTTTAGCATATGATGCTTCAAGATCAAGTTATAAGACTCAAAAATTAAGTATACAAAACACTGCCACTACCATTTAATCTTCACATGTTCTTTGGTAAAAAGCAGATGCCTGAAATGATATAACACACTTGTTAATCACTATACTTCAAGAGGATGCAACAATACTAATGGCAAAATGCAGCCAAATGATGCCTTCACATCTGAAAACAGCTGATGTCACAATGAAACATTGTCATTTGGCCGTTAAACTGTTGGAATGAGAAAGCAGTTACCTCTTAAAGATTTACCATCTGTATGCCATTTACCATACAGAAAAGGCAAGTGTATATTACAAAAAGCAGCCACCAAGCGAACTGTTATGGTCAGAATTACATCAGCTAAGAACACTGTCCACAGCTCCAGGGTAGTCGACAGCTCCTCCAGCAAGAAAGGACTTTACAACAGTTGTGTCCATAGACCAGTCTCAAGTTGCTTAAGACTTAAAAGGTCAAGTTGATTAAGACTTAAAAGGAATTAGAGTGCTTTCAATCTAAAAAAAATGGACGGGATATGATAGCAAAACTAAGAAAATGCACAAGTTGTGCAATAAAAGAAACACAAGAAAACTAGCTGAAACACACAAGTACCACCAGGCAAGTCTGCAAAACTGTGTTTACCAGTTTAGAAGTGACCTACAAACATTAAGTCCTTCCTCTCTGCATTCCTTGACATGGAAGTGTTAGAACTAGAGATATTTTAGATGTATCTATACCTAAACATGCTTTTAAATACGGTCTTCTCTCTTTCTGCAGCTGCTGATGCCAGAAGCTAAATTAAAATAACGTTATAAGCCCTTCAACTTTTTTTCCTTTTTATATTCATCCCAGCTAAGTCAAACAGCAAACTCTGGAACAAACAATATTTTTTTTACCTCAATTCTCAGTGACCCATCTCTCCGCATAGGCAGTGAAAAACAGTATTCACTTGCATCATCTTTTTTGAGGCTCACACTTCCAACATGCTCTCATATATCAGTACGCGGAAACAACTTAGGCAAAGAGCTATCAGTTTTGTTGCTGCAGAGGGCAATATTAATCATAAGTTTTTTCTGTAAAATTACTCCTGAATTAGCACAGAAGTTTTTTAAAAGGCAGTGGTAAAGATTTAACTTGTGAAAAGCATCAATATTTTTAACAAGTACTTGAAATACAATGAAGGGCAGCACACAGTTCTACTGAGAATTTATTAATGTGGTAAAATCTCAATGCTTGGTCAAAACCAGAAGTGATCTAAAACTGACTTGTTCCTAGAAAGAACTAGAGTTAAGTACAGATTACATCAGTAATGTTAAAAAACAATCACCCTGAAGTATTCAAGTAGGAGCATTTCAATAACAGAGAGGACAACTGCCATGCACATACTTTGATTGCTTTGTTAAAGATTACAGCACATTGTGGTTATAGCTGCCTTTCTTGGATTTGCCAACAGTTTAACTTACCCCCTCCAAGTACATCTCTGAAAGATCTGTGTATTTCTTGATACCAAACATTGTTGATCAGTGCACAGTTTAAGGAAGTCAAACCTGTATTAGCTGCGTGACTGAAGCGATACACCATCTGCCTGACTGATAAGAGATACCAGAGCAACTAACAGATTAAACACACAAAAGCTTACTTTACAAGCTTCTGCATGCCTGGTGCACAAGAAGAGGGATTATAACCTGTTAGTCCAGTGACAAATTCTCCAAGTACAGCGTTGTAAAATGGCCACGATGCTTGAAGCAAAATTTCACTTCTTGAAATCAAGAAAGTGTGAAAGGCAGATCATTGCCAGGAAGCTAGGGGTACTTCAGAATAGAGCTCTAGAAAAATGATTTCATTTATGAAATCAAGACAAAAGACTTGCAGCAAGTTCTACAGGGTTATGTATTTTTATATTTTTTATATGTAATTTTTTTTAAGTCCCCAGTGCACAAAACAGGCTTTGAGGGAAGACTCAGAGAAACCTTTTGCCTTATCCAAACCCAAGAATGTTTTAAATATGTTGAATCAAAAACTCCCTGGATGGGTGCATCCTTTCAATGCCACTGGCTCAGAGTTTTTCACTCCTGATGATCTATCAGTACATTACCATCACAGTCAAAGGAGACTTGTAGGTAGACCAGAAAGACATCTGAGCCACCATAAAATTATGACAATCTGCATATCATCCATCTAAAATTCATGGATCCCAACTAGCTTATCAAGAAGAGTGGGAAGCATGGCAAAAAGACTAAGCTTTGTTTTAAAATATTCAAAGGTTTCATCTACTTTTCCTGTCACGGGCCAAACTTTCTCAAAAGTAGCTTTACAATAAATAGACTTCACCAGCAAAGCCTGCTCAGACGTTAAGTTCTTGTCCCACCTCTGTCCCAATGAACTTCTTGTGGCCATTCACTGGCCCCACTAGAGCAGCAATGACAATTGCTTTGCAGAGCAAAACAGGATCAATGAAATGAGTTCAGTTAAAATTTTGCCTTCCCCTCAAAAATATCAGAAGTCACAAACCAGCCAACCAAAATCTAACTGCTTTATAGTGACCCAATAGAGTCCCAGAAACACCCCTACCAGCGCAAAGCAGAAAGACAGAGAACCACAATACTAAGTGGGAACAAGCAGCCAAAACAGACAAAATTCCTTAGAATTGTTTCAACCCCGCCAAATGTACTACGTCACCACATTCACAGGCAACTCTAGAGCAGATGGATGAACATGAAACAGTGTGGCCTCTCAAGGTAAAGGTGATGTCTTTAAAACTATTAGAAAAATATCTAATTAGAATTAAATTTTGAATTATCAAAATGTAAGCAATATTACAGTTGACCATAAACATACATACCATTAAAAATACAAATAAAATTACTTTTAACACTGAGGTTAATTCAAGCTTTAAACTATTTCCTTTAACATAAAGGCACTTGGGGCTGGTGTTCGGGTTTCTTTGTTGGTTTTTGTTCCCCTTCTTCTTTTATTTCTTTTGTAAATAATACAAGAAAAATTCAGAATGGAATAAAAAAGCTCTAGTGATTTTAAGATTTCAGTATCAGCAACATCCCCAAATGCAATTGCCTGCATAATTTATACCCACAGCTGTGCAGGTTAAATGCCTAATTCCTTGTCATCTAAATATTTAGACATGCAAATCTTCTTGATAACCTAAATTTAATTAGCAGAAATAATATGTTGACTCCTTGGTTCAATAATTATAAATTTTACATACAAAAGTTGTTTTGATAAACAAATATACCAGTTATCTATTAAATAAGTGATGGTATAGCAATTGCACACAGGATTATTTAGGTCATAATTAAAATAAATTTTTAAATGTTTAATTTATTTTCAATAAAAATACAGAAAGGCATAAAACCATCCTTAAGTAGTGAATAAGAAATGCATAATTACCATTTTTAAAGAGCAAGCTTTGAAGGAAATAATAGAGGTACAAACAGAAAGCAGGATTAAAATCAATAGTTTAATCAAGGGTTCCTGCTTACTGATTTCAGTCATGATTTAATCATGATTAAACAGGTTATTTAAACGAAGTCTCCATGCTGTGAAAATAAAATTCAGTTCAGTAAGCATGCCCCCCCACCTCCCTAATGGCCAGGGCAAAACCTTAAGAGGTGATGGCAAAATAAAATATAGGAGAGTGCTCAGTACTGTAATCACAGGTACATTTATTTCAGGAATTCTACAAATGGTTTAGTTTATGATGTTTGTTACTGGATCAATTCCCAGCCTATCGAGAAGCCTGTTACTTTCCAGTTGTAAGTCTGCCACACAGCTGGGAGTTTGTTTGTGGATTTTGTCATTAAATACACTGGAGAACAGAAGCCATTCTAAATAGCAAAAATGATGAGAAATAACCGCCCTGGGTGAAGGATACACATCAGCCCCACTTCTTACAAAAGAGACTGGAATGCTACAAGTTTTTTAAGATATTAAAAATAACTAGGAGAAAAAAAAAAAAGAAAGAGAATTGAGAATTCTCGGTCATGGTACTCAGCCAATTATCAAACTCATTGCACCTCTAGCCAAAACAGATTTGGGGGTTTGCTTGTTTATAGGTTGGGGTTTTTTCTCCTAAAATCTAAGCCTCAAACTTAAACATTAACACATAAAAGTAGTTCTACTAGATACCTCCAGCCAAGTGTGTTTTTCTGTAACTTTACATGTAATGAATTTTGTAAGAAAGAGGTCAAAAACTCAGGCCTACGTGAAAACCGGAAGATTAGCACTTGAGCTTCAGCTCAGACTAGTCAGTGATATCTCATCATCTATGTTCTGACATGCAGAGGAAATCACATTTCACTTAAGTCCTAACAACTCTTCTGCTGTAGCGCAGCATAGGCAGCTGCCTCCTACTAGCTACCACTTGGACTTGTCATTGTGAATTGTATCTGTCTGTCCAGCTCCCCAGAAGATATATTCTTCAGAAAGGATCAAATGACACAGTTTCAAAGTGTGATAAGCCAGCTATATTAGCTGAAGAAATGTTTTTGTAAGACATGCACAAATGTTTATCTGTAAATAACGCTATCAGAGTGCCATTACATACAATTCTGCCTTAGCATTTTCTCTACATACTATTTTAAATAAGATGCGCAATAATATAACGGAAGTATACCATTTGCCAGTGCATCAAGTAAAAATTTTCCATTCGCCCCTTTTGTTCTTCCACAGGCTTAATTAATCTAGTGCACAGGAACTGTATTAAATTAGGTCCTGGGACATTCCAAATTACCATCAGTATATTATCTTCCTGTCATAGGAGCTAATTTAACCATCTTAGATTGCTTCAGATAATTTGCAATTCTTAACTATTAACCATTAACAAGTCTCCTAATTTAACTTGAAATGTCTCTGTTATTAATCTAAATAGTCAAACCCTCTGACAGTGACCTTCCTAAATCTGTAACTGTAACAACTTGGTGGTTAGACTGGAAATTTCAAATCACGGGCCATAATTCTCCCGACCCCCTTTCCCCGGTGGTATGAACAGTCCTGTCGGAGGACTAAATCACAGACAATTGCCTTAAACCTCTCTTTGCAGAGTTCCTGCCAGGGTCTGCTGCCAAGACACACAGTGTGCACAGCCTCACTGGAGAAAATTTGGATTACAGACTTCATTCCCCCCCCCTCTCAAATTCCTCCTCCTCTGTGAGGCTGAGGATACAGAAGCATCAGCATTTCAACCTAGCGATTGCTCAGTCTGGGTCATAGTTCCACACCATGGCAACAGATCAAGCAACAACCGAGAACCAGTATTTTCAGTTCGTTGCAAAATGCAAGCATAGTCTCTCAATTAAACTTGATCTTTAAAATACTAATGGTCTGTATTAAGTATTTAATACTTGAGCCTTTCTTTCAAAAGCTTTGCATGGAATTACCTAAAACACACTGCTGTTAATTTCACTTCTGCAGCAACATACTCCAAGACACAACAGTGCAAAAGCTAGAAAATAAATTGGAAATTACAGTCTCCAACTGAAGAAGCAACTCTGACAGTTGACAACATTTTTACAAGTTAGTCCCACTGAGAAAAATACTAAAACAAAAAGGTATTAAATACAAGTTAGGGATGAAAAATCAGATACTCAAGTTGGAAACCATCCAGACTAACAGAGTTAAATACCAGCACTTGTATAAAGAGTGCCATGGGATTCTTTAAAGGTTATTTCAGAAAGTGAATTGTGCTTCTCATCCACAACAAGGCATTTGCACTAAACAGAGGCTGGTGTTAATTTGGCATTCCCTGCTCAACTACGGAATGAGTCCAACCCTGCTCTGCTTGGGAAAAAATAACAGAACCTGACCATCCAGTAAAAGAATTACTGAAATGTATTGATTCTTCTACCAGAACTCCTCCTTTGGGAAGGTAATTTTTAATTTTTATGGGTACTATTAACCTTTTTTGGAACATACTACTAGGAAAAAAATGCAAAACTATCACCTAAAACTTGATGGGTTTTGGTGTAGCATAGCCTCATTGTAAAAGAGGAAGAAAAAAGCCAGGCCAGAGAAGCACCTACTTTTTTTTTTTTTTTGGGGCGGGGGCTGTCTCTCACTCCTGTTGAAGGTTGCCCATCTCCCTGTGCTTTGCCCTGTCCTAACTCTCCAGGCACTACTCTTCAAACCTTTTGGCCCACGCTCCCAAGCCTCATATTAAGTTGTTTCTGCCCATCAGGCTCTAAATGTTTGCATCAACTTCCATGACAAACTCTGCAACCAAGGTAGTTCCCCAGCCAAAGACTCAGCAGTACTTCAAGTGCCATCAGGGTTTTCTCTCCACCATCCCTTCTTGCCTGAGGGTCCTGGGGAAATGCCTTGTTCCCTCAGGTCCTAGCTCAGCAGCCTCCATCACACAGGAGGGGCTCCTTCCCATCTGAGATGCTCACCTTTTGCTGTCCCTTCCCATCTGAGATGCTCACCTTTTGCTGTCCCTTCCCATCTGAGATGCTCACCTTTTGCTGTCCCCTTACCCCCGGGCCTATCTCTGGGGAAGCAAAAGAAAGCAATGAAGAGATGAGACCTTCCTGAGCCTTGTCTTGACATGTTTACTTCCCTTTCCCTCTCATTCTCTCCATCAGTCAAGTCATTCCTCTTGTATTTTGCCGGTATTTACATTTTTACCCACATCAGTACTGAACTTATTTTTTTAAACAGTAATTGTCAGCATCTAAAACCAGTGTGTTCTGAACTCATCAAGCTACTGCAGTTTATATAATTTGATTGCCTCAAGTGAATTATTTTAAAAGAAAAAGCTTCCAGCATTTTGGATCATATACTGAGCTTTGAGCCTTCAAGTCTGGCATCTAATGTTCACAATGTTTATCTGAGTATCAAGCCGTACTTTAAAAGCTATATAATAGTAGTAGATGAAGCATCACAGGAAATTGTTTCTATACTCATACTGTAGCTAACTTGCTCCATAATAATATGGTTCACAACTTGTGGTTCGTTTTAACAAATCCCATAAAAATCCTCTGATGTGCTCAAGTCTCTATCAGCTATATGACTTAATGATCAATTCACCAAAAGACATCAACAGAATAGTTTAAAATCTGCAGTGGAGGTGGATAAATGCAGAAATCCCTGTGAGGATATTAGCTGTTTACTACCTCACAATCCCAAGGGAATGCTGCATGACACAAAGCAAGTCATCTACACCGCTTTTATTCACTACAAATGCCAAAGCTACCAGTATTTTTACTTTCAGATGCTCAAAAAACATTTACTCAGTAAGTTAATTACAACAAAACAAAGCAGTTAGGTGCCAGAGCATCCTTCTCCATATACAGCTGCCCTAAATGTAAGCTCATTCACCCTGCAACAATCCCAGCATAAGGACAGGTGCATACCACTGGAATGCCGAGGGTGGCTTCCTCTGTAACCCAGGACTGACCGAGTGGCTGAGAGCCTCCAGCTTTACATCCTATGATACAGGAAATTTATTTTTCAGACTTTTATGAAGGAACCCCATACAACTGCCCTTCTGCTAACAAAACAGAAAGAACAGTTGAATTACTGCAAAACCAATTAGAGCAATAGTTAAGCACTAACACTTTGATATTCTGAACAGTACTGTCTTCCCAAAACAGCATCTCTGTAGCTTGTCGCTTACATTACCTGGCGTGGTACAAGCTTGTCAATACTTCACTGGAATGCCAGTCTCAAACCTACTCTGGCCTTTGTTTAGCAGAGTGGTGAGGTCCAAGTATTGAGACTCTTTGGGGCTAGGGAGGAAGACTCCTAATCCTATGCCTATAAAGCAGCACTATATTGTTACCACAGTCACTATTTCCCCAGAGCTGGCTTTTCTGAATTTGCTCACTGCAACTAGACCTAGACCCACAAATGCAGAACCCAGGACTCCTCTACTCTCGGGTGCAACCACTCACTGCCAAGGCCAGGGCCACTATTAATGTGCCTACAGTACAGTTAGGTCAAAGATTAAAAGCTTTTAACAGAATATACTGACAGATACTTGACACTGACAGGTAAATAAGCTGAGATAAGCCCTATAGGTAATCCAGTAATGGAAGAAACATAAGTATTTTGTTAAAAGTTAACAAATAATCATCAGCTCCTTTCCTCAAATAAGGTTTCTGTTAATTTACTGAAGAACAAGACGTTCGAATATTATTTGTGACAAATATTCAGCAAACTGCACAGCGCTGCCATGCTCACAGCAGCCTCAGCTGTTCCTTTCCTGGGGTCAACAGTGAAGAGGAAGCACAACTATTCAAATGCCACCAGAGGTACCTTGCTAAACACAACATATATAGCAGCCAGTCAGTGGCTTCTCTGAATTTCTGTGAATGTTCCATAAACAAAATAACTCTTGCCTTTAAAGTAGCAAATATAAAGAAGTACTCAAGTACTAACTGTGAATCTACACCACTGGGCAGAGGTATAGGGAGCTTGTAGCCCTCATTCTCACATAGGCACTTTGCAAAGTCCCAATTAAAAGAGAAGAGTGCTGCTTAGTATACCCTGTGCTCCTGTATTCCCACCAACCATCCACACACACACATTGATTATGTGCTAACTCTGACCCTACTCACATGCTCAGGTTTCCATCAGAAGGAAACACAGACACACAGTGCAAAGATGCGTAATGGAACCCACCTCCTACCACTAAGGCAGGACACAGCCAGAGCTCAGGCGGGGCCAGGAGTTTGCACCGCAAAGCATTCTCCCATTGAAAGTAGGTCATCTTAAATTAACAAAATTCACTCTGCAAAATTATGCATCAGATTTTTTTTTTTTTTTTTCCCCCCAAATGTACCAACAAGAGCTCCCAGGCCCCAGAGTGTATCTGTTGTTCAAGGCTATTTTGTTTTGTTTAAAGGAAACTTTCTGGTCCCTAAAATTGAAATTCTTGTTTCTTCCTTCTCTACCAATAACCATCTAGACCTTCATAACTGTAACACATTAATCTAGTTATTACAGACTTGCTTTTAGGGAGGGTAGGGGGAGGGAATTTTTTCACCCATTAATTAAAAGCATCCTTAACAAGAACAAAAGGTCATCATGCAAATAAGAGTTTGGAAACTCAAGTCTCCTAGATCAATCTTCATTCACTTCTGGCTTAAGAGCTGCAGAAAACTGAAAGCATAATCCCTGACATTTCACTGTACTTGGCAGGACTAAAATGTTTGCCCTGTGGATATGCCATCACTGCAAGTAACTGGGTAGAAGCTAATCACTCTACAGGTTTCATCATAATTTAAAAAATACCCAAAGCACCTCACTAGTACATCCACATAGTATAAATTGGTCTGTTTTGTAAATGGTTTCATCTACCTGTCTGTCAGTAGAGAGACAAAAAAGAATATTGATAGCATAACTGGGCAGTTATGTAAACTGGACAACTAAACCAATTCCAAATAATCTCTAAGTCTTTCCTCTCCCCACAATAAAATTTATTACTCCTTCCTTCAGTAAACAACCTTTGGCAGCCATGCAATTTTTTGCAGCTGTCACTAGAAAAGTAGTCAAAGGGAAGACAATAGATTTCGGAACTTGGCATTCATCCTGTGTAGATTTTTTTTCTAATTATTAACAGTTTTTGATGTTACTGTTTTAAGGCTACTTGTTACACATAAATCTGCTATTTGTTTCTAACATACTGATTGAAATTTTGTAAATATTTCTCTATTTGACTTTTTATCTTTTTGTTAGCATAAAAAACCCGTAACATTTAACTTTTCCCCATAGCAGTAACTAAGAGTTTACAACCTCTCATAGATATCCTGTCAATACAAACTGGACGTAAATAAGTTTTAAAATGAGTGGCAGTAAGTTTAACTAAGTTAACAATTTAAGGAAAATGGCTGTAAATACATAAAAAGCTATCAAAGCTTCTTATGAAAAAACACTTTTATCCAAGAACTAGACCACATAATTAAACAATTCGAATCTTAGTTACAAACTGATTTTAATTAAAGGTAATCTGACTCATTTTAACTATGTATAAATTTAAGTCAGACAACAAATTTGTATCCATTTTCTAAAATATCTGTCACTTCTCCACAGCGGCTGATCCAACTTGAGAGTAAAAAACATTTTGAGTAGGCAACTTGTAATACAGCTATGGTTTATTTCTGTCAGAGGCTGACTGCTGAAGTGTGAAAGAAACTCATTAAAAATCTCTCACTGTGATCCTGCATTGCAAGGAAAAAAAGAAAGAAAATACTTAATGAAGGGTACACTTAGCCTGAAGCCACATTCATATTCTGCTTTTCATTTTACACTATTTCAGTAAGCAATTAAAAGACAGCAATTAGTCACAGAAACACTATTCATACTGGTCATACTGGGAGATTAAAGAGGTTAACACTTATTTTATGTTAATATTATGAAAGTAATGAGGGAGATCAAGAATAATACAGCCAACTAAAAAGGAATGCTAAAATAAATAGAAGAATCTCTTACCTTAATCTTAAGACAAGATTCACTGCACATGGAACTTCACTATATTCGTCACTAACAGCAGGCTGAGACTATTAAAGAAAAAAAGCAAAAAGTCTTATAAAGGATGCCAAAGGAAAAAAAAAATCCTGAACTACTTGCCATGCTAACAGTTTGAAGACGGCACAGAATATTTTACACATCCTCTAACTCTCAAAAACCTTTTAAATACTTTCAGTAACACAGTCTAAAATATAGCTGATACCAGTAAAACTGCTATATATCAATTACAGAGATACAAATGATAAGGCCTGCATTAGAGCACTGAGTGTAAAAGCTTTTAATCCATGTTGCATCAAAGCTCCAATAACCTATTAAATAATATGTACAGAGTGAGAATACCAAGTTACTACTCATTATTTTTGTGTAACAGTTTTGGTTGTTAAGGAAGTCTTGCATCTACCCATCTGCAAAGAACTAGTAGCATATCAAAGCAGGCATCACAGCTCAGAGAATGTCTTTCACAGAGAAAAATCAGGAGTACGGATATCTTTCACACTATCACTCCTCTCTCACACTATGATACCCTCCCCAGCCCTCAACTAACATTTATATGAAGTCTCAAGCAAAAAATTGTATCCTACAGAGTACGTCAGGGTCCTCTACCCTACTATGATTTCATACCCAACTTGGCATATTGTCACCACTCACAGAAGCCTATTCAAAGGTTACAGTCAAGCCCTCCCAAAATAAAGACTTCTATCACAAATCTCAGTTGATTGTTTTCCAACAGTTTACCACCTTAAAGCTACTTTCAAAAAAAAAAAAAAAAAGTGTTACACAAGATCTGTATTTTACTATCTGTGTATTTTAAACAAAATATTTTAATACAAATTGAATATTTGAAAAATTATTTAATCACTAAAAGGGGAATTGATTTTTTTTCTACTTCAATTAGAGTTCCTTCCATTCATATAAAGTACTGCTATTATTTCTGCATCTTCAACAGACCTGTTATTTCAGTGTATAGGAATGTGCAGCCCAAAGACCAACAGGCGCACACCAACAGTGACAAGCTGCACTAGTCTCTGTTCCAAGTCATCTTCTGGAGCATTTAGGAAAACAAGATCAACAAAAGACTTCAAGCAGAGGCTTTTTTCTCCTTCATAAACTAAACAACTGATAATAAAAGAGTTACCTGTATAAACCGAATCACAAATTGCAGAACTCTCAATTTCTAAGACATAAAAAGACTGTCTGGTGAAAGTCCTTTTTTTTTTTTTCGTACTCAGCTTACATAAAACACCTCAGATGCTGAAGCACTATGTAAACTAGGTCTGCAATGGAAAGACTGGGGTCATCACAGGAGCTAACAGGACCAAACCTGGCAGGAAGCTGTTAGTCTTTCAGAAGATTTCTATGGCACCAATGAAAATCAGAGAATCTAAAATGGCAGGTGAAGTAGCAAGGGTCACCCACCCAAGGAACATTTTTAAGAGCATTTTGGCTGTAAGCCAGTAATCCTATTTAGCAGTTATTTATAGCAGCAACGCTTCCCACACTCAGCACAGGGCCATGAAACTCAATATGGTATTTTATTCCTCTGAATTAATCTACTATGCCACAGTACTGAACTATTTTACTGTATATGGGATGAAGCATTTTAATTATAAGCTACATGTCATGATACAAATCCTAAGAAAGAAAAATTATTTGGAGATCTTCTGGCTACTCTGAAACAGCCATCATGACTCTGACAAAAAGACAGCAATTAGTGTGATCCAGTTATGAATATTCATTAAAAACAGCCAAATTACCTATCTTAACCAGTTCTCCTGGGCATGAGCAGAACATGACTTTAAATTTCCTATCCATTTTATCCACTGTGTGCTCAAGTTAATTGTTACAGGCCCAGCTGCATACAGCTCTCTCCTCATAAGTACTTTGCCACACAAGCCTGCAGAAAACTCTCCCACCTCAATTCACATTTTTAACAACAGAAATGAAAAAGAAATCCCTTCCCTCAAACACTTGGAAGAAAAAAAAAAAGTTGATAAAGACATTTTTACCTCTATGTTCTCCTCCTCTTTTACTCTTCGTGACTGGAAAACAAATGCAGTGAGATATGAGCTATACAGCCTTATGCATTAAAGATCCAGAAATACTAACAATTAACATTAAGACAGAATATCTTGCAGAGTGTAAATGTCTTGGCACAAAAGTTACCTTTTCCTGAGAAACTGCAGCTTTGCCTTCCTCGCTCTTCTCATCCATTTCATCATCACTCCATTCCCAGTCCCCATCTTCTGTTTTATGGAGGTGACCACTGGAACCTGGTACTCGTCTGACCTACCAAAATGTTAAGTGTTCACCATTACACAAACATCTCCAGTCTTTATCCGTGTTCTGGTTAATCAGCAATTCTTCATTATTTTTGTTCTATATGCTTTCATTAGTTTGCTGGAGGAGTCACTGGCATACTGGAATAATATCTGACCTCAGGGGTAATCCTTGAGCCAGTGGGAACAGCTAAGCTATGCAAAATTCATACAGGGAAACGGGGTTTGGATATATTTTACAACTGTTTAGGAACAAGCTCAAGTAGATGTCAACTGCTTACTATGAATTAACCCTTGAAATGAAAGGATGTTATTCAAAGAAGAAGTTACAGACAAGGTTGTTCTTGGGACACAAGTCTTAAAAACTTTAATTGTTCTGCCATAAAGCTTTAAAATGTGTAAAGGCATTAAGGATACTTTAAAAGTAAAGTTAACTTTGTTTATAAAAAAAAAAGAAAGCTGTATGCAGACTGAGAAGGTAGGCAGGCATGCACCACTCCTGTAGATCAAACAGTCTAACAAGGCTTAATAGGAGTATCCAGCAGCTAAATCTGAAAGTCAAATACTCTTCTGACGCCATCTTGCTCTTTTTCAGAGCCTGACAACACGCTTGTTTTCCCCTGGATCGTGTTTAGCCTATTTGAGCAAAACAAAAGAACATCCAACAATTTTTCCCACACCTTGGTACGCATTTATGAGACCCATGAGATGGCTGGAAGCACAGCACAATAAGTACCAGCCCCACTGGTGTTTGGATTAGAATCAGTTTCTCTAATTATTTCACATTACTGAACACACAGTTCCCACTGCACAACTTCAAATGTTCATACAGGTAAGCTCCCCAGCACTATAAAGTTCTAAAGCTGAAAGCATATCCTTTTGAATTATAAAAAAGGAAAAAAAGTTATTTCGGAAAACAGCCTATACATGGTAAAAGAACAAAACGAACAAAGCATTAAGTGTCCACAGCACACAAAAGGGGGAAATAACTTGGCAGAAAAGCAGTTTCAGGCCAAGAACAACTGCTGAAGAAGACATCTAATAAAAATAACTTTAAAAAAAAAAAATATATGAACTAGATGGTGTTAGCTCAAAATCGTGTATCCTGTTTGCCAGTATCCACAGTAACATACAACAGCCTGGTTCAACTTTGGTTTCACAGATTCCTGTCTGGTGTTTTGATGTCTTGTACTGAAGTATACTGAGCACTGATTAACTTGGTTCTACCATCCTGACGGTTGGTGGCAGTGATGGAAACCCATTCTGCCAGCACACCAACCTCACAAAACAGGAAGAAGTAAAACAACAACAAAAAAAATTAAAGAAATATAAAATCTGATTTCTGACTAGAAAAATTTTTTTTTTCAACACAATGAAACTTACTTAAAGACTAAACTGATATTAACCTTGCTCTAAACCCCTCCAGTTGCTGCAAATCACAATGTGAGGAGAGATGCAGCATGTGACAGCTTCCAGCTGCTTCTAAATCCCATCAGGTAGTACTTCAGCAAAAGATGTGTGGCATGAAGACAGTATAGGACACTAGCAGTCTGAGCTCATGAGCTTCTAGAGAACCGTGTGATGCAGATATTAATACAATTTTTCCAAAGCAGCTTTTCATAGAGAGCTAGGCACTTATGCTATTTCTCTACTGGATTTGGACCAAGCACAATTTGGAGCTGGCTAGCCTGACACCAGAACAGCAAGAGTGAGTATGAATTTAGGAGCCTTCTTTCAAAACCTTGGGCATACACAAGCAGGTATCTCAGTGTCTGTCTGCACTCTTTACCTCTCTTCCATCCTTCAGTCCCCAAACACCCACCTGCTCCTCTCCCTTCCCTTTTGCACATACAAGACTAAACTAGAGGAAAAGGTGAAGTTTCCAGAACCTCAGCACATTTCTGTACTTTCTTCAGTCCTTATGATATTCCTCCCTTACATTTCTTCTCTGCACAGCCGAGTAAGAGCGCCCTGCTCAGTTTCTCCATATTTTGTACTCCTTTATAACTGAGAAGAGGGGAAACCTATGCAGGACACCAGGGGAATATCCTACTGCATCACTTGAAGGACAAATTCTGCACTATTTTTCCTGTTTCCCATACCAGGCTCCTAATGTACCAATTTTAGCTCTAGGTGCCGCAAAAAGCTTGGTACAAGAAGCTTGTGTGTGTTTGGGAGGGAGGACCAAGCAAAAGTCAACAGAAGCAGTAGCACAGCAATTTCTTACTCGGCTGCAATCAGCTCAGGCACAATCAGTGGGCTCTTACTGTATACATCATCAGGGATTAGCACAGATACAAGGTAATCTAGCAGGCAATTTGCCTGGTGCTTGTCGATATAATTTATTATCCTTCAAGGAACAGTCCTGATGTAGGCTTTAGTTTAACAGCACGAGCATTTTCCCAACAGCTATACATGAACCTATGAGAAGACATCAACCACAACCAAAACCACACTTTTCAAACAGAATAGAATAGAATGGTTTACGGACACATTCACACACTACATCATGCACTAATCAAAATCTCTTCTGCATCCATTTTCAGTTGTTCTGAAGACTTATTCTAACTAGAATGATTTTAATGGAGCTTAATGATGCTGGCAGAGAGTTATGGGAGAAAGATTTACTGATGAAGATGGAGTGCATTTCAAGTTTTTAAGTAGATTGCCTTTTAATAAGCAATAAACAAATGGCTCAAGGAAAAAAAAACAAGTTACTACAAAATAAAACATCCTGTTAAATTAAATGATTTTCATGAAAGGTGTCTGAAGGCAGAAAACCAAAAGTTTAGACTTGTACTCTGTTTCAATCAGACTGATTCCCACCAGCACACATATTCACAGGAAAGAAATAATAATTTCAGCTAGAGCAAAGTACCCAACCTATTGAACTTTCAAAAACATGAAGTTGCTGTCTATGACATTTTTTTATTGGTGGGTATGCTTAACACTTGCATTACTTCACAAATTAGTTTGCACAATTTTTGATTAACAGTGGCTTTGCTCAGGCTCGGTTCTGGTTAAAGCCACAAAGACTCAGTCACGTAGGGAGGGCATATACCCTAGGTGCAGGACAGAGCAAGAGCAGCGTACCATGTCTGCAAATAAATTAATTGTCTCTTCAGTTATCATAAACCTATATAACTCTAATATCACATATTAAATGGAAATATATTAGCTTAAATTTCTGTTGTAATAGAAACTTATCAACTTATCATAACGGACTTGATAGTAGTATAGCACTGCTTCTCTTCAGATTTCTAGTCTTTTCCTGAACACATTCATTAAAATGCATATAGATAGTAACGCACATGAAGTATTTTAGGAGACAGCTAGCATTTTACCATATTCAGCTCATATTAATGAAAAGCAAAAATACACCAGAAGAAGTAAATTAATAAAACCTACATTATACAGCTAAAGCTTTTTAGGCTTTGAATTTGGCACAGCCAGAGAACCACTTTAAATGGCTAAGGTAAGAAAACTGGGACAATCTACTAGTTTGCTACTGTGGGAAGAGACAATCCCAAGATGTCCACCAGGGCTGCAGTGGGACCTGCCTGGTGGTACAGTGAGCAGATTCAACCCACCAGCCTGGGAAAAAAACTAGTCTATTCTTTTCTTTTCTAAACAAGTTTTTGTTTGGTTTTTTTTTTTTACAGGATTTGTAGGTTAAATCAGCCCATCTTGAGGTCAAATAGCAAAGACTGTAAGCAAAGAGGCAGAAGCAAAAGGGGCAGAGAAAGGGAAGTTGGATCATCTCGTTTCGGCAGCAGCAGTCCCTCAGGATCCTCAAAATCACATACTCTGAAACCCTTACAATGCAGCATCGTGACTGGAGTGCACAATCTGCCATACCAAGTCTCCTCAAGCTTTTATTTGTGCTCCTACTCTTGTGCAGATGACCCAGTTGAAAAATTAACATGGAACATAGTTAGCTTGCAGCCAAATCAGCTTTTTAATTTAGCTGATCATGAGCTAGCACAATCGCTACAGCCTGCACAAGAGGAAGAGCTGGAATATCATTTTCAGTAGTTGCCCCAATCATCTGTGGTAGGAAAGCATTATAAATGCCCAAGAAGTGATACAGACATAAATATGAACAGGGAGCAAATATATCCAGACACAGCATACATTTGTCTCCACTCCCTTTTGTGAGCATGCTAGTTTAAGTTCTTTAAATCTGTCACACAATCTTTTGTCATTCCTTCTTGTTTTATTCAGCCTAAATATTAGGCTTTCAGTATTAGGCTCTGTATTTTTTCTTCCCTTCCTACATGCAAACACTATAAACATACCGTTGGCTTTTCAGTATTAAAAAAACCTTTTCATAAATATCTTTGCAGCTTTGTTATCATGAATTAATGTATACAATCAACATTACACACCAGCACACTTGGGGGGGGGGGGGGGCAAAGTAAAAAAAACCTGCTTCCAGTAAGTACCTTTTTACATATGCTACTTTCTCATATAAATAACCTCTTCATGAAAAAAAAACCACGAATAGCATAATGCTGTTATTTTATTTTCTGAAACAGAAACAGTAGCATAGAAAAACATTTTATAGTTTGGATACAAACTTCATTGGTATCAAATATTTCACTAAAAAGGACAATTTTACTTCAGGAAAGACTAATTGGTATTTTCTCATATCAACATATTATTTGTACTTTCAGAAGGGATGCATCTAGGATAAGCATTTAAGCATTGTAATGACAATTGCAGAGTTTGGAGACCACAGTAGCACCACATTAGGTATGAATCAGCTGTAGGGGTCACCACCCACTGCAATGTTCATACAGTTTATTTGACTATGATCATCTGTAAGAGTTTAAGAATGGTCATAATCAATCCAACCAATAAGCTCCAGCATTGACCATTTGTATCTTTGCTTAGAAAAGAAAAAGTAAGCGTGAAGGCAGGCCTTCAGCACTTTATGTATTCCTCCAACTTCTAGTAATCCTTTTTTTCATATTACATTTGCTTTATCAAGACAAAGACACTTTAAATAATGTTAAAAGTCCTAAGACCTTTTGATAACCATGGGATAAAATTAAAGCCGTTCTGTCCCTTAAAGAAACAGAATCTTCTGAAACACTTTTCTTTGGCCACCAAACACTTGTCTTTTGTGCTACCCCAAGTCCTAGTTTGCTAGGATGCAATGTATCTTCTGCTCTAACTTTTTTTTTCCCTGTCCCACAAAACAGCGCAGAATTAAAGTGAGCTCATTTTTATAAAGGTATGCCAAGTCGCTGTACTAAAATCTTCAGAAGATTTTCACTTCAACACAGTCAGGCCTTTCCGACCTTTTGGATTACTCTTGAAGTGTTCACAGAGTGTGATAAAGTTCTATATCCCTTTTGTCCTTACAGGCCTAAACAACCTTCAACACAGGAGAAACCTTTTCCAGCAAGTATACTAAAGGCCATTGTAACAGGCCTGTGAGGAGATGAAAAAAAAAAGAAAAAGAAACAAAGATAAGCAATCACTGAGCACCACTGGTGCAAGTTGTTCTGTTAGAAATGCATCTTCTTCAGGGTGGAAACAAAGTGTGTTTCTCTAGATGACATTCTCGCATACTTTACTGTTTTGATTGTTTCCTTTCAATTTACAAGAACAGGTGTGCAATACACAGAAGTATTTTGCTGAAGAATAGTTAAATACATACATGTACTGAACTGTAGCCTGTTAAGCACTCGCATTGCACAATACAACAACAGGAATCTGTGCCTCAGGTATCAAGCATTTGTAGCAAAACATCATGGTATGCCCATGGGGGGGGGGGGGGGGGGGGGCGGGGGGGGGGCGGGAAGGAAACGATTAACCCATTTTCTCCCATCAAATCATAGTCCCCTATGGCAAAGCTTAAAAATTCTCTCCTTTGGTGGCGGGCAGCTTAAGCTACTCTGAAATGCTGCAGCTTGTAAAAGTTAATGAAAATGCTGCAATGGGCCAACACAAAAATCACTACATAGAAATGATGAGGAGAGTTCATGGGGACTTGATGGCTTACACAACACTCAACTGTTACCTAAAAAACAAACTAGAAGGCTACTGATGGAAGGCTATAGAAAGCTGTGTTCACCACTGCACAAAGTATTCATCTGTGCTTTGCCAATAATCTCAGCCTCACTGGCTCACTGCAGGAACCCATGGAAAAACTGATAGAAACAGCAGCAGATCTGAAGAGATCACACAGACAGCAATAACATCATCAAGATACTTTCAAACAGCAAAGATATCCCTACCCAAGTTCAGAGAGACAATGCAACATGATGAATGCCTCAGAGGGCATCTCAAGTCCCACTTAAAGAATCTCTTCTATTTCTGACAGAATTTGACTCCCAGCTCTGCTCAACAAAAGTGTTTTTGAAATGTAAGTTGAAGGTACACTTCACAAATATGGACATTAAGAGTTTTTCTACCCTCAAAATAAAGTGCTAAAGGAAACTAATGTGAATGAACAGTGTCAAGTGTACGCAAGACAGACTGTTCATCCCAACTTCTACTATTACTCTAGGAGGGAAAAGAATTACCTGAAGACAAGAAGGAATGAAATTCAAACCATGCTTATCTTGGAGATTTGAAGACATAACTTAGGAATGAGTACTGCATAGCTCTCAAAGGACACCATACAGTGATCAAGAAACAAAGAAAGCCCAGACTTCGTGCACTGTTTATCAACGTTCGATGAGATTCAATGACACTTCACCCTTGAGAGAACAGATAAACCTCTCTCTTCTGATTTTATTTTACAATCAAGTATGGCATTTCCCTCATACGACCTGTCCTTCAAAGAATGCACTATGTTCTTCCTGATTCATGCTATCTCAAACTCCTGTTGTTTATGTAGACAGTTTAAGTGTCATCTTTTTACGTCCCCTTTTTCTTTCTGTGGGGGGATCTTTAAGACTGTGTCATGGGTTGACCCTGGCTAGATACCAGGTGCCCACCAAAGCTGCTCTATCACTCCCCCCTCCTCAGCTGGACAGGGGAGAGAAAATACAACGACCTCCTCAGCTGGACAGGGGAGAGAAATATACAATGAAAGGCTCATGGGTTGAGAGAAGGACAGGGAGAGATCATTTACCAATTACTGTCACAGGCAAAACAGACTCGACTTGGGGAAATCAGCTTTTTTTTTTTTTTTTTTTTTTAATTACCAATCAAATCAGAGTAGGATAACAAGAAATAAGACCTAAATCTTAAAACACCCTCCCCGTACCCTTCCCTCCTTCCTGGGCTTAACTTTACTCCTGAGTTCTCTACCTCCTCCCCCACCAGCAGTGCAGGGGGATGGCGAATGGGGGCTGTGGTCAGTTCGTATACACAAGCTGTCTCTGCTGCTCCTTCCTCCTCACAGGGAGGACTCCTCACACTCTTCCCCTGCTACAGTGTGGGGTCCCTCCCATGGCCTGAAGTTCTTCATGAACTGTTCCAGCACGTGTCCCTTCCACGGCGTGCAGTCCTTCAAGAGCACACTGCTCCAGTGTGGGCTTCCCACAGGGCACAAGTCCTGCCAGAAAATCTGCTGCAGCATGGGCTCCTCTCTCTCCACAGGTCCTGCCAGGAGCCTACTCCAGCGTGGGCTTCCCACAGGGCTACAGCCTCCTTTGGGCATCCACCTGCTCTGGTGTGGGGTCCTCCCCAGGCTGCAGGTGGATATCTGCTCCACTGTGGACCTCCATGGGCTGCAGGGGGACAGCCTGCCCCACTATGGTCTTCATCACAGGCTGCAGGGGAATCTCTGCTCCGGCACCTGGAGCACCTCCTCCCCTTCCTTCTTCACTGACCTGGGTGTCTGCACGGTTGTTTCTTTTACATATTCTCACTCCTTTCTCCCAGCTGCAGTTACACAGCAACTTTTTCCCCTTATTAAATATGTTATCCCAGAGGTGCTACCAGTGTCACTGATGGGCTCAGCCTTGGCCAGCTGCAGGTCCGTCTTGGAGCTGGCTAGCATTGGCTTTATTGGACATAGGGGAAGCTTATAGCAACTTCTCACAGAAGCCACACCTGTAGTCCCCTGCACTACCAAAACCTTGCCACGCAAACCCAATACAGACTGTAAACATTATTTGGCAACTGCATCCATGGTTTCTATCATAATGACATATTGACTGCAAATTCACAATTCAGCCTGCTGGAGAGAAGACATCTCTGCAGACCTCCATATGCAAGCCTAAAATTGCCAGTGGACTTCAGTCCAACCTCCCAATCTCTCTTGTGTCAGTGCTAAAATTGGCAGAAAAGTCCAGCAACATAACGGATGCTCATCCTCAAATGACATTAGCAATTAGTGCTATAGGTATTCTGTATGCTCATTCAGATCCAGTTTGCTCCAGATTAATTCGTTCTGACCACATGGTAAAGGACCTTTCATTAGTCTTCTTACAAGCTAGCGTAAGATGGGTTATCTTGAGCGGTACTAGCCTATGACCAAAATTAATTTCTGAAGTGCTGGATGAACAGCGAAGAAAAGGCAAATGGAAGGTAAGAACAACAGTTTAACGCTGTTCCTTGCCAGAATATACAACAGGGGTTGTATTTGGAATTTTGTAAATACCTTGATATTTCATTACTGGTTATCATTTGAGATACCACTAGAAGACTGATATCAAAGGCAGCATGCTTGCACTTCACCCCAATGATTACAGCAGTTGAGAATATTCTATAGATTTCTCCTGATACCCTGCTACAGGCCTCAAATTTTACAGAAGGAAGTAAAGAAGCAGACAAATGAAGTGATTTATCCAAGGCCACAAAGCAAATCCAAGACAGAGCATGGAATTGAAACAAACTTCTTGCACCTCTACAAAAAAAAGGAAGAAGTTCTTTTACATTGCATGCGGTAGCTATACAACTGCAATTTCTCCACCAGCTTTAGTCAAAATACACAGCATCGATAGTTCTTTATGCTAGGATTATATCTCTCTCTGTAAGTATTTCAAAGGGAAAGGGAAACAAGTTAAAACATGCTCAATTCTAATTTGGCTTTTATTGTTTTAAAAACCTAAATGCTCCTTCCAAAATAGGAACTAAACTGAATCATAACTTTAGCTAATAAAGAAAACAATGAAAGCCTGCAGCCTTACAAAGACAAATTAACACATATTAGAAAACATATTTCACATAAATCAGAAGAGCACCAGGGAATAAAAAATGAATTTGAATGACTGGAATTTAAACTGCATCCAACACAAAAGCACCTCAGAACATTGTCATCTACAACCAAAAGCAGTTTATAAGAGGAAAAACTTAACAAGCCACTGCCAACATTCTTCCACAGCTGTGGAAGAAAGACATTACGAACATCAGCTACAACAGAGAATGCTTGGAGAGTTTAGTGAGTGAAAAAAATCATGACTACCACAAAAATATTAAGCATCGTATTATTATTGTTGTTGTATATGTTGTTGCTGGTTAAAGCTCATTCCAGTGTACACCAGTCACAAAGATTTACAAATAAATTAAGTTGCTCACAGAACTATTTGTCCTTACCCTTTATAAACTAGGATACAGATAATATAACATTCCCAGCCAACAATAGCATGCATCAGCTTTCCAGGAGAACGTCTGCTTAACCAGATGAACAGGGCAACTGTAAATCCCATCCATCGAAGGTTAGCCCAAATCAGCCTGACAGAGAACTCCAGCATCAGAATGCAGAAGCTGCCCACATTTCCCAAAGCTTGATGAAAAGCAGGCTACAGCACAAGGAAGCAAAACATAAATTGTTGTCTTCTAGGCACTGACGTGCTTGCTATATGTAGATGTTAGAGACTGGGGAAAGAAGAATCTATTATTCATCACGGATTCTTTTGCTTCTGCAATCTCTTTACAAGTTTATTTTTGTAGGGTGACAAGGAAGGGAATGAACATTTTCTGAATATTAAGATCCTCCTTACTGACAACTACTCAAAACTGCAAAGAACTGGGCCCACTTACAGATTTAGTATTTTATTTCAGTGTCTAATTTTAAAAAAACATAAAAAGGACACATTGCGGGATACCAACACATACACGCATAAAACATTACTGCAATTCATACGTGGTACAGCCCATGATCTAGACCACATTAAAAATCCATTCTCTCAGTAAGAGTAATATTATGCATCTATTGTCTTTTTCCTCATTCTGCAAGAAGATGACTGAACTAGTAATCTTGATTTTCCCACTACCTCAATTATTTAAGCTATTCCTATTAAAGTCTCTGGCAATTGAGTATTTGGGATGCAGTCCTGGGTAGATTTAAAACATTTTTAACTCCGCTCCACAAAAGAGTACAGTGACCTGAAAGTATGGTAAATAAGATGCATTTGTGTAAGAAAAATTGATGGCATTAATGAGCATTAAACAATTCAGTAACATGGAAGGTGCCTTGCCGCCCTCTATGTATAGGTAACTTAGAGCCCAAATGTAATTTGTTCCTGCATTCCTGGAGAGAGGCAAATGTGTAGACCCCACTCATTTAAGCTTAGCTTTTTCCGGAGATAAAGTTGTCTTTTATTTTACCACTGATGCCCTTCAGCTACATCTGCTAGTACAGTATTCAAGATACACACAATCCCACATGCCCCTGAGAGTAGGAATGACAAGGTGGTTATTTAAACACCTCATGTTTTCCATTTTCTGCAGTCCATCCTAGTAAAAGCCCAGATTTGACTTTCAGGCAGAAAAGAGAAAGACAAGTCAACTGATGCTGTATATCTTCACCTTTCCCTTAGACTGTAGTAATGGTTCTTACAGAGGACAGGACTCCCATGTTACACAGATCCCATGGAAGATATGTTGAATTACTCTTTAAAATGCCAATATTACTTGGTAATTGATAAGGTGAAGTTTTTTGCATAACCAAGCCACCCCCCCCGCTTTTTTTTTTTTTTTTAATCAGAAGTTCCCAGAGTGTCACTTCTCATTCAACTTCATGAGAAGTATTTACAATGCCAGTTACCATGCCAGTTATTTTATAGGAAGAACAATGATGAGAAACAGGACATTACTGAACACAGTTTTGGTTCTAGCGCAACATTTTGCTCTGTGTATTTTTCTCTCTCTCTCAAAAAAAAAAAAAAAAAAAAATCAAGACCAGTTCCTTCCATACACATCTTAAACCTGTAGAGCAATCAGTTTTTATAATTTTTACCCTTAGCCATCTTGCAAACCTTTCCTGAATGTTTCCTAAGATGCAAAAGCAAATTTCAATCCCCACCCCTATGCATTTATTTGCATTTCAATTCAACGGAGGAAATCAACATATCATCACATTTATCCAATCACGGCACAAGCCTTTTGCTTAAAACAGTTACACATTTAATCACAGCTTAGCACTTGAGGTAAAAGGCAGACCATGGAAAAGTCACTTTCAACAATATATATTCATGCAAAAGAACATCAGGTTTTTTGTGTAAGAACACTCACACTGTAATCACATTTTAGAAAAAAAAAATTAAAAAAAAAATCATAATCCGAGGTCGAAGACAGATCATTAATTCCCACAGGTACACATCATCATTTGTTCAAGAGTTGAGCCACTTCCTCAAGAGAAGGCTAGTCCCCATCCAACCCAGTCTCACAGGTCATGAGAACATCATAATCCCTTCACTGCTGGCTATTCTTAAATTCCCCTGAGTTCATCATAATGTGAGGTCTCATTTTTATTCTGATGCTCAAGCCACAAAAATTCTGCAAACCTGCATTTGCTTTATGCAATCGGGAACCTTGTTTTTCTCACCACGACTTAACGCAGACTATTGTTATTAATGGAATGTACCACTACCTTTCTGAAACAATGCCCTGGCATTTCTGCTTTGTAATACTCAAAAGGTGTTAAGATATCACAGTAATTTGGTGTCAGCGTCCCCTCCTCTTAAGCCACTCTGCATGCTGCAAATACAATCATGGGAAAAAAACCCTTCCTCTTAGTCTTTCTTTGTTTTTTTCCTACTTGAAGAAGAAGTTAGACAGAACTTTAAGTGTTTCATATTCATATGCAGGAAGGGGGGGGGGGGGGGGTGTTGGCTTTTTGAGGGGGGTTTTTTGGTTGGTTGGTTGGTTTTTTGGTTGGATTTTGTTTTGGTTTGGTTTTTTTTGAAGTGCAGGCAGGCCTAAGACACTGCTTTGACAGCAAGAATTTAATCTGGCATAGAAACTAGTTCTGGGATAACTGCAACTGGCCTATCAGGACCAGACACTAATCTTAAACTCTCAGAATAAAAATCGAGATGTGCAAGCCATGACTCAAGACTACATAAGCCCCTTCCCTTTGCAAGAACTATGGAGGTTTGTTGCATTACACCTTTTGTGGTATGAAGAGATTCAAGTCCTCTACTTCACTGCCCACAACCACTTGCCACTGAAACTTTCCTGGCGGAAAAAGATCATGTATGCAGAAAAGGATAGGTAAGGCTGGTCATGAACCCTGAAAATCTGCAAAGTTACCATTCACACTCCACATCAAATTAATTGTTATTACTTCTCTACATTGTACAACCATGCTTAGGTTTTGTCCAAACTGCTGACTGAAAGGACACAGATGATTTAAGGCTTTGCAGCTCCTTTAGACATGTCTTTAGACATTTCTGGCATGTATAATTCCCTATGTAAAACAACAGAAATTTTTGACTCAAGAATATAGGGAAGCTCTTGGGAAAAAACAATGTTATTTGGTGTACGTATCTCCCATGCCTAAAGTCTCAGTCTGAAGGGTTTGAATTTCAGTATTCCAAGGTGACCTTACCGTGGGAGGAGATGAGGTGCCATTAGCACTGCAGGTGGTATGTCCTGAGTCAGTAAAAGCAAGAGCAGAGAACATTCTTGCATATATATGTTATCTCACTAGAAAGATATAGAAACATCAAATCCTTCAATTCCAAGTCAAATGCAACTGGTGTCCACAAAACATGTCAACACTGAGAGAAACTGTTACCAATTTAAAATTTTGCATTATAATAATGGCCAAAAATATTTCATTTACTTTGGGGTCAAGCTTTCATAAGTCATGTTTTGATCTCACAATCATTTTCTTCAAAAATTTAAACTGCACCTCTGTTGGAATTAAAATATATATTCACGGCTATCCAGCACACCCTTCCAAAGGAGCTATTTGTTGTTTGCCCTACAGTGCACAATGTCATGTTTATGGAACATTTATAATTAACTTCAATGAAATAAGTCAATATGGGAAATCTGAGTCACTGATTTGTGCAAATATTTGTTTCTTCCTTAATGCAGCACAAAGTATTGCAAAAACTGAAAAGGCACCTAAGTCATGTAAGAGTTGGAAATACAGGAATTCACCATTTTTGTGTAAATTACCACTTCTACTCACTATTGGAATCAATTACACTGGCAACTTAAAGTCAAGAAATGTAAGATCATTACATTTTCTTTAATGAAAGAGTACTGCAAAAAGGAGATTGATAATTCCACATTGAATAGGACTTCTTCAGTGCTCCCTACCGGTTCTTGAAGAGCACCCTTTTAAGGGATAATACAGCACAAGTCAACAAAGAACAGAAATCTGTTTTTTGTTTTGTTTTGTTTTTTAAAGAAAAGACCACTTGCTTTAAATATTTCTGAAGCTCGTTTGTTTTTATAGCCAAACACAAATAGTATCATGCTCACATGATAACAAGTGTGACACCCAAGGGCAGGGCCATCAATTAAGACTGGCTTGAAATCTTACCTCACTCACAGTTTAGAAATGGAATACAGTGGAGCTATCAGTGAGTGGGAAACAAAGCCATTAAAAGCTGAAGGGAGAAGGGAGCACATTCCTGCATCTCTAGAGGAAATGCTGAAAAACGGGTACAGATGCTCACTGTACCAACTCCTCACCCACTCTGGGGGATTAATTCCCTGTCCAAAGCCCTCCTGCTTTCGCTCTTTCACTGTGTCTTCTCTTGCTGGGATAATGCTGCTTAGAGACAGCAAAATGTGGCAGATCGAACTAGAAACACTATTTTGTCACCTAAACATCTTGTAAACAAGTGCAGGTAATTTTCTGCACTCCTAATTCTGCCTTCCAAAACCATAAGGTTTTACATAAATACTGCAACATACTTATTATCTCTGTTTCAGCCTGAGTCCAAAATTTGAACCTGATTTTTTTTTTGAGAAATAGCAGTGTTTTGCAGAAATCTCAGTAACACGGCAAATGTGCAACTTTAGCAATTCAGTATGACTTTTGGTTTTCAGACATTATTTCTCCATTTATTAGTTCCACTACATAAATTTCATTACTGAATGTTATTAACTGCAAACTACTCTTTAATTCACATTTTAACAATAGTCCTTTCAGGCGTGAATGTGTACCTGTGCTGAAGCTGATGTTTTCAGTTAATTGTGCAGAGGAGTTGCATTGTTTCTCAAAAGTAACACTTCACCTCAAAAACAAGGAATCCCAAATGGGCTTTCAGGCATGAACTGATGGCCAATTCATACATGCAGAGAGAGGCTCTTTTATATCCTCTTTCTTTTCCCTGTCTGCCCCGCTCCTCCCCCCCAATTAAATTAAGGTGTTAAGGTCATGAAGGTACCTGAAGGTATCAAAGGAAGCCAATAAAAAAATACAGCAAATTGGCAAAGTAACTCGATACTCTGAAAGATATAGTATGAAGATAAAGATCCAGATCTTTAGAGCTTCTCGTTATCCTTCCTGGCTGCTCAGATGAATGGGCATCACAATGGTGAATCACTACTAAAAGGCTTTCTGTTAGAGGGATCACTGGATCCTCCTTTTATAATCAGCATTTTCCAGTTCCACCATCCTTTTCTATCATCCAAGCTGTTTACTTTCTTAAAATGACCAGAGGCGAAAAGAAAGACGACAAATACAGCCTCAGTAGAGCTTTCATTACTCAGTAGTAGTAGACTCATTATAAGGTGGGTTTCACTGCCAGTAGTATGGTCACATTAAAGAATATTTAGGAAAATAGTCTACTACTGTAGAATTCAAAGAAGAATTTACTATGATTTTCACTTACTTTCAAGCTCAAAGGCTTGAAAATACCATTTCAAGGTGAAATTCTGATTTCTTCCCTTTTCTATTTTCTACAAGGTTTCCATTTACTTATGCACGTAAGAGAAATTACTGTAATATACATTCTACATTCCACACAGATTTTAAAGAGACCTAAGCTTATTCAAGACATTTAAAAAAAAAAAATTAAGGCAATCAAAATGAAAATGAGTGTAGTTCTCCAAGAAGTTATAAATGAACATGAAAATAATGAACATAAATGTGCAATTTTTATAAAATCCAATTTTATAAAACCCCAGTGTTTATATTTTAGTTAGCTGTCAAGCAGCAGCATGCATTCAACCAGGCTATAGCATTTCAAATCACAGACACAGAGCTGCTCCTAACTAAGCAGAGCTCTCCCAGCCTGCATGACTTTTCAGGAAGGACTGAACCCTGCTCGCTGCGCTGCACTTTATATGTGGCTGCCCTCTGCTGTCTGTGACTCCCACACAGCACAGCTGGGATGCACACATCTTTGTTCACCCAGTTGATGTTTTTCCCCTTTTGCTTCATATAACTTTACATTTACCTGCAGACGCACAGTTTGAATAATCTTCTTGTGGAACTGCTTTTCAGTGCTAAACAGAAACTGGACTCTGCATACGAACTATTACTATTCCAGTCCATCTTTCTGCTCCGCTAGCCTTAAACTACCTGTTCTGATTATAACCTTGAAGTTTTCAGCTCCAGCCATAATTTTAACTTCTTGAGCGAAGAGCACTTTTCAGCTAAATTAAGTCCCCCGTAATACCACTGGGTAGCACAATCTCAAGGATGTCCTGCTTCACCTGTACTTCCCTTGCAGTTCTCCCCAGGAAATTCAAGAATATCACCAGTATCAGGCACAAGCACAGGGGGGGCGAGTGTCAAAACAAATGGCATGTAATTATTTTGTGCTGTACTTCTAAAAGCTTTACAAGGTCTAACCAGGAAAACATATTTACTTTTCACTTTCTTCAGAGTGTTGGGCCTGGGCTCCTTTTTTTTCTCCCCCTCCCTTCAATTCATTTTTTTTAAAACTAGGAAGTCTAAAGATTTAAATTCTCCATATGAAAGCAAAAATTCTCACATAGCTATTCCATTAGTCTTTCAGCAAATGGTGACAGATGGCAATGCTGCTTCTGAGCCACCCTGCGTTTACAGAATCCTCTTTGTAATTCAACTCCCTGCATGACCTTCCTGCAAACTTCCCCAAAATATACAAAATCACACGTAACACACACTTCCACATCCTCCCAAAACTCCTCATTACTTTTATGAGCAAAGACAGGCAGAAAGGCTTCTTTTACCACCTTGCTCAAGACAGCACAGTGGGAAACCTCATGACACTAAGGCGACCCTAGCAAGCCAGCTGTGGCTGCCTGCACTGACAAAATATTGATTTGGCCTATAGACAAGGAATAGATATAATAGCAACTAATTCCATTGAGTCACTTTTCACTTAGGACACTGTTTCAAATCCAAGAGAGGCAAATCTGGTTTGGGATGTCATGCAAGTGAAGTGTTTGAGGCTGCATTTCTCAGAAGGCAAACAGGTAAAACCAGCACCCTCCTCCACATTCTCAGGAACAGACAGAAAACCAAATCATTAAAAAACAGGACAATAAAATAGGATTATCTTCTGGCTAGTTACAAGACTTACTTCCTGATCAAAGAACCTACCACCAGCATCATGCACACCTGGACTTCTTTATCCTGTCTTGATTCTTTAACCAGGAGTCTGTCAACAGCACCTTTAAGAATACACTACACTTGCATTTCACAGTAATGAAACCCTCCTCCAATACTGAAAGTTTCAACAGCTTAGATATATGCCAAATATTTAAAGCTACTGGTCTAATCGGAAAAGTTCTCATTATACACCAGCCTCATGTTAGTCCATGTTCTAGACATTTTTGAACAAGTCAACAGGTCACGAACACAACATTAGCTAATGAGCAGATCAATGCTGTTACACAAGAGACAGTGACTCACTCACCACACGAATGCATTCTGAAGTTGAACCATGATAGCCCATGAACTGGAAAATACTATCCAATACCAAAGAGGGTTACTTTTTAATGATTAAGATGAATCATGTGTGAGCTTTTAAACCCTACCATAACAAGTAATAAAAGTCACTATAGAGATGCTTTCCATTATCTGAAGTACAAAAGGCACTCAGTTGAGCCAACTATTCCACAGTTTGTTTTAAAGCTTGTCTACTCTGTACTAGATTAGCTCCATTTGAAATGGCACAAAATCCAATCTCACAAACTCTATACAGATGGTAAAAGCACTGATGAAAGAAAGGATGGATAAACCCACATACTGTATGAAGTTCCTTGTATCTTATAGCACAACTGCATTTAAGTATACCTGGCAGAAATACTGACAGCAACCTTTTTCCTTTATCTGAATTGTTAAAACAAAGCTGATGCAACTGCATGTGTCTGCCCCTTAAAACACTTTCCACTTCTACTACCCACTAACAAAGGTACTGCTTTCTGATTATGTGAATTTTTGTCAAATTTGCATTTTACGAGAAAAGTGTTTCCATTAAGTTTTACTTCCAACAACTTCTTGAAAATAAACAAAAAACCCAATATGGTCTGAATGCCAATTTCTCCTCTATTTTTTCTAGTAATATCCAACAATATAAAAACAGTTGCGCTATTTTTTTCATTTGTAGCAGTGTTCTGGGTAAACTGAACAATTAAACCTCTCCAGTGGAGGGGCCTCCCCCACACAAAGCCTTGCCAAATACATACTTCATAGTTCAGCTGCTGTTTTCCAGAAAAAGCGTTCCAGTATAGCACATGCCCCTTCCCTTTATACATCAGCATTAATGAAATAAGCATTTCTTAAAATGTAAATAATCATAGCAATGAATATACATTTGTATTAATAATCTAAGCTCAAACTAATGTTGCTCTCTACTTTTCAAAAGGTCTGGAGTCCAGCTGTACAAACACCCATCATTGGTGAGGTGCATCTATCAGATTAAATCCATTACTGAAACAGCGAAATGTTGCATACGTATGTCTTGCTGAGGTGCCATCATGCTGTTAGAGCTGTCCAAGAAATCTGGGATCTAATGATATTTTCCTCATTAAATGCAGGGGATTGTTAATTTCTTCTATAAGGTAATAATATGATCATTTCCCTAAATTAGTTGTACTGCAGAGCTAGAATTCCAACCCATCAGTAAGGGTATTGCTACTGAAGTTTCAATAAAAACTGGTATCACTCACACTAATCATTTCTTTATGCTGTCACAGGTTTTTCCCAGTAACTTACAACTCTGAGCTCTAAAGAGCTTCTACTAACAGTGCAGAGCAATACCACCTTTCCAAAAATAGAATTCAAGCCCAATTATTACTTAGATTTTTTTTTTTTTTGCTAGAAGCACTTCAGACAGCAATAAAATGAAATGCAGATATATGTTTTTCCCTGTTCATTTTGTAAAAGTGGCAGTCATGCAGGAGATTTTCAAAATTAAAGAAACAGGATCATAAAACCACAAAATTGACCCAGGGCCCTTGGGCATACAGAGTACTAACAGTTATAATTAATTTTTTAGTGTGACAAGATTTCAAA
This sequence comes from Aquila chrysaetos chrysaetos, assembly GCF_900496995.4. Classification (NCBI taxonomy): domain Eukaryota; kingdom Metazoa; phylum Chordata; class Aves; order Accipitriformes; family Accipitridae; genus Aquila; species Aquila chrysaetos. The sequence goes on along the minus strand of NC_044009.1, from coordinate 32,175,264 downwards.
ACTGACTGTGGAATTCTGGAAGCTGTTTCAAAGTTTCCTCTATTCCAGTATAGCAATTCTAATCACAAAAGAAACGACTTAGCATTCAGTTCAAAATTAAAACTACTTCAACATGTGTTAATAAATAGCATATCTAAACTCTTGCTAAGCTGTTGTATAACAGGGATGTGCACAGCTCTGATCCAAGCAGGACTGGGCAGGCTGCTCTACCATCACACCACCTAACAAGGCAGAGGTTGCAATCAGGGCTCCCACATTTCTGTCAATGACAAAAGTGTGGCCTCAGAGCATGGCCCCACTTACCATACCACACTCAGCTCAGACCATTCACCACCGCCCTTCCTCCAGTTCTTTTTGACACCAGCAATGCTCTCACAAGTGAGTAGTCACATTAATGAAACCCAGAATTGCCAGTAAGAAGTTGCATGGTGTAACACTCATTTCTCTGGATCAGTACTGGTATATATTTATGCAGGTTCTGCACAGGAAGGAGGCAAGACATGTTCCTCCTTTCCTCCTGGGCAAGTCAATTCCAGAAGTGGTTCAGTGTTATCCTTAATTACTAGGATAGGACCAGAAAGAAGGACATCATTTCAAAATTAGCAGAATTAAAAGCAGATAAAGAAACACTGGGACAGGGGGAATATGTGCACAAAGGTGTTAAACAGTATTTTAAAACACATAATATAGGTGGTGTTTTAATCATCAAATTGGGTTTTAAAAACCAGACACATCTTTACAGCATCAAATGTTTTCCTCACACATACAAGAGCATAAGTACCTGCTTTCAGGATTTCACAAACAGCCCTGAACTCATATTTAGTCAAAACAGTTGCCAAGTATAACCTGTAAAGGCAGAAGCAAAACATGAAAACACTATGTCAAGGGAAAAGAATTTAAAGTTAAAACTAGACTGAGGCTGGAGTTCTGGGCAACTAAGCAAAGTAATTATACATGTGGTAAATGCAAGAAAAATTAAATTACTGCAGGGCAGATCTGACACCTGTGCTAGCAGCAGTGCTACAGATCATTAGTTATAGGCATTTCACACCAAGAGCTACAGAAAATAATTTAAGCAGTGTTGACACCAGCTCCTTCCCATCTCTTGCCCTAGTGACATTCTTTCTTCCATTACAGGGGTTACTTCTTCCAAGAGTGACCTCTTAGATGTTTTACATGTTAATGTTTGAGCAATCAAACTCTACTTACACAAGCTTTTTTAAATAAAAACCCACAGTTTTAATATTAAAATACATTTATATTTTATGGTATCTTAAAACAGTAGCTACATGCAAAGTTGTCACAAGTGAATTAAATTTTAAATCCCTGATGAATTTTAATATTGTGTCCTTTTAAAATATAAATAATTTAGTATTTTCACTAGCTAAAACCTAAATATTTTTTCCATTTATGCTGTAATTAAAAGACCTATTAATTTGTCTCTAGCACTGTACAGCTTTGATTTCTTAAGAATCACATCTCTTCCAAATTAGGAAGAATTGTCCAAAAAGTCATTCACGAAACTATTTCTGGTGGTGTATGGGAGGCTACCCCGCATTCATTTTGCAATTCCAGATGCTAAATTATTTAAAGTAAGTATACGTGCATGTATGTATGAGTTAATATGCAGTCTCTAAAGTTGACCTGAGATCACAGCTGGGAGACGAATCTCACAAGGCACATACTCTATCAGAAACCTAGCTGGTACTAGAACATGTCTAAATTACTTCTGTATGGCCCAACATGTAAAATGAAAAACAAACGACTATTTTTCCCCGTTAGGTAATGTTTTATGTGGGCATTGCTGCCACCTCATGGCCAAACAGCTGAACTACGCCTACCCTTCCTCTGCACCTTGCAGATGCTAACCAGCTCAGCACACTACCCCCTTCTACACGCCTCTCATTCCAGCTTTCTACTCCAGCCTCTCACAAAGCCCCATCATTGCCACTGAATTCCCAAATTACTTCCACCTAAAAGATAGTTAGAAGGAACTTAAAGCATTCAGATCCTGCTGACAGTCTCTTCCAAGTATGAGCCACCTGCTGTGGGAACATTTCAGTGTTGAAGAATTACACCAAACTGATATTCACAAAGACAACAGAAAACCTTGCAAGTGCCAATCCAGGTAACTGAAGCCTAACTGATGCACCAACAAAGGCTGAAATACTTCCTTTCCTGAAGCACCCTCCTTGAAACATCCTCCCAGAAAGCTGGACTCGGCACACTATGCTGTCACCTGCAGAGGCTCAGCAATCTCCAAGCAGGTTCCTCATAATGAGGAGACATGGCGACTTAAGTCACCACAGAAAGGGAGTTCCATAATTTCTCAAACACACCAAGCACGAGTCTACATTCATTCCTGTTTATTAGCTCTTATGAACAGTAGCTTGCTTCATACTTAAGTTTTAAAATACATACCTGTTAAGAATTTTAGGGGTTTTTTTTAGTTCTGCTGCACATGACCTGGTAAGCTCCTTTACACAAGTGCCAAAAGCACCACAGAAATACCAGCATATACCATAGGTGTGGTTTACACTCCATCACCTGTGGGATAAGGCTCCACTCATCTGAATAACTCAGCAGCACACTTGCAGAGTTTGGACCCGACTTCCGTATATTTGGGCCTCACATTTGAAATAATCCAAAGAACCAGGTAGTCCTCAATGAATGCCATTTACAGTATCTCCACCCTTTTTCTAGGTGATCAATGAAGACATGAATTCCACAATTTATGAACCTACATGTTTGCAGTCACTTTTTATTTGCACAACCATTTCACCTGTAGCTTTCTAAAAGGGAGTGGGAAAAAAATAGTTATCATGTATGATGACAAATACCATATATAATTTTGGCAAGGCCAGAAAGGAAGTCAGAATGCCCCAGGGCTTCCTGGAGAAAGCTAGGCTGCAGAAAACATTCATTCAACAGTCACTATCTTTGAAAGATTGCATAAGAGAATGGCTCAGTCAGTCAACTGAAATGTAAGGCAACTGAACAATCCCTGCTTTCTCTTGCATACCAGTCAAGAAAAAGATGTGAATATACTCACCTTTTTCGCTCTTTGTGCTATATTAGGCGTTCTAGTGAGAAGTTTTTCAATCAGGTATTCTCTATTCTGCAAAACCAACATTTGTAAGTTAAAAATCAATACAAGGAAAGAAGAAATTTCATGTAGATTTTAAGGCAGAGCAAAATTTACTCATAGGGTTAAACGTTTTACCTTGGCTTTCTGGAAAAATTTGCATTTTAAAAGTTCTGCTGCTGTGGGCCTGAAAGATCAATAATAAATTAGAACAGAAAACAAAGACCCCTCTCAGTGAATACAGTACAAGACGTTAGTTAAATGGTACGTCTCTAATACTTTTGAATTAGTACTGTATGAATGGGGAATGAATGATAATAGCTACTGAATTAATTCACACGTACTCACTTACCACACATGAAAAAATTAAGCTTCTATGGCAAAAATAAAAAAAAAAAAATAAATCAGTCTCTAAGTTGCCAAATTTTCCCTCTTTTTCTTTCAACACAAATGCATTTTACTCTTAAAACAAAGAAAGTTAGGTATCATGTTCTTCCCCAAGTGAAACTATGAACACAACTGAATTTTGCTCCACAGCAATAAAAGAATAATTACATTTTCCAAACAGTAGCATCAATACCTGCTACCAGCATTCTTTACTTCGTTGATGTCAGCACATATTCACAAGAAACTATACTGACACTATTAACATGATGCATAAACCAAAAAGAGTCATCAGGGGCATCTTCCAACGAAATTGACAAATAAAAATCAAAGCAACAGTTCTAAGGTCAAAACCTAGACATTTCACCTTTACTTGGAGTTTTGTTCAAGTCTCTTTCTTCCCATCATTGTCAAGTTTATATTTTTGACATTTTCAACAGATAATCACAATCTCACAGCTACCAAAGTGATTCCAACAGCAGGATTTGTCTCCCCTAGCTTCAGGGATCTAAAAAGTTACTTATCTAGCCTAAGCCAGACGCTGGTCCTGAAGCAGACTCTGGAGAGAAAGCAAAGTATCTCTTGGGATGAAATAAAATCCTCTAGGTTCTTTTCATCCTTTCCATTAGGAGCCCATATCGCTATCCAAGAGTAATTTTGAGACAGTTAAATTTAGGGAAGCCAAAATCTCCAAGATTCATCTTTTCTAAATGAACAGAAACAGCATCTACTATGGTTTTCCATTTGAATTAAAGCAAGAGATTGGATATAGCACAAACTAGATAAGACAATGGAAAGATTCCATTTGGAAAATTTCAGTCTCAGAAAAAAACCCCAAAATCTGAACTAGTTTATTTCTCTGAGGACACATCTGAAGAGTAAGTGAAGAAAAGAGGAGTAGTAAGTAGTGTGTATGTACATATCAGTTCACTTGCGCTAGAAATAATGAAACAACTCCTGACATCAACAAAAAGCATCCAATTTAGACACAGAGAGTAGTTGCATAGAGCACTTATTTTTCTTCCCCTCCAAAGCACCAAACTCTACAATAAAGAAGTACTTATTAGTGGCACTGTGGAGACCACCAGGCTTGGCAGTAATTCACACATAAACCTTGGATGAGCAAAAAGGAAGGGGAACTTAAAAAAAAAAAAAAAAAAAAAAATCAGTTCCGGTGTCAAAGTTTTAAAGTTCTATCTCAGATGAACTCTTAACTTTAAGACAAGTTTCAGTGATTCAGTACCACTGCATCTCATAACAGGGATATGCACAGTTAAAAGTTAGATTCTTAGTAAAGTTTCATCCAAACTACTGTTCTCCATTCCTCTAACATTAACTATGCCAGACACTTCTGAACTGGTCTGGCCATGCTTTCTGGGCCTGTTTTCCACACAGGCTGTGGCAGTGAATTGCAGCTGAGGACTGTAAGCACCATCCTTGGCACTGGGGAGAGAAACACCCACACACAGATCCCCAAAAGAAAAACATCATGGTCAGAGACAACAACAGTGCAGTGCCAGTCTTAGAATTTGCCACAAAGAGGAGGCACTTCTCCCACAATTGACAAGACTATGGAGGTATCTCTGTGCAAAATTAAATCCTGGCTTGGGAGAAACAAAAAGTAGCGATGACCCCACAATACAGGGACACTCGCTCCTCGGTTAGAGTAACTAGCACACGGATCTAATCACCTATCTGCTCGTTTAATTGTTCAATTCAAGGCAATCGTCAGTATGAAGATATTGCACATGTTTAAATATCAGTGTAATAAATTAGCATAATTAGTTTAAACACTAATGTTTCAACACTGATGTCATAACTACAGATCAGGTAACTCGGCATTATGTATTCAAGGACAGAAGGAAAACCATTTTAATTATTTACTTCTTATGTTTTCATACCAATTTAATCTTGCCCTGAAAATTGCTGGACACTGGAAACTAAAAGAAGCTTGATTATCCGGAACACATTTCATTCTTATTTGGAAGCAGCCAAACTGCAGCGCTAAGACTACCAATTATAAGGGATTTGGGAATCTGAAAACAGTACACAAATAATCCTTCAGTGAAAAAAAGAATTTGAAGGATTTCAAGAATAAAAATGTTGCCACGTAATCTTTTTTATTAATTATACTTGTTCTCTAGTATTGCTGCTGTCACCTTTTTGACTTGACTCCTTACAACAATATCCTGGACTTAAGCTACCGTAACATCACTGAAGAGAAGTACACACCATAAAAGACCCACACAGTACTCAATCAGGATTGCTCTTACAGAACAATCTTTTTTCCCCAGAAATATCAGCTCTGAATCTCAAAGAAGTGATATATTAAATACCCTTAGGAAATAATGTTAATTCGAATGTGCTTCCTCTAACTCTTCAGCAAAAGAAACCTACAAAAATGGGTCTGCATAGAAATGAATAAAGGAAAAATTGATTAATCATTCTGGGAACCTGGGACCTCAGCAATGGTTTTGGAATAGATGTTTAATATTTTCATCATCTTGGCTATCCCATTCACAAAATATAGCAAGAAAGAACAAATCACTAAGATACTATGACATGCAATTGCCTACATAAACATGCGGAAAACTCTAAACAAGCTTGGAGCCCCTAAATTTACAGTAAAAAATAAATACCTCTTAATAAGTAATTTTCTCTGGAAACATCCAAGTTAAAGGCAATACTAAGGTTATGGCACAAAATGAGAAAAATCAACATAAAATTATTATTTTTAATTTAATTTAAAGGCCAAGAGACTGATATGTTTGGTTACCAACAGTTCTGCCTAATCAATCTGAACAGTCTTGCTAGACTTATGCACAATATCAAGATTTGTATCTTGCCTCAGATGAGAAACTAAACTGTAGAGCAAGGACTTTTGTTTGATCAGAGTTTAATCCAACAGTATGTTTAAGTATAAATAAATCAGGTTAACAACTCAGAAGAAAACTTAAGCAACAATTAAGAGGCAATTTCTTCTCCCCAGATGAAGATGACTGTAGCCTGCAATTTACAAAATTCAAATCATACACTTAAAGATGATGTTTAAACACTGGAACTTTAAGTAGTCTGTATATTAAGAAAAATAATTCCACTGCATGTGGCAATAATGACCTACCTTTTGGAAGGATCTTTTTGAAGGCATAATGAAATTAGTTTCCTAAAGGATTTGCCGTACTTTTTCATCATCTCCTTGTCCTCTACACCTGTCTCTAAAGTGGGAGGGTCATTTTGAAGTGTCAGCATTAACACCTACAGTAAACCCAAAAAAGAGGTACTGTAAGCAAAATCAATTCAAAACACGTAGAAATTAAAAGAGAATAAATATTCCAACAGAATACATATATTTAGATATCTTGAGTTGCTATTAAAAATGAAGTAGTGCTAACTATCTAGCAGCATTAACAATATAGCTAACAGCATTAAGTAATACAAAGTGATTGTTACTTTCATAGGAGGGTATTTGTGATAAGGTGCTGCTCCTGTTGCTAACTCAATGGCTGTTATCCCAAAACTCCACATATCAGCCTTGAAGTCATAACCTCGCACCTGGAATAGAACCAGAAAGGAAAAACAAGGTAGCGATGTCTCAAGTTCCAAAAATTGAAGACTTAAAATTTTTTTTCTTTTTTTTTTCTTTTTTAACATTAGGAATACCTGCTCCATTACTTCAGGGGCCATCCAACATGGAGTACCAACAAATGTTTTCCTTACTTTGTTACGAGTAACATCACCTCCTGTTGCTAAAAATGCACTAACGCCAAAATCTGGAAAGGGGGGAAAAAGTCAAAAATCTGTTAAACTATAGTAACAAAGCAAAAGTTTTACACTTTAGAAATTAAGTCAATTCATAAAGGTCTAGTTACAGAAACTCTCCATTGCAGAGCTTACCTTTGTTTCATGACACACTGTTCTTGAAATGCTACAGAATAGATGGTATAGTTTTATGTCGGAAATCTGCACTAGTTCAACCTCCTAGTATGTGTCTTCCTGAATAAGCTTACAAAGGACTCCAGTACCCCTGTCACTTAAGGTTTTCAAATGTGCACTTTTATTGTTCAAAGATAAGGCAGTACTTCTCTATAGCCATTAAATTTGAATACAATTTGAACAAGAGGGAGTACTACATGTAATTTAAATACTTAAGGAAATTTGACAAAATCAGCAAAGTGATCAACAATATATGTTTAACAGTAGACCATGCCATGAATAGTTTTTTCCAAATCCCAAAATAGCAAAAACCCTTTGTGTTCTGTTAAGCTGTTACTACGTCAGTGACAGCTATATGGGAGAGGCAGGAGATAAACAGAAGAAAGAACAACATGTTGCCAATGTACGGAGAAATAGTGTCATTTTGAATGGAGCTATATGAATAGTATTTTAGACTGTGCTATTTACAATCCAGTTATACTGAAATCAAGTAGTTTACTATAGAATACACCAATTTTTGTTTTCCTATTGTTCCCTGATTTTAAGGTTGGATAAAAAAATTAAAAATCAGTAACTACAGAAAATGTAGTTTTATCATTACTTTCCACTAAACAACTGTTAACCATCACAGACTCAAATTCTAGACCACTTCTACGCCGCTGAAACACACAAAAATACCGTAGACAAGCAAGAAGCAAGCTTCAAGCAATATTCTTTAATCTTCCCTGCAGCTTGCCTGATGAATAAAAAAGCCTTTTCCCCTCCCCCCTCAAATCTGTACGTTATAGAATAGACAGGTTTTGTTTGTATTTCTGGGAAGCGTGAACAGCCTTAGAAACACCTGCTTCTAAGTTTTTAATGCTCTAAATATCAATGTTGGTATTAGTGACAGTTTTCTGAAGAGGAACTACTGCATATAAGGAAAAGCAAAACAGGCAGAAATCAAAAATAAATGAATGTATAAATAAAGGAGAGATATAGAAAATAAACTGATGTCCTTTCAGTGCCAAAGATAAATAGTTTGTATTGGATAATTGTTTACAGGTCCTTTCAGGAACTGAGATACACAGCTAAAATCCTGACTTAACCTTTGTTCCCCTACTGCTGTTTTTCCCTATTAACATAACATTGATTTTGAAAAGGACAACATACAACAAATATAAATGGGTGAGGGAGGACAATGAAAAAAAAAAAACAAACAACCCAAAAACTAGGTAAAATCTCTTCTTGCATAAGCTTCAAAATGAAATATTGCAACACCTCACTGAGAAAAATGTGATGAGTATTTAATTAAGTCAAGTGAACATTTCAGTATAATACTAGTCAAACACTGTTGTATGTTTACAGACAGAAAGAATACTTTGATAGCTACTCAATAAAAACAAGACTTTAATTTCCCATCCCAGACATAGCTTTCACAAATACAGGTTACTTAAGAAAAGACATGACCTACAGTGGTAAGCTTCCTGACGTATAGGAGACAAAGTATTATTGAGAACAAGTTACATAAAGAGGAAAGGGAACTATATTACAAGGAAAGAGCTGAACAATTCAACAGTGTTAGGCTAAAAGTCACAGCTAATACCAAAGAAAAAACAAATTTAATGAAGAGCCCTGATTTAACAGTATTAGTAAAGCACTCTGAAATTAAAGGAAACAGAGCTGCCCAAATAAGCATAGCCTACAAATCCTTTATTCCCTAACATCTTTTTTACCTCAGCCAGGGCTGGGCACTTGGCCAAGCCTTGGCCAAGGCCAACATCCAGAGTTAGTGTTAGGCGTAAGGTTGGGAGAGGGATGAAGCCTGTGGCCTCCAAGGAGCCCACTAAGGGAAAGTACAGGCTGCAAAAATATTTTGTACCTGACAGCTTTTTCACCTCAGCCAGGGCTGGGCACTTGCCCAAGCCTCAGCCAAAACCAAGCTCCAGGGTCAGGATCGGCCTTGGGAGGAAGACAAAGCCACTGCTTCCATGGCAGCAGAGCTGCAAAGCAGCTGCTGCAGGAAGGCACAGGCTGCAAAAATATTTCTCCCCTAACTTTCTCACCTTGACAGTGGCTGTAGACTTTAGCCTAGGGCTCAGCCAAGGCCATGCGTAGGGTTACAGTTAAGCCTGGGAAAGAAATAAAGCATCAAGCTCCCGTGAGAACGGGGCTAGCCAAGGAAAGCTTGGGCTGCCAAACAATTGTCCCTGATAAATCTTTCTCTTCCATTTGGCTTGAGTATCCAAGACATAGGCTCTGCCTATTTTTAATCTGATCTTTTCCAAATGTTTCTCTAGGTATGGATTACCACAGGAGCGAACACCCTGAGAACCACTGGTGCAATGGGTAAGTTCACACAGCCACCTATGCACAAAAATGAAGAGCAGGACCTCTGCTTAGATGCCTCAAAACACACATTCTTCTTCTGACAAGTTTTATTGAAACTGTCATTTCTTGTATGGACTAAACGCATCATACAGCCCATACCTTCTACACTTCCATCAAACTCTGTGTATTATTGCTCTTTGCTATATGCTCCTTACCTCACCTTTGCCAGGCAATTCAGGCTTCGAAGGCTGAAACCCTGATGAAATACCAATCACCCTGTTTGCCCAAAGCACCAGATTGTCCCAGACAACTGGAGGTTTGCCAACATGATGCCCATTTACAAGAAGGGTCGGAGGGACGATCCGGGGAACTACAGGCCTGTCAGCTTGACCTCAGTACCGGGGAAGAATATGGAACAGTTCATCTTGAGTGCACTCACATGGCATGTGCAGGGCAACGAGGGGCTCAGGCCCAGTCAGCATGGGTTTACGAAAGGCAGGTCCTGCTTGACCAACTTGTCCTTCTATGACCAGGTGACCCACCTAGCAGATGAGGGAAAGGCTGTGGATGTTGTCTACCTGGACTTCAGCAAGGCCTTTGACACTGTCTCTCATGGCATACTCCTTGAGAAGCTGGCGACTCATGGCTTAGACAAGTGTACTCTTTGCTGGGTGAAAAACTGGCTGGATGGACAAGCCCAGAGGGTTGTGGTGAATGGAGTTAAATCCGGTTGGGGGCAGGTCACAAGTGGTGTTCCCCAGGGCTCAGTACTGGGGCCAGTTCTCTTTAATATCTTTATCAATGAGCTGGATGAGGGGATCGAGTGCACCCTCAGTAAGTTTGCGGATGACACCAAGTTGGGAGGGAAGGTTGATCTGCTCGAGGGTAGGAAGGCTCTACAGAGGGATCTGGACAGGCTGGACCGATGGGCCGAGGCCAGTTGTATGAGGTTCAACAAGGCCAAGTGCCAGGTCCTGCACTTCGGTCACAGCAACCCCATGCAGCGCTACAGGCTTGGGGAAGAGTGGCTGGAAAACTGCCCAGCAGAAAAGGACCTGGGGGTGCTGGTTGACAGCCGGCTGAATATGAGCCAGCAGTGTGCCCAGGTGGCCAAGAAGGCCAATGGCATCCTGGCCTGTATCAGAAATAGTGTGGCCAGCAGGAGCAGGGAGGTGGTTGTTCCCCTGTACTCCGCACTGGTGAGGCTGCACCTTGAGTACTGTGTTCAGTTTTGGGCCCCTCACTACAGGAAAGACATTGAGGTGCTGGAGTGTGTCCAGAGAAGGGCAACCGAGTTGGTGAGGGGCCTGGAGCACAAGTCCTGTGAGGAGCAGCTGAGGGAGCTGGGGTTGTTTATCCTGGAGAAAAGGAGGCTGAGGGGAGACCTTATCGCTCCGTACAACTACCTGAAAGGAGGTTGTAGTGAGGTGGGTGCTGGTCTCCTCTATCAAGTAGCTAGTGATAGGATGAGAGGAAATGGCCTCAAGTTGCGGCACGGGAGGTTTAGATTGGATATTAGGAAAAATTTCTTTACTGAAAGGGTTGTCAGGTATTGGAACAGGCTGCCCAGGGAAGTGGTTGAGTCACCATCCCTGGAGGTATTCAAAAAGCATGTAGACAAGGCACTCCAGAACATGGTTTAGTGGGCATGGTTGATGGTTGGACTCGATGATCTTGAAGGTCTTTTCCAACCTAAATGATTCTATGATTCTATGTTACAATCCCAATAGTTTTAAGCAGAATGTTGGAACTGAGGAACTGCAGTGACTATTTAACATTGTATTTGTGAATCAGTCAAAAGTTCTCTGCTCTGTACAGAGGAATTTCGTACTTTAAAAATAAGTCTCACCAATTTAAACAAAACAAAAAGATGTGTATTTTCCTCTTTCCCACCAAAGACTGAGCAGATTCTCCATGCAGAAGCTCCAAGGTCCATAATCAGCGGTCTCTGTAGAGCTATCCCAGTTCTTTGAAGAGTCTATGCTCTTTTATATCTGCACAAAATCTTTTGTCAGAGGAACATTGGCCTGAGCTTCATTTGTGAGCCTTAGCCCCTTAGAACCCAGAAATGCTAATGGACAACTGTGTCTTCAAATATTACACCTCATATATATTAGCAGTGTGTGCTTTGGATACATCTTTTCATTATAGAAGTTCGGGGTGCAGGAGAACGAGCAGTCAAAAGAATCTAAGTTCTTCTAGCAAATAAAAAGAAGGAAAATTATCAGGTATCTGTTCTCCAAAGATAAAAGGAGATTTTACTCTGTCAAGGCAAAAAGATGTAAAAAGGATGAATTTCAGCCTCTTTGACATTCAAAATTGTCTTTCAGTTAATGTGCAACGTTCAGCTGCACACCAGCAGCAACAGTCCCACACCAACAAAGAAACAAGTTTGACACTGCCACACTTTTCACCTGAAGATCGGAAATAACCTGGTATTGAAATAACGCATCACAGAAAAACACATTCCACATATCTATCCAGCCACTGAACTTCCTCAGTCCCACATGCACTGAATGCCCTAGCAGCACAGTTAAAAGCCTTACTCATTAAGATGCCTACAGCAAAAGGGAGGAAAAGGTCAAGAAACCAAGCCCTGAAGTTGAATTAGAAAGGGATAAATGAAGCTGTTGTTTGAATGTTATCAGATTACTGGGAGAATAGATTTCATTATGTGTGAAAGCAATAATGTAAAGTCAACAGCTTTATTTCAGATGGCTCATAAGACTTTATCTTTCAACTTTTTAGTTATTAGTATTTTTAATTAAAGTTGGTTATCTGGACATCTACTCCTTTACAGTATGAGAAGATCTAAAAAATACTTGAACAACACAGACCTAGTATCTCACCAGTTGCCCAAAGTGCTATGCAAAGTGAAGATAACTGTAGGGTATAATCAAGTGAATAAATAAATATTAAGTATCTTATTAAAATTCAAGACTGTAAAATTTACTAACTACTTAAAAAGTCTTGAACTCAAAACAGAAGACTTAAAGCTGCTCACATTAGTAAATGGTTCACCTGCCAGCCAATCTTTTCCCATCCAGTTTCATAGACTTCAGACATTGGTATATTAAAGCCCTCAAAATACACATTTACACAGTACTTTGAAAGCATTGTTTATACAAAAAAAGAACTTTTGGCTATAGCCACTTTTATTACTGAGGGCTACTAGAGACAAAGCTTTCATTGCTGGGTCACAAGCTATAAACTGTGAAAGGCCTGGGAGTATGCTGGGAGAGGGGGCAGGTATCACCACCTGCTTGCTCTATTTTCCAGAAATCCAATGCTAACTTGAGAGATGGGATATGGGGTGTTGTTCAATACTTAAGCTCTTACGAAGACCAAATAATTTGATTCTTACAAGCTACCACTCAAGAAGCATATAGGTGCATTCAGAGGATATTTAAAATACTAAACTGTCCAACTGATACTATTGCAAGACAAATGGCAGAAATGCCAGAAATAATCCTCAGTGAGATATATCTCATGCATCTCAGTGACTTGTTAAGTTATAGCCAAGGTCCTCATGAAGGGCAGTACATACGGATTTTTGAATCCCCAAGAACTATTACAATTACTTGCAGAAATAAATGAAATAAGCTTGAACAAAAATATGACTTGCTACTGTTTGCAAACTGTTTAGGGTACATGGGTGATTCAAAAGGAAGCATTAAGAGGACAATAAAAAGCTTCCTTATATACTTTATGGGACACAGAAAAATATTGAATAATTCCTAAAGCATGTATCATTAACCAAGAATCCCGAAATCTGAAACTGGGTAACTTGCAGCTACAGCACTCCAAAAGGAATAGTTAAAAGCCAACAGAAAAACTTGTATCTGTTGCCCCTAATCCAGCTACAATTACCTTTTTCTATTATTTTGCCATTATTCTACCACCGACATTACCTGCTATTTGTACAGAGCCATCTTCACCCAGAAGAATGTTGCCAGCCTTCAGATCTCTAGAATGTACAAACAGAGGTTAGTATGGAAGTACATATGTGCACATTTTATGTAAATAAATAAATAAATAGTAATTAGTTTCACAAGATAGCATTTTAAAATTTAAAAGGCAGAAACAGGAACTTAAGTATAAAATGTAACTGATTTACAATAAAACAGAGTGCACAACTCAAACTCTCACAAACTCTCTCTCTCTTGTATAAAAAGACCCAAATTCAGCTTTGGCATAAAACAAGCAGAATTCAGGGCTAGATTTTGAGAACAAAAATATTTAGGTCCAAAGTCTGTTTTACTGCCTTTTATAAATATAATGTCACAAACTGAGAGCTTTCAGAGCCTCAAAGCAAGAATTAATTCTTTGTCACATCCAACTGCACCACTATTGAAAAAGTAAAGTTGAAAAACACTTCTTCTCTTTGATCTTTTCAGAGAAGAGACCCATCTTCAAGAAAGGTAAATATACTACAGATTTCTACCCAATGAAGCTATTAAAGCTCAAGAATAGCAACCATATTTTGCTATAGGGTACCATGATGAAAAGTTACTTGACACTGAACCAAAAATTCAGCATGTGCTTAACAGTCAAATATATCCATGTTTAAATTTTAAAAGACTGCAAACAGTCAAATATATCCATTTAACACACTATTCACACATAATGTTAAGAAGAAACCATTCTGGCTGGGTTTTTTTTGATAGAAATGTGCATCCCGTTTTTAATGCACAGGATAAATCTTTCATACAGAATACATCATAAACATTAAGAATTTGAGCAAATAAATCTTTCCAAGATTTACTGAAAATAATTAACACATTGCTACTGATAGATAACATAACCTGTTTCCTTATACATAAACAAGAATGCATCGAAACAAAAGAACAAAATCCCTGAACAATTTTGGAAACATCTCCAACTGGCAAATACCACTTGATAACGGCACTCCCTGAACTACCACAGCTTTCACCTACAACATACATGGGAAAAGGAACACACACTGTATTGTCTTGAACAGGACTTCTGTAGTACTGTACAGTTTGCAAATTAGATGTTACAAAAAAGAAGAAATCTCAGATGTAACAAATAGATCTCTCTCTTTTTATGTTTTTTAAGGTCCTTTAACAATAGACAAGGGGAATTCCCAAATCCGACCTCAAAAGGTCCTGTTATCCTTAAAATCTAATGAATGTTCCTTCTGCAACAATATCAGCTTAACAGAAGACTATGAATTAAGGTTTGAGGCAGATCTTTGGCATTCCAGACCAGAAGTCAAGATAATTGTTCTTTATTTCTCCATTTATCTCAATTTTCTCTCTGCAAAAGGAGAAAATAGCTCTTGATCTACATCAGAAGCAGTTCATTTATAAGATGAGACATAAGAAGTACACATAAAGAACAATTATTGTGCTATATCTGCACTACCTCCATTCTCAAGAGTTCCGTCTGCAGTGAATCTGTTTTTTGTTTAAAAGATTCCCTTATGAAAGGCTAATGCTTGAAACAGACGGAGAACCTATTGTAAGCACCTTCCTTAAAAGGCAAATTCACCTCAGTAAAATTAATTAGGGAGGTCAGGCACTTCCAACATCCAAACAGCAGAAGCAACCTGTGGGTTGCTACAGCAGATATATATAGACCACCCTGGGGCACTTGCACAATTTACACTGCGGAAGTCAGTGGAGAGAGATTATATACGAGAGAACAATCATTAGATGCGTATACACCAAGATGCAGTTCCATAGTATTAATCCCAGCTTCACGTGTGGTCATAAACAGGTCTGTAGAGTTGTAAGAGACAGTACTGATTACCAGGAATATATAAATTTCACATTTCTACAGCAGTGCCCAAGTGCCCAAGATTACAGGTTTACTGTGCAACACAATAACGAAGTCACAGACCATATTGCATAAACTAGATTCAGATTAGATATTTGGAGTACCAGTAGGCACAGGCGTATAGACCACAGTTCTGGCATACTTAGAGCAGCACAGACCTATCCTAACTATAAGACAGATGGACAGAATAAAGACCAGGCAAGTGGTAAGTATTTGTGACAAACTGCAGTCAGGATTACAGCATCTGCCCAAGCATTATCATTTGATAATTACCGATCGCATTTACAGTAGGCGAAAGAGGCAATACAATTTGCTTAGCCAAGCAACTGCAGCTGACCAGTATCAACGAACTATACACACAACTTTGAAAATGCTTTTCACTGTGTATATGCTCTTACCTGTGAATTTGCCCATTCCTGTGTAGATAGTCTAAGCCCTCCAAAACTTCTTTAAGAATTGTTGCTATTATGGGTTCTTCAAGGACACCATTTTTGTGCTCTCCTCTGTTGACAATATACTTTATTATATCAAGCATTGAACCTATATTGCAGATCCAGGAAAGGAAAAAAGCATATATACAGCATTATCATATCAGATTCTTGAGAAAGTTATATTTCTTCATTCTTTCTAGGCTACTGCAATTGAAAATCTTTGCATGTATGTGTAAAGACCTCACATAACTAGCTCTCAGAATAAAGCACACTGCTACCTCGTTCAAATGAGAAATAGCACTGTGTGCTGTCTTTTTGTCAAGAATACTGTAACACTTAATGATCCATTAGAAAGATCCACTAACAGCTTGCTAAGCTACCATTTATTGAAAACTCAGGAATATCCCACATTTAAACAGACATGTACAGCAAAGGTTTTAGTTTATTATCCAGCTTAGATTATGGTTCACGTAAAACATGCAGCTTCAAGACTGGAAGGAGATATTCTCTGCAAACAAATGATGACAACATTTCTAGTGACATCCAGTTTGACATTGAACTTAAGCTATTATAAATTTCAAGGAATTTAATAGCAAAATTTTGTTTTTATCCAAGCATTTTTCAACA
Source organism: Aquila chrysaetos chrysaetos (assembly GCF_900496995.4). NCBI lineage: Eukaryota > Metazoa > Chordata > Aves > Accipitriformes > Accipitridae > Aquila > Aquila chrysaetos. Next base: position 32,158,692 of record NC_044009.1, on the reverse strand, counting down.
GCTCGCAGTAAATTCCTGTCATGAATCACTGGTTTCTCTCAGCATCTATGCTTGCTTTTGATGGAACTGAACAATTCAACCAAATGTGACATTAACAAGTCTTATTTCATGAGCACTTCCCATCCTTGCTTTCCAGCATGAGGGTGCAGTAGTCTGCTGCCATCAAGACTGATCTTGAAGAACATCATGTAGCAACCAGTACCACCACGTCTTATTTTGGAGCCTCGCTTTTCTAAGCTAAAAGCACATTCAGTTCAGCCCCTTTTTCCTCTCCCAGAACCAATAGCAACCAGTACCACCACGTCTTATTTTGGAGCCTCGCTTTTCTAAGCTAAAAGGACATTCAGTTCAGCCCCTTTTTCCTCTCCCAGAACCAAGTAAGATTTTTATACCATTAACCATCATCATAAAAACTGTAATGAGTGTTTGGTTAGTTTAAGCAATAAAAAGGATGCAACATGTATAATGCCTGTCCTAGGAAGAATCTTCCTTGAATAAGGAATGAGAAACACTCATTATGAAATCAGAAATATATGCATTTTTACAAAAATAGAGTGGATTCAGAGAAACTCAAAACAAGGCCACATTCACAGAACTGACTTAATTCTCATCAGTTCTCCCTACACAGCCTTAACAGAGAACTTTAATAGACTGATTCAGAATAAAAAATTACAGTAGTTAGATCAACAGAATTTATCTCAGTAATTCTTGGCCTGTACTCTCAATATACATATACAAACTTTTTAAGCTTGCACATTCCTGCTATAACACATCTATGTCTCAAGGTTCATCCTATCTAGTCTCTCTCCCCCCTTTTTACTTGGTTTAGGTCAATTAACTCAAAGAAGGTACATTAGAAAAAAATCATACCATTTCCTTGCAGCTAAACAAGTAAAACCAGTAACTTACCCCCACTTAACAGCTTCATAACCAGCCAAAGTTCATCCTTCACCACAAAAGATGTATAATAAGTCACCACGTTGGGGTGATTGCATTGACTCATTGCTTGAATTTCTTTCTGTAAGAAATACAAAGCCCAACATAACACAGCCAGCTATCAGTTCTGCTTCTGTAGAAAGAAAGTTTAATTTCCAAAGTGAAATATTATAACAGAACTGAAGTATGCACAGAATATGCATCAAGGCACCAAAACATTTCAATTTACCTATAGATCTGCATGCAAGACAAAACATTATTGCAAAGAACACAAGGGAGGTTTGGCCAGGAGATAGAGGCATAACTACATCAATTTTCTTCTGACAGCAGCAAAGAAATTACTGTTAAAGTCCCAGTTCAGAGTGAGTAATGAAGAATGAGCAGTCTCCAAGAGCTGAAGGTGTGGGTACAGGCTGGACAACAAAAGGCAAGCGAAGACCAAAACCTACTGCCTTTCCTGTTCAAAAGAGATATGAAAAGTGTAGAATGGGAGCAGGTGGGAAAGGAGGAAGGAAGCTGTCGGACAAAGGACATCCTCAGCTACTGTGGGATGGACAGGTAAACACCAGAGCCACGCAATCAAACAAGTGGAAGAGGAAAAAGCAATGTTACAGACCAAAAGTCAGAGGAAACAATTTAGAGGAGCACACGGTCACCAATGGATTCACAATGTGGCACTACCAAGTAACACCATCTATGACACATCACAGCTATACACATTAAGAATGACTGTCTTGTATCTGTTATTTCAAGCAGAGCCCTTTTTCTATTCACTCTTTCACATAATTGCTCTGTAACACCTTTCTGGCAGCTCTCATTATCGTGTCAATCCTTTACATAGGAGCATTTAGGCCTCCTCTGTACTGGAGAATTTGGCTCACACCAACTTAAGCTCCCACAACCCTATTCCTTCTCTCTCTCCACCTCCAGCCACAGAGCCCTGATCCATCCCTGGTGCTAAAGGACATGCTCCTGGAGGGTGAGCCAGGCAGGGAGCCAATCCAGCTAAAACCCAAACTCTTCCACCTCCGCTCCTGCCATGAAAAGCAACTGCTTTCAGGTGGACCCATGTTACATGCTGACTCACCAGCATCGGTGCAAGGCAGGCACTATGGTGGTCCCACTTAGATTGATTAAAGCTGCCACAGATGCCATTTTCAACTTTCAACCTCAATTCAGCAAGTGTTTGGAAGGGGGGGGGGGGGGGTATTGTTGTTATTTGCAATGCACTCAAGATCACAGCCGCTTTATAATAAAAAGTTAATTATATGTATTAAAGACTGTGATTTAATCTCATGATGCCTGTTGGTGACTATTAAGTCAGGCCATAGTTTGACATACATTTCAGCTAGTCCTGTTGTCAAAAGTCCTCGTCCCTAGACAACTTCTGAGCCCTGAACCACAGAAGGATGAATGCCTGGATAGTCATGCAATGAGCCTGAATGACTGAGCAATTTGCAAAATAGCTCCCTGCCTCCCTGGGAGACAGTAGGTGGAAAACAGAAGAAATATGTGGGGCACATTTCCCTTTCCCAGAAGACATGTCAGCTTAAACACAAGTCAAATTACTGCCTCAGGTTCTTAATTCAGCTACCCATAGTAAATCTTAACTGTAACTCTCCCACTCTTGATTACTATTTCATTTCTTATATTGTTTTATTGTTTTCCTATGCTGGTAATATAACAACAGCTCAAAAAGTCTACCTGACACTGCTGGGCAAAAATACACCTCATCTATTTTACTCACACATTAATAGTGCAGAAATGTTAACTAATTGACTGTGGTAATCTTCACTATCTTTAACTGAAAAGTGCTTTGAATATTTTGTCTGCCCGCAACAACTCATTGGCAAAAATTGAGGTATCACACTAACCATGGCCAAAGGCACCTTGTGTCTCAGCTTTGGTGACTTTTTCCAAAGACAGTCTTTGTAAAACAAAAATAAAAAAAAAAAAAAAAAAAAAAAACAAAACAAACAGAAAGCAGCCCATGAGAGATAAGGGATTGAATTTTAGTCAGGAAAGTATTAATTTCAGACTTGCAGTTCTGGAGAGGCCCCATCACACACAGAATGGAAAGCCTCCACAAACTTCAGTTATTTGGCTGAGGCCCACAATATGCACAGGTGAGAGAGAAAAGCATTCACTTAAAATACACTGTCAGTGGAAAAGCTGGCAGCAGGACATCCAGGAGAATGCCCCAGAACCTTCTTCACATTCACGTCACTTTAGACATTCAACAAGACCAAAGCTGTAACAACACTTTAGATTTTAGTCTCTCCCTCATCCCTCTGCTTCTCCCTCCCTTGTGCTAGCACAAGTGTTTGTGCACTACATCAGGAAATATGTCCAAGTTAAAAGCTAACTTCTTTTTGGCCAGGTTATTTCTGATGCAGTTTCTCTGAGCAGCTGCACAAAAATGTGTGTCGGCCTAAAGGCAGGTGGGTGACACAGTTAATAAGCAACTGCGAGACAGCTCCTTTCGGTGCTCAGCTGCAGCACCCACGGGGCCAGGTCCAGCTCCCAGTGACCAGGCAGGTGCCACAGCTCTGTGGGTGCTTCCCCAGGGCCTCCTCCACAGACACCCTGGGTACAGCTGTTTGAGGGGCTGGGTATAACATGCGAGGGGCACCTTCAGAGAGCCTGCCTCGAAGGGCTATCCAAAGCACAAATGCAAACAGTTTAGGAAATCTGTTCAATCAAATAAGACATTCTATAGAATATTCTTTGGTTTGTAGTGTTGAGGTTTTTGTTTGTTTTACAAAACTGGAGGTAAGGGGATGAGGGAAGATACCCAGTCAGGACAATACTAAGGACAGGAACTTTTTCATTGGCTCATGGGGTTAATTTACATTTAGCTTACAATAGTGAGAACACAGGACACTGCAGGAAACAGAGTATTGAATTTCAAGAGTTTGGCAGTTCATGTAACCTTAGTATTATTTAAACTCCCTCCTACACTGCCTTTCTATTTTAATTGACACTGGCCCAAATCCTAAGTCCGCTTACATGGGCACCAGGCTTGCTGCATTTTCTAGCTCTCTGAAGGCCACACAGCTGAGAATTTGTGAAGGGTGCCTTTGCACAACATCCATAAGCACTCAGCAGCAGGATTTTACAAAACAGCATGTTCAGAGGGAAGTTTTAGAACATTCCTGTGCCAATGGAAACTGTTTGATCAGAAAAATAAGTGACTGAAAACTGAGCAGACTCAAAAACGGTATTAAAAAACACAAAATGCAAGAGCATTTTAAGTATTATCAACTGAAAGAAAAATGTTAGTACAGTTGTAACAAGTTTTGAAGGTCAATGATGCCCTTTTCCAGAATAACATCTCTATTTTTTAAACAAAATTTAAAAATCTATTACAGCTGAGTCAGCGTAAGTATACTTCCCCTCACAGCAAAAAAAAAAAAAAAAATTACATATGTGTATGCATGCACAGGTGTGTATGCACATATAAAAATAAAAGGAATCATGCATGGCCTTTTCTTTTTTCTTTTTCTTTTTTTTTTTACCCTCCTAACCAGGAATTCAGACAGCCAGAATTTATGTTCAGATCAAAACAGATCAACAAATAAAAGAAGCACAAAATCTGAACACAGAAAAGCAGAAATTGACTTATGTTAAAAAATAAAAAAGATGGTATGGACAGTGGTCTTTGTACCAAAAGAAAGCAATATGGGACCAAAAATTCAAGACCTATTGCCTCATTTGGCAGACAGTAGAGATATGTCAGCAGTAAAGATACTCAAGCACTTGCTAAGATAACTTTGTACAAGCTGGTAACTAATCTCTAGATCACCTGAATACCTCTTGCAGATTTTTGGCAGTTTTGTCTGTTTTCATTTGTTGTAACTTTTTAACTCTTAATTCCAATTATTAGTTCAAATTCTAATTAAAAAAAAAAATCAAAGTTTGACCATTTTATATTACAATGATTTAGTATTTCTGGTTTTATAGAAATGTTCTTTATGGACTGTAGATGTTAATACATCATGCACAACATCTCACCTCGGGCTGTTCTCTTTCTAAACACAGTTCAGAATTTTGGGGGGTTTTCAGTTGACAGAAGTCTCCCTACCTCAGAGGTAACTTCCACTTCCACAATCCTCTTTTAAAAAACACAACAATGTCCCATACAAGCTATTACATAAACTGAAGGCAAATGCCATCAATCACCAGGGGAAGAACATTTTGGGTCCTCCACTGTAAACAAGCCATTTTATCTGAAGAAACTGGATGGACCATACCCTCTGTATCAAATTCAAGATATCTTTTGCACTGGCAATTCCCTGCTGAGGAGATCATTTCCTTCAGAGGCAGGAATTTCTGCATTAGAAAAAGCCCACAGTCTCTAGGCAGTAGTATAACCTGTGGAACAGAAGAGAGTGTTCTCACTTTTAGAATGGTTTTGTGTCCTTCAACCCTTGTTATGCTGCTTATATATAAATACGCATCAGTCATAAGCACGTGACTAGGAGCATTAGAAAGTAACAGGTTTTGTTTTTTAACAGTTCTTTGCAACTTCATCTGGATTGCCATAACCAGTGCACATGAAAAACTCTTGCAGTCCCTTTTACAAAGGCCCTCTTACAGGTCCCTTCATCCTCTAATCAGTGACCCAAACAAACAGCATTCCTCAAATGGCTTGTTACGGCCTATCAGATAGATGCATGTTATTTTCTTTAACAAGAGTTTCCTTGTGTAGATGGCAGCATAGCCATTCCTACTTCTCCCCTCAAAAGTTATCATTACAAAATGATCCAACAACTAGTTTTTGCCATGTTTTGGTGCTTTAGACATTTTAAGGAGACCTACTAAATTTTACCTTTTTCTTTTTAATCAGTGTTTAACCAAACGAAAATGTATCTTTCCTTGGTATTAAGAAAAGACAGACAAGCAGACAGTAATCTCTTGAAAATCGAGTCTCTAGGAAGCAAGGGGTAAGGTTCTTCCCACAGTTCTCAACAGCTGGTTATCCCAAGATTCAAATTTGCACTTCTTGTTTTTGTGGCATTAGAAAATACACATTAGTAAAATACATTTTTAGGGGAAGGGCATGCTTCTTTCAGATTATTTTCAAATCCTTTTCTCACTATTATCCTGCATAAAATTCTACCCTCACTCTTAGACCAAGCAAAAACCAAAATCAAAACAGAAGATAGTCTCCATGTAATATGTTACCCTCTGATTTACTTACAAGTAATTCATCCATACTGGTTTGGCATTTTTCTAAGTTGATTCTCTTTATTGCTACACGTTCTTGCCTGGGTTTGCATAGCGCTGCCTGGACAACTGCTGTAGCACCGCTACCTGAAAAAGGGCAGAAAAGGAACACAGTCTTAATATAACAGGAGTTTAAACCAGTGACCAACATAAGAACCCCACACTGACGAAGAACTTAAAATCTGCTGTTTATCCTTTTTCGGTGCTTTTCCCACATGCATACCTTTCTACGAGCAAGACAGCTTGCACACTTCTCAAATGGAGAAAAACCTCAAAGTTTCTGTTCCATATGCCACAAAAACTTCCCAAGCCAACAACTCAAAATGATGTGCTCATTTATAAGGTCACACCCATCACCTCAATGCATTTCATAGTTTGGGAACCTTTACACTTTTGTCTTTGGACACATCTGTTTTAATCAAGAACATGACTTGCACAGTTAACACAATTTAAAACATTACGAAGAGGGGTGGGGAGTGTGTGCTTTATCAAACGTTATTTCTTTCTGTTCTTCCAGGTCAGTCCCTGTTTAAGCAGGTTTTTGTTCCCACTATGCAATGAACAGAAAAATATAAGTAAAATTGTACATGCCAAACTTCTACAGTTTCACCTATGTTCCTGCTCATTCATTGTGATTAGGGTAACATCCTACAAAAAGCATGCTAATTCTTGTAAAGAGCATGGGAGGCACAAGTGTCACACCAACAGTAAGAAGATGCATGCTGTTGAATGGCCCAGCAGAGAAAGTCAGTCATGCTTACTTGACATGCAAATCACATGTGGTCATACAACTACACTGATAACAAAGCTTGGTGGAATTGAACAAATTTGGGGGAAAGCATTAGAATGATTTTCTTTAGTATGCTTTATTTGCAAACAGTAGGAGTATAAGGTCTTGTTGCTTCCTTTATCAAGCACCCACTGACTTTGCCCCAGTCAGTATTACCTCACTAAATTAATGAAATGATTGCAAGTAATATTCAAAAAGAGTTTTGACAGGGTTGCACATCTTGCTGTCACACCAAATACAGCAGTGTGTGCTTCCTCAAAGTAATCACATCGCGCTCATTCATGCAGAAATCTAAAATCCCCCGACAAGTAGCTTCTACCTGTAATTCTAAATATTTTAATATAAATTATGGATTTCTGGTAAGTCACAAATTGAGGAACCTGTTCTATTGGCCTGCTCATACACTATGTTCTATTTATGCTCGGTAATTGGCATGTCCTAGATGAATACAAATTGTGAACAAAAAGCCTTTTGTTGTCAAGCTCTACAAACGTGGATTCAGTTACCAGCCGACTTAAGAACAATTGAGAGCTTTTGCCTCTGCACATCTGAAAACAGCACCGACAATACCTCATGACTGAAAGTTATTGTCCATGTTTTAATTGCTATTTGCTTAGCTATATTCATGTATTGTTTGTTCACATGATGTTTTCACTCAAATCACAAAGCTTTTTAACTCAGTGTATGAATTTCATTACAAAATTCTGAGCTCATCTTAAAAAAAAAAAAGTCTCAACAGGACTAATTAGTCATGTATTTGCAGGATGTGGTCACAGACAAATATTGACATGTCCTGTTCTGTCTGCTTACAGAACAAAGCCTTTGAAAATTCCAATAATATAAGTAACAAAAGAATTAAGAGGTATTTTAAAAATTAAATAAGACATCCCAAGGAAAGAACCACCAAGTCAGCATAATTCAGCTCAGCTAAAACTCATCTACATCACTTTAATGAAGTTCTTATTCGGCACCCATCAAGACACAAACCCTCTCGTTACTCTGGTTGAGGCAAGGGGAAGAAACCAATTTTTTTAGCTATTAACGATACAGGAACAAAGACCAAGATTTTCCTTGATGTATCTTTTTTCATCTATGCCAGTAGTTTTATCTACTTGTAGGAAACAACCAGATCTTCACTTTCAAAATGGATTCATATACAAAGACCACATAAAGGACAAACAGAAAAAGCACACAGAAAAATTATTCGGCCAACGCCAGAATGAAATCCTGGCTGCTTCCTCAAGTTAAAGTAAAATGACAGTAAGTAACACTTCAAAACATTTTGGAAAAATTAGATTACAAAAAAAAAAAAAAGTCCTGTCACATCCCTGACCTCAGCCCACTATATCACTTTAAGTTCTGTGAGACCCCAAACCAAAGACTATGTGCTTACTACTATTTCAAACCTCTTGACTGCAAAATTAATCCTGAGCTATCATTATGCACAAGCTGAAGATCTGTTCCTCTTTTGCCTACTGAAAGAGGAAGAGATGCGAGATTTTAGGACATAAACCAGAGTGTGAAGTTTATTTATATGAAAAGCCTTTCAGTGCATTTTCCTGTGTTTCCTCCTCAGACAGACATGCAATGGGATATTCTTCACCACAAGAATATGATGCACTGACAATGCAAAAAGCTTTCTATGTTTAGTATAAAGCCAATCTACTTGGTTTCTTTCTCCTGCCTTTTGAATACTCTAACACAATACAGTGTTTTGATAGTAAAGGCAATCTGTGCAGCCTGCATTCTCAGTGGGACCTACATATAAAACCCGTTTGAAAAAGGAGTTTCAAGTACTGAAGTGGGAGCCAGGCACTTAGTGGCTATATGCCTCCTTCCTCTTAAAAGATGTTCCCCTCTCCTCCTCTGGCTCACAGGTAAGCAACTGGTGATAAAGATGAGGAAAATCTGCAGCTTTTCCACCTGGTCAGAAGACTCCTTTCGTGTCAATAAAGAGATGCCCTTCTCTAGCCTACTAAACAAGTAGAAGTGTGAAGTGTTCCAGAGGAGTAGCTGTTACAAACAGGACTACCCAGATAATCATTTCAGTCGAGAGATAACAGACTACACGAGTAATGCACTATCATACAGTGAAACAAAATTATCACAGACAACTATTTAACATAACAAATTAGGGTCACAGAAAATGATTGCATAGAATAGATTACAGTCAACCATTCATTGTTAGAAGGCATGACCTCTTCAGGTATGCTGAGCCTTACGAGTCTTACAAAATCCTGGAGAGAACATACTAACTATACCACAACCAAAGCACAGACTGGTTTTAGCATCCAGTCTCTATTTAGAAAACTGATCTAGTATAATGAAAGCTCAGGTTGGACAAACCATGAAGCCTTTACATCCAGCTGTCTCCTGCAAAAGAACAAAACAAAGGATTACCAGTGGTAAGACTCAAAAAGCAGCTTTGTAAGAACGATGGGGTTTTTCCACTACTGGAAAAGTTGTTCTCCTGCTACAGACAAGTTCTCTTTGCCAATTTCAAAAGTTAGTAGTGAAATAATGCAATTTCAGTCCACATCAAGATGCCTACTACTTCCATTTCACAATATAAAACAAGTCAAGAGTTTCATCTTGTCCTCACATTTTTGCTGCCATCCTCTCCAGTGTAAGCATGCCCTTACAGCAAACCTATTTCTTCATGCTATGAACCATGCACTCCCTACCATCCTGCCCTCAGAGCAGCAAAGCCATTAGAATTGCTTTTAACTATCTGGGTTCATGCAACAGAAACCTTCTCAAGAGCTATTTACATATGGCCACATTTCACTTCATCTGAAGGATAAAACCTAAATGCAGTTTTCTGCATTCCACTTCGCACATGCTTCACAGAAAGCATATGAAAACCCCACAAACACAAATACTCATCCAGGATTTAAGCTCATCTAAGTAAGTTCCTTTAAGTTGTTCTAAATCTGACATAAAGGTATTTTTTCTCTCTCTCTCTCTCTTTTTTTTTTAATTACAGGAATGTAACCCTCATAGAACCTCTCTCCAGCTGGCAAAGAGAAGGATCTTTTAACAAGTGTGATCAACAGCTGACATTAACATTTTAGTTTTATCTACCCTCCACTAGTCAAGTCTCAAAAAGACAATGAGGTGAGATGGCTGGACCATATCACTTGCGCATCTCACATGTACACCCCCTTCTTCATACAAGCATGTGACACTTCATTTATTCCCTGTTATGTATAAACATCTGACGCTTTCCACTCTTTCATCACAGCACAGTAACTCTATTCAAAATATATCTAGAACTATTCCTTTCAATTTTCTTTTTCTCCTCAAAAACAAGACAGTAACCTCATTACCCCATAATACCAAGTATTTTTTTAGTAGCTCAGTGTTACTCTACAGTATTCCAACAAGAACTTATTTTAAAGATTTCTGCACTCACTAGGTCCCTTCAGACGCTCTACCCAAAGACACCTTCCCCAACGCCATGGTGGTTCTACCTAATCTCTGAAGAGGAGGATGTAATTTGTTGGTAATGGTAAGTTTACGTGTTGACTAGGTATCTGAAGGGTTAGACAGCAGTTGTAATTGGAGAACACTAAATACCTTATCTCAGAATCTATACAAACTCTTAGATACCAACCTGTATAATCTGTGTTTTTACACATCTCTTCTGCTCCCCCAACATATAGAAACCTCCTATTAAATGTAGATTATTACGGCACACAAATTTTAAGTCAGCCTCAAATCCAAGACTAAATTGTAACTGTCTGTAAAAGAAGTCAGTACTAAATAGAATAAAATCTATGAAAATGGATGAAGCAGCTACAAAAGTATTTTTATTTAATCTCTCAGACAGTCCAGTTCTGAAGAACAGAATCCCCTAGGTAATGCAGCTCATACCCAATGTAACTGCGGGATTCCTTTTGCATAGAGCAGAATGCACTAGTACACATAAACCGTGCCTGCACAAATGCAATCTAGCTTAGGTTTCCACTCATAAAAACATGTGGGGTTTTTTACGTAACATACAAAGCATCTGTGCTTATATGCAAGCTTGAAAGCTATGTTGTATATTGCATGCAAAATTGTGTAGCATACTTCCAGCATTACTACATATGTGTTATGAACTGATCAGTACTTCAACATATTCTATGGCGGCAATGTGCAGAACTAGTCTCTTCAGTCTCGAAGGAATCAATTCTGTTGGTGGCAAAGCAACACTTTTGGTAAAGAAACAGAGAAAAAAGAACCTTTAATTTCTTTCGGTTTCTAGCTTTTTACCCCACAATACTCCAGAGTTCTTTCAGTATTACTAATTTTCTGTCATATTACTTCCATAGGTTCAAAGTAAGCTATAAATCTGCTCGTTAAAGCTCATTTAGACCACCATACTGAACTCTAAATCTTTCTGAAACTGAACTTCTTTTCTTCACAGAAGATGAACTCATGATTTCTCTCTCCATCTTCACACAACATAAATGCTTGTGTTCTTAAGAACTTCACAGTAATCACGTAAATACATTTACTAACAATTCCTGCCCACTTTGTGTTCTTAATTCATGCTGGGATCAAATCTCTCCCCTTATAACTCACTTGGATACTAGTTTGTTTATTCTATCCATTAGGCTTATGACATAATTCACTAAAAATACACGAAGTGTTCCATGAAATCTATGCCCATACATAGAACTTCTGCATTTTCATCATTCAACAATTAATCTCATTAGCTCTTCATGGAGCTATACAAAATGAATTTGTTCTGCAGTTGGACATTTAAAAACATCATCATTATGGCTATAAATCACTGGGTTCTGTATTGTCATGGTTTAACCCCAACCGGCAACTAAGCACCACACAGCTGCTCGCTCACTCCTCCCACCCAGTGGGATGGGGGAGAGATTCAGAAAAAAAAGTAAAATTCATGGGTTGAGATAAAGACTGTTTAATAGGTCAGAAAGGAAGAAAATAATAATGATAATAATAATAAAAAATGACAGTAATAATAATAAAAGAATTGGAACATACAAAACAAGTGATGCACAATGCCATTGCTCACCACTTGCCAAAAGATGCCCAGTCAGTTCCCGAGCAGTGATCCACGCCCCCCAAGGCCAACTCCTCCCAGTTTATATACTGGGCATCACATCACCTGGTATGGAATGCCCCTTTGGCCAGTTTGGGTCAGCTGTCCTGGCTGTGTCCCCTCCCAACTTCTTGTGCCTCTCCAGCCTTCTTGCTGGCTGGGCATGAGAAGCTGAAAAACCCTTGACTTAGTATAAACACTACTTAGCAACAACTAAAACATCAGTGTGTTATCAACATTATTCTCATACTAAATCCAAAACACAACACTGCACCAGCTACTATGAAGAAAATTAACCCTATCCCAGCTGAAACGAGGACATGCATTTACCTTTTTGTGGGAGAGTAGCTTAGACAAAGTCTCTGAGGTCTAGCTTATCCCATACTACTTTTCAAAAGCACGTTGCATAAATAATCCAGAAAAACCTCTCCAAAGATGATAAAGGTCTACAAATATTTCTGCAATCCCACTGAAGTCTTAGAGAAGTAGCCTAAATGTCCATGTCAAAATTATTACGTGTTATAGAAAATCTACAAGAGAATTTCTATGCAAGCATTGAGCCAACCTGTATTAAAGCTAAGGTACACCAAGCTTGAGCATTAACCAGATATCATATTCCCCATGCAGAAAAAAAAAAAAAGGCAAGGGGATTCACAATTAGCAATAAAACCGCACATACAAGAAAAACAGGTTCAGGTGGCAATGACTAGGCTTTTTGAACAATTCTCTTTATTACCCACCACCCTTGCTAAAATAGTAAAAGGACTGGTTGTATCAGATGTTTTGGCTTGACAAATTATAGCAAGTATTTTGAGGTTTCCTATGTTCCTATGTTACAACTCCCTGTCAAATCTGCAGAACAGAATAAAGAAATTCTTCTGCCAAAAGCACATGAGAACAGGAATCTACTTTCTTGAACACAGAGGCTTCTGGCATCAGAGTACAGCAAATAGCTATCAATCACGAACTAATCATTCAGGAAATAAGACAAATCAATACTGTACAAGAAAGTGAAAGTACCTATACTGATGATCTGGAAAACGTAAAAGTCTTCCTTCCCTCCACCAGTAAGCCCAGACACACTATATTGCAGGAACTCTTCTGAAATGTCTGTCTTATCTGAAGAGTAATCAGCTATCACCACCAGTTACGGTTAAAAGAATTTTATAAGAGCTCTACTCTGACAAAGGCATTAAAGAAATCTGTGGCTAGAAAGTGAAACCAGATATATTTAGATTAGACATAGGTTTATTTAATAGTGACTGTGTTCAGCTTTTAAATAAAGTATCAGCCTAAACGATGGCTTTTTCTTTCAGACACTTTCTTGCTAAGGAGAATTCTGCCTAGGGTCATACAGAGCTCAGCACTTGTCGGCTTTGTACAATGCCATCAACAGACTAAGATCAGATTGGAAAGTCCAAGGATGACCATTAACTATGTTTGGGGCATTCAAGTAAACTTAGCAATAAACACACAGCTTGGAAAGGGAGGAAATTAAAAACAGAGACTATGCCCACTACCTCCTTCCACCTCACGACTGCCCCCTCCCTCTGTTCCCATCCCAGCTCTCACAACAGAGACTGACAACTACTGATGTTAAAACCCAGCCTGAGAGACTCTTTTTTTGTTTGTTTGTTCGTTCGCCAGAGAGGCTTTATTTAGTGCAACTCTATTGGAACAAGTAAAATAAATGAACCACCAAAAAAATAGCCACTGTGTTTGTTAAGCATATGGGAGAAACAATAACTTACAGGTGGATCAAGATCACACATTCTGTTGAAGTTCAGTAGAAATAAAGCCATGCCTCACTACTAGAGAAATACATCCTGTTACCCCATACAGTCATGTCATATATTGCACACAGCGTTGGCGTTTGAAGCAACAGGAGTAAGACAGTCAGTATCCCAGTTCCCTTCCCCGTTTTCCAATCCACTATACTATATTTAGTGCAGAACATGGTTTTATCCACCTGTGCTACCATTATTAAAGTGACAACAACACAGCAGGAGACACAGTTAGCAACCTACCTGACAGCCCCACATTTCAACACTGGAAAACTTTTAGCCCTATCAATCACAAAAATAAGATAAGGCACATAACAAAAACACAGTTCCTGCCCTTTTTTTAAGAAGGTACCTAGAAAGGAATTCAACTCTTTTGGGTAAAATAAGGTGCTAACAAAGTTGAGGATCAACTCTGAGAAGTGCATCAGAAACAGACAGCAACCACAATGCTTCTCCTTTTGCCTGTCTTTGAACAGGAAGCAGCATATACACACACACTGAAAGAAAAGTGTAGATGTGTTGCAAAGGAAAGTGGAGTGATGCCAAACATCCAGGCAGTTTAATGTCCATCTGTGTGTGTCATCACCAAAATGATCTTTTAACTAAGTACTCCCTGGCCTTGAGTCCTCTTACATGCTAGTCCTGGAGCTCGCAGGGAGCTTGGTACATTTCCAGAACTGGTATGAAAGCATCTTCCCATTCATTAGCAATCCATGCCAAGGAAATGTCAGCACCACAGCAGGTAAGGAAAACCTAAACAAAAGCAGTCCACTTTCAGCAGGTGTTATCTTCTCCCTGACTTGTCATTTAAAATATATGAGTTGTCTAAATAAAGAAGTTGAAAGGGAACTATAGCAACTCAAATAGGATTGTCTAGGCAAACCCTGTATTATAAAGACTACCCAAGATTAAATTCCTTTTGCTCTGCTGCACATTTCAGTATCTTCACAAGAAGTGTTATTTATAAGTGAAAAACATTTATATAAAAAAAATCCACAATCACCACTATTTCAGAATTTGCAGTCATCAGTACTGAAATTTGCCTTGCAGAAGTATCAGGGTAAGACTGGTGTGACTGGTACCCATTGCTCCTGACCCCTGGTAATGTGGTTAGCATAACTAACACCAATTTACAAGGCAAGCAGCCATTCTCTATGACTAAGCAGATCACGTATGCATTCCCTTTCCCCTTATTATCAGGCCCTGAAGATCCCGTGAATCAAGTAGACAAACAAAACAGATTTTTTCTTCCCCTCCCTACCAGCCTCAAGATTCCTGGGCACCAGCCTGATTACTCCCTTCCTTAACAAGCCTTGAAGGTCCCAGGCACCCAGTCAACCCAGTGGTGGTGATAACCTTGACACAGAAAAGGGAAGCATAACAGCACACAGAGCACTGTCCATAAAATCAAGCAGTTACAAGTCCATAAAATCAAGCAGTTACAAGTCCTGAGTGGGGAACTTGGACTGGAGCTGCTGCTGGACAGGGAGACCCATGACCCTGGTGGCCAGGGATGCCTCCACTGTCATCTGCTTCCTCTGAGGATTGAGTAACTCATATGCTTTCATATGATTTTTGAGTCTAGATTATGACTGTTATACAGTCATATTACAGCAAACCACGTACTAAGATTTGACCCAATCTGCAGAGGGTCCAGGTGATTAGAAATAATAAGTTGTATTATAAATTCTGTATTACTTTGGTGATTAGAAATCGTAAGTTAAGTCATATTATAAATTCTGTATTACACTGCTTATAAATCGTACTATATTGATTCTGCTTGTAGAAATCCTGTGCCATTCTAATCATAAGTTCTGTGCTATACTAATCATAATAACTTGTTAAGAAAATAAAGCTTTAATTGTAACTACGTTTTAGTGCCAGCATCACTCTGCCAAGGATCCCTAAAAGACTGATAAGCCTGACTAACAGATTCTCGGGAGTAAATAGATATTATCCTCTGGTGCAGAATTCACTTCTCACACACCACAAAATTATCCTGCTCATGTGTGCTAAAAAAGAAGAGTGGGGGGGAAAAGAACCAACACACAGAGACAACTTAAGAAATACAGCTGAACGCAAAACAAACAAGTGAACAACCTAAAAACATTCAGTTCTGACCTCAAACCACATCAAATCTCTCCTAAAATATGCTACTGAAAACCTACCCTATATCAATTTGAATGGGCATCAAATGTGACATGGAAACAAAGTATCTCTGTTCCAGTTTGCAGAACTTAAGGTCTTCCTCACAAGTCTCCTGGCTTTCAGGTCTGCTTGCGGTATCTTATCATCACTATATACCTAGTCCACTTATACTCCCTTCACTATCATTTTTCCAAGATTGTGATTATGAAGTAATCTAAAATACTGCGTTTTAAGAGCTTAATGAACTAAAGAGTATGAAACTGAACTTAGCAGTGAAAAGTCAAGTTCTATACCTGGAATGATCTCTCCTCTCAATCACGTTACCTTCCATATGAGCTGCCATTGTTAAAAAGAAAAAAGTGAAACAAGGTGTTATGCGTAAGAGTAAAATAAAATATACAACGTTTCAATATTAATTTTACTATAATTTACAAAAGTTGCAGAACAGGAATTAGGAATTCAATGCCATCAAGAAATAGCATATATCACGTCAGAGAGCAAAAAGGTTGCTTAGGTGTACTCACCTAATGAACACTTAAAATGCCTCCACTTTCATATCAATATATAAAGGTAACTTGTGAATTCACCAAACTTAGGGTCTAGAAGATACGTGTGCCATTGAACAATGAGTACCATTACACATAACAGTCTGTTACTTAAAGAGATTTAAAGGAACACCTTTCTTTGGGCATGACAAAAAAAAAAAATAAATAAATAAATAAATAAATAAATAAATTTGAGCACAGCACCTAGGGGAAAAAAAGGATGATCTTCTCTGTTAGGTTGTCATTAGGTTAGATGATATAAAAGAATATGCTGGCAGGAGCATGGATCGTCTTTAAAGGTTCTCTGAAAGGACTCTTGAGAAGACCAAAACAAAGAACTGAGCCACAGGTAATAATGGCACATGTGTAAGAGGTATTATTACCTGTTAAACTAGCTCACAGGTTGGGGGGGGAAGAAAAGCTCTGAGGCAACTGAGCCCTTCTCCAGTTAACCTTAGTTTGGTAATCAGATCTGTACTGGCTTTCTGCAAAACAAAAAAGAATCCAACTTCACTCACACTGCAAATTTGTCAGGGAAGAAGAAACAGAAAAAGTAACAGCCAAAGAACTTGCAGTAGGCTTTTTCACCCACGCTTCCACTGCTCTTGCAGCATGGTCGGCAGCACAGCTGTGCTGCACAGCCACCCGGCTGGCACACTGCAGGCAGGAGTCAGGTCCTGTTGTACAATCACATTGGCGCCGTTGTGTGATAAGGAGAAATGTGGATGTACTGTACTCCACGTTAATGAATTCAACAAATCCCTATTCATTCTGCATTTTCCCAACAGAAGGCATGAAAAACAGTTGAAGGGAAGGATACAACTTGGTTTAAGAATTTATTACAAACACTAAAATGGGTTTTGTCTGTCATGTTATTATCCATTCATCCTCACAATGTAGGTCAGATTTTCAGGTAATAATGTAAACCTCTTTATTCAGATTTTTTTGTTGTTGTTGTTAGTTACAGTTGTACCAAAAACTTGCAATCAAATTCACAGACCCAAAAGCCATACAAAAGAACACCTGTGTAAAACAAAGACAGTTTCTTGCTGTTTTAATATGTTGTGGTTAGGTGAAAGACTACATCAATGACCTAACAGGTCTCACTTTTTCTTTTTCTTTTTATTTTAAACTTTTTCTCATCATTCATAGTTATACAGAAGAAAAAACCTTGAAGTATGTGTAAGAGGTCTTGACAGTTTCTGTTTTTACAGGGTTTCATAAAACTAGGTGAATTTTGTTTGGTTTTAGGATACTTATAAATTTATTCTTACGAGGTTAATCCAAAAGTTTATTTTTCACATCATTCACATCACTTCACACTATCCATTATCAAAAGAAAAAGCAAAATCTCCAGGGCTTTTGTAGAAGAGGGGGTTTCTACAAGAAATCTGAGAGATCCTCCTCTACCTAATTAGCCCTCCAGAAAGCATATCAGCAAGGGCATTTCATTTTTCCTTCACTGATCTGAAGAAGCATAAACACTTCACTCAGACACATGCACCATCAAAAAGTAGCTTTTTTCCTACATTCATTTGAAAAGTTGCTAAAATAAACTTCCTTACCATTCTCTCAGCTGCACAACAAAAGAACATCAGGTAATAAATCTCAATTTAAACCAAAGCAGCTTATCTAGAAAATAAAGGGAAAGCTGAAATCATTCTTTCTTTAAAAATTTTGTATCCAAATTTGTTGTTTCAAAGGTCTGGAGTTTTATCCTAGAGCGAACAGTCAACACAAGAGTTTCACAGGAAAGTCTTAACAGTAATACCTCAAGTATTAAAAAGACCAACAATACAATTTAAAAATACACGTATCAGGATGCAGTTCTTACTCGGGGCAAAGCCTCCCATCAGACACACGAGAAATTAAAAATTTCAGGACAGTAGAAAAAAACAGAGAAACAACTGACAGAGGATAAAGTAATTGAACTTAGAGGGAAATTCAAAGAAGAGCACCATCCTGCACTTAGTACTACTTGGTTGCCTGTACATTTGCATTTTGGTTTAGAGCAGACAGGGCAGTTTTGAAGCAAATACCCTCTCCTTGATCTTCCTCACAGAGCTTTAGTTTGCTTTGCAGAGCAGCTCTTGTGTGTGCAAAATAAACTCCTTTTGGAGGAACCTGAATTGGAAGTTCTGCTCCAGCAGAAACATGTTCTAACCCCTGAAAGATGTAATGGTTCAGACCAGTCTTCGGATATTTTCACAAAACAAGGACAGCTAGGATGTTTTGTCCAAGGAACTAGTGTGTATCTTGTTCTAAGTAAAACTCCAAACCCAAATACATTGTAGAGGCCTCAACATTAACTGATTCACTCCCCTTATCTGCTCCCATTTCACCAGAAATTTACAGACATAGACATAACTAAGACACTAATGAAATTCCAATGTGGGACCAATTTGTAATCCACAAATATTCTCCAAATCTGCCTTTCTGTTAGCAGGGACACTTTTGTCAGATTTGCTTCCTAAATTTAAGATGCTCTTTTAAAGAACAAAGCCCCAGCCAAGTATTTTTCTGCTGTTTCACACCACCACCAAAAATTGTTTCAAACCATGGAATCACAGAATTATTTAGGCTGAAAGCGTCCTCTAGAAATCATCTAGTCCAATCCCCCTGCTCCAACAGGGTCAGCTAAAGCAGGTTGCCCAGCCAGGTTTTCAGTGTCTCCACAGATGGAAGCTCCACAACCTCTCCAGACAACCTGTTGTAGTGTTTGATCACCCTCACAGTATAAGTTTTCTTGTGTTAAGACTGAGATTCATAATTTTTAATTTGTGTCCATTGCCTCTTGTCCTGTCTGTGGGCACTACTTGAGAAGAGTCTGGCTCCCACTTCTTCATTCCCTCCCATCATGTATATTTATACATATTGGTAAGATCCCCTGAGCCTTCTTTTCTCCAGACTGCATAGTCCCAGCTCTCAGACTCAAATGAAGGATGCTCCAATCCCTTAATCATGTCTGTGGCCACGGACAGCTGAAATTTTGCAGGCTCACGCCTGAAGCACAAAGCTGAGGAAAATCTCTGTTAAGAGAGACTCCCTGAACAGGTTTAGTTTGTCCAAGTTGAGACATGACCAGCAGGACTAAGGATTCTGCTGTTTCCCATCCCCTTCTTACCTGCCTGTCCGAACCTCATTCAGCTGTGAGTTTTCAGAACACCACAAAGAAAAGCCCTAGAGTAACATACTCTGAATAACATATCTGGAAGAAACAGCTATTTTGAGCTACAGCTGCCTATGTAACAAAGATCTATAAGGGGGGGGAGGGGGGCACGGAATCAAAGTAAATTACCTTTTTGTATTAAGGAAGAAAAAAGTTAACCTAGCAGTTAATTTGAACCATATTCTACAATAGCAATGGCATCTTATACCAAATATAGGTGCATGACACTGCCTCAGAAATAAAGCTTTTCCTTCAAAGTTCACAGATGTAAGGAAACTACTTCTTTCTCCAGCACTCTTCTAATACAGAACCAGTTCTTCCTAATGAAATGCAAAATAAAAACAAAACCCCTTTCCTATCTTATGTTCTACTACAGTCTTTAAATACTCTATTACATTACATGGCCAGATATTTTTCCCCCTAAGATGAACTGAAAGATCTAATTTTTAGTTAAAATATTTTCAGAAAAGAAACATGGATTGTGATAATTTCATTCTCCCTGTTGTTTCATTATCAGTACAGAAACCATTATTCAATATACATACAAATCTTGACACCTGGAAGGCAAAACTCACACTGGAAATGGCCCTGCACAACTACACAAGAACTTGCTGTCTGGTATTCACTGTGGGACCAAAAGTTACCTTACCAGGTGTCCTGATTTTGGCTGGGATAGAGTTAATTTTCTTCCTAGTAGCTGGTACAGTGCTGTGTTTTGGATTTAGTGTGAGAACAACCTTGACAACACACTGATGTTTTAGTTGTTGCTAGGTAGCACTTATCCTAAGCTAAGGATTTTTCAGTTTCCCATGCTCTGCCAGCAAGCAGGTATACAAGAAGCTGGGAGGGAGCATGGCCAGCACAGCTGACCAGAACTAGCCAAAGGGATATTCCGTACCATAGAACATCATGCTCAGTATGTAAACTGGGGGGAGTTGGCTGGGGGCAGATGACTGCTTGGGCATCAGTCAGCAGGTGGTGAGCAATTGCATTGTGCACGATTTGTCTTTTCTTGAGTTTTATTTTTCTTTTTGTTATATTCCTTTTCACTACAATTATTTTTATTATTGTTATTATTATATTTTATTTTACTTTAGTTATTAAATCATTCTTATCTCAACCCAGAAGTTTTACTTCCCTCCCCTCCCCCCCCAATTCTCCTCCCCATCCCACTCCAAGCAGGAAGGAGTAGAACAAGCAGCTGCATGGCACTTAGTTGCTGGCTGGGGTTAAACCACACCACCAGGGTATCATATGAACTCCAAAGAATTCTGCTTCACTCCACCTTATACAAGCAGGATAAGTTGAAGGTTTGCTAAGCTGAACCAGATTTCCTGCCTAGAAAAAAAGCTGTTAAAAGAGAATTACTGTTCGTTTCTGAAGTAGCACTATAAACAAATGCTGGTGTTGATTTAGTTGGCATATTTTATTGTTTCTCATTTAGTTTGAAAGTAAACACTTGGAACAATTCTAATACCATGAATGCAATATTTTCCAAGTCTTCCGGATGTTGCCACATAGTGCATCATTCTCTTCCGAGAATGAAGAACAGCAATCTACCAAAACAAAGGCAGTATTGCTACTGCACTGTCATGAAGATCTCTAATTAATACTGCAGTGTTGAGCTACAAAGCATCTTCAGCTAGTTCACCCCAACAGAATGTGCCTGTTAGAATTTGAGTCCATCATGGCCACACACTATAAGCAAAAAACTTAACTATTTCTCATCCTGCTTCTCATGAAACAATGGAAGAGTTGGAGCAATAAAAATGCTATCATATAATCAAATTTTCATCAGGTGATTCTAATCTAATTCTAATGAAGTTCCTATTACTAGTCTAAAGTGGCTCAGGGGCTGGAAGCACAAGACACTAACAGGAATGAATTATAAGTTTAAATTCAGTCCCTGTAATAAAATGCCTTTGAAGCAAAGAAGTGAGAAGGAAAAGCAACTTTATAACTGAATTGTGATCCTTCTGAATCTGAGTATGTTTCTTCTCATAAGTCTAAAGCAATAGCTCAAGCTTATGATCTTGTCCATCTTACTCCTACAGGACAGAAACCATGATCAATAAGTAAATACACAACATTTTTCTGGTCAGTTACATTAACTATTTTTGTACCACTACCCTAAAGCAGGTATACTTGGCACACAGTTTACTTACATCTATAATAATTATTTGTTCCTATTAAGAAAACCCTCAGACATTCAACAAAGGTCTCGAAGGTCAAGATCAAGAAGTTCACACTACTTCTGAAAGAATGACTAGGAACACAGAAAAGCTTCCAATTTTCAGTCTGCTTCTAGACCTCATTTCTCTTTAACTGTGTTAGCATAGCTCAGCTTAAAAGCTATGTAACATAATAATTACATCAGCCTTATAG
Source organism: Aquila chrysaetos chrysaetos (assembly GCF_900496995.4). Lineage (NCBI taxonomy): Eukaryota > Metazoa > Chordata > Aves > Accipitriformes > Accipitridae > Aquila > Aquila chrysaetos. The sequence goes on along the minus strand of NC_044009.1, from coordinate 32,136,647 downwards.
GACATCCTCATATTTCACCTGTATTTTACTTCTGATAAGAATACCTCAGAGGCAGTTAGACATCCACAGGAATAATTAGGCTAATAAAATGATTCAGAAATTCTTAATCATAAAGACAAAGGATTAATGGAGACAGCTAATTTATCATACTGGGGTTTCACCAAACTGTTGAGTAAAGTCGCATACCTAGTCAAATACCTAGGGGCAAAGGACTGGAAATATTAACTCTGCCAATGCCACAAACTTAATACTTCAGCTAACAAAGAACAGTGTTCAAACTTTTCACTGAGCTTCTCTTGGGAGCAAGCAGCAAGACTGTCACAAACAGCAGCCCTGGAAAATAGCACCTGGGAGTTGTTCAGAGGGACTTTTTAAAAACCCACCACCTTCATCAGCACTGTCAGCATCTTACCACTGCCATGGAAACTTTCTACAAAACAGTCACCAGTCAGCTGAAGTCTACCTAACTGCCAGGAAGCATGCACACTTCTCCATGAAGATTAAGCTTTTTCCCCTTTACTGCCATCCCCCAAGTATCTATCTCTCCTGGAAGGCAACCAACTCTCATAAAGTAACTCTGACTTGACAGCAGTTCCAGGAAAAATTAGGTTCCTCCTGCACTGTCAGGTACCACATGATTTCTTGTTTCTCCCTGTATCCTCTCCCTGTTTTTTCTCATTACTACTTTTTCTGTCCCAGGGCAGGGTTTGTTTTGGTTTTTTTTTTTCCACATCTTTTTAGTCTAGCACTCCTAGTCCCCCAGGCACTTGTTAAATACCACAGCATGGTCTCCAGCCAGAAACACTGTGCAGGAGGAAGCAGATGGCAGAAAGAACTGCACCACCGCCACACAACCCAGCAGCCAAACCCCACAAAAGAAGGCAAGAGACAGCCATTCAACATGTACTGGTTGCTTCCATTATGGAGTTGATCGCACAACCACACAGAACCTAGTACAATGCCTATAGAGACTGATGTAAGGAGTAAAAAGAAAAGTTTTAAAGCAAATTCTTCTCTCAGGGATTTCATACCAGCATTGCTTCATTCTGCCACTGCTTGATGATAAGATTACACCCACCAGCTTCAACCATGCTACCCTTACACAACCCCAAAGACCTTCAAAACTGGCAAGAAACAGTGAAACCTAGCAGGGCTGTCAGGATTTCATCCTACCAGCAAGGCTATGCTGCAAAAGGCAGAAATAAATAAAAATCCACTCATTCAAAACCCTAATTATTTATTTACACAGGGTAAGCAGTATCAACTTCTGTCATGTGTGATTTCCTTTGGGGGGTTGGAAATCTCACTTTTAATTTTGAGCACCAGTAAATTTCTTAGTGACATATTTATCTTCCATGTTCTCCAAGTAGATTGCTCCTCTGCTGCTGCTGCTCAGCAGTATCCCAGTGACTTCAGCAAACCCAAGTTAACAAGAGTAACTAACTTAACTTCATTTTTAAGGTCCATTCTTTAAATGCCAGCCAAGAATTGCTATTATTATCGGATATAAAACCAGTTTCTACCTACTGGTGCCTTATAGTTCTGAATTATTTTGGAAGGGGCGAAGGGGGAAGAGAGAGAGAACCAAAAGGGTCACACAAAAATGAAATATGGCCTACACATGTAGCCACTATATGAGCCACCCACATCTCCTTTGCATGAAGAGCTCACTGTTTTTTACCCTCAAGCCAATCAGAACAGATGTGGTTTTGTTTCCATTTAACAAAGAGAAGCTCCATTTGACAAGCATATTCTGGAAAAGAACAACTGGTCTCTAACCTAAGGAAAAATGATTCTTCACTGAAAGAAAGAAAAAAAAAAAAAAAGTAAAACAGTTCTAATGTTGTTTCAGAGCAACACATTACCCAACCTAAAATTGCTCTCCCAGGTCTGAACTTGGCCCCTGCTATCAAACTACAATGCTGGTTACAAGCAGTGGTTCCACTTTGAAAATACAAAGCCTTGCTGTTGTAAGGCTTAGTGAGAATGAAAATCATGCAATCCCTTCAAATTCCCACAGGCTCACCAGCAGAACTGCTCCTCTTCTAGCACTCAAGCAACTCCTGTGGAGCCAGGACTTTCCAGGTCTCAGAGGTTTTGGACCTTATCTGTAGGAAGGACTTGGATGGAGGGAGAGAGAAAGCATAGGCACAGGAGGGCCAAGCATAAAAGAGCTAGGCAGATTCCAAGAGCAGGAAAGCATAGCATACTTTCTGTAAATTATCCTTACATAGCACCAGCCAACTGCCTGATGTGTTGATTATGCTCCTTTACCCTTCCAGTTAACAAATTAACCTTAAAATAAGCTTTATTTGATAGTTACTTGCAATTACAAGAAACCCAAAGCAAGTTATGCATAATTTTTTTTTGGGGGGGGGGAACTATTTTCACACCATTCAGGTTCTTGTAAAATATAATTAATTTTCTTCCTGACAAGTCTGAATTCCAATTGCATGAGTTAAATTTTTTTCAAAAAGTCACTAAATTATATAACAAAGTTTGATCATTGAATCACTTACAAAGCCCAACCTCTTTGAAGCAATGAAAACTACAGCCTTGTTTCCAGTCTGGGTATTTCTAATGCATAAAATTCATTTTCATTCAAAAAAGCCAAGACAGAGCTCCCTTCCCCAACACTATTACTATCACGTGGAGACAAGGCAAATAATTAACAACTACAAGCTCTGCACAGCCTCATTAGCAGCACAGCACTGTGAGCGCTCTACAAGGTATTTTTAAATTGCACCATGACCATCTTTACTCTGACAACTGAATTAAAAGCCACTCCTTATTAAAATACTAAATGGGGATTTAACAATTCTACAGTTTCTTCTAATGGTTATTAGCTGACAGAAAATCTTGACCAATTACTTCTCAAAACATAAAATTTTAATTTACAAAATAATAAACTCTTCCTGTCAAGCTACAGTTGTACTGAGTTATGATTAATGTTATGAAGGATATATTTAATAAGTGCATGTACAATATGGTTAGCTACTGTGGTAACTTTTAAGATTTATTGGTAAAGAATAGAATTTGCTTTGGAGCAGGATTAAGGCAGGTACGTACATCTTTCTTTTTACACAAAGTTTTAGTATAAAGTTCTTCAGTAGTGTTAAGTATTACTTATGAAATTATGCAGCTTCTTATGCAAGAATTACAGGGGTTTTGGAAATAAATCTCTGCAAGAGCAAGTATCATACTTTACCATAGCTTTAGCTGCTATTGTGTGATATTTCACTGAGCACAATCTGATCTAATTTGCAGCATATACATAAAAACTACTGCAAAAGAAAACCCTTCAACTGTTTGGGTTTTTTTTTTCCACTCAAAAAACAATCCTGATTACACATAGGGGTAAGAAATTTTGGGAAGTGTGAATGAGACGCAAGTGTCTGATTAACAGAACACAGAACTGTAATGTCACCTCTAACTATAGAGAGGCTTTTTAAAACAGCATACACCATGCTTACAAACTTGAACATCAGTTCCTGAGCATCAAAATCGGAGACCTCCCTACAAAGATGTCTGATAACAACAAATATAGGAGAGTCTATTCTCTGTCAGACAAAGAGCCATTAGCAATACACATGCAGCAGGGGAGGAAAGAAAAAAAGTAAATAACATACCATAGAAACACCAACAAAGACCCCAGAGCTATTAACGCAAGAGTGGCCTGTCAGGCCACTTACAATAAGAACTATAAAATCAGCAGAACAGTCTCGAATGGTAACTTGTTCTACTCAAAACCCCAACACATTTGACTTGGCAACACTGCACCTTATGAGGCAACAAACCACAAGATAATTTTGAGCTCAAAGTTAGAAAGGCAAAACTACATGAAAGCTTCAGTTCAACTAAGGTAACTTTTTTAATGAGTTGCAGCCAATATAGATAATCCATCACATGGAAGTAACCCTTTATTTTCCACCTAATTCTGGCTGGTTTCTAGTCAAATTAATTTTCCACATCAGTTGCAGCAGAAGAGATAAAAATATAATTTTATAATGAAAGCTAGCACCCAGCCTAATCACGAGATAATCCACTTCTTCTCCATAACAGAACCTTCCTTCCACAATTATCAGTGCAGGCTGACAAACGTTAAGTTACATCCAGCAGAAGAACATCAACTCCAACATAGTTTTCCAAAAACAAGGCAAGGCCACTTGTTCGTATCAATTTAAGAAAGCTTTTTAAAAACAAGACAAAAACAAAAAAAAAAAAGCCAACACAAAACAAAAAAAACCTGAGATTTAATGCTGCTTTGTCTCATCCATGTGATGTAAGGCTCATTACAATCTGAAAGGTACAAATACAATTTTAACACTATACAGTTTTCAGGTTTTTACGTTGATTACCATTTAAACATTTGTTCTGTGAAGATTTATATTGCTTCTGAAGAGGAAAAAACCTCACACATGTAAGTGACAAATTCAGAGAAACCTGTTTCAGTTATTTTATTCAGAAAACTTGGTTATAAACCCAAACTGAATAAGAACATCTCTCTCAGTAATGCCTTTATTAGCTTTCTTTTAATCTGTTACATACAGCTTACCAAAAAAAACCCAGCACATACATTAAAATCCACTGCACATTTTAACTTAATGTATTGAAATCACAGAAAGAGATCTCCCAGGTCTTTACTAAATTAAATCTGGCCCTCCCTTAATAGCAATTACAGTTCTTATCTCTGTAACTCCTACCAGAAGGTTGCTTTGGATCCTCCTGTCCTAACAGTTAGGAATCCCCTTCTAACTTCGAAATGGGTTGGTGTAGGGACAGCTTGCATCAATCTGAATTAGTGTAAGAATTTCCTCTTCTCTTAACTCTCTACCCTATACATTTACAGATAGCAATCAGAATGGTTTCTTCCTGCTCCAGAAAAGATTTGTATATAGGCATTAATGGAAGAGCCTCTTCCTTGCATCAGATCTATCAGTCAGGCAGCCATGCAGCAAGTCAAATAGGGAACCTGATCCAACAGAAAACTGACCCAGCAGAAGAACCAGTTCTCTGTCAGATCAATGAGATCCTTTCAACAGCAGCCTGTTAAAGCAGATTAAATGTATCATGAAACTGCACATCAAGAGTTTACAGAGAACTGGCTAGCCATCTCAAAAATAAAGCAAACTTGGAATAACATCTCATAAGAAGCAGTGCTTAAAGCCAGCATTTTCTCTTTAACAGGCACTTGAATCTCCCAACCATCATGAAGGAAGCAATGGACAGAAAAGGAAAAAAAGCTGTATCATTTTCCAGAGATGAACAGCTCTGTTTCAGCAAGTGGTAACTACTCATGTTCACAATGCAATTAACCCTGGCATGGCCAATGCAAAGCGATATAAATTGCTGCTGAACCAAGTTCAGACTGTATCATTCTCTCCTCCCTCAGGTATAAAAAAGATGCCTTAAGAGTCCCTCGCTAGGTTCATTAAAACCAACAACATTCATCCAACATGTCCACGTTTGGTTAAATGCATAGAATGTATAGAGGGTTTTGAGGGAGGAAGTGGCGTAGAGCGTGTTTGGTTGGTTTTTTACTAATTTTAATAGTATCAAGACTAAATTTAATCTCATAGTAGGTCTCCTGTAAGTTAAGACACCAAATACAAGGTGTTAATGAAAAAATACATATTTGACTAAGCACAAAGATTTTTAAATGGTACAAAATAAATCTCAGTGAGTTCGAAAATCATATAAGCAACTTAAGCTTAGTGAAAGCTCAACTGAAGTCAGACAAGTTCAGTGTGTCCAAGAATGTGATTCAATATTACCTGACCTCAATTTCCTCACTAGGCATTCACGTCAGTTAAAGAAATAGTATCAACATTTAATAGCACCAGTAGGTAACTAGCAATAAAGTTTCTCTAAAGATAGTTATTTGCTGCTCTGATTTAGCATCCACCTGTACAATGGATGTATGCTCATACATAAATATTTAGAAATACATTTTACATATCAAAAGATACAAGCTTTTCGGGGGGGAGTTTCTAAATTAAACTCTCACCCAGGCATTCTACAGGTACTGCAAAAGAAAATAACTACTACTTAAATAACTCATATGACTCATGTCACACCCTAGACCAGGATTAATCCAACACTTTCGAGGCCTTTTTTACCTTAGAAGAGGAATTTACTCCTCAGCAAAGATATAGCTTATGCTAGTAGAATCACTTCCACTTGGCTAATTTTGATCCATTCCCCAGACCGAGTAAGACAAAGTCCTCTGGCCAGTAAACCCAAACCCATGGGGGGCCTCCACTGGCAGCACTCGCTTGACATTAAGCACCAGTCTGGTCCACGCCAGCCACCTCCAGAGACCTGAACTCTCATCCCTCCTCAGCCCCTTTTCACAGCCTAGGAAGTGCAAACAGAAACACAAAGGCACCACCTGGGCCAACAGCAACCCGTCCCATTTTAAGGAAGAAGTACTTTTCTCAGCTATTTTGTTTCTGTCTGTGGAAAATAAAAAGCTTAATGATGAAGCTGAGTACACCCAACTTGCAATCCAGATCAATAACATGCAGTTCTGGTTGTCATCAGCCTGACAATTAGCAATTGGTGTGTAATGCTGAAGATAACCAACAGCATGAGCAGGCAAGACTTCACTCAAATTAAAAAAATCCAGGTCTCATTCATAAGCAATAGCTATCACAGTCTTAGAGCTGGCCTTTGCCATCTGCAGTATTTGCTGGAGGTTTAGAATGCTACATACAAATAAAAGCAAGTTTTCCCAAAGTAGTTCATTAGCAACAAGCAACATCTAGGTCAGGAGATGAAAAACTTTCCATCACACATACTGTTAACAACAGTCACCTTTTCACACAGCAAAATTCAAAATAATCCAACCCAAATATAGGGGATGGAGACTGAACACATCTGATCTGCATTAGCTGGACACATGAACAAAGCACTGAAGCACACCACCAGAAAGCGCCCTACCTACAGGGACTCGGGAAGGGAGGCGGCAGACGGGTTAAACCTCACACGGCAAACCGGCAGAAAAGCAGGTTGGCTGGGGTGAAACGAAGCTCTAATCCCCCCCTGGCCTTATGTGCCACCGACGGACACGGGGAGCTGGGCCGAAGGGCACAAGGAGATGGGGGCAAGATTAAACAGTGAGGGAGAAGAGGAAAGGGTTTAAAAATATATACATAAAAATAAAATTAAAAGGAAGTCACCACGATAGTAGCAGATCTAGGGGAGAGATTTACCTCCCCCATGAAACCACCGGAAAAATGCAGAGTAATCTAAGCGGATGCATGCACACGTGTGCATCCACAGACACACACACACAAAGCACAGAGAGCGCATTTGCAGAGTTGCCGAGGTCCCAGCGCAGAGCAGCAGGTCAGGGCTGAGGAGGCAGCCACCGGTGCGGCGGCTGACGATGCACCCCAGGTCAGCGGGGCGGCGGCAGCGGCAGCACCCTCGGCCGGGCCGGGCCGGGCCGCACCGCACCGGGCGGGGCGCGGCGGTTTCTAGAAGGAGCCGCCGCCCCCCGGGGCCGCGCCGCCCGCCCGCTGCCGGGCGGATAAAGTTTGCAGCAGCCGGCGGCGGCGCCACTGCAGTGCCGGGCGCATCCGCCGCAGTGAGCGAGCCCCAGCCTGCGGGAGGATGAACGCCGGTAGGCCCGGAGCCGGCCGACTGGCCGCCGCTGCATCCCGCCGTGGCATCCCCTGCCTCCGCCCCGCGGCACCCCCCCGCCGCCCTCCCCGCCCTCCCGCTCCACTGACCGATAACCTCCTGCAGCTCGTAGGCGTCCCTGCAGATGGGCCAGCCGACGGCCGGGGCGGCGGGCGCCGGCTGCGGCTGCTGGACGTGGACCGGCGAGTCGCCCTGCTCCGCCATGATGCTGCCGGAGCGCCCAGGCACCCGACGACCTTCTTCAAACTTCCCCTTCCAGCAACACCTTTCGGCCGCGCTCCCTCCCCGCGCAGCCGGCCGCCCGGCGGAGGGAGGGGGCAGGGCACCGAGGGGGAGGAGGCAGAGGCGGGCGCCGCCGCCGGCCGCGGCCGCTCGCCCCGCGCCGCTGAGGGGAGAGGGAGAGCGGCGGTTGGGCCCGGCGGCCCCCGGCCGAGCGCGGCGGTCGCCCCCCTCACGCGCCTCCGCCCGAGGGAGAAGCGCGGGGTCTCCGGCGGAGGCGCCCCGCGGGAGGCGGGGGGGGCGGCCCCGCTAACCCCGGGGGCTCGCCGCCTTCCCCCAGCGCTTGGTAACCTGCCTGCCGGCCGGCCGCACCTCCGGCCATCTTCCTTCCCCGCTCATCCCGCGGCTCCGTGCGAGGCTCTCCGCGGCGGGAGGCACTGCGGGGTGCCGCAGAGGGCGGCGGGCTGAGCGTGTGCAGGCCGCGGCCCCGCCGGCAGACCCCCGGCGCCCCTCCGGACCCCGCCAGTGCTGAGCGTGGGGGCCAGGGCTTGCAGGAAGCCGCATCGTGTGGCAGGGATGCTGGAAAGCACCTGTTAGGCCGGCAGCATAAGCACACAGACATCTCCGGAGCACGGCTCTCAAGCCTACAACCGTTACTGCCGAGAGCGCTGCTGCTGCTGCGAGATTACTTGTATTTTAGTTTGAGGATGTGAGGAAAAAAAAAAAAACACCACTTGTTTTCACCGGTGATGAGGGCTGTAGTCCTGCAAAGCGCTTAAGTTGCCACTTGACATCAGTGGCCCTTTCCAGGGAGGGTAGCAGAGCCGCACCGCGTCACCTCAGCGCGGACGCTGCCTCGGCTCGTGGCACCACGAAGGCCAGCACGCAGCTGAGAAACGTTCTCCTTGGCTAACCAGAACCAAGTGATTTAAACAAATACTCAAGACAAGAATCATTGTTAAACTTCTCTACTGCTTCCCGCTATACAAGATGAGATTAAAAAAATCTGTGGTTAGAGGAAACTCTGCTGTTAATATTAGTACAGTAATTTTTTTTCCTTTCCACCCTCCTAGTAGTGTCAGTGTTCGTGTAATATCAGCAGGATTTTACTTACTGTGAAATAATTCAGAAGACAGCTGTTTGTGCAGTCTGCGATCTCACTCCTACTTTGAATGCTTTGTATTTTAAGATTTATGGCAGTCTGGAAGAGCGGTAATAAAAGATTTCCATAGATTTTAAAATCTTACTTCCTACTACAGCAGGAATTTAAGGTAATTAGAACTAATAATGAAAATACGCGTGCAGGAAATCTTTCAAAGTCAAAAGCAGAACTGAATCTCATAAATTGTTAGGAAGTATGATGAAGTGTGATTTAAAGTTATGAAAAGATACACATAACACAACATGTTAGATACTTTATTCAGTCCTAGTTCAGTTCAGGATAACCCTCTTTTTATTCAGTGAAGAATTTTGGTTGACAGAAAGTTATTCCAAAAAGGAAAGCAAGTTAATTCTGTTTTCCTGTGTTGCTGAAAAAGCTGAAGGAAGAATAAACTCACTACTGCTTCACATTTCATGAGAAGGTATATTGACAGCTTGCAAATATGGAATCATTTGTGCACTGAACTCCCATTTTCTCATAAGCAACAGTTGAGCTCAGTATAGAGGCTCCTAGTAGTAGAAAAAAAATGTTCCACTTTTTTGTGCTAAACTAATGATTCCTCTCAGTCTCGTTTTTAAAAGCTAGGTGATTAAAATATTTTCATATACACACATGAGAAATTATCTGCCACAAAACTACAGGTCAGCAAGACTTGGAAGAGGAAGTATTAAATTGTCATTCAATATTAAGCTTAACGCCAAGACTAGACAAACTTGTTGTTAGTAGAGAAGACCTTCCTGCCAGCAATAGCATGAAAAAAAATTGAGTAAGACAGCAACAGCACAGGCCAAATCAATCAGCACAGAAAAATGGGTTACTCACTATTGATGGAAAACAGCCAACTTCTCCATCTATACTCAGTTGTTGCAGGTGGTGGCAGGGGGGTAGAGGGTGGTTAGTTCCCCAGCCATGAATTTCTATGATGCTCCTGCCATATCACTATCTAAACTGCTGGTTTACATCTGATACCATCGTAGTAATTTTTGTCCTGGTTATTGTCCCAATTTTTCCCACTAATCCTACCACTTTGGGAGAGCGCACTTGCACTCTCCAATATGTTGAAATGAGCAGCTTTTACAGGAAGAACTTTCCAGGATAGCATTTTCATAAACAGTGGGACCGGTGGGAAATGTTCCGTGCATTCAGGGTACAACTCAAGAAAAATGTCACAGCGTCCGAGTCGGGTAAGAGAAAAGGAAGCAACAGCAAGACCTTGCAGCGTTGGTCCGTGCCGGTGGGCCAAGCTGCCTTTGGAAAGCAGGTCCCCTGCTGGAGACATAGAGAAGAGCCCTGCAGTACCGAAGGCGGTGCTGTTCAAAGCATTACGGGCAGCAAGTAGCTCTTCCACAAGACTTTTCAGATGCTGAAAAGAATAGTAATCTGCAGATTTTGGAGATTCCAGAGAAAGAGCTAGGGCTCGCTTAAAATCACTATTCTCCGAATAGAAGACAGTTCAGAACGGTCCTGTCTGAACCTGGTTTGGCCTTTCCTAGTGCTTGAAGACATAGGACTCCAAGAAATTGTCTGCATTACTGAGTCCAGTCACCAAATGATTGATTCCAAAGTGAAAAAAAGGCTTTACGTAGCCAGGCTACAATCAAAACTGGCAATACTTAAAACCCTGTAGGCCACCATGGGCGAAGAGTTAAGCCAATGCTCAGATCTTTTGACAGTCGCCAGCAGTACCCTCTGCAGATAGAAGGAAAAAAAAAAAGTTTAGCACAAAGTAACTCAGACTTCATTTCTAGGTTTGAAGGATTTAGACAAGAATAACATTATTGCTTACAATAACATCTCAGACCAATTAATTAGCTTTAAACAAACCTACATAAAGTCAAAGAGAAGCATGAGCAGTGGGTTTCTTAAGCAATGGTACATACACTAGTAGCATGCACAAGGGATAGCATCCACCCAGTCCTTCTGTTCTGAGTAGAAAGGCAGCAGATGCAACCTAAACAGCCATATAACCTAGCATAGACTAAACCAGAGTGAGAAAGATCTATTCTCTCTACTGTCACTTATACCTCAGAGAAACAAGTGAAGTAAAACCATCCTCTCTCCCCAAAAATGGCCTATTATTGCCATCACATGGTGTAGCACAGCTCTCCACAATTATGTATGTAAAGTTTGAAAGCCTGTAATTTGGTAGCAGTGAGGGACGGCTGTCCTTTAAATGACATCATGAGATATGAAGGCTGACACAACAGCAGCTGGTGCTGATGAGAGTGGACTAAATACTTTTAACCTCCCATTCTCTTCTAGTGAATGTATAGATAAATAGGTAATATGCCCATTATTGTCACTAGAATGCCTGCTTTCATCAAAGCTTGCAGCTTAGTTTAGTTTCTGCTCACACAGGAGACATGAGAATCTTCTTGGCAATTCACATTACAAAAAGCATCTTTCTTAATACACTGGAAAACCTTTGATTCAGAAGTCATGGTCAGCTGTGTTCTTACTAAGTCTCACTGAAGTTGATGTCTATCAGAACATAGCGACCTTACAAAATAAACCACTTTTTTTTTTTTCCCCCTAGGTTGAAGACCTTGATGCCTTTCTCTCTTTTCTTCCCCCCCTCCTTGTAAACTTTTGCAAGCTGTTCCACTCAGAAAATTTACTCCTTAAACTTAGGTAGGAAGAGTTTGTGTTCTGGATATTAATGCTTGTTGAACCAGTAACCATCAAACTAGAGTTTATTGTTATATAGTCAAATGTGCCTTTTAATTATTTCCCTTTATGCCATACCCCAAGCTGTTACTGGTCGTTGCAATAGAAACTTCCATTGCCTTTCAGGTAAGTAGAACCAGTGCCACAATACGTGCCACTGTGATTAGTGACTCTTTCTATTAGAAACAGAATGAAGTACTGTTCTTTTTCATGTAAGCACCAAACCTTTTTCTTAAGTATTTTCTTATTTGACCATTCTATTTTTAAGGCCACAGATATTGGAAATGCTCACATCTTTGTCTCAACCACTCTGAATGTGAGGGGCCTTGACAGGCGTTTTGAAGACGTCACTTGAAAGAATAATGGAGCCTATGTGAACTTCTCTGCAGAGGTGGAGAGCAGACGCAGCCTCAGTCTCGGTAGAGCTCGTTTCTCAACATCACAGCCAGCGTTGCATGGTGGGAACCACTGTTAAGGTACTGTATTGGGTTTGTGTGGCAAGGTGTTGCTAGCAGGGGAGTTACAGAGCTGGCTTCTGTGAGAAGCTGCTAGAAGCTTCCCCTATATCCAACAGAGCCAACACCAGCCGGCTCTAAGACCGACCCGCTGCTGGCCAAGGCCAAGCCAATCAGTGATAGTGGTAGCGCCTCTGGGATAACATATCTAAGAAGGAAAAAAAGTTGCAGGGCACACAGAAACGGCAGCTGGAAAGAGGATTGAGAACATGTAAGAGAAACAACCCTGCAGACACCAAGGTCAGTGAAGAAGGAGGGGGAGGAGGTGCTCCAGGTGCTGGAGCAGAGATTCCCCTGCAGCCTGTGATGAAGACCATAGTGGGGCAGGCTGTCCCCCTGCAGCCCATGGAGGTCCACAGTGGAGCAGATATCCACCTGCAGCCTGGGGAGGACCCCACACTGGAGCAGGTGGGCGCCAAAGGAGGCTGTGACCCCGTGGGAAGCCCATGTTAGAGCAGGCTCCTGGCAGGACCTGTGGATCTGTGGAGAGAGGAGCCCACAGAGCAGGTTTTCTGGCAGGACTTGTGACCCCATGGGGGACCCACGCTGGAGCAGTGCACTCCTGAAGGACTGCAGCCCGTGGAAGGGACCCACACTGGAGCAGTTTGTGAAGAACTGCAGTCCGTGGGAAGAACCCACACTGGAGAAGTTCGTGGAGGACTGTCTCCCATGGGAGGGACCCCACGCTGGAGCAGGGGAAGAGTGTGATGAGTCCTGCCCCTGAAGAGGATGAAGCGGCAGAGACAACATGTGATGAACTGAAGATAACCCCCATTCCCCATTCCCCTGTGCCACCGTGCGGGTAGGTAGAGAATGCAGGAGTGACACTGTGCCCAGGAAGAAGGGAGGAGTGAGGGAAGGTGTTGAGATTTGGTTTTATTTCTTATTATCCTACTCTGATTGATTGGCAATAATTTCAGTTCATTTTCCTCAAGTTGAGTCTGTTTTGCCCGTGACGTGAGTGATCTCTACTGTCCTTATCCCGACACATGAGCCCTTTGTTATATTTTCTCTCCCCTGTCCAGCTGAGGAGGGGGGAGTGATAGAACGGCTTTGGTGGGCACCTGGTGTCCAGCCAGGGTTAACCCACCACAGGTAGTTAAGTCTTCCCATCCTCCCCATCCAGTTTTTCAGATGAGACCATGAGAACACATTTTGCAGTTAACTTGCTGTTGCTACCAAACCAGCCAAAACTCAAAAATCAGCAGCTCAAAATTGGCTAGCTCGTTCCAGCACCATAAGCACCAGTGGCTCATTACCTAAATCATGATGACACACCAATGATTATACATTTCAAACATTCAAAATTCAAAACTGTGCATACATTTAGAATATTTACACACTAGCCATTCATGTATTGGCAACAACAGCCCTTTTGCAACAAATGCTTTTTGGAACCTTCAGAAATCACAATTTTTGCTATGATGATTTGAATGAATTTCGGATACAGTCACCATGAAGATGACCATGGACTAAAGACTATTATTGGTTTTGAACTCCAGTTTAATATCATTACGATGTTGTGAAGGTGTCTGGCTTACTGAAGCTTTTAGCAGGAATGAACTCTCTGTAGCTGTGAATGAATAAAACTTAAATATATAAAAAAGTTGATCTAGGAACTTCCATCACTTTCATCACTGTAGGATATGAACATCTCATGCGTATTAATAAATTAATCTTCACATACCAAAAGGCTGGGGAATATAGTTACCTCAATTTCACAAGTGGAAATAGAGGAAGCTTAAGGGATTTGCTAACGGTCATAAAAGAAGTCTGTAGCAAAACTGGGAATGTAACACGTATTTTCTAAGGATGAGATTTCACAGAGCCTCTCAGCAAGATCAGGGACCTAACGTGGCTGACATCTAATTCCTGGTTTGGTTCAGCTGAAAACATTAGCTAGTTCACCAGGCAGCCAAAAAACTGATAGAGAGGATAAACAGGAGAGACATGAGAAAAATACTGCCAATAGCGGGGAATGGGATATGCCACCATTTAAGCAGGAGCACCGTTTTAGCTTTGTTAGATGGTGATGAAATGACACTAAGTCCAAAACAAATACCTCAATTATAAAAGGCTATTCATCATTTGAGTAAATGACCCTAGCCTTTCCTTGTTTTCTATTTATAGGATCAGGGAAGGAATGGTTCATACTTTACTGGCAAGCTACAAACTTCAATTCAGCAATATTTATAAAGTGCTTGAGTTCTTGGGATAGAAACACTTTAAATGTTTTCCTTTTATTTTGGGGGATGTAAGCTGAAATGATTTTGTAATCTAAATGCCGTAAGTGTGCCCGTATGTGAAACCCAACCATTAAACAAAAATTTGTGATTACATTTAAAATTTTCAATATTTTTTTTTTTCTGATAGAAAACCTTGTGTCTGATGGGCAGCACTTTGTGGGAAATCAAAATGGCAGTTAAAAACAAAATAAACCTCACTCATACTTTATGCTTTATTTCCAGCATTATGATTAGCAAATGAGAAATTAAACTGTCCAGAGCTGCTGGCTAAATTTCCCCTCAAGTAATTCAACAAGATTCCCAGTCCAGCTTGAGCATTATAGAAAGCTTAGGCTCCTATGTCTCAGGGCAGCTTGCTCCGCTTTCACAGGACTGGCAGAGCTCCTCAGCCTACGTCATCCTTGAGGAAGAAAGCTGTTTGATGAAGAGCTCCTGGCTGAGCAAGCTGTGTCAGGGAGCAGCGAGGGCTGGGCTGCCCTGTGAGGGCAGGTGGGCCGCGAGCCGCCGGTGCCGGTGAGGCGGCAGGGCCGGTGGCCGCACCGAGCAGGGGCCAGTGCAGCAGGACCCCAGCCAGGCGGGGGGGCAGGCCCAGGGATGGCAGCCAGGGTGGGTGGCAGCCTGATGACCGCCAGGTGAGTCTGTAGGGACAGGGCAGGTCCAGGCTGCAGCTAGGAAGCTCTGTCAGCAAGGCAAGGTCAGGATCGGCGAGGCGCAAGACTGGGCTCTACTACAGCATAGCAGGCTCAGGCAAGGACCATGGGCAACGGCCTGAGCTTGAACACAGCAGAGGACCCAGGTAAGGCTTCTCATAGCTCTTTCTTGCAACCTGGCTGTTTTCACAGCACCCTGATCCAAGGTTACAGAGCAGCGCCGTGACCGAGCTGGCCTTGAATACAGGCAGCGAAACCCCTAGGAGTAAGGAAAGAGGTTGTAAATCCAGTTGGTGTGCTCAGAGCCCTGGCAACATGGGCTTAGCATCAAGAAGACTCAAGTGTTTCTCTCGTTGGGAGCGCTTGCCATACCCACCATTAATTTCCAAAGTCACAGGACAGAGCAAAAGTGATGTCAGCATAGCTTCAGATGTGGATTCAGAAAACTGCCTATTGCTCTAATTCCCTCTACTCTAATAATGTGCTGAAACATGGCAATCTACCCAAAGGGGAAAGGTCAGAAGTTGCCATCCATTCCTATTTATCAATTAAAGCTCACAAAGCTTCCTGGTACCAAGACAAGCTATGGAATAATGTCTGAAACAAAAATCTCGTAGCAAGTGAGTAGTCTACACTCTAGGAAGATTAAAATGCCTGTTAAGGCATTAAAAATAGAACTCAAATCTAAAGAAAAATCTCTCTTCCTCAGAACAATGAGGTGCTTTAAAATTCCTAAACACTCTAATTCCTTTCTCTCCTATCTGTAAGAAAAGCTAAAATGTACAGTAATAATCTCCTCGAATGTTCACAGTATTAAAAAAACATTTGTTGACTCAAATATTTAGATTTTAGTCTTCTTTAAAAGACCTTTAACAATTGCTTTGGGTCTCACACCATTTGTGTAATTGAAGAAAAGGAGGCTTTAAATGGAGCGATATAAACAACATTATTTTCTAATGCATCCCTTTTTGTTTTTATTATTTTTTTAAAATCTAATTTATCCATGAATGACAGAAACTTGAACTCATCAATACTGTGCTTTTAATAGAGAAGAAACAGAAATTAGGCAGTTTAGGCACAACCTATTTTTAAGTTTTACGGGTATATCATTAAAACAAACAAAAGACCCCCCAGCACACGTCATTATTCACAGAAGCTGTACCCATAAAAGCCCTACATTTAGTATATACCACTAGGTGTAACACGCCAAGAAAGCACTCCTAATTTTGTTTCAATCATTACCAATAGTAAAATCAACTGTGCGCGAAAATGTGATACCCTGGTATAAGCAGGTTTTGCTGTTACAGTGTGTAATGCGTCCTCTGCAAATACAGTGATCAAAGTCAGAGCTCTGACCTGGTACTCTGGCCAGTATGATTGCACCTACAAAACTAGTTATAGCAGCAGAAACCATACTCTGACTAGTTCTGCTTGCTGTGCTTATGTAAGGGTGCTTATTCTACTAAAATAAAAGCCTAATTTTGCCAATATACAGGAAAACATATTTGGAAATCGTGCCAATAAAATGCAGTTTTTCCTCTGTTGGTAAAGAAGCCCTAGCTTAGGCACAGCTTTGTCTTACCAGTGATGACATCAACACGTGGCATAGCGCTGCTGTGAAAGTACTCGCTGATATAGGTCATGCCACTTACACAAAGCACCAGCTGAAGCGGTGTAGTTCTGGGATGTGACCTTTGAGTGGCACCAGAGGGAGCTGGACGGGAAGAGGATGCTGCAAACAGGGGGAGCAGGCACCGCTCGCTCTGCGGTGCCTAGCGCCCGGGGTGAATATTGCTGGGTGCCAACCAAAGGGCAAGAATAGTATTTGATGGGAAGAATGGGGCAGCTGGAAGCTCTGGGACAACTGAATATCAGACAGTACAGAAGACAACAGGAAGATACTTAAACAGACCTCTCATCTCAATCTGCAGTGTCAGTGAAGAAAAACCCACTTGAAGTATCACCTCATTTCCTATAGTAACTAAGAACTCTTCAACACATCATGCACATTGGACACTGTTTACTTAGAATAAGTTTACGAAGTTGTATTATGAAGACTTGAGCAATGCGCTACGCATACATTTGAAATGCAGGAGTGCGATGTCTTTTAACCAAAAGAAAGTGGAAATAAAGGCAATATGCAGCCTGAGCTGTGCGCCTTTAGAAGCTTGCTCTGGTTTCCTACAGTGGATTGGGTTGTGGCTGGAACTGTGAACAAAAACTTCATTCCCAGTTTTTCAGTAGTCCAAAATCTTGGCTAGCCTGCTGACATGCTGAGACAACTGAAGTTGTCCTCTCCAGGAAGAAATGTGCAGATGGTGGAAAACGCCCTGATGTTCCACATGGGACTGAGAACCAGCACAGGCCTGAGGGGAGAAAAGTGGCAGAGCTCAAAATCCAGCAAGACCTGCAGGTGGTTCTAACAACAGCAGCACAAATGAGGGCAATACCTAACATACCAAAACCAAAGAAATGCCATGAAAGCCTTTGCTTCCGTGAATGAACAAAAGCGAAAGGCAGACAGATAGATAATGATTAGATAAAAAAACCCCAGATTATTGACTTAGACAAAACATGGACTGTGATTGCCAAAAATATATCTGAAGAGCAGAGCCTGCAAAGTTAATGCCATTAGCACAGGTTGGGACAGGAGGTGCGCAGCTCCGCTTACCAATTCTGGAGCAAGATCCCACTCCTATGTCAACTTTTTTTTAAAAGACAGCAGAGCACTGATCTTTAAGATGTTAGAGGAAAATGTATTACAAATTATAGGGTATGTGTGGATTTAAAAAGCAAACAAAACAGTAAAATTTTGTACTGGCTCATTGTAGCTTCTGTGATATCAGATTAACTGTGGAGGTTTGTGATATGCCACGGGCACAACTTCAGTGGAGACAAGAGTATGTCCTGGTGACAAAAAAAAGGGGCATGGGTAAAATCTTTCACAGACTTGTTTATGTTGATGGCAAAAATATATGATTTAATATTGTCAATTTGCTGGAACAGATATGCAAAAGGAGTATCTCAGCTAAGGAGCTGATTGACAAAGTCAGACTTGTTTAGCTAGATAAATATTCTAGGTTGCAGTTAACATGGCACAAGTTTGAGCAGGTCACAATAAAGTTGGTCATCTTTTTCCCTTAATTCAGTGGGACAGCTGAAAGTCATTCTAAAGTAATACCATCCATACTGAAAGGGATTGTAGTGAAACAGTTTCAGATTCAGTTTCATTGATGCCATATCCTTTTATTTAATAGTGCAAAGTATAATTTAACAGTTCTAACAATGCATCATTGTTGTTAACCTGTGGGCATTTTTGATAGAAAACTCCAAACTAGGATACTAATAATGGAAGAAGCTGGAGGCAGAAAAAAAGGTGGGATGTGCAAACCTGTAAAGAAGTAGAAAACCTCAAATAGCAAAGGTGGTGAGTACCTAGGAAATAATGCCACTTTGAAAAAAGACGAAAATGGAAATAAGTCATCACAGATACCAGAGATGACAGATAAGGTCATTTCCAGCCAGAGACAGTGAAAGGAACGTATGGCACCTTACCCAGCTCCCAGAAAGGAGGAAGACCAGACACGTACAGAATGAGATGTAAGAGTGATGGTTTGCTGGAGAACTGAGGCAAGACCACCAAATCCCCTGATATAAAACAAGGGAACAAATGAATTTTTCATATCAACAGTGACAGTAATATTTCAACTGAGAATCACTGTAATTTTTAAGTTGTAAGCCATCTAAGTAGGCTCCATTTATCACATGGAAATTTTTAAAATACCCATATATTTTTAAATGTTGTCCAGAAAGAAAGTTGAAGCACTAAAATTGGCTAAGGACTTTCCTATGGTCATTTACACCACCTCAACTGAAGGGCAGGAACTCATTTCTCTGCTACAAGCTTTTTAGCAAGCAGATGTCTGAATGTATTCCAAAAATCTATTAATACTGTGGTTAAGGAAGACCAAACAGATTTTGCACTTGCTTTTACATCTGATAGTTTTTCTCTAATAGGCAGAAACATGGTAACCTTTAATAATGGGAAAGGAAGTGAATATTTCCTCTGCTGCTTTGTCAGACAAGGAATAAAGTACGAATTCTTTTTTGTTAATTCTCCCAAGATTCCCAGCAAGTGACAATACATAAAGGGCTTTTTGTTGTCTCTCCCTTAAAGGAACAAATTTATGTTTTCTCTTTGTTGTACTTCTGAAGTTATATAAGGGTATTTTTCACTGCTTGAAAAGGTGCAATATGTAAACTCAAAATATGTAGGAGTTATAACATTTGCAAGACATGTTTCTTCTACTGCAGTAAAATGCTACTATTTTTAATGAAGCAAACTACAGAAAAGGTTTCTTTTTACATTAATTGTGTGCATGTTTATTGATATTCTCTGATACAGTTCACTGTATGAATGCTGTATTGAACAATTAAACAACAGTATACGTAGAGACAGAGAGAAATTAGAAAAGGTATTTACTTTTTCAATTCAGAACTTGTCTCCCAAATGTCTTGAATGAAATAATAAAGACTTATACTTTTAATTAGTGCCTTAGTTCTGGGCTGTAAAGTAACTACTCTAGGCTTACACAAGATTCTCCCGCAATATGAATAAAATAGTTTGTGGTTTGTTTGCTTAAATTAGCATTTGCACTGCAGATAGGACTAGTCCTCTTCAAAGCTGCTTTGGAATTCTGGCAAAGTATCCAACTCTGTAACTTCTGTGAAGCATTGGTATATGAACTAGTCCAAAAGCAGGGGGAAGAATTTAAATCAGTTTAAATGGTTTTTACCCCCAACTGACCAATATTTCAGACTTAAAAAAAAAAAAAAAAAAAAAAAAAAGAAAGAAAAAAACATTTGCCGGGTATATTTGCAGAGAACATAAAAATGATTCACAAGAGGTGCAGGACTCAGCCCTAGTGTCTAAGGCTCTCTGGCGTTAGTACAAGTGAAGTGTCAGCATATGAATGCTGAGATCCTTCAGGAAACTACCCCTGCTGTGACTGTGATGGACCCTGAGCTGGAAATAGAGCTGCTCACTCACCACCACCATTACGATTTTTTTCTTAGGGCACATACCCAACCATACTTAAACACCTGTGCACCCCAATGGCAATGTGAGGTCTCTGAACAAGCCCCAGGGTTCAAAACTCACTATTATTTTTACATGCAAATCTTATATTCTGCAGAGCTGGGCACTGATTCAAGTATTAGATAAATATATCAGGCAGGCTGCCTTCAGCCAGGGGAATTGCAACCTGACACATGCATTATGAATCAGGAAAGTAACCTGTATTGATTTGTATTAGTGCTGATCTCATATTCCTCAGCAAGATTCAGGTGCCATTTCCACTCTCTTGATGAATTGTAAGTTCCTATGATTTGCAGAGGCAAGCCAGACAAACCCAAAGAACTATTACTTTCAAATGAGAGATTTTATAACAGAAAGAGCCTATGTTTTCTCAAGTTTTGAAATATTTTAACCTTGTGCCCCTGAAAGTTGCCAAGCTGGCTAGCCTGGATGCTAGAACCACTTGGTTAACAGAAGAAGAGTAATACCACAGGCAGGCAGACAGGCTTCCTCCATCTGCCGAGTCAACACAGTCTCAAACTCCACCACCCCATCAGTCTTCAGTCTCTCTGCAGAGAATGCCACCAAGCACCATTTAGCAACAGCCCCAAACTGCAAGGAGACAATTAACTGATTTCAAAGCAGCTGCCACTCACTCAGCCAGGTGACAGGGCCAAGTACACTGCAGTCAGAGACAAATGGACCATCAGTTTCTAGATTCTTAGGCTAATTTTTAATTCCCACTCTTGCCTACACTTTGCTTATAAGTTCAGCTATCTAAGCAATTTGCAGAAGCTTGAATTATTTTTAGCAGGTGGATGTGTACATCCTTCTGCTACTTATAGTCTGTTCAGAGTCAGAGAGGCTTTGTTAGACTATAGCTTATATGTGTCTTTATACTCTCAGAAACGAGGTTGTGGGAGGGAGTAATCTCTTATCATTCTAATTGATACTGTTGGGGGTATGAAGAGGAAAGGCAAGTTTTTAGGTCACAAGTTCTTCAGTTCTGAAGCAGAAGCAGCAAGCGTGGAGATGGGTGCAGGTCAGAGCTGGAGACAGCTGGCGAGGACAGAAACACCCCTTGCCTTCAGGAGAAAGTTTCTAGGGAACGGCCACTGCAGCTCTGGCCTCTCAGTCTCATCTCGGGCTGCTTTCCAGAGATGAGTCTAGGAAGAGCAAAACATAATTTCACTACCTATTAAAAATCATAAATTCAGTAGAGATAATTTTTGCCATACCGTGCCTGCTGTTGTTCCAAAGCTGCTGAATACATCCTACAGCCCTGACAGCTTCTCTGCCTCCCTCCTTTCTGTCAGGCATCTGTGCCTTACAGGTGCCAGTTACCCTTTTCCCTCAATTTGTTTAAAGGGTTTAAACTCTGAGTAGTTGCTCCCTACCTGTATTTTGCCTGAGGTTTAGTGATTCTGTTCCAGGACTGAAGAATGTCCATGTGTTCAAGCACTCATTTATTCTCCCCAGCAGTATCAGCGCTCTATAGAAGATGTGATCTCTCACCTTTATTCCACCATAGCTTCACGATACCACTCCTTACTCTTCCATATACCTTGATTACTGTTCCCCATGGGCTCTTTCTGAGATTTATCACAGACCGGGGAGGGGGGTGAGCGCACATGCAGTTAGGTGCCTGCAAGGCAGAATACATCTTGTGTTTGGTTTTAGCATTGGCTGTAATCCCAGACTTGGAGCTTTCTGGAAGGTGACTGTGTACAAGCTGTGTCTATCAGGGAGCAGCGAGGGCTGAGCCGCCCTGCGAGGGCAGGTGGGCCGGGAGCCACGGGTGCCAGCGAGGCCGCAGGGCCGGTGGCCGCACCGAGCAGGGGGCACCCTGGCAGGACCCCAGCCAGGCAGGGGGGCAGGCCAGGGATGGCAGCCAGGGTGGGTGACAGTCCAGTGACGGCCAGGCGAATCAGCAGGGACCGGGCAGCTCAAAGGTTGAGTCAGGCAGTCCAGGCTGCAAGGCAGGGTCACGATGGGGAAGGAACAAGCCTGGCACAGGCAAATCTGCAGCTTAGGCAAGGGCCGGAGGTTAGGCGCCGGCTCCAAGCCGAGGACCAGAGGCCCGAGGTGAGGCGTCTCACACTCACAGCAGGCTGGTCCAGGTCACCAAGCCACGCTGCACGGGAACGAGCCTTGAGCACGGGCAGCGAAACCTCTCCGAGGGGACGTTGCCTCGTGATGCATTCAGGGCCCTGACAGTCCTACGGCTCTGTTTTAACTCAGTTTTGTCCATTGGGAGTTCAGCTTTGCAAAGGATAGGGACCGCTGATGCGACCCGTAGTCAAAGGAGATGCAGTGCTCCTTGACATGGGTCCGTCACACCTACCAGAGCTCTAAAGTTTAGGACCAGGACCTCGCAAGTGCAGTAATAGTTGAAGGGAAGCTGATGCATGTTAACAGTTTGTACTAATTATGTTGTTGGGCTTAACGGTGATCAAACTGAAAAATTCAGTGGTCATCTGTGTAATTATAGTGAAATTTTTCAAAATTTTCATCACACACAGACATCCAGACAGTTCACAGCTGTACCTGGCTCTTCCTAGCTCTGGAACATGACCAGATATGATGGGAAGGGTGGCCAGAAAATGTTTGTCAACATAATGTTTCTCCTAATGTGTATCCTCTCCAATGCTGTTTTATTTATTTGTAGTCTTTATCTTATTCTCATCGTGTTACCTGTTTTTTAAGCTATCTTTCGTTGTCTTTTCCTTCTCTTAAAAAAAAAAATTAGACATTAACAGCAGAATCTGAGTGCTGAGAACTACCAACTAAAACATTTTCCTTTAATCAGAAAGGACATCTAAATGTTATGTGTCTTTTAAACAATTCGTATAAAAGTTTTTATTGAGATGGACAGGAAGAGAGAACAAAGGGAGAGAGAATCACTGAAGGTTTACTTGTTCAAGGAAGTTTTCAGTGTATTCATTCATACCAGCTTTATTCCCTGGTGTGTATGTGCTCACATAATGAACATGCAACATAATTTGGTTGGTATACATTGCAGTAAACAAAGCTCTTTGTAAGAGAACTGCAAAAACAGATGGACTGCTAATGTGAAGGCAGTCAGAGAAGTTGCAAGTTACTGGAATTATCCTATCACCTTCTGTTCCTAATGTTCACTTTGGAGGGTTAAATAGTTGTTTTGCACAGCTCCTTGGAAGTGTAAAAAAAGCCACGCCACTATCATGCTGGCATACCAAAAAGATAAAACCTTCCACAGTTTATCTTTTTTCAAATACAGTATTTGGCATAAGAGTGATTTGTTTAAACTATTTCGAATGCTTTGATTTTCCCTTGAAAAGGATACCCCTGTCTAGAGCCTACCCTCAGACTTCAAACACTCCCCAGAGCCCAGAGGGCTGGGGAACAGAGACCCGGGTCTTCCCAGAAGAGCCCACTCCCCTTTGTGGGGAAGGGACAAGCTGAGTCACAGGCAAGTGAGACAAATATAAAACAGATTCACAGAAAATACACGTCCTTCCATTAACACTGTCCTATGGCATGCTTGCTGAGATATGCCAATGGTCGTGGGAGCTACTGCTTGGGGCGTTGGGAGGCTGGATGTTGCTCCCGCTGAATGCCCTTGCCTAGAGGCAGTTTGTTCAGTCTCTTTGAGACAGGGGCATCACCATTGCACCAGGCAATGCCACGAGCGGCAAAGTCTTCCAACCTGGCACTATCGAACAGAGCAGGGCTGTGATTTCCTCTGATTGTACTGACAGTCCCCTGGCAAAGCAACTGGTTAAATTAGGATGATGGAGCTGAAATTTATGTCTATTTCATTATTAAGTGACTTAATAAAATCCTCTACCAGAAAGCAGAAATTGTGGACCATGTAACACCTGAAGTGATAAACTATGGAAATAGGAGCTGAGAATGAAGTAGCAACTTTTAATGAAATACCAGCTCTGAGAAGTATGTCTCCAGTTTTTCTTTGTGGTCCATGTTTTAAGTCTCTTTACGTCTTTTACTGTAAGAAGTGCCTTGACATAGTTATCATATGCCACAAATCTTAGGATCAACCAGGTAATCTCTCTGCAATGTCATTATGGCAACTTAAGTGACTGCCATAAAATTTAAAAAGAAAAAAGACTTCCTTTTCTGTTCCAATCATCATTATTATGATTCAAGTCTTAGAGAGAGAGAGGGAAAGAAGAGAAAATGGAAATCACTTCATTTTCCAAAACCATAGAGTTGAAGGCATGTATTTATTTTAAGCGGCATTACTGTAACTTCCACCAAGGTTATCTAAAACCTGTCTCTTGCCATTTGCCTGCATTTTGGTTTTGGAATACAATTTTTCGGGGTGGGATGTCCCAGGAAATTGTTGAGGGAATCCCGGGTTTTACTCATGTCCTGAACCAATTCTTTTGGTCCTGACCAGCACTGGCCCCATTCGGGAAGGCAAACAGAAAGTAACCCTGGGTATGGACACTGCTCTGCACAACACAGTTATTTTGAAAAGGCAGATGGGATCACACCAGATCAAAGCGTGATACCAGAGTGAGACTCTTATGCAAGATGCAAATGAGCCTCCTTCAGCAGTAATGTAATTCCCCTTCTCAACACCCAGGTAACAGAAAAATGCTCTCTAACTCAATTAATAGTTCTAGTTGCACTTTTCTAACCTCTCTATGTCCTGTACAGGGACAGTCAAGCTTTCAGCTATTGAATTTCCCATTAAAATCCTGAGACCCGATTCCTGCTGCCTAAACACTCCTTCCTCCCATTGCCACTTCGGTATTTGTATCTCCCCAGCCTCTTACCCCTTCCAAACCTCAGTCTAGTCATCTTTGGTTCAGATGGCACCTGAATGCCTTCAGATGCTCTTCTCACCTGAAATCTATCATGTCACAACAGTCTTTTTCAGCTATTCTTCTGCCAGACTAATCCAAGGCCACAGATTACTTTTAAGACCAATGCTCATTGTGCCTCTGCAATGCAAATCAAATCATTGGGAGCCAATCCAGCTGATTCCTTAGAGGAAGGCTGAAGGTAGCAATCAGATGGCTGTCACCTGCCTGACCCCCACAACAATCGAGAAGGACCTCCTGGGAACTCAAGCAGGTAGTTCCCTCCCTCCTTCTCCACTCCTCTGGGCAATCAAGATGTGTAAGGGTTGATCTCTGTCATTTTTCCTGACCTTTTTCCTATGGTACTGGAGAGATAATTGCTGGTATGATCTTGATGTATTAAATTAAATTTCTAAGAATGTAAGATTTATATTTTGTGGATAAAAGTATCCAGTAAAGCAATTTTACGTATGAACTTTGCATTTTGATGTTAAAATTGCAGAGGGAATTTAGGGAGGTACAATGACACAGTGGCTAAGGCACACAAAGAAACAGGCAGTAGGGTAGCCACCTCTCCTCCTAACTTTTCCATAAAACTGGATTTTTAAAAGGATGCTGTAGTCTCTTTGGTGAGCAGATATACCATAGTACTTTTCATAAGCACTGCAATTTTAACAAACCTCTATAGCTGCATGGAAGGAAGGGAAAAAGAATTTACCCAATCTCTTGACTATTGAAGTACTTTCAGATTGCATTTCAGAATCCTTTATTGAAGCAACTTTTTTTTTTTTAAATTGATCTTTGATCCTGGTCTTTTTCTGCAAAACCCACTAACACTCCTTCTTGCATTCTACTAACCCTGTTCCAGCCATTAAAAACTCCTATCATACTTGTATCACAATCTTTGTGGAATGAATACTTGTTTTCTTCAGTGAGTTCTTCAGGCTTTGACTAAAAATGAAGTGCTAAAATTTACAGAGTTGATGCTGAGGCTGGAGCTGAAGCATGATTCCCAGCTCTATGTTCAGATGATGGCTCTCTGCAGTTAAAAGTAGTGGTCTCAAAGGAATAGCAGTGCAAAACTCTTTGAGACAAATCTACAATCAATGAGACCTCTTATTTGGATACTGGCAAAATATCAGTTATCTTACAGCGTAGTGGATAGGATACTTTATCACAAGAGTTCCTACGTGCAAAACATACAGATTTTTTTAATGCATGATCTTTGAAATCACAGAGGGAAAATTCAATAAATATTTTTCTTGCATTACATAATAGCAGGTAGTTCACCAATACAGCCATCACATACTGCACATCACTTATTTCCTGTTAGTTAACATCATTACCCATGTGATTGCTTGGGCAAGATTTTGGCCGTATACTCCTATTGTTTTAACTGATTTACTCCTATTTGATCCATGGTAACATGCTAAGGAGACACTGGTATGCTTTTTCACTCTGTCTCAAATGTCCTCTTTTTCTATGCTTTGATCAACCTTTATGTCTCTGGTAATGAATTCACAGATTGTGAGCTTTTGCTTTTCCTAGAAAACATCACTCAAATTTAAAAGATGGAAATTTTTCTCTTCCCTCTTAGTGAAAAGTGAACAACCAGCCTAGAAAAATTAAGTGGTGCTACTGGATTCTTAATTGTCTATGCCCTGATTCACTGTCATTTCTATCTCTTATTTTGTCTTCCTGCTCTTGATTGGGTACAGACTGTGGTGGCTATACAGAGACACTGAACCTCTGCAGTTTCACTAATAATTAAAATATTTTCACTGTTTCAGGGAAGAATGAAAACATCCACAAGAAAAAAACAATTTTAAGAGAGTTTATTTTTTTTGAGAGCTGTTACTCCCATTTCTACACTTGAAGCTCTCCCTTACATAAATAAATAATTTTTGCAGATGCCTGGCAAAATCAAATTATAGTGACAATTTAATCTGATACATCCGTCATTTGGACTGCAGTCTGTCCTTAACGGAGAATGGACTTGCTTACCAAATAGATTTTTTTCTGTCTCCCTCTGCTATGATTATCCACTTTATATGCCTCAATACCAATAGAAAAGGTCATCCTAGTACAGAAAATGTTGGCTAATAACCATGTAAAGACAGAGAGATGGCAGAAAATGCTGTCCTCCAGGTCTGAGACAACAACTTGAATCAATGCCTCGTTTCTATAGAAAGAACACAAAAAAACCAAGAGAGTGAATATCTGAATGCAGATTTCTTGAGGTTTTTTAAATTATTTTGGAAGGAATTGGAGGCTCCATCTTGTGCCCAAACTATAGCTGAAAACAGAGTTTACAGTGAGTAAACTCAGGTAAAAGCAGCATTCAGTGTTTTGCGGTGGATTTCCAAATTCTACTTAATAATTATGTAAAGAATTATTTGCAAGAACTACTCCTTTAGACCATATGATGTAAAACTTTACCTGAGACAGCATCTAAGGTGTAGGACTGTTATTTACTTGTTGTGTAGTTTTTGTTATTGATTTAGTGAAGTAGAGTTCTCCAGGAAATTTGCCAGTGAGATGTAAAAGTACACTTCACTAAAGATGATTTAGCCACCTCTGTTGCTAGTTCTCCTTAGCAGCCCAGCCTGTGATCATTTGCCCTCTCATCCCTTTCCCACCTTGTTTTCAAAACTCTGCTCCAAGCAAGAGAAGTTAAATCCGCTGATTTCTTGCCCTACATTTTTCAGGCATTTACATATGTCTTGCTGTATAAACATCTTAGTGGTGACTTCCCAAATTGTACAGTGGCACCAAGAAATGAAAAGACAACTAATTCTTGATAAGCAGTAACAGCAGCACATCAGCAGCTAAAGAAACAAAATTAGCCTCCTGTCTGTCTCTGTACTGTTGATTCTATTGTGTAAAGTTATGAAGGAGTTTGTATCAATGAGATTAGAACAGTATTTGTGGAAAAAGTCAAATTCTCTGTCTTGGCAAGAAAATATTTCTGTGTTAGAAAATGTGTCTATTACAGAAAGTAATCAATGGTTTATTGTGTCTTGATTTCCATGAAAGGAAACAGATGCAAGATGTCTTACTCCCTTACACAGTCCTCTTACACTACAAAATAGAAGGAAACTAGCTGATACCTCACCCTCTGTTCCTAAGGTGGCCAGAAAATGCCAGCTCCCAGGAAAAGTCTGTGTGAATGCAGCTTTAACTTCCCATGTACTTCAGTCTTCCAGATGTAAGTCACCAAGTCCTCCTATACGAAGACAATATTTGGTGGGAGGGAGAGTGAGGTTTGGTACCTGCTCTGCTCAAAAGTTATTTGCTAGAAAGAGACTAAGATAAACACAGACATTCCAGATGGGCAGCCAAATGCAAGTAGTGCTGCTGACCGAAGGTCAGACCTGGCAAGCAGTAATTTCAAAGGTTTGAATATGAAAAGAATAGAAAATCTTCTCCCTGCAACTTTTTCTAAATGGGTGAAGTCAAACACGTCGCATTGTAGGTTCCATCTCAAATATACTGGAAGATGCTGTTCCTTCAGAATAACCAGCTGCTCATAACAAGGTGTTAAGTTCCCCTTCCACGTGCACGTGGGCTTCTCAGCACCATGCAGAAGGTACTCATTGTGAAAGCTAATTCAACAGAATAGATACAAGAGCTCACCTACAGCTATGAGGCAGCACCGTTCACATTTCTGTGTTTTTACTAGCTCTTCCCAGCAGTATGCTCCATTTCATATCTAGATTAGGACCTATCCAGGTGAAATTAGATCCTAATTAAAAATATTAAATATTGAATATAGATCCAATATTGCAATGCCACAGATGAGACAATATAGAGAATTTTCCAACATTATGTTAAGTGATTTTCAAATCAAATAAATTTTCAGGCTATATATCTGTATTGAGATCAATGAGCTTATTTTATACTGGGAAAAAGAGACTCATTTTCCTTAAACAGCAGTTTGCCATTGTAGAATGTGATAACCTTGAACATTCAAGTTAGTGGGAGATTTTTTTTCATTTGACCCAAATGACATTATGTTCAAGCTCTTACTCAGATATGTATGCAGCAAAAACCATTAGATTTTTAACGCATAGATAAGGCTTAGTCTTGCATCTATGGAAGATGACAAGATGTTTCTGTCATCAGGAAAATACAGCTTTTAGTGCACACATGAATTAACATAGGTGTCCTCGGTACATATTTATACATGAAGTGTTTGACCAATACGGCAGTCCAGTATCTCTTATTGGTTGCAAATGAAAGAACCTGTGTTAGCTCCAGATGAACATTTATATTTGGCCATGAGAGCATAGACATCCTCCCTAGCTCTTGGAAAAGTAATAAAGCACATGAGCTACCAAACTAGATTATCAGTAATGTGCATTTTAAAAGGACCCTGAATATGCATTTTAACATGGTCAATAAAATATATCTGTAAGAATCTGTCAGTAAATAGGAGAAATTCACACATTGGAAAATATGGAGGGTGTCTGCCTCAAGTATTCAAGGTTAACTATTCAGTTTTAATCTCAGAGTCTATTTTCGCCTTGATGTATGAGCATTAGTTTAAGTGGATGCACATCAATACATGAATACTTCAGAGAGGAAGTGCTAACTGATGGTTACAACAAAATATTAAAACAATAGTGGCTGAAGATACTTCTTTATAAACATCTCTTATGGTACCTTGGAATTGATTTTATAGTACTGAGCTATCCTAAAGGGGTACAGTGAGACCTAATTAGTATTTGCAGCACGTTATGTCTGGGTGAAAAAAGCTAATAGAATCCTGAATTATTAGTGCCCACATGTCTTCTGTACTGTGACTTATGAGGAACTGTCCAGGTTGCCATAAAGCATTACATGGAAACACAGGGATATGGGCTGATATACTATCTCATCAATTTGTACTTGAGTCTTATTTTTAATAACAGCTTTCTTTCAAATTACTGACAATCAAAAAATGCATCTGATACCAGTATTGTGTCTCTGGAGTTCTTGACTTTTCAACGTGATGATCAAACCTGAGACAGTTTTATTACACATGAAAAGCAAGCACTCTTCATACAAATAAACAAACCAAATGAACAAACAAGAAGTTAAAGGGATGTTAAAATTCACCTGAAGTGTATTTCTCCTGTAGCGTATGAAGGAAGGAAAAACTAACTATAATTGGTTTCCCATGTTAATAGGTTGCAAAACGTCAGTGTTGCTTCCTGCTAAGATACTTAGAAAATAGTATATATAGCTGTAAAGTTGGTATGACCACATTACTGATAAAGAATCATCACTGAAGTCACTTTCATCTGCATGTGGTGTACCACTGGTGCATGATCCAAAGGCAGTGTGGCAAGTGGAATTCAAAGTCAAATTTTCCCTGTTTAAATGCATTTTAAAAAGGAGAATAAAACAAGATAAGCAAGAAAGCTTCAAAGAAAATAAGTATCATCAGCCAGATGGAAGTCTCATGTGTTTGTTTTGGGTTGGGTTTTTTTGGCAGTCCAGCTTTCAGAGGTACATCCTGCACGTTGATGGGCAGTCTTCCCTGCACTTGTCAGTGTCCAGAAAGAAGCTGGTTTTGGGAGGCTGCCTGTTTGAAAGACCTTCGTTTGCAACAAGCTGTAGTTATCTTGCAGTTGACTCCATACATCCAGCCCCTCCATATTACTACAGAAAACATTGCTTCCTCATAAGAGGAATTGTCTTCCTATTAGTTGAGTTAATATTCCAAAACCCTGGAATGACTGCTCAAACTTACAAAGAGCAACTCCTCCATTGCCATCCCATTACCCTTCTTTTTAATTCAATGATACCATTTTAACACCATGGCTGGCATGAATGGTGCTCCAAGTCACAGTGCTGATCACTGCAGACAAGCTACAGCTTGTTGATGAGTATTTGACATCTTACAGTCAAACAGCAATTTTTGCAAATCAATGATTAGGCTCCTGAGTGACTTTTGGCAGCAACACCAAAAACTACATTGCCTGCAGCTGCTGTAGAAAGACTGTGAGAAAGAAAAAAGGGAAGGATGTGAAACAGCTCCTTCTGAAGGAATTATTTTTGATTCAAACTCACTTTGTTTGGTGTCAGTTCCAACAAGCATCAACTGGTGGAGAGGAATGTGCCGCACACCTGGAAGGCTTGGCAGTGGCAGCAGAACCAATGCCACCTTTCTAGAGATCTCTACAGAGCTCCCCTCTTCTCCCCTAAAACCGTGCAAGAGAAGCACAGGAAAGTGAGACAGACAGACAGACACACACACACACAGCTGCTTTTATTTCACCCTTGGTCTGAGCACTTAGACATGCACAAACATGTAGTAAATTAGGCTGCAGGAAGCTAAAACTCCCTTCTTTAGCTGGTGTAGAGCAGGTGATAACTGGCCTGCATAAGGATACATTCTCAGAGATATATTTCTTCTCAGTAGCTGATTGCTGCTGGGCAGTATTTCGAGTTTGCTCATCTAAGACAATCAGTAGACCCAGCTCACAAGGAAGGTAAGCACAGACTGACCAGAGTATATGCTTCTGGAGAAGCGTGTGGGCTTTATTAGAAACAATTTCACTTGGTGTAATGGTCCTTCCAACAAGTGTCCTCGGGGGCTCCTATTCTCCATGATCAATGAATCTGGTATGACTGAGGGTTACAAGTTACTATGTGGGGCTAATATTGCAGGAGGTCAAACCTATCAAGCAGCTTGCCAGTCGGAGAAAGATGTCTAAGGACTGTCCTGGCAGGTCCCAGGAGTGGTTTAAGAACATGGAAGACCTGAGCTGCCAGGTCCTGTCTCCTCTGAAAATGACAGAGACTGAGCTAGAAACAGTGCCTGAACGCTGCCCAGACCAAAATGGTTTGGATGCACATGAGATCCAAAGTTCAGGCCTAATTACCAAGAATCCTGGTGACAATTGAAGGAGTCTGCCAGTTTTGTAATTCTATACACTACCACACTATTTACTGTGGAAATGACTGTATTTTCATAATTTTTTCCTGTCCTGCAGACTAAAATTATTCCCATTTAACAGCTGGAGAGGATGCAGACTACAGCAATGTGAAATGATTTGCCTAAGGCCATGTTGTGTTTCTTTTGCAGACATAAGGATATGAATTCTTATTTCTTGCCTCTCAAGCTAGTTCTCGTGCCCATTCTTATTCTCACACCTTAGTCAAGTGATCATTTTTCTATGTTTTTACAGATTTTCCTCCTGACACAGCAATAAATGGGTGCAAGCATTTATGTAGCTCAGTAATATTCAGATTTGAGATGCCAGTGGAATGTACTTGAAATAAAAGCAAAGTCATTTTTTGAAAGCCAAAGTGAACATAAAGAAGGAACTCACTCTTCTGATACAAGTACTTATGTGGCCAGTTGTTAGGCAGCCCTGCTAACCCTCTTTCACAGAAGTATTTCATAGTGTATTCATGATGAGAAGTGCTGCCGAATGGTTCATTTTGTGTAGAGCAAAGAACTTAATTCTCAACTTCAAAGAAATCTTTGATCAGATTGTTCATATAAGCGCTACTGAAGACGCGTCATGGCTGATATGTCCAGGAAGGATCAAACAAGGAGGCTATGCACAGATGATCTGGTGTTACTGAAATCATCAGAATCTTCCCATTAATATATTAATAAAGCAACATCATTATGTTTAATTTAGGTACCTAATAAAGAGTTATTTGCCATATGCTTTTAAAGCAAGGCTGAAGTACCTTCACTTACTCGAATATACTTGACTTGCTGGGGTCCCTAAATACATTTTTATATAAAGTTTTAAAAAACTTACAGCAAACAGGCTTGTTTGGTAGTTGCCAGAAAAGACTGTATTAAAATAGCTTTAAAAACTTATCTGACATTCCCTCCAAACTTACAATTTTCTTGCACTTTTTATACTGTGAAACTGTAGCATAAGGGTGAATAGAGAAGTATTAAAAAAACTGATGTTTGCTTTTTATCATCCCAGTTTACTTCCGCAATAGAAAAGAAGCTGAGATTATCTAGGAGGCTATCATTTAGGAAATTACCTAGGACAATAAAGCACAGTTTATGAAGAGAGAAGGGAATTTTTAAAAATGGTCTCCTTGAAGTTCCCCAGATTAGATAGAACAGATTTTGTCAGTGCTGAGGTGTGCAATCTACTGTAGATTGGAAGGGAAAAATTAAACTAATCATATGTCTCATAGGAGTCCAAACTAATTTAAAACTTAAAGTGAAGTATCACTACAGGTTTCTCCATGGGCATTGGTGGCCAAAAGAGCAAACAAGTTATTAAAGGCAAAGAAAAGAATAGCAGCTACACTGGGATGGAAAAAAAAAAAAAAGTCATTGTTTGTATTGACACTGCAGCATCAGCTGCATAGTCTTGGTAATTCCATGTCAAAAAGGATACCACAGAGCTAATTAGAGTGGTTTCAGGAAAAGGGGTGAATCAGAAAAAGATGATCAATCAAGGCAATGGAAAAAACTCTCCCATGGAGGCAAATTAAAAAGACAAGAATGGTTTGCTTTAATGCAGAGATAAATAAGAGCATGGTAGATAAAAATATTATTATGAACTAGTTTGAAGCTTTCTGTCTGCACTACTTTTATAGACAAGAACTAGGCAACATGCAATTAAATTAAAGGGCGGGCATACAAAAGTAATGAGTCTCTACACTGGACAGCTAATATAACCTTTGTATTCACCAACATGAGGAAAATGATGAAGGCTGACATGTGATAGTCAGAGTTTCACTGGATAACAAATAGCCAGATTGTAACTATGGACAAAGCTCTCTGAAAGGTACTTTTTGGGGATTCACAAAATCTGCATTAGATCAGGAAGAAATTTAAAGCATGTGTAGTGGGACAGTGGAAGACACAATGTTTCCCTCACCTGCCGTCCGCAGAGGTCTTACATATTCTTCTGAAATACCTTGTACTGACTGCTGACAGGGAAATTGAATCCTGGATCTGATTCGGCTGCCAAGTTCTTGGTTTGTTCTGGGACACATCAAAATACTAAGTTCTTGACCTTACCTTTTGCACATGAATTAATTGCCTCAAATGCATTGGCAATCAATCGTTGTGATGCAAAATACTAAAGTAGCATGTGCCTGATGATGAATTTCAGGCATGATTTTACAAGGTTAGAACTCTCCTTCAAGCCCTGCTTGCTATGACCTGCACTA
The DNA here is from genome assembly GCF_900496995.4 of Aquila chrysaetos chrysaetos. Classification (NCBI taxonomy): domain Eukaryota; kingdom Metazoa; phylum Chordata; class Aves; order Accipitriformes; family Accipitridae; genus Aquila; species Aquila chrysaetos. Next base: position 32,102,503 of record NC_044009.1, on the reverse strand, counting down.
TGTGTCAGGAGAAGAGGAAGAGCTGCACAGCCTCCTCCCAGCCCACCCGCAAAGGCTGTACCTGCCCCGAAACCTCTGGGCTGGATTCTCAGAAGGTCTGACTCAACCTATGTTTCTTCAGCCTCCTGCAGTCATCAGCTCTGATCCAGAGCCTCCGCTATGTCCTCCTACAGGCCCCGCAGTACAGTGAGCATAAGGATTACAGGAGGTTCTCCCAGCAAAAAGGATTTGTTGTGCGGTAAATGTCTTGAAGCCTCAAACAGGAGAGGCCTCTGTAAAACCTTGTCAAAGGGAAGTGTCCTCCGGCTGTAGGTGCTTGAATTTTTGAGGTATCTTTGCTCTTTTTCCACAGGGAGATTGCTTCGTATTTGGGACAAGGGCAGGGTGCTGGGAAAGTCCATTTTAGTGAGGAGAAGGCTAGCTGAGGGTAGAAGGAAGCAGTTTGAAACCATTTGTGTTTGGGTTGTCTCAGATTAAAACCCATCAGTATACAAATTGCTCTGCTTACAATAATATTTCAAAACAAAGCAGTTATTTAAAAACAAATACATTTCATGCAGATATAATATTCCTAATGTGGCATTTAAATGGTGAACAGTCACCCAGTAACTGCTTTTGTTCTGGTGCAATGACAGTCTGTGGTTTATCACCTGTTAGCTTCTCAAGCTAGACCCTGGGCTTTATGCTAGGGTTAATTTTAACCACCTCATGACTGCAAACTTTTAACAGCTTGGTTTACACTAGGATTTGAAAAGGTGTTAGTAAACAGTGCATGTTAAATTAAAGTTTTTTCTAGCAGAGTCTCAGTGGAGTAAGCACAGCCACAGGGTACATAAGGATAACAGCTGCCAAGCGAGCTGGAAGATATTTGACGGTGGGATATCCCTTTCTCCCAGTTCCCAGCCTGGCAAGATGGGTATGATCTGGCTGCCAGCATGTGCCACTGCCTGAAACTTTTGCATGCCAGAAAGCTGACTATTTGCAGCACCCAGTTTCCACACAGCATGTGTGCAAGGAGGCCAGATTTCCAAAGAGCAGAGTTTGTCTCACAGGTGGGGCCGCATCACTCAGACTTCCAGGGGGTTATGCAGTGTCAAGGATTCATTACCAGCCTGCTACCTTCCCGCCAGAACACGGTCACCAGACTCCCTAGGGATGATGGTTTGGCTTTTTTTTAATTGTGGCCTCAATTTTGCATAATGCACTCCTAGACATCTGGCCCTTGGATTAACTTTTAACATATGGTAGATGTTGCACATTCCTTGGTAAATTGTCTGCTAGTGTGAAGCCAGGAGGAGTGCCCCAGGAGAAGACTGTGTCTTTGCTAAGTGAATGTATGCAAAGCATTTGGAGCAAAACAGCTTCTCCCCTGGAGAACCTGGCTCAGAAAAGAACTTACACGTGTAATGACACGTCCAAGAGTCCACCCGAGTGAATGACCGTGGGACGCTCCCACTGCGCCTTCCAGAACCACGGGGCATGGTGGCAGCACGTGGGCTGCAGCCGTTGCTCATCCCTGTGGCGCGTTTCCCTCCTGGCATGTTCACACAGGTGGCATTGCAGTCTGCAGTTTTCTTTGGAAGGGTGTGACTAATTGTTTACGTCTAATTGCTGTATTCCTCTTTTGTCATCAGTTGCAAAAGCAAGTGGACCCCCCGCACCTTGCACCTTGCGCCTGCTGGCGTATCTGCCATTAGCGCGGAAGGCAGCAAGGCAGCACCCACGGGAGCCCAGGGGTAGCCTGGAGGACACGGCAGTGTGGGCAGCCCCTCACCGAAGCCATCTTGCCGGGTGCTCCACCAGGGCCACCCCCGCTGTGGAGCACTGGGCACCCTTGCGGCAGTGCCAGGTGGAAGTCATTCAGGAGACTGTTTCTGTGCGTCCCAGCTGCCCAGTGAGCCGTGGCCTGCTCTCCTCCAGGTTATGGCATCAGAAGACAAAGAATTCAAAAGCAGCATTAAACAGATTTTTCTCTGAGTAAATCCCAGTGTTAGGAGCCTGAAGCATAATGGAGTGGCAAGGCAATTATTTTTTCCTCCAACTGTTAATCTTCCTTAGCTTCTGGCCTGTCTTTTTGCTGATTCTCAGAAAGGGTGATTTGTAGGTGTTTATTGCTGAAATTTGAAGTGATTTAAAATGAATGCTTAAATGTAGTATGACTTTCAGAACTAAGTTATTCATACATTACTAATTTTCTAAGCAGTTAATACTTTTTAAGGACTCTTATAATTTATTAGCACACTTCATATCTTATAGTTTATGCAGAAATGCCAATTAACCCACACAATGTGCAGTCAAGATAGATGAGGATTAAGTCCCTACAGCCATGGGAATAGCAGACATGCGATGACCTGAAAATTGTATCGTTAGCTCCTTTGCCTGTAATTAACATAAATTCACCAGTAGAGTGCCTTTTCTCTTTTTATTAATCCCTTATCTCCAGTCCTGGATCTCTGTTGCTCAAGCAATTAGGACAGATAGCTTGTGCTTTCTTGATTCTTTCACATCTGACTTCAGACTTGCAAGGGCTGCCTCACCAGGCTTGATGAGCTGGGGGGCATGGGGGATGGGGTACGACCATCCTGCATAAGTGCAATAAATTTCCACTTATGCAGAAAATGGGAAGGCACGTAACCAACCAGCTCTCCAGCTCATATTTCTTGTGCATTTGTTTTCATTGCACATTTCTGAACATGAATTATGTCTCCTCTTCTTAGTGTCACCCCTTCCACACTTTGTTTTGCTCTTTGCTGCCTGCTGGCCCACAAGTACAAGATGCAGCGCAGGACTATGGAGAACACCCTGTTGTGTGCGGAGCAGAAGCTGAGAAGGAAAGGAAAGGCTCACGGCCTTGTCTGCAGTAACAGAGACATGGCTCAGGATAGGATGACCAAAATATTTTAATAGGGAACAGAAGTGATTGCTTCAATGCTGCCCCCCTTGTTTCCAGAGGCACATAGTGAAAGTAAGAATCTACTGTTCTGACTCCACTTGCTGTTGATTAGCATAAATTTTCAGGCACCTTTTGCTTCTGTTTTGTATTTCAGAGCCACACAGCTGTCACTGGAGCCAGGCAAATGAGCAGAGCTGCAGATGCATGTGGTTAGCTGACTAGGAGGATATTTGAAACTGCTCAAGTCCTGCTGGGGCTACCAGCAGTACCACAAAACTCAAGACTATTGGGGAGAAAGGGGTGTTTAATGGAGGCTTTGAGAGACTTCAGAGCCAGTGTTAGATGGCTGTGGCAAATGCTGTGAGTAATGCAGGATTCAGGTTAGTGAAGAAGCTCGTTACAATGGTTTTGTTTTTTTTTTTCTCTGTCAAATTACTTAAGGTTTAGTCTCAAAATAAAGAGGAAGGTAGAACCTTGTGTGTTCTTGAAAACAAAAAAATGCTCTATACTATTTCTGGTATTTATAAAAGTGTAAAAATTAAGGTTAAGGGAGGCAGCAGGGCTTCACTGAGGCAACAGGAAAACTTCAAAAGTAATAGGATGCTTATGCTGCTGCTCAGAGTTGCAGGAAGACTAAGCTGTGTTTTGGCTTGAAAATCTTGTCCCACCAGCTGAGATATTTATAATGCTATGCTCCCTTGTGCACCTCTTTGAATGTAGCTCATTTGTTAAGCAGGAGGCGTCTTAAAATTAGTAAAACATTCCCTTAAGTTCTGACATCAAGGAGAGCTAGAAACCTACAGCTAAGTGAAATGATGGAGAAGGCAAGAATCAATGTGCTGGGAAATAAGACCATGAGTCATGGTGACAAAAGGATCTCTAGGAGTCACCAGCTGACAATGCTATAGCAGGTCTATGGAAGGAAATACATCTAGTGACTTAATGGGCAAAATTGATAGGATCAGAGGGGTGCTGTGAAGCAGTTGATTAGAGTCATCTGTTTAAGATGGAATGACATTAAAAGTAGAAGGTCATAGGATTTAATGATTAGGCATATTAAGCTTAGAAAAATAGCAAACTCAGAAATCAAAGCTGCTAGACAGTCGTCTTTGGCACACTATCGGTTACTGCAGCAGGGGAAGAATAGTGGCGTGTGGTTGGCATAGGTATGTAGTTTGTAGTTTGAGCTACGTACGGAGATGTGTTTGTTCTAATTGTAAAACCACCAAAGTATCTTCAAATTATACATACAAAATTTTTTTTAAAGGCTTTTAATATCTAGCGTGGGAAAGCAAATACTGTTAAAGAATCTTCTTCTCAACATCCATCCTGATAGCTGTCATCAGAAACAGACAAGCTGAGAAGAAACCATAATTTGCTGTTAAAAGATTGCTGGAAAATGCCATGGTATTCGCCTGAAACTTTATCATTTATGCAATGACAGGGGAATAATTAACTGCTAATCTAAAGTGGATCTTGTTTCAGATTACAGTACTTCCATACAGGTAACATAGACATAACTGGGTCTATGTAGTCTTGGCATAAAGAGAGAGGTGGAGGTGGGAGCAGATTGGTTTTGGTCCCTCCAGCAACCTTTGGGTCCCAGTTTCTATTAACATAGGAGTTCCCTGTCATGATGTTGTGTCTCCAACCCAATGTTATGGCATGGCCAGCCTGAGAAGGGGTAACTGGTAGTCAGTCTACTAGCAAATCTCACTCATGACTGATGGTTAAATAAGATACTTTTCTGTTGTTTTGAGCTACTGGATTGGAAAATACCATATGAAGTGGCCCTTAAGGTAAGTGATGTGCTGTGGACAAGACACTGATCTCTACTTCTGCCAGGGAGACCATAAATCATCCTTAAATCATCCATTGCCGGGTGCAGTTTCCTTCACAGCTCCTTCACCTGATCCCTGAGTCAGTCAGAGGTGCCATCAGAGCTCAGACTTCCACTACAACTGCTTCCTGCTCCTCTGAAGTCAGCGGCTACAGAGTTCTGCTGCTGGTAGTCTTTCTGATAGCCCTTTCTGTCCCTCGTTTTCCTGTTACCTGAGCCTTTTGCAGAATAAGCAGTGAGTGCTGAAGTAGATGAAGAATGAAAGATGAGGGTTTTTTTAAAACACAAATCCATTTATCTCCTTGGCAATATTCACTCCTTATGACTGGTACCTTTTTCCATCCTAAAGTTGAAAATCTGGCAGTGTTGTTCCAAATCCAATTGGTACTGGTGAAATCCTTGCTAGTGCTTGTATTTGCCTTGCTCCACGCTGTGTTTTACCAGATGACTAAACATGCTGAGTATGTTATGGTAAACATGCCGACTATCTTCAATATTTGCAGGTGAGTGATTTTTAAAGCATGTTTTAGCACCCTCCGAATTCCTATTTGAAACAGCCCCTGCCTATATACTCTTTGCTAGTTTCTCTCAGTTCCTAGGTTGATTTTGTAATCAAATCAGCATGAAATCAAACAGAACATCATAGTTCTGTGAGTGCACTAATAAACAAACACATTAACCATCTCAAATAATACCGCAGTAAAAATATACACATTTTCACAGCTTAAATGTAGTGAACATTGAGTTTGAATAAGAAGTGAGTGGAAAAATGACCACATACACAGGAAAGGACAGAAGAGGCAGTCAAGTGAGGAAAATAATGGCTTAGAGCACAGTAAAAAGTCTGCAAAAGGAAAGCATTAAAAAAACTGTTGATGCAGAAAGTCAAAGAAATAAACAGCAATTAGGGATTTAAATACCTAATTAATATTATCTTGTTACAAAAGAACACCTGCAAAGCATTGACTACTGTGTCTTTTTACAGTTATTGATTGGTAGAAGACAAAAAAAGGAGAAAATTGCTACTGCCAACTGCAGTTAAAAGGGGTTGACAAATTGACACTAAGTGCTCCCTCACATGGTGACTATCCACACTGTTATTAACTCAGCCCATCCTTGCAGATGCCTGTACTTTGTTCAGCACTCAGTGTTTCGATTCTTAATTCCTCCTCGGTTTGTTCTATGTCATGTAATAGATTTGGTAAAACACAATTCAACACAATAAACTAAATTTACCAAAGGGAAAGCAGTAAACTATTTTCCTAACTTTAATTTTAAAAGTCATTAAAACTTAAGTGTATAGATGCTGACCACTTCTAATATTGACAAAATGTTAGTATTTATGGAGTTTTCTACTTTTTATAATACTACAGAGCCTGAGTCAATATACTGTAGAGTGTAAAACCTTACAAGATGTGTGTTAAAGATTTAATTTCAAGACTTTCTTTGGACTCCCTCTGCTTTCAGACTGACTTATAAAATATTATTGTAGTGAAATAAATACATCAAGCATGCTATTATGGCACAAGGAAAGTCTTACATACATATTGCAGCAAGCAGAAGGTTATAGCCGTTGTATTGTGACTTCACCTGCTGACTGACTTCGAATGGGATCTAAACACCTAGGTAGCAGAAAGTACAACATGTGACCCAAAATAACATACTGGGGAGTGTTTATTTTGCCTTAAAGCAGAAATTCAAACTAGAAACTACACAACATTTTCATATACAGAGGGGACAATGTATTTTAAAGAAGTGGCATTTTTTAAAGACAGGCAAATTGGAGGGTGGGGTTGTATTTTGACATGCAATGCAGCTGTGTGTGTCTGCTTAACCACAGCTCCTGTGAAGAGTTTTTGTGTGTTTGAAATTGTGCAGCTACAGCATGCTGCCTGCCTTCCCCTATTGTTTCCTGGAAAAGCTTGTTATGGTGCTGCTTTGGTGCAGGAAAATGTCACTCCATAATTGAGGCAGTGGGGTATAACCCATCCCAGCTCCATTCCCCATTCCTAAGGGCTGCAGCTTTTCTTCTGCTCTGAACCACAGCTGTGAGATTTTATGAGGAGCAGAAACTGAGCTCCAAAGAAAAAGACTGAAGAACTAGAACTTGTTGTGGCGAGACCAGAGAGCACTGGCCTCATCCAAGTGATTTGGGTTCAGCTGGAATCATGTCAGAGCATTTCTCTCCACCCCCTGTCTGCCCCTGAGGGCAGAACAAAAATATGTTGTACTTGGTGATCAAATCCACTGGAAGGTGCAACAGGATAAAGAAAGATAATCCTTTCCTTAGTTTAAACTATGTCCCTTTAACTCCCTTTCCTACTCCCCCCACCAACACTTTGGGCCCCAGCCAGCTGGATCATCATCCTCTGTTGATATCCGAAATGCATAGTTAGAAATGAGTGCATTGTGGTTTGCATTATTTCATTTGCTTGTTTCTGTGATGAGTTCTTATTTCTAGAAGCAGCATTTTCTTCCTGAGGTTTAATTACTTGGGGTTTTAGTAAATGAAAACCTCTTTTATTGATAAACAATAGCAAATAATGACAGTGATAAGCATGTTAGTTAAAAGAATATGTTTAACATTAAGTGATACCAATTTTATTTTTTCCCATGGAGTATCCTTTCCAAGAAAAAGCCATTGTTTAGACTGAAACTTTTTTTTTTTTTTTAAAGCCTGCCAATGTTAATTGATATTATTCAGCTACCCTCATTTGCTTGGTTTGGAGTTCTCCTATTTAATTTAGCTGTCTTGATATAGACCTCACCCACCAGGGAAGCTCCTGAGCTTTTGCAGCTGTATTTATTCTGGTCTTTTATGAAGTGGGTTAGCTAACAAAAAGTAGTTTCCAACGTACAATTTATGTTTGTAAAGTTCCCAGATTATAGCCTGGCCCCCTTCATTGTGCAGAAGGCTTCCTCAGCACTGTAACAAAAGCCTAGTGTTTTTTTCTCATCTCAACACTGTATGCTTTTAGGAACTCTGGCTTCTAGGTCAAGAGAGACAAAGGCCTTACAGGTTTGGAATCTTTTCTAAAAAAAAAATAAATTATCTCAACTCTACATATATGTGTAGAATACAATTGGTTATGCTAAAAATATGTTTCTAATAACCACTTTTAATCCTGTTTGGTAGAATGCTTATATAGTTAGATCATGGTATGCAGATTATAAGCTTAGAGCTGTATGTCTTTTCAAGTACTTCTTGTGGGGTTCACTAAGTTCACTTACAAATTTTGCAGTCTTCCGTGCCATTCCCTGAGGATGTCTGTCTGTGATGCAGCCGCTTTATAAATGGCCTCACTTTACAGAGCAGGAGGAGCATTGATCATACCACGGTTCTCCCCTACACAAGACAGAAGTAAGCACTCAAGGCAAAATTGCCAGGATCTCTTTCTTTCTCTTGGTGTGAAATGTAATGGGGAAAACCCCACAAAATAATCACCAAGCAATGGAGCCAATTCAACCTTTTCAAGACTAAGTATTACTTCAGAAAATATAGTCTTTCTTACAAATAAGAAAACTTTTAGTAACAAAGGTCCAGGAAAAATCATTCCTGTTGGTTGATGTTCTCTGCATCTTTTTTACAAATTGATGTTTCGAGCATATAAAAAGCCAGCATAATGCCGGCAAACATGTTTTTGATAAATTAATTCATAGTGAAGTTGCCATAAAACAATTTTAGTGATTCATTTGGAGCCCTGTGAAATATAAAATCCTAGAAAAAACTTCTCTAAGTTTGCCTTGTCCTTCTGATAAATATCCACCAAAACAGCATTATGGTATTTTTCCTTGAGTCTTTGGAGATATATGACTAGTGTTGAGATGTCGTGCAGTATCAGTATGAGTATACCAGCTTATTTGCTGTGAATTTTTATAGTCTAGTAACAAACTGGCAATCCAGCTCTTCTGGCTGAGGACCTTCTGTACTCATTTAGTTCCTCAGTATTCAGTTTATACATCAAAGAGTGAGGTAGTAGCTACTGCATGGGTTTTTCAGGCGTGTCCAACATTAATTATTCCAATTACACTAAATTCTGTGAAATTCTGTCCCTTACTGCAAAAAAAAGAACACTGAGGTCAGCTCTGACACTCTGCAAATCACACCTGTCATGTTTGGTGGGTACAGGAGGGACGATTGAGGTTATTCCTTCTTTTACTAGCACAGCCGGGGACAAATTCACTTGGATTCCTCTATATCTCTACACCCAGATGAGGAGGCTTACCGGTCTACTCCACAAACCAACGTACTCATTCTTACTCTGTACTTGTATTACATTATTTGTGCAGGCTTCCTGTTTCTGTATAAGGCAAGATTGATGTGTGGGTGAACAAACCCCCTCGTCTCCTCTTCTGGATGCTTGGACTGATATTTAGAAATCTTTAAACTTTTTAATCAAAAAGACAGTTGCTAAACAAGCCACTATTTATCCCAAAAGGGACTGTGGAGGAGAATAAATTGAAGGAATGATAAATCCCTGGATAGATTTTGCTGCTGTGTCCATGTTACTGTGCCTGGACACAAAGCAGCAATTAGCCTGGGCTGACCGGCTGACTCGGCAGGGCGGGTGGCAGCTTTGGGTGTCAAGAGGGAGACAAAGGCTCTGGAGAATACAAATGGGCTGCAGCCACTAATTTGAATAAGAGTATAGCCCACTAGGAAAGGTAAGATGACGACACTGGCCAAAGATTAAAGATAACATTTAAATCAAGGTATTTAAATGTTTTATATAATAATAAAGTACCTATGTACACGATCTGGCAGACAAAGTATGTTGGTGCTTTTTGTTTTCATAGAGGAATAAAAACAATCCCTTTTTCATAACTGGGGTGAAGAAAATCCTCTTATTTTTCTGTTGGTTAGTTATCCAGCATGAACTTGCAAAAGGGAGAACACGCACTGGGGCGGAAACAGAGCTGGGAAAGCTTGAAGTGTTGTTCTCTGGTTTTGCCTCTCCACAACTCCAGAGAAATAGAGTATTGTATTTCCAATGCAGAAAATGCTTAAAGGCATACCTAACTAATTTAGTGTGTCAGTGCCCATAATAGCTATGCTCTGTAACAGAGGAAGGAGACAAGATGGTGTGTAAGCTTCCTTTTGTGGAGTTATGACTGTATTTACAGGACGCAGGGAGTTACGTTCACTACAGAGCATAAGCAGTGCTAGAGTTACCTCAGCAGGGACTGTGGCCCATTTTGTTATCAGTTCATTTTTCTGGTACCTTTTCCACTTAACTGATTTAAGTGCAATAATACACAACCTATAATCTTGAGAGCCTTGCCACTGTCAGTATAGCTATAGGGAATCTTTAATTACTATTTAGAGCTTTAAAGATATACTTCTATCATACAATTATGATGTGTCTGATTTTACCCAATCCTCTGATTTATATTTTACTTCCAATTCACTTAAAAAGTGAAATAACCTTACTCTTGCAATGTCATTACAAAATTTAAAAAAAAGGATTCTTTGGTTTGAAAATGTCAGAATAATATATTTGATGATTTAGGGAAATGAAAATGCTAATTTGATAAATTCAGTATGAGCTCAGTGATAGTTTCAGTCAACTCAAATGTATGGTTTTGGTGAAAAAAAAAAATTCTGCCCAGCTCTCCCTGCACAATTGTGAAGTAAGTACTGCGAAATTTATAAGGAGGATGCTTAAAACTATGTAATAGGAAAACAAAAATCGATTGCCAGCAAGTTACCTGTCCTCTAGCTCCTAGGCAAATAATAATTTACATCTATGTGGGGTCTTTAAACCAAATATCAAATAGCATTGGCTTCATTCATGTGTGAACACAAAGTGTTACCAGATGACTAACAGAGGACATCGTGACAGTAATATTAAAAAAGCTTTGAAGAAAAAGGTGAGATGTCCAGGCGAACGTTCTTCTGGGCAGAATGTAATTACCTTGGAAGCTGTCTGAAGATGATTGGTAAATAATTGAGTTTAGTTCTGACAGTAATTTCTGGAGTTCTCAGGACTATGGTTTGATAGGACAGTGAGTAACTCCCAGGCTGCCAGGACTGGAGCACAGCTTGCAGCCATGAGATGGGAGGTACTGATCTCGCAGAAGCTCACACTGGCAATGCAAATGTCCTGTGAACAGTGTGACGGGTGAGTGCTGTAGTAGCTGACTTTTTATGCCAGATTAGCGCTCTCATTGCATGGAGGGTCAGGTATTGTCTGTCCCCTCAGCAGCTGACATAAAGCTGGCAGAGACTCCAGATTGCATGTTGATTGTTGAGTCAGGCACAATGATGAAGTTGGTCAGTGCCCAGACTTTACTGGGTGTGGAAACAAGGCCTGGCTACTGAAAGCCTGTAGTCCCCCAGAGCATGTCTGGATGCTGGGGAGACAAGATCCATACAGCTTCACGCTGGCTGATACCCTGAACAGTAAATTTTGACCACTTGAACGTTTGAAAAGTCCCTTTGCTAAGTAAATTATAATGTGACTCTATAGCCCAAACCTGGCCACGTGAATAGGCATGAAGTAGATTTTTCTGAAATGCCAGTTGAAGTGTGATGCAGTGTATCCAGTTTGAGATAAAACCAGCACTTTTTCCAGCCGCCTGCCTATGCTAAGAGCTGTGCAAAACCTCATTAGAAGTTTTCTTTCAGGATAATTTAGTTAAAATTGGTGCAGAAGATTCTGAGTACTCTTAACTGTAGTTTGAATAGGGTCTAGTTCAGTTTCGCATAAGCTCAGGTAGTTAAGCAACATTGAAATAAAGTGAACTATGACCGTATCATAATTAGGATGTACACTTTGGCACGCTTTCTTTAAATCTAGAGCAGGAAGCCAAACCTAAGTGAACAATGGAGACAAATGAATCATGGAGACATGCAGTGACTCAGGTGATCCCTGCTTCCTCCTCTCCTTCTGACCAGTCCTCGTAGAGCAGTTCTGCTTCAGGTCTTGACTTTAATTGGAGCCCAGCACAAAGCACAAACCCTCCCGAGGCTTGTAAACCTCTCTTTCAGCTAGAGCTACTTGTTCACGTGTCTTTTCGCAACAGCCAAACTAATTACCATTGCATGTCTTCCCAAGTGACAAAAGTTGCTTGCCTGCCAAGATAAAAAATTTGGAAGGCTGTGAAGTGATATAACCTGGGGACACCCACTGTATTGATGTATTTTAAGCACTATTACACAGAGCTCTGCTAGTGATTTGAATTCAGGGTACATCGTTTGGTAATTGGGTGAAGCCAGATGGGTGTCTTCAAAATAATACAACCCCATGCAGGAGTCAGGACTGATTTGACTGGCCCAGCATTGCTTTTGTAAGGAAGACTAGTGCTCTGTTAGTGTAATTTTACTACTTAGGTGAAATTATTAGAGAAGCTGGCAAAACTAGCAGCACAAGATACTGGAGGTCCCCACAGCTTCTGGGACCAGCAGGTAGATGGCATATTAGAATAATGACAGCTCAGGGCCATGCTTCACACTGCTGCTTCCCCTGTGCCCGTGGTCCTCCACCCTTCCCAGGAGGGCGCAGAACAGTCGTGCAACACCCAGGCAGTTCTTGGCCCTTCTGCTAGGTGCATCATTAGTGGCCTAATGATACGGACCTACGGAAATGGGACTGGCACCACTGCTTTTACACGGGTCAGCCATAGCCGTGTCTTCTGCTCAGGAACAACCCGGTTCAGATTTGGATAACAAAAAGTCTCAGCGGACTGCGTTATTGGCACCTGTACTATCCGGTCCATTAAATAGACTGGCCCAGAGTCTGATCGCTGTTCCTTGCATGTGAGCCTGGCGCTACTCCAGAATTACAGCAGACTAAATGAGATAAAAAATTTGGCTGGTTCCTTTCAATTCTTCAGCATTCCTTTAAAATCAAGAGGTTTTGCTGCAGCTTTTCCTGTTTTGGTGGAGGAACTCCTCCAGGTGGCCAGTAGTATGGCACAGACACATTGGTGCTAACAAATACACGTTACCAAACTTACTCAAAGCACTTTAAAGATGCGATACATGCTCCTGTTGGCTGCAGATGGATAAATAAACCATGACAGGTAAATAAAAATAGTGGGCTATTACCCACTGTAAACTAGTAATGCTGCTTTTGAGACATCCCCTCAGTAGGAAGGATTGCTGTCAATATCCTTCAAGGAAGCCTCCAAGGTTTTGTTATGAGCTTGTAACTTGAGCCACATTTGCAGCATGAATGTAGTGCTTGAAAACTTTATATGGCATTTCTGTGCTAAACAGCTGAATTTAAACAGCATGCTGCTTTTCTATGCAATTTTTGCAGTACCTGTTGGAACACTGTCCTGATCAACAGATATCTTATGTGTCCCATTATTTAAAGGGACTCTCTTAACTTAGAGTGATGTCTAAATACTGCTCATTTTTATTTTTAATCTTTGCTTTGTGTGTGTGTGTGTTTATATCTGTGTGGAAGCCTAAACTAGCAAAAAACACTGCCTATTTTAAGCAGTTTAATATTGATAGAAAAAAAATCTAAATTTTCCAGAAAACTGATAAGTGTAGATAAAACATATCTACACTGGAAAGTATCACGTGGTTTATTCTGATCTGTGAGGAAATAAGTACTAGCAATCTCCTAATCTGATGTGAAGAGGCTACTGGAAGTTTGTGGCCATGGGGACAAGTGAGGCTGGTGGGCAAAGGATGTCTTCTGCTGTGTGAAAATGCATTTAATACACTTGTTCTAAGTGTGAAGGAGGAACTTCATTAGACTAAGAACAATAATTTTATTCCTAAAGCTAAGGAATCTTTTCTTTTGCACCTGAGATCTAACCTGGCTTCTTGATGCTAAACAAACAAGACATAAATGATGAAGCCCTTCATTGTAGAGTGGCAACTCTGCTGGTTGCTCAAGGTCTTGAACTAGCAATGCGCAGTCTGTCAGTCTTCTCTTCCTTTTTGGAGTAGAAACAGAAGTTCAGTAACTTTTGGGGAATTTGTGTATATGTGTTTGTTTGGTTATTACTAACTCTTGTATATTACAAAGAGTGCCCAGGCTGGGATTTGGGGCTTCTAAGGAAACAGACTCACTTCTGGTCCTTTACTTGGGTTTTTGGGGTTTTTTTTTTTGGCCAAGTTCTAGGACTATCTTAGAATAAGTTGCTTCAGGATATGAGACCACATGTGAAACCATAGTTTTTAAAGTTCTGTTGGGCTCAATTTTGTGATATAACAGTTTTAGGAGGCAGAAGAACAAATCCTGGTAATATCTCTCTCCAAAGCACAAGATTCAGGCATCCTCATTCCATAGTCCTGTCTTGGCTATGTCTACATAATTACTGCTACAATTTGAATTCAATTAAAAGCTTTTAATTGGTCATCCTCCCAAACATTTCAGAAATGTCATTCATTTTCAGATATGCTTAGAGATCTGTCATCCTAACATAATTTTAGTCTGACACAAAAGTCAATTACACTAATTGTTCAGCAGGAATTAACCTCTTATGCATCATCAGATTTTTACTGTTGCTAGGTTCACTTTGCAAAGATCTGTTCCTTTCCTATATCTGTACATCAGCAATGCCGAGCACCAGCGCCTGTGAGCCTTAGGGAGCTGAGGTACTGGCTGGGAAAGAACTACTTAATTGTATTGGAAACAGACATAAATATTCAATATACTTCTAAACTGATTGGAATATTGAAATATGCTGCAAAAAAGATGGGTCACCTTCAGGTGCAGAATAATGATACCAATTTTCTGATTAAAATTAACTTTGCCTTAAACAATTATCATTAATGAAGCAAATGGTTATCTGTATATTAGCAGCTATTAAAGTGGTATCTAAAGAGCTTTTCATCAATAGATTTCAAAGGTTATGCTTCTGAGGTCATTCTGAGGACACACACTCATATCTCCATTTAAGACTGGCTTATGCAAGTCCATTCAGAAAATGGAGTGATCTGGATGATTGTAACTGAAGAGAGGCATATGTCTATGTGCAGGAGCCAGCTCAGGTGTTTGTGAGACAGTGCTGGAAGATGAACTCCCAGGGGAAGTTCTAGGAGGGTTCTAGGTCAGAGAGGTGAAATCTGGCTGTGAGAACAAGGCAGAAAGGTTGGAATGAAGAAGGGAGGTATTAGCCATTTTGGCACTGGCTGAAAAAGGTCTTGCTGATTTGAGCAAAGAAATGCTTTCTTCTGCTCAGAAAATCATTTGTAAGTGAAGAAGGCTGCATTAGAGGTGTGCAACTCCCATGGTCAGTTTTCCCTCTGAGCTGAAATCACAGCAAAGCCCTGGGTTTTGACAGATAGCTCATGTCAGACTCATAGTAGGATCCTGAGATGATTATGCACAGGGCTGGAACCAGTGGGGAGCTGAGGGCTCAGATGGACACAGGCAGTGAGCACCGTGCTAACCGCAGTGAAGGAAGAGGTGGGGGCAGGCAGATCTGGCAGTGGTGCTAGAGCTTACACTTTTTTTCAGACAATTTGAAGGACTAGGTGTCCATGGAGCAGCCTCCAGCTACCAGCTCTTTAGTCTCTCCCCAGGAAGCAACCACAAGAACTGAATCTGAGTATTTGCAGACGCTTAGGATGTTGGCTCAGCAATAAAACAAACATCCAGTGGCAGGTTAACCCACATGGCTCCTCAGCCATCCTGCCAAAGCATTCTCTGAAACTTCCCTGAAACATCCTAGATGGAAATTTTCTCCATATACAGAAATGGCTTGTTTTATTTAGGTATAGCGTTTTTCACAGCATCAGGGTCATGTGTTTAACTTAGAATTTTCTTCAGCACAGACGTGAGGAGCTGTGCAATTAATTTTTCAGGAAGGGCAAGTAGAGTCAGTGGGGGAAAAGAGCAAGCTAGCAGAAAACCTAAAGGCAGGATGATAAAACTCTGGAGTCTGCCATGTGCAGAAGTCAGCGTCTCTTAGTATTCAGTAGCCAGCTGGACAGCGTGATGATACAGGGGAGAAAACTGAGGCCACCTAAAATAACATGAGGCAGGGCAGGCAAAATAGTGATGTTACAGCAGCGGTATACCCACTACTTCAAGTAATTTTGCGTGTGCTCAGACCACCATGCGTATAGTCCAGCGGCTACAGCTACGCTAAAGCCTTTGCTGTAAAGTCTGGTGGAGACAATTACAGTTTTCCTCTTGCAGCTTGCCTCTAGCGGGACTGTGCAGCGAGATAAGGAACTGAAAATAAAAACCTCCATAAACACAAGAAGATTTTCTTTAGCTGCGGTGCAAAGCCACGGTCCTAACCCCAGTTTTGTCGCGGATGAGAGGTGCGCTCTCAGACGCTTTCGTGCCTCATTTACGCCTGTTTGCTGTACATGCGTACGGGGTTAAGTCATTAAATGTTTCAGAGGGTCCTCTCGCCCAGGACAGTCCCGCTCCCATTTAAACGCCCCAGCAGGAGAGGGCAGAGAGCAGCGCTCCTGCCAGGGGTCACTCGCGCGGGGGCCAGCCTGAGGCAGCCCGTACCGGTCCGTGCGGCTGTGCGGAGTTCAGGAAAGGAGGGCTTTTTGGTCGCTGCCATCTGCCCGTTTAAATCGGGCGACAGCCTTTCCAGGCTCGCCGGGAGCCCGGCAATACCGCGCGGCGGGTCGGCCCGGCTGAGCGGCGGGAGGGAGGGCCGCGGCGGCCGGGCGGGGGGACGAGGCGCGGAGCCGCGGAGCCGCCAGGCCGGCTGGACGCCGAGCCGGCGCTGAAGCGGAGGCTGCGTCCCGGCCGGGTGCAGCGCGCCGCTGCCGGCAGCCTCGGCCGCGGTCGGTGAGTGGCCCCAGGACGGGGTCCCCGCTCGCTCGGGCCGCGTAGTTTCTGGTCCAGGGTTTGGTGGGGCTTTTCTGAAGGTGAAGAGGGGCGGGGTACGGCCGCTCCTGGCCGCCCGGCGGGGCCAGCCCGCTGGCCGCCCGAGGACCTGCACGGCGGGCCCGGGGGCAGCCGGGCGGCGGGGCGCGGGCGGGAGCCAATGGGGGCCGCCGCGGCCGTGTAACAGGCGGGGCGGCCGCTGCCCCCGCCGGGCGGCCGGGGCGGGGAGCCGGCACAGAGCGCCGCGCCGCTCGGCAGCATCATCCGCGGCTGCGGGGCTGACACACGCCTCCATCCTCCTCTGCTCCGGCAGCCGCTCGCACACGCCTCGCCGCGGCGAGGGAAGGCCGGCCGGCGGGCGGAGCGGAGCTGAGCGGAACGGGGGGCGCCGCGGCAGACAAAGCAAAGATGGCAGGGATCCTCGCCTGGTTCTGGAACGAGCGGTTTTGGCTGCCGCACAACGTCACCTGGGCGGACCTGCAGAGCACAGAGGAAGCCGCCTTCCCGCAGGCGGAGGACCTCTACCTCGCCTTCCCCCTGGCCTTCTGCATCTTCATGATCCGGCTGCTCTTCGAAAGGTAACGCCGAGCCGCCCGCGCCGCCCCGAGCTCGGCGGGGCTGGGCGGGCCGCGCGGCTTGCGGCCCCCGCTCGCTGAGGGGCAGCCGGGAAACCTTGGCTGCCCGGCGGCCTCCTCCGCCGGCGCTTCTCTCGCGGCCTTGCCGGGCTCTTACGTTTTCCCTCGCCCCTCGGTCGGTCACGTAGCGGGCCCGATGCAGGAAGGTGGAGGGGCTTCGGGCGGCAGCCGGCGCTCCTCTCGCGCTGCCCGCAGCGCGGCCCGGCGCGGGCGCTAGGAGGCGAGGTCTCCCCGGCAATGGGCGCAGCCCTCCTTCCACCTGCGGCGGCCGCGGCGCCCTGCCCCGGCGCCGGTGGCGCGGGGGAGAAGGGCCCTCCGGCACCTGTGCGGGCCGCGGCCTGCCCGCCCGCCGGCCGCGACCCGCGGGTTGCGGCGGGGTCGTGGCCGCCCCCCTCAGGGAAGCCCCGCAAGAAGCGCTGTGGGGGCGGGCCGGGGCGAGAAACTGTCCGGGCTGGAGAGTTCGCCCGTGCCCCCGCCGCAGGGCCGGTCTCCAGAGAGTAAACCGGGGCGAAGCCCGCGCTGCCCTCCCTCTGCGGGGCCGCGGGGCAGGACTCGGCCTGGCTGCCGCCGGCGGCGCGAGGCGCTGGCGCTGCGCGGCTGAGGAGGCGGCGGCCGTTACGGCCGGGCGTCGGGTCGGCATGGGAGGTTGGTGGTGAGCACCGGCCTGAGGGGAAGGCGCTGTCGGGTGGCTGCGCAGAGTTTTGCTTGGCCGGCGTGTGGGGTGGCGGCGCGACCGGTCCGTGCCTCGTGTCGGAAACCCTCCCCAGGTGCTGCCAGGAGGTAGGATCTCAGGGAAGAAGCGCTCCAGATGCTGTTCATTGCCCAACCAAACTCGCCGTTCTTTGAGATTGCTGAATTCACGTTTCACAAACATACAGATACGTACATATGTATATTCAAACACAAGACGTCAAACTAGTGATTGGTCAGCGATGACTATTTATTTATTGTCTGTGAGTGTTTCCTGACGGGTATTTAACAGAGGCCGCCCGTCATGGGGATGCAGCTGAAGCGAAGTGGGTTGCTCGCTTGCGCACGCTTCTGTGCTGCCTGACAAAGGTGGTGTTCCCTCCATCTGCAGAGAACAAAAGAATGGTTCCCTATGCCAACACCTACGTGTTTTCAGTGCTGTCTTCCTAGGCGATGCTATTAGGGTAGTCGAGGAAGATAAAGGAAGACCAGTAGTTACCACATGCCAGAGAATGGCTATAAAGATGCTTTAAAAATGCTGAAACAGCCGATCTGTCAGGTTAGCACTCCACATCTCCTAAGCATTCCCTCACCCTGGTTAGAATATGGCACCTGGGATGTTGGTTTGTGAAAAACTTGGCTGTTTTCATGACTCAGTTGAGAGGACCATATTTGTTTTGAAAAATGAGCTGTCGTGGACTGTTGTTAACTTCTGTGTTGCTTTACAGATTTACTGAAAAAGACAGCAAAACTTGTGGTCTGCCTGAAAATCTGAGGTTATCAAAAGTTAATTTAAACACTTATCCTAAGTTAAATACTGCAATATAGTTACAATTTGACTGCACAGTATTATTTAGATAATGTTAAATCATTAGTGGTTTTTTTTTCTCATTTGCAGTCTGTACAATGTGTACTTTCAAGCGCTGAAAGTGGGTATGTGATGTTGCATCCCTTGCCATCTGAACTGCAATATGTATCGCAGCAGGGCTGTGTTTAGATGGAGGAACAGTTAGTCAGACAATTTCAGCCTAAACTTACAATTATGTTTCTGCTAGTTCTGATGTGGCTGTTGTTAGCATTATAGAAGCTACTCTGATTATTTAGTAGTCTGTATCCACTTCCTCTGGTTATTTTTCTTAATTCAATTAAAGTAATTTTTAATCTTGCAGTACATTATATTTTTAAGTGTTATTTATACAGATGAGAAAATCAGTACGTTTTCTTAATTCTCTTATATTCATTGGGCTACTTTTGAAATTTAGATCTGGAAGTGTGTTCTGCTAGCCTGATAGTAGGTGAGAGACCTCCAAAGAGGTTTTATTAACAATTACTTAAGTATGTATTTTTTCCTTTTTAATTTCAAATCAATTGCAAAACTCCACTGTGAGAGTAGGATCAGGCTGTTTTGTGTGGGGTTAATCCACATGGCATGGTACAATTGTGATTTTTCATGTAGGGCATTATATTAAAGTAGGCTGAGCAAAAGTGACTGGACCCACTTCCACAGATCAAATCATGGGATTGTCTTTGACTTTATTATTGTTCATTAGTAATTTATTTTGTCAGACCTCTGTGCTTTGTTTGGGAGCCACAGAAATGTCTCACGCACATCATTAATTGAAGGCTTGCAATTATTTCAATTGAGAAAGCTATTCAAGATCTAGAAGGGAAAAGAGAGGAATATCTGTTAAACTGATAATTTTTCATTCTTCTGTGTATTAAAACAGCTACATTTTTTCCTTTCAAAACTCAAGTTGTGGACAACTGATGTTGTACGTGCTACATCCTGGAACAAGCTTTTGCAGATGGTAGCAACTGAAGAAAAAATAAAAATAGGTGCTGTAATACATTAAAAAAAACCAAACAACCAGGTTAAACCCGTAGTTGTAGTGCAATATTTGTAACACCAGTTTATTCTCTATTTTGTTTTGTAAGATACATAATACAGGTGCCCTTGTAATTGTTTATACTGGTAGGTAAGCAGCCACAAGGTGTTAAGAACCTGATTAAGTATTTTATATCCATTATTTTCAGACTCCTTCACAGCAGCTGACTGCTAGGCTGCTGAAGCAGTATGGGTTTACTTCTCTTGCTATGAAGGGTGACTAACTTCATGGATCTTCACAATAGTAAGAAATGTGGTTCAGGGGGAGCTGTGATTTGGACTTCACGTGTCTTTGCTTACAAAGTTCTTGATATGTCTGGGGGATAAAACTTGTCATGCTAAGGGTTTAAAGTTGACTTCATTTATATATATATATTTATATTGTATATACATATATATTTGTACGTACGTATTTGCAGGTGCAATTGAAAAGACAGAACTTGGGAATTTTGTTCTATACATATTCACCTATTATTAACAGTTAATCCTACTGGGATTTTTTTTGTTACTGGTTTGACAAATCAATTAACCAAGTCAAGAAGAGAATCTAGATGCTTCTGAATTTTTTTTTTTTCCTTCCAAATAAAATAATTTTTGTTGATTTCCTTGTCCTGCCATCCCTGACCAGCACTCTTGAATGAAAGGAAAAAAGTAGATTAGAACATTAATTGTACGCTGAATCGCTTCAGCAGTTGGATCTGATGATGAGTGCTCTTGAAATAAGCTTTGCTCTGAGGTATAATCTCATAACCATGAGATTTAGTGGATCTATCTGCTGAGGCCATCATAGTTATGGATGAGGTGCTAAAATACCTTAACAGCCTTTTCTCTTTTCCGTTCCTTCTCATTAATCTCTTTCTTTAAACACAAAGTACGTTTTAGAAAACTATAATAACTAAGTGCAAAGATAGTGTTACCTAGTAATTTGGAAGATGGCAGGAGTTTAGCAATGCAGTGGTAATGTGGGGACATACTTCTTTATAGTATCCATCCATTTTTTGTGTCTTACTATTTTTTTAAAGGCATGTAAGCAATTAAGGATCTCCTCCTGTACTATACAACACCTTCAGCTATAAGGAGATAACATAAGTTCTCAATAATACCAGTGTCTTTCTCCCCGGATCCTTTCCAGTTCTAGTGTGGGCAAGACAGGTTAAAGCTGAATTGAAAATGCTCTTGCTAATGGCAGGGTGTTGTAGTTCTGATTGATTGGCCTAAAAAGATAAAAGAAACATCTCTTATTCTGGGCAAATACATTTTTTTCTTTTATGGGATCACATAGCTCTTCGCCCTCTGTGCTAGACCTTGCTGCTCAGAAGCAGCATCCTTTCCTATCCTCCCAAGCACGTCCTCTGTGAGGGGCCTGTGGTTATATGAAAACAATGTTTACTCAGCAATCAGTGTGTTTGTTGGACACAAAACAAGAGGGTGATACACCTCTGCTTTAGGGACTTCTCTCAAGGGACAAGTTGGCTGAATCCTCCAAAAGAAGTGCTAACTATACAGATTTCTGATATCGTCCAACAATTTTCTGAGTCAAGTAATCTGATATTACTGCTTTCTATACACTTGGCTCATCTACTGAAGTTTCTCATATCTCATCTTTGCATTGTAGTTGCAGTATGCTTTATTTCCCTCACGTTGTAAGCAGCAGTTTGGGCTCAGATCTAATGAGATCGCTCCATAAATCTGCAAAGCAGGCTTAAAATGCCTTTATTGTTCTCTGGCCTTGACGGGGTGGGGGGTGGCCGCAGTTCTCAGAGGTGAAGCTGATATTCCTCAGTTGATGGAATGGCTCATATGGTCAGGGATTGCTTGATTATGTATAGGAACAGCCTTCCAGCTGTGCCGATTTAAACTGAGCCGGCCTCATCATTTACTATCAGTCAGATCAAGATACTCTAGACATTGAGCGTGTGGAAATTCACGGCTTTTGTATGACATTTTGCTTTTATAATGATAATTCAGCCTCAAAGGTAACCTCAGCTGACTCTCATTTAGTATGACACAGTGGATCAGGGAATTCCTAGTGGATCAGGGTGACATAATACAGTGACTGTGTGTGTGCACGTATATATATATATATATATATATATGTATATATTTTGCTAACTGTAAAAATTCATTCAGGTCACAATACATTAAAGTCTTGCAAGTGTTTCTGCTATGTGGTGTATACATACAAATTTGATTTTCGTAATCCCTAAGATATCTAGTATCGGTGCTTCCTTACAACAATAAGGAGGCTAGACAGTAGTTGGAAGAGGCTGTACAAACTTGGTGCATTTCCAGCAGCCCAAAACCTCATCTGGGGATGTTGGGTGGGGTAATGATTGTTATTTCTGTCAAAACCCGTTTGTAGGCTGTGATATTTGTAGATTTCTTGCTTAGTTCCCTGTGTGTTAAGCAAAATCTGATTGTTCAGGTATAAGTCATTTGTGTGTAAGTAGATGCATGTGTTCACTGGCAATAACTTTCTCCGTTTTTTTCCTCTATATTTTTTTATAATTTCTTTTTTTCATAAGATGGCCTCTAAGGTCTTTTTTTGCTCGATTACTATTTAATAAATGCTTAATTCAGTTGAAATGGAATAGGACACTGAAATTGGTAACTTCCTATGAAAAGACACAGGCGATATAAAGAAAATAACCAAAAAGCTGGTTTTTTTTAAACTTTAAGCCAATTTCTTTTTAAAATAGTAACAAAAGAGCATTAGCAGTAAATAGCTTTAAAATAAATTTCTCTCTTGCTGATTGTAGTATCCATTTCTCTGTGTTTCTTTTCATTAGTTATTAATTTTCTGTCATTTATATTTTCCTTTATGTAACCAGTTTTTGTTTTCTAGGGTTGCAGTGTTTGAGCTTCAGCCACTAACACAATTCAATATCTGACAACAAAATGATGGTTTTTACCTGGAGAGCCATTGTCTGTCTTGGCACGGATGGAGCTCTGTCTCACTAGCCCTGACCAATGTGGTGTACACTCACCCACCTTGACGGTGTCTGTGTTGGCTGGTATGCATCTCTGTTTTGTAATGTAGTTGTGTGTTCAGATGTAAGCTGAGAGCATTCCTTTAAAAGAAGGTAGAGTGGATAAAATACATACTATTTAAATGTCCTTCATAAAGGACCATTTATAGATGCACGTTAGTGCCAATCTTAAAATTGGGAGTTAAATGGGAAATATGTGTTGAGTTCCAGTAGAGAATGCCATTAAAACTGATTTCAAAAATATCCAGGTGACGGAAGTATGACAGCCAAACCACAGCTCAGCTGAGGGAAAGGTTTCAGTGACAGGTCACTAGTGGGTACTGGGAGCTTATTACTGGGGCAGAGCTGCCATTAGTGGGGTTTTGTCTGAGTGCAGGTTCCAGTTACTGTTAGAAACTCCTATTTGGTTCCTGCCTGTATTCCTGTAACTGCGCAGTTGGATCCAAATTGCCTTTGGCTCCTTTGGTTGCTCCTACTTCTGCCTCTGATTAACAGGCATTTGCTAAGAATTTGTTCTCAGAAAAGGAAGAGCTTCTCGTATGCTGCCTCTTTCTACACATCTGCAGACCAGTGTCTAATTAGTCCATACAAAGTATTTAGTAAGTTAACATTTGGGGAAATCTGTTCCCTTGACTCTATCTCTGTTATCTGTCAACAAGGTAGAGAGGAAGGGGATGCCTAAGCTGAACAGTGCTTACTTGACCATATTTGTGTTTTGTTGTTTTGTTTCCTTTTTTCCCCAGTTGTTAAATATTCCATGCCTACAGTAGTTTGACAGTTAATTAGCATTTGGGGTTTCTGTGCCTGTCTCAAAGTGGTCTTGGAGTTTTGAAAAGAAAGGTAAAATTACAGCATAAAAGTATGTAGATTTCATAAGTGATGTAACCTTATATAATATTCAGTAATATGCTTAAGACTGTAGTTGGCATCTTATGGACAGTCAGATGCATATGATGTGTATCAACAGTTCCTTGGAGGTGTTTATCTAACACCTTGATTGCTCTGTGGTCTCCCACACCAGCGACTCCCTTCACTCATTGAGCACTTACGGGTTTTGGGGGTGCAGGAGGGATGGGCATCCAGGTCAAGGGAAAGGGAGAGAAACGTGTGGATCTCTGATCACTTGAAAGAGGAGGAATCACTGATGTCTTGCTTTAAAGCGAGCAAGGTTTCTGACAATCAGATGGGCTGAGAACTTTCATTCTCTGTGAGGAAGTCTTTTTAGCACATGGTCCTTACAGAAGACTAACTCTACACCATCTGGCTTCTATCAATTTCTCACAAGGATGATACCTTTCTGGTTATTCTGAAGTAGTCAAATTGTGGTGTAGGTGGGAGAGCTGGTGTATTTAGCATAGCCAGTTATAATCTTAGAGATGGTTTTCATAATGCCTGTAACACAAAGCTGTAACTTCTGTACCAAAAGCAGAGGGTAAACTATAATGATTTTTCTCCTATGTAGTTAATACCTCTCATAGTCACAAATTTTGCTGTTGGTAAGCTTTCATACTGCTGCGCAATTGTGAAGCCTCATGTAACTGTTACTGATGTAGCATAATCGAATTTTAACTCTCAAGGTAATTGTCTGTACAGTTACTAAGAATGTCTAAGAGCTGTAAAGAAGCATAACGTCCAGTTAGCCATGTTGTGTATTTTATAATATGTAAGAGATATATATATAGTTGTATATCGGCTATTAATCCAAGTTACCTTTTGCACGGGGAGGAATAGAACGCTAAAGTTCTCCAGGCTACCTGGTATTAATGAAGTATCTTTCAGGTTCACTAACCTAAACCTCATTTTAATATTATAAATGATGCCCTTTAAAGTTTGGTCTGAAACAATGAAAAACCTTCTTTGTACTTGCAGGTCACACTAGGATGGTTAAAGCAATATATCTAAATCACTTGCATTTTTTCTCGGTATGAGTGCGGTAAAAGCCTCCTTTTAATAGTATCTTCCCTGTCTTGGTTTCTCCTGTAGGGATGGAGGGGAATATCTATAGTACTATATAAAAAAAAAAATAAATCTAGCTGACATAGTTAACACTGGTGCAAAAAAACAGAGGTTAGAGTCCAGAGGGTGTTCATTGGCATAAAATCTTTGATTCCTGAGGCTGTATGAGTATTTGTGCATGCAGTAGTATTTGTCTATCCTTTGTAACAGGCTAGTTGCTCTATTTTTAACAGTAATGGGGTGACCCAGAGGAAAATGTGGCTCTTTTATTTATTACAAGTGGTGTCATCACATGCCATCATCCGAGATAAACTTAATGTTTTTTAGTTCTGTAAGCAGAAGGAGAAGAGGGCTTGATAGAAATGATGCTGAAATCCTCACTTTGGAATTGGGATCTCTTCACTCCCTTTTCGCCTCTGTTGCTGACTGAATTCAGTTCTATATGACGTTGTATAGATACCTGAACTTTCACTGGGACTGTCATTTACTATGTCTCTGGGACTCTCATCCTTACTGAGAAGAGAGTGGAAGCAGAGGCCACTCTCAGCTTCTACTTTGCTGTGATGTTTGGCATCCTGTAGTTATACAGAACTTTAAACTATGAAAGCTGCTTTTGCACCAATACTGTCTACCTGGACAAATGGTATGAACGAGCATAACTGCCTAGGCTAGTGAGAGATGCTTTCATGTGGTGGTAGGGAATTGCTTATTTGGAAATAAGTGTATGTTGTACAGTGCAAAGTAAAGAGACCCTGCTTACTCAAAAGCAGTTGGTGATCACAAAAGTGAGTAATTTGAAAAGATCAGAGTGGTACACTGTAATATCCCTTGTGCTTGCTTTTGCCTGTGTCTGTTGTGACTGCGTGATGTATCTGTTGCTGAGAAATGCAGTGGTCCACATAGCTGGAGACAAACTGTCTGGTGTGCCGTCGTGAAGGGGCCAGTCTGAACAAGATATGTTCCTTAAGAAGTACAGAAGTTAGCCTTGACATGGCAACTGCTGAAACTTTGTAGGTGGGCAGCATAAACATGGAACGTTAGTCTAAACCTGCGGGCATTACAGTGTGATAAAGCAGACAAAATTACATCTATGTGAAATGAAAAGTGAGCTGAGAAATTTTGGGGGTGGTGGCTGAACTCAGGTGATGGTGAGCTCCTCTGACACACTTCTCAACCAGGATGAGACCTGCTCAGTTGGGGAGCTTGGAGGGCTCCAGCCTCTCACCAGCTGACTGTCAGGGCTGTGGCTTTCTTGGGCACTGCTGTAGCAGATGAGACCAGTGAGTCATCAAGACCAGAATCCCCCTTGCAACTGGTGAGACCAGTTGCTTCTGTTGAAAACAAAGTTTTGGGTAATGAGTGGATCATGAGTGGGAACATGCCTGTTGACAAGCTTTTCCGCAGCTGTCCATCAGATTTTCTTGAATGTCCTGCTGTTTACTACTTGCGGTTGTCCAAAGCATGCTGCTGGACAAGATGATCGGGTCCAGTTAGGAGTACTTATTCCTCTTACCAGCATCATGTTGGAAAGAAGCCGTTGAGAAAAAGAAAAGCAAGTGGTTAGACCACAAGCAGGAGCGTGTTTTGTATGTATTGAAGCAATAATTGGGTGGTAATTGGGTGGTTGATACTTATCTGTCAACTTTTCCCACACACCTAGTATGAGAGAAGGGAGAGAACTCATATGATAAGAGAGTAGCCTGAAAATATAAACAGTTCCAGCGCCAAACGCTCCCCAGGATTACGACACCTGTTGCACTAAATTAACTTTGCAGTGATTGCACAGACGTGATTGTGACAAATTCAACTGCAAATGGAGTCCTGAGAGTGCTGGTGGACAACAGGTTGAACACGAGCCAGAAATGCACCAACAGTATTGGGGATAGTGTTGCCAGCAGGTTGAGGGAAAGGATTATTCCCTGTACTTGGCACTGGTGAGGCCATGTCTGGAGTGATGAGTCCAGTTTTGGTCTCCCCTCTACAAGACATGAACATACTGGAGTGAGGGCAGTGAAGGGCCACTAAGATGATTAAAGGATTTGGAGCATCTGACATATGAGGAGAAGCTGAGAGAGCTAGGACTGTTCAGTCTGGAGAAGAGAAGGCTTAGGGGGATCTTACCAGTGTGTACAAATACCTGATAGGGAGAGTAAAGAAGGCAGAGCCAGACTCTTGTTAGTGGTGTCCAGTGAAAGGACAAGAGGCAACAAGTAAGTGATATGCAGGAAATTCTGTTTAAACATGTTTAAACTTTTTCCTGGGATGGTGGTGAAACACTAGGACAGGTTACTCAGAGACGTTGTGGAGATACTCAAAAACCAGCTGGGCATGGTCCTGCTCTAGTTGACTGTGCTGTGAGTAGGGGGCTGGACTCGGTGATTTCCAGAGGTCTTTTCCAACCTCAGTGATTCTGTGAAATCATAAACCTCACTAAATGGCATGCTTTCCCAGTGCAGGGCTCCAAGGGGCTCCTGGGATCCTATGTCTGTATGAAGTTCATAAACTGTATTGGAAACCTGAATAGGTGAGGATTAGGTTGATGTTCTCTGTAAGCCTGCAGGAGAAACTTAATTAGTGCAGGGCACATAACACTTGATTGAATAGACATCTGGATTTTCCATTTGCTGTAGAATGGGTCTTTTGATTTTATTGTAGTCTGGCATGTGAGCAGACGGGACGTAAATCAAGAAATAGATGTGGACCTCCTCTACCTAAGACAGGAATTACCTTGTGGGTACCCAAAATGAAGTCTGAGTTGCTGTGGTATAAACACATTCTGTTCCCTTCTAGGATCAATACTTTGAGTCTCCTACAGCATTAAATTTGATTATACCAGGCAATTTTGAGGATAATTTTAGTTTTGTTCCCCTTAAGTTGATTCTTCTCCACACTGCAATATCTTCAAGATAATTTTGTTTTTGAAAAAAATTCACAGAAAGAGGTGCTTAGAAGATGGGGAACAGTGATCACATGTCTTACTGGAAAAGCTTTTATTCCCTTTGTGTTCAAGATAATAAGAGCAAATCAGTCTTAGAAAAAAACCAAGAGAAGTCAGTCTTTAGTTTTACATTCACTAATTGTTTATATAGGTAATATATGTATAGTTGTAAATATATATGTACATGTGTGTGACAGAGTAATTTGTATATCACAGTGGCATCACATCAAATTATTAAATAAAAATAAAATCTTTAACAGCAGCTATAAAATATAGACTGGTCTAGAAAATGAGATATTTCAAAATGTCAGTTGTTGGTGTGATAATGAAAAGTTTGATATTTGAGAGAAGAAATGCACCCTGTATCCTAATTGGAGGAACTCTTGATCCTAATTAGAGGAACTCGTGTGTGTCCTAACCTGGAATTGTTATTTTCTAGAGCATTTATAGGAAATGTGAAAAATATTTGCGTTTCTTCCAGTTTGGAATGAAATGGAAATTAGAAATGTCAAAATTTCGTCAGGAACAGATGTCCTGACTTTCAGCCAGCACTGATAAATGGGTCTGGTTACAAGACAACGATGTAGAGATAAAAATGAGATCTCTATAGCATTATCAGCCTCCAGAAGCATACATTCTTGACCAGTTCTTAAGAGTTACTCAGTTTGTATCTGTATGCATGGTGCGCAGAAGGTTTTGTTATGTTTTTTGTTTTGTATTTTATTTTATTTAAGAAAAAAAAATATCTCTGAACAGGTCGATTTTCTTGAAAATAGGCTGATGGTTTGCTAGAATTATGGCACGAGCTCAAACCTCTAGCCTGGCATTTACCTTCAGTTGTCAGGATGAAAAGTGCACTAGGAGAAATGGAAGAACACTACTTCATCTTGCTCACTCTTCCATTGAGAGCTGACTTCAAGGTTTGAAGAGAAAGTAGCACTTTGTATCCATCACCATAGCATTACTTGTGTTTTGCCTTGTTTCCTGATTGGAATACTTTAGGCATAACACCAGAGTGGCTTAGAGCTTTAAATACTAACAACAAATCTCTTCCTCAAGTAAGGTGCCTTAAAGAATAGAAAACTGCAAAGTTACCTTGAAGGATTTGCTTTTACACTTACTTCTAAGTGCATTGTAGTTAAATCATTTTCCCTATTCTGGAGGGTGGATTTAGTGGTGGTACAGGGTTTTTTTGTTTGTTTTTATTTTATTACCATGCTTTCATTTATAACTCGAAACATGACAGCCATCACATCTTTGAAGCACCAGGGCTGTATGAATATACAGGTAGAATTTAGATTCTGATTGTTTCACATCTGCTATGGAAGCTCCCTATTAATGATTCAAAAAGAATACATTTTGGGGGGGCAAAGCATATGATT
Organism: Aquila chrysaetos chrysaetos; assembly: GCF_900496995.4. Classification (NCBI taxonomy): domain Eukaryota; kingdom Metazoa; phylum Chordata; class Aves; order Accipitriformes; family Accipitridae; genus Aquila; species Aquila chrysaetos. The sequence continues at coordinate 32,073,532 of NC_044009.1, read as the reverse complement.
TATGATACTTAACTCTCTCATTTCACCTCTTATAGCTGTGCCCCCATCTCAAAATAAATTTCCCTTACATGTCTCATTTAGATTAAAATTAAGGTTTATTCCAGTATTTCTTGCTATGCATTTTTCTGATCTTCATCTCTTCTTCTATGTGCCCCATAAATGTTTTCTTGTCCTGCATCTGCTCCCATCTTATTTTTTTCTTTTTATTTCCCATTTTGTTGATTATTTTTCCCCCCTTTGAACAAAAGCTGTCTATTCATGCATGATGTTTTGCAGAGCTGCTGGTGGCAAAGGGAAATCTGAAGTTTCTGTCTTGAGGTTTGTCCATCGCTGCCCAGCTCTTGTGTATGGAAGAGGCAGCAACTGAAATAGAGAGGAAGCAAAGTCTTTTGCCCCTCTTCAGTGCTGTTTGAGTGTGTAGCGACTCTGTCATTCAGGTGAGTTGCTCTTCCATTGCACCTTTATTGAAGAGCAGTGGTAAGAGTATTACAGACTCCTAACTTAGCTTTTAAAATGGCATTTAATTGTAAAAGCAGCCATAGAGGAAGGCCTGCTGAGTGCATTGGTATGTAGGAAGATGGGTTTGGGTTGGGGAAGGGTTTCAAGATGATCCTAATTTTATCAAGGATCTTTCTCAGTTTGGTGGAAAAAGAGTACGTTGGTCATCTTAATTGCAAAACCCTCGAAGTGTTTATTAGGAAAAATCATAACTTCTTTCACATTTTCTTTCTACAAAGTCCTGTATCCATACAAGGAAATATTCCCTGAAAAATGGTTTGGAAATAAACCAAGTGCATTGACTAAGAAAATGATGTTATCTGCTATATAATCTGCCATCCTCTCTCAGCTCTTAGACTGGAGCACAACATGATGAGAAACCATATACAGAGAAGGAGGTAGCTATCAAAGCAAGGATGTTGCCAGCGATGTGATCCATAAAGTGATTCACAGAGCAAGGAGAAGGTAACCTTGATTTCAGTCCTCCATATCCAGTGCTTTGTGTGCAATCTCCAAAGGACCTTTGCTTCCCTTGAATAACTGTGGCTGACTTTAGTTCTTGACCAGAATAGGAAGGTGTTATTATGGATTGTTGTTTGATTTTATTTTTGTTTGTTCATGTTGGTGGCCTGCTGTCTTGGGGAAGGCTTGTTGGAATGAAAATCCAAGGCAGTAGTTTCCAGCATCTTAACTTTTCTTCTCATTGATATAGTTCCATGTAGAGATTCCAGATAAAATGCTAGATTAGTTCATATTCATATATAAAAATGGTCGTTGGAATCCAGGTGTTACCACTTGCATCTGCTCTTCTCTTTCAGACTTGTATTAACTTCATCTGGGGATCCTGTGAATCTCTTCCAAAGCTTTAGGCCTGCCTGCTGCACATGGACCAGTAAATCTTAAGACATACATGGAAAAAATAAGATTACAGTGGTCAGGGTTTTTCATGCTCCCTAACCAATGACTTCCTACAGTTTCCTATGAAACATTGTGGAGTCCATACATCAGATGAGCTGTCTCTCTTGTAATATGAGCATTTGCTTTCCTACATGAATTTTAATGTAAAGAGTGCATTGATTTTGTGAAACTGTATTACATGCATAAAGACAGCTTTGTCACACAGTCTTATTTGATTATTTGCATATAGTAAGGTCTGCTGGTGGTATAAATCACAGTTTGTTTGAGGGTGGTCAAACTGATTTATACCAGTTGAGGATCTATATTACTCTTGAATATGATTTATTTACTCACAAAAGTCCTGAATCTGATCTTCTGCCAATATAAATTAGAAAATAGCTTCTGCTGAGTTCTGGTGTTATATCAGCATAAAACTTGTATGAAAGACCAGAAATTGTATGTCATTATGAATGGTCATATGTAGCCATCTGATTACTGTTTTAGTAATTAAGAAGCAGAAGCCATTCAATCTGTATACCTAGGTAGAAATCAAGAAGATATATATATATATATAAAAAAAATTATTATTTTCTTTTAAATTCCATTTTTCTTTCCTTGATTAAGTGCCACATTTTCCCCCTCCCCCATTTTTTTCGGGACTAGTAGTATGTATGTACCCATAGAGTATTGTTCTGTCTGAAAATCTTGAACGTAGAAGGTTAGTTAACATTTGATGTTAACTAGAAAGAGTTATCCTTTTTTGACAGAGTAGGATGTGGGCCTCTGCTTCTGCATGGTGTAAGGTGATTGGTCAGTCAAGGGGATCACTTGATAGCCTTGCTACTCCTTCCCTCAGTCCCTTCTGAACAAGAGCATCTCTAGTACTGACTTAAGGCATCAGGTCTGCAACTTGGTGACAGGCTACTAGTAAGCACCTTGTAGACAGCTTTCTTGTGTCCTGCCCTGGTTCTGCTCTTGCACAAAGCTACTTCGTGGTGGAGAAGAAGGTCTGATACATCTGTGCAGTGGTTGTAGCTCCTGTCAAGAAGTGTAGGGTGGCCTGGAAGGAGTATCCTGGTGTTGCCCTAACAGGTACTGTGCTGCAACTGTGTTGCTGTCAGTCTGCGTGGTAAGCAGCTTAATGCCAACCCAGGTGTTCTATGTAAGCTATAGTCACTGCCAGAGTTACAATGTAAGCATCTATTAAGAGCTCTGTTGATTACACACAAACAGAAAACGAAGTGTCATCCTTAATCGTGATTGTTTGTTCCAGATGTGGTGATTTTGTGATTTAGAGAGTAAAACTGGGTGTGTGTGTGTACACGTGGATTTTAAATAGGTTATAATAATGACCTCCAAGACTATCTTAACAAGTCTTCCACTCTGCTTCACAACAGGGTGCTCTTTTTGCCTTGCCTGGTAGTGCTGCAGGTATTTATTTATATTGAATGACATAAAAAGGCCTCTGAATGAGTACACTTGCATAATGAATAGGAAAATGGAGCACACTGGATCCACCCTGTATTTTCTTACAGTTCCCCTTTAACCAAACTCTCTTTAAGTGAAGGCTTGGCAAATGTCCCCCCTGAGCTTTGCTCACAGAAGAGCAGTTACCAGCCAGAAAGCTTAATCACAGGAGTGGGCTCTGCATCCTCCAGAGCCTCCACAAGCCTGTGGGACAGTGATTGGAAGTATCCTGGTCTGGTCTTGCTGTTCACATTGAAAGAGCAAGGTTCCTGGCCTCAGGAGGTCTAACTTTGAGTGTTAACAGTAAAGCAGAGGACTGAAAATTAGCATGCTCATGTTCTCTGCTGATTATTTTGAGTGATCTGTTATGTAGTCTTGGGGCCTGGGATCCTTTTTTATAATATGAGTGTAAGAACAGTAACTGCTTCTTGCTTCTAAAATGTTTTCACGTTGTTTAATGAGAACTATCAAGAATAGCAAAAAGTTTTCAGAACTTACTGCAAGGTGAGCCATTCTGCTGAACTCCTAAACCCCCTTCCCCTTGGACAGTTTACAGTCTTATAGGTACAGTTACTTCTGGTCTGGAATAACTTCAGAATGTGGCTGGGATATGTGAGGATAGAGGGGAAGAAGGAAGATGGAAAATTTCATCTTCACGCTTGAGTTTTCTAGGATATTTTTCTCTCCATCTCTTAAATAAGACTAAGTATAAGGTCCCAGTGAATGACAATTGCCATCAACTGTACAAAGCATCTGCTTCCAAAGAAATGCCATTGATCAGTCTCATTTCTGTTTTGACAAGGAGAGACCTGAAACAAGATGAAATTAACTACAAAACATGCAGAACTTGTGCAAGTCCTTATCAGAAATCTGTTTTGGAGAACCCAAATCTTGAAAAAAGGCATTGCAGCTGCAAGCTCTAGCAGCCACTGGAGAGTTTGCTCTTTTTACTTCTCCATAGCTTCTTAAATATTGTCTTGCTGGGAAATTTTCCAGCATATTACTTAAAAGAAAAAAAAGAAATACTCTTCATGGTAGGAAAGTCTAAACTGTCAGACTATCTTATTTTTAAAGGTATCGCCTTGTTTTGCCATCCATTTACAGTGTGTCCAGAAATCATACACAGGGTTGGGTTTTCTTCCTTCCTCATTCCTTACCTCTAAAATTGTATTGAAAATATAATAATAATAGTGATGATGATGATATAATATTTGCCTGTTCCAAAAGGGTGTTATGAGATGCAGGTCTGTAAAGGGGACTTAATGCGTATGAACAGTTGAGAAAGGTCTGAGTAATAATATGATGGCTGTGTAGCTGTCTGTGTGTAATAAGGCTGTGTGAAGCTGGAAAACTGGCAGAAGGAAATGCTGATGCTTTTCTATGGAAGCGCAGTATAGCACTTGGCATGACGGTCTGTCAGTAGAGGAGGGCTGCTGTGCGTGGCAGCGCTCTATGCCAAAGGGATGTGTCCTCTTTATTTGGCTAAAAAGAAATAAATTTTGGAATGCATAAAAATCTATATTTTAATACTGCTTTTCGACACCTGAATGCTATTTAGGACAGGATATAAAAAGTTAGTATTTACAAAGTTATTGCCCTATAATTGTAATTTTAATTAAGGACTTGGTTTACTCAGGCTTTATTTATGATGCGCTACTGCAGTGTACTTCAGCTCTCAGCTCATAGTTTTAGGTTTAGATCTTGATCCTGCAGTTGGATTATTTATGGTATAAAAGAAATAGTGATAAAATGTAAGTTCTTTTGGTCCTGCTACAGAACAGGCTGAGTGATTTTTTGGTGCTCCAAAGCCTCTTAACTAACGGTGTTAAAATAATGAGTAAAAAACCCCAAAGTAGGAATACTTCTGTGCCATCAATAAATATTTGCATCTCAAATGACAGATCACGACAAGTCAACCCCCTCATATGTGTGAGTAATGCAAATACATTACTGGAGATACAATGCAGCAACCACATAGCTTGTGGTGTGACAATCTGCTGCTCTTTAGTATCTTGACAATTCTGTTGCTTACTTGGAACTTAAAGTTTAGGGAACCAATTACTCCACAAACTCCTCCTGTACTTGCTACATAAAAATTGTTAATGGAGAGGTTGAGGTCCAGAGGTGGGAATGGATAGAATGATAGAATTGGAAGGAGCACACAGGTGTTTTCTGGAGCATGGTAGAAGGGTGTGAGACTAACAATATGGTGTGAGGGGGGAAAACATGACCATGATGTGTGTGTGCACCTGGGAGGAATGCAGTGTAACCAGGCATGCCCATTTGTTTGTTCTCACCAGAAACAATGTGCATTTGCAACTGTTCCCTTCAGATACACTTTTAAATTCAAAGGTATATGAGAATGCTTCTACCCGAGGAAAGGAGAAGACTTGTTGTATGTGTAATTTGTCTCCCTCAAGTTGTGCATGGGACAGATCTGAAAATTCTTAAGAAGAATTAAAATTTTACCTTTTTTTTTGTTGTTGTTGTTTTTTAAGTAGGCAATAGAAAGCCATAGTGTTTGTATCATTGCAATCCCCTCCTACATGGAAGGGTGTTGCATGCCCAGGCACCACCCCCACCTTCGTGCAGCATCTTTAATGAACACAGATTACAAATAAGAAGGAAAAGAGATGCCAGCTGGCTAATGTGACCCAAAATGATTACAGACTGGTATCTGCTTATCTCTGCTGTTGGCATCCAGAAATCTGCTGTTTGGGAGAGACAGCATCCTTGCTACTCTTTCCACATTAAGTCAATAATAAACTTCCAGGTTACTTGGAAAATATGGGTACTGTTACTTCTGGCAGGTCTTGGTGAGAGATTGGATCCTTATCATTCATCTGAGCCCTGGATGGTCAGTGAGACCAGGAACACCAAAAGGAAATACAGGAGATTTGTATAAACTTTTCATTAGGTAGGTGATTTCCATCTGTAGAAGTTACAAGTAGTATTAAACCAAGCCAATTTCTCATTGCTGAACTGAGAGCTCCAAGGATAGAAGAATCGCAGCTGGCCATGAGATGAGGTGATGTGCCATAGTATGTCAATATAGCCAGGAAGAATGGGAGATCTTGAAGATGGAGCAAGTAGGTGAAATTTTAGTCTGATGAGCCTTTTTGTGGGGAAATAAGAGAAATACTGTTACATGCAAAGAATTTTCTAAAGTGGACTCTAGCCTTTTCTTTGAACTGGAAAGAGCCCATTGCAACTGCCTGCCAAACTCTGCTGTTGACCCACCAAGAAGATTGATAGAAGAATTCTTGATTTCAAGATAGAGAGCATTTTCAGTCAGCTAGATGAGGCACCCTTCATATCCTTAGGCTATCACGGTACAAAAAGTACTGCTTAAATCATCTAGTGAAACTTAGTGTGCTGCTCTGATGACTTGAATAGCACTAAAGTTTTATTTTATGACATTAAAAATAATGCCAAATAATTGTTCTTGCTTCAGGCTATATTGTAAGGGGGGACGTGTGTGTGGATGTGTGCCTGTTGAAAGAGAAAAATGGTAATGTTCTCTAGTAACCCAGAACAGCTATGATTCCCTGGATCATCTAGAAGCACAAGATGTTTTCAGCAATTAATTTATAGACTTAGCAGATGTTCGTTATGGCAAGAACCCAATAAAGGACAAGAGCTGTTCTCTGGAAGACTGGTAGTATGTTTTCCCGATAACTGAGGCTTAGGAAAGAAATCCACAAACTTTTATTTCCTTATTGAGAAACACCTATTTCATAAAGGAGATCTTCTGTTAAGTTTCTAATTAGAATATCAGTCATAAGATGCTTTAATGATCTAACAGAAGGAATTTAAACAACTGAAAAATTTTGCTTTCTTTACTCGATACAGTTTGACGGTTCTTGAGAGCTGCTGTTGAATTGCATAAAACATTGGTTTGGGTAGCTTTTTAAATAAATTAAGGAAAAAATAATTTCCGGCTTGATTTTTGAGTACACTATAATTTCAGCAGGTAGTTTAATAATAAACATTGTTTCATATAGAAGGCAAACCTAGCTGACAATGCTGCTGTTCTAGACGTCTTTAAAGACCAATGCCAGTTTCTGATTGTCCCGGTTTTGGCTGGGATAGAGTTAATTTTCTTTCTATTAGCTGGTATAGTGTTATGTCTTGGATTCAGTACCAGAAGTATGTTGATAACACTTGATGTTTTCAGTTGTTGCTAAGTAGTGTTTATACCAATTCAAGGATTTTTCAACTTCTCATGCCCAGCCAGCAAGAAGGCTGGAGGGGCACAAGAAGTTGGGAGGGGACACAGCCAGGACAGCTGAGCCAAACTGGCCAAAGGGGTATTCCATACCATGCGACATCATGCCCAGTATGTAAACTGGGGGGAGTTGGCCTGGGTGGAGATCACTGCTCAGGAGCTAACTGGGCATTGGTCGGCAAATGGTGAGCAATTGCTTTGTGCATCGCTTGTTTTGTATATGCCAATCCTCTTGTTATTATTGTTATATTATCATTATTAGTTTCTTCCTTTGTGATATTAAACTGTTCTTATCTCAACCTACAAGTTTTACTTTTTTCCTTCCAACTCTCTCCCCCATCCCACTGGGTGGGGGGAAGTGAGCGAGCAGCTGCATGGTGCTTAGTTGCTTGCTGGGGTTAAACCATGACACATTGAATTGTGGAACAAGAAATCAAACTTCTGCAAATGAAGCTGATCAAATTATTGTACAACTTATCTATTGAACAGGACGGGGAAAAAAAAACCCTTTTAAATCTCAGACTGTTTCTCATTCTGGGGCAATATTTTAAAAATTAAAGATGAGTAAAGGAGGTATGTTTAGGTAAATACAGGCATTCTATCTGACCTATGTTAAAAGGATTAATATAAAATGAAGCTTTGAATTTTTATAGAAGCAAGAGATCTGTATTAGACCATCATGCATGAGCAGTGCTCGAGGAGAAGGATTGAGCATTAAGGTCCAGACTTCAAAACTGAGTATTGGCTTTGCTTGGAGTGAGTCAAAGTATGCTGGATGCTGCTACCTGACGGTGTAGTGGTTCCAGAATGTTTTTAGCTTGGCAATTTTCTCGCAAATGCTTGTTTTCCCTGCCCTGCTTTGTCCAGCTCCTCATACCCACCTCAAGAATCCCAGCACTGCCATTTCTTTACTTACCTTCCGATGAAGTAGACAGAATCATAGAATCGTAGAATGGTTTGCATTGGAAAGGACCTTAAAGATCATCTAGTTCCAACCCCCAATTAAGCATTAATTAATTAATGTTAAGCAGAGCTTGTTAGATTGTGTTTTGCATCTCATTTGGTCCAGATTCCAAGTGTCCTCCTGGGTTCAGGTCCAAGATGCCTCCCCTGTCTTAATGTGTAACTGTCAAAAAACCAAATGAAACAAACAAAAACCAACTAATCAACCAAGAAGAAACCCCCCCCCCACCCAAACCTTTTCCTCCAGATTTCCATAGCTGTTTATCTAAGGTACTGAGGCAATAATTGTTTATGGCTTGGTGAGTTAAGGGTGAAAAATCATCCAAGACCATGAAAGTTCAACAGTGACTGCTATAGATAAGATCCAGCTCAGAAACAAAGGCCAGATGGGGCTGATTTATATGAGTTATGTGTAGCATAGCCTTGGCTTCAAAGGAATTTAGCCAAAGGCAGGAAGCATAAAGGTAAAGAAACATCAAAGACAAAGGGTCCCCCTGCACATTCCTGGATTTAGGATGCATTCTGTGTAGTCAGCTGCTCAGCTGTATACTGTGCTCCAAATGGCTTTTCTGGGTGGTCTGTGATAGTCCTGGGTTTACTGGTGAGAGAAAAAGGCTTTAGTAGCATAATAGAAACCGCTGAGCACCTGTGCAGAAAGAGAAATTATTACAATTTCCATTAATTTGGGCTAAAATGGTTGCATATTTTGCCAGCCAGATCTGCAAGTGTCACATTCCACAATGGCTTTTATCTTCCATCAAAGCAAATGAATAAGACAGTTCTGCTTAACAGTAGCATGCTCCCCCCTGCCCCCAGCACTCGCTTTCCCACCACTGAAGTCCCTCAGCTGCTTGTAAGCAGGGTATCCCAGTCCTCCTCACAGGGGAGGCAGCAACGCGAGCAGTGTCTGAGGCTGCTGTCACCACATCGTTAGAGGAGGTGCTTGCCATTAAAAATTGGGACTGGTTCCCCCACCCAGCCCATGGGGCACACCAGCATTCCCCCAGCCTTCACCTGTCAGCATAACATCCTGCGGCAGTCAACCATATGAAGGTTGCTGTATGCGGCTTGTCAAACCAGTTAGGTTGGCCATCACTGCAGTAAGTCAGGAAGTTGATTTCTTTGCCTTCTTGCAGTATCTTGTCAGGCAACATATTGCGTGTGGTGGAAATGGAGTTTGAGAGTGATTTGTTTTAGTATTCGGCTGATACAGAAATGCGTTTTTTTGGGTTTTGGTTTTGTTGGTTTGTTGTTTTTTTTTTAAATGATGAAACAGAGTGCCTTCTGTCTGTGCAACAGAAGGAGAGAAATGAATAAAAACGAGTAAACTGAAATTGGACTGACTTGGTCGCTACATTTTATGAAGATTAAAAAAAACACTTAATGCCTTTGTGACAGTGAATATATGATTTGCAGTACGTGAGTCCTTTTTTCCTAAAAGATAATTATTTAAAACATACATTGGGTGACTAATAGATATAAAACCCAAGTATTACAGTTATTCTTTGGAAATCTAGTGTCAAAATGGAGATATTTATGAGGTTTCTAAAACTGTTCACTCACGGAGCTGTAGAAAATACACTAGCAAGATGTCATTAAAAGCAGCGGATGCTATAGTGTTTTTGCTGCAAGCACAGCAAAAGCGAAAGCACAGCAGTTCCTCTTTTTTTGCCTCTTTCTAGCCTATCTTTGTCTGCCTCTTGCCCCCCTCCCTCCCCTTTTATTTTTTAACATGCTTTGTTGTTTGGCTGCTAATGGACCCTAGTAGCATTGAGTACATATGCTCTAGGATTAGGATTTGTGAACTGGAAAGACTACAATGATTTTTTTTTTTTCCCCCTTTCATCTGTAGTTGCATAGATGACCCCCCTGATACATACAAGGCTGAAGTAATTTGAGACCTGCATGACAGGTCTGTTGCATTCTCATTAATTGATTTCTTCAATGACTACTGAAGGCTAAAGTGGAGGAGGGCTGGGGACGAATAGCAGTGAGGTTGACTAGCAAAAGATTTGACCTAGTTTTTTCAGTCTGCATGGCTCTGCAGACAGATTCAGTTATAAATCTGCCTCCTTAGAAGAGCTTTTATTTATTTATTTTTGTGGCCTGCATGAACAGCTGCATTTGTTTTGAATGTTCAAATTTGGTGGGTTAAAATGTAAAATTTTGTCGTCGTTGTATAGTGTCATGGAAATGTGCACGTATGGTGAGGAAGTAAGGGAAGGCACCTACTTCTGCTGGATTGCTGTGGGGTCTTCTGCTTTCTGCCCTGCCCCTCCATTGTTTTCCTTTCTGTGTATTTGATAGCTGTGTGACATTACACACTTGGTTTTTCATCCTGCCTGCAGTATTACAAAGTGTGTGAAATACAATCAGTCTTCACTTTGTGCAGGAGTAGTCGTGATGCTGCTTTGTACACAAAGCTAAACAAGTCTGAAAGACCTTTTTGTTTCTTTCTTTTTTTTTAATAAAGTTTTTGATAACATCTCTAAGCTAATCGTTTTGTCTTCTTGTTTCTATTTATATCAAGTGGTCCTGGCCTGTGCTTGGTTTGCTTGTTTGTTTATTTTTCTTCCCTTACTTAGCAGTGAAGGACCAGGGATTAGTACTAAATATTCTAACAGCATGGGGATTCATGATAGGCTGAGCCAGTGCTTTGACACTCCAGATGCTCTGGATAAGCATTACAACAGACATCTAAAGGGGAATATTCAGTCGCTGAGTAGGTATGTGTATAATGTTTGTCTTCTGACATTTGATCACAGAGCCATTCGTTAACTGAAGCACAGGGCTCTGTTGTTGACCAACGAGGGTTTTAGCTGTTCTGCGTTCTTCAATAGCTGTTTTTGTTCCTGAACTGCTTGCATCTGCTACAGGAAAACCATGCCCAACTGAAAGCCAGGGAACTGACTTCTGTTTCTGAAGCTGCTTTGAGATGTAGCTGGAACTGCATCAGGAGACTGCATAAACACATCCTTGCTGGTTACACCTTGGCTTCCTACCCGCCCTGCCCTGAGGCTCTTTCATTGTGCTGGAGTTCGCAGTGCTGGAGCACAGCTTCATGCAGCTTTGCAGTTTCTCACTGTTTACTCGTGATCTCTGCTCCCTTATAGCACTGGCTGTGGCTCCGATGTTGGTTCTTGCCAGCTGGAGAGGCTCTTGAAGAGGGCAAGAGTTTCCAGCTCTCAGTTGGCAAGGAGGGGGGCCGCAGTGATGGGGAAAGAGCAAAGCAAAGGTGGTGCTTGGACCAGGGGAGGTTCTGTAGGCTTCATGGGAATTCCTCAGAGATTGTCTCTCTCTTTAGTTGGCCTGTATGTGTCAGTCAACAATATTCACCTGCTTTAGGCCTGGAAAAGAATAGTTTATGCATGCTGCTGTGACCTTGGGGTAACAGCATTCCCCAGCCCTCCTTCTTCCATCCCTCTTTGGTTTTGCAAGTGCTTCTCTCTGAAGCTGAAAAGATATCTCTGTAGGTATAAGCTGATCTTGCAGTGGAGTAAATTTGTCACTGTTTCCTCTTCTAAAGTAAAATTTGTGATTACGCTGTAGTTCTGGGTACTCGAAGACTTTTGCTTTTCTTTGTGTTCCTGGCCGTAGGCGTGGAGGCAGCAATCACACTCTTTGAGAGCCAGGCAGTGTCAGTAACATTTCTCTAGAGGACAATGACTGACATGTATGTCAAGAAAGTGACTGTCAGCCCAGGAGCTGAAAGGAGGTGCCCACTCGCAGGAGCTGCTCCGAGTATCCTTCTGAGGCATTATATCTACTGGCCTGACATTTCCAGTCCCACACTAAGTGAGCTACGGTCTTGGGCTGTGATATTTCCTCCTGTATCCTGGATATAGATGTCATATCTAATTTGTTCTCAAGGGAAGGCAGTTTGATCTATAATTCTGTGTAAAGTTGGTAATTATCAAGTGCTCTCAATACTTGCAGAGCCTTGCCGCAGTTCAAGCACTGTGCAGATACTTAACTGATGTGCATGCTCAATGTTTTGGAGTGTATGCAACGGGGAAGTGTGAGGGTCTTGGCAGCACACTGGCTGCGTGCACATGGTGGGCTATAAATGCTTGTATTTGCCTGGGCAAACAGGCTGTATGGGTCTTCAAAATGACTCCTGCAGCAATTCCTACCTAGGTGTTTCCCTGCTCTGTTCCATCTCCTCCTTTCTTCCTCCTCTTGCCAAGCCTACAGCACTCCACAGTTCAAGTGCAGCAATATTAGACACAGCTAATCTCTAACACAGCTGGGTGAGAGACTGGCTCTCGCTTCCATTTGAGTTGACAGACCAATGTACTAGATACCATACTAAACAGCTTTTGTGCTTTTTCCACCGAGCTGTCTCATAATTCTCCATGCATACCAGGATGCTCAGTTTACTGCGGTACCTGGAGCAATGGGACAAGCTCTAAAGACCTACGGAAGAGGGGATCTCCAACAAGGCAGCGTGTTTGCATCTAAGTTCTGCTGGGTGGGTTTTGGTGGTTGGGCTAGGTTAACCTGTGCTTTCAGCACTATCCACGTTGCTGCTTTGTTCAAGCCACACCCTCACATTGCTTGGTCAGAGTTTATTGTAAAGGCAGAATGTTTTTCCTTTTGACTCTTTAGTTATACTCCTAAATAAGAACTACTTGATGACCAATCTTAGGAACCATGTTTATTCCCATTTAAAAAATAAAATTAATGGTCTACGATTGTGTAAAAATCTTCTCTAATGACATGATTATAACTCATGTGGGTTCCCAATTTTGGTTATTAGTTTCTAGTTTTATATTCTAATAGGAGGTACTAAACCAATTCAGAGCAGGGTCCAGTTCCTCTGTAATGTGATGGTGGTCGTGGTGTGCAGAAGAAGCTGATTTTATCCCAAATAGCATGCACTGTGGTGTGTTTAAAAACAAATAAATAAGCAAGACAATTCTAATGATCCCAAGGAGATGAGAAGGCATATAGAACCCCTAAACAGAAATACAAAGTGTAACAAATACTTGCCTTTAAAAGCTTTAAGTAACTATTATCTTACAAGTATTTTGTGACCTGCCAGGTCTGGTAAGTGCTCTGCCTGGTTTTCAGCACTGGGAATTTGTCTCCTCCTTTTTTCAAACTCTAATAGAAAAAGAGACACCTCTTGTGTTATCATCTCATACTTGTGGCATCTAATAGCAACCACTGGACAATGTTACAGTGTCAGGCTCCCTCAAATACCCACCTGCCCAAACATATATATATTATTTTAATTATTTTTTTTTTTAAACCCTTTGCTGGTAGGGGTGGGCAGTTATATACCAATACTAGGAGGGGATCACATTTCAGTGAGGTGTCCTTTGTGGGATCATTTGAAGTTGGAGCGTGCAAGTTGCTGACAAAAATCTTGTAATGAGCTAAAAGAAAATAGGATTGTAACAGTTTTTTGTGTGTTTTGATGTACAAAATACAATTGCTTATGGATCCAAGGTGTAAATGATTCACAAATACCCAAGATATGAGATTACTTCTTTTGTTTGAGACATGCTGCAGCATTTTCAATTGCTGTCAAAACTGGTGCGCCAGCATTGTTTTCACGCGGTGAGGTCCCGTGGCTGGCCGGTAGCTGTGCGTGTGGCTCACTGGCTCACCATGTTGTGCCACAAGGCTCCCTTCCCTGGCTGCAGTTTCTGGCTGGAGCAGCCCAGGGAGTCATTTCCAAAGTGGCATTTGGGTGATCCACTAGCAAATCCTATTATTTGTTAATAGGATTTGTTCTTGCACCACTTTGTCCAATCACTAAGTGTTTGTCGCATATTAGGAGTACAATGTCAGCTGTGTTATGAGCATTTTGTGTGCAAGACTCATTGTTTCCTGGTTTCCCGGCAATGGCGGGTTTTGCTTTGGGAAGGCCTCAGTATGGAAGGCAGAAAACAAAGGCTCTGCATTTCAAACACTGCAGTATATCCTGCACTCCAGTAGGTGCTAGTTTCCCTGGCTCCCCAATAGATGGTGGGGCACATAGAGGGTCAGTAAACTCATCTGGAGGGCTGCATGCTCTGTGCTTGTGGATGCAAAGCTGCAGCTGCTTTCCAGATCGCCTCTCTGCCTTTCCAAAAGAGGCTCAGGAGCTAGTGAGAACTAGTTGCTTTTTTTTCTTTGTTAAATGTTTTGATCAGTCTGGATGGTATTTAATTATCATACAATGCAGGTAGAAACTACTTCTCAAAAGGGGTCCATCTGAGCTGGTTTTTGAGGTTTCAGGTGTAAGCATTCATATAGGTATTTTTACAAATCTCTTGCTGAAACTCTTCTTTCAGAAAAACTAATTCATAATAATTCTTTTGAATTATATGTATCCTAATATGCTTTTTAAATCCCTTTTCTCAGGAGAGAATACTTTTTAAGAAATACTAAAGTCAGGTTTCCAAAGCAGAATCTGAATGTGGTCCTGTGATGGCTTAATGTGAGCTTTTAGAGAGTTCACACGCGGGTTTGCTTATGTCTCAGTTTAGTGATGCTCTGCTGGAGTGAGTTGGATTGGGTCAGTGATCCAGCTGAAAACTTGATGCTTTTCTGGGGAGGTGGGCAGGGATAGTCTTCAGTTTCTCGAAGCTGTAATCTGCTGCTTCTGTGGCTGCAGTAAAGGTGGCAGGGTGGCACAAGTGTGGGTAAAGAAGCCTGAGCTCTTCAGTTGCCTGCCCGTGCTCAGAGTGCTGTGCCTGGGCAGGTGGGGACAGCTTGGGGGAGCCTGCCCTGTCCCAGCTTTGTTGAATCCAGCTGGAAATTCCAGCTGTGAATTTTGAACAGTCCTTATCTTCTTAAGTAATCTCAATGTAAGGATAAAATAGGCAAAACAATTTATTGTGTAGTTTGGCTGCATGCTTCTTCAGAAATAGGTTTCCTGAATATCTACATGTACCTGTTATCTTTTTGTATTGGAAACTAATTAGAAATAAACTGAAACTAGATTTTTGTACCAGTTAGGGACAGGGTTTTGTTCTGAGTTTGTGCAAAGTGTCTAGAAAGAAATAAGGCTCTGATTCTTGTAGTTGAATAGTCAGACAGTATGCTGAAGTTTGATTGTGTATACATACACATATATAACATATACCTATACACAAATATATAAATATATATGCCATTACATATGCTTTATATATGTATGTCTTTCTGTGTAGATATATACATGTGCTCACATACATATAAAAAATATAGTGAATTAATACCATTGTGATCATCTTGTGTGACTAATACCTGCCAGCCAGGATGAAAATAGGTTCATCTTGAAGTTCGCTGAAAAGGTTTGATGATTTTGTGACGGTGGCTCTTGGAATGAAAGCTTAACTTCCAAGTCAAACTAACCATCCCTATTTCAAGTAGAGGAAGAGTAAATTAGAAGGGCAAAAGCTCAGCTAGAACTCAATCTGGCCACTATTGTAAGGGACAACAAAAAATATTTTTACAAATACGTTAACAACAAAAAGAGAGCTAAGGATAATATTTATCCTTTATTGGATACAGAGGGGAACATTGCCACCAAAGATGAGGAAAAGGCTGAGGTACTTAATGCCTTCTTTGCCTCAGTCTTTAATAGTGAGACCAGTTATGCTCAGGGTACTCTGCCCCCTGAGCTGGAAGGCAGGACGAAGAGCAGAATATACCCCCCTTAATCCAGGAGGAAGTAGTTAGTGACCTACTATGCCATCTGGACACTCACAAATCTATGGGACCAGACGGGATCCATCCAAGAGTACTGAGGGAGCTGGCGGAGGTGCTTGCCAAGCCACTCTCCATCATCTATCAGCAATCCTGGTCAACAGGGGAGGTCCCAGAGGACTGGAGGCTTGCCAACATGACGCCCATTTACAAGAAGGGTCGGAGGGAGGATCCGGGGAACTACAGGCCTGTCGGCTTGAACTCAGTACTGGGGAAGATTATGGAACAGTTCGTCTTGAGTGCGCTCACATGGCATGTGCAGGGCAACCAGGGGCTCAGGCCCAGTCAGCATGGGTTTACGAAAGGCAGGTCCTGCTTGACCAACTTGTTCTCCTTCTATGAGCAGGTGACCCACCTAGCAGATGAGGGAAAGGCTGTGGATGTTGTCTACCTGGACTTCAGCAAGGCCTTTGACACTGTCTCTCATGGCATACTCCTTGAGAAGCTGGCGACTCATGGCTTAGACAAGTGTACTCTTTGCTGGGTGAAAAACTGGCTGGATGGACAAGCCCAGAGGGTTGTGGTGAATGGAGTTAAATCCGGTTGGGGGCAGGTCACAAGTGGTGTTCCCCAGGGCTCAGTATTGGGGCCAGTTCTCTTTAATATCTTTATCAATGAGCTGGATGAGGGGATTGAGTGCACCCTCAGTAAGTTTGCGGATGACACCAAGTTGGGAGGGAGGGTTGATCTGCTCGAGGGTAGGAAGGCTCTACAGAGGGATCTGGACAGGCTGGACCGATGGGCCGAGGCCAGTTGTATGAGGTTCAACAAGGCCAAGTGCCAGGTCCTGCACTTCGGTCACAGCAACCCCATGCAGCGCTACAAGCCTGGGGAAGAGTGGCTGGAAAACTGCACGGCAGAGAAAGACCTGGGGGTGCTGGTTGACAGCCAGCTGAATATGAGCCAGCAGTGTGCCCAGGTGGCCAAGAAGGCCAACGGCATCCTGGCCTGTATCAGAAATAGTGTGGCCAGCAGGAGCAGGGAAGGGATTGTTCCCCTGTACTCCGCACTGGTGAGGCTGCACCTTGAGTACTGTGTTCAGTTTTGGGCCCCTCACTACAGGAAAGACATTGAGGTGCTGGAGCGTGTCCAGAGAAGGGCAACCGAGTTGGTGAGGGGCCTGGAGCACAAGTCCTGTGAGGAGCAGCTGAGGGAGCTGGGGTTGTTTATTCTGGAGAAAAGGAGGCTGAGGGGAGACCTTCTTGCTCTCTACAACTACCTGAAAGGAGGTTGTAGTGAGGTGGGTGCTGGTCTCTTCTGTCAGGTGGCTGGAGACAGGACGAGAGGAAATGGCCTCAAGTTGTGGCAGGGGAGGTTTAGGTTGGATATTAGGAAAAATTTCTTTACTGAAAGGGTTGTCAGGTATTGGAACAGGCTGCCCAGGGAAGTGGTTGAGTTACCATCCCTGGAGGTATTCAAAAAGCGTGTAGACAAGGCACTCCAGGACATGGTTTAGTGGGCATGGTTGATGGTTGGACTCGATGATCTTGAAGGTCTTTTCCAACCTAAATGATTCTATGTTTCTATGATTCTAAGTACTTACAGAAATACAACCATCCTACTGTGAGGTATCCATGACCTATTCCCTCTTCAAAGGGAACAGTCTTCACCAAAAGAAAGATTTTGTGTGAGCTTTCATCTCAGAGCAGGAAAGTTCCTGAAACGCATCCTACCTTCTGATGTAGGGAGAAATTTCCCCTACATGTAGGGAGGGATTTCCACCAGAGGTACTGGTTTGTCAGTAAGAGTGAGGCACATATTTAAATCCTCTCTGTCATATGCCATGACAGCCCACCCACAGTGGAGGAGCCAAACTCCCAAGGGGACAAAGAGGAAGCTTACAAATATTCAAATACTTTGTGGTGTGTGTCCTCTTCTTTCAAGAGCTGAAGTTTGTGCCTCTCCCAGGTAGTGTGATGATAATGTTCAGGAATAGGGCATGCCTATAAATCATGCAGGCAGGGTGGATCATTTGCTCAAGCGCAAATGCACGCTTGTAGCAGATGGGCAGAGGTTTGGGCATTGCCAGTCATGCAGCACCTGCCCTTGCTCAGGGACACTGGTTGCAGAACCTGTGGAGGAAGGCAGCAGGGTGGGATCCTTGAGCCAGACAAGCACTGAAACATTTTGAGTACTTAAATTTTTTTTTTTATGTTCCATTGAATATAAAGCACCTTCTATCTCGTCTACTTTCAAAAAATGCATGCTAACTCGATGTAACTTAATGCGTTCCTGTTCTGGGTGAACAATATAATTTCTCAATGTTTCAGACACCTTTTAATATTTTCCAGGAAGGCATTGCTGAGCTGTCCAGTTCTGTTCTGTGACTTGCTACAGTCTTTTGTAATAATATCAGATGGACTGATTGTTGTTAGAGTGATCCCTACAGATTTTTAACTACATCCTTCATTATTTTGCCTCCTGGTAGTAAATAGAATAGAGTAAGGAAAATAAATTGGAATGTAAGAGGACATTGATGAGATAAGCTATCGCTTAATGACCAGGCTAAGAACTACCACAGAGGAACCTGGAGGAGTAGCATTGGCTTTCTAGTGGGCAGAGTTGTTATTTATCAAAATGATTGCTGAGGCTTTTACTTCTTTAGACAGTTGCTCTGAGCCACTTAGCAACTTTTGGGTCATGTCCAAGTGGCAGGTAACTGCAGCTTCTTTTTGCATCTTGGAAGCTGCCTTGGTAAATGAAGGAGGGCTGCATTAAAATTGTGTGTACGTGCCAAGGGGCTGGTGGATGATGGTATGCCTTGGCTACAGCTTTAATGTAGACACAGGTATTGCTCACAATATTTTATTTTTTTTTCTTGCTCACGTACTGACAATGTGACCAAATAAAAGATAAAGTAATGCTGCAGCGCCTGGTGGGTTAGAACAGAGCCATTGTATTAGGGTGACCTACTGCAATTTAAAAATTAAATTGTCGATCTTCCCTTTCCATCTGTGCTTTCTTCCTGCCCTTTTCTCTGTCCATCATTTAATCCCATTTGGGCTATGTGTCTTTTCATATGTAGATGTTTTATGACTGGCTCATTGCTTTGGTTGTCCCAGACTTGCTGAAATAAAGGGACTTATCAGCTCTGTATTTTAGGAGGTGGCAGAGTGGAGTAGGAGACAAATCTATAGGGTCAGGAGTGGCATGGAAAGGATGCATTGGGATTGACTGTTCATTTTTACTCAGTGTAAGAAGTAAAGGACCAGAAATGAAACTGGCAAGTGACAAATTCCAAATGAAGGGAGATGGTTGTCTTTGCACAGTCTGAATTTACACTGGGAAGCTCTGCCACAGAGTGTCGAAAGTTTGCATGGGCTCAGCGGCTTGCTTGGGGAGGGAGGGGCAGCTCTTTGGGGACTGCTGTGTGCAAAGATGCCTTTTTTGGTCTAGAAGGTCCCTAAGGTGCAGCTTTTTAAAAGTTGGGAGAATATTTTTATCTCCACTGACCTTTAGCAGTGGGCTAGAATTTTGGAGACGTGAATTTTACCACTGACCCTGACTCATGTATCCTGATTTTACTGTGGGCAAAAAGTGTGAGTGTGATGCCTTCAGCACTGTATCATCCATACCTTCTACAGCTGTGGTGATGCTGGTGGAGGGCAGCAGAGAGGAGGCACTGTGTGTGAGAGGGGGGGACTGGAGTACATCTCCCCTTCTGTTCCCTTCTCCCTCTGCTTCATCTGTGCCTGGAAAGTTACAGAGTGACTAAACTCTTTTATTTTTAGACATTACAAAGAAAGAAGGCATTAGGCAGCTGGCTGCAAAAATATTTGTTTGTGACCTTTCTCTACGTTTGTGCAGTTCTTGTTGCTATTCTGGAGAGCATGCAGTTCCTCCCCACTTCAGCTCTTTGGTCTTGCAGAGTTTTAGGAGAAACTAAAATGCTTATAACTTTATGCATGCATATATTTAAAAAAAAAATTGCTTCCATGTTTGGAAAATATGGCTACTTCTGTTTGTAAGCTGCTGGCCTTGTTTGCGTCCCATTTTGTTAGTAACTTACTAACTGGACAAGCAACTGGAGCACTGCTGGTAGGGGCTGCGCTGGGGTATTCCCTTATTGGTGGCTGAACATCCTCTGCTCCAGTCAGTCCTGTTATGAACTGACCTACAACTTGAGAGAGACTCCTACTAACTTTTCCACTTGTGAGAAAAAGGATTAAATAGGTTTACCAGCTCAGTGAGGCAAAACAGTTTAGCAGCATGTGTGAACAGTGGCTGGAATTGGGGCCGTGATCAGCAGGGTCTGGCCTGCAGTTTGTGATGGGAGCTAGCAAGTGTGCAAATGTAGCTCAAGCCAAACAGATGTTACTGGTCATGTTTTTTGTGATAGGAGCAAAATCTCAGGAAAAAGGGGATCTTTTTAACTTTGCGCAGTGAGGAGATTGTAAGTTAGACGTGTATGTTCAGTTAAAAAGAAAAAAAAAAGGCAGGACCATATAAATGTGAGAAATCCAGCTGCAAAAAAGAACAGTTTTACAGTAATTGAATGGTATGGGTCAGTCATATCAGTTGTGTTCCTTAAGAGTAGCTCTGTAGGACAAAGCATTTCTTCATAATGCTGTTGAGTGATGAGGATAAGTTATTTACTTAAAATGGTGTGCATTAGCACTGCGCTAACCGGTAAGCCTGCAAGCTGAAATACAACTACTAAATCCCTTTTTTAACACAGCTACCTTTCACAGACTGTTGAGTAAAGTGAAACTTTCTATTATGTGAAAGTACTCTTGGACGGAAGCCCTTCAGTCCTTTATTGCCCCCAAGCAGATTACTGTGACCAAATTTTCTTCTCTAAAGCTGGTCTGTATAAAACCATTTGTCACTTTCATAGCATCCAAAGTATGAAAAAACACTTGATGCTGAATGCTGTTTTGGTAGGACAATGTGCTGAATTTATAGGGCACTTTTTTTTCACCGCTTAAAAATTACTAAAACCTTTTTGAAGGCGAAGCATTGCTCTTGCAAGCAGAGATAGAGTAGTTTTATACAGCTATTGTGTGTACATGTCAGTACTCCTATTGCATCAAGTGTTACAGTTGTAGTGCTATTCTTTAGCCTGCCTTTTATACCCATCTTCGATATTAAAAGAAAGAATATTTCTGGCAAAAGGCAGAAAAATGCATGGGAGTGGTGCTGTAGCATTACAGGGGCTGTGGCGGTACTTGAGTACCCATGACTGGTATTCCAGAGGGGTATCTAGCCGATGGAGCAAGCCCGATAGAGCCCATGTGTAGCGATGCATTGGCTTCTGCCACCACTGGCTTCTAGGACTCTGCCCATGCTATATCCTAGCAAATACCTGCACTCAGTAAAGTATTGGATTGCACTTCCTTATTTTAGATGAGCAGATTCTCATTCCACACCATTAGTTCCACCAGCCCTCAGTGGCACTGCAGGCTGCTGCCAGCCATGGTCCCTGAGGTCCAAGTATTGTAATAGATGCATTTTCTACTGTCAGTTTGATGTGTACTTTGATTTTTGTTATGAGGGAAGAGCAATGCCCTTTGTTAGGAAGGATTTCAAATAGCTTCCCAGCTCTGTGTTTAAGAAGTAGCAGGACATTGGTGATCGATGTGCAGGTTGGTTTGGGGTTTTTTCAGCTGGTTGGTTTGGGGTTTAGGGTTTTTTTAAAGCCTTTTAATGAAACTTAGAATACTTTGTAGAAATCCCGAGGTCAGAAACATGTTTCCTTGTTGGAAAGGTTTCTCAGGTCAAAACATTAACAAGAAGCTTTCAAAACCTTGAAAAAAAACCCCAAACCCCAAAGTACTGATTTTCCAGCAATCTTTTTTCCCCTCTAGTGAGTGTAAATGCTGTCTAATAATTTGAGCCAAAGAAAGACAAAATCTCATTAGTTCAGTAAGCTGAATTCTCCTGCAAGCTGCTTAGCTGTTTTTTCTAAACACACGTGGGTTCCACAGTATAGTGCTTAGTTTGTATAATTTGATGGGAGGTATGGGATAATGATGCTCGTGTGAAAATAATGGCTAATGCATCTCTAAAAAGAAGAGAAGGAAAAGCATCTCAGATGAAAGGCAGATGTGTATGTGTGCTTTTCTGAAGTCATTTGAGGAGGGTTGGGAATAGGTCCCCCTGAAAAAGTTGGCTCTGAGCTCTCCTGTGCACTGCCCTCTGAGGCAGCACTTGTGATGCTCAGCAGCAGAAGGCTCTTGCTGACGTACCGAGTTGTGTGCTGGGCTTCTTGCTTGAACAAGCAGGTTCTTACCTTTGAAAAGGTTTCATTGCAGGAGTTGTGACCCATTTCCCAGCACACCCGACAAATTTTAGTGAAGTTAACTTTCCTGTATAGCTACTGGATGAGGTTAACTGGGTTAAGACCCCTGCCTGTGCTTCAGACATTGTATGCTGGTGGGCCTTCTGTAGCAGAAGGTGTTGGGAAACATAAAGCCAAAATCAGTGCTGGGATAGGTATGCTGAAGTGACTACTCTTGTCTTATCTACTGAATTTGTCCTAGGACTATTAAGATTTTTCTGCTTTTTTTAATTAGTGATACAAGTAACTTCTGAATTAAGTAGGTCAGTCATACAAAAATAATAAAACAAATTCAGCAATTGTTTTTGTGTGTCATGGCAGTAAATCTGTTGAGCATCTGCTCAGAAACAAGCCTCTTCTGCTTTCACTCATCCTTGTAGTTAGAGCAAATTTAGATTGTTTCTGTTTAAAACCAGCAAGCAATGTTCAACAAGTCAGACAATGGTAATCATAAATTCCTGGAACAATCTGTGTTTAGAGACCATAAAGTAGATGAGCTGGGAAAATTTGTTCTCCATCAGTCTTTCAAAAAGGGAGCCAGACTCTTCAAAACAGATTTGGGCACCTCTTTAGCACAGAGGGGAATTTTTGCTGGTTGTAACTACCTTCCCTGGTATTTGTAAATACATTGATAGGAAACGGTGAGATTTGATGCACATACTTAATTTGGAGCTCACAGGTGGGTCGTGTTAGCAACATGAGCAGTCTTTTATGCAAGCACCACTTGAACTATGCCTGCATCCAAGTGAGAGTTTTTACCAGGTTCACAGAGATGCTGTATGTATGTAATCACAGTATACCACTTAGCTCAAACTAGAGTTCGTTATACTTGGAGATGACTCAGAGATGCTCTGCACACTTCATGTCCGCTGTAGTTTTCTCAAATTTCTTCATGTAGATGCATGCTCAGCATGCTCTGGAAGGGGAGATTCAAACTCTTATCATGCACTGGCAAGAAATTGACTCAAATGTCTTTGTGGACATGAAAGGCTAAAGCAAAAATGCATATTCTCAGTGTTCATGGGGACTTTGTAGCCAGGGTTCTGCCTGATGGCTTCATGAAATTTTTAATGTTAGCACAGATCATGTAGGAGCAGTCTCCAGGGTGATTTTATGAAGATGCTTTGTGTCAGACTGAGGTACCTTCCCAGAAGATGAATTGTTGCTCAGGGGATGGATGGGCCTCTTAAGTTTTGGGCTCTAATAAGAGACCATTAGTCTTGTCTGTTGGTCCACAATATGACCTACTTTTGATAAAAATGAAAGACAAAAGGGAACGATTCAAGCTGTGATCAACAAACATTAAAAAAAAAAAAAAAAAGTGAAACGTGCACTAGCTTAGCTTTTCTCTCTTGTACTGATGAAAGCCACCAAGGGAGTGGGCTTCCATATTGAAGTTGGCCACAAAATCAAGTTGTTTAAGTGAAGGAAGAAGCTTACTGTGCTTGAAACACATAAAGGAAAAAAGGTTTTCTAATTTGTGGGAAGAAGATTTTCCAGAGCCTGTTAGCCATTAAAATGCGTTACACCTAGATGCTTTAACAAGACTCAGGAGGAACAAGAAGGTTGACGCAAAACTAAGAAATGACAGTAATGGGGCAGAAACTGAAACAAATTCAGTTTTTGCTTGCAATCTTTAGGAGAGGTTTCAAGGTCAAGGAGCAGACAGGTCACTTGTCTCAGTGCATGTAGTTTGAAAGTTTTAAATGAAAAATTTAATAAATTTCAGAAACCTTGACGTACAATAACATTTAAAACATATTGCATGTGAATGGCAGGACAGCTTATTAAATCTGTTGGGGGAAGTCCATAAATAATAAAAAAAATAATCTAAGCTTATTTTGTTGGCAGTTATTCCTGGGTTTGGGGCCTAATAAGACTTCTTGCAGCTCCATCCCTTGTGATGGTGACTTATTTTAGGTATGCCACTTTTAAATGCAGAAGTGTAAACCACCCTTCTTCATCTACATCAAAGAACTTCATCTTGATTGGGGTTCTCTTGAATGGATAATCTTGTCCATATCCTTTTGTAAAAATAATTGGACGTGAGTTCAATAGCCTTTATTGCAGACTATATTAAGACAGTATAATAAAATCAAGGATCAGATAGTAAGTTGTTATCCTCCCGCAGCGGGGGGGAATCTATAGCAGACTTTTTTGTTATTCAGTCTATTGCTTCCCCATTCCTGGGCCCCTTTCTTATCAGCTTGTGGGGGGAGAGAGTTGTGGAGATTGGTTTTGGTTGGTTTTTTGTTTTGGTTTCTGCCTCGCCCCCCTTTCTTTTGCTTTTTTACCTCAGTAAAAATGGAGAAAGGTTTATGGTTTTCAATTTCTGGATTCTTGCTGTCTTGTTCTAGAGAGGATTTTGGTGAAATGAAGCAAGTTTCTAAATAAAGCAGAAACATTTGACAAATAAGCATTGCAAAGTAGTACAATTTTATCACTTCAAAGGGCATGGGAAGGAAACCAAACCTGCTTTGAACTGGTTAACATGTATCACTTGCCAGCTAACATTGTCAATTATTTTAAGACTGTTATTTCTTAAATTGAAAGTTAAGAACGAACCATTGAGTTTTTTCTTTATATCTCCTCATACATTTAAAAAAAAAAAAAAAAGCATATTTAATTACATGAATCAAATATTCATTTGCCCTGTTAGCTTAATGGTTTGTTTTGGGGTTTGTGGTGTTTTGTTGGTTTTTTTTTTTTTTTTTTTGTGGCCCTGTTTGGAAAGCCTTAATTCTTGCAGATCTTTTAGGCTGTTTAAAAAACCTGTAATCCCTCTTTACCTGTTGTGGGCTCTGTGGTGGTTTGAGCATCTTCAAAGCTGCTGAGAAACTGTCAAATGTGGTTTTGCTAAAGGGTAGCCACTGTGGTCCTCTCAGAAATGGCAGATAACCTGCTGGTATGGAAACACTACATTCACGTGCTATAGGAAGGCCCTACAGGCATATTTCCAGTGTCCCAGATGACTACAGAGTTGCTATATATTAGTTTCTGACCAAATTCAGGGCAAAGATACATGTCGCAAATAGGGCTGTTTGATTTGTAGTAAAATCCAGAGAATCACAAAAAAAGGTCTTTTTACTTTTTTCCTCCTCCCTCATGATACTTTGAAAAAAAAATATTTATTCAATGCAGACTGTGCTAATGTACATCAGCCTCCAAGGATTATGAGGGTCAACGCTAACATTTCTAGTTAATTCTGGGATTAAAATGATGTAATTTGTCAAGACAAAAAGCAATAAACTAAAAAGTTTACATGGTAATTAATTAGTAAGGTTCAAATAGCTGGTGAAGGAGAACAGAAAGAGCTCTGTGAGCCAGTGGGGGCATTTTCCTTACTCTTTTATTAGAGGTTATTTTATCAGTGATACTGCAGTTATATTTCCAGTTGATGTGTCCAGGATGATTTGTGCTCATGACAGATCTGATCTGTTTGTATTTCTAAAGAGAAACTTTTACAGGGTGTGGAGTGCCCAGGAAGTGGAGCCAGCATATTTTTAAGCTGTAATTTTCTGAGTGTGAGGAATTAGACGTCTAGTGTGGAGTGGTGGCAATGGCTTCTGAAGAGGCTGTGGGTTTGGGGTTTCATCTCCCCCCCGGGGTTGATGGCCAGGTGGTATCCTCGTCTCCCTCTAAGTAGCACTGTGCCCACTGCGATCACTGCAAAGAGCAAGTGGTGGCCAACTGGCATTTATCTTCTTCCACCAGGGCAAAGTTAATTTTTAGGGGTTTTTCTTGGCTTTGTTTTTGGGGGGTTTTTGTTTGTTTGGTTTTTTTACTTCTCCTTTTTCTACTTACTCATCTGTTGTAATAGTGGCTGTCTTTGTCTAGTTGGCCTTTGTTAAAGGGCAAGTGGGAAACCCACATGGTACTTGTTCTTGATCAAATTTACATAATTCTGGTGAAATGGTGCTTCTTATTATGCTCTAGGAGAGGTGAGGGATCATTTTGCAAAGGATTTCTTGACCCCTTGCTGGAGAAAAACTAATTTCTGAGTTTGGGTTGGAGTATAAGGCCTTGCTGTCACTGTTGTAAATAATGAATTTGAGAAAAACGGACAGGATCTAAAATGCAAACCAGCGCCTGCCTTTAGGGGTGCAGGACACTCGGAAATGCTTGTCTTCTTCAGGCAGATGGTGCAGTATTTATGGGCCTGCAAAGACTGAGTGCTTTCAGCTCCGATGCTCTGCAGTAATAGACGTTACCTGAACTAGCTGGCTGTGGGCTTTTTGGGTTGGTTTTGTTTTTAAATGTGGCTTTAGACTGTGAATGGGGAAGCTGCCTTTAAAAAGGTTCTTGAATTCTGAGTTTAATTCCCTTGTTTATGTTGGTCTTTCACTTTTAGTTCCAGAATAGATGGGGCTGCATTTGGCAAAAAATGCTTGTCCTTTAATTTCTGTGTAATTGAATACCAGCTTTCAAGTCAGCTGTACTGGAATCCATTGAACAAGAGTTATTAGTGTGGCGTTTGTTCAGATTTACGTGTTTTAAAGAGAAGAACTGGCAATATATTCAATTCTGCTCTTCTTACTCTTTCACAATAGTTCTTCACTCTTAATTGCAGTACCTTATGTGATAAATAGTCCCATGGGCTTCAGTAAGACTGCTTAGGGAACTGAATACCACAGCGTTAGCAGAAATGGAAAAAATGAATAGTGCTTTTAAGAAGTGCAACATTTGGCAAAATGCTCATAGTTTGTACATGTATCAGACATTAATTGTTTTGTTTACTTATGGATCTATTTAAATTATTATGGAAAACTATTGGTGAGAATTATGTTAACAATGCTTTTTATGGTACCTGGTGTGGCATTTGGGATCCTATTGATTAAATTCTACTTTTAAATTCTATCTTAACCTTGAAAAGCAATTTTTATACTGCAAAGTATAGCTTGAATTTGTTAAGTTTTTTTATGAAAAGTAAAAAATATCTCTTAAATTTTACCAGTTCCACCAAAGGTAATCACATGGACATGGCTCCTGCACACTTGAATTGGTGGTCAGACCTGCTCAGTATTGAAGGCATGTAAAATGTTTCTGTTAAAAATGCTTTACTTCCCTTGAGTGTCCTAACAGGAATTAACAATCCCTTGAGGGGATTTTTTTAAAGCTTTTTTTCAAAAGTGGAGAAAGGCCACAAGAGCATATCAGGAGAGAGACCTCTGTGGGTTTTTTTAAGCTTTCCATGTCCCTTCCTCCCTGACATAGCTGGCCAAGATCATCCTGTGTCTTGCAGTAGTGTACCCTGCACACATCCTTACTGTGCTTTGCTGTCCTTGTGGACCCTTGTTCTGGTCACGTGCCCATTCCTCCGGTGCATGTGAAAAACATAAGCAGCAAAGGAAGAAAAATTTGTATTCCTGTTTAGAAAATACCAGATTGAAGCAGAAAACGTGTTTCATTTTAGGTAACAGGTATAACATCAATATTACAATTCTCTTCTCTTTTTAAAATCTACACAAATGCTGTATCTGTGCTTTGTCCTGGATTTATCTAGGCTGTTCATTAGCAAGATATGTCATTTTAAGAATAGCATTTAAGCAAACCCAGCTGGTTTGCTTAGATTTAAATGAAGATCAGCTCAGCATGATGCTTGTTGGAATTGCTCCTTGTGGAATTTTTCTAACTGGGGCTTTTTAATCTGCTTTTGACTTTACCAAATTAATTTTTTTTTCTTTTAAACTAGCATGTTTAAGGACCTGCCTTTCTGTTGGAGTTATATCATGGCTATCTCATTACTTCACTGAGCAGGAGAAAAGCAGAACAGAAGTTGAAAGATGTATGTGTGTAAAACAAAACAAAACAAAAAAACCCCCAAACAAACAAACAAACCAACAAAAAAACCCCCAAACCAACACCCCCCCCAACCCCCCCCCCCCAACCACCAAAAACCCAACCAAACAAAAACCCCACACCCTCCAAACTGACAAACAAAAAAAACCCAAATCAAGTCTTACTTCAGAGGAGACTGACTTAGACTGACTTTGCCAGTGCCCAGAAAATCCATCTGAAGCAATTTTTATTTTTGTGTTTATTTAGTGGGTTTCTTGCTCTTGCTGTTGCTGGTGAAGGCTGAGCTTGGGTTCCTCTGTGAATGCATGAAGCTGATGAAGAAGTTGTCTTTCATTTATTTGCTTTTATTCTACCTACAGCATTCTTCTGCCCTGTCTCTACTTGTAAGTGTTTCCTTGTAGGGCTTTGTAAAATTAGCTTGAACATTGCTTGACATCCCCTTTACTGTCTTACCTAGCCTTTACTCTTGCCTGACTCTATTGCTTCCTCTTCAGGAAACTGTTTGAATAGTGAAGACTGGAATTTGGCGGGGGGGGGGTTCAGCTTTTCAGTACAAAACATGGACATAGATGCTAAGATTCTCAGCCCCTCTGTTACATGGCTAGAAGTGTTTTACAACTCCTTAAAATTATAAAAGTAAATTTCTGAAATCAAACTCTATGAACGTTTTGTTAGCTTCTTCAGCTACCTTTTTGGCTATCAGCTAACAGCAATGGCCAGCACTGGTTTAGTTATGTCCATATTGGACTAGAGAATACAATTATTGCTTCTTCTTTTGTCACCGTATACTTTAAGTAATGTACAAGTTTCCAGTGTAGCTAGATTACACTGTATTTACATACAAAATATACAGAGCTTATATGCTTCTGTTTCATGAGCAGAAAACTGCTTTCTTCCCGAGCTCAGCAGTGAAACTGGTATCATCCAAGCTGTTAACCCTAAAGCAGGGAATGTACACCAGCTACAGTGCCATTGATTTGGTTGATGCTGTGGAGCTAGCAGTATGGTTGCAATCTGCAGCCGATCCAGATTGCAACCAAACTTTTTACAGAGTCTAATAAGGTGTTAAGTTTTTTTTTCCTCTTATACAAGGATCAAATAGTGAGTTCGCTGACACACTGCATGTGTCTTTGGATATATGAGTTCTCACCCCTCTCACAAATAGTCACCAAAATCATTTCAGGCTATTAGAATTGACTTTCATATGGGAATGGTATCAGTGTGTCAAGAATTTTTCCTTGGGAAAACAAGGTGGGTTTGCATCACCCATCTTTCTTTACCAAATGATATTGCTGTAAGCACTGTAACATTGCTTAGGACTTAATTCTCTTTAATCAGCTGTGTGGTCTTAAACATAGCAGAAACAGCAGTTGTAGCTCAAAACAGTGCTTAAAATGGGGCTTGCATGTGGATAAGAATTCCATGATTCTTAAGAGCTTGTGGTCATTCAGCTGGATAAACGTGGAACTACTCCTTAACTACGGAGTATGTTGTTTTGGTCCCTGCTGGCAAATGAAGTCTTAGGAAATGGAAGTCTTCACTTAAAAAAGTGAAATTGAGAGTTACATAGCTCAAAGATGGCAGAAGTTCATACTCTTCATATATGAATGTGATTCCTATACAGACTTTGTAGCTTTCATGGGGTTCCGGAGTTGGACTCATAGTTACAAATAACTTAGCTTTCAGTGAGTGGAATGATGGTCTTTGAATGTATGTAATGTAAGCTATGTAATTAATCTCTAAAATGTATCAGAGACACCCAGTTTATAAACTGGATGAACTTACGGATTGGTGTTTGGATCTGTGACAGCTTCGTATTTTAGCAGAAGAGTTTGGAGGAAGAGCAAAGTCTTTGAGGCATGGCTCAACACCATTTAAACTTTATGGTTTAGAAAATTGTATTGACTGGGCAGCTTAAGTGCTTGCTGCCTTTAATGACTTTGTTTGAATTTCCACTGTGCAAAAGGAGTCCTGAGGCAGTAACTGATTTATGAAAAAGGCTCTGTTTGGAGGAGAATATTATGTGCTCCTCATCTCTGCAAGCTGCCCTGCTTTCATTAGTTGGTGCTTCTCTAGGAGGCATTCCTCTTGTGCTTTTGTTCTATCCTTTTTTTTCACAACATGAAAGAAAATGCTTTGTTTCATGTGCTCCATGGAGTTCCTTTCATCCTTCAAAGTGATGTTACTTATTTTGCGATGTAATTGCCTGTATGAGCTTGCGTTTGAGCTGTAAGGATAAGTATTGTTTTTGTTGGCAGGGTTATAATGTTGGCGCATTTACCATATGTCATTGATTGATAACAGTAATGAAGTAAATAACTGAAGGATTTAACTTGTTTTCTTTTTTCATTCTTCTGTTTCTCACAGGTTCATTGCTAAACCATGTGCCTTAGGCCTTAAAGTCCAAGCCAACGGACCACAGAAAGCTCAACCTAATGCTATCCTGGAAAAAGTTTTCACAGCTATTACAAAGGTAGAGTATTTAAATAAAATATTTACCTTATAAAGTGGGATATGGCACTATAAACTCTGTCTGAACAAAACAAAGCTAACTGCTAAATGCAGTGCTGCATTTTTTACAGCTAAAATCAGAACACGCAAATGTCAAGGTTGTCATTGGCATGCCAGCTTGAGCAGTTGTGGATCCCTTCGTGACGTCTCCTGTAAGCTTTAATCAAAAAAAGTTGTTACAGAAACACTTTGTAGGTGCCATATGGCCACCTACTTCTTTTTGCTTCTTATCTTTTAGAAATTTCCACAAAATCATCAGTTTTTTTTGAAAAAAGAGCAAATTGTGAGCCAGTAAGATTGGCCTTACTGTGTTTTCCATGAAACTTCAAAGCTACTCCTTCTAGGGGAACTGCCTAAACACAGGACGCTGGTGGCTTGCTAGTGTCCCAGCTGTTTACATTGTGATGAATGTCCTTCAATGTCCACAGCTAGAAAAGTGGGGGGAACTGACTGAATAATGTTTTAGAGCTTACAGATTATTTTTTTTGTACAATACAAGTTTTTCCTCTACCACTTATGTCTCTGTCTCTGCAGCTCTCACTGTATGACATCTCAGCTAAACCTCTATGTCATCCTGTCCGTGCTTTTGAAGCATCCTGAGCTTTTCCGTAGCAGTGAGCAGGTGTCCTTTAGCATCTCCTGAAGACCTCAGTGGTCACCTGCTTTGTAGCAAAAAGGCCTGTGGAGGCCTCAAGGACGAAGTCACTGTGCTGCAGGAACTTCTCAGTCCCACCTCAGCTCCAGCCTGCAGCTAGGCATGCCACAGCAAAGGCATCAGCCTAAACTGCAGAGTGTATTAGGGTCATAGAGGGCAAAATTGGGTTCAGTGTCAGGGACAGCGCAATATGCCATGGATCTGTCTTGCTTGTGTGTCCTACCGTCTCCCAAGATCACCATGGCACTTGGTGAGGTTTTTGTCCTGTTTTCAGGGAGGGAATCGCACATACCTTGTTTCTAAAAGCTGCAGCACATGTGCTCTTGCCCAGACTCAGCTGGAGGAAGAGTGGGATTTTTTTTTTTTTTTAAATTTTACCTTGCAGTATCTGCTAGTCCAACACAGGGCCTGAGGGTGTGAAGTAATCTAACTAATGCCTGTGAGTCATGGTACAAGCTGGCACACACAGCTGCCAGCACCCAGTGCATGGAGACAAGTGGGAAGAGCTCCAAAGGAAAGTATTTACTTTTACTTAAGAGTTTGGTAGGGCTTCTGGTAGCTGCTCTCAGAGAAACTGTCTGATTTAGCTAGCCGTCTTTTTTGAGTTATGTGCAGCAGTTCTCTCTGGTCAAACTCCCATGAGCTGCATCAATCATTTGATTTCTCTAAAGTCACAGAGAATGGCTTTTCTTAACCTTCCATTGAAAAACTAGTGGCTACTTTGGTTGAGTAAAAAAACTTTTTTTTCTTTTTTTTTTGAGATGTATGGCAAATACTTTACCCTTCTCTTGTCTCATCCTTTCCCATCCCTTTCCTTCATGTCTTTTCCTAGAGGCTGATAGATGAAACTTCAGCCTGATGGAAGCTTTGCTGTTTTACCTCTTGCAACATTTAAAAAAGTCTTTATTGTGGCAGCTCTTGCATCTCATTCAATGTATGTAAGTGGCTTGCAGAAATAAAGCTAAAGCTCCAGAAAACAAATTGTCCAAAAGCTTTTTCTGTTTCTTTAAAAAAGAGTGTGATCAGGAGAAATATATAAATAGTCCTCATGCAGTACTGTACAGGTAGAATTGCTGCATGATTAGAAACATGGCCTGTACTGCTCTTCTCCATATAGTAGTCAAATTGAGGACAGACTCATTTTGCTTTTGCCCTACCTCTGCACCATCTTGCAGCTGCTCTAATGAAATGAACGTTCCA
Source organism: Aquila chrysaetos chrysaetos (assembly GCF_900496995.4). Classification (NCBI taxonomy): domain Eukaryota; kingdom Metazoa; phylum Chordata; class Aves; order Accipitriformes; family Accipitridae; genus Aquila; species Aquila chrysaetos. The sequence continues at coordinate 32,041,351 of NC_044009.1, read as the reverse complement.
CATTTGCTGCTTTGGAGAATAATTGTGTGTAGCTAATTTTACAGAAAAAAATTCTCTCTCCCTGTTGTCAAGGTGATTTTCCTTTAGAAGTTGTCACTTTGTTTAATGACCTCATTTTTTAACATTAATATGCACAAACATGGGATATATCTTCTTTCCATGTCAGTCAAACAGTCTCCACTACTGCAACAGTTGATAGGACAAAGATCCTTATGCAGGAGGGTGGAACAGGCATAGCATGTGGCTGGCAGGGGGGTGTTTGTAAGCCCCACTGCTCGAGAAATGCATGGCATTTTATCTCTATTTATCATCACTTTCAAGTTTCAAGCAAGTTTTCATCCAATTTTCCCCTTTAACTTTCTTATTAGTAATAACCTGCATGCAATATTACAGCATATGTCCTTCTAGATTAATAATAGTTACTGTAAACGTATTTTGATGTGGATCTGCCAGCAGAGATTTCTGTGAAAGTGATTTTATTTCTATGTATCCATGTGTTTGACAGGCAGCCTCTAAGTCATCAAGAGGCAATTACAGTGGTTCTAAATTTAAAGTGGACTTACTGCAGTTGGGCAAAGAAATTATTTTTATCCTTCTCTGTTCTGTAGCATCCAGATGAGAAGAGGCTGGAGGGCCTCTCCAAGCAGCTGGACTGGGATGTACGCAGCATTCAACGCTGGTTTCGACAAAGACGCAACCAGGAAAAGCCCAGCACTCTTACAAAGTTCTGTGAGAGCATGTAAGCATGCGTGTTCTCTTCTTTAGTCTTGTTGAGCCTGTGTCCTCATGAGTTTTCCCCTTTGTTCTTCATGTGTAGTTTTGTAGACAGGTAGAAAATGATTCAAATTGATAGAATGTAACTTCTTGAATGAGAAAAACAATTTCGTTTCTCCTGAAGGAGTCAGATTGTACTTTTTGTGTACTTTCAATGGTGAAAAGCTTTCAGAAATCAGGTGGTTGTGATTCTTACTGTCAGGGTGCCAGCCTGACCCTTTCAGACAAATTGCCTGGTGTTAGGGTGGGAAGCTGTCTTTACAGCACAACCTTTAGCTATACAACCTGACAGAGATCTGAGATGGAGAAGTAAAGATAAAAGCCAATTGGGTTGTTAAACCCTTTGTTTTTTCTCATCCCGGGCTTGTCCCCTTTACTAGCCCATTTCTCTGGGTGCACTGAACTCTGAGAAGCTAAAGGTTCCTACACTTTGTTTAGGAAGTTTTTTTTCACTTGCCAGGGTTTACTTCTAAGGAATCTTTCCCAGCACCCAGCTGCTTTTCAAACTGGTTATCTATATAAAGGTCATTTTCTAATTGGACTCCATTGTTTTTAGTATCTGAGTTACATTTCCATGCCAGCTGGTTGTAACATATTAATACTTAATCTGCATTGAAAGAGCATGGAAAATGAAATCTACTTAATATTTACATGTTTTTCTTAAAGGAAGACTGATAGACATTGAATTAATAACAAAACACAAAGAACAACACTAGTTTATTTGAAAGACTCATTAATTCCAAGACTTAGCCCTCTAGCACTGCTGGATGTTGTTCCTTTGATGTGGAAGGTTATGCACTTAAGCCAAATTTTACATGATCCAAATCAAGAGACTTGGCAAATATTGCTGAGGCCATAAACAAGTATTGGCTTTATTATACCCTGTTGGTCAAGTAGTTGTGTTATTGCTGGCTTAAAATTCTAGTTATACTTTTTGTTAGCTGGTAAAGAAGTGTTAGGTAGAAATGTCAGCAGAAATAGAGGAAGCCTATTTAAGCTAGAAAGCAAATCTTAATTAATCTTGTTTTCCAAGTTTTGGGGTTGTTTTTTATTCCTGATAATTCTTAAATGATTTCTTTAAGAAATTGCAAGTAAAGAAATCACAAAAACACTGCAGACCAGCCAGAGTGAGAGGGGAGGAGTGTGTGTGTTTAAAAAAAAAACAACTTGTGGAATATACTGTTGTATCATTCATGCAGATTTCCTAAATATATTTCATACTTTTTCCTTTTGTAGGTTTCCTGAGTATTTTCCTTAAACTTTAGTTTCCTGTGGCGACATACAGGAATATTCATAATATGGTCCTGAATAATGTATTAAGGCATTTTTTTCTAAAGCCAAACCATAGATGAAATGTTATTCGAGTAGCAACTGATACTTACTTTCAACTAAGGACTGAATAGGAGAGAAATTAGAAGAGTTACTGTTAAACATATTGTCTCTCTAGCTCAAAGAGTCCTTTTAGAAGAACGATAAATTGTCTGAAGATGATTGCCCTTTAATAAACAAAGGAACTTAACTGTCAGAGTGCTTAAGTCCTTTCCTTGGCATTTACAGCTAAAATCCACCCTACATAATATTTAATAAAGCCAGGCAGGGTGAGATTATGGATAAGCCTGGTCATCCTGTTGCCAGCATTTGGTGGTCTTAGAGTTACTAATTTTTGAGATCAGTGAACAACAACCGTTTTTCTACGAGGTTTGTAGTTGTTAATGGACACACTTGTCTGCTTAACTTGTAGGAAAGGCTGTGTAATCTTGGAGAAAAATTAAAACTATTACTGTTAGAGCTAGTGTATTTGGGTGGTGTATTTGGCTGCTTCTGTAAGTCGGGTCAAAGACTTCACTCTCTTGCATTAGTGCCAGCACATTTGGGCTGACCTAGAGGTAGAAATAACTTAAACTTACCGTGAAACACAGGCACGGATAGGAAAGTTATGGGTGCTGAACTTGCTTCTTTGTTGTATAAGTTATGGAAAAAGCATGCAGATGAGAGCTATGAATGCAAACTGGAAGGTAAGGTCAAGCTGTAATGAATGTCATTAACTTACACTGACAGAATTAAGTGCTAGCTTCATTTAGAGAGAGCCGTTCGGCATTACTGCAATATGTGTACTTAATAGCAATGATAATACTTGTCCTAAAGAAGTAAGGTGGCCTAAATAATAATAAGTGGATAGTTCAGGTTCTCTCTGCTCGTGGTTTGCAGATGGTACAGTGGGAGTTGCCTCTCCATCTCTATACGTACATGCTGCTCTGAGAATGTGGTGTTATCCAACCGACTGTGTGTGCATTGCCTTGATAACATTTCCAGTGGTGCAGTGTGTGCCACCAGCTGTCCCGTCACACGTGCTGGATGGAGTTGTTGGCAGGTAGTCAGAATAGCACTGAGAAGCCAGGGATACCCTTTTTTCCCTCAGTATGGGTGTTAAATGGTTGTCTAGTTAAATTATCCATCAGGGCACTAAGCAAGGTGCTTCAGTTCAGAAAAGAAATCCTTCTGTATGAGCTCTGTAGCCTTTTCACAGCTATTGAGTTAATGAGGTGGCTTTTGGATGAAGAGTCCATGTCTGGTGGCTGCTTTGGAGCTCCAGGCTGCATAAAGCACATGTTCCCGTGACAGTCATGGGAAGGGGAGCACTCCAAGTCTTCAGTAACTGGGGCACCAGTGGAGAGTTTTGTAACCCTGACAGAGAGCGAAATGCGCCCTTATGTAATAAGCAGGCACAGAGCAAACAAAATGACAGTGATCCCCACCTACACCTTCAATTGTTGAGCTGCTGTTGTCCTTCCAGAGAAGACATCAGTTTTGCTGGCAACTGCATTGATTGACTGTGACTTGGGAAGAAAAGTGACAGAACCCACAGCAAATGTGGAGCTGCTTAAAAAGAGCTCTGACTCTTTTTTACATGGAGATGATTCAATTTACTATTAGAAAAAGTGTTCCTTGGGCCCAGAGTGGCTTTTCCATGATGCAAAGGAGAAGGCAGCTGTGCCAGAAGGGCCGTAGGCCATTCTTGACTGCCTTACATTTCTTGCCATTGAGTAGTGTGGGTACTATCTAAGGTAGAGGAGCTTCAATAGGACAAAGGCTGAGAGTGAAACTCAATGATAAATGTCCTTGGCTGGGATGAATGACACCCAAGATCCAGGCCCAAACAGACTAAAACAGTAACTTGATCATCAGATTCTTCTTGTCCCAGATTTCTCACTTTCTCTACCCCTTCCCTTCTGTTTCTTTTCAAGCAACTTCCATTCTGGTCCTAAACAGAGTGCAGAGAAACTCCAAAATGTACACTTTTTTTTTTTTTTTTTTCCCTCCCCAAAATGGAATAATTCCTTTGTTGCCAGCCTTCATCAGATGTCCTGGGCATTAGCAGATGGTGGTTATAGGAAGAAAAAGACAGTAATAAAATCTCTTGTCTATAGACACTGTTTGTGCCACAGCCTTGTAGCGAAAATAAATTACTTTTCAGGGACCTTAGCCAGCAATCACCCCATAGAGTTTTGTGTGTCAATCTGAAAGAGAAGGCACCATTTGATTGTCTGAGCTGTGGAGACTGCTAATGGTGAGACTTCAGTGGCATCACGTACCTGCTTAAGATTTCAGATGCTATGGTGATAAGTACCTATATGAAATATGAGGTAGATAATTTCACCAGGTGATGATTCATGATCCAGTATTAGTCAGAAAGACAGTAATAAATGGGGTGCTGATGATTATTTTACTAGCAAGTCAATGGGTTGTTTCTTAAGGATTTGGTGATTCTGACATGAAACTTGGGAGTTAACAGCAGAGTGTTTGTAGTCACTAGGAAAGGCATCCACCTAGTATAACCTCAGATTGTAATGCTCAGGCACTTAGCTTGCTATTTTAGCTTCAGGGGAGAGTCTGTCCATAGCTTTTCTTTCTCTTGTGGGAATTTAGGCAGTTTTGCTTCTTTCCTCAACTTGGTAGATCAAAGGTGCATAAAGGAGAATAAAAAGTGGTGAACTGAGCAAAGTAGACTTTTCTATTGCCATGCATTTCTGTTGATTTTTATTCCTTTCTCTCTGTCCCCATGGCACTGCCTAACATCAAGGAAAAACAAGCTTTCTCCTGATCAAGAGTAGGGTAAGGACCTTGTGCTCTGCACTTGGAGTATGCAGCGCATGAGAAAACACAGGAAGTGGATTGCCTTGAGTCTTTTCTGAAGCTCATGTGGATTCTGTGTTATTCATGGAGATTATCTGCAGTACTTTACAAGGCTAAAAGTTGTTTCTGCAGAGGAATTTTTATAGTGATATAAATTGGATCAATTGGTCTAACAACTCTGCTGGAACATAGTTCTAGCACAGAAATGTATTTTTAAAAAAAAAAAAAAAAAAAAAGTGTCTGACCAGAAATATGTTCCCAAAAACATCTTAACGAAGAATGTTGCATCTGAATATAGTGGAATGGGAATTCCAGGCATGGAATAAGCTAGTGGAGAAAGGGCTTCAAGGTATGCTGGGGACCCCTGGGACGATGTAACTCTTGGAAGACCATGAATGGGGACTTTGCTGATTGCCAGACAGAATATAGGATCCAGGAATGTCTTTGTTAATGTCTGACATGTCAGAAGGCCAATGCAGTAGTGATTCCCAAACCACTTCCAGTTTCTTCACAGTTTCGGTGTATTGCGCTGCTGCTCACACTACCAGTGCGTAGGCATGTTTGCTTTTCTCAAAGAATAAATAGTATAGAAAGAGCAAGCATCCTGGCCTCCCTTGTTGTCCGGAGCAAAGGGAGATAACCCATGATGCCCTAAGTTATTAGCCTGGGACTTGGGAATGTCATCAGGCTCATGACTTGTCTGTCCTACAGCTATGTACATTTAAACAAGCTGTTTATTAGACACATTTACATGGTTTCCAAGGAGTGGCTGGCAGAAACATATGGCCAAGAGAATTTTTTGCATTTATGCAACAGTCTGCGTGTGAAAACATGGAAATGTGCAGACTGAAAGGCCAAAGATTTTTTTTTTTTCCCCTCATTCTTCTCCAGAAAAAGCTTGGATACTAAAGTATCTGTAAGTGGGGTGTCTCTTAGTTTTGATGTAGGGGACAGAAAAGTCTCTGTCTCATCTCTGAGTCAGAACACACTCTTTTTCCTAAGGAATTGAAACTGTGTTTATGTACGTTGCTTTTGGGGAGATTTTATCTATCTATAGCTGTATATATATGTGTGTGCACGTGTCTGTGTATAGAGACAGATATATACAGAATACTTTTTTCTCGTCATGCACATTTGTGTGAAAATTTTATAGGCAGTTTGCAACTTCTTGGCCGTATTGCTTTTCTCAACTAGCAGAGTAATTCTCTCTTACAAAATTGTACTGGAAAAATAACTATGCAAGGAAAAGAAATTGAGACAGCTGCTTGGTTGTTGAAATTCTGAACTGTGCTGATACAAATCTTAACAAAGCGCATAAAAGAATTCATCAGTCTGTGCTTTGTGTGTAGCAGTAAAGCACTAGAAAATAAATAGGCGTCAAAAAGCTTCTAGCTCTGAATTTTTAATAGCCTCAGGCCCTCTTAAGTCAGCTTCTAAAACACTGCTGAATACAATGATCTTTGAGATGCAAGCAGAAATATGTGGTAAATGGTATTGTGGGTCCATTTAATTCTGATTTGTGAATACAGGTTTTCAGCTGCCTCAGTGGTACATGCAATTGAGGACTAACTAGTGTTTCACAACCAGAAAAGCGAACAAGGGGATGGGTCTGTGATGCTGTGCTATGTGCTCTGGGGCAAGTGTGATAATTACTGTTCAATGGCCATAGAATTACCAAATCTCCCTCGTTTTCCTCTGCTGTTTTCCATGGGGCAGGAATGGCTGTTCCTCCTTGCTTTCTCACAGGTACGAGGCATAACCTCTCCCCTGCTGCTCCGGTCTGTTCAGGAAATCTAAAGCACTGGTAACTCAACCAGCTGCTTGGTGAAAGGGAAACTGCACACCGAACTAGTATGCTGATGAAAAGTTAGACATTTTCCTTGCTATTATAACTCTGGATTTTTTATTTTTTTTTTAAACTGGGCAGATACTTAGTTCTGCTGCTCCTTCTCCTTGTAACGTCCTGCAGTGGGCTGCGTGCTTCTGGGAGAGGTGCTTCTATTGACATATGATCATAGGACAGCAGTCTTGCCTAAAAGAGAAAGCATCAAGGAAAATCCAAAATTTCTGGAAGTCACTGTGAAATAGTGGCAACATCTGCAGTGAGGCATAGTATTGGAAGCCTCTAATTACTGATTTATTTCTTCTGGAACACTTTGTACTGAAACAGTTAATAGGACTGATAAATGTTTATACAGGTGAAAAAAGTGAGTCATTTGCATATTTTTCTTGCTGATCCTTTACTTCTTTTCAGTATTTCAGTTAGCTTTCTGTGATCCTGAGTGAAATATTCATTGGTGTTTCACAGAAAGTGTTAGGATACTGGAGCAGCTACTTTGTATTCCTGTTAGTGGTGTCTGAAGAACACAGTATTGTGCGATATCATGGAGGAGTAGGGAGTGTATATTTCTGTATACCTCTCTCTGTCTGGATGTAGTTGGGGTTTTTTTTTTCCCATTCTTCCCGCTATGGCCTTAAAACAAAGGGAGTTGGGCAGGAAAAATAAGAGGAGTATTCCTTCAAACACAATAGCTGGGTTTATAGCCAAGAGACTGCTTGGCTCAGGTCAGGCAACAAGGTGGTTTCCCCAAAGCCGCTAACTCAAAACACCACCATGTTAAAACAGACCTGTAAAGCGAAAGCCAGGGAAGCTGTCAGCTACTGTGATTGACCCAGTTTCTCTGAGTGCCAGTGTCAAGCTAAGTTGCCCAAGCTAACTTCTTTTAATCTACTGGAGCATCAGATCGAGGCTAAATGGTGTGAACACAGATTTTTCTTTAAATCCACTCAGCAAAGTGTAGCCCTTTGCAAAATAAATTTTGAGGCATCCTACTTTACTTTGAAGAAGTTTTTCTGTGTCACTGTTTGCTGCTGCTGTCTGTATGCTCCAGCTGTGCCAAGTTTATTAGATCAAAAGGAAAGAGGAGCAACTGCTATGTGATCTGTCTTTGTAAAACAATGTGCCCTTTTCAAATTAATTATCTGAGAAATTACTCTAACTTAGCATAAATCTTCATGGCTGGCAGGATTTTTTGTTGTTGGAACCAACAATTTTATTTTTTATTATAACACACACAGAGCCCTGTCCACAGTTTTGATTTTTTTTTTTCATGTGAAGTCCTTGTTGGTTTGTACTAGTTGCACTTGAAAAATGAGTAAAGGTTGAGTCTGACAGCCTTCATCAGAAGGAAAGACCACTTCAATGGTGTTTTCTGAAAGTCTTTATTGATTACTTTTAAATTTTTTTTTTCTTTACTTGATGTCATGTAACTAAGTAATGTATATCTTTCCATTAAAGATAGGGGAAATTCATGTCAATGAATCCTGATAGAAGTATGTCATAAAAATGCTGGTGAAAGTAAATTGGTGGCTCTTAAATAGCCATAAATTGCTTCTAAAGCAAGAAGTGTGTTCTTGTTTGGTTTGGTTTTTAACCACTAAAAGAAGGGAGTCATAAACCTGCTGTGTGATTTCTACAGTAGAAATGCTAGAGAGAGAAGAACTAATAAGAAAAAGGATTCTTGGTATTATCAAACTTGTGAGGTTCTATTACTGTTTTCATTATGTTAAGCGTGTCTCTAAAAACAGCAGCTTGAAGATCTCAGCTCTCATTTACTTGAAACAAAATAGTGTCTAAAAAAGTCACCTTTGCCTTCACAATGGAATGAAAGCTGGAAAATAAGGGTGTGCCTTCACTGTCACGCTCCATTTTGCCTCAGGCGGTCACGTCTCCCATGGGCTGCACATCATGAATACTGATTTGCTACTGGACTCCCTTCTGTGGTGATGCTGTTACCTCTTGCCAAAAGGGAATGCAGGCACTATTGAAAGAATAATTCATTGAAAAGATAATTCACTCCACGGTTTCCTCCAGACAGATGATATGGATATAAAATTTGCCACATCTGACTCTTCCAGCTGGCATAGTCTTGTTATCCAAGCAGGGCTAGTGCCTCTACATTGTGCCATAGGGCAAGCAGCACATGCTTGGTGTCAGGCTATAAAAACACCATTCTGGCAAGGTGCAATACATCAGTCTTGGTATTTCAGAAACGTGGATCCTTCTTGCAGGGATGGACGAAAAGAAAGGGGGGGGGCCACAAAAATAATCACAAACCCACAAATCCTCATGGTGTTTGAGCTGTATTTCATGTGAATGTAAAGTTAGATCCTGGGCACATGCCGTCCAGTGTTCCAGCCCGGAGCACTGTGGATATGAGCCCATCCAAACTAGTTGGGTCTCTTGCAACCGTGAACTCTGTGAAATGTCTGGATAAGGATTCATACATCAGGTGATAAAGATTTAATGATGGTGTTAGTGTAAGGCAAGGTGGAACAATAAAGGCTAGCTTTTACACTACTTGGGCAAAGCTGTCTTTGAAGGGAATGGAACTGTTACTGGTGAAACCTATAGAGCTGGGTTGCCTGTCACTATTTCCCATTGTGCTGCTGGACTGGTGTGAGCAGAACAAACTGTTCCAGTGCCATTTTGAATTAAAATTGTCATTAAATGTAATGTGAAAGTATGGTACTTTGCAGATGCAAATAGCAGCACTGTGACTGTAGATGCTACAGGGATTGTGCAGGAGATTCGAGAGACAACGGAAGAAGAGAGAGGGTCACCTTAGTACAAGATAAAAGCATATGGAAATGATGACTTGTATAAAGAAGATAAATGGAGTACAGCAACTGCCTATCTCATTGTGCAAGAACCAGCAGGTATCAAATGAAAAAGAAAAGGAGCATATTCAAAATTGAATAGTGAAAATTGAATAGTTTTTCACATGCTGAGTAATTAAACAGGATTTCATGTTTCTGTCATGGAATTCATTGCTCTCCTGAGGCAATAATTCAGCAGTAATTTGTAATTAAACAGATTTTTTTTTTTTTACTTGGGCAACCAGAGTATTTAGTATTGTGCTGATAAATAGACTGTATCCATAGTTTGCTTAGAAAACTTATGAAGACTAATCTTAAGTCTTTATAAAGTATCATGCATGCTGAAACTGGAATACAGAGGTAAGGAAGAGAAGAGCCATGTGACCAAACAGCGTTTGTGGCACGAAGGGCGTAGCAGGGAGTAGAGGCTCAGGTGTTGGCAGAGTCAGATTTGTGAGGCAGCTTGGCGAGGGAGGACATAGGTTTTCAATGAGATGTGGAGGGAGTTGGAGTCTGTGAAATTGTTACAGAAGAGGGATGATGTGACCTTCACTGAGTGCAACAAGAGTTTATTATAGCTGCAGGTAGCAGGGAAGTTGAGATGAGTCACGGATGCCAAAAAGGAGACTCTAATTGAAGTCATCTAGCAAGTGGCAACTAAAGTGTAGAGAGTAGCAAAGACAGTCTGGCAGTTGTTATCTATAGTAAGCATGTAAAATACTGCGATTTTTGTCACAGTACTGTAAGACTTACATCTAGACTCTGGGATTGATACATTCCAGGACCTATTATTCTCTTAAGAGTATTATATCTAATGACATCACAGAAAAGGAAGAGAGATATGCTTGAATGCAAGGCCTCAATAGAAGGTAAAAGAGAATGAGGCATTTATACTGACACTCATGTCAGGGAAACTAGTGCTGTGCAAAAAGGCCTGGAGTCATGTTTGGGTACATAAAGCTAAGACAGAAATCCTGCTCTGTTATACATTAGGGTGAGATGTTGCTCCTTGAGACTAGCACTCAATAGCTTTGTACATTACTGATTCCTTTGTCTGATACCAGGGTAGGCTGAGTTGAATTTATATTTCTCTCTAAGCCACATGTGAAGTCAGTGCAGAAGAGTATTGATAAAGCTTTTTATTTAGTGTAAATGTGCTTTTTTGTATGTTGTCATTCAGAGCTGGTTCACTGATGGCTTCCCTGTTCCAAGAGAAAGAGAGTAAGACAGTACTGGTTGCCTTGAGTTACATAAAATGTAATTTGTAGCCTGAGTCCCTGGACACATGAATAAGTTAATGGCTGGCAAGCTGTCCTATTTTTAAAGTTGTGAGAACACAGTGCAGCCACTGACAGCAATTTTAATTCTGCCCTAACACTTGCTCTCTGATGAATCAGGATGAGACATCTTGAACATACCTCCTCTCCAACGCACAGCTTGCTCAGAACTTGCACTTCCAAAGGCAGAGTCTGGGCAATGACACCCAGCTGTTACAGTGTGGTTTGCTGTAGGTTTATGCCTTCAGCTTTGCCTTTTGGAGCTTCTGTATTAGGCTCTGGACTATTCACATTCCTTTGGTGTCCAGGCTGGATAAGCAGCTTAATTATACACCCTTTTATGACTTTATTATGTACTTTTGTTCTGTGGCGTACTTGCACGGGCTGGCTCAGGCTGTAGTTCAGCAGCACAGGCTACCGTTGAAGCTCTAGTAAACAGTAGAGGCCACCTCCCTGACCTCTGTGTCCTTGCTCTGCCACTTGCCTTGCCCTGTGCCAAACAGCTGGCTGTACAGTGGTTTCATAGGGCAGCACACTATACTTATGGGGGTTAAAGGTCACCCTGCATAAAAGCATGGGATCCTTGTCAGATTTTCCTGTTGTGGGTCACAAGGTGGTCGCATAAGCATGCTGGAGTACTGTTGCTTGTGGTTGTATGGTGTATGCATGCATCTGAGTAACAGAAGGGAAACCAGGGAGGCATGGGCAGTACTTGCATCCAATGTGAAAACTCAGGTTTTTGGTGTGGCAGAGGGGAGAAGGGGGGGAAATTGCTGCAGCCACCTGGCCCCTTCTGATGTGGCTGGGTGGGAGGACATGGTGTGGTGGAGCACAGCATGGTGTGCCATGCAGTGCTCTAAGTGCATCTCTTCCTGCTGCCAGCTCTATACGAGTGCTTAGATTAACATTGGCTGAGAGAATGAATGCTTTTCTGCTCAACAGTGGCTTCTGTGGCTGTGTTTACACCCTTTATCAAAGTCTTCCTATCATTATTTCTCAATTTTGAATAGTAAAATACTGGGTCTGGCTCTGTTCTTATTGCTCTGCTATGCCACTGCATTGGAAAGCTGAACTGTCTGGTGAAGGGGAAGGTGGGAGTAGACGTCTTGCAGCTCTGTAGTATGCTGCTCAAGAGACTTACTCCAGTTAGTTTGAGACTGGTATGAAACAGACTCCAGAATTGGGCAAGGTTGGTAGTTTCCCTCGTGATTCCTTTTCTACCGTATCTGCCATGCTCACCTGTGAATCTGGTCTATGATCTGTTTCCTCTTTTTAAGCTGGGCCTCAGGACATCTCTGTGCCCAAATATGGGATTGGGGGAAATGAAAACATTGGTTGTCAGGAATCGCCAGCCCTCTTCCCATGCTGTTCTGCTGGAACAGGCAGGCAAAGATGTCCATGCTGCGTCCTCAGACTGTGTTCACCATATCTTTAGACTGTGCTGTAAGCACTTTTCATTTTGTATCTTAGGAAATTCCCCTCTTCCCTCAAATTAGATTATTTAAAACTTTGAATTCCCTGCCCTTACTGCCTTCTGTGACACAGTTTTTAACACAATTAATAAATTTAAATTAACTCATGTGCTGGACCTGCAAAGACACCATCACTTACCATTATCATTGCACATTAAGCAAGGTTAGAATAAATTAACTAGGTTTCCATTCTCTTGTGGTTTCTGTGTGCTCATCGTTATTTTATGTTATGGAAATTAAATAATTCTTCTCTAAGTTCTAGTTAATGTGAACAGTAGTTCAAAATTACAGTCACAATATAACAATTAAAGACAACTGAAGGCAAACTGCAAAGACTGCAGTAGCTGCTGCTTTCTTATGTTCCACGCATCTTGAATTGTCTAGTTCTTAATTATGGAAGAGACTGACTGCCTTCTTCGGTCAGCCTCAGCTGAAGTTGAGTTGCCAAACACTGCAGATGAAGCATTGAAGTTGCCAAACACTGCAGACAAGTGGCCTGAAAGTGGAGGAACATGGAGACACAGCTGGGATTTTTCAAAAGAGCCATAGGGAATATACAGCCGAGAAAGTAAGGGCTCAGTCTGGGATGCTACAGATTTCAAGACTACTTTTGATGTTTAGTAGATGGGATTCACAGGGCTTAAAAACTGACTTTTGAAAGTTTGGGGAGGATCATCTGTGAATTCAGCACAGGGTTTTCTCCCAGTTTCTGTCTCTTGTTCTACTTGAACCATTGGGCTGCTGCTTCTTTACCATTTGTTAGTGTGTTTGTCTGTGATACTGATCTCTCCTAAGTGGTAGATTTCAGGTACTGATATCTCTTGTTCTCTTGCCAAAAATATTTTATTGCTGCCAAAATTTGAGGGGTTTTTAAATTTCTTTTAAATGAAACTTTCCAATAATAAAACCATTCTTGTCCAAGTAGAATAGCAAATAGTGTAAAATAGTTACCATCTATTAATAGTGAAGGTTGCATTTACTTCTCAAATCTGTAATGGTCCTTGTCAGTTCTTTATTTCGTCTGTGATACTGGTTTTAAAAGCTGAGTGGAAGAGGGGGAAGACAGCAAAAACTTTCTCTTCCTCCATTTCACAACATGTTCTGCTCTTTTCATTGCTTTTATCCTGTAGATTTAATGTTTGCTTCCTTTATATGCCTTAGTGGTTACTTGTGTGATTTTTGCCTTGTACTTTTTACCTTCTTATTGCTTCGTCTTTTCCTAGAAAGTTCTCTTTTCTTTTTCTAAGATGTTAATTTTGTTACCAATCCAAACTGTGTTTGACCTGTTATGTGTTTGCAGTATGAAAGCAACATGAGCAATGTTCACCTAGGCTGTAATAACTTTATGAAATGCATTGCAAGCAAGTATTTATTCATGAAGACATACTGTCAGATTCAGAATAAACTCTGCATTCTTATGTGGATGCAAATTTTTGGATCTTCAGTAAATGCAGATATCCACCAAGTTCTACTCTTATTTTCATTTAAAAAAGAAAGACAAATGTGAACAAAATGCTAATTTAGAATGATACCCTTCTTATTCCCATTTCTGTTGTCTTCAAAGTTGTTAGCTGTTTTGCATGTGTACCACTAGCAAATGGTGTTTGCCAAATTCACACTGAATCCATACAGATTTGGTCCAATAGGAGCTCCCCAGGGATGCCTTTTGTAGCAGGTTGTTCTCTTCCACAGGAGACTGCAAACTACACAGGCTTAGTAGTCAAAACTATTTGGTATCTTTGCCTATTTCAGTCTCTACCAAAAGAAAGAGACTTGAGTATGACTTGTTCTCTACAGGTTGCTAGTCACAATCAACTTGTATCAAAATACCTGACTCACTGAAGGGTAGTGGTACTAAGGTTTTATTTTATACACGGCACTGAATGAATTGGCATGCAAGTCCTTAGTCCTCTCTCCTCCCTTGTATTTATGTTGTTACACAGTTTTATGTTACATTTGATTACCTTTCATTTTATAGATACATCGACTCTGTGTGTCTGTTCACGGAGACACAGAGTTAGAGGAGAATTACCTTCCACATTGTTTAATATTTTTCTCTTACAGGCATTTAACTACATTGGTTTCTGCGTTAGTAAGTTGTCCGATAATGTACTTTCATGCTCTTTAGAGAAAGCCGAACTGAGTGTTTTCTTCAGATGTAAATATTTTGTAAGCTGATGTGGCAGCTTGTCATATGCTGTTCTGATTTTTTTTTTTTTTCCTCCTTCATGTTCTTTGCTGAGAGCTGAAAGCTGTAAACTAACCTGGGTCAAGATGGTGCCTGCATAATACTGTATTTGTATGGCTGTCTATCAAAATGCTTTTGTGGAAAGATTTCCCCTGTACCTACATGGAAACAGATTTTTCATTGGCAGAATAGTTTTTGTGATATTTGGGCATAACATCATATGTATGTCCATGACAGCAAGGCATGCATCACTGGAGTATTGTTAGGCTCAAAAGAGGCAAGCGCTGGCCTGTGGCTGAATAGATGTTGGCAGTGGCCTCAGCAAGAACATGTATGCAGTGCTGGTGGAGGTGAGAAGCTCGCTAGCTCCCCTAATGCTTTTTGGGATGATGCTATGGTAGTTGTTAGTGTAGCCATAGGCATATGGTAACTGTGGGGGGTTAACCCTGGCTGAATGCCAGGTGCCCACCAAAGCTGTTCTATCACTCCCCCCTCCTCAGCTGGACAGGGGAGAGAAAATATAACAAAGGGCTCGTGGGACAGGGAGAGATCACTCAGCCAGTTACCGTCACAGGCAAAACAGACTCAACTTAGGGAAAATTAACTTAATTTATTGCCAATCATCCAGAGTAAGGTAATGAGAAATAAAACCAAATCTCAAAACACTTTCCCTCCACTACTCCCTTCTTCTCGGGCACAGCTTCACTCCCGCGACCTCTGCCTAGCCCCACCAGCGGCACAGGCGGACAGGGAATCAGGGTTATGGTCAGTTCATCACACGTTGTCTCTGCCGCTTCATCCTCTTCAGGGGCAGGACTCATCACACTCTTCCCCTGCTCCAGTGTGGGGTCCCTCCCATGGGAGACAGTCCTCCATGAACTTTTCCAATGTGGGTCCTTCCCATGGACTGCAGTTCTTCATGAACTGCTCCAGCACGGGTCCCTTCCATGGGCTGCAGTCCTTCAGGAGCACACTGCTCCAGTGTGGGTCCCCCATGGGGTCACAAGTCCTGCCAGAAAACCTGCTCTATGGGCTCCTCTCTCCACAGATCTGCAGGTCCTGCCAGGAGCCTGCTCCAGCGTGGGCTTCCCACGGGGTCACAGCCTCCTTTGGGCACCCACCTGCTCCAGTGTGGGGTCCTCCATGGGCTGCAGGTGGATATCTGCTCCCCCGTGGACCTCCATGGGCCGCAGGGGGACAGCCTGCCTCACCATGGTCTTCCCCACGGGCTGCAGGTGAATCTCTGCTCCAGCACCTGGAGCACCTCCTCCCCCTCCTTCTTCACTTGCCTGGGGGTCTGCACAGTTGTTCCTCTCACATATTCTCACTCCTCTCTCCCAGCTGCTGTTTCTGTCCTGCTGCAACTTTTTTTCCTTCTTAGATATGTTATCCCAGAGGCACTACCACTATCGCTGATGTGCTTGGCCTTGGCCAACGGTGGGTCCGTCTTAGAGCCAGCTGGAATTAGCTCTGTTGGATATAGGGGAAGCTTCTAGCAGCTTCTCACAGAAGGCACCCCTGTTACCCCCCCTACTACCAAAACCTTGCCACACAAACCCAATACAGTTAACCCATTGTTCAATATAGCCTCTGTCTTCTGCTTTGGTATCTCACCAGGGTGGGTATACACAGACTTGCTGTGGCAGAATACAGAGCCCAGGCTACAATGGAGACCTTTCTGGTAACTTCATCTGTACACTACACATTTTGCACTTCACGTACATCCATGTAATTCCACTCATTCTGTTTCACTGATATCATAGTGTGACAGGCACTTCTGTTTGTATTGACTGGTGACCAGCATTTGCTCATTCAGGGATGCTTTGTTTTTCACTTCCCTGACGTTCAAGAAACTGGCAGATGAAAAAAACATGAGTATGTGAAAGTTAAATTTTGTCATGGATTTCTCTATGGGAGTCAAGTAATGCATCAGCTTATGTAGTCCTGGTTACTTGCAGGTTAAATCTTCTAGGACCAGGCCCTGAAACAGGTTGAAATTGTGACTATCAGACAGGAAATAGTCACTATAAGATGCTGCAGAATCTGTGCTTTGAAATATTTAATGCTATCCCTTATGGTTAGTTATTTAAATACTTTTGGACTAATGAGTATAGTTTGGTTAGATGGTGCTTCTTGGTAAATTTGGGTTTCTGGCTTCTTTAGTTTTATTCTTGCTGCTCTGATAACAGCACTTTTGCATGAAAAATAGTACAAAAATCTCCTGTCCCTGTTTCTTTGTAGTGTGCTTGGAATACTGAAGGATAATATATTAAATCTTTAAAAATAAAACACACACCAAAACCCAACCTTCATTGTAATCAGCATCTTGTAGCGGTTTTTCTAAAGTTTCAGTGATGCAACAAACGATGACTGGGACGTAGGGAAAGGGGAAGAACATAAATGACTAAGTAAATGTACTTCTTCAGGATGCAAAAGGGAAAACAAAATTAAGGACAAGGCGAGGTTTGAATGTACTGCTACAAACTTTGCTTATCCTGCTATCTCAAGTATGACAGCACTGCAACTCCTGCTTAGAAGATGGTGAGATTTATCATCTGAAATAGAAGTACAGAATGCGAAGAAACAGCAAACCAGCCTCAGAAGACTGATCTATAACCGTGTAATATCAAGAGAGTGTGTGTGGTTGCTGTGCACAAACTCGGTGTGTGCTGCACAGATTGAAGTATGCTACACAGCTGGGCAGTTTCTTCAGGGAAAAGGAGAAACAACCCTAACACCTAGCGTACTTCTGGAAAGATCAATTCCTGTAAGGGATCAGCATCTGCTTTAGCAGGCCAAAAACCAATCTGAGGCAGATGACTTAATGCTACCGGAAAGTAACATTCAGCAGGAGAAAAAATGGAAACAGCTAATACAAGTTGGTCTAAGAAGATAATTACCTGTCACAAAAGTTGCCTTATGCATATATGTTGGCCATCATGGCTAGGACAGCATTGCTAGGTGAAAAGCAAATGCCATCTGGAAGATTTTAAGTTATTGTTCCTCTAGAACTGTAAAAGAGTGGGACAGCGAGTGGCTGTTGTGATATCCACAGGGGAGCTGAAAGACTGTGTTTGGAAACAGGTGACTTGTCAGATCACTAGTAAGAATGGAGACTAGAGGTCCAGGTTGGAAAGGCTTTGGATCAGTTTTTCTCTCCAAAACTTGTCAGCTGTGTGCATTGAACATCACTAATGAGAAACCAGTTCTGTTGATCAGACCACAGGGGAGGGTGCATGGCAGTGACATCTGGTTTTTCTGTGTGCTCTTCCCATGAGCTTTCCAGATAGTAGTACCTCTTTGTAGGGCAAAATTTGGCAATGCTAATAGATCTCTGAGGTCTTATCAGAGCTTTATTTTATGTAGTCCTTGAAGCACTCAGAAGAGAACAGTTGTATAACCATAAAACAGAAGCTATGTAACCTAGAAGGAATTACCAAAACACCTATTGTATTATGCATCTTTTCTGATCTAATTATATAAACATGCTTTATTATTTATAAAACTGCATCACTTCAAAATTTAGTACTGTGTTTCCTTTCCTTTTTTCTGTACTACTAAATTTTACTCTTAAGACTTTCAGAGCTGTATTTTGAGCATACAGATTTAGGACAGGACTGGTCTCAAGTGGCACTGTAACATTAAATATTAAATAACTGATTCAAACTGTAGCCAAGAGGAAAATCAGATGACAGTCAAATCTTAAGCCAGAAAATTGAAGAGGAAAGCAATAAAGATTTCTCATTTTATCATACCTGCTGTTTTGCACATCTTAGTGAGCTGTGCATAACAGTCTCCTTCCTCAAATAACTTCTGCTTAACCATAGTGCAGGAGCTATTTACCATTTGCATGGTTGCTCCAGTCTAACTCAACAGCAGTAGCATGCCAAAAAGGGCAAGAAGATTTTATATTTATTTACTTATTTAAATTAACATTCTTTATATCCACTTGCATCTGCCAGGCTTTGCAGAAATGCAGCAAATTATCATTACAAAAATCTTGGGAGGCAGCAAATTGGAGCAGTGGGGCTACTGCTGTCAACCGTATTGTCACACTTGCAGCTTTGTATAAGACTAGTTATCAGGAATGAAGGTAAGTAAAGATTTAGTGGAGGGTACAGACTGAAGCAGAGCTGCACTCTATTTGGTTTCTGAACCAATCAAAGGTACGCCATGGGGCTGTCCTACGCGCTAATCGTGTTTCTCATCTGCTCTATGTTTGGGTTTTCGGTGTATAGGTCTGTCATGATTTACACTCATACAGACATAGGATTTAATAAAGCTCTTATTTTATTTTAAAAGAGCTTTATTATGTGAAGGAGATTGTGAGGTTGGAACTTAGAATAGAAATTCTTTAGAGGATCTCTGAAAATTTGCAAATGAAAACGTATGTCCATGTGTACCAGGCTGAATGCTGAGAGTGTGCCACCTTCACCCTGTCTTATTTTGAGTTCTGGCTGGAAAAGAGTTGGAACTCTGATTTTCTAAATACCTTAAACAGCTAATGTCTCAAAAGAAGGTGGCAATTTGTTGCTTTACTCTTCTAGATAGTGACACAGGCTGTGAAGTATTAATAGTCGTCCACCACAATTCCCTAACAATCCTGTGAGATAGCATTGCTCACTGCCAATGTGTGTTAGGGCTTTGATCAGGGAAGGCAAAACATCCAAAAAGATTGCTCAGGGTGAAACACAGTAACACCTGAATTATCATGTGCCTGATATAAAAGCACAGTTTTGTGTGACTTAAGAACTGTAAGATTGAAGTCTTAATACTGTAAGATCAACACTTGTGGTACAATACAAAAGGTCTTAAGTTTGAATTTGTGTAGACCATTAAATGTTTGAGGTGCTAGTAGTCCTCCTAGGCTTTGGATGGATTAAGTGTTATTTTTCTGTGCTCTGTCTTGTATTTTTACTATCTTTGTGGGGATTTTTTGTTGGTTTAGGGGAGAAGAGCTGCTGTTTGTTTGTTGGTGTTTGTTTTTGTCTTTGTCCTAAAATGGGAGCTATAATAGGTTGGTAGACAATGTCACAAATACTAAGTTGATCCAAATGTTCAGAGTCCATTGGTTTGGGATCTCTCCTTAGACATAACCATCTAGGAGGAATGTGTACCTCTGGCTATGTCAGGAGCAGCATTAATTGGATTAAGTTGCCTTGAGTGAATCAAAGGTGAGGGCTCTGATACTGTGTTTGGGGAGCAGAAAAATGCAATGTGAGGATAAAACATGGACTGCTTTAAGTCACAGTGGGCATGTGGGGAACTTAGCAATGCTTCCCATTTAAAAGAATTAAACATTCAGTATTGTTTAAACTTGGCCTCAGAAATGCTCCTTTGAGCACTCTCACAGTGAACATACTCTTCACAGCCACAGGAAATCATTGCAGCAAAAATAGTTTTCAGCCTCAGCTAACAATTGCAGTAGCTTAGCTATGTGCTTGCCCAGTTCAGTCAGATGGTGGGGATTAAAATGGAGAACAAGGTGCATGATGGCAGTTCAAGCCTTCTCATCTTCTCCAGAACCAAGGCCTGCATCTGTGGAGTTTGCGTTAGGCTTGGTATAGCTTTCAGCCCAAAGCCCGAGCCTAGAATTCTGTCAGCTACTGCCAGGAGTTGATCAGTGGGTGACTGGGAACACCAAATCTGAAATTCTTCTGAAGTGAATTTCCATGGGAAAAACTCCAGGAGACTGCAGTTTCTCTGAAAATAGTTTTCAGAGCTAGAAAGCCAGTTTCTTTCCAGGCAATGTGGTGAGCTTATGGCTAGTTGCTAAATATGAGGGGGAGTTTAATGTCAACTGTTTTGAAGTGTGGCATTCTTACATTGCTGTTTGTGGCCCTGACTGTAGCAAATCAGTGGCAAAAGCATCTCTGTAAATAACAGCTACAATTCTGGAAGCAAAATAGCTGTTACATTTTTAACTTTGTGCGTTTAGTATGTTTCATGTTTGCTTGTCAAAAGTCAGTTGGATAACTTTGTATCCTTGCCTGCCATTGCTGGGCAGCAGGCACTGGTTTGGCATCGGAGCCGTAAAGGGTGTGCGCTTACGGTGGGGAGGGCTGTGCACTGCCGGGGGTGTGCTGCTAAGCTGGGGGCTCTGCGGGAGTGCCTGTGTTCACAGCCCGGCTGGCCGATCTTCCTGCAGAAGAAATAGAAGAAGGGAAAACTGCAGGAGCAGAGAGGCCTTGTGCCTCTTCAGCCTTATTCTTGGGAGAAGCGGCCCTTTTCCTGGGAGAGCAGCCATGCTGAGCTTGCTCTGCTGGACAGCAGGTCTGTGGGGAGGATGGCATCTTTCTGACACACGATGGGGTACACCAGATTAGCTGGCAGAGGCTCTCCAACTTTTCCATCTTCTTAGTGTTCTGTATCATGCTGAAGCATCTTTCAAATTTCATTAGCAACTCAGAGTTAAAAGGGTTGAGAGGTTAAGAAACTGTCTGTCCTCTGGATCAGGAATACACTCGCGTGTTGAACAAGAGCAGTCAGATCTGTTGCTGCACTCTTGAGGGGCTCTAGAGTATTCATTTTAAGACTACATTAGAAAAGAATTCCTTTTTTTGTTACTGAAGAGTCACTTTTTAGCTTGACTCTTCACTGCAGTGTGTCACTTCTGTATTTGAAACACTGGCCTGGTAGGCACCAGCACAACCTAAAGGATTTGCCGGAAGGGCCGTATGTAAACAAGTTTGACATCCCTCATTCTGAGCTCGAGCAGACCACACACAAGCCTTGTTCAATCTGGAAGTCTTGTAGGCATGTTAGTGCAGGACTAAAGTGAACCTCATAAACCCTATTGCGAGCAGACAGATCAAGTCTTCCAGAATACATGTTCCTTGAGCGCTTTCATCTAGGTTTGCTGGATTTAAATTAACCTAAAAAGTCTTTCAAGCAGCAGGCTTTGTGTGTACGTGGGTTGTTCAAATTTTGTGTTTCTATACAACTGACTGGAGGAGTGTTTCAAGTCTGAGGGCCAGAGCAAATTCTCACAAAGCAGAGCAGCTTCATCTGTCATCATCTTTCAGTTAAATGTGAATTGATGTGGCGGTTGCCCACAATGGGGTGCTTCACCTAGTGGCCTCCATTGTATTGCTTTAATAGGGCAGCAAGTATTGCTGGGGGGGAAACGGAACAAAAGAAACTTAGTACAGATCTTGCCTTGCTTTTCTGTTGGGCTCTGCTACTGCTGCTAGCTAGAAGAGTTTGTTACTTTCCCTGGTGCAGACAACCAGCTGTGACCCCAACAACAACTGTCCCCAGTGACCTGGTGATGTTCAGCATAAGCTGCTGATGCTTAAGAAGGACCTTGAGCAGGATATCAGAAAGGGTACTAGGGAGGATTTATGCCACTGTCCAGACATCTTCCCTTCCCTTGGGTCAGTAACTATTCAGACTGTGCTCAGGCTAAGGGCTTTTTCCAACCATGAGAGTTGGGACTATTACCTAGGACAAATTAAAGGCCTTTCTTAATCAACTACCACTTTGTGAATTCAGTTGGGAATGAGACTTGATAACCTTGCACTTAAGAAAGATGTTCTTCTCTTTTATGATGTCCTCTGCAGAGAGAAAGAACATTTTGCCTAAGTTCCCAAAATTCTAAGGTGCTTTGGACACTGGGCTATACTGTGAGTGGATGTGATTCCTGCTCGTAACTGTTTCCCTCCACTTGTATCTCTTCATCAGGGGGCTGCAGTGAGACCCAAATAGAGGGATAAAGAAGTATATACTGTAGATTGTGAATGATGGATTTCATTTTTAAAACAAGAAAACTTTGTGAGGAATTTATCATAACTGCTCACACTTAGGAGTGAAAGAAGGGCACTGGGAGTGCTCAGCAGTGAGATTGTTAGACAGTTTTTCCCTCCTAATATTTTTATTTTCAGTGACAGCCTTCAAACTTTCACTAATGAGATATGTAACCTTGAAGTTACATGGCAGGTTTCCTAGCCGTAGGACCAGCCTAATGAGAAAATTGTTACCCAGATAAAACCTTCCTTCATATTGCAGTCCTTGCTGTTTCTTCCATGTGCATGATCTGAAGGTTTCTACCAGCACAACTAACGTTTTTCCTCCAAGTACTCTATTTTTGCAGTATCTTGAGGAAACTGCTGACATAAAAGCTGTGAGCCATGTTGCTAGTGTGACTGAACCCTTGAAGGGATTGATATTTGTATCATATCAATTAAATAAATTAATCTCCGCAGTGCTATGGAGGCTACAGGAGAAGAGAGTTTCTGTTCAGCTGAAGTATCACACTTTAAATCTCATTGATGTTCTTAACGCTCTTCTGTACTCAACTTGTCAGAGGGTTATATATGTATGACACAACTTACTTTCTAAATACTTGTAAAAGTAGCTTTGAAGAGAAAGGTTTGGATTAACCTTCTTTTACGCAGGACCATTTTCAGTTTTGAAACCATTCCAGTAACATCTGAACACACTTCAATGCCAATTAACTGTAAGCTAATAGTTTTGCCAGTGGAGAGGAAGTTGTAAGTGCGTGCTGTAAAATATGTAATTGAACATGATTCACGCTGCAGTATTGCTTCACAGTAAGGAAGCTAAATCTCATCCTGCTATAAATGTTATGAATAGTACCTCACTGGTGTTTATGTCAAGCACGTTTGTGTAGTCATTCCAACCCTTGGAAAAAAAAACAGGAATTCATCTAAGAATTTACACTGCATGAGGTTTTGATTTTACTTCCTTATACTTCCATTGACTCTTCTTTCCTAAGCCAGTAAAGGGTCC
The DNA here is from genome assembly GCF_900496995.4 of Aquila chrysaetos chrysaetos. Classification (NCBI taxonomy): domain Eukaryota; kingdom Metazoa; phylum Chordata; class Aves; order Accipitriformes; family Accipitridae; genus Aquila; species Aquila chrysaetos. The sequence continues at coordinate 32,018,096 of NC_044009.1, read as the reverse complement.
AAAAGATAGGAAGATATTCTGTATGTCTTCTTTTATTGAGGAAGGGAGAAAGACGTAGAGGAGAGGATGATTTTGTATTAAATCTCCAGCTGGTTTCTCTCTTATTTTCTGTGGCATCTTGATCCTAGCTTCTAGTTTGCCTCTATCTGAAAAGAAAAACTAGATGCTCAGCAATTATTTCATGTGTACTTGGGAAAATGTAGAATAATCTTTACCAAGGAAACTCTTTGGAAGCGGATGTAAATTCTGGATATATATCTGTATCCAGCCTATCTGTCTGACACAAATGCACTCCCTAAAACCAAGACTGAAATGCTGGAATCTGCTAAGCGAAATTCCAGCTCATTGCGGATGATGCTTTTCATTACTAAAGACTGTATTTGATGTGCAGCACTCTAAAGTCACCTATTGAAAGCTTAATAAAATTTCTTATTATCATTGTCCTGGTGTCTAATAACAAGTGAACTCCCCTGCAGTAGGCATGCAAATTGTCCTTTGTCCTCCTTTGTCCTGGTAGTTTTCATGAGAACTTTTAAAAACTTAATTATCCTTGAAAATTTGTTTTTTTCCTGTCATATTTAGGTGAAATTAGCCAGTATTTTCAGAGGGCTAATGGGAGGTCAGGAAAAGCAGGCAGATGAGCACAATGCTTGATAACAAATGTTGTAGAAAACCAGATGAAAATTTTGCTTTAACTTCTGTTAATGTGACCAGGGTGTGGTGGTTTGGCAGTGCTATAAGAAATCATGTGTTGATCTGTAAAGTGTGTAAACCTGGTATCCTAGAGTTAATCTGTTGTACCTTTTGCAGGTGGAGATTTACATTTTACCTTTATATATTTACCTATGGAGTACGGTTCCTGAAAAAGGTAGGCAATTACGTTATTATGCTTTCATAACACATCACAGATTTGTTTGAAATCTTGTATAGGTATAATATAAAGCACAGGCATAGAACTTATGTTCACAAAGAATAAAAATTAAAATTTAATTTGTATTCATCAAATGAGTTGCTACTGGCATTGGTAAGGAATATAAGTCCTTATCAATATTTAATGGAGTAGAAAAAAAATAAATTGGTATAGCAACATGCCTAGTTCACTTTATTACTTTTCATTATAGGAATTAAGCTGGCTGTAATATTTACCAAATTATTCATCTCAATTTCTGCATCATCCTTGTTTAAATGCCTCTGGCAGAGGTTGTTTTTATTAACAAACAAAATCCATTAGTGTTCTCTAAAATGCTATTTTTTGCCTGTTCTTTGTTTGATGTACTGTGGAGAGAAGTTTCCATGGAGTTTCCCATCAATGCTGCATTTCTGGTGATTTAAGCAGAGAAGGGTAATGATAGCTTCTAAACACCCTGGCTTAGGTCTATTAACTCTGCCATACACGGTAATATGGATTTATGGTGCAAATTGTTTTTCCAGTGTGACTAGTTCTTAGAGCTTTTGTGCAAGTCAGGCCATATTTGTGTAATTCTGAGAGACAAAATTAGGGGAATGTGTGGTCTCAGTGCATTCGTGTAATCTTATCTTCTTTGTTTTGGACAAAAAATTGACACGAGAAAATGTATCCTAAATGTTTCTGGTGCTTTGTAAGTAAAAGTAGCTATTAAAAAAAATCTTCATCATTTTTATGGTTGTAATTCTTGAGGCTGTCCAAGTGCCAGGCAACTTGGTGCCGGCAGGACTGGTGGTGTGCCTGTGCGGCGAGGGGACATCAGAGCTGTTCTAAGCTATTTAGCAGTAGTCAGACCCAGAGGAAGTGCATGCACCCGTCCTCCAGACAGACCAGAGGAGCATGTAATGTGCAACCTCTCCCTGCCTCCTTGAACACTTATACTTTGTGTGTACTTTATCCATTAACATGCTGTATGGTCATGATCTGTTACTCAGTTTTCTGCCTTTGATTCTGTCCATGTCTGTGGTATGAAATATGAGAATAGTTTTAATAAGCAATTGTCACAACCTAAAAGGTTTCTTGGCTTGTGGGTGTGTAGAGATTGTGACCATGGGTTCATAGGATTCTGTAATACACAAGGACATGGAGGCTTTGTCCTCTGAATTTCTCTACTTTATTACAGATTACCACAAATACCACAAAAATCACCATTAACAAGTATCACAAAATCACTACTAGAAAGCATAGCTATGATTAATAAAGCAAATCTGTCTCAGCACAAAGAAAGTGTCTGTTCTAGGAAAAACTCCGAATACCAGCATTTCTAAAGATTAAGGAGAATACAGTAAACGCATGCTTCATTAGAAGCCATTGTGAGCTGTTTCTAAAGGCTGAGTTGACATGTAAAATGCAGGATGTCATCCTCCCAATTCAGTGTATCACTGCAGTTTGAGAAGAGCTGGCTGACATAGGATGGTTGTTTGAACAAGGTGTACCATTGCTTGCTTAACAAGGATCAGTTTTGTAATTTTGCTGTAATTTTAACTTTCAACATGTTTAATTTTCACAAAGAGAATTTGTTCATTATGTAATTGTGTATGTATTTTTAATTACTCAGTTTTACCCAGTGTTGTAAATGAGTCTTGCAACATTTTATGCTATTGTCATTATTCCAGTATGCTGCTTTGTATACTCAGGTCTTTCACGTGGAAGTGTCTGTAAATTAACAATTACGATCATGATTGTATTTTTATTTACAACATCTCCCTAGTAACATTGTGTAACTAAAAGTACAGGCTTTTTGCTGTTCATCAAACACCAAAGATTTTGCGGCATCCACTTAGGGGGGAAATCTAGGTTTGCAAGAAATAAAATTCAGACCCCAAAATCTGGAGGGAGACACTTCTTTCAGAGCTTCGCTACAGTACTAAAGTGGATAATGCTTTTTAATTTGTCTTGGTTTTCTTAATGGAATAATTGTAAAGAAACACTTAATTGCTTTCTTAGGAAGCTAGTGAAAAAAGTTAAGCGTAATAAATTCTCTTAAAAATTTGGTAGAAAGGTCTTTCCTTCAAAAAGATGTTTTGCCTGGAGAGAAAGTTCACTTCATAGTCAGCAGTGTCTTGCTGAGCTAATGCTATAGTAGAGATCTGCATCCTTTCAAATAACAAGGTCTGCTTAAGACCATCCCTAAGATACCTAGTCTGGAAGACTGATAAGTGTGGTGAGCAACCCTAGGTGCAACAGCAGTCCCAACGGGTGCAGTTCCATCACAGCAACACATGCTGGTTTACTGGGAAACGGTGAGAAAGAGTAAATGCTACAGACATTCCTGTTCTGAAGAACAGAATATGCCACCAGCATAACACCACATTGGAAATACTCATTTTGACTTTTAAAACCCAAACTACTGTTTAGTTAATACATAACTTTGGATAGTTCAATAAAACATTTTGATACAGTATGTCTTTCAAACATCCAAATGTAATAAGAATACATTTTTAAAAGGTAAACTGCATTTTGGTGCTTTTCAAATGAGCAGAATCATTCAAGGTTGGTTGTTTTGTCCATTTCTGGATAGTTAAACCCTGATTTGAGAAAGCTGGTTTTGCCATCTTGAGTGGGAAGTGCTCATTAGTTGGTCTTATGACTTTTACTCTTACGAGGTACCCCCCTTAGAAAAGTGAACAGACTCAATTGTACAAAAGGCTCTCCATAAAACACTATGCCCAATGCATTGTCTCTTTTATAGTTTCTTTGTTGGCTTTTGAATTGCCAGGCAACAAAACACTCTGACTTCTATATCATTGTCCTTCCCTCCCGACTTGACCTAGTCTCCTTGCAACATGCCACTCCTTTGCTTTGCTGCATATGTTGCTGACCTGATGGGGTTTTTGTTCACATTTGGCTCTCTTAAATGTTCCTTCCTTAGTTTGAGGGCAAAATTCATCTTTACCTACAACACTGGCATGGAGCCCTTCAATTACTTAAGTACCACGTTGAGCTAGTTTTGAGGTCCTTTGCTTTATGCTGGCCCTTTGCCTGGAGGTGATTTTCATCTTTTGGATTCTTTCCAAAAACACCTTTCTCGTAATGCCCACAGCACATGAATCATTGCTACTTTGTCTTCTACTGTCACCTTCCCTATTTGCTGCATAAAGCAATATTACTGCATCAGTGAAGTATCAGCAGAAGGGTCTGTGTTTCCTTGTACACACCAAACTGCCTGAGGAAGATCTAACCAGGATACTCCGGCAAACCACTATTCTTGCAAAGAACGTCATTAGGTCTTTGTAGACCTAACCTTTGTAGGTCACTGTAGCTTAGGTGGCTTTGTAGAGCTGACAAGCTTATCTGGCTTTTTGGGAAGATGTGCCCAAGCTTAGTAAGCAGTATTAGCAGACTTATCAACTCTGTTTTAGTTCTGAAAGCGTGATACTGTCAGTGTGGCACACATGCTGGCATTAGTTTATTTTTTAGAATGGTAGTAACTAACTGCATTAAAGTTTTACATTTGCCTGGTTAGAGCATCTCGCAAGGAGAAAGAGGCCTGGGGTTTCAGCTTTGATTTTCATTTCCCTACAGAAGCACATGAAAGCTAATAAAGCTGTCATTCGGAGCAATCATAGCTCGCTCTAAAATGCCATGGCAAGCTTGTCTTTGTTACTGTTCATGATGGCAGTTAATAGCTGATCTAGATAAAAAGTTTCTGCACCCACTAAAGCAACCTGTAAGTCTTTGTATTAACAACTGCATGTGATATGTTATATCAATCCTTTTGCCATGCTATAATTGCTGAGTACGTTGCTGGAGATTTAAAAGCTGTGTCTCTTTATCAAACTGTTCTCTTTGGTTTTGTCTTTTTCCAGTAACAGATGTTTGTTGTTAAGTCATAAAGTAAAAAAAGAAAATCTTACTTGTGTTGAACAGTATTTTCAAAAAATCTCAATTCATAGGAAAAAATGCCTGACATAAAGGTTTGTCTTCAGTTTGCTCTGTTGCAACAGAACCTATCAACCTATGTGTTTTAAATAAGTTTTTGTCTTAGTGGTGTCTGCAGGATGCTTAGATTGGGCCATTTTGCTGAATAAAGTTCACCACGAACTTGGGAAAATCCTTTAGGCTGGGAAGGCAGAGGATTGGCAGTAGGGTGTCCTGCATGTGGCTGTTTGTTGTAGGCCATGGTATCATGATCAGGCGCTGATATTGTACACGATGGTTTTTAGCAATTTAAAATGCACAAGAAGTCATGCTTCCACCCTCTCTCTTCCTCCCTCTATCCATATGGACATCTGCTGTCCACAGCCTCTGGGTCATACAACAGCTGCTTCACAGCACACTCCCCTGCCTCCTGCTAACTCCACCGCTGAACTCTCAAGGCAGGAGACCTTTATGGAGTTTGCACTGGTCTTGTCCTCAGTGCCTCCTAACTCAAATGGGCATATGTTGTCAACTTTGCCTTTGTTGTGATAACATGTCGCTCATGAAGTGACATGGTGTGAATGAACTTCTTTCCTATAACGTGTAATGTTGACGGCATACACCATATCCCGCTGCTTTGATTGTTTCCCTTTTCTTGAGCCTAAAGAAACAGTAAAAGTGCAACTTCTACCATTGTTGTCTGCCTTCTTCAGTCAAGAGGTGATTTTAACTGCAGGGTGCACCTGTGTGATTGGTATGTCATACAAATGTTTGCAATATCAAGGAAATATGTGCCCCTTTCAACAGTTACAGTGAAGTGAGAGAATTAAGTCTTTGGTAAGAGAGTAGACAAGGCAAGGCAGTTGCTTTCTTACTCACAAATGGACAACATGTAAAGGAATAGCTCACAGCCTTCCAGATACTCAGCCAAACCATTGCATCACCTAGAAATTGTGTCTTAATATGTATGCATAAAAGACTAACAGACTTCAGTAAACTTTTTACCGTAGAGTTATTAGTATTTAATTATCATATTAGACATTCCTCCCTTCCCCAGCTCCTGTGTGCCTTCAGCTGGGTTTTTTGTTGTTTTTTTTTTTTTTTTTACTCTCCTTTGCATCAAAATAAGTAAATGAATATTACAGAGCTGCAAGGTTTAATTTTATTAGGGGTTTTGCTGTCATTGTCTGTAACTAGTGAAGTAATTAATGACATTTCAATGTCAAAGCATCTCAAAGATGAAATAATTTCCTTGGTCTTGGTTTCTTTTTAAAATGTTCCTTGTAAATTTTTGCTTCTTCTTCAAGTCCTCTCTAACTTAACACTTTCAATTATAGCTATCTTATTTATATTATCAAGTAGTATAATAGTGGGGTGAGTCTTTCTGCTTCCCAAAGAGTCTCTCATAGTTGAAGTGAAATGTATGTTTGTCTCTGTTCTTCCAAACCAGAACCTTTTATTTGATGAAAATGAACTGTTAACTTTCTAGGTAATGAGTATAAAGCAGATGTTGGGACAGTGATGGGTTTGTTACTCCACTCCAGCACCACCATAGCATTGTGTGTTTCAGGACATGCCTGACTGTCAGGAGCATGCACTGCTCCAAGCTGAACTCCCATCTCCCACAGACTCAATGGTACAGCATGCTCAGTCCTTCTTCTCAGCATGGTGGCTAATGCACTGAGGGGGTGAAATAGGTCATCATAATTAGGATTTGAAGTCACCTCTGTCATTTCTGATAACTTTATAAGAGGGGATCGATGTAAAAGTAGGTTAGAGTTCAAGCCAGTTTACTTTCTACCTCAAATATTACCATTTCCAAGGGTAGACTTGGTAATGAACATTCTTCTGTGCGAGGAAACAGACTGAGACGCCAACCTTGAAAGAGAAGCTAAAGTTTTCTTTCATTACGCCCTGCCAACTCCATTACTCAACTGCTTTCCACAGCAGATTTGAATGATTTGGGGCTAGAGTGAGTGGCCCATAAAGTCCTTTAATGCAAAGCATTCACTTTCCTTTCTACTTCTTATTGCCCCCATTCTTGGCAAAATGGCAAACGCTAGATGTGACCATCCCATCTTAGTTTTCCAGCTTCTGAAACAGATGTTAGGTCAAGCCTCACTATGTATGGACCAAAGCCAGTCCTTTCAGATGAAGCGCTGAAGCACTTAGGTGAAGTGAAGCCCAAATTAAAATAGCTTTGTATTTCTTTTAGAACACCAACAGACTCTCCCCTAAGTAAATGTTTACTTTTTTTTTTTTATTTGCCTATTTCACACTTTTCCTGTAATTTATACATATGAAACCAGAGTGTGGGGTTTGCTTTTAGTTTTACTTTTTTAACTCATTTCCATGGTTCTTGTTTTTAAATTAAGTGGTGAAAAAGGTGATTTTATTTTGTTTCATGTGGTATTTAGATATATACATACAAGATATAGAACATAAATATCTTAAATGTAGATCTTACAAGTTCTGCATTTACTCTTTTGTTAGCCTAACAGTAATCCAGAGTAAAGACAATGATAAGAAATTATCTAATACAAATCTAGCATTCTTGTGTGGGTGGTACCAGAGCCCTAGTAGCATTGGAAAGATTCTCATCTTCTCATCTCATGAATATATGATGAGATAGTGCTAGTTAGTGGCTTGGAAGACCTATGTCCAAGTTGATCGGTGATGTAATGACATTGACTCTTACACAGAGGTATTTGGCCTCAAATGCCATCATCACTATGAAGTATGATTATGAAAATATGATCTGGTCCTAGGTCTTCCTAGGAGTTGGCATAGTAACCTGCATGCCCAGAAGCATGTTCCTTTACCCAGGTAATAAATATACTACAGCATTCTTTGTATCTTTATAAATCACTAAGATTTGAAGCATAAAAGATAACTATCCAATTATATTTCCACTCTGATCATGTATATGCAAATTCTTCCCCTTTCTGACTGCAGGTGAGATTTTTCAGCACTACCATTTGTTTCATTTGCATGTCAACAAAACAATTCCTTGCAGAGCACCACACCAGTATTGATGCCAACAAGACAGTAAGTTCCATTGACATTAAACTGACTGCGTTGCTTTTCACTAATATAGGAACAGGATACCATTTTTGTTTTCTTCAGTAATATTTGAGATTAAATCAGTGGTGGCTTGGTTCATTAAGAGTTAATGGTCTGATTGTGATCCCATTAAATGGAAAAATTAGCATTAGCTTCACTGATAAAGAAACAGCGTGAGGAATTCAGGATTGGCTTGTTACTTGCTTGCTGATCCTTGGTGCTAAGCAGTATCTGTATAATGCTGTAGAATGAAAAACCTTTACAAACATCTGGAAGCAATGCTTCCAGGTGACATATGGTGACTTTTCATATTCAGTTTCCTTCCTTTAATTGCCCATGAGAATTACAAACTCACAAAAGAGCACAAATTCCCTGCAGTTAAGAGTCTTGTGAAGTCTATATTGAGACTTAGGAACCTGAAGTTGCATGTAGGTATCCTGCTGGGAAAAGGACCATCTGCCTGGATAAACAAATAACTTGACTTGCTCTTTTTCAAATTTAGTGTTGAAGTAAGGCCGATGATACAAGGATGCTGTGGCTATGTTTAAAAAATGCCAGGTGCAACAAGCTTCTGTATGTATGCAGCTGACTGAGTGTCAGTTCTGCATCTCCGTTTTTAAGGAGTCATCCCCTACAACAGAACTGTCTGCCATGTAATTGCAACTGCTAGTGGTGCAGATAGATTGTAAAACAACAGGAATGCCATACTGAAGTGTACATTTGACCGCAAAAACCTAGTCAAGTGACATAAACATATGGAAGGCAGCTAGAAAAATAGCAGTGTAGTATGGAGGAAAAAAAAACCCCAACAGGTATAGCTCCACTTCCACAGTTATGAAAGTTCCTCTTTCTTGAAACTATAGGATGTTTCAAAAGAAGAAAATGAAGTGCTTATCGTCGTGTGTGCACTAACCGCTGAGCTAGCCAATTACTGTGTGACAGCAGGAGATGCTCTGTTAGTGGCCTACAATTTCGATGTGCGCTTAGAGAGAACCTGGCTTCCTAATGCTTTTTGTGAGTGAGGATGCTTCGTTCTGCTGCTCAGCTGAGTTGGCGTGTTCTTTGCCTCTTTTTGGAGTAAAACAGCAACAGCAATACATGCAGATGTTAACAGCCCTGGGAGAGTAGTATAGCATTTGTAAATGCCATTTTGGATTGCTTACATTCAAGAATTTTAGAGCCTAAAGTCAGACTACCTTCATTTGAAATACAAAAAAAGAACTTGTCACTTCATGGTTTGGTGACTATTTTTTTACATAGTTTCTGTATTACAGTTCACCTGTATTTCTTGATTATTGAGATTGTTAACCTTAGAGGAAGTAATTAGTTGTGGATACGCACAGCAACTTATAGAATTGTTATATTTGGGGAAACAGGCATCTCTGTGATGAAGATTGTGAGTTCATATCCCTGTGGGAAATAAGACTGGGACGCAGGAACAATGGGATGTTTACCTGGAGTGATGTCTCATTTGCCATTCAGGTTTTGGAAATTTCCTGCTATTTACCTTTCTATCAATTTTGCGGCTATTTTGGTATTAAACTATTTAATAGCTTCACTGTATGCTGTGTCTTGCATCACTTCTGTGACTGATACTTCATCTTCAGTTTTCTTCAGAACATCCTGAGGATGCAATCATATGTTCAGATGTCATCGAATACATCTCCATTTATTTTAGCTGTTAAATAAAACAAATTTGGAAACACTAGCATACACTTCCTCCTTAAAGGAAATGTGTCTCAGTTTCTGGTCACTAAGCTGATAAGTTGGTAATGGCTTATTTTAGTCAGGTTCAGGACCTAATAAAATGCAACTGCTGTCACTGTTTGCTCTGGTTAGTCATGGTAAGATGTTTTGAAGGACCTCCAAGAGGTGGTGGACTCTTACTTTCGGCCAAAGTAATGTTTTATCACTCAGATGCTCCCAGAAAAGTGAGGAGTTACTATTAGTGAGGAGTTACTATTAGTGTGAAATCACTACAGCACTTCTGTGTGCATTTATACCATTTAATCTTCTTTCCTTTAAATGGAAACTTTTCTTAAAAGACAAATGGATGAAAACCACACACTGCTGGTATTATCCCAAAGTTATTTCCAGTGTTGGAAAATTAAGGTTGAATTGAGTCACTCTTACTATTTTAAAGAGCAAGTATATGTTTTCTCTATTATGAAAGACATACTTCATTGTACTCTGTTCACCTGTTTCTTTCTCAGCCATACAGGGTCTCAGCAGGCTGAGCATACATTATAAACACTTCCCTACACACTCAATAAAGCAGCTTAATTCAGTCACAAATTACTTTGTCTAATAGACAAGAAAGGTTCTAATTTCACAGCTGTACGTGAGGCTTTTTTGACACTGGTACGTTTTTTTCTTAATTGTTCCCCTGAAGAGCTGAGTTGTATCTCCATGGAGCAATGGAGAGTAGAGGTTTGGTTGATTACTTGTTTGTTTCTCTTTTTTCCTGACATGGTTTGTGTAGCCTTGCAAAGAATGACCTGACCTTGGAAAGCCCAACATGAGTGAGATCACTGGTAGTTTTCTACCAGCTGTACAGCATTTGTGTTTTGGCCTCTCTATCTCAGGAATGACCATGGAAATCTCACGGATTATCTGAAGATGAGTAGTTGGGAGGAGGTACAGCTTTATCCTTGCAGTTCTCTTGGAAAGGCTGGTTTGCCATAGTGGCCCATTTCCCTGTGGTCAGTTCTTCTGTTTTGTGCAGTCCAAGGCTTGTTGGCACTGGGAGTGGCAGGACCGTTCTGGGGAGAAACTAAATTTTATAAATTTCTATATAGTGCTCAGCTACCTCTTATGTCAATATTTTCTACTTTTATCTTTGTCAGATCGCTACACTGCTTCTCCCCACTTCTTAAACTGACTTTATTATTTTGGGGAGTGGATTTGGGAATCCTGTAAGTCTGCAGGTTTGACGTGTTCCTGTGGACTACAGAAAGGCTGCCTTGTTTCATTCCTCTCTTGTTGCCACCTTTTTACCATGATCATTTTATCCAGTATCAACGCATTTTGCCAAAGAAACAGATAGCAATGACCTTAATTTAGCTCTCAGGGTCAATTGTGGTTCAGCAGGCTTGCATCAGGGTCTTTCATCTTTCTGGAGGTTATTTGTTCCTCTCGGTTCTCTAAAATATGAAGAGAATAAATAAGGAGTTTTATCTTAGTACATTGCAATTTCCACAGTGCTAGTGAGAACAGGGTGCCTCTGACCTCCTTGCTGATACCATGCCCTGTCACCTGGCGGTTCAGTAAGACAGAGGGCAGCCAGGATTGTGATCGATCGGCTCTGGAGGTGCAGGGGAAGCAAGCCAGGGTGCAGCTGCTTTGAAGCCAACTGGTCTTTCTCAGTCATCCAGTTTTCTAGTCTACTCTGCATCTGTTGTGATGTTTCCTTCCCGTGTGATACCTGAAGGGTTGTTATATTATCTATTACTGAAACATTGTAATTGCTTTTGTTCAGTGAGCTTATCTGTCCGATACTGGATAAATACTCTCATTTAAATGAAGAATGTCAGAGGCCACTGTGGAGCCCTTTTAACACAATGTTGATATTTGATATTTTACTGTGCTATTAACAGAGGGATAATGTGATACGTATGCCACTCAGGGAGGAAAGGAAGCCTGCCTTTGGCAGATTGTACTTGCTGTGAAATTGATTTGGACACTCTGGTTTTTTTGATTACTTTTTTTTTTTTAATCAGAAAACAAATTGCTGAGTATCTGTAAGTGATGAAAATTGTTAAGCTAAAATAATTTTGGATGTTAAAATCCAATCATACTCTTATTCCTTTCCGTGAAAGTAGGGCTGAGCACTCGGTGCTAAACAAAACAATTTCTAATTGCGTGAGCAGGAAAGAGCACTCGTGCCAGAGTCTCCTGAAGGATGCTGTTGTGAAAAAAAAGGGGAAATGCCTTATTACATTTTTAAATAAGCATCATGAGTGGAAAAGGTTTCCAGTAAGACCAAAGTTAGATCCCGTCTAATGGAAAAGGAATTAGTTTCAGATGTCTCTTCAAAAGGGCATAAAAATTGTTGAGGGTATTTAAGAGAGATTAATAGAGTGCTTTGGATATCTGAGATATAAATCATGAGTCATGCTGTGAGAAAGTTCAAAGTCAGTGGAGAAACTTAGTTTTAAATGATTCCAACACTTCAGTGTACATCAACAAGGAAAATGAATGCATTTTGGACAATGGGGATTCATAAGAGAAGGCCGGTCAGCGTAAGAGATAATTTATTGTGTAAGGCTAAGCTAGCTGGCAGAATTTATTTGTGGCTGAAAGGAAACAAGGTTTTTGAAAGAAACAAGCAAAAGGACAGTATCAATGATATCCTAATTCAGTAATAGGACACTGATGGCAATAGGACTTTCAAATGTAGACAACAGGGACAAATTTGACATAAGCATGGGGAGGAAAAGCAGCGCACTAATTTAGAAAATATATCTAGAATTGAATTTCACTCTATCTGCTTGGAATCCAGCTGGGGGTATTCAGTAACATCAGAGTAATAAGTAAATGCTCTGTAATCAGCAATTTGGAGAGTTAAGCTGGTACTGAGCCATTCACAGTGTCTTTACTACTTGTACATTGCACTGTTGTTCAGGGCAGTGAAAGAGGGGCCACCAGACCTTGTGTCCCCCTGTGGACTGGTTGCCAATTTTGACTTCAGCATAGTATTCATCTTCTTGGCAGCCCAGCTTTCTGAAAGATACAAATTTTTCCGTGTCCTATACATAAAAATGGCAGATCTAGAGGAAATACTTCCCTAAGTGTTTTATTTGGGCAATTTAATGATAAAAATAGTTTTAATTCATCTGGAAAGTAAGGTGGCTCATTCATACCTGTAGCAAAGTATTTTTGGCAAACCTCTATTGCCAGGAGCTTTTCATGTTTTGCTGTTCAGATGAATGAAGCAATCCTATTTTGCACAGCTAATTAAACCTGAGCAAAGAGTACATGTTTGGATATAAGAGCAGGTTATTAATAACCTGACTGGTGCTTTAAGTTGCCATTATTGAGTTGAACTCACTATTGAGGCAGTGACTTGGAGCAGGATAGCTGTGTCCTCATTTAAGCTAGTATAACCTGTAGAACAATACGTATTTTTACACAATAAGGGATTCGAGTCATAAAGCTGCTTCACTTTACACTTAAAGTAGTAGGGAAAAGAAACTTGCCAGTTAAATAAATATATTATCGGTAAGCATTTTTTTTTTTTTTCATATTATATTCCCTTCCAGTGTTGCCCTGTTACACCTCTTAGAGCTTTCTCATTTCTCCTGCTTATTGATGGTCTTGGCTACTGGCTATTGAACAATGACAGAAGTTAGCATGGGGAAATACTGCTTTAAGTTCAAATCTAATTCAGAGTTTTGCTGCTGTTTTTTAACTGCTATTATCTCATATGTGACTTAAGGAGTTTCACATGTATTTCTGGGGTTTGTTTGTTGTTGTCCCGTCCCCAAGATTTGTAGACTCAAGAAACTTAGGGAGAGCAAACTCTCTCCTCTTGCCCAGTTACTCTAGGTTTTTGCTGTGCCCAAAAATTTACTGTTTATGGTTTTATACTAAACTTAATACAAATTTAGCAGTTATAAAACATAAGCATAGTTCCTCTGTTCTCATCTCTACTGGCCACTCTTATTGCTAGTTGTTTTAATAGATCAGTTGCAGAAGAACACCATGAGTTATGTCTGAATAGATACTGGGAGGATGACAAATGGAAACAACTAAAGATTTGTATCTGTGCACTTCCTCAGCGGGAGGGGAAGACAAAAAACAAAGAGGAAATGGAAGTAACATTTTATGTAGGTTTAGACATTTTTAAAGGTTTGGGAAATTATTTTGGCTGTCTTCCTTTGCTCTAGTGAAGTAAAAGTTATCATGGCCACTGACTCAGAACTGAGCAGGAAAGAATTCCATGCAAACTGTGTTTTTATATTACAATTAATTAACATTTCCCCCCACTCTCATTCTGCTAGAGGAAAATACAATACGAGAGAGATTTTCTCACTGGGCTTTTTCCAGGCAGTACTTAGTACTTGTGGCATTATGAAGTACACCAAAGAAGTAGTTGAGTAGTAAAGACACTTGCAGCCCCACGGGTGAATTGCCTTGATGCAGTATATATGCACTAACCTCAGAAAAATGCAACGGTTGCAGGAGTGGGAGGGGAAGAGGTTACTTTAGTCTGTCCTTACTCATGGTTGCTTAGGCTTATGCCTCGTTTTAGCTGCACCCAGTGACTGAAGTGCTTAGAAATGGGTCCCTATCTAGTGACCATCGCACTGGTGTGGCTGGAGATGGGGTGCTTTTGGCTCACCTGTTCCAGCAACCTGTCTGAAGGAGCTCTGCTCCCTCAGTCATCAGGTGGGACTTGGTGGTGTCTCTGTGTTTAGCAACAGTCAGCTCTTCTGTCAAGGTTTTAGTGGCAGCACTGAGAGTGAGGAGTTCACTGCCTGTAGTGGCACTGTGTGATTCAAACACACTCTTGCCTCTCTGGGGATAAATCTTGGCCCTGTGAACTACAGAAATCCTATATTTCTTATAAAAAATTCGGCAGTTGCAATAACTTTCTAATTTTCAGACTGTCAGGGATGATTTTGAGACCTTGCTGCAAAGTGCCTATACACCAAAACACAACAGTTGAAGGAGTAGAAGGTGGAGGGGGCTTTTGTTTGGTTTTTCTCTATACAACTTTTTTCCAGTAGGAAATGTATGTATGTAGGTTCATAAATAACACAATCTTAAACATCTGGGTTTGTGCGTGAAGTTGTACCTCAGTGCTCACTTAGTAAGGAGTTGTTGTTTTGTTATTATTAAAAATTGGCTTTGTTTCCCTTTGTGGGCTGCATGCAGTTATGGAGCATATGTCAGTGAAGCAAGCCCTTATGGCACATGATGAATCCTGCAAAGGAAAGCAGCTCCCTGGGGATTTCCAAAAGTCGGCATCAGTAGTACAATGAAGGATGTGGTGGTAAACACTTCCCATCAGCACATGGTATGGAAGTCAGTGGCTGGCCAAAGTCAGACAGATGCACTCTTCCAGCAGAGCAGCCACAAATAGGAGCTATAATTACAGAAAGTAGATATGTAATGATGAGTTTAGTTATTAACCACTTTCCTGTATGCCTTTTGAGTAACTGTAGTATCAGAGCACAGAGTGCTGGAAACCCTGGAGCTTTGTTGAAGCTGCATCCTGTAGGAAAATGAGAAGTACGATGAAATCATGCAGCTCTGCAGTGATGTACCAGGGGTGAACTGCCCTATTTATTTTTTTAATAATTTGCTCTTGGGATTTTTGCTGGTCTCTTAAAGGTATGATTTTATACAAGTCACCCTCCTACCAAGGTATGGTTTGCCAAGTGTAAACCTCAGCACTCTCTCTTTACAAACTAATTCCAGACCTACAGTTGTGTGTTGTCTGTTTTAATGAAATAAATTCATAAATATCCTCTTAGATGCAAATTGTAGACTAATTGATGTGGTCTGCCTCTGTGATCAAAAAATACAAGGCGGCTGTAACGCTAATGGGTTTACAGCTGCTTTGCTTCACCAGAGTGTTTTCAGGCATCTGGAGTGCTCAGCTGAATGTGTCTGCTACTTTTTATGCACATTTCTTACTGTGCAGATAGTGACTACAAAATACACTGAGTAGTGTTGCTGGGAAGGCTGTTACCTGCAAATGAATAGGAACTTTAGCCTGGCTTCTACAATATTTATATAGACCCTCAGCTGCTCTAAACTGTCATAGCACTACTGGCTGCCCAAGGTGCTCATGACAAAAGAGTCCTTGAAAATGTTACTATTACATATGAAGGCAAAAGTTTTAACAAGTTTTGCTTTCTACAAAGCAACTAGCAGAGGAAGTGTCAGAGGAGGAAGGTACTCACATGAGAGCAAATATTTTGATGTCTAGGCCTGGTAAGGGGACTGGTGGCTGGCTGGTCAGAGCAGGGGGAGGAGATGCTACAGCCACCAGCTTCTCCAGCTGGAGTGTTCTTCACTTCTGTTCAATGAATGCATTGCCTCAATATAATGACCCTTCCAGATTCTCTAGGATTATCTGTTCCTTTTGCCATCTTCATTTTCCACATCATTTGGAAGTTGAAATTACACGCTTATCAGCACAAGATGTAAACACCAGATCTCTGTACATCATATTTTTAAAGGGCAAAGTGGATGTATGTGGTGCATGGAGCTTACTCTGCCTTTCCGGAGATCATTTTATTTAAATAAATCCAAACTTGAATTCATATTTTTTCTAAAAAAATTTTTGTGCCCACACATATATTTGCATTTGAAATGTCAAGTGCACCTTCCAGTGATTGTTGTTAATCTTGGCCTTTTATGCGTCCTTCCGTATATTTTATAGTTTCTGATTAGTAGAAGTATAATTTTTAATTATGTTTGGAAATCAGCAGTGGAGATTGCTGAAAGGCTGAGCACTCTTCGTTGCAAAAGCATTTTTCCCTCCTAACACCTTGTTTCTGCAGACACAAAGCACTAAGCTCTAGAGAAAAAAACAGTTCTTCAGAAACTTGTAATAGCTTGCTTAGTCACAATATAGAAGAGAACCTCAGGAGGTCCATCAGCAATGTGTCACATTGTCTTCACTTCTATTGTCAGCTGTGCCAGGAAATATGAATGACTGCTTGGGTCTGTGAAGAATTTATGAAAATGTTATTCCTGGTGTGAGAAGCGACTGCATCCCAAACTAAATCACCAGTCATTGGAAGAAAGAACACGCAGAAGTTGATGCAAAATAGTTGCCATGGATTTTGTTGTTTTGCTGAGTTCTCTTTGTTCCCAGCATGGTGTTCTGTCAGAACTTAGTGATTTTGTGGGTAGAGGGAAGTATACTTAATTTTGAAGTGTAGGTGAGTAAACGCTGGTGCTTGCAGAGAGTAAGTTTATTCCGCAGTTCAACGTGCCATAAATAATACCAGCCAGTGCTATTGGCATCGTTTGCTGCTGAGGTTGTGCCCTCTATGCCTGTCACAGGTGGCCAGTAGAGACTGGAAATTGTCTGATGTATTTTTTAAATCAGTGAGACTTCAGTATGAGAAATGCTTAAATAGTAGCAAACCAGATACAACAATAGCAAGGGATGATGTTAACATGCTTCAGATCCTGTCTTACCCAGGGTAATTTTTCAGAGGATAACAAGAAAAAAACACATGTGTAGGTAATCAGAGAAAGTTTCCAAGACATCATGAATCTGAAGTCCTTGAAGGCCAGGCAAACTTAGTGGAAGATGATAGAAATTTTGAAAAGTTGACTCAGAACGTTCTGGTTGTTCCTTTATAAGTCTCCTTCTAAAAATCAAGGAAAATGAGGAAGAGTTTCATTTTCTTTCTGCTGGAGAGAAAAACACTGCAAAATATTGATACTTGTGAAAAAAGCAAGGTCACTTTCTGTGACTTGTAAAACTGTGACTTGTTTTACAACAATTAATACCAAGGAGTTTTTCTGTAAAAAGTGGAGAAGAAAAAAAAAAAAGAAAAAAGTGTATTAGTTTGTACATTATATGCAGAAGCAGCTGTTTTCATGGATATATACTCTCCTTAAGAGAGAAAGGCTGCAGTAGTCTACACTTACATTGGTTGCCATTGAGCCAATTAAGACAGGGAAGGAAACCCAGGATTACTGTGGAATTTGCATCTAAGAGATTAATTTTTACACTAGAACATAGAGCCCCTGGCATGGGAAACTACAGAAGAATGCTTTTTGTGCTGCCTGGTAATCTGACTTTCTCTCTAACATCAGCAGTCATTCAGCATACCATGCCAAGAGGATGCAGGTGTTGCAGAAAGAAAAAGAAAGCAGGTAATTTAAGTAATTCCCCTCTAAGCAAGTGCTTATTCAACCAAGTGATATGCAAGAGGAATGCTTAATAATATACTGAAAAAGAAAAAATTGCTATAATCCCTAGCTGTAATTGGGAAAAAAGTGAACATTGAGATACTATTTAATTTAAGCACATAGAAGATCAAATGCAAAAAAAAACCCACAACCCAACACCCCCAAACAACTGTTAATTATGAATAATTGTCCATCTGCTGATGTTGTGAAAGGTGCTGTTCACTAAAAGCCTGTAACTTTCAGTTCCTGGATAGTAAAAAGAGGTGGAAAGTGTTAAATATTTCTATGTTTTGCAGTCAACAGAAAGATTGTAGTCTCCTCGTCCCCTGCTGTTACAGTTGCGCTCTTGGGTAGATAAGCTGTAAAGCTCAGAATATGGTGAGGCATTGGTCCGCAGGAGCAGGAGATGGTGTTCTGCCTGCAGTGGGAGAAGGCAGCTGCTGTTGAGGAAAAAAGTATGTGTATGTCATACGTCTACATCAGACAACGAACATTAGGTCTAGGGGTAAGAGCAAATTGCACACAGCATTTGGGGGACTAAGTAAACCCTAATCAAGAAGAAATCTTCTGGCCTCAGTTGTACCACTTGTTTCTGTGAAGAGCAAGGACCTGCTCTAGCTTGATGAAAGTAGTGATACAAATGCTGTGAGACGTTTGCCCCTATCGGCCCAAAATAAATGAGGGGGGTAGAACTTTGCCAGAAGTATGTATTATCTTGACTTTAATAGTGCTAATTTCTGTTCCACTTAATATTGCTTGTAGCTGTTGGAGACAAATTATATAAAGCTGTATCCAAATACATTAACCAAGCCAGATAAAATCTTGGCCTTTTGAGACTGCAGAGTAGTAAGCATATACACAGTGAATGCTCAGGTTTTCTTATTGTGCTGGTTCTGTTTTACAAGGTCAAAAGTTTTCTAATTTCAAAAGCAACCTTAAAATCTTTTTGGGGACTGAGGATGTCTCATTTTGGTTTGAAATGTGGTTTTGAGCATAAATAGGCTTTTGTGAGATGTGGGGATTCTGTCATGCTGTTCCTGGGTTTTTACATGCTGTGTTCTGATAAAAACAGCAGGCAGATTGTATTTCTTTATCTGCTGGAAAAGCCAGAAGATTTTTCTTACTCATCTGGGAATTTAGGAAGAACCCCTTTGGGAGTTACAACATGCCTGTGTGGTCAGGTGTAAACCAAGTGCGTAACAGCTCTTTCTAATACTCCAAACTGCTAGGGCAGAAGCTGCTCTGTGGAGAGCTGGGTTTTGCTGTCATAAGACTTAGTGATATACTTCTGGAACTGTATCTTCAGTATGTTACTTGTTTCAAGTTTATGGACTACAAAAAGAAAAAAATGAGTGTCAGCAACGCTGTATTCATTTATTGCGCATCTCTTATTTATCTATAGGCTCACACTTCCAAGGGCAAAGCAACATCAATGCTTGTGGGTACAACTTGCATATTGGGGTTACTAGTTGTGCTGGGTACAAGGAAAAATGACTCAGTTGCTGATACAGCAACTTGCAGTGAGACGAACTGTGGAAATAACTTTAGCTGCCCAAAAGCAGTTACTTGCAAATTTATGTGACCTACGTGTATATATATTTATATTTACAGACACAAGCTGATTCTATAAAATGTGTGTGGAATTCACTTACACCCATGACATGCCTGATACACAGACATTTGATAGCTGGCTTGCTGACAGTCTGGGAAAGTACTTGCTCGTGACATGTATGGCTCTCATCCATCCCTTTGAGAGCCTACCCTGTGGCCCTTGTGTGTTTCCTATACTCAGTGGGTTTTGCTGGGTACATATGGATGAGAGGGAAGTATTCTTAGTTATTTTTATTACTGTATAATGAACTAAAATTTACCTTGTTACTTTAAAATAATACTTCATCAGGTGCATCTTCTGCCTCTCTGATAAAATACACACAAAAATACCTTTCAGCCAAATCAGTTGTCTAGGGAACTGATCACAAATGGAAAGTTTTTTATTGTACTACTTTTTTTTCCTCCATTTACTACCAAAACTGACCTGTCACATACTAGGTACTAGCAGCAATTTGAGCAAGACTTGGATTTTCATTGCTCTGGGGTTTCTGAAAGCCAGGGCCCAATTATAAGCTCTCTTTAAATATAACTGAATGGGACAATGGATGCAAACAGCCTGAGGCTTCTGACTAAGTATGCAGACATCTCAGATCATTTGTTCTTTTTTTTTTTCCCAAATCCTTAGTCATTCCCTTGTCTCAAGAGAAGTTTTGTTTCTGAAGGAGTTCTGAAAGATATTCCTGTAACAAAACGAAAATAATAGAGATTTGTTCCTTAATGCTATAAATTACAGCAGATTCAACAGCTGTTTGTCATCCTCCTCTGTCAATGATACTGCACTGATTAGGCACTGCACCAAAGTGTGGTAAAGCTTAAGTTTCTATCTGAACTTCTTTATGTTCTGTAAGGGAGGGTGTCAGCATTGTAGGGCTGGTGCTTTGTGCCTGACATAATTGGTGTCTAATTGTTTTTAGTATTCTGTTTCCAGCTTAAGAATGCCTTTTTGTTATCAGGATCTTTGCATTTCCTCTCTTCTCCAGTACCCTCAGGTTCCTGTCTTCCCCAGAGATTATATACCGAGAACAAGAAGTAAAATGGAAATTTGGGTATTCAACAGGCAGTGGAAAACAGTAGCACACTTTTTATGTTCATCAAAAAAAGATCTGTTGCAAAGCCAAGTCACTGACCTTTTCTCCCCATCCATCGTGGGACTTCTCAGGAAGAGCTGGGCTCTGCTCCACGGTGAGCTTGCTTGGTGTGAGGAAGTTCACAGACACATCCTGTGGGAACACACAGGGCTCAGGTGAGCCCTGAGAATGATGGTATTAGGTCCTTTCTGATTAATCCACCCTTCACCAGTCTGTCTAGGTGTCACACTGCAGACTGTGTGGGCTTTTTTAGGATTCTGTCTTTCCTGCTGAAGCCTGCACAGAGTATCCCACAGTTGTGAGGTTCACAGAGGACTAAACAAGATGCTTCTTGCTCCGACTATAACCATCGTCTACATGGAGAATTTAGGTTTCAATCTAGGACTGTGTTCATTGTGGAGGTCAGAGGGGAAGGCTGTGCTTAAACCAAGCTCTTTCTCTACCTTTTCCCTAAAACCCTCCAGGGCAAGCATAACCAAAGTCCCCTGCTGCTACAACTGTTAGAGTCAACTCAGGGATGCCAAGACCAGTCAGGGGGAGGGGAGACTGGGGAGGAAAGAGGGGTAAAGAAGGTGGTGTAGGTGCCCTGCTGTCTTAGCCACTGTTGCCCACATAGGATCCATTAGGTTTCCAAACAGGTACTCAGAAGCATTTTGTCTGAGATGGCAGCATGGTTTTCTGAGCTTTATGTGGCTCAGAAGAGGCAGATGTTCTGCAGTGTGATACCCTTTGAGGTTTAATGCATATATTATATTGTTTGTCAGTTTGTGATATCCTTTCAGGCTCTGTGGTCATGGGTTCCTACTTTATTTAGCATTCAGCATTTTAATTGTATCTGCAGCTCCTGCAGCAGGCATCTCTCTGAAGAAGCCTTAAGATGTCATAATATTTGAAAGAGAAAAATGTGCATTTTTTGATAGCACCTGTAATTTAGGTAGCAAAATAATTGGGGAGAAAGCATCTCTTATCTCTTGTTGAATCTGATATGAAAGACAGTTACAGCTTTTCAAACCTGGCTAAAAATATGAATTATCCTACAATATTTGGATGGATCTAACTTAGGCAGCTGACAGACAGAAATATTTTAGATTCTGTATGTTAGTAACACTTGCAGAGGGGCTGTGGCTGTTTCCAAAGACCTTTTTTGTTGTGTGAAATGAGAGGAACTCACTTAGCACAGTAACTACTGTGGAGATGTTTGAACAAATAAATTATTGCATGAAATAATTATTCCTAATAGAAGAATAAGATTGTATGGACTTTAATCATTCTTACCGCATCCTTGTGAGAGGCATATCAGAAACTCTAGGATGTCTGTTACTTTTAACGTTGGTGTACTGCTCAGGTTACAGTAAGAATTATTCCTTGCCATTTCAGGAGCACTGTGGGTATGGGTGTGCAAGTTTTATTTTATCTTATTTTCCATGTGAAAGACACATTCAAAAAACTAGGAAGAGCCTTTAGTAATCATATTACATCACTACTGTTAACCAACAAAGGCTATAAGGACCTTCTGTAAGACCAATCACGATTAGAACTTAAGTATCAGTTGGGAATTGGGCTATAATTCTGGCTAGAATTTATCCTGTCTTTTGATATGGTACAAATCCTTCCTACCTAGCCTGATTCTCAGCCTGGGCTTTAACATTCTGCTTAGTGTTCATTTTATTTGGTTTGACGCTCACCCATTGTCCTTTGCATGAGTTTGTTGTTATGCTTTGCCTGAGCTGAACTGCTCCACCTGATGGTAAAAACAAGAAAATGTCGTCTCTCATGCAATGAGAATTTATTTGAAAAAATGTAATCTAGTGGAAGCATTTAATGCTGTAAGGGTATTTGTGCCTTAATCCAAGAGACTTACTAATGATGTTCTGCCTCCTTTGTACTTGGATGTAGAGCAGTTAAGGTTATGTAAAGGAGTTGCCCAAAGATCTTGCATCCATGGTTTTCTCTCATGTTTCTAGTGAGATACCCAGTGTGTGGGTACTTGTACTGTAGACATGTGCTTCTCAAAGTCCAGATGCTGCCAGAACCTAAGATGCAGCTGTGCTTTGCAAGACATGCATATCTGAAAGGAGTTGTTCCTGCTCATGCACAAAAAGGGAAGAGTGGCTGCTTGGTAGCTGTTGATTTGGTCATGTTCTTATTAGCCGATATGGAAATACTTAATGGTTGAGTACGTTGGGTAGAAGAGCATGCCTGTATGGTATTTTCTATCTCAAGTCCACTTAGAAAAGGAGGTAAAACTAAAGAACTCTGAAAGAAATAACCTGCTTACAAGAAAATATTTAAAAGGCTCTCTTGTGGCATTGAAAGACAGATAATCACATAAATCTTGTACAAGCAGCAAAGAAACAGGAAGCATAACAGAGCTGCATGTTCCAAAGTCTTTTAGTTTGCCCAGCTTTTTGCAATGCAATCTGTAGATGCATGCTACAATAAATTTGTCTCTGGCACCTTTCATGTTGCCCTAAGATATCCGAGTATTTTCTGTGTGATAGCAAGATCTGTCACTTCTGGATGGTCATGTCTTCAGCCAGGAAAGAAAAAGGTATGATTTGCTATCATGAGCTGATGTGGCTGGGCTAAAGGATGGATCCTGTATGGAAGGATGCTTATATGTAACAGCACATGAAAGGAATGTTCTTTAAAATATTTGAGCAGCCTAAGGCCAAGATTTCCTGTGCTATTGAGAAGGTGATGTGAGATCTGACCACCTGAGCACAAGCTGATTACATT
This sequence comes from Aquila chrysaetos chrysaetos, assembly GCF_900496995.4. Lineage (NCBI taxonomy): Eukaryota > Metazoa > Chordata > Aves > Accipitriformes > Accipitridae > Aquila > Aquila chrysaetos. The sequence continues at coordinate 31,994,885 of NC_044009.1, read as the reverse complement.
CAGCCTGCACTCTTGCAAAAGAAAGGTCACGGTGCACCAACCAAAAATCTTTGTGAACAGGCAGGTTGCTCTAATTCATGCTGTGAAACTTTGAGGAATCTCCTTGTTGTATTCAGTTTTCATAGCCTGTATTAAAAATTGCAAATTTTAAGCTGTTCCTGTAGCTTTGTCTTTCACTTGTATTAACCATAAACACTTATATTGCCCAAAATGGTGTGTACAGACCTTTCTTTTTTTTTCCTTTCTCTCTCAGACACCCTGGCTCTGGAATACCAGACAGTGCTGGAACGGGTATCCATATCAGGTAAAAGTCACAGTGGTGCCTAAAAACAAACATGACACCTCTGCAGAGCTCTGTTTTTATTATGGTGGAGCTTTGTGTCAGTATGTTAGCGTGAATGGGCTACTCAGCATTTCAGAACATTGCTGGATGCTCCCCATCTTGCTTGAGTTCAAGATGGGACAGATGAATATAGCTGTCACACCTGTTTTGAAATGAAGCACAGGATCTGAAAACAGATCTGGGAAATCTAACCGTGAAAGCAGACATCTGCAACGGAAGTAGAATGGACATTTTTTACAAAGTTCTGAGGATAATGAAAGTTTTAGCAAAGCCTCAGATTCAGCAAGTTGGGAAAAAGCCAGTATAGTTCTCATAGTTGTTACACTGCATACAGGGCAAGAGTTAATCCCTGGCAGTTGGTGCAATGGAAGAGGAGACTGAAGAGAGAAGGTAGGTTTCTCTTTAGGTAGTTAAATAGGGCTATCCAGTCCTGGCCTCATGGAAGCTTACAATGAGAGAAGGTAAAATTAATGAGAGAATTGAGACTGATTTCAAGTCTTTATTTTCAGCAATGTCTGTATTTTCATGAATTCAAAAAGTATCAGTGTTTCTCTCTGTTCTATGTCAAAATATATAACTTCAAAGAAAGGACTTAAGTCACTTATCTCCTTTACTAAGGAGAAGAATGCCACTGTTAATGTAAAAATGCCCTTTCAGTTTGTGTCCTGCTGCACTCGTTCCCTCTTTCAGTCCTCAGAAAAAGTTCTGCTCAAGGTTGAAATTTGGTTCATTAAAACAATCTTCAAAAAAATAACACTTACTCCTCACTGCACTGCTAAGGTTTTAACTAGTTCCAGGAATATTTAATTCCTAGGTCCAACTTCTGGCCATCTTTCACAGCAGCACAGTTGCTCCAACAGCATAACACCAGGGTTAACTGTAGCCCTACAACTCCAGAAACTATTCTCTGCCAGGGGGAGAAGGAGCAGGACAAGTGAAAGGAGAAGGGTAGAAATTTTATCTATCATTATCTGGTTGAACAGGGGCTTCTAGAGTTTGCATACCCAAAAAGCTTTGAGAAACCTCTGCTGTGCTTTCCATTAGTTTGTGCTACTGGAGATAGTTGTTAAAAGTATGGGATGTATTTAAACAGAGCAGTCAACCTGCTCTAAAGGATTCAAAGTATTTTTCAGAAAAGATAACTCCTGAACTCTGCCTTGGCTGTACCACTGCCTCATTTTGCCTCCTGGTCTGATAGAAGTAGCTTACAACATGGATGTTGTGAGGATCGGTGAATCAATTAAGTGTTCCCTTTTATTATAAACAATAACAGTAAGGTAGCCCTTTAGAGGAAAAAGTATCATCATGTATGTGGGCTAGGAATGGACTTTGGAAACGCTTTTGGGAAAGCTAAGGGACACCTGTTTCCTGTTTCCTTAATACCCTTTATATAACAGGAGGCAACAAGAGATTAAAGTTGTGAAGTATAATTTTTCCTTTTGCTATAAATCAGAGGTAACAAAAGTCTCAAATGTGAGCTAGTAAGATTGTCTTCAAAATTTTTAGTAACTTTTGAGGGTAACTTTTGGTAGCTCTTTTAATTAGTCTGAGTTCTAATTCTAAACCAGAGCTTCTTTAAAATGATGCTTTTTTTTTTTTTTTTTTTTTTTAATTCAGCATCCAGGAGTCTCAATAGAGAGAGAGGTAGTGTACTAGCTGTTATCCAAATAAAATTTACATTGAATTCTAAAAGCTCCTGCAAAGAGTTTGCAATTTAACGAGCCTAACCTGTCTAGGGCATATTGCTTTTTTTTTTTTTTTGCCTTTTTTTTTTTTCCCTAAAGGGCAGGGAGGGAAAAAAAAGTAGCCAGACTGGAAAGGATGAAGAAGAGTATTGTCTGAAAGATGCATGAATTCCTTATAACAGTGAACAGCCCTGGATAGGCTGAACAGGAGAACTGTGTTTAGGTTTAGGTGCTACTGTTCTTGAAGGTTGTGTACCGGTTGGAAATAGTTCAGTGGAGATAGTTCAGCAAGAATGACCAGAAATCTTGATCTGAGAGAGATTGAATGAGTTTGGTCATTTAGCCTCAGAAGAAATAATGACTTAAATTCCACCCAAGGACTGGACGGTGAACTGAATAACATTAGGGAAGCAGCAGAAGAAATTGAACGGGGGAAGTGTTGAATCTTCATCCCTCAGAGATTTTAGGAACAATTGTTTGTCAGAATTGGTACAGCTGCAGTCACTGGTGCCTTTCAGTCCTCTTTTCTACTATTTTTGTGTTATTGCATGCAAGAAGAGATTTACTTATGACAAAAGACCATGAATCTTACTGGTTAAAGAACATATATTTACCAGACTTAAGAGAAGAACAAGGTCATTCAGAAAGTTAGTTACAACTTTTAAAGGGTGGCAACTAAGTTTACTGTATCTAAAATCATGCTACTAGTAGAGAGGGTCCAACAGAAAGCAAATCATCAAATAAAAGTCATTATCAAAGTCTTTGTCTCAGAGATTAAAATGTCTGTTGGGTGCTAATGAGGATTAAGTACTGGGTTTTCAATTTTTTTTTTTTCTTAACTAGATAAAATTTCTAATCTCTTGTTTGCTACAAATCCTTTGTAAGTTACTCAACACAGCATTGCAGAAATCCAGCTGGATATACTGTAGATACAGTCAGATGGATCATTTGGGTGACAACTTACCTATAAGCACAGTATAGTCCTGTTGAAGTTAAGTCTATGGAGAGCTGAAACCTGACATTTAAACTAAGTTAAACACACACTATTGATCCTTTCATGGAGGGAAACCATGATATCTTTAGAATCCCCCTACGTTAGTATGTATGGGTTTAGAAATACTAATGCTATTGTTAATGAAGCAGCTGACAATCTTAATTGTCTTACTAGAAATTTTCCTCAGTGAGTTTTCTTGCAATAATGAGTATAATAGTCGCGGTTCATTGCTAACTCATGTTCTCTTCCCTTTTTTTAATTACGCCTAATTAAAAGCTTACTGGCAGTCTCACTAAATCAAAAAACGGATTATATTGGCCCAAGAAATGGCTTTAGAACATAAATTTTGAGCGTACACATTTTTCATAAAGCATAAGCATATGTCTATATTTAAACAACCCACATAGAGCTTTCAGTGGGCACCTAAGGACTGTTTTTCAGCTGCAAAGAACTGATCTGCAAAAAGGAATGGGAATAAAAGAGGCAACTGAAATGCTTCTTGCCGATGGAAATTGCTCATGCCCTGCTTCGGTGCATGGTTGTGCCAGTGCAAACTGCTCTAGAGATGGTTCATCTAATCCCTCAGGAGATGCCCTCAGGAGCTTCTCCTGTGCCAGTGCTCCTCTCTGTCACTGTGATGGAAGACATGACTAGCAGGGAGGCGCAATAGCATGGAAATTAGAGTAGTTCCTAGGACTGGCTCTCTGAGGCTGGGGCGTAAACAGCTTATGCGTGCCAACAGTTACCTTCTTTGAAGTAACCCCAGGTTGGTTTTGGTTGTGCATCAGTTCCTGTGTCTTGGTTTTTTTATTTCTTTTACTTTTAACCATCTGTGTAACCATGTTGTATATCAAACAAGATGCCTCAATAAATTTATTTTCTTCTTTCCAAATGTTAACATGTTCCCAGAAAATGGTTAAATTCTTTAAAAGTAGGCTTTTATATTAGAAAGAGCCCTGTTTAAAGCTCACAACATTTTCATCATGAGCAGATGAGATTATATACTAGCATTACTTTTCTCTAATCTGCTGTAGCATTGTTTCTTTTGCAGTGCTTGAAACCCACATTACTGATGTACAGCAAGATGTTTCAACTATCTTTCAAACTAGACTTAGGACTACTCAGACTTCAGTTTGTTCTAGTTTCCAAACAGACAACATCATAGTTCTGGGGTATTACAATATTACAATACTGTCAAGATTAAAACATAAAAGGAGGGTAGGTTGGGGAGCTTTTTTTTTCCAGAGCCATCAAAGTTTGAAAGGCAACCGTCATCATTTTTCTTACATGGGATGCTTATGTATAATTCAGTAATCCCCCCGTGATGAAATATGCCTCCTATAGACCTCAGCTGCATATGTCAGCTAGACTCTATTAACCTTTTCTCATCTCCATCTTTCAGCCACTGCTGCCTGACCTTCATTATTACTACATAGTTGAATTGTCATTCTACTGGTCCTTAATGTTTTCTCAATTCATTGACATCAAAAGAAAGGTAAGAACAATGAGACTAAAAACACTGAAAGCTTTAAGCACATATCGTTCTTGACTTGAGGAATACCTGTATTACCTGTACAGTGAACTGGAAATACAGTTCTTTCTAGTCACCATCTCTTGCAGATATTCGTCACTGAGAAACTGGTATTGAAGTGCTTGTCTTACTCTGTTCCTTGTTACTATGATGTGAATTTTTTCTGCACGTGGGAAGAAGAACCTGGAGTAATCAAATATTCAAGGGGAAATAGCATCAGCCAGAAAAACCTTCTGCTCTCATACAGCGATTTGAATGGAATTGAACACATAGTAGCTAGTAGGTGTACTGTTTCTTCTAAGAGTTAAATGATGAAATATCAATGACAGAGCAAAAAAATTCACAGTATCACTTTGGTAAGTTCTATGAGGGCTTTCAATTAATTCTACAAAGGGATGGTAAAAACAGGGATACATTTAATATTAAAAAACAATGTTACATTTAATCTTACCTTTACAGTTATGAAATTTCAAGTAGCTGAGCATTGCTATTAAGGAGCTATTAATCAAGAAAATAAAACTCTGGACAGATAAAAACATTTTTCCAGTATCAGTAGCAACCTGTTGCATATTCCTTCATTCAAATTCTGTCCTCCAAGGAGCATGCTAGTCCATAGCAGAACAGGCAGCACAACAGTCATCCTATAATAACAGTCCATTGAGCTATTCTTGCAGGGTTTTTTAATGTTGCAAAACTACTTGTTTAAAACATTTGGAAGGATTTTATAATATTTTTATGTGCCTCCTTCTGCTCTCATTTAATTAAATCATTATAGGCTATGTTAATGGAAAAATCCCTGTTTACTAGAATTTTAGCAGGAGCATAATTCTGAAAAGAGTAAGTGAAGGATCCAGTATGTCCTGAATAAATTTATCTGCTATTTGGAACCACAGTATGCTACTGGGAGTCTTGTGTCAGAGCTATGTATGTAGAAAAACACCCCTCTATTTGAATTTCCAAATTTTTCCAGAAGTAGAAATCTCAAGAAAACATCCACAAGCTTTAAATCCATATTTGAAGGTAAATTGTAAGCAAAACAACCAATTTAGGATGAATACATATAAATCCCTTGCTTGCATTGTCTGTAGATGCTAAACATTCTGTTAATCATGAGCTTGAAATGAGTACAACTTTACTGTTTCAAAAACCAGAGATGTAGAAAAACAGTGCTCAATGGAGCTGTATGATAGTGGAGATGAATTTAAATCATGAGTAAGATTGACTAATATATGTAAGCTGCAGGTGCCAGCAATGCTGAATAGCCATTTGTCAATATATCAACCAAAACCAAATCTCTGCAGCAATGTTACAGAATTGTTCAGGTTATTGCTGCAGAAATGTAGTGTGTCTAATCAGTCCCCCTACATTCATATTCAGCCCTCTGCACTGTGCCATTGGTTATATTTTATTTTCTTTGGGTACCTCTTGAGGGAGAGGAAAATGTAACAGTATTGCAATTGCAACAGTACTGCAATTTTGCCGTACAATACATCTTTAAAGAATATTTAATTGATTTCTGACTAGTTGCTTTGCTCATGTGAAAAGTAATTGGAGGCTACCTGAACAGCATCTAGGTTCAGCACTGATGTACACTTCTGAAAAGGGCCATTGGGAGGGTCAGTAATACCTTTCTCATTTAAATATCTCATGAGCAAATGCTATAGCTTTTTCCCTCATGACTTGGAGAGTTTGTTCCCATTGGTGAGCTGGGCACAGAGCTAATGCCTGATCCTGTCCATAGTACAGGTGCAAGTAACCAATCTTTTGCAAGTCTGTTTCTCAGTTATATATAAATGACTTGTACTTGTTATCAGGAAGACTTTGCAGCAGCCTACTGTGGAAATAAAATGGGAGATAGAGGTGGGGAAGTGGATCACTAACAGCTAAGTAACACCCCTGCTGCAGATTTGCAGTGCTTGAACCCAGAGCACCAGATCAAAGCAGTGTCCCATGCATCTGCAGCGTCTGAGAATGTCCTGTGTCCAGCAGAGAGCAGGAGCACAATATCTGCAATGCAATGATAGCAAGTCAAAAGCCTTTCATTATAAGCACCCTGCAGGAGGCAGTGAAGATGCCATATTTATAAATAACTTATTAGATCACTGACCAGTTTGGACTGTAGAGACAGTTCCCCTTGTAGTGTAAGCGAAATTGATAACTAAGAAGGTCAGACTGCAGAAATGTGGCCATGCGCTGGTGTCACACAGTAAAACTGTTCTGTGGCCAGGGGTGAGTGCAAGCTGTCAAGAAAACCTGTGAGTTGAAAAATGTTAGCACTGGGAGTGTACGGTATTTGACAAAAAGTAGTACAAGCTTGACAGAGACCCCAGCTCTTGCAGCACCATAATAGTTCTCTTTTAAAGAGCAGGTTTAGTTTAAAAAATGTGGAAACCTCTTAATGTACCCAACATGCAAAGTGTGAAACAGTGCCCATGTGAAATAAGACTCTGTTTAACTAGAAGAAGCAGGAAATTTGCCAGCTAATGCCAGACGCTATTGTAATATTTCATGACAGCTTATACAGAGCAGATTAACAGTTCTCAGTCTAAGAAACCTGTTGATGTTTTTATGTTACAGTGAGAGGAATACTTTTATCCAAGTCTTCATTATCATTTTAGTTACTTTAAATTCAGCAGTGGCTGTGTTGTAGTCTGGGATGATCAAAAGTGCCCTGGCAGCCTCCTGCACTGCGGCGATTCAGCCAACCGCTTTTATGTAGCTGGGTTTCTCTCAAGGTGAGGTGCAGCAGGTCTTCTCTGAAAGCACCAGCACTCAGCACTGGCCTAACTCCAGCACTGGTCTTTTACTCACTGTAGCTCAAGAGAAATGTACTTGCTGCTTTCCATCTCCATTTTATTCTTCTCTAATAGCAAATTCCTGACTCTAAAGCGACTTCCAGTTGGTTTGCTGACTTTCAAATACCTTTTTATCTTTATTTAGGTGTTATAAATTCCACCAGATTATCTTTGCCTGGCTGAAGAGGTGTGAGCAAACTATTTAGGCTGTTGCACATACCTACTATTGGCATTAAGGCAGCAAGCCGAGTAGATTAACTTTTATGGTTTTATAATGGCATGTTGTTTGCTTCGTAAGTATCTACTATGTTGCTGTAATGATGTTCTACCCTTAAGGGTTTTCATTTGCAAAGACTGCAACCTAGTATGATCTGGTTTTTTATCATCTCTCTCCAGCTTCCAATACTCCTCTTTTGTAAAACACAGAGAAAAAAAACTACATCAGGGAACTTTGTTACTCTCTCAAGCCCCTGATGACTTTTAATAGCAGTGAGGCTTATTTACATGATTTCTGGATACCTGAAGTATTGTTTAATAGAAAAATATTTGACAGGTGTATTTAAGGGAATGTACAAAATTTCTACTCAGTGTTTTAACAGGTTTTAGAAGATCGAGGAGACCTTTTTGTGTATTCACACCTTTTAGTTCCAAGCAGTTGGCAATTCCTAGACCTTCTGTGTCTTACTTTTTTTAAAAAATGACAGTTCACTCATTCCCAAAATAAAATAGTCTGTAGCTGCTAATTTTCCTGAATATTCCATTTTGATTCTAGAAAATTTATGCTATATTTCACTAAATCTGGATCCTACATCTCTTTCTTCCAACTCAGTAAAAAAAGTCATAGAGCTGATTTATTTTGTTTCAGAGGAAAGGAATGTAGATTGTGTACATTTTGCAGACCTTTACTAGAATTGTAGTGGTTTGTAGCAGTGCTACATATCAAGGTGCCGCGATTAGATCACTGGTCGGCCTGGACCAGGGAAGAGACAGATAACACACATGGTGTGAGTGCCAACTCCGTCCTTTATTGCGCAGTTAATTCCTTTTATACTAACAACGGTAGGTGGGATTACTGATATGTCATAGGGAGGCGACGACTAGCCTTCTACCTTTCCGTGACATCGCGAGATCTTCCGAATGGTGTTCCCTACAGTGGTTGAAACCTTTAGCTGGTGATATTCCCTTTCCTTAGTGATCTATTAAATAGCCTGTTTCCAGAAGCTGGGGTGACTAATGAAGATGATGTTTTGCCCTTTAGTGGCATTAATGCTCCATAGCCACTTGGCAGTTTAGTCAATGAGTGTGACATGTTAAACAAACATGGGTAGCAGAAGCCTTGATTCCAGAGGGCTTGTCTACAAGTTGAGACCCATGGGGTCTCTCTGTTGTCTGCCCTATGTTCTTCCCACTGATGGTGTCAGGAGTAGGTTCTTTCTCCTGTTCCTAGCCACATATTTTCATGACACAGGCACATGACATCTTTCAGCAGTTACAACTGGAGGCTACATATCTGCTGTAAATAAATGCATCTTGCACAAGCATATATGCAGTTTGAAATACATTTAAAAAAAGAAGCAGCCCATTCCTGTACAGCTGCTTTTCTGCAAGTACCACTTGACATTATGGGGACTTGTACCATTAGTTTCTATGTATTCATTACCCTTATGTATAATTAAAATCTAACAGGCAGCGTCTTTAAAGTATAATATTAATTACTGATGTAAAGAAATGTCACAAAAGGAAAGAAGGGACCAGAATAAGTAGTCTTATTTATATCACTGCTACTTTTTTCTAGCAATTTTCAGTAGGTCAGTCCAGCATCTCTGTTTCAGAGCTGGCAGAGTCAGATAACTGTCTTTTTTAAGAAACATTATTAGAGAAGGAGTTCCCTGGACAGCATTTCCATAAGTAGACTCATGCAGAAGTGTGGAAGACTGCTGCCCAAGAGCATTAGGGCTGCTTAGGAATAATCCATATTGTCAGAAATGCCTTGAAGAATTCCCAAGAGGGACTAGAAATCTCATATTTGTAGAACATGAATGTGTCAGCTATAAAAACAGAGGAGATTTTCTGCTTGGCTTCTTCCCCTGTTTGGACTGCCTATGTGCTAACATAATTGCTGTTAGAAGGAAAATGAAGAACAGTGCCATAGCATTTGCAGCTGGAGCAGGTAAAGAGTTAGACTGCAGTATGGCCATATGGCAATGCTAGTAGCTTACTTCTAATCCCAGGGACCAAGGTAGGTGCTTTGCTGTTTTGATTATGGCATGGTGAAATGGTCCCCATGTGGGGGTTTGTAGTTACTGAAAGGACTAAGACGCTGTACCCCTGCTTTCCCTTAAGACCCTTAGAAAGGGAAACAGCCTTTAATTCTCTTTTTGTTCAGTCTGCTTTAAGAAAATGAATTTAAAGCAATGGCTTGGTATGACTGCTGAATGTATTTGATTGTGCTCCACACTGGTGGGGACCACATAACCTGGCTGAGAAATGTTGGGTGTATACCAGACTAGCATACAGTTCTCTGCTTTTAGTCTTTTTCTTTCTTTTCTCCCTTCCCCCATCCCCCTCAGCTTTGTGGCAATATACTGGCAATGCCCATTGATGGGTAGGAAATAGGTCCTTATAGCACCTGATAGCATTAAACATAAAGTGATAGGCAGGGAGCTGGTCCTGTCCCTGTTCGGTTAATGAGACTGCTCAAGCTGCAGGTTTTTCCACGGACTCCAGGTGTACATTGCAGTGAAGCCAAGTGCTGGTACTGAGAGGCAGTGGCACTGCACGTCCTTGAAAACAGTGATGCCTGCTATGTGCCTACTGCATTCCCAAAGAGAGGTACAGTGACACCAGGCAGTTACTCTTCCCAGTATTGGAGAGACAGAGCAGTCGGCAGCTGTAGCTGCTGCTTTTCTGGAGCTGACCCTGTGTTAGTGGGAGCTCACCAGCACTTTCTGTAGGGCCCTCCTGCCCAACACGTGTACCTTCAGTCCCTTTGCACACCAGGTGCTGCCTCTCTAAAGACTGCAGGGTCTCAGTTTTGGTTTCTCTGCTGTGGGCCACTTAGCTGAAGACTACCACAGCTCAGCAGGACTGACCCACGAAAGCTGCCAGAAAGCCAAATTCCACCTCCCAAGATGCTTGGCAAGCAGGCTGCCTGGAAGAGCTGCTGCTTCTGACTGCCTGGATCTCTCTCCCTTCAGACAGCCCTGCATGAGAGCGGCTAAATCTGCTGAGAGCTGTGGTACTATCTTTGCACCCGGTGCATGGAGAAACTCCCCAGGCAAATGATGCCTGTGATCTTTTCTTCAGGGTTTTGATACCACTTTCTCAAAACTGTGCGGGTAGTTCAGCAAACTCCAGCAAGACTTCTTTTTGGCTGACCTGGTGCCTTGCAGACAAGAGCCTCATCTCTGTGGGTCCTCTTCTCTCAGTAATCAATCTGGGAGTCTAGGCCAGGCAGACAGGTTGTTCCCTCTGCTTTGCCTGCCCGTTGGCATGTATCTGGGAATGTGATGTTACAGGAGCTTCACAGCTCCCAGTATTTTTGCGTAGTAACAGTTACTTGCTGGCCAAATAACTCAGAGTTACTGATCTGGAGACTAGCTAACCTGCATCATTTGGGAGGCAGCAGATTAGATCTGAGTAGGAGGAGCTGCACCAGCTCATTTGAAGACTTTTCTGACCCTGTTACAGTGAGAAGGCAAAGCAGCTTCATTAAAAACAAACAAATAAAGAACTGGAACTGGGATTCTCAGCTCTGTGAAAGCTCTCAGTTGTGCTTGGCAGGTGACTGTTGATAACTCCAAGTGTGGTGGAAATGTGTTTCCCGTTCCTTTGTAGCTATTTGAACTCTTGTGAATGATGCGTTATTTTGCGTATTGTATGTTGCTTGGTGTATAAAGAATATTATGTAATTTGATTTGTATGTACATATGCCTTTCAAAGTAACTTCAGCCACCAATGTTTACTTCATTAGGTTAAATTACTATGAATTGAGAAGTGTAGATATTGCCTAGCTTTCAGTAATATTTTTGCATTTTGTTAACATACGATGATTATTGTATTCAGTCTAAGTGAAATATATAGCAGAGTATTTAATGCATTTATGCAGCAGGATCTTTATGTAACATAACCATAATTCTGGGTTTAAAAAACATCCATCCATTTTTGTATAAGAGTACTGAGTATCACTGTTTGCTTCATTGTTTTTTGTTTTTTTTCCTTGCTTCTTGCTGCTCTAGGATTTTGGCATCATGTTTACACATCACATTGTAACAGTCACCCTGATAACCTTCTCATATGTTACCAATTTGACAAGAGTGGGAACCTTGACCTTATGTCTCCATGATGCGGCTGATGTTGTCCTAGAGGTGAGATAATACATATGTCATTAGTGTCTGTACATGGTATTCACTATTCAGAGAGCTAGCATGTCAGTTGGTAGAATCTATTTGCTACACAGAACAAGGATTTCCTAAGCAAAGAGTCCAGTTCAAGATGGTAATGGTGATTAATATAGTGTATTTCCTTGCTGAAATATATTACACTTGTAGCAGTGCATGTTTGTGACTTCAGGCTGGTTTATCCATTGATAAGTTGCTTGTACAGAGCACTGGTAATGCATTGCATGCCAGGGAGGGTTACACACTGGTTTTAAATATAACATGGTAAAGTCAAAAGCTCAAAGTTGCAAAATCTGGGAAGTGGTGACTGTGGGATAGAAGCTCCTGGTTCTTGACCCCTCTGACGTGGTGTGTGGGGCAAAAACCCTGTTTCCGAAAGAATCAAGATGTCACGGTTTGTTTCTGCTGTGCTTTGGTGGGCAGAGGGTGCTGGACAATTCAGTGGCTGTTTGTGCACGGGCAGTGAGCTGGCCTCTGGTCCCCAGGATTTTCCAGGTTCCCGTGCCTCTGTATCCAGATGCCAGTATTAAGGAGTTGGCTTTGGAGAAGAAGGGGTGATTAAAATTCTTTTAAGTCAAGATGGTCTGTAACTTCCGTAGCAGCAATTTAGAAGTATTGCTATCCTGTATCTGCATCAGTTTTTAGACAGCTCTGGGTGATGCTGGGATTGGGCTGTCTGTGAACACCCCATCAGGATCAAACTAAAGTTAATAACTATTTTGTCTGAAATTATTTTTTATTAAGGCAGTTGCAAGGATCCTGTTATGCAAGAATATAATCTCACTGTGTGAGTCATCTACTGCAGAATCAAAATCCTGCCATTCAGAATCGATAGTGCTGTAAACCTGGGTTTATTTTTTAATCTAGAATGCACATGACTGCCGGAGATAGAAAGCAACGGAGAATCTGGATTTATCCTGTTAGAAATAATTACATCTTTACAAGTTTATTTTTCTGTTTTAGCAATGTGTGTAGATCTATTCTACTAGCTGTGGGTTCACCCAAAGTTTCTTCATTCATCTTTTCTCACCACCAGAAGGACGTACTTGAAGGTGTTAATTCCAGATCAGTGTCTGTGGGACTCTAAAACCACTGGAGAGCAGCTGTAATAGACTATCTAGAACCTTAGCTTGAACACAGTGAGATGCATATTGCTCAATTCCTCTGTTCATTCACTGGCTAAGACAAAGAGAAATTGCTGGTATTATCACGATTTGCAAACATTCAGCAAATACACTTCCCCATGAGGCATATACTTTAGTGGTCTTTCTAGTCAATTAGTTCAGTCTGTTCTGGCTGGAAATACTAAAGCTACTCTGAAGTGTAAGAGAATCACAAGCCCTGAGCAGCATTTACTAGGAGGGCCTCACTCAACAGGCTTTCTTCTGCTAAGCCAGTGGGTCACAGCCCCGGTGCCATATGAGAGAAGATGGACTCTTACACACTGCTGACATTACTGGGGGGAAAGTCAGTGCAGAGGAAGAAAATTAGCAAACTGCAAAAGAAGCTGGTAAAATATCTTACCATGGTAGGTCAATTGTGCACCTGACCTGTTTTATGTATTTTGTATTTGTAAAAATGAAAAGCTATTTCCAGAGGCCACTAGGCTCTTTCCACCTACCATAATGAGACATGTCCAGTGGAAAACTGGAATGAAACATTTTTGCTATTCACATTGCAGAAAGTAGTATATATTGGTAGGAATACTGGAGATGAGGTTTTTTCCATAGGTCTTAAGGCATCTGCAGATACAAAAGAGTCATAGCAGGATTTTCAGGAGTACATAGCTGCTCACTTAGATCTGAGGGAAAGTTATCTTGGATACTCAAAGCAGCCTAGCCATGGCAGGACAGACCAAATGTAGAGTAATTTGCTTGCCTAGGAAGCCATTACATTAGCTTAAACTGAAAACTAGGCTACTGAGAGGCAATTTTCAGAATCCCAGCTAAGTTGTTTATGGGATCTTGGGTATCTTTGTACTGCACTACAGATTGTGGGTTGGAAACGCTGTGACCTAACCTGCTGAAGCACTTAAAATCCCACCTATATGGGGACCTTGAGACTTTTCAGCTTCAATTAGTGAACACTGTGACAGTTTTGATGCCAGTGTATGGATGTGAATAGTTGCCAATTTGGTATGCTTCTGGTGTATGAGCCTCACGTAGCTGACAGTTCAACCTGAATCCTTTCTGTCAGGTTCCAGCTGTCTCCTAACACACTTCTCTAAAGAAGCAAGGAATGGACATTTCAAACCAAGGCAAATAGCTGTGCTGTAAAATAAATGGATTTAAATAGACTAGCGAGAGTATCTGGAAGAGTTGTGTTATTCAGTTGCAGTCACAATTTTAAGCTTTGAAAATTGTGTTGTATTGTCTTAGGTGGCCAGATTCCATCCAGCAACAACATACTCTCTTGCTTTTTTTGTAGTCCTTCCTTATCGATATAATTTGTAGATTTGTAATTTGAGAACTGATGACCCAGCAGCTGTACTGTTTTTGAGAAATGGCATGGTACTACTACAAGTTGCCGTAGCGATATCATCTCCACACACTATGAAACCAGCTTTTTTAGACTGCCACCATGGAAATACATCCAAAATTCCTATCTGAACTTTCAGTCATCTGAAAATCAAGGTGTTAGTAACTCTTCTGTTTTGCATGTTGGCACCAGACTGTTCTCTTTTCCTTAAACCGGACTTTGAGTACAAACTGCCAGGAAACTCATTTGCGTCCACTAGAATATAGGGCTGATTCGGAAGGGTTATGTTTTCTTTGCAGCACTGGTGGCTTTCCTCATGTTTTGTGAGCTTCCTAACTTGTTTTCTGTTAGTGAGGAATATCCTTTATATTCAGGTTTTGAGTGGAAACATTGCAGAAGTTAGGTGACACCCAAAAGTGGAGGTTGGTTTTGGCATCCAGATTGTCCGACATGAGCATTGAGTACTTTAAGGTTCAGTGTATTCATACCAAAAAAATCAGAATACAAGAATCCCTCTCGCCATTTTAGGCAATTCCCTGGTTTGAATTCTGCATTCAGAATAGTATTCTGTATGCACAGTTGTGGCAATTTTGCTCCCTCTTAGCCCTCTGGAAAGTCTGCACAAGTAAGCATCTTCTCAATATGGGAGCTGGATACAGGTCCCCTCAGAAGGGGGCTTTGAAAGGGTTCCCAGTGGCTTAAGTGGACACTAAATCAGGCTCTTCATGTACTTCATTGTGCAGTGACTCTGGATACATTTGACAGAAAGCATGAAGAAAGGCTGTCTCTGCCTTGAAGCAGATGTTTGAAAATAAGTAACTGCTTATACACATGAACGCTGTGGAAGCAGCATAGATGTCTTAAAACAAGCTTGCTTGTACGTGCTGTTTTCTTTAGGGAGAAGGCGGCAAAGAAACTTTAGGGAAGATCAGTGTTTTAATGAGCAGTTTAAGTGAAGAGTAATTAGTGACTTCTTCATTGAGGAGGAGTGGAAAGACTGCATGAAGACAAATGAGAGAAGCATGTAAAAATAGGCGTAGGGCAACAAGTTGAAAAGCAAAAGTTGGAAAGAGAGAGGAAGAGAGCCTTGGAAAAAGATTTGAGGGGGAGGGGTATAATCTTTGAGGTGGAAACTGTTCTGTATAGGCCAGAGAGGAAGAAGAGATGCCGTAGGGGAATGTTGGATATGGGGCATGGTAGAGGATTTGAGACAAAGTTTATATATAGCAGACACTAGAAGGTCAGGGAGCATGGGACAGGTGGAAGATGGATGGATGCTGAAAATGCAAGTGGAGCATACTAGAAAGGTGAGAGACAGGTAGGTAAAGAGGTTGGGGACAAGGACAGCATAAACACAACGGGGTTCAATAAAAGGTTTAGAAGAGTTTTGTGAATCTGAAATTGTAGAATTTAAAAAAGGAAATTGAATGGGGAAGGAAAAAATGAAAGATGTACTCTGGTTTATGCAGTCTGGGTTTTTTTTCTGAGAAGACATTTTCCAGCTGCTTGGTGGAGAGGAGTTACAAGGTCACTGCAAGGTGGCCCAATGAAAATGTTAACAATTTCATAAAAGTTTGATTTCTTCTTACAGCTTATACACAATACAAGAGAACTCAGTTGTCCTCACAGAAGTAAACAGACATTTCTTTCTTTTACAGGCTGCCAAAATGGCAAACTATTGCAAGTGTCAAAAACTGAGTGACCTTCTGTTCCTTACATTTGCCATTGTCTTCATTGTCAGTAGGCTTGGCATATATCCCTTATGGTGAGTAAGCATATCATTTTCCTCAAATGCTAAGCATCAAACAAGCTTGGAAATAACTATGTTGTAATTGAACATGATTCATTGACATTACTCTGTTTCCCAAAGCATCAAGGAGAGTTTCAGACAATACCAGGTGCTGAAATAGCCTATTTGCTAGAGTGCCATTGTGTTCACTGTGTGCCAGACAAGAAACATAGGGGGCATCTGCTGGTTTTAAGGTAGAAGTAGGTTGGAGACCACATAGCTTTAAGTTAGCAGTTGGTCGCCTGTGTTGGCAAGAAGTTAGAGGAGAAATAAAATGTCACCGAAGACACTGACCAGAGGCTAAGCTTGAAGCTGGGATCTTCTCATTAGCTTTCAGTGCACGCTTTATGAACATATTCATCTTAAAGAAAAACACAGTGAGATAAGGAATGTCTGGCCCGCTGAAGTCGGTATAAGGATGTTATTGCCATGCAGGTTGCAGTACTGCAGGCTACTCTTTTCCCACCCCTGTTTTGCACTGAGGGTCCTGGAGAAGCTGTGTAATACATACATCTGTAAGGTAGTTATACAGTAATCTCACCTCTTCCCAAAGGCAGCTGCTTGTGTGTGCACATACTCTTTCTTCTAGGTATGCACACAGACAGGACATAGATGTTCGATTCTTTTGCTAGGGTCTTCAACATCCAGAAGGCAGCTGGCTAGTTAGGAAATACACTGATGTACTTCACTGTGGAAACCCATTCAAGTTTCTCTGTAACCTGTGCCCTATATATGAGGAGGGCTGGGAGAAGGCGTTGGCCTCACTCTTCTGTGTTCTGGATCCTTCCTTTCTCTCATATGAACAGAAATAACCCAAATCTCTGTATCCCTATGAGAGCAGGAGGGGTCTGTCATTGCATCAGAAGATAATAGTGACAGTTTTGGTTTTGGGAAGCATGAAGAATGCCAGAAACGTTACCCTTTTTAGAGTTTTATTTAGAGAGATTACCACCAAGCGCCTTAGCAAAGGATTTACAGATGCCAATATCAACATCTCCACTACAGTTTCCTTTCAAATCCTCTATAATGATATCTCTTTGGGGTTTTGTTAATGTAAACAGGATAAGACCAAGGTGCCCTTAGGGAGCTGTGTCATCAGCTCTGCTTAACAGTGCAATGTAGAAGTCTCATTTAGCATTTAATGACTCCAAAGATAATGTGCTAATGTGTGATCCCTACTGCACTGTGAGTTGGTGACGGACCATGACAAAAGGAGAAAACGGATAGACACACAAACTGTGTGTTTAAAAATGCTTGTTATTTTTTCCAAGGAGGAATTATTTGTTTCTTAAACAGCTTTGCTTCCCTTTCCTCAGTCCTTCCTTGAAGCTAACTTGGCCATTCACTGAACTTCTGTAAATGAAGGAAGCTAGTTTTTCTACTTGCATGGTCTCAGAATGGTCTCAGATAGGAAAAATGGTGGCATTCCGGCTCATAGGATTTCATCTGCCTGTTGTATTCTGGTTTATATTGAGAAATGGAGGGAGGACCCAGTTCTACCAGTGCAGTTCTGCCACTGGAGACTGCACTACATGACTCTGCTTCAGGGAAGGCTCAGTCAGATGATGACTGGATGGGTTCACAAAGGGGAAGGTAAAGGGGAATTCATACTTGACCAACCTGATAACCTTCTATGATGAAATGACTGGCTTGGTAGATGAGGAGAGGGCAGTGGTTATAGTCTACCTTGACTTCAGTAAGGCTTTTGACACTGCCTCCCAGAAGATCCTGAGAGGGAAGCTGATAACATATGGGCTAGATGAGCAAACAGTGAGGTGGATTGAAAACTGGTTGAGCAGCCAGACCCAGAGGGTGGTGATCAGTAGCAGGAAGTCTAGTTGGGGGCTAGTAACTAGCAGTGTACCCCAGGGGTCAATACTGAGTCCAGTCCCATTCAACATCTTCGTTAATGATCTGGATGATGTGGCAGAGTGCACCCTCACCAAGTTTGCTCATGTTCCAACCTGGGAGGAGTGGCTGATACACCAGAGTGTTGTACAGCCATCCAGAGGCATGGAACCTTAACAGGCTGGAGAAGTGGGCTGACAAGAACCTCATGAAGTTCAGCAAAGGGAAGTGCAAAGTCCTGCACCACTGTATGCTGGAGGCTGACCAGCTGGAAAGCAGGTTTGCATAAAAGGAACTGGGATCCAAGTAGACACCAAATTGAACAGGAGCCAGCAATGTGCCCTTGCGGCAAAGAAGGCTAATGCTATCCTGGACTGCAATAGGAGAGGTGTTGCCAGCAGATCAAGGAGCATGATTCTTCCCCTCTACTCAGCACTGGTGAGGCCACACCTCAAGTACTGTGTCCAGTTCTGGACTCCCCAGTACCAGAGAGATACAAAGAAAGCTACTGGAGAGAGTCCAGCAAACAGTCACTAAGATTGATTAAGGGACTGGAGCACCGCTCACATGAGGAAAGGCTGAAACGGGTGGGACTGTTTAGCATAGAGAATAGAAAGCTCAGGACAGATACTATCAATATATATAAATATATGAAGGGAGAGTGTAAAGAAGACTGAGACAGGCTCTTTTCACTGGTGCCCAGGGCCAGGACCAGAGGCAATGAGCATGAACTGAAACATAGGAGGTTCCATTTGAACATCACGAAACACTTTTTCACTGTGAGGGTGACTGAGCACTGGCACAGATTGCCCAGAGAGGTTGTGGAGTCTCCATCCTTGGAGATACTCAAAAGCCATGTGGACATGGTCCTGGGCAGCCTACTAGAGGTGACCCAAGTTGAGCAGGGCTGGTGGACAGGATGACGTCCAGAGGTCCCTTCCAACCTCAGCCATTCTGTGATTCTGTGAGCTGCCTTATGTGTTTAGCTGTGACTCCAGCATTTAAATCTCACTCTGCATTATTTGAAATGACAAAGAAGGAGCTGCTGACTTGAAATTTTTTGTTATTCAAACACAAACTTTACCAGATCACTGCTATGTGCTTGCTTTGCTGAATAGTCAACAAAGAGCAGATTAATCTTGTCCAGAGTGCATGATTTTGAAGGAGATCATTAGTCTTCACGCATTTAACTAGAAACAGCTACCCAATATGCTTTTTCTCATGAGACATCTGAAAATCAGCAAGGTCCAGATTTTCCCATCCTTTACATCCTTACTATGCTAGTCAAGTTTTGGAAAGTCCACACTTTCAACCTGAAGTGTTTAAAATAACACTGTGTGTTTGTAACTGGAACTGAAGCTCAGAAACTGGAGGTTCATGCTGTCTCAAGTGATTTCTGTGAAGTGTTGCAGCCAAGTGTCAGTCACACTGTGCCGGAAACCCTTGCTAGGACTAGGCAAATTATAAA
Source organism: Aquila chrysaetos chrysaetos (assembly GCF_900496995.4). Lineage (NCBI taxonomy): Eukaryota > Metazoa > Chordata > Aves > Accipitriformes > Accipitridae > Aquila > Aquila chrysaetos. The sequence goes on along the minus strand of NC_044009.1, from coordinate 31,975,554 downwards.
TTAAAGATTGACATGGCTAGTGGGAATCAGGCATTGAAGACTGTGTAAGTGTTCCTAATACACATTCATGCTGTCTGACTGGCAGAGTCCAGAAGAGATTACCAGCACAGTGATAAGTTATCTAGCAAGTGTGAAAACTTGAGCCCTGCTTTACAGCTGTGGCATTTTGTGCTGGTGTTCTGGATGTGCCCATGCGTTCCCATATACGTTAGGTTACAGCAGCACTTCCATGCCACTTTAGATTGAACCTTGTCTGAATAGAGTAGCACTGGCCCAGTGTGCTGAAAGCAGGGTAAAAATCGACGCAAGTAGATCTGGGGAAGAGGGAAAGGGAAGAGGGCTGCACAGTAGCTTCTGTTGTTGATGTTGGCTCCCTTGATACTGAGTATTGGGCTAATGAGGGCAGCAGGTTACAGCCGTGGGTGAGGTTTGCTGCTGGTATGGAAAAGATCAGCGTAGACTCTTGAAGACAGTGAAGGCAGAAGGATTGTGCATTACAGGAATGCAGCAGCCAACAGTGTGCTGTGTGTTCCTGTGTCACAAATGGAGTGGTTACACTGGCGATCTCTCTGCCTCTCCTTTCCCTTAATCAATGAAAGAACACATTTATTTATTTGAATATGCAAATGGTTCAGTGCGGTATATATGATCTTTGATTTTTAAGACCATCTTACTTCCAGACCGAAGCCTTGATGTATGTATTCCTAACAGTTACCCTTACATACACCTATAATTACAGAGCCTGGAGGCAGTTCCATAGTTCTCAGCTGTACTGTGGGCACTGTGTGTGGAAGTCAGGGTTAGCAGGGATAAAGCATGGGGATGTATGAGCTTGTCTCTCCCAAATCCTTTTTCTCTATGAAACAGCAATTCTAAATCTTCACCCCCATTAGCTTGCACGTCAGCAAAGATGAGTCATTGGCATGGCAGCAGGCCAGGAAGCATAGTTTTGCTCTCTTTTGCTGAATATTCAAAATAGCAAAATTTAGTGCCTGATTAATATTATATAAATATGCAAATTTTTCTAGCATAAAAACCGAGAGGTATAAAATTGGTGTGCATGTAATGTAAAAGGAAGACTATAATTTATAAGAAAACTTCCCCCACACAGGAAGGTGAATACCCAAGACAGGCTTCCAGAGATGTCGCTTATGAAGCACTGGCATGCTGTTGTGCTCTGGCTTTGCACAAGTGCCATTTAATTTTGCATAAAGGTGCTAATAAAGAATTCAGAATGTATCAAATGCTGTTTTTTGAAGGTTGTTTAGCAGTGGGGCTAAGACAAAAGAAACTGGCAATTAGGTATATATTTAGCAGTCTTTCTGCAGGCATCTGGAGTTCATTTCAGCAATAATTCAAAAACCCCAGGACACTTTCTGCCTCCTGCTGCTAAGTGGATGTAGGAGTAAAGCTGCTATTTTCACTGACAAGACATTTTGCTTGTGAAATTCTCCCACTTGCGCATAATCACTGTTCTAGCAAACTCTAACATAAAACACAACTCTTCATGAGTCAGGGGGAACATGATGCCTTCTCAGATGATACAGGATTGTAGGGAGAATTAAAGCAATCTCAGCTAAAGAATTTATATAAATTATGTGAGCCCTTGGCTAGTCTAATCAGGCTGGGCAAAGCAGTCACGTCAAGCGTTTCTTTATTTCAATAAGCCTTGCAATTCCTCTTCCACAGGCTTCAAATGCTTGTTTTTGCTGTAGTTACATGGACATAGTCTTCTTTCTGTTGATAAAAGGAATGGTTTGCTTTTTGCTGGTGTTTTGTTTTTCTTTCAATATCTAGGGAGGGAAACTCAGTAGGGTTGTAATATTTATTAATCATTTTTTGAGGTGTGCAGAGGACAAAAAGGCATCTTCCATTCCAAGAGTTGTGGGTGAAGAAGGTAATGCACTGCATTTTCCAGTCTTTCTTTGCTCATTGCTAGCTGCAGAGTTCATGTGAGAACTGTGAAACTCCTCAAGTCTGGGCTGTACAGGAGGCCAAAGACTATTCACTTACTTTGCTTATTCTTCTGGAATGCACACTTTTTTTCACAGGGCAGTTTGAATAAAACTAATGCTGTGAAGAGTTTGGTATCTGAAACTGGTTTCACAGAGTGACCATAAACCAGGGTATTTCCAAGAGCTGCCATGGAAAAAAGGTGGTTGGCATGGAGGGAGATACAAGGTTACTAAACCTGTTCATTCTTTCAAAAGATAGCTTAAGGTAACTGGAGGTAAAGGTGTAACTTTTGGATTTGAAAGAATAAGAAGGCTTCCAGCAAAGTTAGGCTGATGTTTACCAGGTAAAGGCACCCAGCTGGGTAAATTCAGGTTCTTCCAGATTGCTCTGACTAGTATTAGTATGTAGTTGTTTTTCACTACTTCTAATTATTTTTATGATCAGTTATATTGTATGAGAGGTAGAACACAGTGGGTTTCAGGGAAGTGCTGCTGACAAGTACTGCTGTCAAAAGGTGAGGAAGCAGGGAAACAGCATTGGCATTCACACAACCTGTGACATCTCAGCATGCACATATTACATATATGCACTGACAAATGTAAAACAGTAGCTTAACTGTACAAATGTAAATGAAAGCCTGGTTTAAGCTGATTATAAAGAACACAGGTTATGGTCTGCATGTGCTGTCCCCCAAATTCTCATCTAGGCAAATTTGGTATAATCCAGGTGGTCTGTATGCCTTCTTGTCCTTGATCTCTTCAGACACTGTCAGTGCCGGGTCTACTGTACCACGTTAAAAACTGTGAGGACAGACAATCAACTACTTTGTTTAGTTGGTATGGTCTTGTTTAATGTTGGTAGGTATGACTTAACTGGATATTCCATTTGTGAGTCTGTTTGGAAAGGTTCTGTCAAAAAAAAAGATGGCAAAAATGATTCTCACTGTTACAACTCAAAGCTGTTTCAGGTGCTTGTCTCCTCATCAACTGCAATGTACAGTTGCTAAATGGGATTTTTGTGCCAACAAATCCTATATAAGCATAGGTCTGCCAGTCCTCAGAACAACAACTTTGTTCCTTGTTATTTTTTCATTTTTAAAGCTCGTGAGAGTACACACAGTCTGGTTCATGGCTGATTTCTAATTGCCTTTTCATGGCAATGAGTATCTACATGAACCAGACAAGCATGGCATGATCCTTGCTGAGTTAAAATTAAGTTCTGTTCACCATGGTGTGCTTTAATGAACCCTAGTTACTTATTACCAGTCTTTCTCTCATCTCTGCATGACTGGCTGAATAGCTGTTCCCGAGTTTCATCACTGGTTGAACAACAGCGTGGGATATAGCCATGCTGTTAATGCACACACACTGAGTCTCCAAATAGTGATCCAGTATGCCAGTTTGCACTGTTCTCTCTCTTTTATCCTGAAATCAGCTTCTCTCTGAGCAAAATTGCAGCTTGAGTTATGAATAGGGCAGCACAGAGCCTCCCTGAGTAGCAGCTGCTGCAAAAATTTGCTGAGCCTCTTTTTCCTAGCTTTGTTCTTTTTCTAGCTGATATTTACTGGTTTTGTGCAGCTCTTAACATGCAGGGAACTTGAGTTGTTGTCCTTCATACTGGTTTTCTTTCCTGGCACATTTTCTCCTGTTTGGCCCTTGGAGCATGTGTATTGTGGGAAGGCAGCATGTGGACCCCGGCAAAGTCACCCTGCTTCATTCCTCTGAACATATTGGTAAAACAAAAAGCTCAAACCTACCCTTAAAAAGCATCCTAGTATGTCAGAGCAACATGTAGGCACTAGTTAAAGCAAGAATCTTGGTCAGTTAGACTCTGAATGAACACAGTGTTTTGTGATGGTTTTAGTTACTCTCGCTGGATCCTGAAGTCAGTGGAAACCTTTCTAGCCTGGCTAGTATTATATATAGAGCTGGACAAACATCTATGATTCTTCTACAGTAAAATAACTTACTTTTTTATTAAGAAAATAAATCTCTTCTGATACTGTTTTGAGCTCATTTTTCTCAGTATATTGTCTAAACCAGAGCACAATCAAAGTTGTTTGTGGGTAGCAGATACTGAAGGAATAAATTATGATTTTGATACTTGATTCCTGATGTTACTGATACTGTCACTGAGTGGATAATGTAGAACTAACAAAAATTATCTAATGTGCTTATATTTCAGGCTGTTTGTAGTTTCAGCAGGCAATTTATAACCCATCAGTTTATCAAGAGCATTTAATAAAAAGTTTTTGGCAAGCTAACTACAGTATATTTGAAGAGCTCATAGACTTCAATTTATGGATTAAAAAGAAGTTTTAATTAACTAAGTCTCCATAACTTTACTCACAACTCTTGTCTTAGCTCTTTAGCAGAGCATATATAATGTTGTCATCCCATTTGCTTTTGACAAAACGTTATCTGATGTCCTTTCTAATGCCTGGTTATTTTATTTCCTCAAATTGTTTACAGCACTTGTGAACTCAGGCCTCTGAGTGCTACAAGAAGCAAAGCTGAAGTCTTTGGAGTGTAAGGTTAATACTGATTCAGCTATTTACAGGGAAGCTGTAAGAAATGGAAAGGTTAGAGGTGTCATTCACCACTGTGGGTTTGCAGTGTAAATAACAAAAAGTGGCATTTGCTCAGTGTTTCCATTTTTAAGATTTTCATGTGATCACAACAGGAAAAAATTATATGAAAAAGGATTTCATCAGACTTCCAAAGCTGATTTTTACCCTCATTTTTAGTTTCTACAGACTGTACCTTGTGGCTGTAATAATGCTTTCTGTTTTCAAGGATAGGCTGTTTGGTCAGTGTTCTCACTTTCCTCCTTTTATTATGAAATATGTCCTTTCTAAAACCTATGCTTTGATTGAAAACAGGACAGAAACCTGTGCTGTGGCACTTCTTTTGTTCAGAATTATTCCCATGAGTGTAGATGTCTCAGAGGAAGGGTTGGTGGTTTTGGTGTTTTTCTTGTGGCCAGACATGTTAGCCACTTTTAAATCAGCTCAGCAAGGCATGGTGACTGGAGAGTATGGATGACCGAATTGAGACTGAATTGAGGGCTGCTTCTGGCATGGTAGTCAGCTTCCCATATAAGCTGCTTTGTAGTCAGCTGAAGTTGTCCAAGTCTCCTCTGAAGTTGCATCACTTGAAGGAAGGAGGGGAGAAAAAAAGAGGCTGACCATAGGAATTTGCAGTTTGACTGTTTTTTTTTTCTAAAAGAGAGGGATGTGAGGAAACTTAGCCCCAAAGTACATCTTTAAGCGTTGCCCATTCTGTGGAGAGGAGAGCTGTGCTGGTACAGTAGTACTACAGACAGCCCATACGAGTGCTGACAGTCTAGGTGGCTATAGGTAGTTTGAGCATGTGCAAACATTCTGCCTCTTCTCAACCCCTTTTCTCTTAGAGGCTGTATCTGTAGCACCAGGTTTTGCTGTTAGTGGAGTATATTTTGTAGTGCTACAGAGTCAATACAAAAGCGGAATAATGCTACTGTTTGACTGTGAGCTGCTGATGTATGCGGGACATAAAAATCATAGCTGTACAAAAGCATGGGAGTATGACAGTTAACTTACCAGCTTGAAATAGTAAGTGGCTTTTGAACACCATGATCAACAGCCATGATGCAGCTAGGGTCTCATTGGTGCTCAGCTAGGAGGAGGTCGCTGTGGCTAAACACTTTGGGAGAAACTCAGCACCCGTGTAAGTGAGCTCATTCTGTTGATTTCATCAGTGTTGCATGATGGCAGGGTTTGATGCATAATAGCTATGAAAGTAGAGATCATGATTAAGAAAATTGGATTAAACTGAAAACTGTTTAAGGCTGATTTCCCAGACTTTGGTGTGGAGGAAATTCTTATGATGCTTGTGGGGGCAAAGGTACAGTTGATTGGGTTTTTGGTGTTGGTTTTTTTTCCCTCCCCATCCACATCTTTTGGCATTTCTTCCACAACTGGACCATAATGCTTGAGTCATTTGTTTGAAAGGTGAGTCCTTGGCAGACACTGTGCCACCACACTTCCTTAAGCTGCATGACTTTTATGGATTTTATAATTATTCCATTACTCTAGGGACATGTTCTCAGGACTAGACTGATGAATCCAAAGTGTGGTACCCCTACTGTTGATGGTATGTAAGCCACCTGAAAGACATTGGGTACCCAACAGAGAGCTGGCTGCAGCTGTTCTGGGATGTTTTGTGGGCTTTTGAACTAGTTCTGTTTCATTCCTGCATTTACAGAAAGTTTGGGTATTTTTCCCCTGAAATGTCTGCCATGGCATATTGCTAAACACAAGGCAGTGTGCCAGTGTGTGCTCCAAAAGCAAAAGGAAGAAATATTCCTTGAGCAGAGGTACTGCACTTATTTTTAGTCAACAGAAAGAGGCATGGGGAAGGCTCTTTTCTTTTGTTCCCTGATACCCCATTTTGCAAAGATTGGAAACTGGCCTCCTACAGTTTACAACAAATGCCTTTCCTGTTCGGAGAACAACATGAACTCCAGGCAAATGGATCTTGATATGTATTCTCTGTTGTTCATATAAAAATTTTAAGTGTGCCTGGAGATTTTCAGATTTGGAAGTGTCATTCTTAGCATAATGTAGTTTCTCTGTGCCTATGTTTTATGATCACAGGCCTTTACACAAGCATTTTGCCAGAACACATTACTGATACAACATTTTGCTGAGTGTAATTACATTCTGCTAGGAAATTTGAATTCTCTCCATATCCTAATGTCTATTGAAAGACTCTCCTGAGATTTGAGCTTGGATTGTGAAGGTGTCTCTGACCTTGTACTCTTGTTTTTTTCTATCCACAAGAGTGGAAATACTATTATTCATACCAGTGGCTGCAAAATCAGTTAATGGGCAGTAGCTGTTGATGAGAAGGAATTGAGTGAAGAGAAAAGCACAGCTGAACCCAGGAGAATGACAGCTTGATCAGAATGGTCTCTTTTACAGTACATCAAACATGAATAATTTCCTGCCTGTTCCATCATTTTAATTAAATAATTGGAAATCCTATTGATCTACTCAGGGCTTAAAATAACACAGTCTCAGCGGCAGGGCTGCGATTTCTGCAAAGAGGTATTGTTCCTAATTAGTATTAGGACAGGAGCCACCCATCTCTACAGCAGCTGAGCTTGTATTAGCACCATGTCAGGAAATCCTCTGATGTGGGGCTGGTATGGGTGAGCAGAACTCCACATGATGCTGAGCTCACTGATAAAACTGAAGTGTGTGGATTTAATGTTGCTCTGAATACTGACTCAAGAGTTTATATCCCTTCTGTTGCTGCATTTTGTGGAGATCTTTCGTCAACTTACTGTCTAAAATAAGAGGGTAATGAGCATCACCAACCAAAAAATCCGAGGAATCAGTTTGAGATGCTGTTGAAAGATCATCTCTTTCTCCCCCCCATCCTTCCTTCTCTGTTTCATTGATGCTGTGTGGCTGACTGGTTCATCTGGCTCTTCCCAGTTCACAGTGGGTCTCTGCTACTCCCCTCATATTTGCCATTTACTGATTAGTAGCATAAATCCTACTCTGGGGGACTGAAAACCTAAGAGACAGCAGGATCTGAAAAGGGAAACCAGCATGTTCTTCCACTCAGCAAGAACCAAGAAGCATCTGTTCAGAGCAGAGCAGTGATACAGACACAGCAGCTGGCCAGGCTGAAACTCAGCAGAGGAAGAAGTTGGCAGTACAGCCCTTTATGTATTGGATTTGCTATAATTAAATATTTAGCTGTTCTGCAGCTTGAGGGCTCCAGGACGTACAAGTGCTATTGGCCAAAGTTTCTTCAATTTAATGACTATTTTGTATATCATTCCATACCCTTCTCAGGTAAAAAAGTTGGGTAACTCATCTGAAGTCTCTCATGCAGAAACATCTGCGCATCAGGTCACTTGTGTAAAGTTAGCTTAGCATTGTCATTATAAGTAACTAGGACAGCCTGGGATATGAAGTCCTATTAGATTTCAGTCAAGGACTAAATCCCAGACATAAATCTTGACTGCTGATGAAATGTAGCTGATTTATCATCCTGTGGCTGATCAACATGTGCACATACTTGTGCTTTCACACTCCACTGCCTCTTTAATTATCTGTGAATCTCAGTGATATTTTTTTTTTACCTGTCAGTTTTATGACATCTTTCAAGCAAGTAGTCCATAGTGTTTTATAAACAAGCTAATGAACGCACTTTCCCAGCATCTTTATGTGGCAGACAAGATGTACGAATATCTTCTGCCCATCTTTAACAAAAAGTAAACTATGTAAAGAAATTTGAAAATTTTTTGGATCACATAATAAGTTAATAGAACAGCTAAATCCAGAATTTAGGACTCCTGACTGTTTTCTGGTCTTGGTCACTTCTTAGCACGTATAATGGAGAATAAGCTGATATGTTTTGGGGCAGAAGTAAGTGCAATTGTTTGGTTTTTAAAGGAAAATTTCAAAAAAGCAGAAACTTTGAAGCATTGCTGTCAGTAGTATTGTCAGATTACTTGCACTAAATAGGATCTGAATTTCATTAATGCCCACCTAGATGTAATTATCTATTTGCTCTGTAATGCATGCAGTATTGAAGGATGTCCCAGTACAGCTGGTTATGGTGCAGTATAGAATACTGTTGTCTAATATACACTTGGTAAAGGAGATAAAGACATTTATTCTGAATTATTTAGACAAGCGGTATCATGTTTTGCTTTCCTTGGATATACTTTGAGACTTTGGGCTATTGCACTGTGGTAACAACATGCCTTTCATTCAGCATGTTGCATGCACAGTACATTAGTCACTGGTCAGTGCTGCAGAAGTTAAGCCAACTTGCAGTAGCATTCATTTCAGCTGCACAGTTTCTGCTCCCCTTGGATGTGATAATAGTGCCCATCACCCTGCTATGCTTCATTCTGCAGAGTTTATCATGAATTTCGGGCCTGTCTGGAAGAATGCCTGCTCTTTCCACATGGCCTTCTTTCTCACCTCTTTTCATTCCTCTTGGGATCCTTTCAGAAGCCAACACAGCACGTTTTTGGCAATTCTTAGATAAATGTAAATAAGCATTTATGCTTCCACCCATCCCTCTCTTTCTTTATCTCTCTTTGAACCTTCATCTCCCTTTTGTCCTTCCATCCCTGGTGCAAGACAAGTGAACACCTTGCCAGGAATTAATAACTGTTATCCAAGAGCCTAGACTTGTGCCCACTAAGTTGAGGGGAGGGAGTGTAAACTTGTCTGAGTCAGTGTATGGGCCTGTTGCTGATAGCCTCCCAAGTACTGCTTTGCTGGCTAGATAAAGAGTTAGACAGTAGAGGAAGAACTGTGTTATCATTGATGTGATGCAGCTGATTGTTTAGTAGTTGTTGAAAATGTGTTAATTTTATTCCGAGTGTTCAATTAGAGCAATAGTACAGTAAGTACAGAATTACCTCTCCCAGTGGCTCAGATATTGTGGCAGCATTCCTGAAAGTCTACCACAGATTTCTGTAAGAGTAGATTGGATCTTAAGTGGTGACTTTGTTTTCATTTGCCTTCATCAGCCACATTACTTAATTCAAGATGCAAAACTGAGAGCTTCACACGGCCAGGTGCACAACCCTGCTTGGGATGCATTTAACAAGGGTAGAGTACCTTTCATGACATTGTGTTGTTTTATCCAGCTATCAATCAGAATTTTTCAGGGCCTCAGAAAGATTGCTACAGTCCAGAATGTATTTTCAGAAGCAAAAGCTAACATTTTGTTTCAAATTGCAGAGACCTGAGAAATGCTGACCAAAGTTTTCAGAGAAGTAGAGCACTTGCAGCTTAAAGTAATTTCTCCCTGTGAGATCAAGTCCAGCTGTTTCAAGTCAGATAGCCAAGAATCAGTTTCTACCATTCATTATGAAAACCCGGATTTAACCACTGGAGAGCTTTGAAAAATTCCAGCAAGCATGTTTGCAGATTTAAGTGCCTGAATGCCTTTTTGAGTATTTGAACATAAGATTTATTTGCATATACATCCTACAGGCACTTTCTCCTTCATTATAATCCATTCTCATGCTGCTTTTTCCAGTCCCTCTTATTTGTGTAGTTGGGTAAAATGCTTCCATTGAATCCTTTCAGCAGTGGAATTGGTGGAAAGTTGTCTAACCTTTCTTCCCTCCCTCTGTTCCTCAGTCTCTACAAGTAGAATTTCTCTCTGTATTCTGCCCATGGACCATATGATTTTTCCCCCCATTTCAGACTTTTGACATGGAATAATTGATTTATTCTCAGAGAGAAAGTTTATATGCTTTCCTCCATTTTTTTCTATAGTTTTCTGTATTTTTCTTTCAGCTCCTGCTCAGCCCTACCTGCTTAGATATAGCCTTAGCTCCATCTGCACACCTAGCCTGCACATCAGGTCACTAACCCCTCTTAGCATTGCTGAGCAATTAGTGAGATTCTTTATGCAGCTTTAATGGAGAGTTCCAGTCCCGTCCTTAGTTTGCCAGACATGAGCAGGTTAGAAAGAGGTCTGCTTTTTCAATGAAGGCTTGTTTCCCATCTCTAATACACAGTAGATGACTCATTTGCACAGTGAAACTGCTTTTGGAACCAGAAACACTCTTTTTTGCCTTGCTGTCTTCCTGATATTTTGAACTTTTGCAAGAACAGACCATCTACATCTCTAATGCTGCTTTTTTGACTTGACTCCTGTGGAAGTCCCCAGAGGTGAATTTGGCCCAGTGAATGAAAATACAAACAGAAACCTGTAGAAACTGCATTTATAATTCTGGAGCATATAAAATTTTAGACATAAAAGAGACAGTTGGATGTAAACAATGGTAGCTTTACATACAGGAGTTGTTGATTTCAAGTTTGAATTTGATATAGTGGTTAGAACTGAAATAAGTACTGGTGAAGTAAAACAGTGCTGACTACAGCTGTGTTTTGATATGCGTGAGAGCATCTCCTTGAATTATAAAGTGGGGTATTGCTGTGCCATGTTGAGCTACCATTGGCAGAACAAATTACACTAAGCGGAGACTGAAGAGTTTTAGCTGACAGAAGCAATATTATGATGGTGTTTTTGCAAAGTGGAAAACAGTTCCTTTTTCTGATGTTCACTCAATAAACAGAAGAGTGTAAAAACACAGCTGTATAGTAAGGTTATAAAACATCCATTTCTCAATAAATTGTGAAGCAAACGTGCAGTTTAGTGTAAGAGGGCAAAAATAAAAAGGTAGAAAATTTATTATGAAATGCCCTACAGTATTAAGGCCAGTGTATTAGAAATCACTGGTTGATTTTTGACCAATGCTGTTTATATGCATAAATCATTACCACTAAATGTTGTATTCTGGGTTTGCTGTCTGTGCATACTTCTTATTAATACTACTTGAGCTGATTTTTATGTTGTTGGAAAGGATTGTGGCAAATGTGATCACTTCTTAAAAAGCTGAGCCCAGTATCTCTAACTTTTCAAATGAGAGCTGTGCTGTTCAGAAGCCCTTACAGGACCTCAGTTACATCTCCTGCCTTCAGACAAAGCTGGTGCAGCCCAAGAGCTGGGCAGTCGTTTGCTTGATTAAACGTGCCATCTAGTGGCTAGCAGGTGATAGTTAATTTAAAAAAAGAAAGAACATAAAGCCAATGGACTTTTTCATGAATTTTTACACCACCAGGGAAAATGGATGCAGGTTGACAAATCCTTATATTGCCTTCTTTTTCTCCCCCTAATTAACAGGCATTCATAGGTCATTATTTGTTTCCAGAAATGCCGATGTTTCTACTGTCGTCCACTCTCTGCTCTCAGGCTGTTTGCTGAGGTCCACATTGAATTGTCTGCTATGGCAGAGTACTTGGGCAGAATAATTAGTGCTGTATTCACAAAGTTTCAGAAGTCATATTGTAACATCTCTGTTACTGCCTGCATCTGAAATGTTGATTCTCAAAAAATTGGTTCAAATGTCTAGAACTTCCCAAATTTCATAGAATCATAGAATGGTTTGGATTGGAAGGGACCTTTAAAGGTCATCTAGTCCAACTGCCCCTGCAATGAGCACGGACATCTTCAACTAGATCAGGTTGCTCAGAGCCCCGTCCAGCCTGACCTTGAATGTTTCCAGGGATGGGGCACCTACCACCTCTCTGGGCAACCTATTCCAGTGTTTCACCACCCTCATCATAAAAAATTTCTTCCTTATATCTTATATCTTTTATTCCTTATTTATGTAGTCTGCATCTACCCTCTTCTAGTTTAAAACCATTACCCCTTGTCCTATCACAACAGGCCCTATTAAAAAGTTTGTCCCCATCTTTCTTATAAGCCCCCTATGAGTATTGAAAAGCTGCAATAAGGTCTCCCAGCCCTTGCCGCGCCCAAGTATCCCTGTTGTCCACCTGTCCTTTATGTAACTGCTAAACCTTGCACTTGCTTGTACATAAGTGGTGTGCAAATTGGATTTTGTTAAAAAAGTGGCCGCCAGAGCTACGCAGTACCTCAGCGGTTAGTGCAGGCACCCAGGATGTTCAAGACCCAGGGTTAAGCCCCTTAACTGGTTGATTATTTTGACTTTGGATTCCTGTTGGTGCTGAGGTTTCCACTGAATAAGTGTTTACGTTGGGGCACTCAGCCAAAGCCCCCCCCCCCCCCCCTTCTTAGAAAACCCCATAAGAGGCTGAATCCTGCCACAGATGTGCCATTGTTTCACATGCCACTGAAATCTCACTTTAATTGAACAGTCTCAGACTGTTTTCAGTTCCACATAGCACATCACTCACCTTGCTGATACCAAGAGGGCAAAGACATCCATAGCTGTGTCCAATGAAACAAACCCATCGGCTTTGAGATTGGGTTTGGGAAAGAGGGCTTCACATGGGAGTACCTAGGGAGCGTTACCTGGCTCATGATACAGATTTGTCTCATGTAACATGGGAGAGGTTGCAGCTCGCTGTCATGTCCTGGGAACACGGTTTGAAGAACATGTGGGTTGCACTATAGTATAAAAGCCTCATACATGCTCTTATCCTGTGCTGATGTGGGGGCACCAAACCCCTACTGGAGGCAGTTGAGATGGAAAAGCTTTATTTAAAAAAATGGAATAAAATGATCTTTGTTATTAATTAGGGAAGGAATTATTTGAGACAACCATCACCTGCCAGCTTTATAAAAGAAGAGAAGAAATGCACACTTAGGATCTTTTTTTTCTATATGTGATGTTTGCAAAATGAAGTTAAACACTGAAAGCAACATTTTGATGTTGTTTCTCTCTAGAGACACCTGTGTAATTCAGTCCAAGACACTATTACTCTGAGAACCAACTATCCATGTGGATCCCATCTAATCAAGTACTTGTCATCTTGATTTAAAAAGGGCTTCTTTCGGATTGTTGGCTTAAGGAAAGTGTTATTATTTTTCTGTCCCTTTCTCTTCTAGGATATTAAACACAACATTGTTTGAACTGTATGAAGCTCTGGGCAATTTTCCTGCCTTGTGGATCTTCAATGTGCTGCTTGTGATTCTTCAAATTCTGCACTGTTTTTGGTCTTACCTAATCATAAAGGCAGCCTACAAAGCAATTTCAAAGGGCAAGGTAAGACAGCACAGTTCTGTTTCATGTTTAGTACTTTAACATTTTCAGTATCAATACAGGGTCACTGACTTTTTGCTTACTTTTTCTTTCTAACCCATAACACGTTACTGAAGACACATGTTGTTTTATGTAAACTTTTCTCTCCTTTCATGGAAACTTTTTTCCACTCCTTCTAACAAATGTCAGATAAGTTAATATACTCTTTATAATGATTGTATTTATATGTGCTTCCACACTTCTTTTTTATAATCTGCTACACTGAACCAAACTACATTAGGCAAATTGGATTAAAAAAAAAACAACCCAAGCAAAATGCTTTCTTGGGGCTGCCAGTTCTGGTTTTTTTCTTTATAGTAGTTGTTAGCAAAGTGTTCATTTCACAGCTGGTAGTGATAGTAGTAATAATACAAATTGAAAATCTGCTACTTTTGCTAGTGGCAAAGTTACAAATCACAGCCTCTTCTGGGTTTTGATTTTAATGACATTCAGCAAAGGGCTACGTACTTTCTTTCTAGGATTCCCACGGCAGGACCACTTGGGATAAAATTTAGTGTCTTGCTGCCATTGTTACCTTTGACAGGAAGATATAATTCACAGAAATGCTAGCCCCATTATACCTGCTGTGCAGATACAACACTCACATTGAGATGGTAGAACTAATGTTTAGAGATCATGTAAGGTACAGGGCATTTTGCCCTTAAAAAGTAGAGCGCATGAGTGGATGTTTTAGACATGTGACCGCCCCCAAAGTGAATGGGATTGTTCTGCAGAAAACTGCTTTCTATGAATGTACTGGAGGGCTTAGCCTTGCACTGGACGGAGCCCAGAATCTACCACTCGCTCTATATGAAAGACAGTGCATTCATGAACTGTATTTTGCCTGGAAGCCACACTTCAGTCTCCTCTGCTTTTAGTGATTATTAGCCTCAGCTGTCCTGTCTGAATCACACCAGTGACTTCAAAGAGCGCTTCATACTGTCTCTTACTCTGCTTGTTTATCCTTTCCCTTGTGCTGTGCTGGAAGGCTGGGAAGTGGAACCCGTTGCATGTAAGTTTCTTTAAATTTACTATGCAAAAGATTTATTCTGCATAATACTGGTGTGTGGGTGTTTTCTTAATTTCTGGTTTCTGCTTGGTATTTTTATCCATTGTTTGTGTTTATATATTTAAATTAAGTCTACCTTTAAAGGCCATTTTTATTTCTTGGCTATGCTTTGCCTAATACCATTCAAACCCACTTCTGCCTGTAGTATCTGGGTGCTATTATGTTATAAACTTTATTACACATATGTAACAGCAGGATAAGCAGGTGCTCTGTCACCATTCAGGAAGCATACTTGAGAGCCTAAGTCCTCTGCCTTGTAGTTCACACAATTGCACAGGAGAAAATTTAGATTGTACGAGAGCAGAGTTAGACATTCTCAGTAAGACAGTGACCAGGTTAAAGATGCACATGTATGACATATACACGGAGGATTCTTCTTCCTTGGGATCTTAACTTACTTCCTCACTCGCAACCCCATTCCTTCCGTTTCTGCAGTAAAATAAGCAGTGTTTTCACAACACATTACAGATATCTTACAGTTGATCTTCATCTTTAATTATTGTTTTATTTTTGTACTACTAGAATCCACCTTTGGAACAGCTCAGCTCATAAAGCAATTCATTATCATTAAATTTGTAACTAATCCTGATCATCTATTTATTACTCATTGTTCTGCTTAGGAGTTTTATAAACCTAGATATATATTTTCTAGACTACTTCTGTAGAAATTACTCCAGTGGGTTCTTTTGGGGATAAACAAAGAGAACTAAGTACTGCAAGATGTGTTGCATTCATATCAGATTTTAAGTGCAAAGACCCTGGTATGTTGCTGCATTTTAAAAATAAAGAGAGCAGAGTTTAACAGAAGTGGCTGCAGCATAGAATTTTCTTTTGATTGTTTGGCTTCAGGGCAGGACCCTGGCAGAAGAATTGGCAGTGAATATAATATATTAAGAGAATTTAAGATGACATGGAATTTTTTGATCATCCTGTCTGCCCTCACGTCAATCACAGGCACTCAGTACTCTGTGTTGGGCCCATTCTCTTCTGTCTGATAAAAGTATAATTCTAAGTGTATTTCTGTATCCCCAACAGCTTTAATATAAAAGTCCCTTTATATAAAAGAGACTGAAGTAATCTGTTAATTGAAGCTGTGTAAGTATGGAATCAAATTTCTGACCTCATCTGTAGTCCAGTTTCATGGGTGTCAGAATTGCAGGCTTGCTAGACATTGACATTGAAAACTTTACTTATTAGGAGGTATATGGGAACTGTGTGTTTCTTTTTTCTCTGTTCCCAAGCAAGTAGTGTCAGTCAGGTGTTATGATATTGCAAGGATGGTAGCAACATTGGGAGCCCCAAAGGCAAATGGCTGTTTCTGAGGCGAGAGCTGGAGAGCAGAATGGTCATGAGGGCTTTCTGGAGTAGAGGAGGATTAGTGTAAGCAAAAAATTACATGCAGTGGCCCTGTTCTTAAATTGTTTTGATCTGGGGGGGGGAAAAGACTCGCCATGTGTTTTGCCCCCTTTATGTCAATTCACTGTAGTAAAGTCAATTGTAATTGCCCGATGTGGCAACCAGCACAGCATGGATAGATTCCGAACGAATTAGGAAGCTCAGCTATACAAACAGGTAGAAGCAAGCATGGAAAGCTGCATCTTTAAAGCTGCATGCAGCTTAGACTTCAGACCTCTTTCCATTGATGCTTTTTTTTACTTCATCTAAGGCACTTTTACCAGTTCTGGAGACGTTCAAGGTCAGACTGGGTAGAGCTCTGGGTGACCTTACCTGGCTCTACAGCTGACCCTACGTTCAGCAGAAGGTTGGACGTAGACTTCCTGAGGTCCCTTCTGACCCGAGTTATCCTATGATCCTACACATTGGCAGGTGCCATTGTCACCTCCCTGGGAAAAACATCCCATTAAAAACAAGGCAGGCAGGGCCTTTTCTTTGCAGGGTTTTCTTTTCTGTTGTCCTTGTTTGGTCTCCTTTACCTGCCTGTTGTTGGCTTCCTCATGTTTTCACTTGTTTTGGGTGCACCTGACTGAATGGGGTGAAGCAAAGTCACCTCAGGGATTCTGAAGGGACTCAGTTCTCAAACTTAGTGAAAGAGCTCTACAAAGGAGGAGAGCGGACTCCTCAACGTAAGGAACAGCATTCACCCAGGAAATGGGTATAAACTGGCAGGAAAGAAGTCAGCTGGAAATTAGCAGGAAATCCCTAGCAATTAAGGTCAGTTTCTGAAACAGCTTTCCAGTGACACAATGGGGCAGACAGTTGAACTGCTCGAGTACGTTTGTGGTTCCTGTGATAGGGACTGAAGTGGACTATGTCTACGGTTTCCAAGCCCTGTTCTCACCGCTTGCCTGAAGTCAGAGGCTGGAGTTACCTGGTGCAGTGAGTTATGTTTTGGCCAGTACTCCTGTCTCCTACTGCCAGCCTGTAGCACTGTTCCCTGGAGCCGTGTGGCCTCTAGAGAATGAGTTGGGAGGTAAGGGGGAGGAAGTTGGGTTGAATATTTTGTATTATCAGGTCAAAGGGAAACACCCCAAAGGAAGCACAGGAAATAAAGTTGTAGTAGGAGGGCAGAGGGGACTGAGGCTAGGCTGAACTTGGAAGCTTGAATTATTAGTTCCTTTAGTCTGTGCACAACCCTTTGCCTTGAGCACTGTGCCTGCACTTGGACATACTACCTTCAACGCACCAGTGCAAAGTTCTCAACCTGCCTTTGCACGTGGCATATGTGTGTACAGGCATCTGTGTTTGAAGTGAGTCCAGGCAGGCAAAGGCAGAGAAGTGTGCCAGAGCTGAGACCACCTTCAAAGCTCAAATTGAAAAATGTTTGAATTCTCTGATTCTCTTGAACCAAAAAGCTCAGTTGTTTTCTTACAATCACCTACTGCTTGCTGCTTTTTCAAATTCTACAGGTAGCAAAGGATGACCGAAGTGACATTGAGTCAAGCTCAGATGAGGAAGAAACAGTACCTCGTTCAAAGACCCTGCACAGCACTATCGCCACTAATGGGACTAGCGGTGCCAATGGGACAAATGGGTATCTTACTGGTGGCACTTGCTCAGAGGAGCATTAATCCTTGAGTTCAATCATGAGACACGAACAGAATGAACTGTTTGCTACTGGAAGTAAATTATAAGTTGTGAATGCGGTTTCTTCATATATCTCAGCATCAGAAAAAATTAGGAGTATCAAAGCATTCTGATAGCGCACTGCCATATTTCCTGTTCGTGAATGAAGACAACACACCATTCTGTATACGTAGGCATGCTGTATGTGTATGTAACTGACACAATGGGAGCAGTATTTTCACTTGTACTGTCTTTGAAATATTATTTATTTTGTGTTCTTTTGGGAACTTCTGGACAAAAGGGAATATCCATTCTCAACCTTTATTTCTTCGGATTCTCAGTGGTAGAGAGCATCATGCTCAGATCTCTTCTGTCCATCCCTGTTGCTTTTGCTGAGTCTGCTATAAGTAATAGTTGCTTGATTTGTTACTTACAGTAAGATAGAACATAGCTTTATAGATTCTAGATCTGCTTCAGATATTTTTGCTATCTTTGTGTTTTAAAGTGCTGGTTTTGAAATTGCCTATCAAATCACAGTGGCCGTTCCTCCAACATAAAGTTTTAAAACACTGGATTGATATTTTAAATAGTAGGTAATGTGGTGGATTAGCAATTTGGGGAAAAAAACTGTGGTAATTGTGGGATATTATTTTAGCATAATTTAAAATTCAATTTGGTGGTTAATTGCATTAGAAGTAGACTTGATTTGTTGTGCAAATACCCAAAAGCATTGATGTCAATGATTAGGATAAACTCATTCTCACTTTTTTCTTTTTTGCCTTGCAATTTTTGACCTCTACAGATTTTAGCTTTTTGCAGAGATTCCATGTTGAAAGGTGTTTGTTCAAGTGCACCATTGTGAATCCAGACATCACTCCTGAAACTGTTCTTGCACGTTCAGATGGATCAGAGCAGGGGTGTAATGGAAAAAATAGCAGATGAAAAGTTCATTGCTTCCTCGGACACAGTTCAGTCTAGGTATCGTTCTTATTGCCACTTTCTTGGTAGGGTGAAGAGAGAGAAGGCAGAATGTCATACATTACTAGGATTAGTTTATTTTAAATGCATGAAAACTTAAGCAAAATTCAGTTAATGTAATTCACAGCAAACTTTGAATGCTCAGCAGTATTTCATCACCTCTACAAATAAAATTAAGGGTGTCTGTAAAATAATTTTGCACTCCTTTTTCATCCAAGATTTAGAAACTGTCCCAAAGAAGACAAAGTAACACCCAAAATAAACATCTTTTTAAACATTATATACACACTTCTTCCAGTCTCTAGATCAAAGTTTGATGTAGGATGCTAGGGATCAAACAACTCTTGCAGGACACTGGGGTTTTTTGACAGCAGTGCCAAAAGTAGGCAAGGTTCTTGGGTAACAGACTCTATGCAACCTACTGTTCAACAGTATTGTTTATGTGCACACAGAACCAATGTGCTTATAGACCAAAGACTTATATATATATTTAAAAAAAAAAAGGAAGGAACAAACCAGGAAAAAAATGTAACAGTGTGTCTTCTATATACAAAGAGATTGGAGTGCCGTGTTCAGCTGGAACTCTAAGCCAGGAGATCTTTCTGATTCCTTCCACCTATGCAAATAGCAAAATATAGATGGTTTCTGATGCCATAAAACATGTTTAAAGGCTCTATTTTATACAGAATCCATGGAAGAAAGTTGTGTTGCCACTTCTTTCTTTTGAAAAACTGAGATTTGTCCTATTCTACTGGTCACTCTTGAAAATTTCTGAAACCTTTATTATCCATAGGGACCCTTGTGTGTTAGCAAAAAATGTGCTAAAAGTAAAGGCAGAATGGCATGAATGAAAATAATACCTCCACTTAGTAGACAATAAAGGTAAGGAAACTGAAAAACTGTAAATCATAGAAGAGCTGTCAGTTTTACTACCCACAGAGCATCTTTCGAAAAAGCCAGGTAACCTTGTAATTCAGCAGCTGCATAGCTTCTATGTCCACAAGTATATCTGAGGGGGCAAGGAAATCTTATTTAAATCTCCTTCTCCCCCAAAAGTTTCTCTGCCTCTAATTTTTCTCATCTGTCTCCTGTGCCTCTGATTTCATACAGTTATCTGCAGGGCAGGTTATACATGTGAAAATACAGTGGTTGCAATAAAAAGTATCCTATCCACAGTATTTGAACTGGTGGTTGTTTAATAATTACTGTCAAAATGATACCAAGATTTTAAAACAAAACCATCCTGAGAGATTTTCAATGAACATTATAATTTCTGAAATATGACCTGCTAGGATGGTAATTGAGAATAGCAGTTTAAACACACCTCTTTCATGGTGTTGATTACTACCTCCACTGGACCATTTCCCATCTGCAAAGATGGTTACAAAAATGGCATTCTGGCAAAATATTTTGTCTTACATGGGGACAGAATGTTGCTCTGAACTATCAACGTAGGCAACATACAATAGTACTGTAATGTTGTTGATACCAGGACAGAGAGCGGTTCCCAATAACAATCCCTGTGGAAGAGGCAGGAGACCTTTGGTCCCTGTTGGTCCTCCCCAGTTGTGCTCTATAGTGTTGATTCAGATGTACAGTCAAGGCTACAACCCTTGAAATTATTTACCATCACTGGCTACATATGCTCTTAGTGTATCCCCAATCTTAAATAATGCAACTTGGATTGAAACTCCTCCTTTAAGGTTTAAATGCAGTTTGCATCTTTGATGCGCTAAAGCATGTACACAGTTACCATGGTTCAGCTGACTCCCAGTGACTTACTTATCTCCTATAAACCTGGGTTTTGGAGTCCTTTCTTAGCAGCCTAGAATAAACTTAATACAGATATGTCTGGAAAATAGGTGAGGTGAGAGATTCAGATGACACATTTGGGGAAGTGGGGTAAGAGTAAGGAAGCACTGAGAACTTCACTAAATTTTGCTAAACAATCACTAAACTTGCAAGCTACAGTTGTTTTATGAAAATTAAAAATTCACACAATTCTTTCTGTCTTTCTTGGGAAGGACCAAGCGTTTTAGTGACCATACACGGCAGTGTGTTTTAATTCATTGCGTTAACCAATGGATGTCAAAACTTTGGCTCCATCTTCCACCCTGCTGAGAGAATGTCTTGCAACTATTTCCTTTTTCATTTGAATTTGTTTGCTTCTCTGCTGAAGAGCTTTGCAAGGTGCTTTTGGAGGCCATCAAGAATTTAGAGGATAATCACATATATTCCAGGAAATTGATTGAAATGATTCGCATGGCTCATGGTAAATGCGAGATCTTAAAATGTTCTGTATATTCGTACCTTTTGTAGAATTGTCACTTTAGTCATTTTAGAAATGATGGTTTGTACTCTATAACCTATTTGTCTTCAAGTTCTATGCTACCTTTTTATAGTATGGTACATGACACAGTGGTTGAGATGTTGAAGTAGAAAAATGAGGAAATTATATGTAGAGTTTATTAGTAAATAGTAAGAATTTGTCTTCTCTCCCTAGCCAGCCCAGAATATAGTAAAATAAGATTCAGGTCTCCCTTTGTTTACTTTTTCCCATATTGGCATATTTTGTACCAAAAGAAAAATATATGGTGGGGTTTTTTTTTCATAAGGAACTAAAACCAAACACTGCAGAAAATGGTAGAAATATCTGATCGAACAACAAGGGTGGACGTTGGAGTCTTTTGGATCTTGATCAATGTTAAATAGTGCTAGTTCTAAAATACCAAAGTGTCCCATGCTGTTTCCTTGTTGCCATTTTGTAGTTTTTTCTATGTGTTATTTATTTAATGATTCCAGCAGAATTGGAACAGGTGTGACAGCTTCATATGCTCCTGTCTCAGCCTGTGACTGTTCTGTGTGATTGACAATACCAAATCCTTTTTCTGAGACCCAAGTATATGGACTAAAGCTTTGCTTACAGTGAAGTGATTCCTGTCTTAAATCTGTATCTGTTTCAGGTGACAATCACTTGCTGGTTCTGAACAGGACACGACGGCAAAAGCCGTTACCCTGCAGCAAACGTCAATGATGATCAACACTGGTTGATATAGACACCGCATTTGTTTTACGCAGAGCATTCTAGTAGGAAGCCTAATGCCTGTTTCATTCATCTACTCATTACTGCAGCCTTCCATATTCTCAGAGAAATATGGGCTGCCATTGGTTTTCTACAGTTGATGCTTTGGTATTTTTTTAATCTCTTTGCTACAACTCATTTTTGTACGTCTCTCTACTGTCTACTTCTTGTGACATTTGTGTGAGAGGAGCTATCGAATACTTTTTACCCTTCCTGTAATGTAGACCCTATTAGGCCTAACTTCAGTGTTCTGCAAACTACAGTTGCCTTTAAACCGTAAAGCAAAACCAGTTTGTATTACTTGTTTTGACTGGTTTTGATTTGGAAGAGGGACCTAATGGGAACTTCCGTAAGACAACCTTACTCTTTTTTTCTTTTCTTTTTAAAAAGCACTCGTGGAAGTTTGGAGTGGTGTACCTGTATAGCCTTTAAATTGTAAAGATTTCTGATTGTAGTTGCAATGAAAACACAGTGTTTGAGTGTGTCTGTACAGAATTCTCAGGCTTTGAAATTGCTTTCAGTTAAAAAACTGGAGGAAATACTATGAAATGGTGTTTTGGAGCCATGACAATTGATCACACATGTCAGACAAAAGACAAAAATGATTGTTGTAAATGACCTGAAATGACCTGTGCAACAAACACATTTTCTGGCTTCTGTTGAGCTTCAGCTTCTTGCAGTCCCGGGGTTTAACTTTTATACACAAGCTCTCATACCCTACTGTATATGTTGGCTGCCTGTCGCAAGTCAGGGTGAGGCAGATGACACTATTTCACCTGTGTTTTCATGACAATCCTGTGCTTGAGCAACTCTTTCAGAAATGCAGTGATGTGTAGGAACTCCACTGTCCCAGACACAGTGATGTGCTAGCTAGAAGTCCTTTCTTGTATAGCTGTTGTGTAGAACTTTGGGAGTTATTTTGTGTTTAGCTCGGTTGGTTTGGGGTTTTTTTAATATGGAAAATAATTATTCCTCATAAAATCTCTGGAACCAATCAGTATTGTGGGCTATTTTAATTTGGAGACACTTTAATAATAAACATAAGTATTAGGAATGTAGTGTCAGTTTTCTTCTCTTTTCGATGAAATGCGAACAATGTTTTTCTTTGGTTTAGCTCAAAGATTGTTATCCACACTGCAAACTGCAGCACTTTTAGAGCAGATCCAAGTATGTCTTTGCTGATTTCGTCACTGTGGTATTTTATGTTATTTCTTGTATGAAACTGTAACAGTAAGTGTTAGAAGGACAAGTTCTCTCTATACAAATTAAAATATTTTTATTTTTAAAAAAAAGACATTTTGCTAGGATTTCAAAAGTAAAATTTTGCCTGTTAATCATTTCTGAATGTCTAGCTGGACCCACTTTGAAAAAACTTTTTTCAGTCTAGGTAGTCAGAGTTTCTTGAAAGTAGATGTTCATTCAGATGTTTCGGGCTAAACTGTCAGTCAGCAAAGCACCACCTACTAACCACTTCTGGAAGTCAGAGAAGAGGGCCACTCTTGTACAGTGGTTCTCCTGAGAAAAATCTGCAGCCCTTGATTTTGCAAAGGAAGCTGCATCTTTCAGACCCCTACCGTTACAGTAGACCAAATCTGCTTGCTTATTTACGATAGGATTCTATGTTTTTTCATCACTGTTAAAAGGAAGAGGGGTAAAGGATTTTGCTTTTTTTTTTTTTTTTTTTTTTAAACGAGCTATCTATGTGTAGCAATGCACTGAGCTGGACTTGCTTTCATACACTCACCAAAGTAAAGCCTACAAAATACCATTGTCAGGCAGGCTCTGGTGCAGTATTAAAAGATGATGAGGAAATACTTAGAAATGGGATGCATGAAAACATTCTTACAACTTCAGCAGAAAATTAAGGCAACAGTTCTCATAACACAAATACCGATTATACAGGAGTCTTCACACATCAGGTGAAGTTTTGCCTCCAGGAGAGAGGTAAACCTGGCGATTTGCATTGTGTTTAAAGAACTAATTAATATGTCTCCATAACAATATGTACCAAGAATCTTATAGTGCATTTAATATGGCATTTAAATTCTTGGTTATTGAAGAGATTTAATTATGTGGAAATTTGTCCAGTTGTATGTCTAATGTCTTTTGCTTCCTATTCCACGTATATCCCTCAACTTACATAGCACAAGGGAGAGCCATTGTGTACAGAAACAGTTCAGGATAATGTGAAAAAGAACAAGAATTTTTTGATGTGCTGCCTTTAAGTCCATAAAGGTCCTTCTGTACAAGAAACACAGTGGTTCTCAGAAGACGATAGGAGGTCTGTGCTGCTTTAGAAGAGCTAAAAGGTGGTGACACAGTCTTCTGTGGTACAGAAGGTGAGTGGAAGGAATCCGAATGTGTAACTGTGCCGGATGCGCAAATCGCCGCATGACTCAATAGCTCATCATGCTGTGATGCACAGAGGCTGGGAGCTTCTGTGGAGGGGCTTCCCACTCCACGCCATTAGTCATAACGCTGCTAGTGTGGGTGGAGGGTTGCTGTTTCCCTAATTTATGCTGGATTTTTGGTCATCTTTGTGCCCTGTTCTGCAGGATGCTAGTCCTGCCCCTTGTCACATTTTATACTGCCTAACCTTGTCAGTGAGATACCTTCTTAAGTGGATTTCGTAAAGCAGGGTGCCAATTTGTGCTCAGGTATAGAGGAGTCTGGGATAGTTGTCATATGGTCATCATAGGCTGTTTTCCACAGAGTTCCCATGCTGGGGAATTTTAAAATGGGAACACACTCAAAAAGTATGAGTGGTACCAAACGAACATTGGTATATGTAATAGGTATGAAGCTGGAATGCACGCTGGGCAAACTGGCATATCCTGACTTCTCAGCAGTGACTGCCCTCCCTCCTGGACTGTAAAATCCAGAGATAGCAGCTCTGTGAAAAGTTAATTCCAATAATACAAAACATATTTGTGCAAAGCAAATGAATAAAAGAATAACTATGTATCAGCTAGGAAGAATAATGGTGTACCTAAGGCACGTGCCATGCCAGGTGTCCTGGTTTTGGCTGGGATAGAGTTAATTTCCTTCCTAGTAGCTGGTACAGTGCTGTGTTTTGGATTTAGTGTGAGAATAACGTTGATAACACACTGATGTTTTAGTTGTTGCTAAGTAGCGCTTATCCTAAGCTAAGGATTTTTCAGTTTCCCATGCTCTGCCAGCACGCAGGTGTACAAGAAGCTGGGAGGGAGCATGGCCAGGACAGCTGACCAGAACTAGCCAAAGGGATATTCCGTACCATAGAACATCATGCTCAGTATATAAACTGGGGGGGAGTTGGCGGGGAGGGGCGGATCACTGCTCAGGCATCAGTCAGGGGTTGGTGAGCAATTGTATTGTGCATCACTTTTCTTTTCTTGGGTCTAATTTTTCTTTTTGTTATATTCCTTTTCATTACATTATTATTGTTGTTGTTATATTTTTTATTGTTGTTATTATCATATTTTATTTTAGTTTAGTTATTAAACTGTTCTTATCTCAACCCACGAGTTTCACTTTTTTTTTTTTTTTTTTCCCCAATTCTCCTCCCCATCCCGCTGGGAGCTGGGAGGAGTGAGCAAGTGGCTGTGTGGTGCTTAGTTGCTGGCTGGGGTTAAACCACGACACCAGGCCTAACTCGGCAGAGCTCTGCCAGTAGAAGACAACAGTGCCCACAGGAGGCCTCTCCACCATGTAGTGGAGCTTGTACCTTAGAAGGCAGCTTTATCGCTATAGGATAAAACACACTTGAGAAAGGTGTTTTATACCGATCTTCTTCAGTCCTGAGTCTGCCAAGCTGTTGATGATTCTTTTAGAGGGATTGCTTAAATGCAGAGGTGTGTGCAACGCTGAGGTGTTTGTAAGGTTCTGACTTTCAGATGTAATTGTTTAGGTGTGACACAGAACCGTTGGCTTTTAGTCACTGGAAAGTGTAATATAAAAATCAAGTATTACAAGATAGTTGAGAATCGTAGGTGTTATCTGTAAGAGCAGCAGGACCAACTTGTAATGTTAGTGCTATTGTTCACTAATTAGATGAAAAGGTAACGTACTTTTTAAAGCTACTTGCTGGCAACATGTATTTCCATTCCCAAATTAATACCCTTTCCTAAACATCTGAAAAACACCATTGTACATCTGACCTTTTTTAAACACTTCCAAGTGTAAGGTCCTCTCCCTAGAAAATACTACACAGCTTATTTTTCACTCTTTCCAAAACAGGACTGAGGAAGGCTCCCATACAACAGCATAGCAGTAGCATTTCTTGCCATATTTAGGCAACTTTTTGCAATCTCCCCACATGAAAAAATAATCCTGAAATTCAGAGGTGGAATGTGATCCTTCCTTAATTAAAATTGCATCAACTTCCTCCTGCATTAACCTAGCTAGCAACTTTCTGTCCTGTTTCTGAGCTTGTTTTAAAGATAACCTCCCCTTTTAACTCCCAGTAATAGTAATTTTAATTACTGTTGCTCTCCTAAGGTATCTTTGAAAGAGCTGCTTCCTACCAGAAAGGCTTGCTGTTTTACAGTTATATTTGTGTAGTCTCATCTAATTTTAACTTAGACTTATTTCAGCCAAAGCATTTAGATACTACTGTATCTCATTTTTATATGCGGTTTCTCACTGAACAATCTCCAAATGAGATCAGTGCCCACAGCTGTTATTTTATTGGACAACCTAATCCATACGCCAGCTCCAGAAAAGGATTTGCATGTTAGTAGTCTAGATTGCTTAAAGGTCCAACATTTGATCCTTCAGCAATGTTGAGGAAGTGATGACCTGAGTTGTGGTACACCCTGGACCAGGTGGATGTAAAAAGCAGCCAGGACTGCTGTCCAGACTAGAAGCAGCCTCTTTAAATAGCTGTTCCCCTTTCATAGCAATTCCCTACTAATTGAATCCATTTTTTTAAATAAATCCATAATAAAATCCATTAATTTAAATAAATTAATTTGGTCAGATAAAAAGCATGTGAACCATTGAGATTGCTCATAGTTAAGCTATGATGGTCTGTGCTACTCTTGCAACTAGTCCAAGCACCCGGCACAAACGGAGCTGTTTCGTGTGGGAGAATTCTTATATAAGAACTCATCTGTAAGATTTGACAGGTAAGTACTATAAAATGCTAACTATATTATTTGGAAGAGAAAAAATGGATTGCTAACAGTGACATCAGCTGCCATCTGGATAGGATTAATGCACAATCAAAAGCAAGATTGGATGCAAATTTTTAATGCTTGTTCTGCACCAGACAATATGGTTGAGAAATGATAGTTGAGGGAAACTTCAGCAGGAGCAGCTGAGAAAAGTAAACCGGCTTTCTCATGTAAATTGCATGAACATTGACTGTAAATTTGGTATTTTGATTCATTGCGATGCCATTAGCAGAACACTTAGTAAAGGTGGTCCCTACTGTAATACAGTCCCAAGCAGACTGTCAGAATTATGGACTAACCTTATAGAAGGCTGGAGCCTAAAATGACAGGTAATTGCTGCAGATTTGCAGTTGACAGCATTGAGTATTGCATGTCAGAAGAGGTTTTCCCTGTTTACTTTAGAAACATGATTTTATCAGATGGCTTGTCTGCCTTTGCACTAAGTATAGGAAAATACAGGCCAGTAAGTTATGCTGATACTGACAACTAATGTTAAAAGAATACAATTACCGAGTTGCTGCATTGTCTTTCCATTAATGGGGCTGTGTTGGACATGGAGTTAGACAAGGAAGTTTATCTCTTGTTAGCTTCATTTGGAAAGTTAAGTATTAGTTACTTGCTTGTTTTTATTTTTAACCTATGAGGTAAGCGTTTATATGAATGTATTGTGCTTTAACTTAGACAGATAGTACACCACCCACGAGGTCACCCCTCTATCACTTCTACCTACTCCTCGCTTAGCCAAAAAGTTAATGTATGCAGTCTGCTCTTAATCCTTTATGATGATTGCCATCAGCATAAAGTAAGTGTAGCATGCTTCTAAATCAAAACAATAATGATGTATAGTTGGTGTTCGTTCAGCAGACCTGTTCCTCTGCCAAGCCAGTTATTCCAGCTGAAGCTCTGATGCAGAAGGTACTGGATAGTGAAGAACTGAGCCCATGATCCAGTAGCCAGTGCAAAAGAATCCAATGAGGCAAGCCAGTCAAAGAGCATGTGTCCGTGTAGAGAGTTACTCATCAAACAGTCACTAAACAGGTCAGTCAATAGCAATTAGTATTGTTCAACATGCTGTGACTGAAGAGGAAGGAAGTCAAATTAACACTAATTGTATCTTCTTTCAAGTCATCATTTCAGTGCATAGCCACTTTAAAATATATATAAGGTCTTAGAAAAACACTACACGTTTACATGATTAAACACTATTTTTAGCATAGTCTGTCAGTCTCCCTGACAACTTTTGAACCTGTTGCTTTGTTAGCCCACATTTGAAAAGGAGATTGTGTTGCAGCTATCACTGTTCTTACAGTGTACTAAAAATCAGGAAGCAGGTAAAGGAGAGAAACACAAATCAATGCTCCATACTGGAGGAAGAGTAGGCAGCGTGCGACCGTTGTCCTGCAGCTTTAGCAGCAGCCAAGCAGAGGGAGGCTAAACCAGCATAACTCAGGAGTGGCACTGGCTCTCATCCAGAAGGTAGACTGTAAAGAAGAGCTGGGATATTGCCGTGAAGAGAATGGCACCGTTTAAGGACAAAACCACAGATTTGTAGGAAATCAGGCTTCATTGCCTCTGCTTCTGCTGAAAAAACTTGTTTACAAGCTCAAGATTCTAAAGGATTCTTTGTGTATAATTGTTAGAGTGGTTAGGGATAATAAGAAAGACAAAAAGAATGGAGTCTCACTGTCTGGCAGTCAGAGCCATTCCCCCCAACACGTCAGGCATACAATCCTATTTCAGCAGTAAAGCCTGCTGTAATTGGATTGCAACTATTGCTTTCAAAAAGGTAAGAGTATTAACATAATTATTTAGTACAGTTTATTCATACAGTTAAAAATGTACTGTAATCTGCCTGTGGGACTAAGTGATTTATGTGTGCATAAGTTTGTTATATTGGATTCGGCAGGGCTTTTAAAAAGTTATAAATTACTCACAAATGAGTTCACAGTGATTTTAGAGTATTATAATGACAGGACTAATTTAGACAATTTCAAGATACTGAATAAATTCACGGTTTATTGAAGCATTAGAGAAGACAGTAAGTAATATAACACAATTGGAATATGACAGAAGCACAGCATAACTTCCACCGTTCTTAATTTTCAGAAGTGTAACCAATACTTGTTTGCTTTTCAAAATGTGTCTAACAACATCCAAGGGGGTTTATGAAAAATGTCAACAAACTCAGCTTAACCACCTCCACTCTTGGTTGAGTAGGTGTGTAACAAAACTGTTCTGTTAGCCAGGACTCTTAAAGTAATTTGATATCTTTTCAAATCTGATCTCCAGCTAGCATACAAACAATTGTGATTAAATGCACTTAATACGTGTTATTAACGTTTAATACTAATTTGTCTTCCAAGCAGTCCTTAAATTCACAGTGTGTTTCCAATATCTAATAAGTTCAACACCTTTTTTTCCAGATTTTTACATTATATTACAAGATAAATTTGACAAGGTGCTAAGCACCAGTACATCAGCAGTTTTCTGTATGGTCAGCATTAGTTGATGGCCCATGCATTTCAGGCTTGACCCTTGGTAGCTAAGTACAGGTCAGCAGTTTGAAAGGGAAAGCAATGTTCAGGGTTTGGCAAACTGATTTATGAAAAAAGAAAAGCCTTTCCTGACCCTCACTAAAATCTATGTCTGCCTTAGGATAGACCTGATCCTGCTGATAGAGCTCTAACACCAACTGGAGGGGGCTGGTTGATTGTGTGTCATAGTCCCTAAGCTGCTTGTTGCGTTTGAGCTCAAGAGCTTCCCCATATGCTCTTTGGGGCATTTCAGTCTGTATTTGCATGCTATCCAGTACACTGGGGTCCCAATAATTGTATCTGTTGGATCAGTATATAGTATTATCCTAGTTGTCCTTACTGTTATTGGATATCACTGTATTGTGCAGCTTCATAAGAAATAGAAAATTCCAAATTGCCACAGATTCAGGTGTGTGAAATTCTATAAGCACTAAGTGCATTTGATAAAGGCACAAAGGTTTCAAGATTTTAAGACAGATCTTCAGCTGGCATAAAGGCTGTTTTAGGGATGTCACAAGCCAGTTTTACTTCATATTTTATAACAAGCAAAGAAGAAGATCTATTGTATACACTTTCCTAGCTTTTACCTGGTTTTGGAATGCCTGGCTCTGTTTCAGAGGAAGTAAGAAAGATCTTCATCTGATTTGCCTTGGCAAATATAAGCAGGTTTATTATTCAAACTCCACAAGGAGTTGTAAAGGTTTAAATTATACACAATAAACATTTCAAACTTTACTTCTTGCTTTAGGCGTATGCACAGAACATTTACAACCAGGCACATCATCTTTTCTAGCAAATAATTCCTAGGAATGTAAATTCCAATGCAGTGGTTGTCATATGTTTTATGTTGTGCATAGCAATCTTGGCAAAGTAATTTTGTTAGAAGCAATAAACCAACTACTCATGCCTTGGATGAACATGAAAAGAAAATGGCAGTAAGTCTGAGCATTTGTCTTTGTTGCTAAGGGTGTGCTTCAATTTTTTTCTCCTGTGAAGATGATGATCAAATCAGATATGCTACAGAGTGCATCTGAGCAATATGTACACCCTTAATGAATAAACAGCTCCATCTGAAAACATGGAAATGAAGTGGCTGTGTTCTGCCTGTCTTTTTTCTTCCATACAACAGCTGTAATGTATTTGGTTGAGCATCCTGAAGTTCTTGCTTTCCAAAGCAACTGAGTTGCTTGGCACAGACAGGTGAAGAAGGGCAGGAGTATGCTTCAAAATGAATACCGTCATTCTGGATACAGGGGCAATGCCATTAGTGACAAGCCAGAAGGGACAGGCTTTCTAACATGGAAGACAAGGGCCTCTGTACAAGGAAGGAAAAGAAGAGATACCAACAAAGCAGGATAATACAGCAGCCGTAGCTCCTGGGAAGGAAGATAGAAGTGGGAAGTGCAGAGCTGGCCGAACGCTTTTTTAACTACCGGATAGTCTATTGACCTACATAAAAGTGCCTACAGCATTCTTTTGGTGGTAGAAGCAATTAATTGGAAGAAATACCTGCTATTTAAATATTTCTGTTAGTATGGTTGAAAAGGAGGCAAAATCTGCTAATGAACTAGACCCACTACTTGAAGGCAGTCTCCCAGCCTATGCTTCTCTTTGTCCTATTGTCGGTTACAAAATTCTCAGAGTACATGGGGTTTGTGGACAGGGCAGAAATTGAGGATGTATTTCATTTGGGATGTCATTATAGAAATGCCTAGTAATCTCTGCTGCCATTCTGTTCTAAAATTGTAATGTAATCAGTTGGCACCTTTACCATTCTTACTGCTTGTTTTGTGTATAGCTGACTGTAGCACAAGAAAAAAATCAATAGGGCATACCAAGGAAAATGATGCATTATTTAGAAAATAGCAAATTATGCCTTATAGAGAAGAAGAAATGGAAGGTTATTGCTTTTTTGGAGCCAATATGTGCAAACATGGGTTACTGTTTTTTGTTAAGATGCACTTTAGATATCTCATAGAAGATTGAGTGCATAGTCTGCGCTGTATCCAGCAAGTTGTACTGTTAACTTTAGACAAACTGATTTAAAATACAGTTCACAGCTGACTGGACAATATTCTCAAGTGTAGTATCTTGTCAGCATCACCAGATTTAAACATGCCTAAATGGCCAGGTCTTACATATGTAAGAAGCTGAAGGCATAGGAATAAAGGGGGGGACAGGGGTTGGTTGCCCAAGCATAAGATTATAGGTTGGAGCAAGAACAGTGAGTGCTGCTCTGGTTATAGTAGTAAACAGGAAGACCAACAACATCTGCACCAAATGCTGGTTTGGACCAGCTCTGGTCTGTCCTATGGACTACACAACATTAACAGCCGGAGCGCATTATGTGCGCATCTCCCAGATTAGTTTCCTTCCAAAAGAAATGCAGTTTGCATTTAAGATGTGAACCAAACTGGTGAGGATCAGGAGGTTCACTCCAAAAGTCCACTCTGATAAAAAATGAAATGCTAATGTAGGTACATGCTGTATAAATTTAAAGAAGTTAACTGAACTACCATCTTGCAGAAGCGACAGGGGGCTCTGTTTACAGGTGCTTTGAGACAGTTATTTTAAATGAAGAATTTTCACTTCACAGAAAATATTCTGAAGTTTTGTTATTGAAAAACAATTTGGAATATTCTTCAAAAAGATATTTTAAACAGTTATTTTCATTATTTATGAAATGCTATAATTCTAAATACTTTTTCACCAGGTTTTCCAAGTGTTGGATATTTTTACTCTTTACACTATATTTCATTTTTCTGTACTTACATATTTGTGTTTTGAGAAGGACCATCATTAGTTTTCAATTCACTTCAGTAGAAGTTCCAGGACTGAATTTAGTAAGATTTTATTTGAATTATGTTATATTATCACATTAAGAGTTTTCTTTCTTGTTGCAGCTGTCTATTTAAATATTTTGTGAAAAGGAAAAGGCTTTACAAATAAGATAGAAAAAAATAGTTTTAATCAAAGCTGAGTACTGTGACAGTAATAGTCTTCCTGATAAGCTGCAAGATACACAGATGATTTATCTGTAACTACTATTTTTCATACTTTAATACATTATACGCCAGGCTTTGCCATGTCTTAAGATTTCCAATGACAATGATAAATAGTCCTTCACCGCAACATGCTTTATGTAATAAAGCAAAGTGACTAGTCTGTTCTAAAACATCCCCAGTAAAACACTAAGGCTGGTAATCTTAGGAGTGTTACTCATTCACCACTGCAGTTCAAGTTTCAGGCCAGCTTTTCTGCCCAGCTGGGTGTTTTGGGAGCCAGGAACCTCTGGGCTACAGAGAGGTTCTATTTCAGGTCTCTAGGATTTCTCATCAAATCAATACAAAGTTCCTCCTTGCTCCTATTAAGAGCTTTATTCAAGAATAGCATGCATGTCAAATGGTATTATTACTAACAACAGAAATAGGCATCCAGACAAGAATCCGGCATAGGCAGTAAAATACATAGTTTAACAGACCAAAAGAAAAACAACCATTTATATGCATGAAAATGAGTGATAACACTGGAGAGTACAAGACAGGGTAAAAGTTAAGATAGTGACCTGTGACACAGGTGACTGAAGTAACTGCTGAGCTCCAGCACATTATTTTGGTAGGTTTCAGGCCTATTCCAACCACACACAAACCTGAAAGACACTTCTATGCCTTTGGAAGAGAGACATAGATTACAGAAAGTACTTTAGTATCTTCCTGAGGTAGCTAAATAGAGATCATTACATCATTAAGCTACTTGCTATTGGATCAAAATTTACATGTCTGAAGACATTCAGTTAAGGAAATAGTTGATTATACTGTTGTTCAAAGAATGATCCAAAATGTCTGTAGATAACAGTAGACTAAAATACAGTTTTCATTATTTTTCTTTATTTAGAAATTAGAATAAGACATGGATAAATACATACTTTCACAATACAGGAAGGAAGGAAAGGAGTGCTCTACATCTAGAAAAGAGAGGTATAAACTAGTTTCATGCAGACTATTTATAAGATAGAGCAGTGAAAGCTTTCCGGATGTTGGCAACAAATGCAGAAAAATTGTTAGTTTCTCTCACTTTGAGCTGGAACTCTGCTATACAGTCCAGAGGAGGAGTACAGGAAGTCACTAAAATGACACAAATTTTCCAAAGATTAGACTATTATTAAAAAAAAAAACCCACACAATATTAGTGTTTTTCCATGCTTATGAAATACAAATGTAGTTTGTTATCTTTGTATGTTTTAGCTTCCTCCAGTATTTTTGAGTAGCCTACTAAATAATTTTCTTTGAGCAAAGACAAAGCCTCAAAGAGCATACTTTTTTTTTTTCTTTCCAGACCTCCCACTCAGTGCTGTGCTCCTGCTTGAATTGTTACAGCAATTCCCAGTAATCCATAATCTGCTCAACAATTGAAACACATTCCTAAACGTTTTTGTTGCTCTGCAGGCAGGCAGACTGTAAACCAATGTAGCCCAGCATGCGATAAGCTTTTAACTTCAGCACAGTTTAGATTTGAATTAGTAAAACCAGAAATTTATTCAGTCCATACCTAGAGGCACAGAAGAGCAACAATAGCATCCATCTAGAAGCTACTCAGCCCAGTACTGTAATTACCACTGCTGTTCTTTTTAACTGAAGTAAGATCTGTATTGCAAAACCAGCTTTAAGATCTGAAAGGCTGTACCCTCACAGAAAAGGAATGCTGGATTTCAAGTTTTAATCTTTTTCCTATGTCACACAACTGTAAGGGTTCCCCCACAATAGTGGGGAACTTAGTTTTTTCTGCCCTCTAGGCTTCTCAAACAGGTTGAAAGATGCCTGTCAGCATAAACATTCACTCTAGCATAAAGAGAAGAAGCAACAAACTACAAACTGAAGCATCTATCTCTCTAACTCTGTGTATCTCTTCTCTCTCCTGCTTTGCTTGATACAAAGTAAACAGCAACTCCACAAATGGAGTGGAGATAAACAGTTGTACTTTCATATAAATTAACAAGAGAAACTTCCTTAAAAAATACATTGCCATTACAAGATTTTTTTCATTCAGAAATTAGAAGATAAATTTACAACTAAACTGCACTTTACTCCTTTCCCCCTTTTTTCAAATAGGGGCATCAGATTCTGTCCTCTTGCTTCAGTATTCAAAATTCACATACCTTCATAATCTCCCTGTTCATTTATGGAAAGGGTAAATGCGTATGGCTTGTCAGGATCTTTGTGGTCAATGTGTCTGAACACAAACTGTAATTGTTCATCTAAAGCAAACACAAACAGACTAATTAACACCATTAACCTCTCCTGGAGAGTCACAATGATGACTAAAAATCACAATATGAAGCTACAGTTTCAATTAATATTCTTAGAACACTTAGAAATAAAGCAACCCTGATCTCTTTGAAAGACAAATGCATTTTAACATACCATATTTTGCCATTTGAGAGACAATGGTAATACCTGGGCTAAGACAATTCTTCAGTTGTGTAAACTATTATGTTCTTCACTGCACAATCCAACATTAACCACACTGTATCACTGCACATGGAAACTATAGAAACTACAGAAACTTACTGTGAATTCTGCGTATCTCCAATCCAAGCCGCTCTTCAAACAATACTTTAGACTTGCATAGTCGTTCCACTCTCTCCTTAGTGGCTTTGTTTTTAGAAGATATTACTAGAATTTTAAAAGCCACCATAAATATCAAAGTAAAGGTGAATAAAGCACATAAAAAATATTTACAACAGTAGAAAAGCCCACCAAGAACAACTGTTGAAAACAATTTGTCCTCTCATTAAGAAAATTTACGTCTTATCCTTTGCTTGCTTACTTTCCTTTTTCTTCATCAACTCTTCTTTAAGCTCTTGGATGCTGTCAGTCAAGCCCTTCTTCTGCTCTTCTTCTTGATTTACATTAGATTTTATTTCTGTCAAATGCTCTTGATTTTCTGATATGCGTTGGCTCTGCTGGAGAATCTCTGAAAGGAGGCAAGAAAATATGAACATATATGGGTGATTAATTAGGTCCCTGCTATTTAGTACTTACCTATATAGTTTGAGATGACTTAGCATGCATTTCACGAGGTTTTATTCAGATATCTCAGCTGAAGAGACAGAAGTCAGCATAACTATGCTAAGAGCATCAAATAGAAGTTATAGTGTAAATTAATCAAAAGGGAAGCTATTAAGTAGGGAGCTCCTCTGATACTTCAATCAGAAGTATTAAAACATTGTATTACAAACAGTAATTTGTTCCTGGTGCCAGCACTATATACATCTTCAAAGCAGGAGGATGGTGGATCCTGTCCAGACAAATAATTTGACAGAAAGCGAGGAATGGAAACACTGAGTGATATTAGAGTTGCAATTATTTTTACCTGATATTCTGAAGTTTAACTGCAAGATTCAGAAAAGTTAATCCTAGATTGATAGGCTGACTGTATTCTATTACTGACATGGAAGAGGCATAAGTAACCTCACAATATTTAACTTCACTAAGCAATTTGATTTACTTTTCCTATTGCAGTCAGCAAGTTCTGGTACTTTGTTGTTTTAAATACTTAAGCACCAAAACCCCACTATACAGAGAACTTCAGATAGACCTTTATCTTTTTGCATCATCAACTAAGTTTCCCAACAAATTGCTTTTAACTTGGAATTTACATCCTGTAACCAACCTAATATGCTTGGTTTTAATTCTGTCTTCATTCTGAGGTTCTTTACCTTTTAAAATAGGAAGTTAGACATATTATTCAGCCCTATTACATTAATCTTAGAAATGTTAGACACAATAAATAGAACACCATACTGTACCATTGCTATACTCCTGAATTTTATCAATCATCAGGTCCCCTTCTTTCAGCTTCTTGGACCACTTCTCTGCAACGGAAAGTTATTTCAGTTATCTGAAGAAGTTTGGTGATAACTTGGAAGTTGTAGAGCTAACAGGTACATAAAACCGTTTTACCTGAAAGCACTTTTATGGACTCCTTGCACGAATCTCTCAGCGCTAAAGTCTGACTGATCTGTTCAGTGCCATAAACGCTTTTTAATTTGGTCCAAAACTCCTTCATTTCTCTTTCAAAGAGGATTATTTCATCTTCCGTCTTTACATTAGCCATAGTGCTGCAACGAACACGTAAATGAACAGAGTCAAGACACACAAGACGATTGCAGCAGTTGTAACTCACAGTTGCAGGATGAACGTTCAGGGCTGTTTTTACCCCTCGGGTCGTTGTTAAGACCTCTTCCCGCAACTTGGTTTTTGTCGTTACCATCACCACAATAAGCAGTAACAGCGGGAGCTACGTTTATTTCGCTACTCCACCGGCGATGGGTTACCTGCGTTAGGGGGAGGCCCTGCACTGCGCTGGGGACCGCCACGGTACCGACAGCCGCTTCCAGCGTGCCGGCAGCCCCCAGCAGCACCGCGCTCTCCCGCCGCCGCGGCGCTCCCGGCCCTTCGCCGTCCCGCCGCGGGGCCCGCACCGAGCCGGGGCCCCCTCCCCCCGCCCGCAGCGCGGCCCGAGGGGCGGATGGGGAGTTTCCCCCTCCTCCGGCCCCACGAACCAGCGGCGCCCCGGGGCGGTGGTGCCTGCCGAGCCCCGCACGCAGCAGCCCTGCCCGGGGGAGGCGACGCACCGAGGCCGAACGCGTCCCCCGGCTTTCAAACCGCCCGCGCCTTCCCGCCTCCCCAACGGCTGCTCCTCTAACTGGGCGCCGCCGCTCGCCCGCCTCGCAACAAGCGCACCGCTGATTGGCTCGGCCATCCTTCCTGCCGCCACTGGAGCCGCAGGGCGAGCTGGGAGCTGCCGGCGCCGTTGCCGCGGTAACGGTTCCCCGGCCCCCCCGGGGCGAGGCGGAGCCGCCGTGGTGGGCAGCGCCGGGCGGCGCAGCTGCGGAGCCCTCGGGGCTTGCGGCGGCGCTCGGTGCCGGTGCCGCGAGGGAGAGGCAGCTGTGAGTCGTTGTCCTTCCCCGGGGAAATGCCGGTTAGGGTTGAGACGTTTTCTCAGGGCCGGCTGAGAGGGCGGCGGCTGGGCTGTCTGCGGCGCCGGGGCGCGGGGCGGGTGGAGGTGAAAAGCCTGGTGCGGTTTGGGCGATTTACTGTCCCGTGGTTAACGAAGCCGGGCTCGAACTGGGGAGCAGGCTAGCTCCTTTGCGCTCCTCTGAAGCTGGAACTTGTTTCCAACGTTGAGTTTCCTCACGGAACGTGCCTGGGGTAGCCTAGTTTTGTGACACTCCTCAATTGTCTTTTTAATACCCCAAACCTGAATTCTCTCATGAGTGTGGAGCTATTTACCTATCTTTATGATAGGTAAATCATAAAAATTTACGCTTAATCTTCAAGGTAGATCTTTATGGTAGGAGGCTGACACGCAGAGGTGATTGCAGTCCTTTTCGGTGTGAACATAACCACAATACAGCAGCCCTGCCCATGCCCAGTCAAACACTTGTCATCAGCCTCTGGCATCGTGAATGTCCTCCTTATGGCACCGTGCCTGCTTTTCCTCCAGCTGGGTATATTCCCTTTTGGCTCTGGATAAGCACTAGTTTGTGATCCCAGGTACCAGCCTTCAGTTCATCATGGAAGCTACTTGCTAATCATTTTGTTACTATAGCTAATTAACTTCTCCCAGCTTTAATTTAATTCAGTGCTATTCAGGTGATTTCAGAATAATGTAAACTTAATAAACCTTTGAGGATTGCTGTCTGAAACCATTAATTACTCTTTCACACACACCCCCCCTGGACCCAAAGCAAAGTCTCAGCTGAGACCACCAACTATTAGTTGCATTATTCTTGTATAAACTGTGACTACTAGTGGATAGCACTTCTGCCCAACTGTGTTTCTGTCTCATTTGATGCAGACACCTCCAGATTTCAGTTTCCTCAGCATGTGGTCCTAAAGCTAATTATTAGACCAGTGTTTCTTACCTGCTTCAGATAAATGTACTGAAGTTGGGCTCGTTCGAGGCTGATTACCTAGCCACGTATAAATTTGGGCATTAAGGAGCCTATACCTTATGGCTTTTTTTTAACTAGGACCATTTCTCTGTTTTTCCCAATTAGACCTTAAACCTAGCCAGCTGAATGCTGCCATAGAAAGTTTAAATGTTGCCCCTGATATCGCTAGCCT
Organism: Aquila chrysaetos chrysaetos; assembly: GCF_900496995.4. Classification (NCBI taxonomy): domain Eukaryota; kingdom Metazoa; phylum Chordata; class Aves; order Accipitriformes; family Accipitridae; genus Aquila; species Aquila chrysaetos. Next base: position 31,937,023 of record NC_044009.1, on the reverse strand, counting down.
TTGTTATTTGAGCTCATAACTTTCTGAATACAAAGTTTTCCTGGCCACTGGAGTTTAGCAAATACAAGTTCAACTAATCTGAACAAATCCTGAATTCTAATCCCTAATCTTTTGATTGGCTCTTCAGTCTGGGCTCTTCTGAATCCTTTTCTTAACATAGATAATAGGTTCACCCCACAGTAGCTGGCACTAGCTCCAAAATGTTAGGTATCTTTTTTCATCAGTGAAGTTTCTCTAGATTTCATTAGTCCTATTCCTTTGTTTTAGACTTTCACCAGCCAAAGACTAAATACAGCCTGTGACATTTACTAGCACAATCCATACCTTAACTGACCTTTTTTCTGACTGATTTGGCTGTCCTTCCTCAGAGTTTCCTAGAGACATGAACTTACAGTGTAACCTATCCTCAACCTCACTTTCCCACTATGAACTCTCTCCACAATCAGCTTATCAACTGCATGTTTAAATGAAGCACGGTGATTTTAGCAGATACTAGTTTTCGGTTGAAACTGACAGCTTTTACCAACCACAAACAGAAATGTGGCCTCATGACCCAAACTAGGCCAGGTCATATGCTTCTTAAATGTTCTGTTAGGTCTAATTCAAGAGGCTCCATAGCCAGAAATGCTGGCACCTAACCTTACCGTAACTCTAGCCCAGACACTTGTTCTGAAATGTTTTTTTCTAAGTGTCTGTCATATCAAGCCACAGGGTAGTCACGGATGGAAGAAAGTTTCAACAGCGATTTGCCCTATTTCTAGCACTACGAGCTTTGCTGGAGACAATGTGATTGTACCACATACCCCTTTTCTGCATTTGCCAGCTCTTCTTGGGTGTCTTTGTAACCCTAGGGTACTTGGTTAAACTTAAGGTTCCGAGATGTACATCGAAAGCAGCAGGGTGACAGTTAACCTGCAATCAAACTGAAGGGCAGGCTATTGCCAACAAAGATCTGTTGCTTTATTTTATTGCTAGCTCAAAGTCCATACTGGGCTATTCCAGTGCTGGGTTAAGGGGTAGTTGAGAGCTATAGTTCAGGGTTGGAGAGCTACTGCACCTTAGGTGGAAACTGCTAAGGGAACACAAAATTGAAGAGCTGGTGCTAATAAACAGACTCAGCTACTTGTCTTGGCAGGTTTCTGACCTCACTGGGCTATGGTTAGCATAGGGCTAGTTTCAGGGATTAGAGAATGGCAACAAATAAGGCAGTGATCTTATTGGAAAGGGAACAAAAAAAACGCAGCGGAGGTTGTTGCCCTTATGGGTCCAGACTCAATTTCTGCTTGCAGTTTATGGAACTTGAAGGATTTTTATTCACTGTTAAACTCTAGGTTGCTTGTGATTTCTAAAAAGTAGCTCTTCATACTTAAAATTATAATAACTAGAATTTCTTAGATGTGACTTTTTCATGAACATGCCAGAATTGTATTCCATGCATCGTTTGTATCATTTACACTGTTACACATATGAACACACACAAATATAAACAAGTATTAAGGTCTGGCAGTTATTGTATTGCAAACACGAGTTTTGTTTGTTTCTGGTATTTGTGTAGTTAACTTTATAGCAAGGAATAATGACAGTTTAGTAAGTAGGAAAGATTAGATTAAGGTGGTAGAACCAAGAGAAAGGAGCTGGTTCATGTTAACATTTGCTAAACCTCTACTGGTCAGTCCAACCCTAAAGAAGCCTGACCTTAACTAGGGCTGCCTGGGTCCAATAGGGAATGCTTGAGGGAATGAAATATGGAAAGAAAGAAAGAGCTTCTTGAAAGATTCTTCTCTTCCTAAATCTAAAATTAAGATGTATCTTCTCAGTGTTCCATTTGGAAAATATTCATACCTAAGAAAACAGCTGTCAGCTGTTGTGTACTGTGTCTGCTTCTGAACTTACTAAATTGCTAGTTAATCCTTGTAGCTGGTCCAGTGCCAATGAAAACACTGATGTGGAAATTAATGTTATTGTTCAATTAACTAAGCATAATGTACCAGAAAGTCAGGCCCGGTACCTAGGCCTCCATTAACAGTGTTTTAGAAAATGTTTGCTTTGATGGCTTTTCCTTCCCTTGCAAACATTTGCTTAACAACATCTGATATCCGTTATGTAATATTTGCTCTAATGTGTAGGTGTAAAGCAGCTGTAAACATTTTATCCTCCCTTCAGTGGATCATCAACATGATTCTTGTTTCTACATTATTACCAGGAATATATAAAGTTTTGGATAGTCTCTGGTTTTGTATGTCTTGGAAAATAAAATAAATCAAGAAAATATCAATATATTAAAAACTCTTTATATGAACAGATAGCATTTTAAAGGTTTTTGCTTTGCACTAAGAACTCATTTGATCATGTGAAAGCCAAACTTTGGTTCTATAATATCAAAACAAGACAAAGCTTTGATTTAAAAATTTAATTGCATACACATTCTGACCATTTTGTACATATCACTAGTTTTCCTCGCAATTCCATGTACTAAAATACAGCAAATAGTTTCATTTCATATATTATCTGAAGTGACTTTGAAATATTAAGTCCATTACAGAAGCATTTTGCAGTGCTTTGCATAGAAAAGGAGGGGGAAGAAGCCTATTGAGGAAGTATTTCTCCTTTAGTTTAAATGAGTTATTAAATATAGTATTTCAAGACATGTTTCGCCATTTTTTCCCTGCTGGTTATTAGAGCTAGGAAAGTCTTTAGCATCTCTGACTTTTATAGGTTGCCAAATATCACAGGCAGGGCGAGAGATGATTCACATGTCAGTTGTTGATTGCCTCTTGGATGAAGCAGGATCATGAGTGCTTCCAGGCTCAATGAGAACATCATCCTGAACTGCCTCTCTCACGGAAACCTACTTACCTCTTCCAAAAACTTCCTGCTTTCTGTTTTGTAGATTGTGGATTGGGGGGGGAGGGCGGTGTTTAAACATCTTTTAGAAACATGACTCCTCTGGTATGTCTTCAGATGTGGATGTAGGAACTTCTGAAACAGAATGTAGGAGAAAATTAAAGCTTATTTATGTTTGCTGTTAGCTGTTAGTCTTCATTATATCTGAGGTGCTTATCTTTCTATCTAAGCAGAAAGATAATTAGCAGCATATGAATCAGCAGCAAAATCTTTAAATGAAAATTTATATCAGGAGACCTTTAGCATTTATACTAAAAGAGGTTACTTTACTGAAACATTGCCAAACGTACTTTCAAACATTTTATTAAAGTTTCTGGAGAACCAAAGTGTGCCTGACTGGTTCTGTCTGAAGAAGAGTTCAGTCTGAGCAGATGCAGCACCATCCCAGTGGATAACATGAGTGGGTGGTTTTATATTTATAAATAAAACAAACATGCAAGAAGTTATTGCAATGGTTCTACACATCCTGCATCAGAGAGGGAATTTTTCTGATGCTATTGAGTAACAATGGTGGCATTAAAGAGGGACTGGAAAGTGATCTATTTTATTACTTGGTAGACTCTCCTGAGGACATTAAATTGTATCTTGATGGAAACTTACTTATTGCAAAATATTTTTCCTAACAGAACAACAGTTATTAAGACTTAACCTCATTACAGTTAATGTTTTAACTAAGTACTAGAAGTAAGGTGACTGTTACTTAGCCACCGACTGACTTGACATTTACACTCATGTTTAAAACTAATTATTCATTATAAACTAGACTGAAAAACAGAAGAAAACCTCAGATTATCCACATTTTGGCATACTAAACCCAGACATGTATAAAAGAGTGATTTTTATTGTTGTTGTTTTAAATCCTATTTAAAGGAGGGATACTTTTGCAGCAAAAAAGGGAAAATGCAGCAAAATGACATTTTCTGAAGTAATAAGGTATAAAAATTTATTTGAGAGAGATGTTTCTAAACAAGTAAGTTCTTGGAAAAGAACTGGGAGAGGGAAAATTAATTCCATCAGTTCATTTATATGACAGTTCCCTTGTTGGACACCCTGAAAAGCTATAAGCTGTACAGTTTAGCAAGAAACAAACTTCCCCATATGCAGCTAAAAAGCTAGGAAATATTTATTGTTGAAATATCCTGAAATTTGGGGTTTGGAAGGGTTTTCCTTGAAATCAGGTGATACCAGTTGAAGTGAATAATTCAGTCAATGTCCAGAAAAATATTGTAGTAGTTATTCAGAAACAGTGCATAGAATTTTAAATCTCTTTTTAACTTTAAGGTTTTCTATGTGGCTTAATCCAGCTGGTAGCAATAAACATATAGGATTTAAATCTGCTAAAAACTTTCTAAAAACAGACTATTAATAGCTAAAGTAAATGTGTGTAGCTAAAGTAAATGTGAGAGTGTGTCAGGAAGAGAGGTCTTCTAAGTCCATTTAATTGTCATGCCTTATTTGTTGAATCTACTTAATGTTTCCATGTGACTTCCCTGACCACACATCATAAAGTCCTGTTAAGCCGTTAAGTCTCTCTTCAGCAAAAACAGTTAAGTAGTTCATATCTTTGCCTCTACGGCTTGTATAGTTTAGCTTTAAGTGCCATGGAGAAAGCAGTAGGGAAGTCCACAGTGCATATATGCAGCTGCTTTTGTTTTCTGATTTTAATTGTTTCAGATACGCAGATAACCATTAATAGAAGATATGAATATGTCTGAATATTAGAGCCTGATAAAGAACTGAAGGTTTCCTCTTGCCGCTCCGTTGATATCAGATGACGGTATCATCAGACTTTTCGTATCCATTTAATCTCGTGGCAAAAAGTTTTTCATGTAGGCACCTCAAAAATGGACACAATCTTTTCTATGCTACAGTTATTAGTACTAATAATGATAAATCTGATGTGCTAATACATTATTTGCTGTATACTCTTAAAATCCTGCTATGTGGCAGAATCTCAGTTTCTTCTTGGCTGTTTGCCCTGGAGTACCCAAGTGCTTCACTTGGGAATACTTCAGGGAAATACTCATAATCATCTGTTCCCAACCTTGCTCTGGTTTGCGAAGCAGGCCTCATTTCTGCTAGGCTGGGCAGCAAGAAGAGGGACTGCAGTAGGTCAGGCTTCAGCTCGTCCTGGCAGAGGTGTGTAGGACTTGCATCATGTAAGCAATGCCTGAGAATGGCGATACTGAATGAGGTGACTCAGAGACTTCATCTGCATTGTGCCCTGGATTAACATGGCCTCTTGTATGAAGGAAACAATTGTTTTTCAGTGCTTTGAGAACATTGCTGCTTTAAAAAAGAATCTAGAGCTCAACAGCTCAGTTGATATATGGATGCTGGTTGTATTTTCCATGACTGAAAATGTGTTGTGCAAAGTATTAGATGCAGCATGGTAGCCAAATTCTGTTTCAAAGTGAAATGTACAGCTTTAATGACAGTTCTGCAAAGACCAATTATTTGTGTATTCTTTCTGTCCTTTATACAAGCAACACTTAATGAAGTATACACATTACTAATGTCCATCCTGCAGAGAAATGAACTGTGAAAAAATTCAAGCAAACATGTTCCAACTGTTCATACAAAGGATTGCATAAGTCACGCATTGTGTTTCCACAAAACTTTCCCCACAATTTGCTGCTGCTCAGCATGTACTTCACTTAGTTTCCTCCAATTAAAATTTGCAAACAGAAAAGCTTTCCAATGCTGACAGACTCGTGCTTTCCCAGAGATTTGGAGCCACGTGTTCCAGGAATGGCTGGGTACACCACGCCGATACAATATAAAGGCAACGTCAATCACCTTCTCTCACTTTTTAATAGCTCCCCTCCATGGTTCTCATTCTCCATCACTAGAAATTTAAGATTAAAGGAACTTTACTATATTTCAAGTACAGTTTAATCCATTAAGATGGATCTCCTTCATAGCAATGGCGTGCTTATCATTCAGCATTTACAGAGGGACTACAGGGCTTACCAGGATTTCCTTAATTTTATGTCACATGTTGGCGATCCCCGGAATATATTCTCAATTTATTTTCCTCTTTGGTTTCAGCTCAACCAAGTGGTTGGTACTAAAATGATATGGGTGGCAGTCATTGGTGATTGGTTCAACCTCATATTTAAATGGTAAGAAGTTGGATTTATTTTAAAATCTAGTATTATTGATGATAGTTACTATGTGTGCCTCAAGTTTAGAAAACTTTCTGTGAATAATGTACTAATAGACTTTCCCCTGTAATTATAAAACAGGAATTCACAATGAAGATATTTAAGGTATGTTTGAAATGACATTTTGATAAGACAAGAAGAATCTATAGAACTATTATAAAATAGTTTTGGCAATATAGCTCTTCATATTCATTGTAAGATTATTTATCATGCTTTGCTGAGGCCTTCTTACATAAAAATCTCTTTACTGCATTTCTGCTTCATTTTATTTTATTTTTTTGTCAGGATTTTATTTGGCCATCGCCCATACTGGTGGGTGCAAGAAACAATGATTTATCCCAATCAGTCAAGCCCATGCCTTGAACAGTTTCCTATTACATGTGAAACTGGACCAGGTAAGAAATGTTGGAGATTACATTGGTGCATTGAATAGAGATAGTGGCTTTTCAGGGGAGAGGATGTGACTTACGAAGATCTTAAATCTCAGAGCTCGTGTTTAAAATAGCACGAAAACACAGGAAGAGAAAGAGGAAATAAAATGTGATAGGTATTTGATTGCTGTATGACAAGAATGTTTACTTCATTGCCTTTAAACAGTGCAAGGGAGGGGATTTGCTTTGAACATAACTCCTACTAGAATGAACCAGCGTATTGGAAAGGAATTTTCACAAAACTTGTGTCATAGGTTCAGAAAGAGTGATTCACCTGCTTTGTGAGGTCACTTTTAGGAACAGTCACAGTGCCAATGACATCAGCTTGGGGAGATAAATTCCACATTGTTTAACAGTGTTCCAGGACAGAGCAGGGGTCTGTTGAGTTTGAGGACTTGTGCATCATTGCAAGAATTATTCAAACCACAAAAACTAGTAGGTGGTTCAGTGTAAATAACAACAGTATCAACAATCGATCATGTAATGTATCACAAGTGGAAAGTGGAACCCCTCTTCCCAGAACCAGACACTGGCACTGAAGGGGCAGTGGGGCGGGGGGCGGGAGGGGGGGTATGTGTACAAATATATGAAAAAAATTTATTGTAAAAAATGTACCTTTTCAATGTGTTTTCACTTTTTATATCTCATTGTCTTCTCTGTGGAACTCAAATGCAATACTGCTGAAGTTAAATGAGCTTGTTTATGCAACCCGAATATGTGAAATAAGGTAAACTTACTTGGAGCTAACTGACTGAATTTAGTTTAATTCATTGTACAAGAAAATATTGACTGTGGAGATGAATGTGCTTTGTGCCACATCAATACCACTGCAAGCTTTTAAGTAAGTGCTTTGCAGAGCTGTATTTTGTTAACAATATCCTGCATTATATCCCATTGTAATTGTGAACGAGAAGCTTAAGCCCTTGTACCAGGCAGGGTTTAATAATGCATGGTCTATATGTGATCTGCAGTCTGTTTCAAGTAAATTAATTTGGGACCTAACCCACAGTATTAAAGTCCTTCAGATCTTTTCAAAAGCCTTCAGAACTGAGCCCATTCAGCACCATGTAATTCCAAGCCCTGGCTAAGGAACCAGTCGGTGTGTTTCATTTTGATTCATTGAACCAGAAGGCCTTTCTTCCTGTTACTTTCTTCCTGAAGTAACAAGTCATTCCCATTTCTGTCCAGTGGGTACCGCTGTCATATAGATTCCTTATTTGGGCTTATAATGACCATATTTTCTCCCACCTCCAGATTTGCCCTTGACCATTGACAATATCTGTTACTCACCTGTTCGTCATTAACAAGAGGAGGTACAGTCAGTGCAGCTGTTAGGTGCACACAGTCATTGTGTGAACCTACGTGGTACTTCACCCACTTTTAAAATATGCAATTCATATGAAAAGATTAGAGAAGCAGCCAGACATGAGAAAGGCAAGTACAAATATTGCTAGGATAGCCTGAATACCAGACTGCAGCTCAACAAAAGGGGAAGCTGAAGGAACTGTTTATATGACTACATGGCAAGCAATCTAGGACCTGAATTTGGTTTGTACTTCTGGAATGAACTGAACTAAAACTCTGCAGCCATCTTTTCTCTGGTATTTGTAAGGTTTTAAGAACATAAACCTTAAGGTGGAGCTTATGCCATTTCTTATAGATAATTTGCAGATGAACTATGAAGCATTTTCCCTAGATGGCATTTTCCTAGATGACACCAAATAGGAGCTTTCCCAATGCTGATATACAACATTATGGTTTCCTTATCAGTGACATTTGTTCTATTGTGAGGTTTAGAAGTTTACATCTGTTATGAAAATAACAAAAGGGTTGGTAGCATGAGTACTAAAGATACTACCAAGCAGAATACCAAAAATGAATGCAGGGAGCCAGAAATCATTGCACTTGTCCTCCCTAGACATTTCTGCTTTACTGCTTCACTGAAATATTCTTTTGCTTTGCAAACTACTATATAGTGCTGGGTCATAACACATTCTTCAGCCAAAATTATTTCTTCTGCCAGTAAAATAACCCTGTCCCTTTTACTTCTCTTTTGTCACCACAGGAAGCCAAGCTGTAAAAGTCTGGTATAGACAGATTCCAATGATCTAATTTTCTCTCCTTCCCTATTTAAAATTGTTGAATGTAAAACTGGTGAACAGGGGAAAAGAAGTGACACGGTAATTTTAGGAATCATTTCCTTTGCATCAGGGCAGCATACTTTGGTTTTTGGTGATTTTCACAGTTGTAGGAATTTCTGTGTTTCCAGTAAAATTAAAATTTGATTTGTTAAATTAAAACAAATTACATGTATATTATTATACCCAGACTAAAAAGAAATCACTATTGATCTCTATATGAGAGCGTGTTCCCTGTTATAGACTACTGTGGATACAGCAATTGGTCCAGTATGTTACAGTATCGTTTCACGTGCCAGTTCCACTGATAATCAGTTTCCAAGCTAGTAGACGTTGCACAACACCTTAAAATGTATAAAATAAATCAAAGTAAGGCATAAAGACACAATTCATCCATCACACTTTAGATACATTTCTAAGTTTATTACAGAACTACCTAAAATGTGAATTACCTGGACTGTAATATTACTAATGAGACACAGATCACAATCACAATTGCTAACACCATGGTAATTGGAGAAGCAGATAAAAGGCAATTTGGAAGGGCCTTCTAAAGTTATTCTGGTACTTTAGTTTAGAATGCTACAAAGAGCTAAATGTCCGTTGCTCCCCTTAATTATGAGGTAACCCATTCAAAACCTATCTCATCTGATCCTCATATATAACTTCTACATTACATGCTACAGCCCTAACAGAGCCCTAGATGCTCTATTTTTTAAATCACAATCCAAATCTAAGTAATGCTTTCCAATCAAGATACCAGGTCACACCAATATAAGGTGGTTAAGCTGTTACCTACTTGATTTCGGACAAATATTCTGGATCCTGTATAGATGAGTCTTCTGAAAAATTCATACTGAGAAAATTAACTTTTGAGAAGCAGCTGACATTCTTTCAGCCTTTGTTAACTACTTTCTTTCTAAATGATTAGCTGCCTGAGTAACTGCCAGTAGACATTTTCTATAGGACATATGTTACAGTTATCATTTTTAAGCTTGAATATTTCCTTTTTGTTTTTACTAGGAAGCCCATCTGGACATGCCATGGGATCTTCCTGTGTCTGGTATGTAATGGTCACAGCAGCACTTAGCTACACAGTTAGATGGAAAGATAAATCAGCAGTTACCCTTCACAGGTCAGTGTCTTTCCATTATTCTAACTCATACAGATATTTCTTTATATACACGTTATGTTTTTAATGGACTTATTTTAACCAAATATGCATAGTCTGTTCGGTCCAGTTTGTTAAAAAAAAAAAAACAAAAACAACTCTATTATGATCTACTTCAGCTGAAGAAAAAGAATATTAAGAGGATTTATCCATTTGTATAGGTTGGTATTTATTAACTCACGGTCATTGCATACAATATCTCTGAATCAGCTCCTATTAAAGGCCATATCACATCTTCAGTGTTGGAAATTTTGAATTCTATTAATTGTCTTTATGTGTTGGATCTTTTGGTTAGTACATAAATTTACTGTTTTGATGGTAGTCCTTATGCCATTTTAAAGCAAATACACATAATGTTGGCAAAGTTCAGTGTAACATGCTACTTGTCTCTGTAGGGAAGTATTATAATTGCTTTGATGGCTGTTCTTTCCAAGCCTGACAAGGTTGTTCCCATACTATATGAATTCTGTCACCAAATAATTGAACTTTTGCATTTAAGTATGACTTCATGATGAGAAATACGTTCAAGGTACTAGTGCTAATTTAACTTGCCGTTGATGATTTTCATCACTAAAACCACGGTGGTGTCTTGGACCTGAAACTGCTGGAGTCTGTTCCTGCAGCCATAGATGTGCCTGCAAGAGCAACCACTCTTGTTAATGTTTTAGTACTGACTTCCAGCTTTTAATTGTCTGATTCTAAACTTCCCTACTTGTAAACCTCTGCTTGGTAAAAATATGAGCCTGACATGAAGGGGTCTGCTGTAAATTACTAGGTAAGGTATCTTGTCTTAATTTTTAAGCATCTTCTTTTTCCCTCTTAGACTGACATGGTCGTTCCTCTGGAGTATTTTTTGGATTATCCAGATCAGTGTGTGCATCTCGAGAGTATTCATAGCAACACATTTCCCTCATCAAGTTATTCTTGGAGTATTTGCTGGTAATGCTGCTATTTTTCATTTTCAACATATATGCAAAATCTGAAAAAAAATGAAGTATAAGAAACGGCAAGAGATTCTTAGCAGTGCTACTCAGCTTGCAGCTCTAGTGGTGCTCTGCACCCTCTGGAAGATCAAGGATTTGATGATAGTCTAAAGGTAAAATCTGCAAGGTAGTATGTATCTGCTGTCTTGGCAGTTCACTCAGGGAGTGAGCCCTTGTCTATGTGCCAGTTGATGCTGACTGCATTATGTCCACACTGCCACAGACTAACACTATCTGGTTTGTAATGGCTGCATCTGATCTTTATCTGTGCTGCTTGTGTGGAAGGGATCAAAGAGGAAGTTGCTCCTATATGGCCCTGACCTTTCTTCTCAGGAGGAAGCTGTTTGGTTCACTTCAAATGATGTCCAGGTGCCAACTAGCATGTGTGCAGTGTGGACAAGCACAGGGCCAGAGACCTGGTCAAAACAGAGAAAAAGGCAAATTAGCCATGCAAACTCCCCAGGGTGATTTAAGAAGCTAAAGTACATTTTTCAGAGTTACTTAAACGTGTTTCAAATTGGTATTTAGGGAGTTCAAACTATGAACAATCTCTCTAGTATTGATCCGATTTTAAAGAGGGTGACCAGAGCACAGAGTGGGGGCTGCCTGCTCCCATTCTCTTTCATGGTTGCAGAGCAGCCTGGGTAGCACTGGCTAACAGCTTGCGGTCCCGCTCTCCCTTTCCACAACCAGGATAAAATGAGTAAGAAAGAAGATAAGTGTGTTCTGTGTCTTTTCCTTCAACACTTAAAGCCTGTGTGGGAACTGGTATTGAATTCTGCATTGCTGGGACCAGTCTTTGAGTGAGGGACTCTTGGAAAAGGAATGTTCTAGTTTACATCTAATATTTGATAGGTTGTCATCTGGGAGATGCAGTCAGGCCTAAGGTATGCTTCATATCAAAAACATGTAGTGCTTGGTATTTAATTTCTTTTTTTCCAAATTAGCAGTTTTGAGTGGGAGAAAAGGTTTTGTAATGTACTACAGAAGTGGTAAATTGTGTGTGTGTATGTGGATATATATGTATATATATAAAATACATAGATATATTCTTCTGTCTTCAAAAGTCAAATTCTATAGGGGCACTGTAAAAAGTGCTTCTTCAAAGTACGACTGTGTTGTTCCCTGTAACACTGAGTTTCTAATCCGCAGGCATTCTTGTGGCAGAAGCATTTGAACATACCCCTGCTATTCAGACAGCAAGCTTGAGAATGTACATCAAGACAAACTTGTTTCTTTTCATCTTTGCCCTTGGCTTTTATCTGGTCCTCAAGCTTCTTGATATTGACTTGCTATGGTCTGTTCCAAAGGCCAAGAAGTGGTGTGCCAACCCAGACTGGATAAACATTGACACAACTCCATTTGCTGGACTGGTGAGGAATTTAGGTGCACTCTTTGGCTTAGGTTTTGGAATTAATTCTGAAATGTTCATCACGAGCTGCAAAGGTAAAAATAGCTGTAAGATAAGTTTCCGCATATTGTGTATAGCTGCTTCTTTAGCTACACTGCAGCTGTATAATTTTGTTAAGATACCTACTCATACTGAGTATTTGTTCTACATTCTCTCTTTTTGTAAGAGTGCAGCTATGCCTCTGACTGTAGTTGCCTTGGTTCCGTACTGTGTCCACTCATTAATGAGGACAACTGAAAAGAAACTTAATTAGATAAAGTTTCCAAATGGTTAGCAATGTGGGGATGGAGATGAACCGTTCAAGAACCCTCTGCAAAGGCAGTTTTGCTAACTTATTTTAACCAAGGGGGATGCCACTGCATCTTTGATGTGCTCCTGGTAAGTAACCAGTACATCCAAAATCAGTACATTCAAGAATGACTTTGGCAGCTCAGAAATATTAATTGCTGATTTTATTCATAGAAATATTGCAACCACACTGCAGTATGGTTAGAAATGACCCAATACTCTGGGTCATAACAATGTTTTACAGTATAATCAACTAGTTTTATTTAGCTACTTTGTGGTCTTTTAGTTCTGTCCATCTCCAGCTAGATGGTGCTTCAAGCCTCAATTGTACATAGTGATACTCAATATTTAATTTATTTATATATAGGTATTGTGTGTTAAACTGCTAGATACTGGTGTGACAGTATCACACCAACTACAACTGTACAGCTGTACCCAGGCACTGTGAAAAAGGCCCGCATAGTTATAAACAAGGCTTTAGATTTAACTTACTGAGCTTCCTGAGCAAAGCAGCTTCTGATTAAGCCAGATGAGAAAAAAATAAAAGTTTATTTCAATTAGATTCTGTAGAATATATTTTTGCATTACTGTGTGGTTTTTGTCATTTTTACTTTTTGAAAGTGGTCACATAAATCATGAATGATACAGATTACACCTTTGATACTGAAAATGCATAAATATGGTGTAACAAATCTTTGGGTTCTGTACATCTAAACAGAGCAACAAATGAAGAAGGTTGTCAATAACGAAATTATCTCAGCATATCGCCTCAAGAATGTTGTTCATGCTCCCATATTGCAAAGGTAAATTAGTCTAATTCTCTCAGGTCAAGAGTCGTAAGCCAGAATCACTGTTAGTCATTGTGTAAATCATGAAAATGTGATTGCAGACTAAGTCATTGCAAGTTTATATTCTTGTCAGCTTTGTTTACCTAAGCACACAAGTAACTAATATGCGAAATATATGTTTGCTATATGAACTGGATGTTCTACATAGGCAAAGGCATGTAGTTTCCATTTTTATTCATTATTTAGCACCTACTGTTGCAAATCCCCTTTCAGTTCACAATCTTTAAGCAACGTTTTGCTGATACCATCTCATAATACTCAGTATACAAGCAACATAAGGCTATAATATGGGTAATGAGGGCTATGTATGTATGATCTGATAGCAATAAGGCTTAGAAGATGTAAAGATGATATTGTTTCTAGACTTCCAATTAGTTGTGGAATAATTGAAATGGAAAAAATCTCATTTAATTGGGAAAACAAGGTGAATAGTTTGAGTTGGCTGTTGGGAGTGAACATGATACAAATTACAGAAGCAAATCTGAAACAGGCATCTTTATTTAAGAGCCTACTAAGACTACCTTGACTTAAGAAAATTCATCATCTGGTTTTAACAGTCTGAGGAGTATTCTGCTTTATGCATCTCCTGATATCTTTTTTAATGGTTCTCTGAACTCTTTTTTCCCGCAGCAGCTGGCCTGAAACAGTCTTTTCTATAATTGTGACTCCTTAAGCAAAATTACTAAGATAATGGACTAGAAACAAATGATGAAGAACAAAGACAGCTATGAGAAAGATTTCTCCCATGTTCAAGTTGCTCTGTGCTTTGTTATTCCCTACCAGTGAGGTGACCTACAGAGGCATCACAAAATGCTAGCAGGTTGGTCTAGCTGTTCCGTTCCTCACTCCTCCTGGCCAACAGTAGAGGATTCTTTGTGTGCAGCCCCCCGTGGCTCTTGCAGCAGTGTTTGGGCCTGCTGGCACTGCTGGCTATTTTAAGCTGGGAGTTACGGGCAGACATCACACTGCTAGGCTCCTACCACATGAGGGTCTGTGCTTCCCGGTACTGACAAAGACTCTTGGTGCCTCTGTTGGGATAGGCACAACTGTAAAGGTAGAATGACAGCTAGCATTTCTGCAGTATTCTTCTAAGTACTGTACAGACACGTAAGAAGACACAGGCTCTCACTCGCTTTCTTGGAGTGTCCTATTAATTCAGCCTGCAACTTCAGTGCTTCAGAGAAAGGGACAAAGCCCAGCTTCCTGTCTGAACCACCTCTTATTCTTTCTGCAACTATTAAAACATTACTAAAACCAAGAATGGTGAGAAAACTGAATAAGTTTAATTTTACCAGTAACTTCAGAATTAACCTATTGATAAAGTAATGACTAGAATAAGACACCTTCTGAGCAGCTGAGTGTGTTGGGCTATAGAGTTTTGTGCAACTGCCTGAAGAATCTCCAGAGAGAGCTCCCGAAACTTCAAACGGAGTTAGCCTTATCCAGAGTGGTGGGATAAACAAGTGTCAAGATATAATCTTGATATTTTGATAGAATTAGAATTGTAAATCTTCATCTCTGGAAGAAAGGGCAGGCAACTCAGGAGGAGTACAGGGATCTTGTTAGGTCATGCAGAGAGGAAACAAGAAAGGCAAAAGCTCAGCTAGAACTCAATCTGGCCACTATTGTAAGGGACAACAAAAAATATTTTTACAAATACGTTAACAACAAAAAGAGAGCTAAGGATAATATTTATCCTTTATTGGATACAGAGGGGAACATTGCCACCAAAGATGAGGAAAAGGCTGAGGTACTTAATGCCTTCTTTGCCTCAGTCTTTAATAGTGAGACCAGTTATGCTCAGGGTACTCTGCCCCCTGAGCTGGAAGGCAGGACGAAGAGCAGAATATACCCCCCTTAATCCAGGAGGAAGTAGTTAGTGACCTACTATGCCATCTGGACACTCACAAATCTATGGGACCAGACGGGATCCATCCAAGAGTACTGAGGGAGCTGGCGGAGGTGCTTGCCAAGCCACTCTCCATCATCTATCAGCAATCCTGGTCAACAGGGGAGGTCCCAGAGGACTGGAGGCTTGCCAACATGACGCCCATTTACAAGAAGGGTCGGAGGGAGGATCCGGGGAACTACAGGCCTGTCAGCTTGAACTCAGTACTGGGGAAGATTATGGAACAGTTCGTCTTGAGTGCGCTCACATGGCATGTGCAGGGCAACCAGGGGCTCAGGCCCAGTCAGCATGGGTTTACGAAAGGCAGGTCCTGCTTGACCAACTTGTTCTCCTTCTATGAGCAGGTGACCCACCTAGCAGATGAGGGAAAGGCTGTGGATGTTGTCTACCTGGACTTCAGCAAGGCCTTTGACACTGTCTCTCATGGCATACTCCTTGAGAAGCTGGCGACTCATGGCTTAGACAAGTGTACTCTTTGCTGGGTGAAAAACTGGCTGGATGGACAAGCCCAGAGGGTTGTGGTGAATGGAGTTAAATCCAGTTGAGGGCAGGTCACAAGTGGTGCTCCCCAGGGC
This sequence comes from Aquila chrysaetos chrysaetos, assembly GCF_900496995.4. Taxonomy (NCBI): domain Eukaryota; kingdom Metazoa; phylum Chordata; class Aves; order Accipitriformes; family Accipitridae; genus Aquila; species Aquila chrysaetos. The sequence goes on along the minus strand of NC_044009.1, from coordinate 31,921,198 downwards.
TCAGTATTGGGGCCAGTTCTCTTTAATATCTTTATCAATGAGCTGGATGAGGGGATTAAGTGCACCCTCAGTAAGTTTGCAGATGACACCAAGTTGGGAGGGAGGGTTGATCTGCTCGAGGGTAGGAAGGCTCTACGGAGGGATCTGGACAGGCTGGACCGATGGGCCGAGGCCAGTTGTATGAGGTTCAACAAGGCCAAGTGCCAGGTCCTGCACTTCGGTCACAGCAACCCCATGCAGCGCTACAGGCTTGGGGAAGAGTGGCTGGAAAACTGCCCGGCAGAGAAAGACCTGGGGGTGCTGGTTGACAGCCGGCTGAATATGAGCCAGCAGTGTGCCCAGGTGGCCAAGAAGGCCAACGGCATCCTGGCCTGTATCAGAAATAGTGTGGCCAGCAGGAGCAGGGAGGTGATTGTTCCCCTGTACTCCGCACTGGTGAGGCTGCACCTTGAGTACTGTGTTCAGTTTTGGGCCCCTCACTACAGGAAAGACATTGAGGTGCTGGAGCGTGTCCAGAGAAGGGCAACCGAGTTGGTGAGGGGCCTGGAGCACAAGTCTTATGAGGAGCGGCTGAGGGAGCTGGGGTTGTTTATCCTGGAGAAAAGGAGGCTGAGGGGAGACCTTCTCGCTCTCTGCAACTACCTGAAAGGAAGTTGTAGTGAGGTGGGTGCTGGTCTCTTCTGTCAGGTGGCTGGTGATAGGATGAGAGGAAATGGCCTCAAGTTGTGGCAGGGGAGGTTTAGGTTGGATATTAGGAAAAATTTCTTTACTGAAAGGGTTGTCAGGTATTGGAACAGGCTGCCCAGGGAAGTGGTTGAGTCACCATCCCTGGAGGTATTCAAAAAGCGTGTAGACAAGGCACTCCAGGACATGGTTTAGTGGGCATGGTTGATGGTTGGACTCGAAGATCTTGAAGGTCTTTTCCAACCTAAGTGATTCTATGATTCTAAATCAGGAGCCAGCCATTTAGTTGATACAGTGAAACTGGCCTACCTGTCCCTTAGGCTTTAGTGAATTTATCCCAGTTGAAAATTATACTTCACGCCCTATTTAATAAGATTGTGTGGCACCTTAAATAAGAGCTATCAAATTGTTAAATATTTAAACTGTAACTTCATCAGGCTTTTGCAGCTGTTTATACAGTTAATATTTGGAACAGATACAGAGCATATACACTTAGATGGTGATGGGCTGAACTACTCAGCCTAGTTTGGGCCGCAAGGCCCCCTTTTTAATTAAGCTTTTCCTGTGTAATAAGGAGGGTGAAAAGTGCTTGACTGATCCACTCGCTCCCACTAATGGGATCCCGGGAGAACATTAATCTTTTATTCTTGACTTAGAGATGCCCAAATTGGGATAATGTGATTCCAAAAGTCCTTCCATCTGTCTGCAGAAAGATTCTCACGAGCCAGGAATTGTATGAAGTGAAAGCATCCCTCACTCCTCATACAAACTAGCTGACAACTTGGCTTTACATTCAGTTCACAACACTCACTTTTGCTAATATGCAGCTTTTCTTTTTGTCCTCCCCATTCCCTGTTGCGCCTTCCTGATGGAAGGACTCTGGCCATGGACAGGCTGTTCCTGCTGAGAGTAGTCTAGCTAGAGCAGGGGCTGTGTTTGCAGAGCAGTTACTCAGGTGCCATCCCCAAACAGTATCATGGTTATATTTATCCAGAGGAATAGGGTGGTTGGAAAACCAGGTAATGCAGCTACCACGGACCATGCAGAGAAACATACAGCAGGACACACCAAATGATACCGTCGGCTACTTCTGTCAAGACTAATGACTCAGGGCTGGCTCTGAAAGACGTAAGCAAATGCCTTTGGGTCTGCTCAGGGGTCCTGTCACCAAGCTCCAGGGGTGGGAGATCTTACCTGTGGGGCAGCTGCAGAGGAAAGGCCCATCCAGCTCTGCACAGAGCAGTCCATCAAGGCTTGTTGCTCATGCTCAGACACACTGTGTAGCTCCACTTGCACTTTAATCCCTTCGCACAGGTACTGAAGGGCTTTATAATCAACTGGTTGTCAATAGCACACAGGTATAAAGCAGCAGGAGATGGCGCCCAAGAACGTGAAAGACCAATGCAACTATTCGCGTACACCATAACTGCCTTCTGTTTGTTATACAGGCATACTTCCCAATACATAGCTCCCGATATTTATTAGCTGCCTAAAAATAGGACAATGTTATGATGAAGAGTAGTACCACCCACCTGGGCCCATGTCACTCTGCTCCTGCAAGGAGGTGGCAGGCTCCTTTTGCAGGCAGGGCTAGTGCAGTTGCGTTGGCCTTCTCAGCAGCTCTGTCCTGCACAGGAGCCCCTTGTTACAGACATGATCTAAATACACAGAAATACTTGTTATCTGCTGCAAGATACTCACACGCTTGTCTGAAGGGTGAGAGATGAAGTGCTAAAGCACAAGAGCCAGTAAAAAATACACTTTATTGGTATAATTTGGGCCACGAAAGTGGTGTCCTTTAGGCAAAAGAATTATGGAATAAGTACATGTAGTCATTGTAGTTTTTAATAGTCGTTATTTTTCCATGGCCATAATATTAATATAAATTAAATATCATATAGGTATGTCAATAGGTTATTGATAGTTGCTCTGCCAATAGTTTCAGTCCTGAGCCATCCAAACTAATTATTGCTCTGAAACATAAAAAGGCTAAAAAGATTAAAAGAGAAGGCCAATAATGCAGCTTCCTTTTTCATTTTCAGTTAAGGATTAAAATACAGGCTTGCTTGGGAAAATAGCATTTCAGTGTCAGCTATGTGATTTCAGTAGGGTCTGTTGAAGTAATTCTATTAATGGAGTTGTACAAAGTTGAAACTGGTTTTTCCTGCCTGGAATAAAGGGATGTATCCCAATAAAGGTTTCACCCTTACAGCTGTATTCAAGTTTCAGCAGTTGGTACTGTTGTGTAGTTTTATAAGATACTCCATTGTGGTGCGATTTATAATAAAGTGGGTGAACCCCTGCACCCCCAACTGCAGATTTTAGGACATGGAGAATGACTTTTCCAGTTAATACTCTATTATTCAAAATGAAGATTTAAATTTTGAAACTGTAATTTAGACTTTCTGTCTATCTCTGATTTGTTTCCACGATCCCAGTCACTAAAGAGTCCTGTTGTCCTGCAGATAATAACCAATAACATATTTCAGACACATGCAGTAGACCTTACAATATACTGCTACAGATAACAAGCTCCTGCCAGAAGAAGATGCTTCCTGACCTTTGTCATTTCTGAATGAATTGTTGCTCTGTTTATCAATTCTGCTTAATACAAAGGGCTAATTATGGCTATTTTTCCCCACCTTTACTGAATATATTTATGATTGCTGTAAAAATACTCGTCATTGTCTTGCCTTCTGAAAAAAAGATATACATATTATCCATCACCATCTCAGTAGAAGTGATTTAAATAACTGTGATGATTAACTGTAGGATTTTACATTGATTTAACAAAAGCATTTATTCCTATTCAAAAATCTATTTCACAGCTTTAATCAGTGGGAAGTGTAGGGGAGATGATCCTCTCCAGCTTCTGTTCCTCTCCCTTATTGCTTTCGTTACTTTTCAGGAGCTGCCTTCTTTGTAAGTACTAAATGATTTTGTTGAAGGGGCACGGCGACGCCAGGCCCAGGGCGCTGATGTGTTAGTGCTGTAGCTGCACCCAGTGGAAGGAAGCCAAGCCTCCCCCAGCACCACAGCTGACATGTATGGTATGAAGGGGTGGAAGGGTGAGGGTTCTGTACCCTCAGTAAGGGTATTTGTTGTAATCCTCCGCAGGCTGAACGTTAGGAGAGATTTGATCCCTTCAGGTATACAGTATCATGCTTGGGATTGTTTTTTATTCATACGGCTTACCTAGAGAAGTGGCAGTTTCCAGAACACCAGAGCAGAGTCTTCCTTGGTTGCTAGTTGAGGACTGACAGGACTGTGCACTCTGACTGCAGGTGGTGGCAGCTCCCCAGCTCACCAGCAACGATCTCTCCCATTTTCAGGCTTGCTTTCCCTTAGCACTGGGCTGAGCTACTTCCTGAATGGATCAGCCTATGCTCAGTCCCGTGCACGTGCTTGATGCAGAAAGCTACATACGTTTAGGGTACCACAGAACTCACACTATTGCAGAGCACTTTGTAGCACAATGGGGTACCAACATACACATACCTACCGCAGAGTATTTGCTTATGGAAAAGAAACCTTTCAAATTTAGAATCACAGTAATTCAGCTAATTGGGGCTCCAGTGGTAACAAGCTTGTAATAAGCTCCTTCCATGGCCATCAGTTCCTCATGAGTGCCCCTTTCAATGACGAGTCCTTGTGACATCACAGCAATGATGTCAGCATTCTGGATCGTGGACAAGCGGTGGGCAATGACGATGCAGGTACGCCCTTCTCTGGCCTTATCCAGCGCTGCCTGCACAGTCTAAAGGCAACAGACAAAGTGTCAGAGTGAAAATATGCAAACCAAATTGGGGCTCAGAGCTGGAGAAATCCGATTGTTTCAGATTAATTAACAGTATTGTGCAAAACCGTATTTACCGTAACTTGTAAAAGTGACTATGAGGCTAAATCAAAGGTTATGTTTCTGGTGTGCTCAGCTGGGTCATGAACTCAGTTTATTAGCAGTACAAAGAAGGGACAGGTAAACAGACAGCAGTAGAAACTAAGGCAGTCCTTTATTCAGCTGACATGCTGAATGTCAGCTCAGTGTGGATATGTTTTTAAATTTCCACCATTTCTCTAATCTCTGAATGTAACCAAGCTACGCAAATTATGGCCCAAGTTCTTAGGCCCCTCACTGCTGTTTTTATTGAATATTCAGGCTCATCATTCACACGCTTGAATACATTTTTGTTTGGTTGGGTTTTAATGTGCAGAAGCTATATATATGAAACATTCCCACTGCATGCTTAGAAACCCAGGGAATTAGTATGGACATTTCTGAAAAAGTGCTGCCTCTCATTGGCAGTCTAAGAGCCCTTGTAGCTGGCTGCTGTTTTTTATAGCTGTGCTTCCTGGAACATTAAAGGTATAAGTGCTGAATTAATAATGTGGAATAATAACGTTGTGGTCGTGTAGTGGAGTACGTCGGGATGTCTCCCTAGAACAGAAAAAGGCATTGTACATTGTAAGCCACAGTATTAACAACTTGCCCTTACTGCTTTTCACTGCACATTTACCTTTTCACTTTCTGTGTCTAAGGCAGATGTAGCTTCATCCAGTAATAAAATTTTAGGATCTCGTATGATGGCCCTCGCTATAGCAATGCGTTGTTTTTGCCCACGAGACAGCTGGGATCCTTGAGCCCCAACATTGGTTTCGTATTTCTGAAAAATATACAAAAGGAAGATTTTTTTTAAGGTGTAAGCAAATACATCAGTACACAACCTGAAAGAAGAGCATGAGGAGAGAGGCAAGAGCACTGTCCATTGCTGCCTCCTCCTCCTTAAAAATGCAGAATACTGTACAAATGCAGAAATACTGTATAATTGATACACAGTTTTGGGGAGACATTTTCGAGCCATGCTTTGCAGTGCGCATGGCCCAGGGGCCCAGGCAGTACAGTGATGGGCCTGGAAGAAAAATTTGATAGCAAGATGTTGGCTGCTTTGTCTGAGACAAACAGACCCCCATCATAGGTTTGGGAGAAGAGGCTAAAAGTGATTTAAGGGCTTTCTGGACAAGTGTTTTGTTTGGGTGCCTAAACGGCATCCGTACCTTTTATGTTCTTCTGATTTGTATTTACATGATTTCAGTGAATTTAAATACTTATTAAGTGCACATAAGCAGCCAGCTTCAAGTATTTTTGTCTAAATATCATGCCCTAGTCACAAGGCAAATCTCCCACAGCTGGGAACAGGATTTATATTTCCTGACTCAGTGTAACATTTTGACGGCTGAACTGTGCTTCTTCTTTCTTGTCCATGGCTTTGAAAAATCTTCCCTTTTCTCCTAGCTCAGAGTTGTAACTGCTGGTTTCATTTTTATAAATATTTGCCTACTGCGTAAAAACCCAGTCGCGACTCACGCCCACGCTCTCAGGAACATAACGAATGGTCATGATACCCTCCTTGCTCCTACTGTTATGGCTGTAAAATTAAATAAAAGGTATATGTGTGCAGCAAGTTTAGCTGGGTTTGGAGCAACTCCCAGCTGCAATGAACACCGAGCAGCCTATCTGTAGTTCCACAGCCAAGGCCTCACGGGTACTTACATCAGGCAGTGACATAACAAAATCATGCAGCTGAGCCTTCTGGGCCGCTTCTATGACTTTTTCCATCGCCGCCTCTTTGGTGTTATTGCCATATTTGATATTATCAGCAATGCTGCAGTCAAATAGCACAGGCTCCTGGGACACTATTCCAATTTTTGATCTAAGAAACTGTACATTTATTTTCTTGGTGTCGTGTCCATCTATTAACTGCCAGGAAATAGGAGAAAACTTGAAACATTCCAAAACAACAACCTGCAAAACCCAAATAGTTTATAGCAAAACTAAATGATTTGACCTTATTACTAAAATGCAAACACTACTGATTTAAAGTGATGTGGAGAATCTACTTATATTTGACTCCTTTGTGCATGAAGTGTATTTTCTGGGTATGTCTGTGATATGCCAACACTAGACCATTTGCTTAATCTTAAGTCCAAGTGAACTAATTAATTGCGTAAGGTTAGGTACATGCTTTGTTGCCTTCCTAGCATAGTGATCACCACACTTATTTTTTCCAAAGAAAGAGAAATCAAACTACATGGTTAAGTATTCACATGAGAAAAAGATATAAAAGCTTTTTAAGCGATCAGTAATTGAATAACTGGAAGTTAAATCTGGACAAATTCAACCTGCAAAGAAGCTGCATGTTGAAGCTATATATTTAGGGATGTTCCAGACTCTCTGTTGCTCCATGCAGATTTGATTTTTGCTTATGCTCCCACAATGTATGCCACACGTTATATGTTTCATACAGGAGCTACCAAGGTGAATGCGTACAGCCTACATAATGCACAAAGGGTACACCGGAGGCTTGTAGTATTCTGATCTTGCCTGAATACCTCTGAGATGATACTCGGGAATTGTCCAAACAGTCCATATTTGTTTGAGAAGGAGCTGAAGCCCCAAGCTACATAAGTATGTGCCACTACTGCTAGGCTGCACAGCAGGACACACTCAGAAGAGTCCTTCTAGCATTGCTGAAAACAGCACACGAACCATGTTTCCTTTGCTTACCACACTTCCTTTCTCAGGGTCATAGAAACGCTCCAGAAGCTGGACACTGGTGCTCTTACCACAGCCGCTACTTCCAACAAATGCCAAAGTCTGTCCAGGCTTAACATCTACAGAGAGTCCTTTCAGGACCTGAATATCAGGCCGAGAAGGGTATGTGAATTTACAGTTAAGAAATTCAATGCTTCCCTTGAAATCATCCTGGTGAAAAAAAAAAAAAGAAAGATGCTACAACAAGCTCAAGCTCAAAATTGAGTTCTAAAGTACGAAGTAACTCTTCCTCAGATTCCATTCTTGCATCTCTTATTTAAAACATGACATTTGTGCTTGTGAAATTAGCCCGGAAAGCATTATAAGAACCATACTGGGGTAGCTGTCCTAGAGGTGAAGCCATTAGTCACAACACTGTTGCTCTTCTTACACTTCCCCATACTGCACTGGTCAGAGGCATCAACTGGAAATGGGATTGCCTTGCAAATGGGTAAGTTTTTTATTTTAATCCAGACACTGTGTAAGTAAGTGTAAATTTGGTGATAGTCCAAATAATACATTTGTGCAAAAAGCTGGATTTGGTAAAAAAAAAAAAAAAAAAAAATCAATTTACCTTTGCAACGTTAAAGCAATACATGAATTCAGGTCAGTTTTTCCAGAACTCTTAAAAAACTCTATTACAAAACTCTGAAGGGAGTCAAGATACTTCATTTTCATGGTTTGAAGTAAAAAACCTAATGTATTTAATTCATAACAATTATTTCAAGTTTTCGTTTAATTCTGAAAAAAAATAAATGAAAAGTAAACTGTTTGAATTTTCTGGGTCTGACTTTTCAATTAACCAAAAATTGAGCATTTTCATTTTGTCTGACGCAAAGATGATTTGCCCCCTTGTGAACACCCTCAACATTTTGATGTGAATGGAAAAAAAGCCTCCATTATAAGCTAGCGATAGTCAGGTTTATGTGTGAACTGTAGAGCAGAAAGAAAAAACATGGTATTCTGAGTCATCCAAATTGGTCCTATTCCAATTTACAGTTTTACACTGACAAATTCCTAATAGCTGCACTTTAGATTACTCTTGCTGTCTAGTACAGAGCTCGCTGCTTCCAAAAGAGCAAAGACAAGTAACAATTATACAATCAGCATAACCTTTTTGTAAAGCAGTGATCCTCATTGACTTACAAACCATTAGTGCAAATTCAATGCTTATATTAAGCTGAATGACATCACAAATTGCTTATCTCTGCTCTTACCCATTTTTCCCCTTTTTCACTGTAAACACTGATTTTAGGAAGCCGATCGACCAGTTGAAAAAAGCGTGCAGCAGATGTTTTGGCTTTAGCATAGTTTGGGGTATAGGAAGAAGCTCTTCCCAAAGCAGTTCCACTGGTCACAATAGCAGAGATCACCCTGCGGGGAAGGGGGACACGGTCATTCTGGGGAAGCCATCGGGAAACTGAACGCTACACTGAGACCAGCGCTTCTGGAGAGGAGACTGTTTCTGGCTCCAGGCAGGCTCTCACCTGAACACAAAGCTGTAATGGAGTCCTTCAGTGTCAACTAGAAATCCTCCATATCTGTAAGAGACAGCGTTGGCAATGAACACTATGCTCTGGGCAAAGCCAAAGCAGAGTCCGTAAACATGTGCTTTTTTGATTGCAGCTCTATAGGGCATATCTAGGTGCTTCTCAAAGTTGCTGATAAACATTTTCTCTTTCCCTATCCCAGCGACAGTCCTGATGTTAGAGAGGGCTTCACTGGAAATCTGAAGGAGGGGAAAAAAAAAAAAAAAAGTGGGTAAAAGCTCCTAATTTTTACTTGGAAAAGTAGAGTGTGCTCTTTCACAAATGCATGATTCTTTCATGAACACAGGGCACTAATGCCATATATAAATTGATTCAGATATGATACAGACTGGCCCAAACATCAGCCAACCTAAAGAGAAACTTTCCTACAAGCAATTATCTACTAAAATCCTCAAGAGTAATGCTCTGTCTGCTCCACCAGAGCTAAGCTACTGTAAGCACACTTAGGAAATTGGGCACATGCTCTCACTTGTGAGTTATTTCACGTCGTGTGAATAAATGGGACATGCACAAAAACAAAAATGGTTTTAGGAACAGTTATTCTTGATTGCATGCATTTATTAATTAAAGATGTTTATTTCAATTATTTTATTTGTTTTACTTATAGCAATATCAGGGAAAGAGTTAGAAAGGATGCTATCTCCAACTTCTGTTTCATAAATTAAAACCACCTGAATTTACTGTTTCCTCACCTGCTCATCCTCCCTCTTTCTCTGGCTTATGTCCAAAAAGCCTGATGAGATGGAACATATAAATGGAGATTGATTTGATACACCTTGATTCCTCTAATGTCAGTGACACAATTTCCAGGATTTTTACCTTGTACATAGGCAAAGAGTAAGCAAATGCTTGCTTATGTACATAGAAAAATGCAACACAGGAAATTATGAGATAATCCCCATGGAAATTTCTCTGGAGCTTTAATTAATTATAGGCTTTATATTGTGCTTTGTTAGCAGTCAGAATTTGGGTTTCTGTCCCAAAAAAATAGCACTACAGTTTCATCTGTAGAAGTAGATTGACAGTTTGTTTCATCCTAATTTCAGCCTACTTAAGTAATTTTATTAAGAAATTGGTTTAAAATGCTGTAGTTTGCCTGGACTTCGATAGTAGCTTCATAGTGTGACACTTTCCTTTGGGAAGCAATAGTCTGCTATATGGCTTATGAGTGTTTTCAGCATGTAGGAAGAAATCTGAATATAAATCATTAAAAATATTCCATTCGATTTCAGGGTTTTTTCCTGGCCAAAATTAAGAGTCAAATCTCATGCATTAACGTACAATGTGAAGGAGCAGATAAGTAGCTACTGTGAATTGGATTGTTCAGACTGTGCTTTTCCATGTTTAGCATGGCTGATGAGCAATCACTGTGGAAGAACTCAGAGTGTTTAGCATTTGGATGCAGTGCTGGCAAATGAATTAGAAAATAACACCAGACATAATCAGTCATCGCCAAAACTGCTGAAGCATGAGTCCCTTTTCATCCCAGCCTCTGGGTCCTTCTGTTGAATAAAAGCTGATGCCTTGACTCATTAGTCAAGTTTCTCTCCTTGTCAAGACAGTATTTTGATTTACCACTTTTCGTAAATAATTAAACCATTCTGAACATGGGCAATTGGTTAGGTCTTAATTCTTCCTTGGCTTTCTGGAATTGAAGATTATTCCTAACAGCACTCAACAGTGGCCCACAAATGTATTCATTTGATTAGTGATACCAAAGTCAAGTGATAGTAATTCACGTAATACCTTTTGTGCATTTAAAAAAATAAAATGCCAGACATCTGCATGATTTTAAGTTCTATGCCCCCAGTCATGACATGCTTCTTTAAATCACACCCAGAAATGGGAATTGGGAGCTGAAGATTTTCTTCTTCAGAAATCAAAAGCGGGGTGGCAGGCTGAGCCAACTGCCGCAGGCAATGGGAAAGAAACAGCCAGTAGATGCAGAGCTGAACAGGGCAAAGGGCTCCAGTCCATGTGTTTGCTGCACAGATTAAAGTCAAGAGGAGGCTGAAGATGGTTGAGAGCTCAGATGGGTAGAGGGAAGGTTCAGATGGGGCAGGGTAGAAGGTGGGATGGGTAAGACATTTGGTGGGCAGGACTTTAATGTAGGATGGGGGAGGAGTGGGAACACTGCAAGAGTCATTTTAGGATGGGCTAAAGTAGCTTTGCAGAAGGAAATTCTGAGGCTTTGAGAGGATCTGCAAAGCTTACTTTTTCTCATGCTAGAAATATGGCAGCCTAAAGCAGGGGAGAAGGCTCAGGCATTACTCTGAGCGGGGTAACCTGAGGTAGTCTTCCTCATGTTACCTGTCTTCTAAATTCCCTGCATTTCTGATGCAGTTCAGTTTCTGCACAGTTGAACTAGGTATATTTAAAAAGTATCAGGTTCTGGGTCATGTGCCAGAACTTAGTGACCCACAACTAAGGTCAAAGGAGTTTGAGCGTTTCAACACTGCAGACCTGCATAGGAGTGAACTCATGAGAAAATGGCATTCCTTTCTCTTGCGTCCCTACCTTTTCCTTGTTTGGTACGTGGACTGGAAGTCTGCTCAGCCAGTGCAAACTACATAAACCTATACTCAGCCTTCGAGGTGAGCCAGTTCACAGCATAGTCACAGGGCATCGACAAATAGGCATTTAAATAAAACCTGACAAAGGTGAAACAGGCTGCTGAGAGATTTGTGTCTGACAATTAGGTCCAATAACTTTTGAAAAGTCAGTCACATTCCATGCAGCAAGTGCTTTTGCAGTTAGGGAGTTTCAATGGTTTGACAAGCTGAAATACTACAACTTATTTGCAAAACATTGCCAGTTACATTACATTTGAATTACTGATGGTCCCAAGTGCCTGATTTTTCAACTACCCATGACTGCAAATATAATTAGTTTTTAAATAACATTACCTGTCCAGTAGCTTCCAGCGCTTTCTTGTCCTGAGAGGCAAATCCTGTCAGCATTTTAGCCTGCACAGCTCCAGATAAGGCCAAAAACGGCAGGAAACACAGTATAACTAAACTCAGTTTCCAGCTGAAGTAGAAAGCAATGATCATGGCCACCCCAATGTTGGTAAAGGAATTCACAATCATTCCTATCTGTGATCCAGTTGCCTTCAAAGAAAAGAAATGGAGATGCTTGACTTGTACTCCAATAGTAACTTCAATAATCTTTAAATAAACTGTCCTATAAAACTTTAGAAAACTTGAAATTATATTAAAATATCATAAAGCACCAACTGCTGCTGACTGCACTGGAATTTAGCCAGTTTGGATATACTGTTTCCAATTAATTTTATCAAGAGAAGGACTGCAAATGACCAATATTCCTTTTACCCACCAAACCTTCCACTGAGAACCCAGAAAATTGTTTCTAATGGTTGTGAGAAAGATAATCTAAGTATTGAAATTAGTTCCCTGGGGAATCACTCATCTGAATACTCTGTTTAGCCCCTACATTTATCCATCTAGATTTAAATAATGAAGAGAACCCTTTTGCAACTTAACTATTAACAACGAAGTCTCAACTGTGCTAAAATGAGTGAGGAACATCACTGAGAAAGGATGAATTAAAGTTGCATTTCTGCCTGTCTCTTTATTAAGGAAAAATTTTAAATACACCTTTGACATCACCTTTATTGAATGCATTCATCTTCTCCTTACGTACTTCAAGAACACTATTCTTTGTAATAAACTTGATTTATTTACTCAAAAGTTATCTTCTTTCATAGCAGTGAACAGCAGCCCTAAATAGGAACTAGGTTACTATGTATTAGAAAAAAATATACGTTTGATATCCTTGATCATTTTCAGTCAAATTCATTTGCAGGATGTGAACTTGCAGCACAAAATGCTCATCCTCTGACCTGCAGCAATAGGGCAAGGTGCCTTGGGCCTGGCCACGGTGGAAGGTACACCTCCCAGCTCTGCCGAGGCTACCAAAAGGAGCAGCCATAGGGCTGCTCCCACCTGGATCCTGCAGTTCTAGCATCCCCCACACGCACCAAGAGTCCACTTACTCCTGGTGCAGATGTAGACATTTTCAGACCCCAGACACTTGCGTGCACCTTCTCACCCGCAGCTCACTCTGCAACAGCAGCAGTTGGCTAACTGCTGTGTCAGGCAGTGAAAGGTGGAGGACACTGCTGCTCACGTAGCTCTGGTTTTTTCCCCCAGAGCTGTGGGTTGAATGGCTGTGCCCCACAGCTCTACATGTGCTTAGAACAAAGATGTCCCTTAGGAGGCTATTAAATGGTTCAGTCAGTGTTTTACAAGTTTGTTTATTTCAATTAAAACATGTCCTGTAAGGACTGAGGAGGTTTGCAGCTGGTTTCTCTGATTCTGTAGAAATTGCTGCTGACAGGGGTTTGGGGAACATCTTTTCTCATTTGCCTTTTAAATTCTTAAAACTTCTACTAGTAGTTTTTAAAAACCAACCTATCATGTTCAGTCAAGCTGAAACAGGACAATTTTTGTAACAAAGAAATCTGTATGTTTCCTTCTTTTCCAGAAAATTGCTTGCATTGGAGCCAAGTAAAATGGCATCTGACTCACTTCTACCAAAGCATCAATTCAGATAGGTAACATTTATAGCTCAGCACGATTTAACCCTCACCCACTAAGGAATATAACGCATGGAGTTAGTGGTTCACTTTCCCAAACAATGTCACACTGAAACTGGCTGCATGATTCCCCAGCTGGAGCACCAGCCAGTACTATAAACTGTTTTTTCAAGTGGACTGTCAGTTTAAATCAAAACTGTCACAACAAGCACAATACCGTGCTGAAAACTGGAAAACATGATTAGTGATAAATGTCACTAAAATACTAGTCTGACATGTTTTTGAAATAAACACTTAAGCGTTGTGGCAAACAGCTAATTCATCTCCAGAAAAAAGAAGTTTAAACTTCTGCACTGGATGCTCCTTCCCATTCCATTGATGGTCGATATTTTATTGATTTTTGTGTTTTTCTTCTGGTAATACAGGCAGGAATAATGGCCAGTAAATTGGGACGCTACTTGTGCTTTTAGATAAATACAGTGATAATAGTTCCACGTTGACAGTCTCTGATACATAGAAATAGCTTAATTGACTGACTAAGGATTGATCTACACTGACCTCGCTGGTTGCATGTGTGAGAGACGGAAAGAGTTAATGTCTCAAACATTGTGGTGGGGCAAGTTCTGCTTAAAGACAAACCCTGCACAGCAAGGAACCAAGGTGAAAAGCCCATCAGCTCAGACATCAGCAACAGGAGAGGGAGGGCGTGCTGGAGGGTGCGCAGCTCCCTGTTCTGATAAGCTGTTCTGATACAAAGATCAATCAATGGCCATGTCTGCAGGGAAGGAGAAGTTACTCCACAAACGACTCCCAAGTCCAAAGGCTCACAAACTGCTCATAGGTGCCTGCCCAAAAGAGGGGCAAGGATGATAAAAGGACACAAACTGAAGCCCCAGGCGCGCAAGCCCACCGGCACTGGACCCCTCGGCTGACTGAACTAATGCTGGACCCAGGACCGGTGAAATCTTTCTCTCTTCCTTTTTCTCTATCTGTCTTCTTCTCTCTTTCCTTTTCCACAATCCCTACACCTCATCCGTTTCAAGACATAAACCGTTGACCAAGTCTGAGACTAAGAGTGGATCCAGCCACCCCTGGGCCATTCTCTGAGGAGTCGTCTAGAAAGCAAGGGGGTCTGCTCTGAACCTCGTGACTCAATGGGAGGGATCTCCTTGTTGATGTATATACATCTCCTGAATTGATGTATATGGTTACCCTGGGTTACACGGTTTACAGAAGTAGTCTTATGCCAATTCCTGTTGTGAGAAACCCTGCCACCTACTACCACGCCTCCCCAGTTCCGTTTGCTTCTGTCATGAATAAAATCTTTAACTGATCATTTGGTGTCATTTCACCTTAATTTAGCCCGAGGGAATTTCGAATTAAACACGACTCCCTAGTTTGTCCAGTCTGGGTCGTGACAGCATGCTAGCTAATTTCTGTGACAATGTGCCAAAATAGGCCTTCAATCAGTGCTTATAGTAAAATGATTCTTAAGCTACCAGGTCTTACCCCTTGGACCTGTGAGGCATCTGTTGCAAGTCTTGTAGTCAAAGCACCAGGGCTGTTCTTCTGGTCATCAAACCAACCAATGTCTTGCCCTAGCATAGCCTGGAAACCAATTTTCCTTAACCGTCTTGTAAGCAGCTCACCAGACTTGGCAAAGGTGTATCCCTGGGGTGTGTAAGAATAAATACAAATATTGTACAGAAAGAGATACCCACAGAGTAAGGGATCAGAAACAAAATTTACCCATACTGGACTGCTATTACCTGTAGAAACTGTGTGAAAAATGAAAGAATTCCAACAAAGACAAAGAGTAGGCAGACACCATTGATCTGGATTCTTCGTTCTTCTTCATCAAGAATGGAGAAGGTCTTTGAAAAAAAATGGGTGGCGTCATATTAGAAGTGTCAGTTTTGCTGTGTGTGAAGTTTGTTCATGACTCCCTATTGCCAAGTGCAGAGGCCCAGCCTAGAACCAAAGCCAGAACACAGAGCTCTCCCTCACCCCTTGCAAAGGCCTGATTCCTTATTTTTCCTAAGGTGAGCCTGGGTACAGCATAACGCTTTTTACTCCTATTAAACAACAAGTTTATTATACTCAGTGTCTGCATGTACTGCTATTACTCGTTGCCCATCCCTAGTTATAATTAATCAAACCTTCCCCCACTCTAAACAAGATCCAGTGTGATACCCAGAGGATAGTAATGAAATAAATAGCATAGCGACAAAGCAACAGTGCAGCAGCTCCCTTACCTCCTCTCTAATCTGTGCCAATTGCAACTTTAGTCTGTGTAATAATTATACCCTAGCATGACTCTCCTTGCACAACACTAACAAATGCTAGAAGTAGGCTTCAAGAGGAACCTATTGTCTTTTACTGAAGGACTGTGGATACGAGCTATTTGCTTACTGCTGGGTACTTGAGAAAAAGCACTAGTGCTTAAAGTACAGCACCTCCACCCCATTCCGCTCCAGTCACAATGGTATTTTCCTTTTATCGCTTGTTCTTAATACCTGGCCTCTTTCAACACCTGCCAGCATTACTGGCTGCTGCTGAAGTAGTGGTCCAAATCTAAGTAGCCATCCTTTAGCAATTCCTTTCAGTCAGAGCCATTGATATGTAGGTCAGTTAACCTACCTGAAGTTGTTAAACTACTTCTGCTACTTGCAGATATAAGCCACAGCTCATGTTTGTACTTCTCCACTAATCTTAAGTTAATTCTAATTGGATTTCACAGGTCAAAATTACTATAAATTGACCAATCTCTCAATCTGTTATCTGTAAGGTGTAATTAAAAATAACCTGCGCATTCGACATTTCCTTAAATCAAAACCAGCTTAAATTCTTCTAGGTAAGTATTTAACGGTAGAAAGAGAAGAAGGAATTTTCATTACAGCTGCAAAATATAAAATTCTACAAAAATAAACTTAAGAACTAGTCTTAAAAGGTCAACTCAAGTTATTTACACTTCAAAGTGAGCTATGCATCAAAGTAACAGAGAGGAATTAGAGCATGAATTTGAGAAAAAGAAATAGCTGCTCTCTAGTGGGAATTCCACTTCAAGTATTTTAACTTTGTACATCAGTACCTTCGCAACAAAATAAATCCTGCAAAATCCAAAATGGTAATATCAAGACGGCACTTATTGTTTCAAACTAAAAGCTGTTCCAATGCCGTGCTGTCTTATCAGTAGCAAGGCATATTACTTTCTCAGATTAATCTTTGTTTAAAAAAAAAAAAAAAAAAATCACTAGGCATGTTTTAATCTGCCATAATAAGAACAAAACATATAATGGTTTGCTGCTGTTCCTATCCCCATAATGAAACCCACTGTACATTTAGTAATCCATGTTTGATCCTGAATTGAACAGGCTGTGAGCAGATTTCATCTATCTCTGTAACTTACACATCTAGAAAAGATACCGCTGTTGGGGGGGGGGGGGGGGGGGGGGGCGTGGTTTTGGGTTTTTGGGTTGGTTTTTTGTTTGTTTGTTTGTTTTTTCCCCTGTAGGAAGTATTCTAGTTAAACACTTGGTCTGAATGAGATACAAGGTGAACTCAGTGCATGCATAAACTGTGTCCTACAAGGATTCTGTATTTAGAATTGCTGTGGTGGTATTTTCTGTATCATCATGGTATGCAATTTCTAGGCATGAACGGGAAAATGCACTTCACAGTAGCAGTCATGCCACATGCATAGCTAGCCTAAAACATAACCAGGGGAATAACTACTTATCATTGTGAACATTTGTTAACATGTATGTCATGTTAATTACAGTGCTGTGGTACTTTTTCATATGAAAAAACATCAGCAAAATCTCTGTTGAAATGAATAAGAATTCTAATGAGTAAAACTAATAAACAGTATGATAAACACAGTATGTGATGGATCACAATAAATATATAATTGTGAACTGGGATGAAAAACATTACTCTCCAGAGATGCTGATGGCTTTTTCACAAGTGATTTGCGTGCTCTCTCTGCACAGTCATCCAGAAACACTGGGATGGCCCCATACATGGGTTGAACTTAACATTTTTTCTTTTCACACTTTGAAATTTTTCTCTCTAGTTGAATAAATAAATACCAAATACAAGACTGAGCATTGAAATGAGAGATAAACACTTGCCCTAGGACCCTACAGTGAGTCCCAGTAAGTATTTATGCTTGTTATAAATAAACTTTTGTTCATTGCTTCTATATGGCTAGATGGTAGGCAAGATTATGTAGGAGCCTTCATTTCAAGACAGTCAAAGGCAACACAGTTCCTGATTTCAGGGAGGCTGGATCCGTATCCATGCTTATGAAAGGTGCTCATGAAAAGGGAGAGTGCTGTGAGCCTTTGCTTTAATATTCTATCCATATCACCCACATTCAAAGTGGTTCCCCTGCTTTCTCTTATGCAAGAAACATGTTGTGAAAGGCCTTCCCAGTTCCTGTGGCCAGGCTTTCCACTGCTCCTAGATAAAGGCTGAGAGAACTGCAATGTCTGCAAGACACCTTCAGGGTTTCTGGTGAAGCCAGTTATTGGTCAGTCTGGGACTCCTATTGCAAGCTTTAAATTTAAGGAAGCATCCCAGCTCATGAAAAGCAACGGGCTGAAGTACATGCTTACACTCTCCCTAAACTGAGAGCAATAGCACTTTATAGTCCTACAGAAGGAAATGTGGATAACATTCATTGGGAAGAGATCTCTGTATTGCAAACAGAGCATTTTTTTTCACTTGAAAATCTGTCCTGTAAAATTGAACTATCCCATTCTGCAGCTATCCTAACATGCTCAGCTATGTTTTTGACCTATGTTCTTGATTTAAAAAAATAACACTGATTACAGTAACATGTAGCATGGACAATAGCATCAGGTCTATAAAAGGAAAGAGTCATTGCTGAGGTGTCCATGTTCAGATTCTATAAGTTTCAGCAGTCTTAGCGTGGACTATCTTTTACTGGGGCCATGGGTTACATGTCCAATAGCAGTCAGAGCACATCTTCCAGTTGAGTTTCAATGGAAAGGATCCATTTCCCATACTCTGAGACAGGTCCATAGTGGAAACCAAAGCATAGTAAGAAGCAACTACTGAGCAATTTGTTCCAAAGGTACACTTCTGATCTGAACTTATCAGAAGACATATCTACTATTATCCCATTCTTCATTCACTTTTGGGGATTAATTTCTGAGAACCTTCAAGGCAGACTTTGCGAAATTTATCCTTTCATTTCATAGCTGTGGGGATTTTTCCCCTCACTTCCCCAGCATATTGGTCCCAGAGTACAAGCCCACGTGTCTGTCACAACATCGTTGCTGATATTCAGACAGCTTGGAAAGCAGATGCATATTCCATCTGCCTGACTGCCTTGGCACCAGTCAGAAATGTTTTAAATTTATGAATAATGAAACACAGATGTTGGACTTTGCTCATGTTCATTTTGGCTTGTTTTTTTTCCTGCAGCCTCTCTCACTTGATGGACTGAGACCTTCAAGAGAAGGAATTCATCCTTGGCAATGAAGGCATTTAGCATCTTGCAGGACCTGGTGTCTAGAAAACCTCTCTCAAAAGGAATGCACGTAGCAATGTCTCACCTGCTGTCTAGTGAAAGCCACAGTCCTTGGCATGAGGTCTAGACACTCAAAAAGTGTTTGGAGGTGGCACACCTACTGCTAAAAGGCCAAGCACATGGATCAGGAGCCACTAAAGGGGTCAAGAGGGACTGGAATGTCTTTTGCTCTGCCCCACCCTGGATCTTAGCTAGCAAACACCAAGCTGCAAGTAAATGTGATTCAAAGTCCTGAGTAACTTCCCAGAGAGAAATGTCTAAGCCAAAACAACCTGCCAAAAAAACTAACAGCAAAAGGTCAATCTTTCTTTTGATAGATTGCTGGCACCGCTATTAGGAGCATTTTCTCAATCCTTTTCTAATCAGTAGCTCAGATGCTGAGTCATTCATTCATTCACTCTTTCCTGCCTGATAGGTTTTGGACCTCCAGTTGCTAGAAGATTGTCTGCCCTTTAGGTCATATATTCTTTGCCCACAAATGTACCTACCATGACCTAAACAAGTAAGTGGGAATCACAACACAAGTTTTATCCTATCTCAGGTGGGTACCCAAACCACAAAATGATAGTGGCATTCCCATTTTCTTCCCAGTGAATGTGTCATTACTTTACCCGATAAGAAACAGCATCAACAGAGGGGTTTTCTTCATCCTCCTAATTCTTGAAAATTTAGGACACTTTCCTTGCCATTAGTTAGAGCAGCACTGAATTTCTTCAGGCAGCCCCTCCAGTTTCCCACTAGCTTGGCAAATGTTTCCCCAAAAAGCTGTTTTACAAAAGGGGAAGCATCCTCTTTCTATTACAGCAAGTTTTTGAAGGAAAAAACAGTCATGGTTGAACTCTTTTCGAGCAAGGCCGTGGATTTTGATGGTAATGCATCCTTTAGTGAATGCCAAGGTTTAAAGCATATTCCTATGTCCTGCTTGTCTTCCAAACTTGTTGATGCAAGTCTACTTTTTGCTGGCAGCTATGAACCCTATTACAATTTTCTACCTCTCCCTGGACATTCTGCAGGGAGCAGGCAGCAAAGAGCTGCCTGAAATATATGAACAAAAAAAGTGAAGTATTTTTTGGATCTGATCCAAAGCTTTCTCAAAGGCTTGGCTAAGTCTGTAGAATAAAATTCTGCAGGGAAGAACCTCTGCATGTCTTTCCACTGCACCTGCACAAGGTACGCCTTGTCTCATCTAAAATAAACTGTATGCAAGTAATAAAAAATCACTCCCAACAGTTCCTGGAAAGTGAACAAGAGAGATAATGAAGAACACATGACAAATGCTAGTGAGTCTCCCCCTTCAAAGAGCTCAAATGATAGTGTGATGACAGTGATATAAATATCTCTACTGAATAATTGTTCATAGGCAAGAAGGCTAACCCCATTTACTGGACGAGATCTAAAGATTTTCCCAAAACATTTCAAGTTCTGCATCATACCTTCACTCCCCTCTGCTTCAGAGCTAAAACACACTTTAAAAGGTTAGCATAACGTACCCCAAGAATCTGACTGAATAACAAAGCATAGAGTGGACTGACTGCTCCGTTCACAGCTGCTGCCAGAGATCCAAGCACCATGTATGGCCATTCAGAGGCATTGTATTTCAAAATTCTGGTAAATGGTACAGGCTTGACATCTTCCTCTGCAACAACAGACTCCTAAAAAACCAGGTTGGATTTATGAAGCAAATGCACTCCGCCAGTGATGTTATCCCTTTGACAGTAAGATAAAATAGTCTGTTAAATGGTCATCTAGTGCCCAAACAGCTGCTCTAGCTTTGTACAGGAAGGGGCAATGGTGGGTCTTGGCTGCTGTCTGGAGCTCTTTTGTAGGGTTAGGGTGTCACGACAGGGTTACATAAATGATTACCTTTACTGTCCCTGGAGAAAAAGGGAGAGATTCATGCCTTGTGCAGCTCTACTGATTCCAATTTAAGAGGTTAATTACAACCAGTTTAAGATTTTCTGCCACTGAAACAGGCTGTTCCCTTTCTGCTACCTCCAGATGAGGCAGTGCCAAAACTTAAACTTCTTCCTCACAAGCGGCTTTTTGCATCACTCATGGTATCTTCTTAAATATTATTTTGAAGTATTGTGGGTGAACACACTGATCAGACTCTGCATCAAATTAACAGGTATGCTATATAATTAAAACAAGAGAGATTTCAGAGGCATAGCTGCATTCAGGCTTTATACATGCAAATTACGCCTCCCTTCTGTGAAACACCCTCAGACTATATGCTGAATTCCCATAATTATTCCCAGCAAGAGCAGAATATTCATCATCAAATTATAACCTACCCTGCAGTTTGATTTGTGCAGAATTTTTGTAACACTCAGTGTGCTGAGCCCTGCTCATCTCCCTCAGTTCATATGGCTGGAAATGCCCAGACAAAACAGACATTGTGAAGACCTATCTGCTAGAAATGTGCAAGGAGGAATGGGTGGAAGCATCTTGTATTTTCTCTCCCTTCTGAGCTAGTGCCAGAGTGACAGCACTAAGGCCCTCTATTTATCCACAGAATAGGCTTAGAAATAGCAAGAACAGTAACTTCTAACTGCTGCTCTCTGCACTGAACAACGTAGCCATGCAAATTGGTGCAGGGAGCTTCATAAGCACTTTGGAAACCCACTGTGTATATTCCTAGATATTCTGCATAATTTTAAGGCATGCTGTCTTTATTTTCTATGCCAGTTGATTGCACAAGGACACTCTCAGTAAAAGGACTCTGGGTTATGTTGCAATGAGAGTCTCTCTTTACACAAGTCTCCAAAAGATTTTGAGGCAAAAGTGAATTTACTCTTTATTGAACAAGAAGCAGTGTTGTTTGTATCACTGAGTGGCTGTTACATCTCACAGACTGAGCATTTGCTTTTTGTCAGTTACTTCAGCTTTTATGAATATGCTTTTTCAACTTAATCTACAACTTATATCAATTTACCAACAGGTCAAGCTCTGCTAGAAATTTTATAGGGACCAATAAGCATAACAGCCATCAAAATGCAGTCTAGGGTTTACACAAAGGATAAGAACTGAAGCTGTGGTTTGTTTAAGCAGAGAGAAGGATCAATCCAAGAAGACATACATATCTGCCAACAACTCCTATCACAGAGGCATATATATACAGGTTATCATTACCAAGTAATATAGCCTGTTCAGTTGAAAATTCAATAACAAACTATTAGACATGACCTTTTTTGCTCGTTCATCATCTTCTCCATGAGAAGGCATAAGATACATAGACTCTGCATGATCTCTTGCAATGGATAATGGAGGGTCAGGGACCACATTAGAGAGCTGAGATCTGGACCGCTGCCGAAGTGAAGCTCTGTAAAGAGGACAGAAATGGTTTGTTCTTCACAGCTCAGTAACACAAGACTTGCTTGCAAAGCAGGTGCAGTTTTCATATCAACTAAATCAGGATTCACTGAAGCAAATCATAGGAATCCCATGGACTTTTTCTTTCTTTTTTCTATGTTGTCTCATCTTCTTGAGACGAAAATATCCCACAACAGGGACAAATACTTTTCAAAATCATATTCCACCACCACCACTCAGATGTCTCATATGTACCCTGCACTGTGTATTTGTTAAGTAAAATTGTGGTGTATCCTACTATATTTGCACAAGATGTTTACACACCAAGTCAATTCACCATTATCACTATCAAGTAATTTGGTCCAGCAAAAAACGATGCTGAAGCAATCCACCTCTATCCCTGACGAAACATAACCCTGTAATGTAGGAGACATTCATTTGCCTTGTCTGACACAGGCTTGCCTGAAAGAAATAGTAAGCGTCTAGCTACAAGACAGTCTGGCTTGTAAAATGCTCTAACTTTCATCAAGTAAAAGCCATAATAAAAATGTCCTTGTACATTGCATTGATTTCTCAAGTAATTGCACAGCAAGTCATTTTTCAAGTGACTGCACTGAAAATGCATTAGGTAATACAAATATATGGCTGTATGGTAGTAATATTAAAAATGGAACATTAACACAGTAGACCAGAATTGGAGAGAAGGTACTATGGATAGAAAGGGGAGTAAAATTAAGAGTCTTGCTATTTATCCATGGGCCTTCAATCAGTAATGTATTGCCCAAGCTATTTCTTCTGAACTGAACTCTGTCTTAGCAAAATGCTTGAAGCCCTTCCACCCTCTCATACGCAACATACAGAGAAGTGAATCATTAGCACTATTGGGATTTTGGAATAGTGGGATGAAGCGTAGAGGTCTGGAAACATATTGGGATTTACAATCATTTTTAAGACTCACCGCAAACTGGCCTGATAGCTTCCTCTGCTGAATGACTGGACTTTCTCAAGATTTGGCTCAACCACGTTATTTTCTTCTGCTGTAAAATATAGTATATAGACCTCTTCAGTTTGTGCTAAAATTGAATACAACCGAAGTCCACTGTGGCTCTGCAAAAAAGTGCAGTGTCTCCAAGTCATAACTGGAATACTTTGTAGAAGGCAAGGAATGTAATACAACCTTGCTACTCAACCTACACGTACCACAAGTTTTATATTGGTACTTGACATGGTGAAGTTAACTGAATATTAACCCAAGGACCATCTCACTTGTGGTGTGACTGCTAAAGGCTGTTCCCTATTTTAGCACTGTAATTGCTCTCTTCTTTTAAGATAATCATATCCAAGGTATGATGCTCCACAAAAATACAACAGATCATTCTATTAGACCTCCATTTCCAGAAGCTTTGATTCAAATCTGCCTCTAGCAAAACAAATAGGGTGGTTTCAGCATACTCTGTCATTTGCTTGCATTTCAAATGCAGCAGCACTGGACTGTCAGCACTAAATGGAGCTATAAAATGATGGGTGTTGCAGGTCAGGATTAACGTTTCAGGGCAGATCTATATTAGGAAGGCCATTCAGGCATATGCAGTAAAAACACTTTGCCCAGTGCTATCAATGTATTACTTCTATGAATGCTAAAATTCAGCCATTAAAAAAAAAAATCATCTGCATTCTGTGGAATTTTACATCATTTTATAAAAGAAAACAAAACACGTACTTTCTGTTGCTTCTCTATTAAGTGCTGTGTCTCCTTTGCTTTGCAAGGTCACCAACATGAAATAAACCCCTTTCCTCTTCAAGAGTTCCTCATGAGTTCCTCTCTCCACAGCCTTTCCATGCTCAAACCCAACAATGACATCGGCAGCTTTGATGGTTGACAGGCGGTGAGCTATTGAGATTGCTGTGCGGCCAAGGCGAGCCTGACAGGGAACAACAACAGCTCCATTCCCAGAACAGCAAACAGAAATGCTTGGAACCAACAGTATGTAATCTAAAGTTTGGTCAAATCAACAGGAGTCTTTCTAGTGGTTTCAGCTGACTTTGACTTGAACTCCATCCATAGCCCATAGATGAGCATCTGTTTCTGAGCAAAGGGAGCTATAGATTTCAGTTAACGTCACAATGTATGAAAAAATTATTTTCTGTCAATAATACTAAGGTTCTACTTGTGCATATGAAACAGCTATTAAGAAAATCTTCTCACTGCTTTGTTGCAATTCAGCAGCACCCGCTGCAGAGTGCATTAAAAATAATTTCTGCCCTTTTAAGTCTGATTTATGCTATGCTATAGCAAACCTTATGAAGTGCTTCTTGGACAGTAGCTTCACTTTCATTATCAAGTGCTGATGTAGCCATATCCAGTAGCAGGATTTTCGGGTTTCGCACAAGAGCTCGAGCAATAGCTATCCTCTGTTTTTGACCTCCACTCATCTGGCTTCCACCCTCTCCAACATGAGTGTCAAATTGCTGTGTGGAGGAAAAAAATGAAAATGAAACAGGTAACAAAAAGGTCTGTTAACCTTCTGGTGAAGACATTGGTAAAATGTCTCTCAGATTTGTCCTGGGAGTAGACTTAAAAAAATATCGTCTTTGAAAGACACAAACATTATTAGTGCACCAGGTTCAAAGGAGAGCTGATGAAATAACTTCCTTCATATTGGACAACATAATTTTGCCTGAACTGGGGTTCCAATCCCAAGCCAAAAGTATGTACTGATAAAAAGCTGAAATGTTCTGGTTTGGCTCAAAACAACTCTATCAACAAATGCTGAAATGGAGGGGAAATGCCTGCCTACTCTCCATCAGATGACTCACCAGCAAACTTTCCATAGAGCTGGACTTGTCTGCTGATGGCCTGTGACTCATGAACACTGTGTCTGTGATTCGTGGACATCATACTCTGGTGGCATCAGGTTCAAGTAGAGAATTAAATAAACACATAAAGCCTAGCATCTCGAGAGCCAGGCTGATTATATTCACCTGGAGCCAAATCTTGTTTATTCCTCCATTTCCAGGAAATAAACAGGGGCCTTTACACAGTCTTTCTATGAATAGTTCCCTGGAAGCCTGGAAATGCATAGATGGAGGATAAAAATTATGTACTGACATTAGTTAATGGTACTTCAGTCCTGTCAATCAGATTCACTGTTGTAACATCTTCCTTTGAGAAGCTACTTGGCAAAATAACATTCTAGAAAAGTAAACAGCCCAGTACTATCAAATATAGGCTTTGTAAGGAGGATACCATAGGACTAATCAAAGCCTTGTCATCATAAGGGAAGGAACTAGGGAAGAGGGAACCTCCAGCTAACTTACAGAGCTCGTACAAGGAGATGAGGTTGTGAGGATCAGTATAGACTGCTCAGAAACATATGCTAGCTAGTGAGAGCCTGGGCTCTAAATTGCTTTTGGCCTGAGCAGAAACAGACCTCCATAGCATGAAAAATACATATTTTAAAATCATGCTATGATTATTACCATGATATTGAATGTTGTGCATATGATTCCTGAGGAACTAATTCTTCTCGGTTTGTGGGTTTTTTTTAAATGTGGTGACATACACATAGTATGACCTAATTAACTCTAGTCAAAGGAAAGGTTGCTGCCTACGATCTATATTAATCTTCTGCCCTTCCACCTGAGCAGAAATGGCTGAATGGGGGAGGGACAAAAGGATTCTCTATTTTTCCACCAAATTCTGCCAAACATTTTACAAGGCACAGCATACCTGCGGCAAGTCCATGATAAAATTGTAAGCATTGGCCTGTTTGGCTGCTTTGATTATGTCTTCCATGGTAGCCTCATCCCGACCATAGCGAATGTTCTCTGCAATTGTGGTGGCAAACAGAACTGGCTCTTGTTCAACAATACCAATCTGTGAGCGTAGCCACTGGATATTAAGGGAACGAATGTCATGGCCATCCAGGGTAATCTACAGAAGCCAATTAAAACATGGACAAAAGAAAAAAAGTTAGGGACTTTATCCCCTCCAGCTCAGAGACAAAGAAAGACACAATGGAAATGAAGAGCCTGTGATGCTGTATTTCCACGACCAGTGTAAACAACAGCTTTCATACATAAAATAATGCAATGCACTGGCAGTAGTATATGCTAGTTCTTGGGCCTAGGAGTTGTGCTCTTTGATTTCATTTCCCAAAAACTCTTTTTTCTTGGCCTCAGAAAAAAAACTAGGTGGAAAGTAATAATCAAAATTATGATTATATGTTTACAATAGATTGGTTCTTTGTCTTTTACACATTCAAATACACGTCACCATGTATGTGATTTGTGCCAACTAGGAACACATAAATGGAATGAGACTGTTAATAGATGTAATTCATATTCTTAGCCAATCCATTACTAAATGGTAATTGCATATACTAAAGCAATATTATGGGACAATGATTAAATGTTCAATACTGTGTTCTCCAGAATGGAAAATGATTTGTCACTCCTGAATTATTGTATCTATAGGTATAGTTTCTACTCAGATTTAGCACTGAATTTTTATTTTCTCCTAAGTTTTTTTCTTTCTCATAATTATTTTTGATAAGACTGTTCAGCATTCCCCTGAAATGCACAGGAAGGTATTTTGCTTGTTGAAAAAAAAAGAAAATAAAGTTAGGAGTCTTCCTTCCCACCTTGGAGAAGAAAACATGTCATTCTTTCAAGTCCCTAAGGCTAGAGAAACACATTCTAGGCTGGTATACTCACCATGCCATCACTGGGGTCATAGAAACGCTGGATGAGCTGTATTGTTGTACTTTTTCCAGCTCCACTAGCTCCAACAAAAGCTGTTGTCTCCCCTGCTTTAATAACCATATTAAGGTTATCCAAAATCTGGAGAGGAAAAAAAATAATAAACAGAATCTATCCATTCTAATTCTCTCACAGTCATAAAACCAAGTGGGTTTATCGTGTATCTTAAAATAGAGATTCAGAGCAATTTTATGAAATTCAGAAAAATATTATGAAGAAAAAGGAAGAAGAAAGCCAAATATTTTTACATTGTTTGAAGAGTTTATAAATGCAGAGCACTGTTTTCCATGACAAGCAGGCAGATTTTGATCTTTGTTCCTCTTGTTCATAATTAAGAACTAGTCAAGTTAACACCATTGGAGAACTTGGCAATAAATCCCCTTTAAAGAACACTGTACATGTATTATGAATGCTTGTTAAAGCATAAATATTAAGAATGTAACAGTGAAATTATGTAGAAAAATCTGATACTTTATATGCTTGTCTTTAGAAGCAATAGCACTCATTTGCTTGTCCAATAGTATGCTGTTCCAAGGAGAATTTGTCAATTCAAACACAGTAGTAGAGAAATAATGGGGTATACAGCCAATGCTCTTGTACTTTTTCCTAGCATCTTAATGGGTCACATGGCACATCCCCAGGGTAATGAAAGAGTTTTATAAAATATCCTTGCACCATTCAGCTTATTACTTTGTGTCCTATTCTAGCGCACGTTGGTACAAGTGCATAATTGATTGTAAGAGAAGCTGTATGCAGGTGAATTTGTCTAAAATTACTATGAGTTTATGTTCAGCAGCAAGGAATATGTATGGCAATGGATATGCCAGAATGATAAAATAGGCAGAATGGTAAGTAGAAGAACCCTTTAATAGAAGAATTATTTAGTCTACTTTTAAACAGAGGGTCTGGGCTTCTGGAAAACAAACTCTACTGAAAATCTAGAAATTGCTGGCAGAACCAGGATATTTTGATTGTTTTCAGTAGTTGTGTTCACAGGATGGATGATGAATAATTACCTTTACATCTGGTCTGGAGGGATAATGGAATGTTACATTATGAAATTCAATTTCACCTCGTACTTTATCCAGCTTGTAGCCATCTTCTGACATGCAGTCAATGGCGGGTTTCTAGGATAGAATTTATTGTGTTATTTATTTGCTGTTAAACAGCCAACACTGCTGCAGTAGATAAATATTCCCAATACCATACAAAGCCATGGCACTTCTGTTTGAACAGCACTTGGCTGCACAGAGCCAGCAGCAGGCTCTGCCCCAGGGCTAGCACACAAGGGACATGAAATTGAAGGTCAAAGTGCTGGGGGAGTTATCACCAGTGGGTAGTATGGGCAAGATGAATGCACCTTCTCCTCATTTTAGGCTTACTGCAATTACCACAGTCAACCACTCACCTAGTTTTTGCTGGAACAGAATAGCTGACTGAGAGGCATTTTGACTAAGTTAATTTAGCCCGCTCCTCAGGAATAAAATGGCACTACTTAGGTCATATAAACATTCTCCTACAGCACTGAATAACCATTGCTGAAAATCTGCATACTTCACCACTTTGCATTTAAAGCATCCATCCTTGCACACCCAGCCCTAAGAGCTGGAATCCTGATTTGAAGTGATTTGGGTCTCACATACTTTTGGCCAGGCCTTGGGTATTGTGGGCTGCTAGACATGAGCAGAGAACTAAGAGAGTTTTGCGGAATCACAAAGAAATCAAATTTTCTAAGGATAGATTTTTGAAGCATGGAATACAGAGAATGAATCAGAACTATAGCAACACCAATATTTGATAATTGAAACGTGCATGATTTTTTATGTAGCCTAACAGATTGAAGGAAATTTTAATATAAGAAATGCGTATGTCCTAAGATGTTAAGAACAGCTAAAAGACTGGTTCCTCTTCAGAAATATATCTTTCTTAAATTCAGCTACTAAGCTATGGAGAAAAGTTTCACTGATCCTGCAAATTGGAACCTCAGCATAGCTATAAGTTTAGTGCCAGAAAAAAATCTGTATCAGGGCAGAGCTGTGCTTTTACTGTCTAATCACAAATCTACAAATGTGGCAAGCAGATGGATCTAATTTTGCCACCCTTTCTCTAGAGAGATGAAATCTCACTTTAGTTTGCTTTTTTTACCCTAAGGTTATCTGACTCAGCCTTATCTTTAATTCTGTGATTAATTCTTACTGTTGCAACTCTTTGTGCTTTTTAAATTTTTCTCTAAAAAACACTTCCCTTATTCATCTCTTTTTCAGCTTATCTTAGAGCTTTAGTTTATGAAGTGCATTTATAAGGCATAGGTGTTATCGTTATTATAGAACATTGAAGGGTTACTAAAAAGTCCATTAGCATTACCACAGCCCTTCTAGCCCTCTAGCCTTCTTTATATACCCTTATATATGCTCTGTAAAAGAAAAGCAGCATTTTAATGTGTTTACACAGCTTTTAGCACAATAAAGCTTGTCAATGACCAGAGATACTAGGTACTGCTAAGAAATCAGCAGTATTTTGCCAACCACTAAATTTATATAGATATAGAAAGGAATCCTTATCAATAAATGCCAGTGGCTCTCAGACTTTCTCATACAACCTTATCTATCTGTCTAGATAATATTAGCATTTATGACTGCTGCGTGACCAGTGCCTGTGCTCATTTGGTCCCATTTTAACTCGAGGTAGCTCTGGGACAGGTGACAGAGGCCACCTTTGCCACTAATGCCAATAGAGCCACATCTTTTGATGCCATCTGGAGGCTGGGAGCTAGATGCTTGCTGCAAGTTTGGCTGCAAGGTGACTATTACTGCCTGCCTTTACACTTTCCATGGGCCAGCACTAATGAGTAATTGTACATAAGGAGAAATGGGAGTAAGAAGCAGCAGTAGCTGAGGTAAAACTTCATTATACAGAAACAGGCCACTTCTTAAGAAATCTGTTCAACACCCTCTCTGAGCCCATATGCATGCTGCTAGACCTTTTTATTGCACAGTCAATTTTTCTTTAATTGCACTCATTTTTCCTCATTTACACAGTAGATAAACCTACTACTGCTTGAGGCTTATTTAATTATTTTTCCACTACCAAGTGACACAGCATAGAAATGCATTACTTACTTCATCTATTGTCTCAAAAATGTTTGCTGCAGCCCCACGGCCAGTGGCAAAGGCTTCCAGACAGGGAGATGCCTGACCAAGATTTAAAGCTCCTACTAAAACACCAAAGAAAACCTGAAGAAGTAGAAAAAGAAATTAACAAAATATGATGTCACATTTTTATACAGTTTAGAGCTTAGGCAAATCAAACTACAGTGGCTTAATGACTTCTTGTAATCACTCAGCTGAGCTGCAGTGATTCACTATATGAGCATAATTAGCCCACAAGAAAGCAAACAAATCCATCTTAGAAGGGATTTTTCTCTGTCTTTCACAACTTTTCTTCCAGGTTGAAGTAAATCAATTTACCTCATATTTGCCCTGGCCTAAAAACATGTGCACCCAGATATTTAATGAGGTGCCACTAATGTATTTTTAAGCCACCTCAATTTGACTGGGTGCTTGTGCCTTGAAACAAGGGCTGGAACTGAACATCGCTGGCAAGTAGATTATTTTGGAGATGTCTTACCAGTAAGCAGATGAGAGGCTACAACAATTCAAAAACGGAAAGAAGCTTAAAACACCGTATTACATCCTTTGTATATTGCAGTTCCTGTCTCTTCTAATAGTCACAAAACTTACTTCCGGAGCAAGTACCAGCTACAGAGAACATTTTTTCACCATCTCATGGAGAAATGAACTGTAAGGGTTGCTACCAACACTGGATAAGTCACTGAGGTGAGATTATTCTATCAGTGCAGGTGGACAGTTTCTGCAGGTAGCACATACCCAATGTGCTCACTGTTTCAAGTCCTTTTCCAAGAACCAAAGGGAAGAATTACTCACTAGTGACCCTCTTCTGAAAGCCCCAGGATCCCCTTTTGGTCTAAGCCTAGGACAACATGAGAGAAAATGAGCCACGGCATCCACTCTTCCTGGAAGGACCGACAGATGATAAAGGCAGCTGGACAGAGTATCAAATATCAGAGGACACTTCACTCCAAGAATTCAGCCTTGGAGTCTGGCCTTGCAGATCAGAAGCAAGTGACTCTGGAGCACATCAACCAAAACACCAAAAGCATTTGTTCAAAATTTCCTAAGAGCTCCTAATGCTTCATGTCCTGTGAAGGGGGTTTTATCAAGGTTCTTAAGCATAGATGGGAACCATCTATGGCTGAAAATGTTGGCAATTCTGATAAGAGACAGGGGCTTCAAAGTACAGGACACTGGAAGATGGTGAACATCAAAAGATAAAGTCTTATTGACCATATATACCACACACGTGCAAATGCATTAATCGCCAGTTCTTACAACGAGGAGTGATCAGCATTGTATGGTAAGTATAGCTCATTCTTCTCTGTGCTAATATACCAGGGTGTGCTTGACAGAATGAACATTTTTTTTCCTAGAATTTATTCTGCTTTATTCCTCCTTAGTTTTTCAGTTACAGAGGTGGTTTGGCAGAGCAGATTATAAATGTTTGGATAATGTCTTTGGTGTAGGCTTTTGGTCCATTTTTTGCTTTGTTGTGGCTGATAGTTTGAACATTCACCCTGAGCGTTAGGAGAACTGGTATGTAATCCTTTGTTGTACTTTGGCAATACCTGAGAATTCTGCTAAGAAGCAATCAAGCATTCAGCTAGCCTTTTGAATACAACACAAACAGTAGTCATGATAAATGGGCAAAGTGTATAAGGAAACACTACTGTTGAGAAAGAAATAAAAATACACAGGACTCAGTTCTCCCTTGCACCAGTGATGTTTACTGATAATAACCCCATGGCTAAAGAGGAAGAATCTACTGTACACATACTGTGCACTGCAAACATCTACACTGTGATGTATAGATCATGCCATAAGTTTATACTCAGCTTTACTGCAAACTAATTTTCTTGTGTGAACAATTCCCAAAACAAGTAGGTTATATGCATGTCAGAATCCATCATGAACATGAGGGAGCAGGTTCTGTACGTCTGATAGAAGGAGGAGGGAAGGCAATGCTTAGTGTATCTCAGTGCAGTATGGCTGGTGCACAACAGTTTTCAGAGACCAGGAAAAGCATATTTAAATGTTCTGTATCTACAAATCCTCCCCTCCTCCCCGCTGCCAGAGTAGGAGTGTATGGTAGAAAACATGAAATACAAGAAAGACGACTGGAAACTGAGAGAGGAAGGGGAGCATAAGGGACAGTCTCTCCATTGAGAGCTACAATTTTTCAGCTACAGGGTAGCTCCTCACTGTTTGCCATTTGTCATTTGGAAGCCCGTAACTATAGTTATCATGTGCAAGCAAGGAAATTGCTCACTTCTGGTTTTTTCACAGCACTACCTTGTATCAACTACCAGTGTCAAGAACAGTTGCAAATGATTTCCTGTGAGGGACATCCTCCTTGAACAGAATAACTCAATTTTACAATGTTCTCAGAGTAATTTACCAAGCTCCATTTAGCAGGAAGTTTTGCACTGCATGCTGCTGGTGGCTGGGAGCTCTCATGGTGTGCAACAGGCAGAGAAGGAGCAGAAATAGATGTCTCATCAGAAGACCCAGGACTTATCAAGGTTCAGGAAAAATTTAGTCTGGGTCTGGACTGGAGCCTGCCATTTGGGCAGTCCTGGCTTAAAGCAAATAAACAACATATCTGTAGATGTTGGTTTTATTGCATGTAGGTCATCAGTGTCTAAAGCATCTACTGTGCAGAAGTGGATGCATGAGTGCCGTGCAGGCTAGTATGGTTTTTTGTATACACTGCAGGAGTCACAGCCATGTGTGTCTTTCTTTATCAGCCTATATGTCTACATGTTCTTTGTCATCTATAGAGCTGGGTGGGCAAACAGCAACAGAAAATGTCGATTCTAAGGAACAGAAACTGTTCATGAGAGAGAGGTTAGGTTTGATAAAACTTTCTTTGGTTAGGTTTCTCTTTACCACAGTGGGGTTTTTCATCACAAAGTAAGTTCTTCAGAGAAGCCAATATCCCAGAAGCCACATGCTGACCCACAAAATGGGAAAGCTAGTTTCAGGCCTCTGTCAACTGCGTAGCAGGCTTTCACACGAAAGCATTATTCTGACTGCAGTAAGCAGCATTTCAAATCTTTAAAATAAACATGGATTTTTTTTTTTCTTTTAATCTTATCCAATTGTGTCACATACTTTCATACATACACTGAGTAATGATCTTTAAAAGACACATACAGTGTTTGTTACCACTGAGCCACTGGATACCAGAACACTACAAATATGTGTTCCAGAATTAATGTTTTAAGAAACAGTCCAGAAAAGTTGCATCAAGATAAAATGGGTACCTGCAGAAGAGTGCCAGGTGAATACTCTTCTTCTTCAAGGACAAGTTTAGAGCCATACCAAAATGCTAATGCATAACACAGGAAAATTATAAGCCACATGTAACCAGTGAATAATCCCATTATTATTCCCTTTCGAATTCCCCAGTGCTGAGCAAACACCAGATTCTTATCATATCTGTAGAAAGAGAGAAAAATAAAAGGGGATTAAATGAACTTTATGGAAAATTCATAATAAGCAAAGACCAAAAAAATGAGGTGTCCAGCTGTGCTACAGTTAACAGCGGGTCCACATAAAGTTGATACCTCTCACTCTGAAGTGAGAGACCACTGCTGAAACCAGCAATGCTCCCAGATCATGAAGTCCTTGTGTGTTCTAGTGTAATAAGCACAAGAAAAGCCACACTCACTGCAGATACTTCACCACGGGGTTTGGGGTTTTAGCAGAGTGACACAGGATTTGAGAATTTGGCCAATGCTTCAGGGCATGTCCTACAGCCATGTTATGTTTTAAACACATTTAAGAGAAATTTGTAGCTTAACATTATCAAATCATTATGTCTTGCTGGAACTAGTTCTCTTACTTAGCTTGAAAGTACCCAAAGTTTTCAGATGTGCTGCAAAAGTGATATATCAGACAATGTTTAGGGGAAAAATTGACAGTATGTTCCTACAAGTGGGAATGACTTGAAGATAGTATTACTGATGTTTTATTTGACTGATTGACTGAATTATGAAACTGGTTTTGCATATGTAATGTTATTTGAAACTTAAATTTCTGTAACATACATGCATATAATTCTCAAAGCTAACAGATGGTCATTGTTGTAGAATTTAGAGGCTAACTGCTATGACCGAAGTGCATTACAGCATTACATTGCTAACGGAAAAAGAAATCAAAGACCTTACAGTTTGCGCAAACAAACCTTTCAACTTCTTTCTTCTCCCCACCAAAAGCAGCCACTGTTCTGATGGATGACAGCACTTCATCAGCCACAGCTCCAGCTTTTGCATAAGCCTTTAATTCTCGGCCTGTTAATTTTGCCACAGCCTACAAAAGCATAACAAGTGGTGGTTACACCTGAACTGTAGGTGCAGACAAGGACAGCGGTAAGCAGTGCTGGCTGTCACACTGCACTGTCTGCTCTGCATGAGGTCACCTCCTCTGCTCCAAGCAGGCTTTTATTAGGCATGCTGCACACTTGAAGACTTCTGTCTTCTAGTATTAGGGCATATACCTCTGTAGCATATGTTTTGCAGAACAGTTATCCCCTTGGCCAACCCAGGTAGCTAGAAAGAGCAGCTGACACCACCTGCTTTCCCTCCCTCCCTCTCTCTCTGCTGCTAACTGGGCTTAAGCAGACTGCACACTGAGGGTTTGTGCATGGTGGGAGGAAGGGGGAGCTTAAGGGGCAAGAGCAGCCCTTTAGACACTGTGGCAGAGCCCAGCTTCAGGAAGAACAGGTAATGGTACTGATGGCGGAGAATGGAAAGAGATGATGCCCACGACTGTGCTTTGCTTCTTGGGCCGACAGCAAACAGGTCCATACACAGCAGCCCAGAGCACAGTGGATGCCAAAAGCTTACTTAGGCTCAAAAAAATGCTCAAATTAATGGAAGGAAATGTAGTCATGTACAATTCGACATAAAGATACCACATTGGCTTGGGAATGACATATCAATAGAAATTTTAAAGTGTCCCTATTTGCTTTCTCTCTTCAAATACCCTACCCCAAGCATCTATTAGCCACTTTTGGAGACAGGAAAACAGGCTAGATTGACCCTGGGTCTGTTTTCTTTATGGTAAAGGACAAAGACTTGGGCTGGAAAGGCTTGTAAGGAGGAAACACTTAACAGTGGGTATGTGAAAGGAAAGCAATGGGGACAGAGAAATAAGAATGGAAAGGGGGAAAATTACAAACACAAAGGGGAATGACCTCAGAAAGAAATTGCAAATGAAGGAAAGAGGCATTTTGAAGTTTATTTCATTCCCTGCCAGGATTCTGCTCTCCCACTTCACACTGAGTCATTACTCATGTCATCTACTTGCAGCCAGCATAAGGTGCTAAAGGAGTGCTGGAAGATGAGAAATTAGTCAGAGTTACATTAGAGGTTTGATAGCAAAACGATAGCAAACTGTTCCTGACGTAGAAGTGAGATAGCCAAAGGCTTGAACCCAACCAAAGAGCAGAGTGTGACAAAGTGCAGAGGAGGAGCAGGACCTGCCCAGCCCTGCTGGGTGTGGGAGAGGAGGTGAGAGGGCAGAGGATCCTGCAGTTTCCCTCTTCACTGTTCTTCCTCTGCACAGTGACAGGGAGTTTGCAGGGAGCAAACGGAAGAGCAGAACGGGAACAACTGGGAGAGGACACAGCAGCTGCCAGGAACAGGGACAGCTTGAGGTAAGTTTGAGCAGTTGGTTTCAACTATTTTACAGCTCTGAAACTTGATCATCTCTAAAAGTCCCTAATCGACAGAGAGAAATCAAGCCTCGTGTCTAGTAACCATCTAAACCAGGTGTGTAGTAATAAATAGGGAGAAGGTGTAGGCCAGGTTCTGATCTTAGCAACCATAATATCCATCCACAAGACCCAATAGAACGTATGCTTACACTCCCATCTTAGAAGCAGGATGTATTATTCTGGGAATCAGAATAAGCAAAGCAGGAGCAAAGCCCACCTCCCCCTCCCCCACCCCTGGGGCTCCTATGACCATAATCTGCCTCTTTTGACTTTAAAGGGATGTAATAGCCTTCTCTTCCACCAATTCTCCCAGCTCTATGGCATGACTTTCCCTGCTTATCATACCTCTACATGAACCTCTCACAATTCACTTACCAAGCCATAGACAGCTGCTCCGACCCCAAGCAGAGGACTTACTGCAATGATAACCAAGGTCAATTTCCAGCCACTGACAAATCCCAGTAGGAATCCACACACAAAGGTGGTTAAGCGCTGGATAAAGATTGCTACTTGGTCAGCAATAGCCTCATTAATTTTGTTAACATCACTGGAAAACAAAAAACCAACAGAAGATTGGAGAGCATATCTTTCATTTGTGTTGCAGGTCTTGGCCACATTTGGGTTAGCTGCTTTCCCTTGAGAGAGCCCTTCCTCACCCCTATTCTTTCCACCATCAGCCCTTCCAAAGACCCTGGGCTACAGTGAGGGAAAGTGCCTTTGCAACGGCAGAAGGCTTCTATGCATGAATACTGCAGAGAAGATACTGTCTTTTCCCAGGAAAAGTCATCCTGCCAGCAGACTCATTCACTAGCTGGTTCTTACTACTGTGCCCCAGCTGAGTCAAAGGAGTAGGCAGAGACATCCCAGCTGGAGGCAGCTATCTGATAGTGGAATAACAGTATAGCTGACATGGCAATCCGCCCATCATGGGGCACTGCGAATGTACCACACTGCCTTGCTGAGGGGGCAGGAAAAGGGAGGAGGGTGTAATTCTCTTCTAGTTCCACCTTCCACCACTTCCCAGTTCCTCTCTCCACCCTATCAGGTAGTTTGTTCTCTAAATGAGAGGGAGAGTGGGAAAACCGAGGGGGGCTACTTTGTCACTGGAGGCAGTGGGAAAACATGACAGCTCTATCACATGGGGGACAGTGGTGCAGCAGTTACCATCGTTTAACCCCTAGGCAGCTGCAGAGTTCATTTGTTCTCTCTTACGCGTTACCAACACAGAAAAAATGTCTTAAAGCAAAACAGTCATTATACTTCTGCCGCACTTGGCTACTACCTCACCCCTGAGATTAGAAGAACTGGGAACTCCTGGAATAAATAGGAGCAAGTGGTGTTGAGGTTTAAAGTGCAAAGTTGTTAGCTCATAGATATATCAAGTGAAATTACAGTCCGCTACTGAAAAATTTAACAGTGTTGAGTTGAAGAACATGTTTATATTTCTTCCAGAGAATGTTTTTTTTTGCAGTCAGGAAGCTTTTTGTAGGCACGTTGTTCAAAAAACCAGGGAACTAAGTGTTATTTATTACACAAATACATGCTCAGTTTCTATTTTTTGCCAGAGAAATTCTTCACAGCAACTTACACTTGACATTTATTCTTTGTAAAAAGAACATCACAGAAAGTCATAGATACCGCCAGGCAGTGAGTAAAGGCAAATAAAATCCCCTTCAACTACAGAAAAATCTTCTGCAAATGTGACTACTATTATGCAGGCACGACTGAGAACAGGGAGCCATCTAGAGTCGGCATATTCACCCCGCAGCTACCTTCAGCCTGTAAACAGGAACCACTAAGAAGAGGAGCAAGCCTTAAACGCCGCTGTTCTCAGGGCTAAATGTTTACCCAGGATAAGAAGGTTTCTTGATCTACCTTGGGTCCCTTTCTAAAGGTAGGTGCTTGTACCTTCTTTAGCAGAAGATTAAGCAAGGCTCACTCTTTTCTTTTAAAAGCCAACAAAAGCAAAGCATGCCCCTAACATAATTTTCCTTTCTGGGAAGTGAGAGAGGGTTCAAACCCACATCTCCAGTCTCAGGGGAGTGTGCACTGGCAGCCAAATTATAGGTCACTCTGAAAAGACTGGGCACGGGAGGAGAAGGGAAGGATAAGACAAGCTGGCAAAAAAACCCACCCCGAAACCCAACAAAAAAAAAAAAAACCACAGAAAAGGCACAAAAGGGAAATAATTGTGGCTTAACAGTTATGGCACTCAGATTGAAGAGGGGGGAGATAATCAGCCTAGTCTCTGGTCCCAGGAACATAGCTGTATTTTATATTAGAAGGTGTTTGTCAAATGCCTAGTTATTGGCACTCTGTTGTGTTTGGAAGGAAGTGCAAAATCTTCCCTGTAGCATATGTTTTTTCAAGATTACTTACTCAGAAATTCGGGTGTTCAGTTCTCCTACAGATGTGCAGTCAAACCAGCCTATATCCATTCGCATTACTTTCCTGAAATAAGCTTTCCTGATTTTCTGTATCTGACGAGCTGCAGCCATAACCCAAAGGCAGATCTGGGGAGAGCATAATGTGGCTGATAAATTGCAGTAAAAAGTCTTTCTACTCCCAACAAATGGGAAAAAGCACTTTGGCTAAAATATGAAAGAGCAATTTAGCTATTGATAAAATTACTATTCAGGTAAAATACACTCTAGCTACACAGACATGATAGTTGTTTTATGCCTTTGATCTTTAAATAATCCAACAATTTTATAAAGCCTCTGGATCAAGCATTTGTCTCAGTTCTGATAGGCTGAGAGGAGATGCAAGTTAAATTACTTGTGCTGTTACATGAATGTCATATGGACAAAAAATTTCCCATCTCCAGCTATAAGTAATATAGGGATGGCAGCCATCCTACCTCATGACCCTTTAGCAGATTATGAGGGAATTGTCCAAGCTTGTGGCTCATCTCAGTCATAAGGATTGAACCATTACTACAGAATATGTAGGGTGTGATTCTTCTCCAATACTAGTTTTACACTAGTATTACTCTGTAATATCTCTATAATAGAAACACAGGGCTCAACGCAGTTGAGATGCCTACTGGGAATCTGTATGCCCTTCAGCTGTTGTTTTTGGAGGGCATGTGGATTCCACAGTAACGACACTTGAGCAAGTATTCCTTGTGGTCTGAAAGGAGCAGCATGCATTCATCTCACTGGGTAAAACTATACATGCACGAATCCAAGGAGGTCTCAGATTGCCAGAGTTAACCTATTTCAGCCAATAGAATGAGAACTGAAAGCATCTGCTCAAATGGGCAGCTAAGTAAGCAGTTAAAAGGAACATAATTATTATAAACGTAATTATTTAGCGATTTAAACTTTAAAATCAAAATAGGAAACAAAATACTGACTTGGAGGTATCCTAACACAAGTATGGCACAACCAATTCCTGCATAGTAACCTGCAAACTTGGTCATTTCTTGTTCAATGTCCAGCAGCCTGAAAAAAAGAAAAAAAGAAGGGAAAAAAAAAAAAAAGAGATAGCAATGCTGTTTTAAGTTTCTCACAGATTTCTAATCTGGTGTTTCTTCAAGTTAGAGTCATGTCATCTGGCAAGTCAGCTTGTTTTGCTAACACAGGCATTGTTTCCCAATACTGAGACTATCAATAGCAGTGGCTGTTTTGCTTACTCTGCCTGTTGTACAGGGGTAGGGTGCTGGCAGGTACCAGCAAATGCTCTGTGGCCCTGGAGCAGCCCTGGAGTCTCTGAGAAACCCCGCCAGACTGCAGCTCCGAAACAGCACAGGTGAGAGGGTGTTTCAGGGAAGAGCTGCGCAGCAAGTTTTCATTGGATGTTGAACACGTGTGCTTTGTGCCATTAGACCAACTAATAACACTCAGATTTAAACTGTTTTACAGGGAGAAATGAGGGCTGCTAAAGTCAATTCAAGTATTACTTTGTACCATAAGCTTGCTAATCTGAAACAATCATTTCTTTTAGCTCAAGTACGAGTATTAAATTACTCTTAATATCAGTGAAGGGCATTGAGTTGCTGCTATTGCATTTACATTACTTTGAAATAGGCATTTCAGGTCGTTATTGGTTATGCTTTTAGACAACTGTTTTTTAAAACGTCCCGCAGACAACAAATTTTATTCCATTTACCCAGAATTTGGTACACTGAAATTTTGAGCCAAAACAGAACACTATGCACCTGACCTGATCTCTTGCAAAAAACATGCAAGCAACTCAGGTGCCTGACACAGATATCCAGTACCATTTTTTATGCTTTAATTAAGATCATGGAGCAGATCCTCCTGGAAACTATGCTAGGGCACACAGAAAATAAGGAGGTGATTGGTGACAGACAACATGGCTTACTCAGGGCAAATCGTGCGTGACAAATTTGGTGGCCTTCTACAACGGGGTTACAGCATTGGTGGATAAGGGAAGAGTAACGGATGTCGTGTACCTGGACTTGTGCAAAGCATTTGACACTGTCCCGCACAACATCCTTGTCTCTCAATTGGAGAGACATGGATTTGACAGATGGACCACTCAGTGGATAAGGAATTGGCTGGATGCTTGCACTCAAATAGTTGCGGTCAATGGCTTGATGTTCAAGTGGAGACCAGCAATGACTGGCATTCCTCAGGGCTCGTTATTGGGACCGGTGCTGTTTAACATCTTTTTTGGTGACATGGACAGTGGGATCAAGTGCACCCTCAGCAAGTTTGCCAATGACACCAAGCTCTGTGGTGCGGTTGACAAGCTGGAGGGAAGAGATGCCATCCAGAAGGACCTTGACAGGCTTGAGAGGTGGGCCTGCGCAAACCTCATGAAGTTCAACAAGGCCAAGTGCAAGGTCCTGCACATGGGTCGGGGCAATCCCGAGCACAAATACAGGCTGGGCGATGAGTGGATTGAGAGCTCAACATGACCCAGCAATGTGCGCTTGCCGCCCAGAAAGCCACTTGCATCCTGGGCTGTGTCAAAAGAAGCGTGACCAGCAGGTAGAGGAAGGCGATTCTCCCCCTCTACTCCACTCTCGTGAGGCCCCCACCTGGAGTGTTGCATTGACCTCTGGGGGCCCCAACATAAGAAGGACATGGACCTGTTGGAGCGAGTCCAGAGGAGGGCCACAAAGATGATCAGAGGGCTGGAGCTATGAAGCCTATGAAGACAGGCTGAGAGAAATGGGGTTGTTCAGCCTGGAGAAGAGAAGGCTCTGGGGACATCCTATAGCAGCCTTCCAGTACCTAAAGGAGGCCTACAGGAAAGCTGGAGAGGGACTTTTTACAAGGGCGTGTAGTGATAGGACAAGGGGTAATGGCTTTAAACTGAAAGAGGGTAGATTTAGATTAGATGTAAGGAAGCAGTTCTTCACTGTGAGGGTGGTGAGGCACTGGAACAGGTTGCCCAAAGATGTTGTGGATGCCCCATCCCTGGAAGTGTTCAAGGCCGGGTTGGGTGGGGCTTTGAGCAGCCTGGTCTAGTGGAAGGTGTCCCTGCCCATGGCAAGGGGGTTGGAACTAGATGATCTTTAAGGTCCCTTCCAAGCCAAACTATTCTGTGATTCTATGAATGTATCCTGCCTGGTGCGTAGTTGCTCCTTCACAGTAAAAGAGGCCTGTAGCAAATCCTGTATTCTATCTGCCAGCCCCATCTCGGAGGGCTGGCGTGGACAGCCTGGAGCAAATAATTTGGCCCCAGTCACCTACATGTAGGAATGTGAATCAGTTCCCATGTGCTTTGAATTTCTGAGACCTTTAGACAAGTAACTTTTAATTCTAATTAAATATCTAATTAAATGCCACTCAGAGATTAGAAAACTCTTGGAATGATGCACTGAAAAACGAGCCTTAGGAAAGATTACAGGTTCAAATTTGGCTTGACATATCTGTATCTGAATGAATCATCTAGACTCCATTTATTAATGGAAAGCAACAGGCACTCTTACAGGACAGTTCATCTGACCTGCCTTAGACATCTCCCATAAGCTAAGATGTGTTGCATCCTAGAAGCGTTCATTTCTCTTCAATGACTAAAGTTTAGGTAACTTGCTCAGAAGTCAGCAGGCACCTGTAGGTACCTAAGTCCTAACCAGAATGACCAGAAGTCATTATTACCTACAGTGTCATCAGAGGGAAGATTAATGACCTCAGATGGGTAGCAGATACATCTGTTATCAGAAAAATCATCACCAATGAATATCCTTGCTGGCATCTATAGCTGAAAGACCAAGACCCAAGCTGACCTCCTCTCCCTCCAGGTAGTATCTCCAGCTCAGAAACAGGACTCTGTAACAAGAACCATGCCCCTTTTCTGCCTTATGGATAGAAAATGTAAGGTTTAAAGGCTGAACTGGACCTTCACTAGCAATACATTCTCTGACAAGCCATAATAACAAAGGAAAAGAAACAAATGCATCTACTACTTACCCACATATTATTGTGGCGTTCTTTTCGTTCTGATGAATAGTACCATTAATCCACACTATGGTGTTATTTACACATGTCTTGCCTGGGTCTTTAAGCTCTTGCATTTCAATGTCATATTCAATAAATGTGTCTGCCATTGCACCAAACACAAGCAACACAGCTGGCTGGGCTGCTCCATGAACAATAGCACAGAAACTACCAGCAGCCATCATTAAAATTTCCATAGATGAAGAAAATCGAAACTAAAGAGACAGGAAAAAAATATGGTCTCTGCTGAGAGGCAGTCTTCATGCTGGTTGTATACTGATAAATCATTAATCAGGTGGATCAGATACAAAATCATTCTCTTTAAATTTCAGAATTATCTTCAATACAGAAAGAAGACAAATCTCTCTCTGCAACCTAATCTAATTGCACCCATTATTACAGCCTCATAAATTATTATGAGCTCCCTTTTAGTTGACAGCAGAATCTGACCATGTGAATGAATGTATTATCATATAACATTAATAGCTCAATATCATTCCACATTATCATCATTCCAGAAACTAGCTAAAAGATTAAGAATAGTAATTATAATTCATATATATATAGTCTGCTTTGCAGATTTCCTGTGGGGATGGAGGGAGTGGGAAGGGAGGAAAAAGCCCTAGGACATTATGCAGAGCCTCTGAATAGTTAGCCAATTTCTCAAAAGTCTGGGGTGCTGTGGTAGAAAGCCAACTAAAGGTCTCAGAGCAAGTTCTCATAGTTAATACTCTAAAACATGTTGGCTGAGCCAGGCAATTGTGCATTTGCTCTTAATCTGGGAGAAATGTGTAGAAATACGACAGTATGCAGTAAATAAAGGATTGAGCTAAGTCCTATTACCTTACATTTGCATGGACCAAGAGAATGCACACATGCAGCTGGTGACTCAGCTAAGATACAGCGACTTAAATTACCTTTGTCGTGATTGTGTAAATTCTGATTCTCAGGTTGAAGTCATGTGTAAATATATAGATCAAACTGTCCATATAGAATATCAGTATCAAATGCTATATATTTTGAAATAGAGTGTAAAGAGGAATCATAGCCTGCTGAAGAACCTGTCCAGGTTCTGCAGGTGCTATAATGTGTCTAAGAGAAGAAAGGGTGGGATTTTGGAGCACATATGGAAAAGGGACATTAGGGCAGAGACAAGATAAAAGGAAAAACAAATCGGTTAACATAAAAGAAATAAATAAAACATCTTTCTACAAAAAAAGTAAGAAGAAAACTGTAGCCCTACCACTGTTTTGCAAACCTTGTTCATAAGAAGTCTAGGAATTTCCTTGATTAAAACAAACAAACAAAAAAACCCCACAGAATATGCACAGATATGTGATACCTAATCTCTCAGCACATCTGATGCAAATATGCTGTGTTTACCAACTGCACTTTAGGAGTTAAACATCCGTGCAAAACAGAGTACAGAATGCAAACCCCTCTGCTTGACAGACATAGACCTCTGTGTGGACAGACTGTTCTCTCCACCCAACTAAGAGTTGAGATACTTAGCCAGGTAGAGTACAAGCCACGTGGATGTAACTGCAGTAGCCCAGTACTACAGTCAGGACCATATTGGTTTGGACACATTACAGGCTAATTGCCTAGACTACATGCAAAACAGAAGTAATGAAACCTCTTAGCTGCATGCTGCTAGGTTGAAGCTCTCTCTACTACATTAATTTTAGAATGTAGATGCACCCTATGGGATTCCAAGACCCATCAAAAGCTAGACATACCATACAGTATTGTGCACTCCCAAGTTTCTATAGTTACCAAATCTTCTAATATCCATGGAGCAATTACAAGGGAGCTAAATTATCTGCCAAATATCACACAGAAAATTTTTGGCAGAAATAAGAATGAACCAAGGTCACCTAGATCCTGCTGTGCATCTTAACTCTTTTCCCCATATCTACCTGTAGGTTCAATATAATGTGTTTAATAGTCAATTATGACAAAAAATACGATAATCAATACCAAGCTGACAAAATGACAAAGGGTTCTATTAAATTCCCATTGACTTTAATGGCAG
This sequence comes from Aquila chrysaetos chrysaetos, assembly GCF_900496995.4. NCBI lineage: Eukaryota > Metazoa > Chordata > Aves > Accipitriformes > Accipitridae > Aquila > Aquila chrysaetos. The sequence continues at coordinate 31,876,877 of NC_044009.1, read as the reverse complement.
GATTTCATGCCAAATGGTTTAATCCTTAAAAGTTTGGCTTAGTCACAGCTATTCCCCAAAACAACCGTCACTTATTCTGCAGCACAATGCACATAAAATATTTATAGCCATTGCTTTCATTACCAGCTGAAAGAAGCCAACACGAATACTGTTTTCTTTCTTTTCTGATGACCTTCAAGAACAGAAAACATAAAGTTATAAATTTGTATTTTAGTACATATTTTGTTCTATATGCAAAGATAGTACACAGAATTGAACTTAACTCACTTTTCACTTTTCTTCTCTAGAAAAGGTTCTTCATATGTATAGAAATTCCTAGCAAAAAGGATAAGATTTTACATTAATTCTTTTATTCTCTTGGTTACTTCTCTGAAATTACATTTTATTTGAGACATTTTGCCCAGAATTTTAAGAGACAAGCTGTTTCTTTCAGATCTCTTTGGAACCAGTGATTTGATGTTTTTTTTTAAATTTTTGACAGGGACTAGAATGGACGTTAGGTTAAAATGTTCTGAAGGCTTACACTTTGTTTCATAAGCAGCTCTTCAATACACTGTTGCTATAATGTGGATTGTGCGTTCTTTGAGGTCAGTTAGAGAAAAACCTACCATCCAAATTGTTGGCTAATCCTTTCTTTAAGACAGAGAAAGGTCCTGTTCCCATTCTCTCTTATATTGCCTGTATATTCCTATGTCTATAGTGGCAGTAGAATCTCTCACCCTACCATACAGGTTTTTTTCAGTGCTCGCATTATGTGTTGCTATTCTGTATGATCAGTTAAAATCTAAAGGACTAGTTGCACCATTACAGATGAGATCCATACTATAGCAAGTAATCATCATTTGTGTACATTCAGTGATGAAGGAGTAGGGATTTTCAATTTGGATTTTTTTTTTTAATGAAACAAATTAATTCAAGCTATATTTGTCATGAACAGTTTTCAGAAACCAGATCCTAGAAAGCCTGAAGGATGCTTTGCATGTGTAGTAGGTAGGAGCATACGTGTGTTACATGTGAAAGTCCAACAACTTGGGTTTCAAGACATGTGCGAGGACCATGGTACACCTTGAATACTGGGCTGGTGCTCTCTAAGGTGGGCAACCTGACAAAGACAAAAAATTAATAGATGCTCTTGCTTCCTCATTCTAGGAGTACTTCTCAGACTGTGTACACTGTGTCAGAAAGAGCTGGCACAAATTACAGCACCCATTAGGATGTCCAGTCTGCTATAGAGTTGTCCCAAGACCTAGAAAGAGGGAGGCTCTTAACCCCATTCAAATCTCAGATTATAGCTTAAGGTCAAGGTCCTTAAATAATTTCAGCTTTTAACTATCTAGAATTTTATGTTTAAATCTTAATATCTGAGCTCAAATGAAGTGAGCTAATTCGTTTTATTTTAAAGTCTCACAGTTAAGCTTTAAGAGAAATCAATCAAGATTTATTAAAATTCCTGAAAAACTCATTTTTCAAACTAAAAGCACTGAAGATAAATTTGAATATCAAAAACATTTTCAGAAGACAGACCATATTTTGTTGCCATTACTTTATGTTTTTAAAGGTTGCTAGGACTGTTTTGGTCTACCTGTGTCAGTTGTATCAAATAAGGCAGTTCAACTCCTAGAGAACAGCTTCTCATTAAATACCATATATTCTATAAATGTGTCAATTTGATCCGATGACATTAACTTCTTCGAATATTCCTAGAAATATTGATTGTTCCATTTGTGTACACAACTTACTCTGATTTCTTGAAGTTGTTACCTGTTAGGGAAAATAAATGCACAGTCTAGTTAATAATTATTGTTAAAGTACATAATCTTCTGTAGACATGAGAAACATAAACCCTAGAACCCCATGGGACCTGATCATTCCTGAGTTATAAGCATCTTATTCCCACTGATATATCTAGCCAGGGACATGAACTGACATGGGTTCAAAAATGCCTTAGTAAGTTCATATCAATTTATGCCTGCTCTCTATTGAAGAAGTAGTCTCAAGTTTTCAGTCCCCCAGATGACAAAATGGTTTTAACTAAATACATTATTCAGGACATTTGCCAAAAGTCATCTCATTTTCATTGCAAACTGTTTGCTAGTATTCAACTAGTTCTCTTGGACACTCTCTCATTGAGGAATACTATTCTACTGGCAGTCCATGCATGCTCCCTGAAAGGAGCAGCAGTAGCTCTTCACTCTTGTCTTCCAACAACTTAAGAGACTGCAAATCCTGTGATAGAGGGGCAGCTGTGCCCCTGGAGGGTAAGATGAACTTCTCACTGATGTCTATTCTTGGGATACCCTCTAAGGAACCATAGCTTAGAGAAATGGAATTATACTACAAGATATAATTATGCTGTAGGGCAACTCCTTAGTCCCCAGAACAGGTCTGGATTTAGCTCCCTTTCAAGAGATGTTGTTAAACACATCATACGTAAAGCACAGCTTGTGTTGGCAGGGGCCCCAAAGAAGTGTCATCACAAGGGCTGAGGTAGAAAATATTTGCTGTACATCACTTGAGATGACAATGGATAAAGAGCTAGTTCTATGTATACAGCACAGATTGGGTAATCTAAGGCACTGGGTGTGTGAACCTTGCTCGTTTACGATGCACTTGGCCACTCAGCATCAGGTTCAGAACCATGGTATGCTTTTCAAACAGTGCCTTCCTTTCTTCACATCTAGTGACACAACACTGAGCATGCACAGGCCTGTCTCACAGAGCAAACACCGAGGAGGAACTTTGCATCACAATTCTTAGAAGGTGCAAAGAAGTCACTGCAACCACAAATTTTGCCTCCATCTTACCCAAGGGAAGAAGGCTTTTCCATTATCTTGAGGGTTTTGCATTTCCCAAGGCAACAATGTTAGATGGAAGCAGTCTGAGTTTGGGACTGAGGGAACAGCCGATTACATATCCTTTCGGGGGTTAGTAAGATAACTTTATTTGGCTTTAGCTAACAATGATTCTATTGGTTTTATTCTGCTCTGTTTGTTACTTGGGGATGGTAAAAAGAAAAGATTCTTTCGATAAGGACATATGTGTGTCCCAAGAATCCAGACATTTTCCAGGAAGGTTCTAATTTGTAAAATTATTATTACAAAGAATCGCCAGTGGCAAAGGAAAAAGAAACATCTGTTTGGCGGCTGGTAACAGCTGTAGTGGTTTGAAACCATTCCTAGAAGATTCTCCAGGGTTTATCAGAAAAGTTAAGGTTTAGAGAAAGCTTCCTCTGCAGGCTGGTAATGCAAAGTGTTTTGCAAAAGAATGAAGGAATTGGCTACTGGGAGGAACAAAAGAGTCTGGTGGAATAGCTTTCTGAGTCATATCAATTTAGAGAGCAAAATAAATATTCTTCAAAGGTGAAGAAACCCTAATCTATGAACTTGAAGAGGGAAATGAGTATATGAATGCTATTCAAGAGTGCAAGGAGCTGTGGGCCAGCTCTTGCGGGCCAGAAGTTTTTAAGCAGGAGGAGAATTTGGAATTATGTTACCTATGCTTAATTTGCTCTTTACTGTTACTCATGTAACAGTTCACACCACTGCTCAAGTAGAGGAAAAAGTAGAAAAAGAGGACAGAATAGGATTTTTATAGAAAAGAAAAGAATGTAGGGAAGATGAAAGAATTTATTAACCCTAAAGAAAAAAGCTATAGTAATCTTTGAATGCTCAAAAAATTTTGGAAGAGGAATTAAGGAATTTAAGAAAGAAATTTTATAATTTGAAAAAAGCACATCATCAAGGGAAAGCTGAAGAACATTGCCAAGAATTCAAGTTTTTACTGGTATTGTGAGAACACAGTAAAAGTTAAGCATGAGGAAGTCTGATGCTTGATTCAAGTGATGAAAAATTGTACTCAAAATGCTCCCAACTAAAGCTGCCTCTTAACTACACCTACAGATGTGGTGTTTAAGAGTTGATCCAGAGAGGGCTAATTCTTACTAATAAGTACAAAAGATGCTTATTGAAACAAACCTCACTGGAGATGAGATCAATCAGCACAATGCCAGTAAGGTGTTAAAGCAATGATATTTGCTTTGGGAAAGGTGCTCTAGCAGTTCAACAAACTGCTCAGTACATTAAGCAGAAAACACAGTGCATTTCCGAGGAAACTGAGAAACCAAAGACAAACTCACTTGATAGGCCAAAAAAAAAAACCCCAACTGTGAAAAGAGGAATAGCTTTGGTCCCAACAGAAAGTCTTTTGCCAAAATCCCGTAAAAAGTAAAAGCGACAAGTACGTTAAGACAAACTAGCAGACAAAAAAACCCCCGAGACCAGCTAGATAAATCTGGGCAATCTGGGAGTTCTAAGTCGCTGGAAGAGAAGAATAGTTTTCTATCCCTGAAGTAGAAGGACATACCCCCTTAACCTATTCACTCCCTTTTCTGGTCATTCCTCCCCGCTCTTCACCAATATTAAAGCCCACGATGCCCCATGCATTGAAACTGCCTTTAGTTAGCACCCCAAGTGAGAAGTTTTAAAACAAAACACAGCAGGGGAGGGAAGCGGGGAGAGCTGTACTGCTTCAGCATGTAGATGGCTGCTCATCCTAGCAGGATGCAGAGCAGTGTGCTGGGATAGCAATATACTGGGGAGAGAGCACAGTTTCAGAAAACATTCACATTGGTTTCTTTCGTAGTCACGGAGCTGAGGTTGCTGCTGCTGCATTGCAGACTTTAAAATCATCTGCAGAATCTAGCATGCCAGCTTTGATTTTAAGAATACATTCAAGCTATTCAAAGAATAATTTCCTACACTATCTTCTTACCAGCTATAACAATAGATTTGAAGTTCCTAACAAAAACAGACCTTTGAATCTGTTGAATAGATTATCTAATCTAGGAGAATAATCCCAGCAAAATGAAAGAGATTTGATGAGGATGGTTAAAACCAAAGGAATTATCTAGCTAACACAGAGAGACAGGAAGTGGGAACATAACATCTTCAGCACATGAAGCTCTTATTCAGTTTCTAATGTCAGAGCAAAAAAAAGCACATGTATTGTCTTCTAATGCAACAGCTGCTTTTATGTTTACAGATATCAGTCAATCTCTACAAAGATAACCACAATCAAGGCTTAGTTCAAGCTCAGACTGAATACTCCACATGTGTTCAGACTCTACTGTTATGGACGCAGTTCTATGAGACATCCTATTACAGATAAAGATTGGAAGGAAATCCCAAACCCAAACAATAAATGATACTAGATTTGAAATACAGACTTACATCAATTAGTAACTACTAAATTTTAAAAATAACAACAGACACCACAGATCAAGTTATAGCTGAAACGCTGTGCTGCTATATAGCAGGGATAGAGGCTTGAAGAGGGCTGTCATTAAAAATCAGTTATAAGGTCTTGAAAAAGTTTGTTTATTGTCTGAAATTTCATGATATACGTGGTTATGTGAAGAATTTTGCTGCATGCCACAAGTTTTAACAAAAGGTAGATGAATGGTTCCCATGGAATGAAAGAGACTGAGGCTGCACTGCCTTAAACCTGAGCTGTTGTCTAGGCTGGGGGGGAATCACTGTAACTCAGTCTAGTATAGTTTGCTTTGATTTCTTTTTGTTGGTAAAAAATAGTTCCAAGAGAGTGGGACTGTCCTTCAACATAAGTCTCCAGTTTTCTGGAGGTAATCTGTCATAAAGTATTTCAAGCGAAGTAAAACTGTAGTTTTTATCCAGCTTGATTGTTCTAACAATACATATGATGAATTAAAAGGAAAAAAAAAAAAAGAGATCCCAAGATAAAAAAAAGCATCCCTCCTCCTCAAGCTGTGTTTTGTTCAGAGCTGACCAGAGCACACCTATTTTTGTGATGATGCAGGTGAAATTGGGAGTGAATGCCACATTTGTAAATCCCAGTAAGGCCCGTGTTCAGAACACGGGCTATTTCATGCATGGTCTGAAGCATTTCATTGGGTCCTAGGAGACTGTTTTTAATGAAAGCTTAAACACTTCCAGGATTAGGCCACAGCTGTCAAGGAATTTGCAAATACAAAATGTACATATGCTTAGGGTATCTGGTGATAGCTGAGTGCTGGAATCCTTTTGTGAACCCTTTTTACTCTATGCGAGGAGCACATACATTGCAAGATATTGCAATTTATCTTCCATTATGTGCAACTGTTTTGCCTTCCTTTGTACCTTACATTCAGTATAAGTATTAAATGCCCCTCTCTTTGTTGGCTTTTCTCAAGTCTTATAAACAGAATTCAAAATATTCAGCAGTTTCTCGTCATGTTTCTCCTTGACTCTTGCCGCGTTTCAATTGGCAAAATGGAACAGTACACATTGCAAAGGAAAAATGGAAGAAAAGAGGAAAAGCTCTGATGAGGAGAAGGAATGCAGAGCTTCGCATAGCAATAGATCATAAGAATTCTGCCTAATATGACTACAGATATATGTGTTTCTTGAAAGCAGCTCTAGAAACTGTGGAAGACAGAACTTTTCCTACCACCCACCACCACCACCCCCACCCCCCCCCCCCCCTCCCCGGTCCAGGAAAGGCTTTTTACATGTACACCAAAATGCTGAGTATAAAAACCTAGGTAGATACCGTGAACTTGTAGGCTGATCAGTAAAGATTGTCCATGAGTAGGTATTAGTAGTTTTTACAGAAAAGTTGTTTTGCAGGCAGCATACCCATAACAGCAGGTACTATAAAACTCTATATTTATTCCACAGACTATTTGCTTTGCATTCTGTAGACTATTTGCTCCATTTAGACCACCCACCACCTATTTTACGTGCTTTATAAAATAAGGAGGTGACTGATGAATAAACTTCTTACGTTTGCCATCCAAGTCAAAAGCAGAGTTATCCTCTCCCAATCTCTTGATGCTACGCAGAACAACAGGGTCAGACATGATGGTTAGTTACTTAAATGAGAAGTCCTGAAGAGATGGAGGGCAGGAAAGAGCGTCAGAATGTGTTTGTCTGTAAACATACAACAGTATTACATTAGACTCCTGCTTACCTCAGTTTTGCCCTCATTATCCCAGGGCAATGCCACTGATTACAGCACAAGTTATAACAGAATGGATGTCCCAGACACGGCAAAACTACAGAGTAGAAAACCACCTCAGAGAAGCATGCCCAACTCACCCCTAAGTGCAAGGCCTCTGAAAGGCTTTATTGCCTCCTGCCTCGAGTGAGGGCCGCTCCGCGGGGCTTTGCAGCCCACTGCAAACAGCCCTGTCCCCATTAATGGCTCTATTAAAATAAACTACTGCTTTTGTGCAGGTGACATCCGTAGGTTATAGGCTGAGATATTAATATGACAGATCCTGCCTCAGTTATAAGGAGGAGACCTGCCTCTGCCTTGTCCGTCCCAGCTGGCAGCTGGGGACAATCGGGGGTGGCAGGGGACCCCAGGGCCACACCAGCATCTGCGGCATCACCACCACCAGCCGCACACCCACAGCTCTTGGCTGGGATGAGTTAACCAGCAGACTTGCTCCTCTGAACAGGTTTATTCCTAACTAGTCACACTGGCATGCCAAGCAGATGTCGTACGTGAGAAGAAATAAGGAGTCAAAGTTAACACGTTTTTGTTAAAGCAAAATCTGCAGGTAGTGCTAGTTTTGGCCGGGTAGGCCTGGCATCCAAGATGGCACCTGGAGAAAAGTACTGCAGAAACCCTTCCCAAAACACGCCCTTTCATAACCAAAGTCATCTCATCCACACCTTTGTTTAATGTAATGTATCCCAACGCGTAGTTACAATACCTTATTCCAGTCATTAAACATCAACGTTTGTATGTTTATACTTCTGTATAAACCTCTCACAACCTCTCATTTTAAGCATATTACAACACATTCAGGTATCAAAGCTTTAACAACTTTTACCCAAATAACACAAGTCTTTTGTGTAAAAGACACATTTCCACAGATTATTTGTGTTACACCACCTAACTTCCCAGCCAGCTGAGTCTTTACCTATTTAGCCCTCTAAAGGAACCACTTTTTTTCTCCCAATGGTATTAAAACTACCCAAATCCTTCATACTGGCAACAGCTGTGTGATGAGCTACAGGTGCGCAGTTCCTTACAAGTGGGAGGGGCTGAGAAGAAGCCTGGCTCTGAAATTACCGGAGCATGAAGGAAATACACCCATTCCTAGATTGAAATGGAGCAGCAAAATAGGTGCCAGTCCAGTGGTTCATGATGCATGTGTGACTTAATAATTTCACTTCCCGTAAAGTCCTAGTCTTTCATTTTTGTCACTTTTCCCTCCAAACTGGCCTTCAAGAACTGCTGACTCCCAACCAAACCTTTCTCTTCTTTTATCCTCTTTTCCTGAATTTTATGTGTACATCTCTTGGCACATCACTGAATCATCAGTAAATCAGGCTGGAAAGACCAGTCTCCTGATTAATTCTAAGCAAGGTGAAGTTCAGTTATTCTTCTTTCATTTTAACTGATGCTTATCAAAGATGCCTGAAGAACTCCCCAGGCAACTAGTGCTTCGCTATCCTTATTGCTAAAATTTTTTTTCCTAATGTCTAATCTGAATCTTACCTGTCATAATTTAAACCCCTACTTCTAGTGCAATCCACCAAGGATCTGGAACATAACATTCCTTTCCACTTTGTAAGTAGGCTGTATTTATTTGAATAATACTAGAAAGTCTCCCTCTTCGGATGAAGAAAGCAACCCATTCAGTTTTCCTTGGTAGGGTGTACTTCCTAAACCTCTGATAATTTCCACTGGTCTCCTCTGGATTCTAGCACATCTTTCTTGAAGTGATGAGTGCATAACAGCACTACAGCACCACAGCACCAGTCTTACAAACACTGAGCAAAGGAGAAGGATTATTTCACGTTTCACGGATTATATTCCTGTTTATGCAACCCAGTATGACATTTGGTTTTTTAACAGCAGTATCACTCTGTTGATTCACATTCAGTTTGTAATCCACCAAAATCACTCACTTTTTGCAAGCAATTTGCTACAGAGCCAGTTGCTTTCCAAACTGTATTTTTATAGTTGATTAATCCTGCCTGCTATTGTCCATATTTAATAGCACCTTACATTCTTCAGCCCATTTTACCTGTTTGTTAAGGGGATTTTGACTTCTAGTCCTGTTCTTCAGCATATCTGCAGTCTGTCCTACCTTTATGTCATGATCAAATGTAGTAAGGACATTCTCCATTGTGTAATCCACATCATTATCAATATTACTGGATTATACCAGAAGCAAGACAGACCTCTGCAGAACTTCATTCAGTACACCCATTCATTTGGACATGGGTTCATTGATTGCTACTCTATGGATATAGTTTTTCTTGCCTAAAAGTTTCTGATGAGCAGAGACGATTTATTCATCCACTGGTCAGTAAATTCTGACCCCCTCACATTCTGTGACCCCCTAAATTGTGACCAAAATTCCCTGCTTAAGTAAATATGTAAAGCCAAATCACCACTGCAATAGCAAAATGTCTGGCCAGGACTAGAATAGTCACTTACAACATAAAATCACAAGACCTTTTAACTCATCCCCACATACAGTGAAAAAAGTTACAATTTGAATCATAATTTTTCCATTCTCTGAGACAGATGGCAAATGGGCTGAACAAGTTATGGTACTTCTTTAGCTAAAGTCTCTACCATGAGTACAGTTCCAAGTTCTCTTTCTGCTCTTTTGCATAACAGAGAAAGCATGTAACACCTGCTTCTGTCCAGAAAGAAAGGAAAGCATCATATACGTATCACTGTTTCACATGGGACCTATCTGCAAATCATTAAATTTCACTTCAGCTGTATTTGCATCAAGCATATGGAAGAGGATTTAACAAGGGCTTAAATTCCAGGTGACATTCAGTTTATACTGAAATAAATGTAGCCTCCCAAAAAGAGCAAGCATAGATTCCTGGCAGCATTAAGTCCCTTGAGATTGTGTTTTCACTGAAGATGAGAGTGACAATTTTCCCCAAGTGGGAAAAAAATTTTCACTCACTTCTTCAGTGAAAACACAGAGCTTATTCTGCTCCCTCCCTCCTGCCTTTTGCTGTGTCTGATTGATTGAAATAGACTCAAACAGAAGATCTCCGAAAACTGTTTGTTCAAATCATCCTAAAGTTCCAGAAGTTTCTTAAGAAAAAAAACAAACCAGCCAGCTCATTTTTGGCAGTTTTGTCAGTCATCACATTCTCAAGACAATTTTTTTTTTTATATGTCAATTCAGTTGTGAGGTTGGAGCTGGAGGTCTGAAAACACAGACTTTTTGCTCCATTTACAAAGAAGTTTGACAGTGGTAGCACAGACTGGGGAGCCCTTCACAGTGACATGATTCTAAGGAAAATACAACTTAAATATGCAGTTGGCCTAAGGCTGGCCAGTTTTTTTAACCTTAAGTGTATGTTTTTAGGAACGACACAGTTAAAAAAGAAAAGAATTAATAAATTTCAAAGGCGGCCATCAGTGTGAGAAAAATAATCAAATCACAATGTTTGTATCTTTGTTAAAGCTTTTCAGATTTTTGATTCAAATTATTAAAGCATCATTGGCTGAATTAGGAATACCCAGAAGATACCAACTGCAACCATACGCTCATTTTTTTTTCTGAAAAATAAAGTTCACCACAATGGTAATTTTACTAGCAATTTGTCGTTAAACATGAAGCCATCATTTGCTTCTAGATCTAGTACTGACTGCTTTGCACTGTTTAGCACACAAGTAATGGAACTGTATAAAGAAAGCTGAGCTAATAGATAAGCTGCTGATTTTATACTGAAATTAGTATAATTGGAAATGTCACCTGGATTATGAAAAAATGTTCTGCCGGAGTAAAGAAGTGATGTTCCTACCTGCTTTTGCTATCAGAATAGATCTAAACTTTAAGGGTGGTATTTACAGACACATTCTAGCAGCTTTAAAATACTTTACGACTTCACGGAAGTATAAACCTATTTAAATTAAGTGATATAAATCATTTGAACCATACTACTGAATGTGGCTCACAGTGAAAAGCTATGAAGTGGTTAAAAAGCAACCCCACTGCATTTCTGCTTCAGAAAGATAAGGGATAATGTCATATTGTAAATTGATGAAGAAGGCAAAAGTAAAGCAAAGCAAAGTCACTCTCTGCCTGTCCTCTTTCAGCTATTTATTATTTGACTTTGTAATCATAATATCTATACAAGATTTTGTAATGGAACATGGTAAAAATCAATCGGTATAAGAACATCATGCTGGGAAGTCTCATTTCAGCACTTGCTCTGACACTGTATTTTAACACTATGAAATGTATTTTGCAACTGATTTTTTAAGCCTGAATGCTGATGCAGTTTTAAATAATAGGAAGAGTGGAAAAAAAACCCAATGATTGACAGACTTGAATAAGGATTCTAGTTACAAACACTTGCTAGAGCTAAACTTTCTGGAATGATGTCACTTTTCCAATAAAATTGTGGCTGTTCCACATTTTTGAAAGGTAACACATTTTTCCTGTATTTCTAATGCTCAACACATCAAATACTATCCACATACTATCCTGTCCAGCAGGCATCATTCATTAGCTGACTTAAACAGATTAGTATAGCAGATTAGCATGCTCTATTAGAATATTAAAATAACCTTCCTCGGGGTCTGAATGTTTAACTGGGAATCACTTACAACATCTTGAAAAATACTGTTGCTGATGTCTGCATTAAAAATTATTTAGATAATAGAAATCAGAGGTAATAGAAGGGATTAGATCATCCCATCTACGCCTGTGTGTGCAAAATACAAACTAGAAGCAGAGAATACCTCAGAAACTGCACTAAGTGAAACAGCATTTTACTCTAGCCAATTAAGGTATGGATGCTGGATTTTTGATAAACAAAAATCTTTAAGGAACTCAAAATCCAGCTTTAAACAAGTAATACTTGGAAAATACTAACAAAGGAACATATCCTATAGAATGAGGTAACATTAGGACCTGATCCAAAGCCCTTTGAAATCTTTTTCAAATCACATCTTTATTCAGGTCAGATCTTTATTTAATATAAGGGGGGGGGGAACCACAAAAAAACCAATGAAAACTGGCCCTGAAAGCACTATCCTTCATTTTTCTTTAAAACTAGGTTCCTCAGATATTAATGATAGCATACATGCAGAAATTCATTTTGCTTCAAAATAGAACTTGAATGTCTTGTTCTTCAAACAGTCCCATAAAAAAAAAAAAAAAAGAAAGAAAAACCTCACTCACTGTGCAAAAGGGAATTTAGCATTTAGCTTAAATTGTTCTGAAGGAAAAATACAGGTACCTTTCAGTTCAGGAAGTTTCATCAGTTAACTCTGAAACATTAAACATGATAGATTTGTTACTCACCCGTGGCTGTGAAAAATCATGTATCATAGAATAAATTGCAAGGATCCTGTTCAATTAGTCAGTGAAGCACCCAACCATTTCCCATCATGTTTTCATTATTCTAACCCATTTGTCAGAACTGAATCTTTAAATTAGGCATTGGTTATTTGCACCTGGGTCAATAACCATGCGGTCATAATGGTTACAGTTCATTGACATCTAATGGAGGGTTTAAATTTGACTAATGTAATCTCACAAGTCAGGGCACTTGGAAAGCAATTATACATGAGGAGACCAGACGGTTCTCTGGGAAAAAAAAAGCTCACAATGAATGTACGGGAAGAGATTATTATAACATTATTTTATCAGCATTAGTACAGAATTACTTTATTAGCCATGCAATAATTCGGTTACACTACTGTTCCTGCGGTAAATAGCAACATCAGCTGAATAATATGAAAATTGGTTCAGAGATTAAGCTAAATTCAGATTAAAAACTTGCTCAAAAGCTTTGTTTTCTAACCCATAGCTTGTCCCTCTCCCCATGGCTTCTAATATTTTGCCAGTCTTCCTTTAAGAAGAAGATTTTACAACGTGGAAGCTCCTGAGTAGTAAGTAGTGAATTCTCGTTGGAGATGAGTCCTCCATGGATTTTTTCAATAAGGGACATCAGTGAGGACAATGCTATGACCTCAGCCGATGTCACCACAGAGTTTAGAGGGAAATGGCAACCATGGTTTAGTTCCCCTCTGAAACCAGTTCTCGCTACAGAGCCCCCTGACTGATAGGACAAGATAGAAAGGCAATGCCATAATCTTAGTGACTGTCAGCTCCCCTCAAGTCTTCTGTGCTCTCAAATTTTCTATGATAAAGCCTCATGCACAAAAGTGCATCACAATTAAATGTAGCTGAGCAGAACTCTATTTTCCTTGTTTAGCATCATTACTGTGTTCACAGTGACAGCATAACCAAACACAAACCTAGTGCCTTCTCCCATTTTCTTAACAAAAAGTCTCCATCTATGCTAATGTACACAGCACAGCTTTGAGAATAACACTATCTATCTGAGATGTCACAGTGCTAATCATCTTGTCCACCACATCACAGAGCCAGAGGAAAAAAAAAAAAAGTTACTTGCAGTGCACTGCACAGGAGTGGAAAGGCGGGAAGAAAAATTATATGGTGGAACAAAACTCTGCTTTGCTTCATTCTCCCCTGACAGCTTCTTCAGGATCAACATGGCCAAAGGTCATGCAGTGCCTTTGCTTTTCAAGGTACTTGAGCACAGCTCACACTTAGCATGCATCTCCAGACAAGGCTTGGCTTGCCAGAGACAGAATATAATTTTAGCTTTACACAAATCACTTAAGTCTTTTCACTTAAAGACTTTGCTCATCTAAGCATTCGGAAAGTGTGTGCAGAGCCTGTTTCACGCTGATAATGAAGTAGATTAAGGCAGTGATGAATTGGAGCTGAGACCACAGACTACCCCAACCCTTTTGAAGGGCTCTGCTCCCTTCTAAACCTCCGCTTCTCTCAACTCGACCTTACAAAAAATCCTGAAGATTAATAAATTCTGACCTGACTTTATGACGTGGGCCATAAAAATGAATCTATGCTGAAAAGTCATCCATCTGTGTAGAGCAAAGTGGAGAACATAACGCACTCAGTTTTGGTCCCGCTCCCACAGAGTCACCTTCCCCTCTTACAGCTGCTAGTGGAAAAACTAGCCAAATACACTCCATCTCCTCAAGCCCTTTTGTACTTTGTTTCCTTCTGATGTCCTAGGAAGGGAAAACTCAGTTTCTGTTGCTAGAGTCAGCCCTTCAGTGAATGAAGAATTAGCCACTGAACTGAAACAATAGAGAGCAAGACTTCAGTAAATCAAGGAGACTGAGAAGAGATGCTCCGATTCCTGAATTCCCATAGGGGACACATGGAAAATCTCTGAATTTTAGTAGGCTATAGATACTATTTAGTTCATGAAAGATGTACTGTCGGGATAATTCCCCTCAGTTGTGGTCTGAGTTGAAGGGAAACATTTTGCTTACAGCTCACATCATTTTAATACCTCTTTGCACAGGAAGAAAAAGATCACAATTCATTGAGCCAAACGCAGTAAAATAACTGCTTCTTCCCTCAATTTGAGTAGCTGTTTATTCCAGCATATTACCATTCCAAATGAAGTTATCCTCTCTTCTCTGGATTTTTTCCAACAGTTCATAAGAGGAAGTGGATAAAAATTAATCTTAGTTATTCTCGTACAGATAATTTCTCAGTAAGAAATGAAAGCCCACACACTGTTTTGGCACAGGACTCCTCAGCTCTAAACTGTAGTCTATAACCTATTGATCTTTATTCCAGTATGGCCAACAGCTAGTAGCAGCAATCAAATAAAATGCTTCCAAGGCTTTCTAAAGATAGCCAGAAATTTAGCACTGAGTGCTCACAGCTATGGAGGAGTAGGTGGCCACAGTTTTCCACCTGGGGAAGAGACTCAGTCTGCCACTGCAGGCTGGGACTCCAGATCAGCAGCTTGTTGCTGTGTATTGTGCTAAAGTCTGTATGAAAGTACAGCAGTCTGGACTCTCTTGCCTGACAGAAGGCACTGAGCAGACAGCTCTTACACTTCATTAATTTATTTTTTAACCATTCATAGCCAAATTTATTTCTGTAGCTAGCGTACAGTGCTTCCGGGCCCAAGAAGCCAGACCCTGGATTTTTCACTTGAGTATAATCTCCATCTTAATTGTGCCACTTACAGTGATAGCACCTCAGAGTGTCAGAAGTGTAAGGCAGATCTCAGTATTGTAGTACACTTCTGCTTCTGCATGATGCTTTATCTTCCTGTCCTCTGCTCCTTTGAAAAACAAAGGAAAACACTTTGTTTGCTTCTTTATTTCTCCCAGTTTTTGAAAATTTTTTTTGTTATTTTGCTCCACATGCTAGCACAATTTTTTCACCTAAATAGTATGAAGGTGAAAGTAAAGTGAACTCTAAATAAAAGCAAGTTACAGCTCTCTTTTGGTACCTTGAGGTAAGGGACATTGAAATAAAGTAGTTACAGTTTGCAGCTTGAATTAATAGACAGATGACTTCTACATCTGTTCGTGGAGTGTCACTTGTTAAATACTCTTTATGAAATTCATCTAAAAAAAATTATCACGGTTATAAAGGTATCTAGAGGACAAAACCAACAAAATTGGGCTGGAAGAGAACAAGGTCCTCTGTGGCACTCTGATCAGGGCAGAGACTGGAGGAGTGGGAAGCTACAGGGAAGGTCACCACACACTCACAGTTAGTCAGGCTGGCAAGTACCCACATGCTGTGTCTTCATTCTTTTCTTGGCACCACAGCAGTTACACAAACATGACTTAGTATTCACTTTGTACAATGCAAAGTGAATTTTACACTGGGCTTACTGATTTGTGACTTAAGCTATTAAAAATGGAATTATGTCAATCCCATGAGGTGCATATGTACATTATTTCCTTCAATGCAGCATGATTTTGAAAGTTACTGTCCTTTCCAAAGATCTTTAGCAAGTGTTCTACACGGAAACCTCCTTTTTGCACCTAAGAGCAAGACTTCCTCTTTTGATGGCTGAGTTTTATCATTTTTGCTGCAAGCAAAAAGCTGTTTGTCGATAAGAAGTCAATTTCCTTTTTTTTTTTTTTTTTTGCAATCAAACTACATTTCTTCATACTGAAATGGGGAATAGCAGATACTTTCCTTACAGTGAAATAAGGAAAGTACCTCTGAGCACAGTGGGGGCGTTTCTGTGAACATGACTTTCTCTTGTTACGGCAAGTAAAAAGTCCAAGTCGGTGATTATTGGGAGAGGATACCTCCAGGTGGGAGGTTAGCACAAAGAAAGAAACAAACTTGTTTTTTTCTCCCATGGTCTAAGTCACGATCAGAGACAGGAAGTCATGGTATATTTATTTCTTGGTCACAAAAATATGCTGTACTGAAACTGCAAAATACCATCTGGAGTGGGTCCAGCAGGGAGGCCAGGAGGTAGGCAGCAAGGGACTTAATCTCTAGTAACTCGCCTTGTTTCTATAGTTAGCCTCTCACCATCTGCTCTTCGAAAATACCAGAAGCAGGACATGCACTCACTTATCCTGTTGATCCTACCCAAGTCTAGAAGCCAGTAAGGACTTTTTTTCTCCATTCCAAACACTGGTGCAAATAAAAATAGCAGAGGTAGCAACAACACTTCTAAAAAACAAAACAAACCAAGCCGGTAAATTTTAAATGCAAACTATAACTTTCATATCAAAATAAAGTGACTCACCTTGTTAAAAAAAAAAAAAAAAAAAAAAAAATCCCTTCAAGAGACTTCTCTGAGAGTGCCTGCCCTACCCTCTGGGCAAGCGGCCCCAGGTCACTCACCTGCTCCTGTCAGAAGGTGGCACGTCCACATGAGCCTGCCTGTCCCCTGCGCCTCCGCTCCCTTTCCCAACCACTCTTGAGTGCCACCACTCAAATGCCTTTGGGGCTTCGGACTGAGTGCTGCTTATCACTCTCCCTCCTGGAAACCAGGGAAAAATACATTTTTTCTTGATGAGCCCTTTGGTTTTTTCGTTTTTTTGGTTTGTGGCCCCTATAAAAAATTGGAGGTAGATCTTTACATTGCAAAGCTGTGGGCAAGCGCTGGACCTGTCAGTCTCCCTGGCAGGCTGGGGTTGGAAACACAGCCTGTACAAAGCCGTCTAACTGAAAACCTTGTAATTTCAGCACTTTATTAATTTGATATAAAGTCCCACCGACCCATTGATTAAGGATCACGGGGACCAGAAGTTAACCCTGATCGTCTAAGGCCCATGTTTGTAGACATGCCTGTTGCCATGGCAAAACCAGGCCTTTTCCCTCGGTCTAGCTAGGTTGGCTTTTATTTTTATTTACTGACGAGATTGCAGATCAGGCCAAAACTCTGTTTCGTTTCTGTTCATTTACCAGTTATGCTTTGTATCTACTTTATAGTTGACGTAGGGCGCGATGAAGCACAGTTCTGCCTCCCCCTTTTCTCCGGAGGGACTCTTCTCGAACCTCCGTCCCTGGGCCCCCCGGTTTGCGGCCGCGGCCGGACCCCGCGCAGGCTTTAGCACACGCGAGGTGCGGGCGTCCGGCACGGCTGAGGTCCGGGGCGGGTAGGTGTGGGC
Source organism: Aquila chrysaetos chrysaetos (assembly GCF_900496995.4). Classification (NCBI taxonomy): domain Eukaryota; kingdom Metazoa; phylum Chordata; class Aves; order Accipitriformes; family Accipitridae; genus Aquila; species Aquila chrysaetos. Next base: position 31,859,408 of record NC_044009.1, on the reverse strand, counting down.
GGACAGGAGCGGCAGGGAAGCGGGGCCTCTGTGCCAAGGAGGGCATGTCTCCGCGCAGCCGCCGCCAGCACGGCTGGCTCTGGCTCTCACGCGTAACAGCCAGGGACTGCCCAGGCTGCTAGTCAGCTGCAGGCAAAGGAAGGCTGCGAAGGAGTATGGCAACTCCGAGCAGAGCAAGGGACATTATAAAGAGAACGGTAATTTTAATAAGGGTTGCAAGAGAAGGAAAGCCAGCCGCTGTGCTGGGTCTGCTGTGCGTGCATGCGTATGCCGAGAGAGAAAAATTTCCTTGTCTTGAAGGAACTTTGAAATACTACCCAGGGGAGGCGGTTACCTAATCACTTCTTCATACTTTCTTCACTACTGATGCTGCAGAGGAAGTTAAGCAACAAAAACTAGCATCTCTGCATTGCAACTTTTGCAACACCCTGGGTAACTTCCAGCCAGCACAAGAAGCTGCATTTCACCAGCATACATATTTATGTAAACAAGCACCATGAGCAGCCACGGGGCTTGCGATAAAAATGGAGATATATTGAACCTCCCATGTCAGAGCAGAAAGCAGTTCTACATGCAGAAAATAAAAGCAGTATTCCTGTTCCTATTACGATGCTTAAAAACATGCCAGGTGTTTGCAATTTCCTTTTAAATTAAGTTTTGCCAGAGGAGAATTTGACCATAGTAAATGCAACTTCATTGTGTCTTGCCCTGCAGAGACAGATTGTCTGTAAGCAATCTCTAAAAAGGTCTGTACTCCTTTACATCTAGTTAGAATTATTTTTTTAGTCGATTGCATTAGGCATCTCCTGTTTTCTGGACCATGAGCGCTCATGAAGAAGTATAACTGAATTGTTTTCTCTAAGCGGAATTTCACCCATCATCAATAGTTACTTACAAGTGCACTATTAAGTCAATTGGAGTATAATCCCAGATATGCAGGCTCTTCCCAAACATATTTTGCAGTACTGATGTTGCCACACTGCCTGAGCTTCATTCACTCCGGCAGGCAAAGTGTTCCAACCTGCACTCTCCTTCCTGTGCTCAGGGACCATCACATGCACACTCCCACAGCCTAACTGATGGGGATTTATTTCTTGAGAGGCAAGGAGGCAGTAATTGCTACCCTCTTTCTTGAGAGTCTGGCGCTGGCAACCAAGGTTTTAGTAAAATAAAGTAAATAATTTTTCATGGCTAGCATTGCGTACGTGTCCACAGTAACAAGAAAGGTTCTGGGTCCTGCTGATCTTGCTTGACCGTTTGTTGCCAGCTGGCTCCAGTGTCACTCTTTAATTTTCTATGAACTGACACTAAGTTCAGACATTTCTGTTGGTTTCTATTCTTTTTTTTTTTTTTCTTCTGGTTTCCATTTCATTTTTGCTACACTTTTCTAGTCAGCATTTCTCCCAGATATGTTCAATGGGAGCTTACTGACCTGGCAGCAGTAACCTAATATGGACAGCATTATTCTTTGTAACCTTATTACAATCTCCAGTTCTCATTTCTGCTCAAGGAAGGATTGTGTTTGTTTGTTTTAGCACAAGGAGGCCACTGCTCTGAATTGTGCCTGCTTATCTGAATAGTTGCAGTTAGCCAACTCAAGAAAAAAAAGAAAAAAAACCAACTAACTAACAATCCCTGAAAAACTAGCACCTTTTTTTTTCTTCTCATTTCAGGAGAACGTGTCCAGAAGACTTCAGTAAAAAATGCTTTACTACGTATTATTCTTTCTTGGAATCATCTCTCTGTGGTGGCATTGGAGAGCAAGAAGGAGCGTGAAGGTTACAAATCTTACCGGAAAATACATATTCATCACTGGATGTGACACAGGATTTGGAAATATGGCAGCAAAGGTTTTTGACAAAAAGGGATTCCGTGTTTTTGCCAGCTGTCTGACTGAAACAGGAGCCAAAGAGTTAAAAGCTGTGACCTCGAAGCACCTTCAGACAGTGCTGCTAGATGTGAGAGATTCAGACAGTATTAAAAAAGTGGCTGCAAGGGTCAAAGCTGAAGTTCAGTCAGAAGGTGAGTGCCAGGATATCTGTCTTTAAAAAAAAAAAAAGAAGCAGAGTTTTCCTAAAAATACCATGCTATGTTCACAGCTTAATTTAACTGACATTTGACAAGTGTGTGTGCATGTCTTGTCCCCTTCCAGAAACATGGAAGAAGATCTCACTAGAGGGATGTTTTATACATCTAGTTAGTGGTAGGTAACTATTTGGGAATGTGCTCAAAAAGTCAGGCTTATCAATACGTCATTGTCAGAACAGGAATCCAGTCCCTGGAACCTTCGTTGGGACTGTTTGCACTCACATGCTTATCTGGGTTATGGCACGAGTGCTCAGCACCTCCCATGCTGTTACCCAGCTAGGGAACAAATTAAATAGATTCCACTTAACAAGCTTAAAGAGTTTTTATTTTAAGAATTGAATACATATAATAAATGATCTGTAAGTAATCACTCATTCTATCAAAAGCAAAAATTACATATGAACTTTATTGAATAAATCTGAATATAACTATTTTGGAATATTGCTTGCAGACCATCTGAAAAATAGAAAAATCCCATATCTCTGACCCAGCAAGTTGTGGAAGACAAGATGCTGCTGCTGTTACTGATGCTAATTGGTTTCAGTAAGAGTGGTATTGCAGTAGTTTACAAAGGCCCAAGATCCTATGGGCTGGATTCTGCTAACTTTTGAGTCTTAAATCTGGTCTATTATGATGTGCCATAGTACCAATTATACTTCATGCTAAATTCCAGTCTCCATTCGACCTTTCATCTCTTCATAAAATTGCTTTTAACTTGCCAAATTGCTTTTATTTGAAACTGTGCTTTGTTTCAGGCCAAAAGTGATTTTTTCCCCAAGAAAAACTATGAGTAAGATCAGACCAGCAAAAGTATTCATTCACACAACTCTGACAGCTGATAGAAGAGAAGAACTGGTTTTACATTTCTGTATTTTCCCCTCCCACTTCTGAGGGCTCAGAAATGTTTTTCAAATCAATCTAGTGTTTTTTCCTTGCCTCCACCTCATTTTTTGGAGCTGGCCGTTCATTTAAAAAGAAAAAAGTCCTTCCCATTTCTAGCTGGGGCATGTCAGTCAATGTGAGGCATAAGTTCTCTGCTACAACAAAAATGTTGGGGGGGGGGGGGGGGGGGGAGGAGAATAGCAAAAGCCTTCCCTGTCACACAGTTCCCATCTTGTGTTCAAACCTTTGAGAAGGATTTAAAAAATTTTTTTGTAATCAAGAGCTGTTCTTTATTGTCCTGGCACCTCACCCATCTCAGAACCAGGGCACACTTAACTGTGTCTCAGGACAATCTACCTGTATCAATATAGTTGGTACCTGTCACCCAATATAGTTGCTCTTTGCCATACCTGGGCTTCGTCTACTGCCCTTTCCCCCCCAAAAAGCCAACATCAGCCCCTGCCCAAAATGCTGTGGCAGGGGGAAGACTACGCAAAGGGTGATGGAAAGCATGGTGATAAAACCTGGACACTGAGAATAAAGCTGAATACTGCAGGACATTCTCAGGCAATTCCTCCAAATCTGTATTGCCTTCTTGGTCCCTCACTGATTTTCTGTGAAGTCTCACCCACTTCAATTAATCTGACACATTAGATGAAAATTTGCTTCCTGACTTTCTTCTTCTTTTTTTCCCTACAGGTCTTTGGGGACTTGTCAATAATGCTGGGATTATGGGGATATCAGCTCCTACAGACTGGCTGGATATTGAGCACTTTAGAGAACCAATTGAAGTTAATTTAATTGGACTCATAAATGTTACAATAAACATGCTTCCCTTGATAAAAAAAGCAAAGGGAAGGATAGTAAATGTATCCAGTGTTGGAGGTCGCCTAGCATTCAGTGGTGGAGGCTATTTTGCTTCAAAGTTTGGGGTAGAAGGATTTAATGACAGCTTAAGGTATAACACTCACTATGAGGAAAGACCACTCTGTTTTTTTCCTAAGGCTCATATACTAACTAAAAACTGGCACATGCAGACTGGGAGCTGATTTACAATCCTGGCACTTGGTATAAAATTGAAGAACATTAGACACTTTGGACTAATTCTTCTGAAAAGTTCTTTTGCTCAACACAGATTATGCCACTTTTGAAATGGTTCAAAGCCTGTTGGGCGCACAAGCTGTCCTCAGGTATTATTGCAGTGTAGTTGATACTCTTACAGATTCACAACTAGCCTACCTTAGTGTGCACAGAGGCCTTATTGCAAAGGAAGCTCCGCTCAAGGGAACTGAGAAGTCTTTGCAATATGAACCTAATTCTCCTAGTTGAAAAGTACACCTAGAAACTTCCAGCAGCCGCCCATCCAGAAAAAATACATACCATGAGTTATCGCCTGATAGTAACTTTCGTCTAAGCTTTGTTCTCCAAAGTGTCTTCTCTTTATTATGCTGATCATTAGAGAGATCTAGAGAACGTAGCAAACTGATCCTGGGGACCACCATGGCTTCCTCTTGTAACACAGGCAGGGAGCTATTTGTGTGCCTAAATATATAGTGCCCTTTTAGATACTGGGACACCCACACAGGGCTGACAGATACGAGGTGGGGCCAGAAGGAACTGTACCAATCTGGAGCATAAGCCAGAGGTTGAGAAGGATTTCCTAAGACATGTAAAATGGCTCTAACCACTTGCATTTAGGCAGCCAGGCAGTCTTACAGACAAATCAGATAACTAATGAGCTACTGCAAGGTGAACTAGGATGGGAAATACACTCTGCCAGCTACTGCACAGTCACTGCCCATGCGTGTTCTCACTCTGTGAAGCACGTATGAGAGTTCATCCCTCTTTCATTTAGGGATAACAAGCTGAAAGTTCACAACCATGAACAAACCTTCACAGTATTTGTGTGCTGGTTTGCCACGTAAAGACAGAAATAAAAGTGTTAGTACACAAAAAAATCCCACAGTATTAATAATGTGTAATGCGATTAAATCGTTGGGCTGTCTTTACAGGAGAGATATGAAAGCTTTTGGAGTTAAGGTTTGTTGCATTCAACCTGGACTGTTCAAAACAGCATTATCCAATCCAACAAAAATTATGAAAGAGAAGGAGGTTATTTGGAATAAGCTTCCCCCTGATATTAAAATGCAATATGGAGAGGACTATTTTCAGAAAGGTGAGGCAATTTCCAGACATTTGTATCAAAAGAAGCAATGCATTTCTTGCTGAGAAAGCTTTGCAAAGTAGCTTTATATCTTCTAATCATTCTGACTTTTTGGAAAGACTGTGATGGGAAAAGTTACTTTTCAAATGCATCTGCATCACAATACGACTATCCGCACAAAAGACTTGTTCTGGGAAGCTTTATTCAAATCTCAGTTGATGATTAATTATTCGTGTTGGCATGAAGCTTTTGAGCAAACTCCCAAACAGAAAAACTTTTATCTGATGATGTAATCAATGTGTTCGATGTGTTTTTCTGTCATTATTGTTTATTTGTTTAGTAATCAAATAGGGATCAATTCCCTTTGCTTCTGCTGTCCCCAGTCGTGATGAAGTCACTCAGGACCTGGCCGACAGACACTTGCTAAGCCTGCTAAGCTGCTTGTCTTTCGATCCTTGGACTTTCTTGTCCCTCAAATTTTTTCCTTACAATTGTGTTTCACCACTTTCCACAAAGCAGTTTCCTTATTACAAGAGACTCATTTACAACTACAGCACTTCAGTTTCCCTTTGCCTCTTATGTAGTTATGTTTATTCTGAGCTACTGTCAATGCTGATTGCCTGTCCTCAGACCATACAGGCCCAGTTTTGCCATGACTGTTCCACAGTTAAGGGTAACTAGGCTGTTCTTGGGGTCAAGGATATCACAAGGTCATTACGGGCAGGGACTTGGTCCTCAGAAACTGCTACAAATTCTTGTGTAGGGAGAAAGAAGAAATACTAGTTCCTTAGTGAAATTGTACAGATCAGTGCAGGGGAAGAGTTAAAAGTCACCTTGCCTGGCTGTCACTAAATGATCTTCTTTTTTTGAGCTTTACAGATGCAGCAAAGAAACAAAAGCTGTCCAAGATGTGTCTTAACGAGGACATTTCACCGGTCGTTCAGTGCATGGAGCATGCCCTAACGAGCCTCCATCCACATGCCCATTACATTGTTGGGCAGGATGCCAAGTTGTTTTGGAATCCCCTCTCAAGAATGCCAGCAATCATACAAGACTTCCTACTGCTGCAGAACAGAGTAGAGCTTGCAGTTTCCCATGCAAAGTAAATATTTGCCGATATATATCCCCCATCACGGACAAGGCTGATTCTATAAGATCTGTCCTTTATATTGGCATGATACAAACTATGCATGAAATACACACGCATTCTTTATAAATGTAAGAGATATATCTATTCCTCCAATATCTGCTACTAGTAAAAAAAAATTATTTCATTTTTAACATGTAAACCAGAAAGAACAAAAGCACTATTAAAACTTTCAGAAATGACTAAGATTTTTCAGTTCCTTCGCCTTTAAGGTGCTCTGTTTGAGAACCCTTGGAGGCTCCAGTTTTCACAAAGATCTGTAAGAAAAATATCCCAGGAAAATGGGGAATGTGGCTTTAAGTCCTGACAGCAGGAAGAGTTCGGTCATCTCAGGCAGAGGAGGGAATGGAAACAGGGCCTTCCTCTGGGAGAAGTGAACTCTTGCAATATAAACTAGGAAGGAGGGCAGAAAATCCTCTTCCTCATGCTGCTTTCTTCAGCAGTCACCCCTGTTCAGTTCTGAGGCCAAGGAAACTGTGGTTGCCTTTCCTTGGCACAGTCCTAACTGGAAAGAGAGCAAAATAAATTGCCCAAGTCATTGAGCTGGTTGGGATTCACACCCCTTCCTGCTTACAGGACTTTGCAAGACTTAGGTGAGGCATTTTCCTACTCAGTATGCTAAATCTTGAGGATCTCTAAAGTCCAACTCTACCCCTCTGTTGTAAAGGATCCATAGCTACAAATGTAGACTGTGGATCCAGTTACATGGGCCCAATACCTGAAATTAAAGTAGTGAAGAGCTGAGGCGCTTTTTTATTTAAAAAAAAAAAAAAAAAAGTGAGCTTGCAAGATGGTCAAGTCTGGGAGCTATTTCTTGGCATAAAAATAATAGCCCTGTGTTTTGTGAGGTGCTGAGTAATTCCTGTGGAGAGGTGCTGCTCTTGTTCAATTCCTGACACAAGTGCCTGTTAAGACCCAGCTCCACTGGAATTAATCATGGCAAAGTGCTTGAGAACTGCAGAGACCCCACGTCAAGTCTGTAACTGTGCATTGCTCAGGAAGCCATTTCCCACTGCCATGGAAACTACTCGGCGATGAAACAAATGCTTTCCTCATGCTGGTGAATTTGCTGTGACATGATTGGAGTAAAGAACAGGTTACCTAGTGGCTATACAAATAGTGCTAGTTTTCAATTTAGTTTCTATGGCATTTGCAAAACAACAATTCTACTTTTCTCGGTGCAGCTTATGCTTAGGCTTTAGTGGGGTCATTTAATTTATGTCTCAGTTACCTGAAAATTTACTCCTCCTAGAGCAGGTTTGAGGTGAATACCTCTCAACTGGCTACTTTTACTGAGGTATTGATGGCATTGCTGTAGTAGATTTTACTTTGAAACCAACTTCCTGTCAATAAAAGTGACAGAAAACCTGTTTTTATTTATTTAACATTTAATCCAAAGGCTGCTGTGTGGCTGTCTGGTGAGCTAGTAGCTTTCCTGTCCCAATCTGCATGAGCTGTTAGCTTTCCAGGCAAGAGATCAGTCCATCCCAGTCAGTGAAATTCTTGGCCCCTGCAGAGCAGGCAGCATCAGGCCCTAGGGATGTGAATCTTGTCCTCTGAACTTAGCAGACAGCCCTAGTGTCATTTCACACAGAGAGCCTTTCTAGAAGGGAAAGTGGGTTTTTTTTCCCCACCAAGATTACTCAGCCAAAAGTGATTAGGGAAACAGAGAAAGTATGAAATTACACCACCTGTTCTGGTCTTTATCTTTAGAAATTACAGTTTGGCTGGTTTAATTCAGTCCCCGTTAGACCACAAGTATACTGTCAGCTGCTGTGAGACCCTAGCACTGTGAAGGTTAACATTTAAAGGACAATACAAACAGAATTTGGGACAGGACACAGTAGATGTAAATATATTATTTACATTAGAAATGCAGGAAAAATAACAGCTGCTCAATGTATTACTTCTCACTGTATGAAGGGCCAGATTCTGCTGGCATTTTCTCTCCCAGAACCAGATGCCTCGCTTACTCAAGTGCTAGCAAAAAAAGCCAGCAACCTCTGGAAATGAACAAACCACAGTGTGCTCTGCTATGCTATGGCTATCAAAACCTGTCCTGCTCACAAGACTGTATGAGGCAGGTGAATATTTAGACACATGTTTTTAGGGACTAGAAGGAGAAGGGACTTGTTCAGGAGAAGACCCATGACTTCCACAAGGTCAAAAGGTCCTGGGGGACTGCACCCACAGCACCTGGCTTCAGTTAGCTTGTTAGAGCCAGCACACAAAGGTGTGCTTGAAAACCCTCACTTGTCCAGCAGGAATAATGTTAGCTTCTTGCTTTTCACTTGACTACCAAATTTCCTTCCCCAATGTTATGCTTCAAGCAGGGTAATTTCTCCACATCCTTTCTAGGACTTGGGGATCTCATTATGAAATACACCTAAAGAGTCAATGGGAAATCAGACAGTCAATTGCTGCTTTCTGCAGATGAAAGACTGTCTCATGCCAAGCTCTCTAACAGAAAGCTACATATGGAGCTCACACTTTGCTTATATGGTTTCTCTTTTGTTAAGCTCCCTCACATGCTGTGCTCTGAGCAAGTCAGAGGATCCTCTGTGAGAAAGGGAACTTACTGGAAAAATTCCCCATTTTGAAGTTTTCTGAGATGCTAAACAGGATCTATGCAGCTTTCTGAAATTATTCTCTACAGTTCAAAAGCAGTTTGCTGAGAAAAAAAATCGGCAGTAGAGAAACTATTTTTATGTTTTTTTCTCGTACGTTTGTGTGGCAAAGGATTGCTACCTACAATAGCAGGACTCCTGGCCTGACACTGCTGGAGAATGTTCCCCTGCAACAGGCTTTGCATGCTGGTGGAGTGCTGTTTTGTGGTCATTTCAACCACGTTGCAGAGCCTGTTACTTGAATCAGGCCAGACAGGACTAGGCAGACCCAGTGGGCACATCTGCCAGGCTTGTGCTGGTGAGGAAATCTCTGCCAGCCACCTATTGAATCCCCAAGTCTCCAGCAAGCTGCACACATCTCCTGAGTGCCCTGAGAGTGCTGAAAGCGCAGTAACAACCAACACCGCAGCTCGGGGTGGTGTGGCACTCAGAGTGGCAAAAGAAGCAAGAATTTCCAGGCCCGAGCCAAAATGAGCAGGGAGAGAAACTGGAGGGGGAAGAGCTGCCCCCCCAAGGAGAGGATGAACTAACAACTCTGCAGCCCCTGGCAGGGAGCAGCTGGACAGGTGTCACCGGCCAGTCTGGGACGGGCTGCCATTGCCATGGTCCGCTCAACTGAACAGGACCAGATCACTTCCAGCTCCATGCTACCACTTTGCTTGGTTTCCCCAGTTTTAATTTCCTTCTCATTCAGTTAGTTTCAAATCAATTTTCATAAAAAGTTTATTCATTCATTCGGCTGTTGAGAACGGTCTTTGCCCAAGCCTCCTCGCTTCCTGCAGCATCCGGCACCACATAGCGCTGTAAATGGGGAGGCGTGAAGAGTAGGGAAAGGGAGTTCTGCTTACATGTTTAAGCAGTAGCACTCAGAGCTGGATCAGAGGTGCCTAGCAGACTCTGGGCCAGGGAGCAAACAAGCAGCCTAGCAGTCATATAGTAGAGTCTTTTCCATGCAAACCGTAGAGCTTTGTTTGCACAGTTTGTAGAATTTGAGCTTTTATTTGAAAATCATTGCTTAGTTACTCAGGCAATTGATTTGTTTCTAGGATCAAAAAGCTGCCCCTAGCCTAGAAAAAATAATTTCATCCCTGAAAGTTTTTGCACACAAGGATGTATCTTAGATTAAGTCATATCAATAATAACTTGCTCACATGCAGGAGAAAAGGTGGAGGTCTGAACCAAGCTCTGTTAAATCAATGGAAAGACTCCTGCTGGTTTCAAGACAAAGCACAGATCAGTCTCTCCTGGCTGAGTAGATTAGTTCTCCCTAATGAGTCTTGACAGTCCCGAAGGCTCTGTAGGTAACTATATATAGCCAGCAATGTTTATACAACGTAGGTAGGATAGACAGGCATGGGGCATATACAGAAGATTAATATCAAGTAAGTCCCTAAGGTAGAAGCATCACAGCACAAGTCATTATCAACAGCAGGGAGAGGGGCCACGCTTGTCAGCTGATGTATAGCGATCAGAAAGCACCACCAGGCACAAAATTTACAGCGAGATATTTTTGGAAATTATCACCATGCAGTTCTTGGTGCACAAGCTTATGAGTTTGATGGGCTGCTTCTATGTTCTGACACTGGAAATAACTGGTGAAAGCAACTCGTGAGCACCTGGAGGTATAGACTGAGCTTGCAGATGTCTCCCCAGAATGTGAGTAATGGCACAAAAAAACCAGAACTCGTGTCTATCGTTATAGTGAGCAGTACCCATTATATGCATTTGCAGAATAGCTAAGAGAACAAATTAAGCACTTGGTTTTGAGTGCACAGACGAGAGAACGTGCAGTTCCTTCCTTTCAAGAGTAATTTTAACAATTGCTGCTTATCTAAGCACCTACAGGGTCTGAATAAACTGCTAACTCAGAAATGTTCTTCCCAACATCTGGAATCTTTCTCTACTCCTTTATTTTCAATTACTGGGTCAGTTGCTTAAGAGTTTACAGGGGTTTATTTTCCTGGGTCTTTTACCGATGTTGTGGTAAAAATCTGAAGTGCAAGCTATGAAAGGAAAGATACAATCATGCTGAGAAAGAAATCAGCCCCCATTGTACCAGAGTACATTCATGTCCTGCAAAATGCTGAGTGGGAGGCTTTGGAGATGTATTTCTTTTAAGGTGACATATTAATGAAGATCTTAAGTTACCTGTTGACCACCAAACTGAATTATCACACTGACATTTTTACACAGCATATGAAAAAGCACTCCTTTTCCACGAAATAAAAGTGCAAAGCCCCGCATGTGCAGGAATAGCTCACGTAAGAGTGGTAGATGTGATGTGTTTGTGCCTGCATATTTGTTCAATCTGTTAACTGAAGACCAGGGGGGTTGTAGGTCTGGCAGGATGACCAATTATTAAAGTTTGTACTTCCTAGAGTCTGGAGAGCTGTTGGGTGATCTGTCAGAGCATTGTCTGATATATCTAAACCTTCTACTGAGTGCTACATGAGTGCTGTTTCTGAAGAACCCCAGTCCGTAAATTTCCCCTTGGCAGTTCTTCCTCAGCATGCCTGGCAGGTCACTCTAACACACTGCAGAGCACTGACTTTTGGAGGTTTGCACTGCCAGCGCATTGGCAGACGAAGGAATCCAAAGCACACCCAGACCCCAAACTTCACCGCAACCTGAGGTTCTTTGGCACAACTACCAAAGCAAACTTGCTCTGCGAGTAAAACAATAACACCTCCCTTCAATATGTGCTTCTGGTCCCTTTAGTGCAGGGAAGCAGGGGGATGCTGTATTTTGCAGTTGTCTAAGGATCTTAAAGGGCTCTCGGTGTAGAATTGCTGCTTTTCTCTAAAATCGATTGCTTTTAAAATGGCACTTGCCTAGGCATAAGAAGCCAGGCTCTATCCCAAGAGTTCTCAATTTGCCAGGCAAATATCAAAGTTTTAATGGAAAGTAGAATTTGCCTTCAGCTATTTACTGGCTACATTAGTAATCAGAATTCAATATTTATGAAGATATATCAATACTCTTGAAATATCATGCTGACATTTTCTCTGGAAACACACTCTTTGCCACTCCAGGCAGCTATTTCAAAATCAATATGCCCCTGGAAGACAAGTGGCTTTTTTAGTGCTCCACAATTATCAAACAAGAAATATTTTGCATAACATCATTGTACATTTACAGAACTAGACAATTTTCTTGGAAGAAAACTTTAACTGAGACTATTTCCTTTGATTCTGACCCCAGACTCCTTCCAGCAGCAATGACACCACCTAGCAGAATAAATACTGCCAGAAGACTCCAGCAGAGCAAAACCCACCATGGTGCTCAGCACCGAATGTCCATCTGCTATCAGAGAAGGAGCACTGGTACTCGCGGAGAACTAGGTGGTTAGGGATTACAGCCTTAGGAACACTGGCCCAGGGCTGACAGGGGAGAGAGGAGCAGCCGAGGCTCCACAGAGAGTGCTGCCGTGTCAGCTGTCGCCCCTAGAGCCCCTTGTCTTACAGCGCGTCTGTGCCGATTATTGCTACCTAAACACAGGGACTAACGCTAACCAGAGCTGTCCCAGGTGTTTCTCTTACAGGAGCCAAGTAGGCATGCTGGCCAGACACTCCAGGACTTCTCCACAGAGCCCAGTTTCAAATTTAATTTGCTTTCCAGTAGTGCAAGCTGACTGTCCACTGTTTCCTTCCTACAGCACAGCCAAGGAAGGAAGGAAGGTGTGATTTACAGCTCCTGTTTCCAATTAGGTTAATCTTTTCCCCAAATCTCTAATTATTTCATTTAATTTTGAATTGGGAAAAAGGTTAATTGAGTCCTAAAATTATATATCACAGCACTAGCTTGATGAGTAACTTGCTGAGATTTATTGGCAGGGGGTTACAAGAGCCTGCTGGTAGCAACTCCTGTCTCTCTTTGTGTCTAGCTCAGCTCCAAATTCTAAATCAGCAATCAAAGGAAATGTCATTGCCTGGCACATCATTGCAAATAGACTGGGGGTATCTATGATGGGCTGCTGCAACATCCTGTTTTCAGACTTTATTTTACAGCACAGAAATCTCAATTAGCCTGAGCTCTTTCACACAGTTGTAGTGGCACTTTGTCACAGGGCACACTCGGTGAGCCCTCTCAGAAAATAAATGTCACCAGTTCAGTGAAACATCACAAAGATGATTCCAAAGTGCACACATTCAGGAACACTGCAATCCTTGTGAGACTTAACGGGGACATTTACAGCAAAAAAAGCCAGGTATTTAAGTGAAGTACCCAAACTAGAGGGCCAATTACATCAGCCTCAAAACAACAGTGAGATGGGCTGCTAAAATAACCAGTGCAGCCCAGGGACCAATCTAACACCCCAGAAATTCAGTGGGAGCCTCCCTGTAGATTGCAGTGGAAGGAGAAGCAAACTCTTATCTCTATATATTTGCTTAAAATCAGAGAGTGTTAATCAGTAGCTCAGAAGTCCATGTTGATGACTACTGAGACACCCAACTATGTAAAATAGGATCATTAAGGGGCAATGAATGTTGTCACTCGTTATCATTTATCAGCTATGTGACTGATTTAATTATTTAATGAGAGTCCAACATTCATTCACTATCAGATTCTGAGATTCCTTCCATTCCTACTTGGTGAAGTGGCAGCAAAATTTAGAATCAGAATAAATCCAAATCACTCCATGAACTCAGTAGGAACAAGAATACCAGACAGGCTCTAGCAACCAGGCCTAATACATTGGGCTTCCTTTAATATTCATGTCTTAAGGTAGCAAGGATGTTACACAAAAATCAGCTAAATGAATGCTTAACTTCAGACAGCTATGAGTTAGAGAAGAAAGACCTCTTCCTCTCTGAGTACTTTCGGGATGTAAAAATAATCACAAATTCTTTTTTTTTAAAGTATCACTTTATTCTTTGAATACAATCACATTTTAAAGGCCAGATGTCTGCACCTCTACACATATGTAGGTAACTAGAACCTAGGTGCCTGCTTAGCACCTGTAAAAAAGTTTCTTTTTATCAGGATGTCTGGAAATGCTTACCAGCCTTCCCATAAATATTGTCTTTAATGAATTATTTTGGTTTAATGCTTCCACAAAACAAAAATACAAATAGAAAAACACTAATCAGTCATGAAGACTTTAGATGGCAACAACTGTATTCTACATTTATGAAAAATTTTTGGAATAAGCAAACAGTATCCTCCCCACCAGAGTTAGAAAACCTTGTGTTCCCTCAGTGCTTTTTTTTTTTGAGGGCAACATCTCCATGCATTTCCCCATTTCTTTACACAAACACACTTCCTGTATAACGTATTCTACTGTGCTGTGTATCAGTGCTAAACAGGCAATGAGGAAGGAGACAGAAGACTCAGGCACTGCCCCAAAGTCTACCTTGTCTAAGGGCACTCACCATCACAGAACACGAGTCACATAACAAATTAGTCATCAGACCCACCACTACAGTTTAGGCTTTTCTGGTTGTTCTTGGGGTCACTCTGCTTCTGTGCTACAGATTAGAAGAGCAGCCTGGGTGGCATCATACAGGTGATCAAAGAGAGTCATCCTTCTTCCCAGAGAAATTCTTCTCTCCAGTATTAGCACAAATAATCACCAATGTCCCCAGACAAAAAAAAAAACCCAGATGCTACTGTGAGAACTGATGCAGTCATTCCTTTCAGCCTGAAACATCCTGAAAGGACAGGGCTGACTAGAAAGATTGGACAGCAAAGCTTGAAAACAGTGGAAATCTCTTGAAAAGGAAGATAGGTAAGGTTTTGCCAAGGCATGTATTATTCATGGATCGCGATCACATTGTGCCAAAGCTTCTACCCCTGCTCTCCCCTACCTTACAGTGAGCTGGAAGGGCTGCAACCAGAAGAAACAAAGCCCCTTACGGGAATTGTGTCTGAGGAAGTTGGGGGCTTGGCTGAGCACATTTGCTTCATTGCATTTCTAGATCATTAACTTATTTGCTTGTAGGTCTCGCTTTCAGACTCACTGCACATAGCAATTTTGGCTTCCATACTTTGTCTTGTCATTTACTGGCTCATCAGAGACAGTCAAAGAGTGAGAAACCTGAGTGGAAAGCATGTCTTCATAACAAGCTGTGACACTGGACTTGGAAACTCACTGGCTAAATGGCTTGACAAAAGGGGATTTTGTGTCATTGCTGCATGTGCCACAGAAAAAGGAAGAATAGAGCTACAGTCCTGCTCCTCACTCTCACTGAAGACAGTGAACCTGAACTTAGCTGACTCCAACAGCATTGCCAGGGCTGTGGTGTTCGTGACCGAAGAGACAGCTGGCAAGGGTAAGTGGCAAGGTAATTTCCCAGAAAAATGTTTCAATACAACCAAATCTGGTCTAGCTAAAAGTTCTGGTGCCTCTCCACTCTCCACAGAGGCATTTTTCATCTTACTGGTGAAACGCATTCAGTCCTCAGTTCTGTCATTTCCCAGTTGGAAGAGACTCTCTCCAGCAATACTTTTGGACTTCCCCTTGCTTTCACCAACAGGGTGCCTAAAAATCCAATTGCTGTGTCTATTAAAACCAGATCATTCCCAGGTGTGTTTTTCAGACTCTTTTTGGTGCAGTTGAAGAATCTCAGTCAGGGGAAGGTGCTAACTGGTACCAGAAGGAACTTTCTTGACAATAAAACCAGTCCACCCAATTAAAAACAGCTGGTGCAGGGCTTCTTCAGCCCTCCTGTAGTAAGCAGAAAAGTGTTTTTGCGTGGCTGAGTAAGCCCGATTTTTGCAATGCACACAACAATTGCACTGACTGCAACAATTAAACACTTGCCCTTTCAGCCAGTTTTCTCAGAGTTGTTACATAGGTAGCTGCCACTACTGCTATCATACACCACTGAGCACTTGTCTAAAAGAGGAAGAGTTTGTCCTTGGTGTCGCGGTTTAACCCCAGCCAGCAACTAAGCACCACACAGCCGCTCGCTCACCCCCCCCAGTGGGATGGGGGAGAGAATCAGAAAAAAAGGTAAAACTCATGGGCTGAGATAAAGACAGTTTAATAGGACAAAAAAGAAAGGTAAAATAATAATAATGATAAAAGAATATTCAAACCAAGTGATGCACAATGCAATTGCTCACCACCCGCTGACTGATGCCCAGTCAGTTCCCGAGCAGCAATCTGCCCCTCCCAGCCAACTCCCCCCAGTTTATATACTGGGCATGACATCACATGGTATGGAATACCCCTTTGGCCAGTTTGGCTCAGCAGTCCTGGCTGTGTCCCCTCCCAACTTCTTGTGCTCCCCCAGCCTTCTTGCTGGCAGGGCAGTATGAGAAGCTGAAAAGTCATTCACTTAGTGTAGGCACTGCTCAGCAACAACTAAAATGTCAGTGGGTTATCAACGTTATTCTCATCCAAAATCCAAAACACAGCACTATACCAGCTACTAGGAAGAAAATTAATTCTATCCAGCCGACACCAGGACACTTGGATACCTACGAGTGGAGTTAAAAACAAGACTTAAGTGTTGATTTTGGCAAAGGGTGGTAAAAAGATCTGCATGGTAAATATATTCAACTGTGACAATACATGTTTCTTTCTCAGCACCGTTAGCTCAGACTAGACGTTGTTAAGGGCCACCAGAGGGGATTGCAGCACTGCAACTACCAGCTGTAACACACAGTTATACCAAATATTCAATAGGCTTGTTAATTAATTAACTAGCTAAAACAGCAAAACACATACCTTCTACCAGTAGGACTTTCTCCTCAAAGCTTGTAAAACACTGTTGGCCCCATCATGAGTGTTCCAGACCATTCTTGAATGCAGTGATTGAGGGCAAGGACATAATTATTAGCACTTACCTCCTCTGGCAGGCCCCTGCTTCCAGCTTGTGGAAAGCCGCACGTTCTTGGTCAGTGTAACCACTGCTGTCACCTCAGTCCGAGAAACTCTTTACAGAGGCTGAGTGCTGGACTTTCGGCCTCTCCCTTCAGGCGCAGGCTGTCCTCAGCAAACTCTTGGAAGTGTCACTATTTATCTAAAGCTCCTCAAGTAATTTACAAGGTAGTAAAGCAGCATTATCAATACAGAGGGTTAAGGTAATATTTTCAGAAGCATTGACTAATTCTGCATGTCTGGTTCAGAACTTTAGACCCCAACCCAGAAAAGTCAGTCTCTCCACTTTTATGTAGACTATTTGATTTTCACAAGAATGTAAGTGTGTATCAGGAGCCCACATACTTGAGCAGTTCTGGATAATAAAGCCCGGTACGGTGGCCCATATCTCCAACCAAAATAGTTTTCCTTTAATACTTTACCCCTGCTCTTTTAGAGTCATTGCCTGAGGCCTTCAGCAAATTTTGCCAGGTGTACAGAGTAGATCATACAAGCAAACCCCAGACAACTGAATTCCTCTCACTGAAGTTTTTGCAAACTGTGTGCTTAGTTCCTAATGCTACATATGAAACTCTAGGGTAAGATATTGCCACATACTGAAATAAATGGGTTTGTAATCCTTTTAGGGCTTTTTGGCTTGGTGAGCAACACTGAAGAAACAGCACCTACAGCACCCACTGACTGGCTGAGGATTGAAGACTTCCACTCAGTGCTGGATGTTAGTCTGCTGGGATTGATTGAAATCACACTCAAGCTTCTGCCACTTCTGAAAAAAGCTGAGGGAAGAGTAGTCAATCTAATTAACACCAAAGGCCTCATGGCTTTTGTAGGGGGTGGCTACACACTGTCCAAATGGGGCATGGAAGCTTTCTCTGACGCGTTACGGTAAGTAGCTAGAAATACATGCATGGATCCAAGAACAGATTCCAGATGTGCTGAGGAAGGGTGACTCTATGTTTGCCCCTCTTGTTTTCTCTCTGGAAATCTTGCCTAAAGGGGGAAGGGAAAATAAGAGGATGTTGGTCACTTGTTTGGGATTTAAATCTTCTGTACTATGAACAGACCCACCAGGAAACTGCAGTGGGAAAAATTTTCATATCCTGGACAAATGGCTAGCATGCAGCTTTTGGGCATGTGAATCCACTGCATACACAAAATGTAAATCAACAGTATAACCTGGTCAGACACCCAGGGTTTCCTGGGCAAGTTGTACTCAGTTGTACTTGCCTATTTACAACCTGTTTTATTTTGGTCTAATACTCCACAACAATCTGAGCTAGGCAATTCCAGGCAGCAACCACATTACCAAAGGTACTCGTAACTTCAGAAAATTAAGCTGCACAACCTTCACTGAAGCCAGTTGTGTTGTACTGCCTTGAGAAGGCTAAGGCCCAGTCCGGCGAGTCAAGTCTTCACAAGGACTAGGAAAGTTGGTTCCCAACCATTATAAATGCTCATATAAAGAAATTATATGCCCTAAGGAAATATAATGGCTATTATATACATGGTCCGTTCCTTTGCACACTTTGGAACGTAGTTGCCTGGGTCTCTTGAGATGCTTATCAAGACAAAGAGGTCATTTTCATCCCAAAGGAGTTGCATTACAACTCAAAATTACATAGAGGGAACCAGGCTACCAGAAAACACACTAACCTTTAATCTCTTCACCATCACCATTTAACCATACAATGGAGAATAAAGTTCTAATCCAATTGAAAGGTTTTGCTCACTTCTACTTTTTCCCAGGCACTTTAATAATCTGTTCCTGCTGAAATGATGCAACACAGCACTTGAAATAGTCAAAAGTTTTAGTTTGATAATACATGGCTAAGATGCAGCTGGCTGCTGCATCCTTTGCATCAGTCCAACATAAACCACACAGAAAGCTGTGAATCTAACTGACACTACTTTTTTTCCCTCAGAGTTAATTGCCTGCTGTGCTTTTACAGGATGGGTACATTGCTATGAAGCTAATTTGAACATCTCAAAATCATTCTGACATTTGAAGATAAGAATCAAAGTCTTAAATATTCATTTATGTGACAGACTTTCAACTTACTTATATTTAATGGTTATGCCATTATTGGGTGGTCAAGGATGGTGATTGTTTTTTTTTTTCTTTTAGGATAGAGATGCAGCATTTTGGAGTGAAAGTAAGCATTGTTGAGCATGGTTTCTTTAAGGCAGGAGTAGTTAATTCAGATGTCATCGAGAAATACCTCTTAAGACTTTGGAACAGACTGACTCCTGAGATCAGGGACTCCTACGGAGAAAAATACTTTGTTGAATGTAAGTAGAAAAGGGACTGTATGAAAGCTCAGGGGGATATTATCAACATATATAAATACCTGAAGCGAGGTTGTAAAGACAACAGAGCCAGGCTTTTTTCAGTGGTGCCCAGGGACAGGACCTGAGGCAATGGGCACACAGTGAAACACAGGATGTTCCTGCTGAACCTCAGGAAACACATTTTTACTGTAAGGGTGACTAAGCACTGGCACAGGTTGCCCAAGGAGGTTGTGGAGTCTCCATCCTTGGAGATATTGAAAAGCCATCTAGACATGGTCCTGGGCAACCTGGTGTAGGTGACCTATCTTGAGCAGGGCGGGGGGTTGGACCAGAGGTCCCTTCCAACCTCAACCAATCTGTGATTCCATGAACGTTTGCTGGGCTTCATTAACATTTGTTAAGAACCCATTGCTGACTGTTCTGGACTACGTGTATCTTAGATGAGGCTTGTGCTATTAGTTCCCATATAAGATCAGTGAGATGTGATGTCATGCTACCATCCTTAGTCCCTCTATACTTAGAGGCAGAACACCCAGGGGGAATGAATTGCTACGACCATATGCTAAGTTTATGGCTTACTGATATCTGAAAAGTTGTGCTGTGTCACGCTGCACTTACTGTAGGGAACATCTTGCTCACAATATGGGCCAGGGAGGTTTCTGTTTACCGGGCTTTTGCGTGTTCTGCAGCCTTTCTGGTCTCTGCTCTGCTGTAGCTATACTGCTCTCAGTACTTGAGCCAGTAGTTTAAAGCAAGCCTGAAGCTGTAGCCAAACCTTTGAATATAAAGAATACTCTTGCAGAGCATGTTGCATATAAATGCTTTCAGGCTTATTTTCTTCTTTGCAGATATAAAAGCTCAAAGATCATCAGTGAAAAGACTGTGTGACTCTGATATTTCTAAGGTCATAAAATGCATGGAACATGCCCTGATAGCAAAGTACCCCAGGACACGATACAGAGCTGGATGGGATGCAAAGTTCTTTTGGCTATTTCTCTCCTATGCCCCAAGCTGTTTATCTGACATGCTGCTGCGTATGATGTTTCCAGCTCCAGCAGCTAGTGGAAGATCAGTTCCTGGAGTTCTAATTAACATTTAGTATTACACCAGTATCAGCTCTGCAGAAATAAATATTAATCCTGTCAAAACCAGACATCCTCTTCTTTACCAGTTACTAGACTGCTTAAATTCCTTTCAGAAGACACTTTCTCCACCCCCCACCCCTCCTTACCTGGAATTTCTGAGTTTGCAGATAGGCTTGTAAATCCAGCATGTTTTTGAAGGTCATTTTTTTTATGCTCAGAAATGATACCTCTATAGGATCTGCATTCATAAATTATTCAGCTACAAACCTAGTTAATACTACTCACCCAATAAAAAATTTTTAAATAAGAAAAATAAAATCACTAAAAGAATCAGTTTTTCAAGTAGACTTCATCAACATATAGACTGCTAGTGAACTTGAAATAAAACGATGGCCTTTCAGAACCTTACAGAATGGATTTAGTCAGATTTAGACATCTATTTCATGGGTGGTTTGTTCATGGTCATATTCAGCAGTTGCTAAACTTCACAAGCTTCTGAACACAAGACACAACATCAAATAATAAAAAAGCCCAGCTATTGCAACATATTAAAAAAATTACAATTGCAGTATTTCACCACATCTAATCACCTAACTATTCAACTGTGTAGAGATAAAACACAAGGTATTTTACAGATATGCAATTACAGGGAAAATCAAAACTACATCGTACTCTGTTACTATGCAAACAGAGTATCCAAACTTATATTTTGACTTTCTTCCTAATATTAGTATAGTTTGAGGAAAATATTAAAAATAATATACATTCACATTTCTTTTGTCCTCAGTGTACTTTGCAAGTTAAAAGGATGATTATTTCACTCATTAGATAAAACAGGTCATTAGCATATGCTATGGCAAATTAGTTTGACTGTACGAAGAGTGTGTTCAGAATGGCAAAATGTTAGCTGAGGTTACTGTGCCTCTTGTACACTAGTTCTATCTGTTAAACTGTTGGCCAGAGGCTGACAAACTGGTGTTCCTAGAGATATTAAAATTGAAGGGGTAAAGGTTTTATTTGCTAAAGAGCTACACTGGTGATTAATCATTAACGTGCAATTCAATTAAGCTTACAAAAATACCATGTGCAGGTCAGAACTCCAAATGTAAGAAAAGGAGTTTCATCACTCTCTGCATGAGAGAGGGGGCGTATGTGTATGTGTGTGTGTTTGTACATGCACAAGAAAGGGACAGAATGTAAAACGTGTTTAGTAACCTTTAAGTCATTGAGGTTTTGTTCCCTGGCAAAGGGCTTCAAAAATACATTTATTTTACTTCATTTCATGATAAATACCTGCAGAGAGATAGTTCTACCTGGCCTAACAGCTGTAAATAGAATGTACCTGAAAAAACAATCGTATGATTTATCAGCCCTATAGTGGCAGATTACAGAGAGGTGCTGAAATCTCAAAAAAACCAGCCGCCTTTGAAACAGAATGAGTCCAGAATTCAGAATCCAACCAGGGACTGTCCTCATAAGGGAAAAAGAACACAAGTGAAAAACTAAGTTCAGAATAGAATCTAAAGCTTCTGTTGAACAAAGAACCAAAAATTAAATTTTATATAATCAGAAGGGTACATTGTGGTATTCCACTGAGAGGAAGAAGCCCAGCTGAAGCTTAGGAATCCTTCACCATCAGGTATGTTAAACAATCAAATCTACATACTACCTATCTATACAGTATCCCAGGGATGGTTTTCTTCCACATCTGAAAAGTTAAAATTGTCATAGGGGGAAAAAAAGTATCTCTGATACATGGCTGACATATTAGCAGTTTTCTCCAAAACTGGTTCCAAATGTTTCTGTTGACAAAGACTATTCACAAAACTGATGCTACTTTTTCCTGTGGTATGCAACCAGAGGTGAGTCTTGTGGAAATGTTAGCCCTGCCTTCTCTCTTTAAAAAACATTGTGAACTCTCTCCTTAAGAACAGCATATTGCCTTTCAAAGCAATCCTTTCTCATAGCCTTACAGACGTGTATGCTGTGTCTCAGATTCTAAGGAATTTTCTACATTAAAGCACTTAAATATGGAAGTTAATTGAACTAAGATTTTAAATGCTTATGTCCATACTACCTTGATAGTCAGTCTCTTGCAATCAATAATAAGAGTTTCCTGTTTCAAGGACCAGTTTATTTAATGTGTGTAGTGGGCAGTTTTCACACTTACAGTGATATGATGTCAGTGATGTTATATCAAGAATTTTAGATAGTTGTGTGAAGCAGTAAGCACTATTCTTATTTGACTTCAGATAAAGCACTGTTGTTTTCATCTCAGAGTGCACTGAAGTCTCCACAACTGAAAAAGTACATGAAACCTTGACACAAATTATGGAATAAGGATGTGATAAAATAATACATTTATTAGATTTATTCAGCAGCATCATTTTCCAGTTGTCTTTTCTAATCAAAGTATGTTACAAAGTAATTATAAGCATTCTAACTAGAAATAGTATATATCTTGAGAACCTAGATATAAAACAATCAAATAGCAGAAGTCTCAATGATTATAACTTTAGGAATCTTTAATTTATATGACTAGCTAGCCAGGAATGCTGAATAACGTGTTCCTGCAGTGGTACTTGGAGTTTCCTCAAATGGTTCATGTTGTGGAAACTACCTTGGCTGATTAATAGAAAAGCTAATAAGATGTACAGTAAATTCTGATGGAAGGTTATAGAAATAACCAGGTAACTACAAAGACTGCATTAGTAGAAATTGTTTCCCTTTCTATTAATGTCCACCTCAGGAAATAAATAGTCAATAAAATTAAATTTTCACATTTAAAAACCTGAATAATTTCTTAAATGAACCAATATCTCTCATATTTTGCTGTTTGAAAATAAGCTGTTATACAAATCTAGCTACGTCATTTAACACTACAAATTACTTCCAGAGACTCCAGCCAAGAACAGAGCTATTCCATCAATGAGCAAGAGAAAATCTCATTAAATTAAGTACTCGTGGCACTAAAATCTAAATATATCAGATCTTTTTAAGAGCACTATTAATGGAATGGTGTTAATTGGAACCTAGAGGAAAAGTATGTGTCTTATGGATTGAGAGGAAATTATTTTATCTCAGGCAGTTAAAATACTATAAGAACAACATTTTGCACAGGTAACTATTCAGCATAATGAAGCTGCATTGACCCTTCCATCTTTTGTTTAACACAAGATAAACAGAGACACCCATTTTTACATACAGTAGTATATAATAGGTGGTAAAGATGCCCAGAGCACCAGTAGAAGTTTTAAAAGGTGCTGTTATAAATATATACTCTAAAGATCCTGTAAATCAGTAATGTTCCTATATTTGCCTTGTTTGGTTCTTTTTTAGTTTAAGCATTTATATAATGAATTTATCCCTAAAGATACAACCAACTGCATACAGATTTCTACTAGCAACATCACCGAACAAGATAATCTTTCAAAAATTTACAAATGTACAATATATTTATAACATTACTTTCAGACAGCTTCAGTGCAAAGATATACATATAGTACATCATGATAATTGTTCATAAAAATAGAAATTGGCATTTGTCAAAAAACAAGGCATAGTTTCAACATACCTCTCCAGCCATTGGCTAAGAGATGTATATATTTTTATAAAGCATTTGAATGTGAACCTTACTCTTCTGTTTATAAAAAATATATGTGCAAATGGATGTGTCTAATTTTCCCTAAATCAGTTACCTAGTTATACCACAGAGTCCTCTTTAACAAGATTGGCGGTGTCTTTAAATGTATCCTCTGTTGCTGTATAAGCTAATGGTTGGTCTCTCTTCAGCGTAATCTTGGGAGGCAGCGAAGGAGAAGGGGTAGGGACATTTTCTGTGTCCTGTTGCTGTTCCTTTTCCATCTGAAACAAAAATCCAAGTTTAGATTCTAATGTACAAAACATCCAACTTTAACTTTCAGAAATGTTAAATAAATATCCAAGTATTTTGCTAAAGTCAAGTGTCATGGTATAAGTTATTTCTGCAAATCACCACCTGTAACAAAATGAAATGCTAATTTCACCTCAGATGGTACAGCTGAGTAAATACACTACTACAAACTTACTCCACACACTGGGACTTCTATTTTAATGCTTAATGTCAGGACTAGCTTGCTATGTCTATATGCACATACATGAATGTAGATAACATTGGCACTACTACTGTTTGTAAATAGTTACATTCATTAATGTCGGGAAAATGAATCCCTGGCTTCCTGAACTCTCTCTCTCACCTTGTTCAAGCATTAGAAACCTAAATTCTTCACAAAAGGCAGCTAGTTTTAGTCATGTGACTGTAGGACTGAGATTCTTAAGTGACTTAGGCCATCTGGAAATTTTAAACTGTAAGATGAAGAGGGCTGGAATTACCGGCTTAAGTCAGTAGAACTCCAAACCTTCATACCCAAGTCAGGTGAGAATTGCTCCAGCAAACATACCACCCACTGGCACACCATCTTAAAAGAACTGTCTCATCCAACTGTATGGATGAAAAAAATAGGGCTGGTATAGAAACAGAGCTGCAGTACACAGAGCTATTGAATTTTTGTGCAGTGCTGAAACCAGGACTGAGAGGGCAGAAATAGACACATCACTCCTAGTGCACTACAATAGCTTCTCACTTGCGCTGGGTCCCTGAGCTGTGCCAGAATGCACCAGCAAGCTGAAAGTAGCTCCTGAGATCCTGGACCAGGAGCGGACCGCAGTGCTTGGGCTGGGAAAGCAGAGCTGTGGGCAATGCAGCTGTGCTGCCTGAGCTGGATGCCTGTTGAACACCTCCTTCTGCACGAGACTTTACAACTTTTCTCAAAACTACTTCAGTCCTACCTTGACCTGGGCTGGAATTTCTGTGCTGCTTCACTTAGCAGCAGAATCTACCCATAATCTTTATCCTATGAAAGCAAGATCAAAGTCCAACAGTACATTAGCTGAAAAATAGAATTATACAATATTAAGCAATACCTCCGCATATATTGGGTTTTCAAAATTAGTGTTTTGTTTCATTTTTCTCTTGAAGAAACTCCACTTTGATTCCTGAAACATAGAAATTATTAGAACTTTACATATTTTTCTCACAACTTCTCTGGAAACTGTTGTTGGACTTCATTTGCACTGACTGCTAACTCAGTCATTTCAGCTGGATATTCTTACATTACCATGTTGTAATTCTAAGCATGGGACCCAACTTTCTTCTCTGCTAGATAACCAGTTATGGTTATTTAACTTAAAGCAGTATTCACAAGGCTAGGCCAGAAGGCAATAAAAATGACTAAATTAATTCAAGGAAGCCTATCAGTCCAGACAAATAGGTCAAAGGGGAAAAAAAACTGTCTGGAAAACAACACAAAAGAAATTACTGAGGGACATGAAACTACAACAAAAGGCTGACAGAGCTGTCATTTCAAAGCTCATCAGAAGTGCTTTTTAGTGCACAATGTGTGAAAATAGTCCTGTAAACAAGCCACCATCAGCTCATTCAGATGGATTTTAAGGCAAAAATATATCTTGCATGAATCAGAATAATCTAGATGAGGCAATACTTGATCTTGATTCTTCAAATGTCCTGCAAGAACACATAGAACAAGTGTCTTAAATGTCCTTGCTAGCACTTTTAAATATGGATAAAATTACAAATAAATGTGAAAAAGACAATGACAGTACACTGACTAAATGTCTTATTTCAATTTTCTGTACTAAACCCCGCTGGATTTTCACTGTTGTAGACCAAAATGTAATTTTTCTTGGGTTTTCTTTACATATTTTATAGGGGAAAAAAAAAAGAAAACAGACACACACTCTGCTGCTTCTATCAAGGTATAATTCATTAGGCGTTTACAAATAATCGTTAGAAGTCCAAAGTAAAGCCTTAGTTATAATAATTTCTGCTGGGGAGCAATGACAATTTTCAGACTAGTATCTGCCCTGAAAATGAAGCACAAACAGTGAAAGGAAATTTCTGTTTCATCTATTCACTTCAAAATAACTGGGTGGGCCAGGAAGAAGAGGGGGTTTAATCCAGATAGATCCTTACTGTGTGCCCTGGGCAATTCCGTGCTTGCGCTGCTTTTCTCTTATCAAACTTCCTGACTAGCTCTTGTAAATATGGTTCAGTTAGTTGGTCTCGATGCAGATAATGTGCCAACTCTATGGCATTATTTAAAGACAATTGAAACTATATTGCAGCTTCCCTAACAATTCAGTTTCCCTGATTTGGAGCACAAAACAACCAAGGCAGCCTCAGAGCATTTCTATGTCCTACCTGAGGTGCATCTGTACTCTGAGAGGGTTCCTTTGGACTAGCAGATATCACAGAGGCATACACAGGATTTTCAAAATTTTCATTTTCCTCACTACCAGCTGCTGCTACCTGGAGGAGGAGAAGGAAAATCAACATTATTCAAAGAAGAAAAGAAGGTCATAAAGGAAAATGAAGGGTGAAAGTCAAGCCTAAGTTTTTCTTACGTGTGTCGGCCGAACAACTGTAACTGCACTGGCTGTGCTGGCTCCACCATCTCTGGTTGCATACATCGGATTTTCAAATGTGATTGGCTGTTTCCCTGACTCCACTGCAAAGTTTTCATTCTATGAAGAAAAAAAAAAAACCACCAAAACAACAACTGCAGTGCAATAAAGACCTCCATACTCCTAGGAATTAACTTACAGTCCAATTCTTCATCTCAGGCAATAACGAATTACTTTCAAATAGGCTTAGACAAAATCTAGCATCTGTTAAAATCATAACATTAGTTTACCATTCATTATTTTACTCCCTGACTTACCAGCCTGGACCATTGATTGTTCCAATATTATCCCATTTCCTAGCTGGACAACCGCCCCCCCCCCCCCCCCCCCCCCCCATTTCAATAACTGACTCAATGTATTTTATGATGAGGAAGGATGACTCTCACAAATCACACCTTCAACAGGGAAGAGATATCAAAGGAAGCATAATCCCAAAATAAATATTTCATTTTAGAGACGTCAAAGTGGCATACAAATTAATAAGGACTATCTGACATATAAAGGAATGGGATTCATTCATTTTGTCCCAGCAGGGAGACTGCTATATTTTTTGAGACAAGACAGTAAGTGCATCCCCTTAGTTATAACATATGAGTTATGTCAGAACTAAAATGTTTCACAGTTTTTTAGCATATCTTTTATTGTGAATCAATGCTTTGCCCATGCATGAAGACCACTGTGTGGATAGCAGCTGCTTCACACATATTGTGCCAAACCCTGAGCTGCAGCTATGGTACACAGCAGGTGGGCAAAGGTGCTAAGTATTTCTTAAGAAAATATTTACTGCTACATAAGGATAGCCACCCAGGGCTAGCCAGCTAAGCATCAACAAGTAGAAGGGTAATGAAAGCAAAACCCCACCCAGACTCACTTGTCCTGCTCCTTGTCACAGCCCCATCACAGGAATAGTAAGGAATAACATGGGAATAGTATATCAGCTAGTTCTTTAAACCTGTCTCATTTCTACAAACCATTGCTCATGCCATAAGGATTCATGCTTTGTGCTATCCGAGTATAGGTCTTGACCACATAGTAAACTCGTCAGCTCCCTCAAATTAGCCCAGCTTGGCTAAGAACAGCCACACTGAAAAATATCAACTCATGCATATGTGATGTTAAAGTTTGAGGAGGCACATCCCACAGTTCTTCGCTGCCATAAACCAAACCCTTTGAATTCCTTCCCAGTGAACGATACAATTGTTTGTTTATACTCTGAATACATAGGGAGAATTAACGCCACTTAAGTAGAAATAGGCTGTATCCAGACATGTTATTAGCAATGTAAAAACTGCATCAGTTGGACTTCAGTATGTCAATATAGGCCAGAAAATGGAAAGTACCATAAAGTTTTTCATGCACGAAAAAGATTTGAGGTAATATTCAAGCCTAAAGCTACTTTCCCAGTATTTACCGAAATGTTCATATGGTTATTTCATTACACAGGCTGCCTAGTTTTAATGAAGAGTGTGTTTCTTCATCTAGAAAAAGGTCATATAGATATATTATGAGCTTATCTTCACTAGCTGTTTCATTTCATATTAATTTACTGTCAGTTAAGTCTGTAATTTATCTTTAACTTTAAAGTTCAGGGAGTTTCCAGCGTAGACTTTGCAGCAAGTGCTTATTATTTAAACATACCTGTGATCTGTTTCCTATAAGTAAAAATCTTTTGTACATTGTACTTCTTGGGGTAAACAGTGCAATATTTTTTCCAAGGAAAAATTAAACAGTACAGGAAACACAATATTTTCATTTGCCTATTCATTCCCTGTACATTCCATGAATATGCTGAAATAGATAAGGGGGTAATTGACTTAATTTCCACCATAAAAATCTTGAGAAAAGTCACATTATTTTGAAGAACAGGCTACATTTGTCCTTGCCTTCAATTTACAAAAATCTATTTCAGGAGATTATCAATCAATGTTCACTTCTTTTTCTAGAACACATTTATCATCTCACTATCTTTTTTACATAAAAGACTTCCCTCTATCAGCTAAAAATGAAATTAAAAGAACACAATTAAAAAAAATTATTTCAGAACTAAACCTTACCATTTGCATTGCTCTGTCTATAGCAGAATCTCCTCCAAAGCCAGAGACTCCTATGTCCATACTCTCATCTGCTCCAGATCGGAAAGTTACCCCATTACCATTTTCAGTAGATTTTACAAGACTGCTTAAACTACCAACAAAAACAAAACAAAACAAAACAAAAAAAGGAACAGATTACACTGAAAAAGAGCTTATAATACAAACTTTTTCTAGTTGTTCTTCTAAGCATAATTACCACTTGGTATTCTGGAGAAAAGGAGGCTGAGGGGAGACCTTATCGCTCCCTACAACTACCCGAAAGGAGGTTGTAGTGAGGTGGGTGCTGGTCTCTTCTGTCAGGTGGCTGGTGATAGGATGAGAGGAAATGGCCTCAAGTTGTGGCCGGGGAGGTTTAGGTTGGATATTAGGAAAAATTTCTTTACTGAAAGGGTTGTCAGGTATTGGAACAGGCTGCCCAGGGAAGTGGTTGAGTCACCATCCCTGGAGGTGTTCAAAAAGTGAGTAGATGGGGTACTTCAGGACATGGTTTAGTGGGCATGGTTGATGGTTGGACTCGATGATCTTGAAGGCCTTTTCCAACCTAAGTGATTCTATGATTCTGTGATTTTTGCTGGCTATAAGCAAGCTAGCAAGGGCACCAGAAGTAGTATTCCTGCATTAGTTCAACAGTCTTTTTAACCTAAGTTCGCCCATTCAGAATGGTCTCAACTATCTTTATGTGTGCTCATGTAGATATCAAATGAACTCAATGAATTACAATTCCCCCAAATTTACCTACATTTTGAGTACTCTTACTTCGCTGTTGATTTACAGACAAATGCATGAATCCACTCAGTTATTCAAATTCATTGAAACTGATTTTAAAAAAATGCAGCTGAAATTGCATACAAATTTGTGGATGTAATTCCAACAACAACTATACTAAAAATATTTATGCATGCAAATCACGAAGATACCTACAGGATACTGTTTTCATATAAGCAAACGTTCAATCTGCGTATAGATTTATGGTAACCACAAGTGCACGTTAGATTTACATGAGAAATACTGGAAGTGGGCTGAAGGAACACTGTCAGGGTCAAAATAATAGGAGCAGTAAAAGATAGTATTGAGTAGCCAAATACAGGACCTTCCGCACAAAAATCCGGGCATGCAACTCCTCAAAAACATGCAACTACATATCCACTGCAGAGTTAAACTTTGAGTTCATTTTGTCAAATTTGCCTAACTTGAAGGAAGACAGAAGCATTGAAATATTCTTTCCATTTGTGTGTCCTCGTTAGAGCTGGTTATGCTAAAATTTTGCCTACAGCTGGTGCATTGTGCACACACTTTACCAGTTGGCTCCATAGGCATCAGCTGATTCAATTTAAAAAAATGTAAATCTTAGCTGTGATTCCTGTACATGGACAAGTTCCATGTTAAGGGCAACAGGTAAGCTATAGCTTGATTAACTCTCCAGTAAAGGTATGAGTTAACGGTTTAAAGAGGGATTGAGCAATGCCAGCACTAAGGTATATTCATGGCAGAAATGAAAACTGTGAATCAAGCCTCACAGACAAAAACCTGACATCTCCATTTCACATGGCCTCATAACTTATACGAGAAGTGTTGTTGAACAGTAAAGTTCAAGTCAGTACATTAAAATTTCTACTTGTTCACTATCTGATGATGCAGAAAATTTCAATTCAAGAAAGCAAGCAGCAGTGAATTTCAGTGAGCAGCTTAGGGATCTCTTACAAACTCTTTGTCCTGCAGGATTGATCTGCACAAAATTTTTGCCCCAATTTAACTATGTCAGGTCATAAATAAATTTAATTATTTCAGTGTAATCCTCCAGTGAGGAAGCAGTTATAGCTACATCCACATTACTGATTACAAAGATTTAATTACACTGATTTAAGAGCTACTACTATGAAATTGGTGCAAAGACTATGAAGATGCAGCTTTATGCCTTTAAAAACACAGAATTTGCTTAAAGCTAAAAAAAATGTGAAGCATCACATTCTGACATCTTTTTTAAAAAAAATAATTTAAAATCATTACAAATATGTTTTCTTTGTCTTCCTTTGATTTAAAACATCACATGTTTTTGAATGATATTTCATAAAGCTGGTTTTCACTGGACAGTATGACTGTCAGGAGAGCAGGAACCTATAAAAAGCCCAGATTTCTCAGGCACTGGAAACAGATAGAAGTTCACTATACATACCCCATATTATTTTTAAACTGATTAATACAGTGTTGCAGATGAGCTCAGCCTTTCAATGTTAAAAAGATCTCTTTGCCAGAATCACCTTCTGACAAAGTTTTATAAAAAATTAAAACATATGTAACTATGGTCTTTTGTATCTTTTTGAACTGAATATCCAGTTCCAGAGCTGGTAAAGAGTCTTCTATATTGCTCATTATTTAAAAGCTAATTTGGAATGCAGAAGAGTTTTACAATAGTCCTTTGTTACAAAATAATGATCAGCTATGATATCTCTTGGAATCAGAAATCCACTTGAATTGCCGCAACACTGCACTTCCTGTATTCCAACAGAATGGGCACATGGCAAACAAACTGGATTTTTCAGAAATATTTAGTAACAAACATACATTTTGAGTGCACAGACATTCCAGCTGTGAAAACCTTCAAAACATACCTTGGCAGTTTGGGAAGCGCTGGTAAAAGGGAGCCTGTTCGTCTGTAGTTAAAAAAGCCTCCAACTGCTAACACTCCAATTATTATGATTAGTATGACTGTCAGCAAAACTGCTACTGCTGCTGTCAAAGAAGAATAAGCAAACATTCAAGCAAGCATAGCTCAGTGTAAAAAAGAGCTCAGAGAATTACAAGCTTGACTCCGAACAGGTATCATAGGGAGATACTATACATTCTTTAGCTCAAAACATCAAGTGTAATATATACTTGAAGCTTACTTGTTCCAGGAGGCACTCCCTTTGACAATCCTATTTCACAATAATTCCCAGTGTAGCCATAAGAACACCTGTAAATGTAAGAAGGACAGCTGACCAAATGGCTTTTATTAAGTCTAAGATCTCAGCTTTATTATTATATTCTGTAATGTTTATCTACATGCCATAAATTTTAACTCCATGCTCAGTAATTATATATTTCACTGACTGTAAATATAGTATGTCTGCTATCTTCATAGAATTAAAAGTGGAAATTAAAAGTGCTGAGTCAGAAAACTAGCCACTGAAGTCAAAAGATTTTGTTTCAGCAGAGCATTGGTGGCACCTACTGGCTGTTGCAAGCTACATTTACTGAGCATTAATTCTCTATTGTTACAATTTTCCAGAATGATAGAATCATAGAATGGTTTGGTTTGGAACGGGCTTTAAAGACCATCTAGTTCCAACCCCCCTGCCATGGGCAGGGACACCTTCCACTAGACCAGGCTGCTCAAAGCCCCACCCAACCTGGCCTTGAACACTTCCAGGGATGGGGCATCCACAACATCTTTGGGCAACCTGTTCCAGTGCCTCACCACCCTCACAGTAAAGAAATTTTTCCTAATTACTAATCTAAATCTACCCTCTTTCAGTTTAAAGCCATTACCCCTTGTCCTATCACTACATGCCCTTGTAAAAGTCCCTCTCCAGCTTTCCTGTAGGCCCCCTTTAGGTACTGGAAGGCTGCTATAGGATGTCCCCAGAGCCTTCTCTTCTCCAGGCTGAACAACCCCATTTCTCTCAGCCTGTCTTCAAGGCTTCATAGCTCCAGCCCTCTGATCATCTTTGTGGCCCTCCTCTGGACTCGCTCCAACAGGTCCATGTCCTTCTTATGTTGGGGCCCCCAGAGGTCAATGCAACACTCCAGGTGGGGGCCTCACGAGAGTGGAGTAGAGGGGAAGAATCACCTTCCTCTACCTGCTGGTCACGCTTCTTTTGACACAGCCCAGGATGCAAGTGGCTTTCTGGGCCGCAAGTGCATGTTGCTGGGTCATGTTGAGCTTCTCATCAACCAACACCCCCAAGTCCTTCTCCTCAGGGCTGCTCTCAACCCACTCATCGCCCAGCCTGTATTTGCACTTGGGATTGCCCCAACCCATGTGCAGGAACTTGCACTTGGCCTTGTTGAACTTCATGAGGTTTGCGCAGGCCCACCTCTCAAGCCTGTCAAGGTCCTTCTGGATGGCATCCCTTCCCTCCAGCGTGTCAACTGCACCATACAGCTTGGTGTCATCAGCAAACTTGCTGAAGGTGCACTCAATCCCACTGTCCATGTCACTGACAGAGATATTAAACAGAGCCAGTCCCAATACCAACCCTTGAGGAATGCCACTCATCACTGGTCTCCACTTGAACATCAAGCCATTGACCGCAACTATTTGAGTGCAAGCATCCAGCCAATTCCTTATCCACTGAGTGGTCCATCTGTCAAATCCATGTCTCTCCAATTTAGAGACAAGGATGTTGTGTGGGACAGTGTCAAATGCTGACCAAATTTGTCAGGCACAATTTGCCTTTAGTAAGCTGTGTTGGCTGTCACCAATCACCTCCTTATTTTCTGTGTGCTCTAGCATAGTTTCCAGGAGGATCGCTCCATGATCTTGCCGGGCACAGAGGTGAGACTGACTGGCCTGTAGTTCCCTGGGTCTTCCTTTTTTCCCTTTTTAAAAATGGGGGTTATGTTTCCCCTTTTCCAGTCGGTGGGAACTTCCCCAGACTGCCACGACTTCTCAAATATGATGGATAGTGACTTAGCCACTTCATCTGCCAGTTCCCTCAGGACCCACAGATGCATCTCATCAGGTTCTATGGACTCATGCACCTTCAGGTTCCCTAGATGGTCTCGAACCCGATCTTCTACAGTGGGCGGTTCTTCATTCTCCCAGTCCCTGCCTTTGCCTTCTGCGACTTGGGCAGTGTGGCTGGAGCACTTGCCGGTGAAGACTGAGGCAGAAAAGTCGTTGAGTACCTCAGCCTTCCCCATATCCCAGGTAACCAGGTCTCATTTCCTTCCAGAAAGGGCCCACATTTTCCCTAGTCTTCTTTTTATCACCAACGTACCTACAGAAGCTTTTCTTGTTGCCCTTGACGTCCCTGGCCAGATTTAATTCTATCAGGACTTTGGCTTTCCTAACCTGATTCCTGGCTGCTTGGACAATTTGTCTGTATTCCTCTCAGGCTACCTGTCCTTGCTTCCACCCTCTGTAGGCTTCTGTTTTGCATTTGAGTTTGTCCAGGAGCTCCTTGTTCATCCATGCAGGCCTCCTGGTGTTTTTGCCTGACGACTTCTTTGACGGCATGCATTGCTCCTGAGCTTGGAGGAGGTGATCCCTGAATATTAACCAGCTTTCTTGGGCCCCTCTTCCCTCCACAGCTTTATCCCATGGTACTCTACCAAGCAGATCCCTGAAGAGGCCAAAGTCTGCTCTCCTGAAGTCCAGGGTAGCGAGCTTGCTGTGTGGCCTCCTTGCTGCCCTAAGAATCTTGAACTCCACCATTTCGTGGTCACTGCAGCCAAGGCTGCCCTTGAGCTTCACATTCCCCACCAGCCCCTCCTTGTTGGTGAGAACAAGGTCCAGCATAGCACCTCCCCTCACTGGCTCCTCTACCACCGTAGCCTTGGTATAGCCTTTTACTAGAATCTTCAGAGGTTTGC
This sequence comes from Aquila chrysaetos chrysaetos, assembly GCF_900496995.4. Lineage (NCBI taxonomy): Eukaryota > Metazoa > Chordata > Aves > Accipitriformes > Accipitridae > Aquila > Aquila chrysaetos. Next base: position 31,825,106 of record NC_044009.1, on the reverse strand, counting down.
CTTTCTGGGTTTTTTGTTGTTTTGGTTTTTTTTTCCAAACAGAAGCATTTACATTGTTTATTTGCTGATAGTTTTATGTGTGTATGTGTTTTTCTGTGATTGTTACAAACATGCTACTGCAGATGTATGACATCTTCTGAAGCATTTCCAACACAATTCAAAATGTTAATTGTTTTGTGAGACTAAATCAGCACAATCTGACCCAGGACTACCCTAACAACATACTGACTTACTTGCATTTCGGAAGACTGCTTTCATCTATATAGCATGTTCCTCCATACATACACCTGCATGCTGGTGGCATTGTGGGAGGGGATTCAATAGCTGCAAAATTCGAAAGCCACATATGTGTTATCAAGACATCTTCAACAAAAGAAATACTACCATAGAGCATTTTATTTATCTCTACAGAATTTGCATATGCAAACTCACAGGCTATTTTTCAGAAGCTTTGCTGTTAACAGCACATGTGTTTGCTGCTCTTATATTTATTTTTCTGCCAAATTAGCTTATTTTAACTGAAGTAAAACCTATTCTCAAAAATAATGACTTATTCAGGAAAAGTAGGCGTAGACAACTCAAAAGCTGTATGTCCCATCACTTTCTTTTGCCCGTGCAATGCAGCCCACCACCACCCTTCAGACCTCTCCATTCAGAAAGCAGCAATACTTTATCTGCTTTGCCCAGACTCTCCCATCCAACCAGCTGGAAGTTGCACAGAGAGGGCCAAACTGTGATGCATTTACTTATGAAGAAAAGCAGTGGATGGAAACACGCATGCAGGAGGGCCCTCTAAACTCTCATACATCCTGACAGTGAGAACAAGAGGTAAACCCAAAGTCCTCAGAGTTTTCTGCCAGTACAGAGGTCAGGCTGATGGCTTGGCACCAGGTAGCGCAGAAGCCTGTCCTTCATCATGCCAGTGCTTCAGCTGCACTTCAGGAGCCCTGAGGTGCCCAAGTGGCCGTGCTGCCTGAGCTGGCCCAAACACAGAGCTATAAGGGTTGTGATGTTATTCTAAAGATGAGTCAAGTGAAAAAAAAGTGAAAAGTTGTACTAGCCTTCTGTAAGACCTCAGGATATGTTGTCAGAAAAGTGTAGTTCACATAGGAAAAGCTCTGGATCTTAGATATCATTATAGGCTACAAATTAAGGATGGACTTTGACAGTCTGTCTTACACTGATAAGTTAGATCATAATACTTTTGCCATAAAATTTTTATCAGCCGGAGGTAGAGGAAGTCTGTTGCTACAATGTTCCTTACAGGTAAAATTCCCTTCAGGTAAATGGGATACAAAATGGGGCAATGCAGAGGTCTTACAGGCTGTGTTTCTCAGTAGCTGCAATATGGGGAAAGGACCAAATAAACCAAATGTATATACAAAAGCTATGTTTGGTCAGTATGTCAATTATGGCAGTCACAATTCACTGGCTAAAAAAATTTGCTTAAAGTCAAGATAAAAACTGAAGTTAAAAAACGGAGACAGCACTGTATATCCTATTTGCTGTCTCCTCCTTTTCCTCAAAATAAGGTCAAGCACAGTTTTCTTAATTCCTGGACATTTTATGTAAATCAGTTTCATCAAAGAATAACAAATGCTGTGTCCTTAGAGCAATAAACAGCAAATAGCAAATACAATCAACAGTGTTATTGATCCCTAATTTGAACACGTATTGCACACTTCCATTCACTATTACATCATATTACTACCTCCTCTTTCTGCAGTTCACATCATGTGGCAATAGGAAAGAGCATTATCAATTATTAAGAAAATGTAATTTATAGGTAAGGCAGTGTAAAAAATAATGACAATTTCTCTTTTAATGCAAAAAGAAAAGAGTTTGGAGAAGATTAACAATAGAAAAGATGCCAGACATAATGTTATAAAGTATAATTTATTAGAGATATCTTGCAAGGACAAGTACAAGGACATCTGGCTACCACCCACATCACTGTAAGCTAAGAATGCAGACTCTCAGGTAGAAAAACAGAAATCCTGCAGTGGTATGCTCTTTCTTCTCAGGAAAGGCTGAGCAATTCTATTGTATTAGCACTCCTGGAAGCACTGGGGGGGCTTTGCTGCAATGTAACAACCAAGCACTAAATTCTAGTGCTTAAAACGCTTTTCAGTGTATGATAATTATCTAGAAGTTATCTCTGTTTACGCTTTGAGCTCTGTAAGCTTTGTTTCAAGTTTCTATTGTATTCTAACATACTGATCAAACAATACCTTGTACAGAATTGTAAACATAATTGTAAACCATAATTTGTCAGAAATTCTCTAGTTCTGAAATCAACACATTTGAAAAAAAAGAAAAAAGATATGGTGGAATTTCAAAACAAAAATCAGAAACTGTGACCAATTTTGCAGCTGGGTCTGGACTGGTTGGAGTGATATATCTATATCCATTTTACAAATGACATGCAAAGTGATTAAATGAAATGCACAAGGTGACCACAAATCAGTGATGGCTGAGAATAAAAGCCAGATGTCCTGACTTACCAACATCTATTATATCAGTTAGCTCATCCCTCCATATTTCTAATTCAATAATGCATTTGTATTCCTAAAGAAAAGTTTCATTTGCTTTCATTTCCAGTTTGACAAATTATGGTACCTGCATCACACTCTGTGCTGCTGCCTTCTATGAATCGAGTCCCTTGAGGACAAGTGCAGGTGTACCCTCCTGGTCTCAGCAAGCAGAGGTGGCTGCAGACATCTTTACAAGGATTAGGCACTGAAAAACAAGTGATAAAAGGCAGTTGAAGAAGCAATGCAGCATATTCCTGAGGTAAGGCAGGGCAATTCCATAGTCAGTAGTGTATCTCAGCAATATCACACCAAAAATCTAAGTCTGGATCCATTTTTTAAAACAACTGATGCCCAAATACCATACTTATATCAAAACCCTCTCTCTGCTTTTTCTTACATTCTTAAGGGAGATACCATGGCTGCTGGGAGCCCATGTAGCACCAAGAAGAAACTGAACATCTCCAAGCAACATGGAGCTTTCTGATTCTGAAAGTCAAAACACTTTTAAAGAGGGGTATGCTGGATGTTCCTCTGGACATCCTCCCCTGCGATTACTGTGGACATGTCATAGCTGAAATATCCCCCTTGGAGGCAGTATTAAATGGCCAGCACTTTGTATGTTATCAGGATAAATTCATATTGTGACTGCACCTCTATGACAACTCCATGATGGAGGGGAAGAAGAGAAAGGACAGGGTCATAACTTAGAACTAAGAGACTTTAAAGAGCAGTGTGTGGTATTCCACTGTTGATTTCACTTTAGGTGTGCAGAAAATATTTGCCAGCCTCTATTCCATTTTTAGATTTTCAGAAATGAATATTATCACATACTGATAGACACATTATCAGAAGATTACTAAGCTCTTTGAAGACATCAATACCAACTTTGATCTCATAGCAAGGAATAGCTCACCAAGATGCTGATTACCCACCTGACTGATTGTATCTGTGCTGGTGATAGATGCGCACTTGAGTAAGCCACGGATTTACAGTCAGCACTTTCACTTTTTCTCCACTTCCAAATTTATCTTTCTTCCAGACTTCTCCTCGTTCTTTAGCTATCCAATATAAATGGCCTTCAAAGACATCAAGGTTGTACGGACTGCCTACTTCTCAAAGGAACCAAACAATAGACTGTCAGCAAGCAAATCTCTAGCAGGAGTGATAAAACTGCTGTTCTTCTTCAGCTTAAATATATAATCTAATTCTTTCATTTTAAGATATTTGCAGCTATATGTGTACATCCTCATGTGCCTGCCACTTCACGTCACTGTAGCTGCAGACTGCTTAATAATACACATAAAAAAGCCAGAATCCAATTTTCCACATTGTCCCCTATTTGGGTCGTGTAAATTACCCTCAGGGAATCTAGTTACCAGGCATCATGAGCTCTGAGCCATTTATCCCTGTAAAAAGGAGGAGAAAACACTACCAAGACTTACTGTTTGAAAAGCTCCCGAATCTAGCCCCACTTGTTAAGTCCAAGTGCTTGTTAGCATACATCTTGGTTACTATCACACTAATTGCATAATAAATTCTTACCTCCATGTAATACTATGGTTCTGTCTGTCCCATCAGGTCTCATGGATTCAATAATATTTTCTTTAGAATCACTCCAATAGATCCTGTCATTGTTCAAATAATCAATAGAAAGACCTGTTGGCCAGCCAAGGTCTTCAGAGACCAGAGTTTGTCTGTGTTGTCCATCCATCCAGGCACATTCAATCTTTGGCTGCCTTCCCCAGTCAGTCCAATACATGAGCCTGAAAGGACAGAACCAGAATTTAATATGGTTCAGAATTTGGTCACCGTGATTATCCTTTGGAGTTTCACGGAAAAGGTCAGTTGTGGAACATAAAGCTGTTCAGCAACTTATGTTTTGCAGATGTGATCAGTAAAGTCACAGAGAGTTCACTGAACAAGCTTGTTTCAAGCACAGAAGATGAATACCAAAAGAAGAATGTTTGCATCTTGTGTCCTGATTTGGAGAGAGAGTGGTTTTAATGACAGTTTCTTATTCTCAGTGGAAGAAAAATGACTGTGAACACTGAACATCCATCAGTCACGATAAAGCTGCAGAGCTCCCAGGTCAGGGAGCTGTGCTGCTTTACCCCAGCTGAGAGAAGCACATGCTGTGATATCTGGTGATCCATCACGTAACACAAGATGTAGCAAGCACAGCTGTTGAATGTACTAGTGCGTTTACATTGCTTTCCACTGTGAAGGAGACTATGTCTGTATTGCTTGGAGCTGGCAAAGAAACATTCCCATAATTTTCCCTATTTCAGTAGTAACAGAGAAATTCGGTGGGCACACAATACTGTGGAAAGGAGATTTTTATTTGACCTACCTGGTGTTGTCACCAAAACAAGCACCCATATGAAATCTAATCCCAAAATACTTTCCCATGTACACAAATTTCCTAAGATTAGTAAAAGGAAACTCCAGAAAGCATTCCCTTAGTCTTTCCTGTAAAGTTTACCACTGCATGGTTTTTTGGTATTGAGTAGCATTGAAAATAATTCTGGGAAGTCCTGTAGTACTTACCCACGTTTTGGATTGACAACAATAGCTGCTGGTTGATCCAGTAGAGAAAAAATAAGCCACTTTCTGTACCGTCCATCTAATTTTGCCACTTCTATGCGATTAGTCCCTGCATCAGTCCAGTAAAGATGTCTGAATTACATAAAACACAAAACATTCCAAAAGTAAATACTTTACACTTGGGAGAGGAAGAAAAAAAAATATTTTTAAAAAGAAAAGCTATATCAAACCCAAACAAAATTAATATAATGAAGCAGCATTGACTACATCTGACCTTTTTCAGTCTGGAACATACAGACACTAAATATAGGTGAGTTTAGCAAATGTGATCTATCAGCTCACTAGTTTTCTCCTCTAACAAAGTTTCTGCAGCTGCCTCTGTTCCCTGTCAAATAATCTTCATTAAAGGGCTACTGAGAACGTTCATTGTTACTTTTAAGGTGTTTAATAAGCATCTTTAAAGATTCAGTTTTCCAGGAGACAATGAGGTTCATTACAAATAAAAATTTATTTACCACGTAATTTATACAGCAACTCTGAAGGTATCCAGCTTATTAGCCCAGAGCTCCTCTCTGGACTTTTGTCTTCTGACAGAGATATTAGTGAATAAATTGTTACCACATCAGACACAAATGCTTTTAGTCCTTACAAACAGGGCACTCAGTCTACTCTTCCTTGAATTTTGCTTTTCTTTATCATCATGCCTTTATTATTTTTTTGAGCTTAGATAATAAACATACTCATTATTATGCACTCATTAATCACACAGTGCCTTCTGATGGAATAAATTATCTCATAATTGGCTTAGGAATGTGAGAAAACACTGTCATTCCTATTTTGCAGATGGGCAGAAGTCTGTGTCTCAAACCATGTGTAGCAGTTTTTATATAACGTGCAGACACTTAAATATGTTTTTTAAAAATACATTTCAACATTGTTCTGGAATCAGTGTAATACTATGTTTGAAGTGCTGAAGACGCTAGCCTCACCAGGATGCTGGTGATATATATCCTTTATCCTTGCTCTCACAACCATATAGATTTGTGAAGAGAAATTCAGACACTCCCTTCTGCCCTCAGAAACACTTGATTTTCCAAGTGGCCTGCAGTTCACAAAGCAAAGAGCAAAATAACCTGAAGGCTAGCCCAGACCTTAACGTATCTATCCGATATTTAAAAACTGCTGGAAGGAAAGATACAATTTTCCACTTCTTTTTTCCCAACATGACTGGCACAATTTTTCAGGCTAGTGAATTACTTCAGTGAGCCAGACTGGCTTTATCCTACTCTAGAAATCAGGGTGACATACTGCATGAGCAACTCTATAACTATTTCATAGGACACAACACCTAACATAGCATACCTCACCTAACACAAAGAGTCTGGATAATGAAAGCTACATATCAGGCCCCAAACTGGAATAAGTCTTTTCCCAATCTTTGCCTGCTTATACAATAGCTTTTTGAATCATTAGGAAAAAAAACCCCTCTGTTTCCACAAACACAATTCAGAGTTAAATGCTACCTAGCCGCAATCCAGATCTTAAGCACCTTCCAATCATATTTTGATTGACACAAAAGGTAAAGTATTCATTTACTTAGTTGATAATCACGTGACAGAGGGGAAGCAGATAGCTAAGTTCCTTTTTTTATTTTTCAGCTTTCCAGGAACATCATGCTTTACTACAATTTTAATATCCTCCTTCTTCACCCTATTGACTGCATTACCAGGAGCTTCCAAAATTTGTCAACAGCGTAGAGAAGATTGACTCATCTCTATAACCTCTGTCCATTCAGCTTCAAAGACGATCCTGACTACATTTCATCGTGTCTACCTACAAGCGTCAGGATCCCCTCAATATTATACCAAATGAACTACAGCTATGGCTGTCCACCACATCCTTTAACAGTTACACTGCAAATAAGAAATTATACCATTGACAGAGTCAAACTCCCAAAAGTCATGGCTAAATTTCTCCCAGCTCTTCTCCAAGGGAGGGAAAATAAGCAGTGATCTCATGATTTCTAGGATTAAGTTAAAAATTGCCCTGGTTTAGCCTAAAAAAAGCCACAGCCAACAAGAAGGAGAAAAAATTCTGAGACAAAATTACAAAAATGTAACAATTTTCTGAGAAAACACATACATTCATCAGACTTCAGAGCTGCTTCTGCTTTGGGATTAGTTCATATAGCACAAGGCTGGTAACAAAGGAGCAAAGATAAAAGACAAATTCCGTTATGGATTGGGGAGGTCTCCTTCCAACAGCCAAGAAAGCTTGTTCCCTGGAGCTTACCTGAGTCCTTGAAGAAGAATCCATCTGACATGAAGGCCAGTGTATTATCACTTTACTGATGCACAACTGATCTGCCAGTTGTGAAGTAATGCAAGTTTCCTCAGAGAATATGTGATGCAGTCAGCAACATGCATCTGACCTATTAACCTGCTGCCTGGGCAAACAGAGCTTACTATATTCTTCTGAACTAGCTTGAGACTAGATGTCTTCAAAGACAGTTCATAAGGAAGAAGAAAGTGGATTTTGCACTGCCTGATCAGACCCTTGACACATTCAAAGCACAGCATTTTTCTAGCTTTTCAGAGCACTTACCTTCCAACCCAGTCAACAGCTAACCCATCAGGATTAACTATGTATTTAAGATTCAAGTCAACTTCCTTTGTAGGATTGTTCCTACTGCTGTCAAATGTGGGCAGATAAGCACGTTTGATGGCTCCAAACTCAGAACCCTGTCCCAGAATGCTGAAGTACACAATACCTTCAAAAAAGATGACAAAGAGCATTTTTAATGTCTAGTTATTCCATATTTTTGGAAAATTCTAATCTTTCTCAGGCTCTTACATGAAGATACCAGACCCATTTATTTATGAATAACACAGAGTCTTCTGTTCAATTAAATTACATTGTGTTAGTGTGTAAATTTTTAAGCCTTTCATCATAGGTAAGATGCACATCTAAAATCATCTTGGTCTAGATTATCAAGAAATATGTATCACATTTTTCAAGAGTAGAGCTTAGCTCTGAAGCCTTTGCACATGATTTTGAGAGTAACTTAGACCCTCATGGCCCTAAGGAGCAAGTATGGCCCAGGACAGAGGCCCCATGAAAAAGGCAAAAGCCAGGAAGCTGATAAGGAGGCAAAGATATAAGCTAATACAGGGAGCTACTGGCCATTCCTGCTTAGTATTAGTTCTTGCAAGACTTGAGCCAGGTTTGGGGACTGTTAGATGCAGAAGAAAAGGAAGGGGTTCATTTATAGCAATCCTTTACTACTGCATAATCCTAAAGAGCCACAATTCCATAGCTGAACTCACACCAAAACAAAAGGAAAAACAGAACAAAACATAGCTAAACTAAATTAAAGCATTAAAAGAAACTAGACCTGGGCAGTTAATCTAATTTGCTTTTGATTTCCAGCATAAATTAAATACCTATGCTGCAGAAATGCATCTTTTTAAACCAACCATTGCATGGTTGACTATTAATGTTCTACACATACTCACTCAGGCCTATCCCTTCAGGGTCCCAATCATAATCCAGAGCTTGGATGCGCTCCTGGTTATCAATATAGTCTGAGTACTGTTCTGATGAGATATTGTATCTTCGAATCCGCACATTATCTGGCAGCAGTAACAATGGAGGATTACCTGGGAAATGATCATAAATTTTACTTTCATGTATTTCTTTTTTTAGAAGAAACAGATGAAAGTCACTTCGAGTCAAAACTAAACTGGAGTTTTCACAAGTTCTGTCTGCATAAGAACCAGAAGGAACACAGGCCACTTCTAAAGCCTCAGAGCTATTCAAACTTCTTGGCTTTGCAAAATTCATTAAAACCTCTGGCAATGCTTACCGCTGAGGATAGTATTATCTTTTTCACCATAGATTTTGTGCAGTAGTAATCATTAAGGGATAATTCTTTAAAAATTCTTAAACATTACAGTGTTGGCATATTACCACCTCACATATCAAAAATAGAATGCTGTTATACACTACGTGGTTCAGCGCCCGCCCCCTCAAAGTAGAGGAAACAATTTTGAAAGTACAAATAATTTGCCAGTACCTTGAGCCACGACCTGTCTGAATTCTTCTACCTGAAAGTCTTTAAATCCTAATGTCTCTATATTGAGATGAATGTTCTCCTACCCACAGGTTAATTTGGGGTTAGCCTCAATACTCTAATAACTTGACTACAGGGAGTATCAGTCCCACCTGGCTGATTCTGCTGGTGAGAAAATTTAATTTTTCAGCCCTTTTACTAAGGACAAAGTCCAGTTGGGAGTCATAGACTCAAATCCTAGGCCTTCTTCCAGAGGAGAAGTTCTCCTACATCAGTCACATCTTCACAGAGCCAATGAGAAATGACAAGGCGTTCAGCTGGGAAAGTAAAATCTCATTTACCTTTTCCAACTAATAATGCTCAATTTCCTATGAATTGTTCATTCAAACACAACCCCTTTCCCTCTAAGTCGTGCCCAACTATGGGAGAATAAGGCAAGTGACTATTCTCTAACGAACATACAATTCAGTGTAGAAATTGACAGCATTTCCAATATATATGCTATTACAGGAAAAAGGGGACCTAATATTCTCTGTGCGTTCTGAAAATGCCTACTGATCAGGCCTGCAGCAGACACAGGCTAAGGCAGCCCTCATTTATGAGTGCTGTGAGCTTGTACTACAAAGAGTGGTAGAATTCTGGGCATACACAAAAGCAGAACTTTAGCCACAACAAATTTCACGATGTTATCAGCTACAATCATGTTATCTTCTGTCACTTAGCCTTGAAAACTTCGGGTATCTAGATGCTTCCTAAATAAAGCCTATGAAGAAAGGTTTCAAAGAACTATATTTCTGACACAGTGTATTGGGTCTGGCTGAGATGGAGTTAATAGTCCCCATAGCAGCCCTCATAGAACTGTGCTCTGCATTAGTAGCTAGAGAGGTGTTGATAACACACCAGTGTTTTGGCTACTGCTGAACAGCGCTGGCACAGCATCAAGGCTGTCTCCCCAACATTTTTGCCCCCTCCCTCAATGGCAGGCTGGGGCAGGGCAAGATCTTGGGAGGGGACATAACCAGGACAGCTGACCTAAAACTAACCAAACAGATATTCCATAGCATATGACGTCAGCTCAGATATAAAAGCTAAGTAAAGGGAGACGGAAGGGGGGCATTTTTGTCTTCCGGAGCAACCACCACGCGTACTGAAGCCCTGCTTCCCAGGAAGTGGCCAGACATCGCCTGCTGATGGGAAGTAGAGAATAATATCATTTGTTTTTTCTTTGCTTTTGCACGCGACCTTTGCTTTCATTTTATTAAACTGTCCTTATCTTGACCCACGAGCCTTTTGTTATATTTTCTCCCCCCTGTCCAGCTAAGAAGGGGGAGTGATAGAGCGGCTTTGGTGGGCACCTGGCACCCAGCCAGGGTCAACCCACCACACACAGGCACATAAAGAGGCAGCCAGGCAGAAACTCAGGTACAAATGCCCGTTTGTATTTCCAGTCTCATGCTCAACAGTAAATAAGTGCTGAATTAGGCCCCTGGACTGGAAACCTGGAGACTTCATTTTCTTGTATAATTTCTCATATTACAAATAATTTTTAGACTTCAAAACCTCCAGTAGCATGCAGTTTTGGTCACAGGCATTCTGTTCTGAAGATTTTACTATTTGACTAGGCACAGCACATTTCTATTATGTATCTCTTAAAGCTGTTAAAGTGTAAGTACTTTTCTAAAAACAATATTGTTTCTGCCTTTTATATAATACTGCTGCATTGTCACTTTTTTCTATTTTCTTCAGCTCTTTATTATTACTATTCTATTAGTATTATTTTCTGAATCAACTCTCTACCTATTCAATGACTGTCATACACTGTAGTTACTGCACTGAGGTATGATAAAAAGCTATTGATTGACATTAAACATTGGCCAAAGTCCTTCTGTTTGTGTGCATCAGTCCATGAACAATGAATGGTAATCTGTCATCAAACTGCCTTTGATTTGTACCAGTTTAATGCAACTTTCTTCTGATGCATTATTTTGTTGAGAAAACCTAAACGTCAGGAATAGGCAACATTAATTTCCTTCTGATGACAACCACAGGATAAGCAGGTTTTTGTTTGCAGAAAATTTTAGGAGAAAGGAAGGTAGCCATCCAAATGAAGATATTATTTTTAAAGTTTACAATTGGAAGCAGAGATAAGCACTTCTATTCCTGATTATGGAATGGGTGTAATACACAGATAATATTATGTATTCTTGTTTTCATGATCCCCTTCCTAAAAAGGAGGACTACATTCATTAAGTTGCTATACTCCACTTGCTGTTTATAGGTAGCAATCAATCTTGCTATCAGTTAACATACCATTAGCTGCACACTGTTTCCCTTGTTGATCACCCACGGACCTGAAGCCATCTGCACAGAAACATTCATAACTTCCTTTGGAATTCTTGCAGTCTTGGGTGCACGTTCCAAAGATCTCACACTCATTGATATCTAAACATAAGTAGAGAAAAGATTCCTAGAGCTTAATCTCTTTCTTCCACATGCTGGCCACCTTTACTCCATGAAGTGGTAGGTTTGTCCCTTCCCCACATACTCCAAAAGGTTGGTGACCTAATAAGTGATCTTTAACATCAGCATCTGTTCCTCACCACTCATATACTGTTTAGCATGTCTTAACTACAGATTGCTAACAGCCACATTGAAAAGCAATCTGATAAGCAGGAGCAGAGAGACGTTTTTGATCACGTATTTTTGTGGTAAACCACCAAGGAAAGAGAAAAGATGAGGCATGACTACAATGAGTTGCAAGAGCAAAGCCTTCTTGAAATGCTGAAGCAAAGATATCTAGTCCTTAGAAACAATATCAGGAGGAAGTAAAGGGAGGGGTGGCCTTGGATCATGTTTAACAAAACTACAGAAATTGTCCACAAGAGCTGGGAGCAACAAACAGAAGTGTTCTCATCAAAACGCAGTGAAATTGTAACTGTGAAGGTACTATATTGCATGACCATGAAAAACGGCCTTTGGGTAGACTCCTCATCATATTTTATCTGCATATAACCAGGGCAAAAATATGGCACAACAGACCTTTACTGTAGGTCTGTTCTGGAGCAGAATGGAAGGAGAGTATAACCTTCAGTAAGTTTTCTTTCAATAAGGAAAAAAAACCTGGAAAATTTCTGTCCCTCAGATTGCAAAGACATGACAAAACCTACATACATTAAAGCAAAAACAGTAAAAAAATACCACTTATCAGTGAGAAGATGTTTAGAAGATTGAAAATACCGTCACAGGAGTTTCGGTTAGTTTCACTGGCCTTGTACCCTGGCCTACAGGAACAGATAAAGCCTCCTTCATTCAGGTTGGTACAGTTATGCTCACAAATATTTTCTGCACAACTTCGCTCTGTTCCAGGATCTGAGGAAAAAAAAGAAAATTATACAATTATAACCAAAAAATAAAGGGGGGGTGGGCTGTCATAATTTTGATCATTATTACAATTGAAAATGATTTTCAAGTAGACAACATTAGTTTTCTTTCCTTTTCTGCTAACTGAAACTCAGTGTGAACATCTATTCTCTAAGGCATAACTGACTAGAAGAGGGTGGTAAAAGCTGGTCAAGACAGCTGTCAGCTAAGTAGTTTAACCTCTAGAAGTTGAGTGAACATGGTCAGGATAAGAGCCATAACCATCAAAGCTCACCTTCCTTAACAGAAATGGCATTCTACATTACCACCAATCTGCAGCAACTGCAGAAGCTATTTAAGAGACTAACTTCTACCTTTGCCAGCCTACCTCTTTCTTACCCAGTCCTTTCTTATAAGCTAAATAAAAAATGTTCTCAATTGCTATCACACATAACACGGGTCCTACATTATTTATATCTGGAAATTAGAGAGAAGATGACAGCTTGTTCATGCCGTACCTCATCTAAAGCCTACTGAAGACAATACAAGTCATTGCACAGAATGCACTGCCCTTTAAAACATGCCTATAATGGAAAAGGCAAGTCAGGGATAATAGATCCTCTGTAACAGATAATGAAAATTATACTCTTCTCAAAGTACATATAGAATTCTATTAATTCTGACACACTCTACATATACACAAAGTACTTTCAAACTCAAATCTGTTATGTAAGTAGAAAAGATAAATAATATATGTTTATTGACAGGGCGTAAGAAAAAGACACAGATGAATGGCAAAGACCTTATATTAAGCTGATTATCTCCTTTATACATACACATCCCAGTGCTGATTAAATCAAGTTTAAACAGCTCAATTTCATATATATGTAGAAGCATAAATTCATCGTACACACACACACATAAATATTCTATTTTCTCTATAACACAGGTATTTGATGTTGGGAAGGCTACAAATGTTACCATCTGATCTGCATTCACATTTATCCCCAAAACAGTAGAATGCTGACTGCCAGAAAATGTCTGTTTTGCACTGTTTCATATCCTTTTTATACTTTTCTATTTTCATCAAGTCATTGCATTAGGTTATATTACCTAAAGACCATTGGGATGGTATGTGAAACAGAGAAACCAGCTGCTTCAAAATGGACTGCACTATAGGCTTCTGAGTTACTTGCATTTTACAAGCATGCTGGATTGTAAATGACCAGTGCATCATTTGGCACACTTTCACTTGAAGCCATCAAAGCCTGACAAATTGAAATTGCAAGTACATGCTCATATTATCACTCTGCATATATTGATATATTTTATATATCGATATAAAAAGTTCGGAATAGTATTTTTTTTTTCCAAATTCCATGAGAATACTTTCTCTTGCCTCAAAGTTCAAGTCAAAGCTTTTGCATCTAAATGGATGCTAGTAAATTTATAATGCACAGTTAATAAAAGTTGTGCAGAGGATCTGAGAGGGCCCTCAGCCCGAGGTCTGGCTGTTCTTATAGAATTCTGTGGTCATGTCTGTAAACAGGAAAATAGAAACATCTGAATATACTTTTGTTTTTAACAGGTCTAGAGCAACCTATACCAGTTCAAACTGCCCATGAATAATTCCATAGGTTGGCCTATTGCAATTATAATTTAAATATCTAGATGTTCTCGCCTCCATAATGCAACCCATTTCAAAACAAGATCAAAATCAAACCCTTTTTTGTGATGCAAAAATACTCTAAACCTAAACAGGACTGTTCAGAGGGCTGAATTTCATAGAATCATTTAGGTTGAAAAAGACCTTTAAGATCATCGAGTCCTACCATAAATCTAACACTGCCAAGTCCCATTAAACCATGTCTGTAAGTGCCACATCTACACATCTTTTAAATACCCCAAAAGAAGGAAAACAGAAGATATTGTCATGGCTAATTGGATAATCCTAGTACAGACTAATTAAAAATCAATACTTCTTAGTATGCTATTCAAGAAGAAACATGTATTATTATCAGTTTCAGAAATTTTTATTTCAATAGCATTGTAATTTTATATTCTATTGATATGATTACTTACTGCAGCCCATTTCATCAAAATGGTCTCCACAGTCATCATAATTGTCACAGACATAATGTAGAGGAATGCAATTTCCATTACTGCACTTGAATTCTTCAGTTGTACAAGGTCGTGGGGTTGGTTCTCTACCTACAGTCAAGAAGAGAAACACCCTCTGTCACAGTTTCAGCTATGCAGTACCAACAGACAGCACTATTCCACATTGCTAACAAGGAAGCTGATGCAATCTGGTAAAACAACAACTAGAGTGACTTTGGAATTCTGCAGTAAGGCTAAAACTATAACTGAGGCCTCCTGACTTCTAGTCACATCCCCATGAACTGAAAGAAGCCCCTCCATTTTATAAAGATAGAAGGTAAATTCTTCTTGTTAATAGATGATTGAACTTTCTTTTTAATAGCACAAATCTATTAATATCCTTTAACAATATACTTCATACATCTACAGACTTCAAGAGATTATTGTGAAAACTATTAAGAATATTGTACAATAAAGCCAGCAAATAATATCATTAAGCAACCAAAAATATGATTAAACTTGATAATATAAAAATCAACACAGTCAGTGAGAACTACATAAGATATCCGAGGGCAGAAACCTACTGAATATTAAGAGCTTCTGCAGGATTTGGGCCTAAATATCAATGCTGTTACTATGTGCATAACAGTACCACAAATTCAGAAGTACCGTTTTCTCTATTTTAAAAGTCCCAGCTATCCATCCCATCCTTATTTTATGATACAGCCAAACTCTTTCTTCTTCCTTAAGTGGAGTTCATAATAAGGTGACACAATTTAACAGCTACTCATAATAAAATAAAATATGATTTTGCAAATCATGCTTTGTACTTTTCAGACAAATGTTTGCTGATTTTTGCTACTTGTATGGAGAGCTGCGGATACATAGTACCAATAATTATAGTTCAAATTATTTCATACTGAGCTCTAGTTTTCATAATTTATGTTTAATTTTGACATTTCTGTAGTCCTTTGGTATTATTAAACATTAAGCACATCACAGTTACTGAATTTGCTGCTCAAGTTTGTGTAAACATACAGTGTTCCTCTTTTTCATCACTTCCATCTCCACAGTCATCCTCCTGGTTGCACAGCTCATGACTATATATACAGCGATTGTTTTCACATCGGAAACGGAATGGAGATTCACAAGCAATATCCACTGAAACCACAGAGATCAAGTCAGTCACACTTTGATACTTCATGCCATTAAGTCACAAATTATCACAATCACTTTTACCTGGTAACAATTATATATTTCCTATATTTTAAAAGGTGTGGAGGCATTCAGACCCAAAAGAATATTTTCTCCACATTTTGGTGATTGTATATTAGAACATTACTCATTTTTTATCAGAAGACAGTACATCATCTTTGGCCAAAGGTATATCCTATGGCTACATATAACACTGAAGTTTCTATATCTGTTTATGAAGTAAACTGATTGAAAAGCCAACACGCTATTTAAGTGGCTATATAGTGCATAACTGACAAAAACTGTTTAAGTAGCACCTCCAACACCTCATTTTTAGAGCTAGTCAACTCCCTCAACCATATTTACAAAGATGTCCTGACTACACTGATAGCTTTAAAAGCTCAGCGCCTTTGAGAATATATGTTACCTGAATTAATCTTTAATTGCAAACTGATGCTCTTATTTTAGATAACCAACTTGAAAATGTGAAATAGCGTCCTTCTCTCTTTGACATATTTCTCCCTTTTTTTATAACCACATATACAAACATCTGCAAAGCAGTGAGAAACATACTGTAGGAGGAGGAAGTGAACTTGTATATGAAGCAAAATTCTCAACACTCATCCTGAATTAAGTCTGTGAGAATCTCCAGTGAAAAGAAAATATTTAAAATTTATTTTCTGATTGTTCTCTCTATTGTAATTAGAGATTTTATTATGCATATTGTTCATTTTAATATACTTTTTCTCTCTTACAGCAAAGGTGAAGTTCTTCATCGGAGTCATCTCCACAGTCATTATCACCATCACATTTCCAGTATGGCTGGATACAGACATGATTTTTACATTCAAACAGCATGGGTGGACAGTATGTACCATTAGGATACCGTGTTGCTGAAGAAAAGAACATTATTATGACATTTTCATTTACAATGAAATTTTAGGTTTTCCTGAAAAATATTCAGCCTAACCCTGTGTTATTTTTATAATACTCTTCTCTCCATAGTAGGAGATACAATATGAGGCACTGCAAAGATCTACAGCAACAAAAGACTGCAAGGACTGAGGACTTCTTGGTAGCTATAACGTAATTAATTCAAGTTTGAATGATTAGTGAAACAACATAAGTTACTCCCAGAAGCTCTTGAAAATAAACTGTCATTAATTTAACAAATGCTACTTGAATTTGTTACTGACAAATCTAGTTCAGTAATAAAGGTAAATAACATCACTGGGACCAAACGTGAATGACTGAAGCAGTACCTAAGATATCTAATTCCAAAATGACTCATGTTGGTATAGTTAAAAAAAAATACCCAGATTCTGTAAAAGCTGTGAAAAAAAACTAACTTGAGCAAAGAGAAACCAAAAATATGACTCATCCAAACCACATGAATAAACCATACCCTTGCCCTTTCAATGGCTTCTCGTACACTTTTTCCTCCCTTCAAGAACAGCCCAATGTTGTGTAACTCATATTCTGAAACACTAACTGTTGCGATGTATGTTCCAGGATCTGGTTACCATCAGAAAAATAAAGGTCCTACTGTCCATACGCCCCTTCTTACACAAAGCACAGGTGTTAAAATTAAGTTCACAGGAAGATGGACAGAACTGCCCTGATACCAGCATGAAGAGAAAGGAATTCTCCTGAGTACTAAAGCCTAAAATCATTTGAACATATAAGTCAGAACCAACACTTCAATATCACCTAAAAAGCCAATGTCAGTCAGCACAGATAGAGCAGAGAGGTGTTTTTTTCATTTCAACTGGGAACAATACTTTCTGGGTAAACAGCTGGAGGTGTAGCTCCATACAAGCTACAGTATACAGCTATTTTTTCACAGTAGATCAATATACAGAAGACAGAAGCAGAAAAGTATTTTATTTCCTTGGCTTCACTGATACTTTAGGAAACTATACACAACTTTGAGCATTATACAAAAAAATCCCATTACAGAACCTTATCAGAATACGGTACAACTGAAACAGTGGATCTTGCAGTGTCTGTGGGATAGTAAAAAATTTTAATTCAATCACATGTGTATCTTCTGCTGGACCTTGTAAACACATTAATTTCCTAACATTAGGAATGTGTTTACAATCAGTGTAAGAGATGGCAACCAATGATTATATTAAAAAGCTAATTCAAAACATTATACTTATCCTGAATTTTTACTGACATCACTGCGTGTTGCAGAATTCTATACCTCTAAGGATTCATCTCACTTAGAGAGAGAAAAGTGAAAATCTTTCTGGAAGTGAGCTCAATGAGCACCAATTGCAAAGCCTGAAACTCACGACAAGTTGCTTCATCAGAGAAATCAAGGCAGTCTGCATTTCCATCACATCTGAAGCGCTCTGCAACACAGTGTCCACTATCACACTGGAAATAACCTGGGTGGCAGGTCCTCAGCTCTGAAAAGATTCAGAAGTAACTGGTGAAACATCTTCCTGTTCAAATCCAGATAAAGGGTTTACTTTTTGAGAGCAACATCCTAAAAAAGACTGAAAAATCCCAGACTATTAAAACTGTGGTATCCTCTACTTTTGGTGGAATGACTGAAGTGGTCTGGTCAACATTACTCCATTAACGATGCTTCCCATAAAAAAATCATTTTGCAGAATAATTTATCACATTAGAAACAAAAGTGTGAATACGTAAGAGGTAGCATCCTGACAATACTTACCACAGTCACGTTCATCTGAATTGTCTTCACAGTCATCATCGTGATCACAGATCCACCGGGAAGGAATGCAGCGCAAATTGTCACAACGGTATTCACTTTCTGTGCATTCACGAGGACCTTCATTTGAAATGAATGTACAAATATGAAAAGTTCCCCAGATGTAGATTTAAACATCCACACCTGTCTCATTAAACCAGACAAAAGTAATATGGGCAGATAATGTGGTATAATCCTTAAAACTAAATGATGTTAAAACAGCATTCTCCCCAATACTCTTTAATTATGTTAAACATTCTATGTCCCTCTTGACATAGAAAAGAGGAAATTCATTGTGGATTTTGTTTCATCACAGAATTATACAGGAATTTTTATTCCAAATCAGAAAAAAAAAAAAGATCCACTCTCATTGTTTAAGGAACTATATAGTACTACAGTTGCACACAAGGCAGAATTCAAATGTCACTTCTTAGTGGAAAACCGGAATTTGTGTTATTTTGATGACTGGATTTATCAGTGGTTTTATGTATCCAAAATGCTTCCTTGTGACATCACTGTGGTATTTCAGCAAAGAAAAGACAGGCTATAGAGTAAAACAACAGAACAGTTGCAGTTGAGAGCTGTCTGCCCCATTCTCATACGAAATAGAAGGATAGTCAAGTCAAAAGCTGGACTATATCACAACAGCCAAAAAACTCACTGCAGTTGTGCTCATCAGAGTTATCTCCACAGTCATTATCTCCATCACACTTCCAGCGCAGTGGGATACATCGATGGTTGTCACAACGGAAATCTCCAAAAGGACTGCAAGTCATCTCCTCTGCAGTGTAGAGAGTTTTCCAACAAAACAGCATACATTAGCATAGTCTTTGGATAAGCTGGAATGCACAGAAGTAATGGAAGTAGATGGAGATGAAAAAGTAGATAGAGTAGAAAAAGACCTGGCAGTCTGGTTGACAGCCGGCTGAATATGAGCCAGCAGTGTGCCCAGGTGGCTAAGGCAGCCAATGGCATCCTGGCCTGTATCAGAAATAGTGTGGTCAGCAGGAGCAGGGAGGTGATTGTTCCCCTGTACTCGGCACTGGTGAGGCCGCACCTTGAGTACTGTGTTCAGTTTTGGGCCCCTCACTACAGGAAAGACATTGAGGTGCTGGAGCGTGTCCAGAGAAGGGCAACCAAGCTGGTGAGGGGCCTGGAGCACAAGTCTTATGAGGAGTGCCTGAGGGAACTGGGGTTGTTTATCCTGGAGAAAAGGAGGCTGAGGGGAGACCTTATCGCTCTCTACAACTACCTGAAAGGAGGTTGTAGTGAGGTGGGTGCTGGTCTCTTCTGTCAGGTGGCTGGAGGTAGGACAAGAGGAAATGGACTCAAGTTGTGGCAGGGGAGGTTTAGGTTGGATATTAGGAAAAATTTCTTTACTGAAAGGGTTGTCAGGTATTGGAACAGGCTGCCCAGGGAAGTGGTTGAATCACCATCCCTGGAGGTATTGAAAAGCGTGTAGGCAAGGCACTTCAGGACATGGTTTAGTGGGCATGGTTGACAGTTGAACTTGATGATCTTAAAGGTCTTTTCCAATCTAAATGATTCTATGATTCTGTGTTTGTGCCACAAACTGGGCCAAGTAGTACAGAAGTGATTAAGAAACAGCTGAAATAAGTATATAGAACTGAGATGGAAACGCAGAGATAAATTTAGTACTGTCAAAGGAAGGCATCTTGACCTCATGGTGTGTTACACTTTCAAGTATTTCCTGGTTCTGATATAGTGATCCAATGTCCGCTAAGCTTTGTGTATAAGTGTATGAGAGGTTTCAACACAAATCAAGGGTCTGAGAAAGCATCATCATACTTCCCATACTGACAGTTTCACCAGCGCAGAATGTTAATTAAGTAAATGTAGAAAACACTGACAGTTCTAATTGTCTAAAATAGTTCAGCTCAAATAAAAGTATTTCCTGTTTCATCTGATGACATATCGGGCAAAATAATAAAATCCTGATCTTCAGAGCTCATAAACATGTGAGCTGCACAATCAATTGCTGCACATAGAATTTTTCCTGAAGACAAAAAACTACCAGGCTAATTAATTGATATCAAACAAAATATACTCAGGTACATTATTACTAAAGATTTTCAGAAAATCAAGGTGTTTGTAAACTGGAGAAATATTTTAGGTACAAAGTTATGTTGAAATGACCTTCCCTGAACATACCACAGCCTTGTTCGTCACTGTTGTCTCTGCAGTCATCATTCCCATTGCACACTGCCCACAATGGTATGCAACGGTAGTTGGTTCTACAGCTGAACTGTGTGTGATTGTCACACCGATAGGCAGGGCCCACTGAAAGAGGCAGTTGTCAAAGTTAGTTGTGTCAGTTAGCCATTAAACTGTCGTTGCTAGTCTGCCTTTCAAAATCTGTTATAATTTATACTCACTTATTTCTACTAAAAAGAGCTATCTGCTAACTTCAGTGTTGTAAAAGAGGAAGTGTTAAATGTATCTGTTTTTACTATCTTTTCCAATCTATGCTGCTTGTATTCTGCATATGCTACAAAGCCATGACAGGTTCAAATGACATTCAGTGTGTTTTTCCCTGAAATATTTAGAGCTGGTAATGGTGGTAATAGAAGCTCCAAACCTGGAAGCCAGAGGAGGCAGCTTGTCCTCAGATGGCAAAACTTGGTCACAAGTTCTTCCAGATCGCCAGTGACTCAAAGAGACATGCTGGAGCACATAGGAAAATCCTGCTGTTAAACATAGGCTAGACTGTGCTCTGTGTTTGTTCTCCTTGTAAGCTTTTGTTTCCAAATCATGTGCCTATCATCATGAGAAATTTTAGCTTCAAGAAATGAAACTTCACTTTGTTTTTGTAAAAAGTATGACATATGTCATACGTCAAAGTGAAACAAAGTAAAAATTGGTGAACTGGCATTCACTGCTTCCACATAGGCAATGGATCAGCATATATCCTTTTTACAAAGTGTTGTTAGGGGCCAAGCAAAGGATGCTGCTAGCATCAAGCAAGTCAGAGTGAGACGCTGCCAGTTCTTGATAATCAGGCCAGCATAAATAAACTTTCTCCCCTTCAAGAATAAGTAAGTAGTAAATTATCACATAGCCTCTATGTTTTCTAATACTCTTTTAACACTCTAACACATGATTTCAATTAGCTTGCAGAAAATAATCCTTTCCAATAAATTTGCAACGTCAGGAAAATTAAGTAATGCAGTTTGCTCTGCTTTTGGTGCACTACAATGTAGGCAGCTTACTACAGCTGTGTGCTTACTGCATTCGTGGAATGGCTCATCAGAGTTATCACCACAATCATCATCCACATCACACTTCCAGGACTGTGGGATGCAGCGGCCATTGTCACATTTAAATTGGCCTGGGGGACAGGTTCTACTGGCACAGTGAATACTATCTTCATCCGAGTTGTCACCACAGTCATCCTCTCTATCACACTGCCAGGCTTCTGGGATACATCGTTTGTTGGCACACTGCCACTGATGAGTTTCACACTGGTGATTAGCTGAAAGAATACAAATTGGCTGTTAGGATACTGAAACTTACAGGAATGATCTGCTGCTGTTATGTCAATTGAGCAGTTATGTCTACACGACAAGTGAAGAAGAAAGCCAGTAAAAATTTTCAACATCACATTTACTTGCCCAGTTAAGGTACAGATTTCTAATGTCACATGGCACATTTCCCACAGGCATCTTCAGACAAGCTCACTAAGGCTCTACATTTTTCTAGGAGTGAGACAGATACTATCTTCTCCTAAAGCAGAGGGGAATAAACCCAGCATTCAAACATGATTGAGGCAGGGGCTCCCAGTCACTTCACAGAGAAGCTAAGTGACATTGTGGCTCTGGCCATGCTACCAACTTAAATGTACATTACCTGAAGAGCCTGTTCCTCTGACTATGAATGAACATGTCAGAAAACTTAGCAGAAGACCATGCTAATATCAGCTCCACAACCTATAAATGTACAGCCTCTAATCCCAGAGGCCAAAGCACTGGAGGCTGATGTCAGCAATGCTGGCAAACTGAGGGAAGCTCTGAAGGTCTATGAAAATCAGCACTGGAGTCAACACTGATCTCTGCTTCCAGACTTTGTATGTCTCACTGGACACCACCCTACTACTTTTTTACATATACTGCCAAACTGTTCAAGAGGAAACAGTATATTATAATTTCCATACATTTTCTAGACTAAAGGATTCTATTCCCATGCATGAGATGATGAGCAGAAGAAATTATATGGACCTAAACTGACTTTTATTGTACCCGGTACGTTAAAACCAATGACACATTATGCAGCTGCCACATTTCTACTTGTTTAATATTCCCCTGTGCCACACTTAAGAGCTTACCTATTTGAAACTCAGGTAAAATTGACATTTAATTTAATTCTGTCATTGTTAGAAACACTTTGCTAATGAAAGGCAATGAAACTATCAATTATACAACCACACTGCTTTCCCCACCACAACCTCCCCTTTGTATTACTAAGCTTGCAACTGCCAGAACTACATTATTTACAAAAAGAGAACGAAGGACATGCTTTTTTAAATTAGACATAAGTATGTGGAATAAGACAGGGTTTTAAAGGAAATAACACTATTCCACAAGCATAATTAGGCTACACTTCTAAAATACTGCCATCACAAACAGCTCTCCCAAACAAATCTTCCCACGTGCACTGGATTTTGTGCAATGCAGAGGGTGAAATAATTTTGTCCCATCACACAAAGCTCTAGAATACCGGGAAAATTAGCATACCTGGTAGATTGACCTGGGCATTAGGAAGCCTTAGATTCCTCATATTCACCATGGCTTTACTTGGAACAAAACAAAATGGGTCCTGCTTCTAGTATTTTATACCTCATATTGTAATTTATACCAGTACAAATCTGTCTCAAAGGTATAGAAAATGTTTGGTTTGATATAGTACATTTTTGGTCTCCTTTACCCTGCTTTTGCACCGAGGTGAATTGCTCTAGCAGGTGCAAGACTAGAAAAGACTGCATCTGTCTACCTCAGCTTTTCATCTGTAAAAAAGAGATTATTCTGAAATTTATATACAGTTTACACATCTTGTACTGGCAAAACACTTAAATTTATTAATTGTAACATACCACAAAGTACAGAATCTTCATCTGATCTGTCATGGCACTCTGGCTGGGTATTGCACAAGAAATGTGGGCTTGTGCAGTTCCCATCATTACACTGGAACTGACCAACAGGACAGTATCGGTGTGGACAGGTAGGAGGCTCATCAGAGCCATCTCGACAGTCCCTCTGTCCATCACATTTCCACCAGATAGGAATACACCTACAAAGAGAAAACAGTGTTTTCTTTCTTGAGGATATGTCTCTACAGATATACAACCATTCTTTTACAGCACAAAAGACAGTCTTGTCTCAGCGTTATTTCTTGTAATTTCCAAGACACCTTGAGTTTCATGTCTTCTGTTTCATGTCAAATGCTAACAAAATATGCCAGAATACTGTCATCAGAAACAGTTTATATTGGTGGGCCTCTAGAAGGAAGTTCACAGCAAATTAATAAGGATTTAATTTTTATGTGTATTTGTGGTAACCATCTCTCTTTAGATCAATCTTCAATTGGATTTTTAAAGAGGTAAACTTTAACAAGCCATCTGAACTTTTGCACAAGAATTTCACTAGGGATTATCATTGTAACATTGCTTCAGAGGGCCACCTAATAAGGACACCAGAGTGATACAATATCAGCACAGTAGTTCTTATATCACCATTCATCTCCCACCATTGGTGTTCTCTCAGAAAAAGGGTTGGAAATGTGCCCCCATCAGCTAAATGGCTTTCCTGGGAGACAGCATATATTTCGCAGAAACAGATACATTGTAAAAGACGTACAAAAAATAAGAGAAGGTTCCAGGGTTGTGAATTCAACTGGAAATGGTTTCTGGAGGTACATGTTTCTAACAACCTGAACTTTACTACATTAGCAGTGTCATAAAACAGGAAGAAAGGTAAAAAAATACTATTTAAACAAGGAGTCTAAAAGTATTTTTCCAAAATCGAAGCCTGTCTGGTCCTGGCTTTGTCTTTGCAAGCACACCACAAACTCATAGTGAGAGCAGAAGGAATCCCTAATTTCATGCTCTTTTGAAGAGACGAAACTGTAAAATATATGCTTAAAAAGACACTGAAAAAAAGATGGTGAGCAGTGGACTTACCTCTCAGTGTCTGCACACAGAAATTGGGTGCTAGAGCACATTGGAAGGCAGTGGGCTGTATTGCCGAACTGTACTATCATGAAGTTATCGGGACATTCACAGGAATAACCCTGACCACCAGCTTTTATTAGACAAAGATGGGAACAACCACCATTGTTTGTGCCACAAGGATTATTAACTGGTAAAACAGAAGAATAAATATTACCATACTTTGCAAATACCGGGACACAACAGTCTCAATCTACAGCAGACTCATCTAATACTCTAATACTGTATTGAAAACTTAAATGTAGTAAGTTGAAAAACAAAACCTAGATAAGTAGGCACTTAGTGGGAGAAACATGTATGATTTCACATACAGGAAATGCATTCCATTAAGCAATGACGTTTTAGAAACTAATTTAAAATGATGCATTTCCAGTCATTGCTATTCAATGAAAAGGCAATTCATGATGTCAAGTAGAGATCTACATTTACTCTGTGCATTTTATTCCCCTCGAGAAAGGCAAAAGCTGAGTGAACTCACAACCCTTTACAATTAGTCTTCAGCTAACAGCTGACCCTCTAAATGCAAATCTAATTCTGTTTTCTCACCAAATGGCTGTCTGTATGGATGGTAAACGTGGATGTCAAATGGCCTGTGTGTGGTGTTCACAAGAACAGTCCTGTCCGATCCATCATATTTATTTCCCTTTTCAACTGTTCTTGTGTTCCAGTCAGTCCAATATATTGTGTCTTCAAAAATTGTTATTGCAAACGGATGAGGTAAAGTCCCATCATATACTGTGTGACGATGATGTCCATCCAGGTCAGAGTACCTACACAAAGAAAAATATGTGCAAAACATTCAGATAAATGCTAAAACATCTTCACATCTTTATTATGTATGCTTATGGTACTTCATTATTGGTGACCAGGATCATGCAATGTGGCATTGCAGCTTCTTTAGTCCCTAATGATAGAGCAGTGTCCTCAGTGAATTCATTTTAAGATATTCAGGAAAGTAAAACAGGTTATTTCAGGCAAATAAATGGAGTAGAGGAACATCCACTGAAATGTAAAGTCTTCCCACAGAAGCATATCAGCTAGTCCAATGAAATTTTGCACATTTACTGCCTTACAGCAAGTTATTTTTGTCACTTGGGAGACAAGCTTGCCTGGATCATTCAAACTGCTAATAACGGAACACTTAAGACAATAACAAGCCTCCTGTATTCCTAAATTTTACACGTCTTTCTGATTTAGAGCTTCCTCTGATGAGATACCTTTAATAATTTTGTATTTTTACTATCACATCGCTATAGGGGAAAATTATGAAATTCAAGAGAGAAAAAGCACGAGACAGAGAAACATACATGTAATTAACATATGTTTAAAAAAAAAAAATTTTTTTTTTAACACCTCAGCACAGAAAAAGCTGCCAGAAGAATTAATGTAAAGAATAGAAGTAAATATAAATTTAAATACATGTGCAAATATGAATACAAATATAAATACTAATATAAATACAAAGGATTGTTTTTAAAGTATTTCAATGCCTTGACAAGAACCAGAATACTAGTTACTCATTTTTACTCATATTTAAGTGGAAATTTTCTAACACTAGAAGCTATTAATAGATTTTTATTGATTAACAACCCCCCCCCCATATGCTAACAGGAAATTCCATGTCATACCTAGGGACAAACCTTGAAAGAACTTCTAAAGATTTGTATACTTTTTTATTAGCACACAAATAGTTTAGTTACAATTCAACTCTCATCTATAGGCAGAAACAAGAGAATCAGAAAAAACAGTGATTTTATACTCAGTTTTGCTTTGGTTCAGGTTGTACATCTAGATATAGAGAAGCTGCATATTCAAGTACTGACTGTGAATCTTTTTACTATAATTTTTGGACCACTTCCAGTGGGACCTAGGATGCACATATAGGAACTAGGCTACTGCGTCATCTAGTGATTCGTAACATGTACTACTCCAGACTTTCTGACTCTAGTTTCCTATGGAGTCAGTAGGTAGAAATATGTAAGATGCTTACAGCATCTATAAATGCTACCACCGCAATCTGACATGAGCAGTTATTCCATTGTTTCTTTTCTGTGTACGTACTCAATGTAATTTAGATGGGCATCTGCCCAGTAGAGCTTATCATTGGTGTAATCTATGGTGAGTCCATTGGGCCACTCTAACTTTGTAGAGATAATCACTGTCTTCTCCTTGCCATCCATGCCTGCTCGTCCAATATAGGCTCGATCTGCCCAGTCTGTCCAGTAAATCTGTCTGTTCAAATAAATATTTATAGTTAGGACTGCAGTAAAAATATGCTGAAGTAAATATTAGAAGCCACACCCCAAATATACTATTTCCTGCAACAGAACTAAAGCAGAGATTGAGGAAGATAAGAAAAAGGTTAACATATTTGTTACTTTAACTACTACAGCAGACAATTGGGTGATCACAATTGTCCTCAAAGAATACAACTGGCAGCCCCACCATCTATCAAACCACACACACTTCTATCAACCTTTTTAGCCTTGCAGTCAAAACTTCCTTGTCCACATGGAACCAAATTCCACTGTCAATGATATCTGACAGCCCTGCGCATATACCTACAAAAGGCAAGCTACTGTTTTTCCTAAGCTGCAACTAAGATCTAATGCCGTGCAAATCTAAGTACAGGCAGCCAAAATTTATTTCAGATTTTCAGACACAGCGCAAGACTATTTGCAAAAGAAAGGAAAAGCACTCTTGAAATGTCATACCCATATTTTGGATGAACAACAATTGCTCTGGGGTACTGAAAGCAGAAAGTGTTGTTGGCATCCACACACCGATCCACCAGTTTTTTCCGGAATCTTCCATCAAGTTCAGAGACATAGAGACAATCTTTGTAGGCATCCACCCAGTACAACTTTCTGAAATGTTTTAAAGTTAATTTATTTATTCTTATTTACTTTTTTTGGTTTATATTGCTTCACAGCATCTTAAATTTCACAGGTTTTCTCCTGCAAGCAATATATCCACTGTAAAGGAAGAATACACATACTGTACTGACATCTCTTCTACACCATGCTGCAGATCACCTCTTTCATTCCTGCTGTTCCTGCATCCACAGTCATTGGTGCCAAATTCAAACTTGCAGTTGCCCAGTTGAGTAATAATATGCCATTTGCCTATAAATTCCTAAACCCCCCTTCTCTTCCCTTCCTCTCCTACAAACAATGGCCAGCGAAGAGGAGCAGGAAAACAGACATGCAGCGCAATGGATTGTGACCAGGGCTGTAAAGTGGTGTAGAGAATCATCATCTGTTCCATGCTGCCACCTCTGCTCTCAAACAGGTAGAACAGTTGCCAGGTTCTCCTTTGAAAATTCTTAAGCAGTTCGATGGCCTAATTTAAACTTCACCTAGAATTTTCTAACACTTCTATTACTTTGCCTAGGAATTATACACAGCCGTAATCAAAGAAATCATGCAAGCTGAAATGATGATTTTAAAAAGCCTGCAACGAAAGAAAGCATTTAATTTCATTAGAACTACAGTAGGCTACTTTGAAATTGTCTGCACAGCTGGTCAGCTCCAGCATCCATAGAGCCATACCAGAAATAGCCTGACAGATACAATCTTGTCTACACCACCCTGAGCAGTACCATTCCCATCAGGGAGGAGGAGAAGGTAGTCTTCCCCAACCTGCACCTCATGGCATCCTCCAGTCCTCTCCCTGTAGTGAAAATGAGCAGAAAAACTCATCAACCATTGTATTGTCCTTCAGCCTTTCTGAAACACTTAAACAAAAACTCATTGAAGACATAACTAATGGGAGCTGAAATAATTCAGCAACTGTATTAGTAATGGGGCAGTTAGGACCACTTCAGCTAAAATAAGGCTTTTCCTTCCTCACCTCTCTGAATCATAAAGCATTTGGGACTGCTGGCAACATTCATTATCATTAGGTTTAGAGACAAAGTGGTTTAAAAATAATAACCATTATATTGATATATTCACATAAACACTCTCATACAAGTTCCAAATGTGACTTTTTGAACCATTATTTTGCAGAGTCTGATCCATGATATTTAAATTTTTCATACTGATAGTAGTGCACTCAGAAAGCAAAACCTGATGAAACACAGCCAAGAACACTGTCAGAGAGGGTACCACATAAGGACCGAGTTTCTGTGGGAGTAAATCAGACTACTTTTTGAAACACAGCAGGCAATTAAAAAAATGACCATAATGCAAAGTGCAATCACCCTTATACTGTCCTCCTTACAGCAAATGATGTGGATCATGTTGTTTGAGTGTCAGTTAAAGACGCATTTTTCAAAAGCAGAAGAAACATGATCTTCGCATTGGTACAGGAACTACATTTCATTAATGTTTATTATTACTTACTTCATTGGAATCTAGTTACCTGTTGTAACATATTGTTTATTCCTAGAGCAAAGCCTGCATCCCAACCCCAACAACTGCTAGCAAAGGAATAAAGAGCGTAAGCTCAAAATCCCTAACCCATAGCCACATGTAACATCCCACCTGCCTGCTTGCCTAGTCTGTTCATTAGCGGTTTCCTAACAAGTCTTTCCCAAGGGTCATATGTACTACTTTATTATTGAGAGCGCAACTCTGATATAACCTCAGTATACTAGATACGAGAGCAATTAAATAAAAGTGTTACATAATGTATTAGATGCTGATAAACAATTCCAGAGCAGTTGTATAAGACTGCATCCACAATCCAAAACTATTTCAGCACTCATTGGGATTTTCATATGAAGTGGGAGAAAATCCCTAAGATAAACTCCCTCACACATCATTTCCTTAGTAGCCCAGAAAGACAGAAAGCGTATTTTCTTACCTGCCAACCCAGTCAACAGCGATACCTTCCCCGTTGGGCACATCATCACTTATCACTGCCTCCTTATTTGTTCCATTTAGGAACATTCGTTCAATGACCTTCCTCCCCACATCAATCCAGTACAACCTCTTTTCCACCCTGTCAAAGTCCAGTGCCACCACATTTCTCAGTCCTTGCAAAATGAGAGAGTAAGACTGGCCATCTGCTGTAAGATTTCTCAGATAGTAACGGTTGCTAAAAATAAGGTATGGGGAGATATTACTATTTTGCCGGCAACTTTTTCCGTCAGGCTCCCGGATATAGCCTGGGGCACACTTACAGATGTAGGAGCCAGCTGTGTTCTCACAAATCTGGCTACATACTGATGGAGTTTCATTGCACTCATCAATATCATCACAAGTCCGTTTATCAGACATAAGTTTGTATCCAGGATGACAAGAACAGTAGAAACTTGTCTGTGTGTCTGTACAGTCATGATCACATCCACTGATTGAAGGGTCACTGCATTCATTTATACCTGGGGAAGGAAAGGAGCTCTTATTCAAGGAACTGGCTAGCAGAGAAAATAGTGCAGTCACTTTCCAATGTACTCCCTCTGTCTCTCCCTGCTACTCCCTGAAAATGCTGAGTATGAATCTGGGCTGTTGTAATAAAGGAGCAAAGAAAAGAATCTAATATAAAATTATTCTAGCATCTTTGAGGTCTGTCACCAAACACAGAGTGCAAAATATACACTTATGAATGGTGTATTTTGGAAATGTAAGGGCAATAAATAACAATGTATAAACAATATTTAGTTTATATAATTAGCTAATTTTCACAGTTTGCTTAAACAGTATATAATAAGTATGATTTAATTAAAACAAAAAATTAGATATATACATTTCTTATCCTTCTGAGACAACCATGGAATAGATATGATTGTAATTAAGCAATTGTCTTAAAAGTTCATTTTTTTTAAAGCTGCCTAAGCATTTTAAATTAAATAAGACAATACAAATAAATCTACACATACCACATCCTTTTTCATCACTATTATCTAAGCAATCATCCAACCGATTGCAGACTTTAACCATTTCAATGCAGTTTCCATTGTCACATTTAAAATGATGGGGAGAGCAGGTCGCTTCTGGTGTACTGCAGAGATGTTCCAGCTCATCAGATTCATCACCACAGTCATTATCCCCATCACAGATGTAGGCCTTGGAAATGCAGCGCCCATTTTGACAAGTAAACTGGTGCTGTTGACATGGTTCATAGATGCATCCCCTTTCATCACTGCTGTCACCACAGTCATTCCGCCTGTCACATCTGAAGAAGAATGAACACTTTTCTCAAATATAAATAAGGCAACAATCATTATCTCTGGGGCAGATGGATAGCTACCCTCCCGATTTCCAAAGAAGGTCAGATACTATTAGCTCCAATGGAAAAGACTTTCAGAAATCAGGGTCATATTATATAGAGTCTGATCTTGTTAGTCCTGCTTGTAATCCCTGTATGCATTACAAGCTGAACAGAATCACCCCAGGAGAGGTTACTAGGCACAATAAAAAGGATTAAATGCTAATGGTGAGCACTGGGGATATTAACATAGAAAATTCCAGAGCATTTTCAAGTTAAAACCAATGCCTGAATGCAGAGCAGATAAATAGTTTCATTACAATATGCAGATCTACTTAACAACTAAGTACTGTGAAAAAAAGGTTGAATTAGCTGCTTCACTTTAAGCAAATTTTTAGAATTTCTGCAGCAGCTCAGGTAGTTACAAACCTGTATGTGTTTCGGATGCACAAGCCATTACTACAAGTAAACTCATTTTCTGTGCAAGATCTTCGTGTGCAGTTCTGGTGTTCATCAAATGCATCACTGCAGTCAGCATCACCATCACAAATCCATGACCGAGGAATGCACCTCCTGAGTGGGGGTCGATTGTTGGCACACGTGAACTCTGCTGCTGTGCAGTTGCGGTTTGCTGAAAGAAAAGCATGTTCACTGACACACCAAGTTATACTGTGTGTATGTAACACCCTCCCCTGCCTCACACACACACAGCCTGGATATCCACCCGTAATCCACAATAAAGCCGTGCTCTGCTGCATATGCAGAGATAGATACCACTGCACCCTCTCATATACAAAACTCCTACACATTCCCACTAATTTTCACTGACCATTGCTCTTCATGGAGGCTGACTAGGAGCCAAAGCACTTTAGGATGCCTTAGGCAATATTGAGATGTGCAAAACTCTGGATCTTGTTGGATTCTCAGTATAAGCTTTTCATATGTCTGGCTAGATATTCTGGCAGCTGAACAGCTATTAGACCTAGGCTCTCTATCCCCTGCTTTCTTCAAGGTATTGTGTGCTCCAGGGAGCAGAGGGAGCACCACTGCAGTTAAAAAGGGCAAGGACTTCAAGTGTATCCAGGTGCTGTGAAAAGAATCAATGAGCAGGACCAGGTTTGGTGAACCTTATTCCCTTTGTTCACCCTCTAAACAGCCATGCTTATTTTGCTCACTAATTTTTAAAGAAATTATGCCAAAACCATATGGTTATTAATATATATAAGATGTAGTGTGTGATGATCAGGGAGTATCTCCACTGAAGCTGCCATTGCTGCCCAGATGATACAAACAACCCAGGTTAATTATATCTCCACTTGAACTCAACAATTCAAAGAAGAGTAATTGCAAAATTAGAACAAATTTTTTTTTTTAACCAGTACAATATTCAATTTTAATTCAATATAATGAAAATGAAGGTACAGAAATGTTGTGGTTTAACCCCAGCTGGCTACTAAGCACCACATAGTCACTTGCTCATTCCCCCCTCCCTGGTGGGAGGGGGGAGAGAATCGGAAGGGTAAAAGTAAGAAAACTCATAGGTTGAGATGAGAACAGTTTAATAATTGAAATAAAATAAAAATAAAAATAATAATTGTAATGAAAAGGAAAATAACAAAAAGGGAGAGAAATAAAACCCAAGAAAAAAAAGTGATGCAAATGACAAACAATTGCTCACCACGAACTGACCAATGCCCAGCCTGTTCCTGAGCAGTGGCCCCCCAGCCTGCTTTCCCCCTCATTTATATGCTGAGCATGACATCATATGGTATGGAATATCCTTTTGGCCAGTTGGGGTCAGCTGTCCTGGCTGTGTCCCCATCCAACTTCTTGTGCAACCCCAGCCTCCTCACTGGCAGGGCAACATGAGAAGCTGAGAAGTCCTCAACTTAGTGTAAGCACTGCTCAGCAACAACTAAAACATTAGTCTGTTATCAACATTATTCTCATCGTAAATCCAAAACACAGCACTATACCAGCTACGGGAAAGAAAATTAACTCTATCCCAGCTGAAACCAGGACAAGGAAGAGCGTACCTCATGCTTAATGTGTACCTTTATGGATAGAAAAATTGGCAGAGGGTGGGAGTTTGGGGATTGGTTGGTTGTTTTCTAAAAAAATGCCTGCAGGACAAACAAACAAAGTGCAGTATCTATTTGCATTAAACACCTACCACAATTGTGTCTTTGATCCTCATCACTCATATCCCCACAGTCGTTATCACCATCACAGATCCATGTTGCTGGAATACATCTGCCATCATCACATGTGAACTGGTCGCTTGAACAAGTCCTCATCTGGGGCACTTAAAAATGAACACAATCACTCTGCTTGTTAAACTAACCTGCACTGCCATGAAAATCTACTGAGGAGGGTATTTTACGGAGAATCTTATGATAGTGAAATGTAAAATAGAAGCTTAAGTGTAAGACAGTGAAGGTATAAGCTGCAAGAAATTTTCTTAAGCTAAAGGTGCAACTCCAGCAATGTGCAAAGTGAGGTATCAAACCTGCACAAATCACAGAAGAATCTGTTCTGCCTTGTGTTATGCCAACTTTTACAGTGAGAATAATGACTATGTTGTAATATCAATTCTCAGTGACTTCAGTTAGTCTCTCCTCTTCCTCCTTGGAGATTACTCTACTTCTTTTCACTTTCTTCCCCCCTCCACTGATTATTACTATCAGTTTCTATTGTACATACAGGATTTGCTTATTGTAATACTACGATACTCTACCTCATGCTGTGTCGACAATGTTACTCTGCATCCCGCATTCCTTTTTTCCCCAAATGCAACATTGCACACACACTTCCTGTGCAGCATGGCATCTGCTTTTACATCCAAAACAATATCAAAGTACTTGCTACTTTTTGTCACTTGATTTACCACCATCACAGTCTTATAAAGAGACAGGAGGTTATACATTAAGAGTAATCACTTGTTAAGAGCAGTCAATTGTGGCAATTAAAAGCCTTCATATTCCATATACAGCTTTAAGACTTGAATTAGTCAGTGACTCCAATTATCTAGAGCCAGTGAATAAACCTCAGAAGACACTTATTTTCCACCTAGTCTGGATTCAAACTGCTGCCTACAAGAGAAACTACTGATTTCTCACAACCCATCGTGTTGTATCTTCTAAGTGTAAACTTACCACAAGAGGCAGGTTCATCAGAGGCATCAGCACAGTCTATTCCTTGATCACAGTACCAATGAGCAGGAATACAACGTCCCGATGTACAGCGAAACTCACTATTTGTGCAAGTCAGTGAGACTGGAAGAAAAAACCTATGTATGACTTCTTTCTTTCTGTTACCTTTCCAACTTGTTTTAAGTTGCTTTTGAGTCCATGTTACGCAAAAATATTACAGATCCCAAAAAAGAAAGAGAAAAAATTATGCTAGGAAGGATGTCTTTTCACAGCCTATCTGCAAAGAGTTCATTGTACAAACTAGCTTGATCTTTGTATGCAAAAAATGGGCTTAATTCTCTCCTTCAGTATATGTATCAGCTAATACGTAGACAGAATTTGCCCTGGAAATAGGATCACATGCAGCAACTGTAAATATGTTCTACGTTCATACTTGAGATTCATGCACAAGAAAATGACTACAGTCCAATATATGCATTTCTCCAGTGCCCAAACCAGGCAGTAGCAGACTTCATGCTTTACAAGGAATCAAACTTTGCAGTAAGGAAGTAATATGTCATGGTACATAATGCTTTCCTTGTTCTGCCACCAATTTTTCTTCACTTGCAGGTAGGAATCTTTTCTTAATGGCAGTGAAGAACAAACTGTAACACTGAATAGTTCTAGCTAAGCACACTGCAAATATTCCTTCTGGATCTTTGCCTGAGCCCCTTGATCCTAGCATGTATAGAGGGTTTGATAATTTCTTCAGCAGTTACTGATACTTTCCTGTACCCTCTGATGGTTTCAAGATACCAAAAAGGACCCAGTCTGGCCTTTTAACTCGCTCTTCTATGTGCCTTCAATAATGGAAATCAAAGGCAATTAACACATTGCTCATTAATGTTTGGGGCTTCTTTCATCTCCTATTCTCCCTTTCTCTCCCTCTTTCTTGCCCTTCACCACTTCTCAATTTATGTAATTAAGCAGTGCTGCTGGGACATAAACAGTAGAAGGGACAAAGCACACCTTTCATGAACAGCACAAGACTCACTATGCCTGTGTATATAGCTGCATATTTTTGACATGTAGGGGTCCATAGATAAAAGTGGCCACATTCTGGCTAGAAAAACTGAACTCATATTTTAGAAAAATTGTGGCATAGTTAATTCAAGGCAGGTACCTTTAGGAAAACTAGTGAAAGCAAAAATAATCCACTCAGGCAATACTAAAAATAAATCACTCTCTGAAAATATCCATTATGTTTGATAAACTGATCTAAAACATTTTATATGGGAAACGTACTACCTAACTACTACCTAATGAAAATGTGTGTACTAGCAAAAATAAGCTAGTTTGTTATTAAGGCTGATTGAAAACTAGACACTTTTATACACTAACTGGAAGCTACAATGAACAACAAATCGTATGCTAAGGCATACATAACTGCATGAAAGAGCTGAAAGAAATTACATTTGAGACAATATACAATTTTATTTGATTAGAAGGAAAAATATTCTAATGTTAAAGTTCCAGAAAAAGCCAATTCAGTATAATACAACAGTGCCAATTACCTTGTAAAACCATAAAGGATACAGAGCAGAATATGCAAAAGGAATGATCCCTCAAATACTGTATAAAAATGCTGAAAAAAATTATGATCTTTTTTATTAGATAAAAGCATGATTTAGATAATTGAGAGCTAATAATACAATGCATATACCTTATAACTTTTCAGTATTACAAGAGAAGATGTTTTGAGAACAGTTGGAGTTATGTCAAAGGTAAAGAGCAGTGGAATAAATTACTGAAGTACAAGAAAAGTAACTGAGGCCCTATTAACTTACCACAATGAGTAGGGCTCTCATCACTCATATCTCCACAGTCATTATCACCATCACACAAATATGTTCGAGGAATGCAAATATTTGTGCTTTGACATTTTGTAAAACCAGACTGGCAAGTGCGCTCCGCTTGAAGGGGGGGAAGAAAAAAAAAAAGCAAAAGTTCTTTAGAGCTTTTTTTAATACTGTTAAGCTGTATCTCATTGAAGTATATGTAATATTGTTAAAGAGAGTCCCGTGTCACTCACTTGCAAAAGTGCCCTCATACTGCTTGAGCTGTACGGAAACAACTAGACAATTGCTTTTACTGACAAAAATCCTGACAAAAACATGATCAAAGAAACATGCCAATACTTGGGAGTGAGGGAATGTAAATTGACATGTATTCACACTCTAATGCCTGCATTTGCAACAGCTGGTACCATATGAATCATCAGACCAATTAAAAATGACTAATAGACAAGGAATTTCAAATAGTCAGATTACACTGGGAATAAAAAAAAATTGTTACAAATAATATGTTTTTTAAAAAAATAAAAATCAGTGTACATGCAAAAATGTAAAAAAAAAAAAAAAAATCTCTGAATACATTTTCATTAATTTCTCTAACTCCAGATATAAATTTTCCACAGAGGAATGTAATCCTAGTGCAAAGACATGATTAGTTTGATTAACTGCAATAGTAGTCAATATTGAACTAATCACAATTTACATCTTAAGGAAAACAACATAACCGATAACTTTTTGAGAGCTAAGGCATAAAATTTTAAATAGAATAAATACAAACTGTCTCTGTATAAGTGTCACAATATACACTCCTGATGATTAAATCTAGTATAATTAATATAGCATGACACAAAGTAAAAACCCACCGTCAAATTCCAGGCCAATCCTGCAAAAATATAAGCCCTGCATCCAATTAATCTGAAATAATCTTTTTGAAGTCCATGGGATTACCCACAAGACCTAACATTAAGCACTGCATGAGCATTTGTTGCATCAAGGCAGGCTATTTAAAGCAACAGTCACTATGTAATATCTTAGGATACCTTGAATATCTTTTAACAATTCTATTTGCTTCAAATAACACAAAGCAAAATCTGTAATGTAAATACAGAAATCTTTTATCCTCTTTGCTGATTTTGTCATAATTCTTCACACACAAACACATTTGCCTCGTCTTTGGTCTAAAGAATCAGACTCAAATAGGCACTAGGTAATTAGGATAAACTTACGACAATTTCTCTCATCTGATGTGCCATTATCGTAACAGTTGTTTACTCCATTGCAGACATACTGAAGAGATATACACCTGCCATTATTGCAAGTAAATTCTGTGTGGGAGTCACAAGTTCGGAACAAGCAGCCAGCCTCATCACTGTTATCTCCACAGTCATTGTAGTGATCACAACGGTAATGATAGGGTACGCATCGCCCATTACCACAGGTAAAAGCTGTTGGCTGACAAGTATGGAAAGCTGCAGGAAATAACAACAACAACAAAAATTTTTTTAAAAAAAGGACATACATGGATAAAACGTAATTTAAGTTCGCTGACAAAGTAGCAAGTAAAATCACAATATTTTTACCTGCCAGGGCAAACACAGCTGCAAAACGGACTGCGTGAAAAGTAAAATACATATTTGAATTAAACAAAGTAGAAATTGGTTATACATGATAAAAATTCAATACGCTAGTGCTTTTGGATTCTAGAGCAAAACAGTAGCCATTCAGACTTCAAGTCTGTGAGCAAGCAAGGGATCATTTCCGAACTACAGCCATAAGATTCATGATCATAAAGCCATAAAATTGATTGAGAATACAGCACAGGCATGCAAGAGTATGCATCACTTCCTCATGCAGTTATTTTAAATGCTTACCACACACACTTTCCAATTCATCACTGCCATCACCACAATCATTGTCATTGTCGCATTTCCATCGCTCGGAGACACATTGCCCATTAAGACATGTGAAGAAACCAGTATCACACCTGGTACCATTATCCACAATACAGTGCTTGTTATTATTGGCTAAATACCAGCGACCTTCAGAGGGGCACTGACACTCT
This sequence comes from Aquila chrysaetos chrysaetos, assembly GCF_900496995.4. Classification (NCBI taxonomy): domain Eukaryota; kingdom Metazoa; phylum Chordata; class Aves; order Accipitriformes; family Accipitridae; genus Aquila; species Aquila chrysaetos. The sequence continues at coordinate 31,787,137 of NC_044009.1, read as the reverse complement.
GCACCAGCTGGACCTATATTTATGTTTGACAGTTAAAAAAAAAAAAGGGGGAGACAAAAAATGAAACAAATTTAATATTGACGCTTTAGATAGGGTTCAATGAAACTGTTCACAGCTGTAACACTGGAAAAGGCAATGAAATTCTCACAATTCCTGTAAGATCTATCTGCTTAGACAGAAGCATGGTGACTTAGCCAGATTTTTATCTCAGTTAAGAATATGCAAACCCATTAAAAATCAGAAGAGTTATTTCAGAACTCCCTAGAGGAACTAAAATCAGAACTTGGAGTTTCTTAATATTTGCTTGTTGTCCAGATAGTTTTTGGGTGGCAGCAAGATGGCATCTGATGCTCTCAAATATCAGAGCTACACCAGCTGAGGCTCTATCCCTTGAAATCAAAATAGGGTTTTCAAAACTCCTTGCACTAGACTAACTGCTCTTCTCAAAATCAATGAGAAGTTTGAGTTGTTTTCAGGCAAGACAGATTTCTAAAGGCATTTAAGATGCTACAAGTGAAAGCAGGCACTGAATGAGTTTTTTTTAAGTCAAGGATCATAACTTCCAAAAATCCACAACACACAAAACAGCTCTGTAACAGGTATGCTCTTTGGGGTATACTGCCATTCTGGTTTCCTGGCCACCTGGACTGGTGACCTGTTGGAGCACTTTGACTCTGTCCTTACACATGCACAAGGAGAGATACAAGGTGGGATGACACTCAAGTCTCACCCCAATATGCAGCTGATGATACAGAGTATGTTTCTGGAGTCCATGACCCAAAAGGACACCTGCCCCACAGTGTAAACAGAAATTTGTGCTGTCTTCTTACTAATTGTCCAACATTTAAAATGAGGCAGTAGAAACATTTATTTTGGAAATTAATCATTAGGGAAAGACTTCATAATATCATGTGATAAATAAATAGTGACCATTAAGTTTTTTTAAATATGTGGTAGGAAACATCTGTTCAGTATACAGCATATCAGTACGTATTCCTAAAGTAACCATATGCTGCAGAGCTCACCTCATGTCTCATCCCAGAGGAAAAAAAAGTTAAAATCCCAGAAAAAAATGTTTTGGTTTAAATTAGAGAAACACATAATTTTTATTTGTGAGGATTCTCAGACACAACCCTCAGGTGTGTTGGCAAAACACCGTGACCTTGAATGGCTATAATTTTGATTGCATTTATAAATAAAATAAATATTAAACATTTAGGAACACTAAGAAATATTTCAGCTGTCCCCATGTGACTATAATTGTTATACTATGAATTCTAATACAGGCAACACTAACAGCTTACCTGGTGCACAGATGTGACTGCAGCCACCATTGAACTGGTTGCAAGGGTTGGTACACTCTTGCTGCTTACTTTTTGCCCAGACATGAATATCCATCGGTCTTTGTGGAAGATTCATGATCATTACAATCTGATCTGAACCATCATACTTATTAGCTCGGTAAATGCTTCGTGTGTTCCAGTCTGTCCAATATATGTGTTGATCAAACAATGTCATTGCAAATGGATGCAGAGCAGTGCTAACAATTACCTCACGATTTGTACCAGTGAGAGTGCATCGCTCAATCTTCTGCCTAAAATAACAAAGAAATTATTATATCTTAAAAGAAAGAAGTCTTTTAACTTATGTATAAAGCCATGCCCTAATTAGTCCAGCAACTAGTATCCACCATTTCAGTAATGTGCACCAATATGTAGGATGCTGTTATGAGTTAAAAATCTCACATTTTCCAATCTATGGCTTCAATAGTGATGCAGAGTAGCAGCTCTGTAATACTGACACAATAATGTACGGGAAGTAATCGGGCTGAAGATTGAAATGTTTAAACAACTATGCTACTGAGAGCTAAAATGAATGCAAAACTTCATGAGAGAATACACTTTTGGAATGGGTATGATGTTGGTGACTTCTTGTACCAAGAGAAAACCAACAGTCTCATGAAATGAGACATGTTTTCATTTCAGTTTTATCTTCTGCAGATCCAAATTTACACAAACAGGAAATGCAAGCAAATTCATGAGACTATAAACATGTATTTTCCGCTATTTCTCACGTAAGAATACAGGAGGGAAAAACAGTTCTAATGTATAACAGCCACCTCATATATAACATCTAATAGCCACAAATACATAGTGTATGATAAACATTTCTATCCAGTTGATATTCCAGTTTCGATTCTACCTTAGGAACAGTGTTTGCAATGATAAACAAAATTCCAACAAACAAGTCTTCAAGGAGCCCCAGAAAATCAGGGTTTAACTCCAAGTTCTGTGATAGACATGTTCTGCTGTATGCGAACCATTCCTTACTCGCACAGACAGCACTACTGACCTGCAACCACCTTGCCCCTGCTTCTCCCCTTCAGCCATTCCCACCCTTAATGACCACTTCAGCAAAGGTCAGTGGGGAAGCAGAAGACATGCTGATGCCAGGAGACTCCATATGCACTATTCATGCAAGGACATTATTTCTAAGCATTGTTTATAAAACAATGATAAATGCTAGAGGTTCCTTTTACCACACAGATTCCTGTCTGAGATAGGCAGACCATACAAGAATAAAGCATGAGAGAAGAGAAAATGGAAGATGTTCAAAAGTTATTTGCATTGAGGATTACAAGAGAAGGATTAACAAACAATATATGGGGTTATTCAAAGGAAGAAAAAGAGCTTGACAGAAAAACTTCAAGATACAAGTATATGCTGAAAATGAGATTAGGTACTGTCAGCAAGTTGAAGATAGTAGAACAAGAATGAGCATGGATAAAGGCTGTTCCCTGCCTCCAGCTCCCAGCATCTTGCTGTTCAGTCACACTGTAATGTTCTCATGGCAAGGCTGCCAACCACTTACTAACAGAAAGAACACACTTCGGGTTGTCTTTGCTCCATCAAGTATGGCATCATTCAATTGCACTGCTGTTAATACTCATCTCTAAAGAGCAGACGGAGATAGGACAGTGTGTATGCTTCTGTATAAAGGCATAATACCTAAGAAGTTGAGCAGTGTTTATGCAATGTCAGTGGAACAGAACAATTCTTTAAGAGGCTGTGGCCTCCTTCACGCATAAGCTTCTTTTCAGAAGCTAGTAAGAATCCCAGAATGGCTCTATGGAGAGTAAGAATAAGGAAGCTGTGGGACTAAAGACATCACATCCGGTGATTTCCTTCCTGCTTGCAGCTTCTGTCCCTGTTCATCATTGTGTGGCCAATACCTCTTGCCTGTGAAGTCAGAAGGGCCAAATGTTGTTACTGGAGACTCCAGTGGAAGCTCCACCCTTCAGTTAAAGCCACCAAAAGAGTTCTCACAAAAACATAGAAATGCTCCAACAACTTAGCATTAGCAGTAAGAAAATCACTTGAACTTATTTTATCTATCCTCAAAGCAACTGTATATTTAAGTCTCTGCTACAGACAAAATTTAATTATTACCAATTGTATTTAAGGCATTTACTTGATTACCAGTGTGGTTGAATAAGAATGGAAATGGCTAATGAGAGAAAATGAGTGGATAAGAAAGTTCTCAACAAGCTGAACAGCTAGTCTCCTTTGTCATCACTAGTAGGAAGGAAAAAGCTGCATTTCATTAAGCGGGAGAAGAAAAAACAGAATTTTAGTAATTATTACAGGAAAATAATAATAGGCAACACTTTATAAGGCAAAAGCTTTAATGTGAAAGAACAGTTGTGGGAAAAGTGCAGGAAGGCACTTTTCTATAAAAATTGCACTGCTACAAAAGAAAACAAGCTCAAATGCAATTCTCCTGCTATACAGGCTCAGGTAATTTCATGCCACAGGGAACTTTTTAGGGGGAGCCCTGTCAGCAAGCTATTTGGTGAGGGATTCTTACTATGTTGCATGCAGCAACTGTGAAGATATGGGAAAGGAACAGTGTACAACTAGTACATACATTCTACCTACTTGAGATGTATCTCAAGAGTTGCCTGTGTGCCCAATGGTATCACAATACTTAAAAGGCAACAAGAGGGCCTAGAACAAAAGAATAGAAACCCTATTTTAGAGAAAGAGGGATAGCACCTTTGGGAGACTAGCATAAACAAGAGGAGAATGAGTAAAAATGGAGAATACACAGCTCACCCTTGTGTTCCGTTGGTGCATTCAGAGCTAAGGACCACTGTCATTTTTGAGTCTGGTCTTCATATCTTACCCCATGCTGGTATCTGTCCCTTTGAAGGGGTAAAGGCCCTCCCCATGAAAGTCAGAATAAAGATGACTTCATACTATTTAAGTATATGCTCTCCTATCTCCATTAACTAGAGTTTGAAAGAGAAAAGAGAATGTCTCATTTGACATCCTGCATTCCCCTTAAAATAGAGGGTCCCATTACAGGTGCCCTGCCTTCCTGCACACAGACGAATGAATCCAAATAAGAATGCCTTCCTCCCAGAAGATCCAACACAGGCACAGATGGTAAAAGTTATTATGCTATGGACATCACTTTTCTGTCACAGCAAAGGAGAAGCCTGCAAAAGAACTGCTATGCTGAAGGAAACAGAGGGGAAAGGTTTGATTGCTGCAGTGATTTCTCTGAGACCATGAGTGAATTTCATTGGATACAAACTAAATTTTTTTAAAAAAACTTTCCTGCTAACAGCAGAAATTCTGGCGGCATAAATTGAAGGGTAGAGTTCTATCTGGTAGGCAGCAGCAAGAACATCATGCCAAATTCCACATGTGACAGGCATTAACCACGAGCAACAAATGATGTAAAATGTGCACCGGGATTGTATTTGTTAGATGCTGATAAAAGTCCTGAGTTGCACATAAGATGAACCAACTGCCAGTGGGTACAAATGCCATAAAGCCATGAACTAAATCTAAACTGTGGCATAACAAAACTTCTTATTGCACAGTAGTTCCACATCAATATCAAGACTTGACATTACATTGCTATTAAGTAACTCTTAACATTCCATAATACAAAGTACCAAATTCAATTGAAATGCTGAAAAACAGTTTAAAAAATGAGGAAAAAATAAATAATAGATCTATTAAAAAATTAACCAAGTGTAAACCAACAAGTGTGTTATGAATACATACAGATTTGCATCAGCCCAGTACAGCTGCTGTTCTTCATAGTCCAGGGTAAGCCCATTTGGCCATACCAAATTGGTGCTCACAATAGGTGTTCTGAAGTTTCCTCCAAGTGTAGCTCGTTCTATCTTTGCATTTGAACTCCAGTCAGTCCAGTACATGTACCTGTCAATAACATGATTACAAGGTTATATTTTCAGCAAAGCTCACAAAGCTCTTATCTGCTCCAGGGTATTTCCACCCTGGTGTCCCTCACTGAAGTGTGCCGTGCAAAACTAGTGGAAAAGAACTTCTTCCTCTATTTTGGCCCACATTGACAAGGGAATCTTCTAGCAGGGATCACTGGGGTCCACTGGAGTGAACTTCAGAAAAGTATTTCCAGCTCCCATGAGAATCCGGTAAAGTCAATTAATCTCTTTCTTATCTTTCTTCAGTTGAAATACAGTAAAATCAGTAATGAAAATAGAAATACAATATAATACAGTAATGCCCCATCCTCTCAGGGAATGTTTTGATACTGAAACAGGAATTCTTCTGAGGCACTCATGAAATGCAACAGAAAAAGGGAAAGATCTATCTATACAGAGAAATCTCTTGGCAGCGCCACCTGATTATCCTGATTTGATATTCTGGAAGAAATCTTGGTTTCAACAAATACCCTTTGTTTTTCTGCCTTACACAGCAAATGGAGAATGATTAGTTGCTTTACAAACACCTGCTTTCAACATCATTCTCATTTATCCCCAGTACCTGGCTCCCACTCTCACTAAGTGGAGCCTCATGCACTACACATTCAGAAATATTCTAAAAACCTCAGAAGAAAATTCAAATCTCTGAGGCTGAGATCAGCTGTAAAAACTTAAACCTAAAGAGTTAGATCTAGGACAGTTATGCACAGCTGGAACATAGGACTCAGAACAGGAAGTATCTGGCAGTCTTCATCAAAGTCTGAATTGTAGTTTCACCTGCAGTCAAAATAAAGTATACGAAGTGCAACACATACCCTCTGCAGGGATCTAATACAATGGCTCTTGGTCGTGGAACCCGGGCAATCACTGTGCGGTTAGATCCATCCACAGCCATTGAGCTGATAGTCTGATTGAGGTAGTCACTGTAGTAAACTCTGTTGTTGATCCAATCAAAGGCTATGCCATCTGGAGTCCCCAGGTCTTAGACACATGCAAGCAAAACCACATAAAATCAGTACAGTTTCCTGAGATACTGCAATACTCTTCATCTGTTATAATGTGGCAACACCAAAGATCTCTTTGAAACGCCATTGGTATCAATGCAAATTTGTCCATTTAAAAATCTGAAGAACTAATACCTAGGACGCAGGCAGTCCTGCATATGCAGTAGGGTTACAAAGACCTTTTTCTCACATAGACCTAAGTTCTGGTTGCTGTTCTCCAAGTAGCAGGAATCATCCCTCACTCCATAATATTAACTCACTATATATAATTTTAATTTATTACATATAATTTTATATATATAATAATATTTAACCAGGTTTATATTTCCATTTCATTGTGATCAAGATGAAATAAGAATCTCAGAAGAAGAAAAAAACTGAGGAGAAGAGTCAAAAGGACCATTTCATCAGATATCTTAACTAAATAGTCTACCTTGACCATTAGCATAAAAATACCTGCTGAGCTAGTGCTAGGTGCTCCAGTCCATTTTTTTCAATATCCAATTACTTCGTATCACATTTCAGTGCACTTACCAGATGCAACTACTGTTGGAGAGCCAGTTCCTGAGTAAATACTAACATAACTGATTCTTCCTGTCCCTGAAGGGTAACTTTGTGTAAAATATATTCGGTTGTTTATGCTGTCAAAATCCAGGGCCACTGCAGTTCTTAACACATTGACTGTGCGGAAGGGAGGACTGTGATTTTCAGGATCTAGGTGGATACTTCTGAGGGCATTCTCAAGAGCAAAAATCAGGTAATTATCAGTTGAAATGGAACATCTCTTGCCATCACTACCTAGTGTTCCAAAGGCACAACCACATTTGGGTGCCTGCATGTCAGGCAGGGCAAAACACAGATGAGAACAGCCTCCGTTGTTGTCCAAACAAGGGTTGTTGTTGACATCAAGGGGTGAACGTGACTGGAAATGACTGTTGTAAATGGTAACATCCCTTAGCCAATTAATGTTGTCTCGTATTACTGTTGGCTGATCAGTATTGCCTGGCTCCTTGCTGGCTTGGAAGACTTTTTTCAGGTTCCGATCCACCCAGATCATAGAATTTCCAAAGACAGTGATACCATACGGAGTTGGATAGCGACTGCCATAACGTACAATTTCAACGTCACCACCATCAGGCTGAATTCTTGCAATCATATCTAAGGAATCATCCACCCAGTAAATGTAGCCATTGCTATGATCTATGGCCAACCCACGAGGTGTGACAATTCCCTCAGACACAAGAACTGTTCTGTTGGTGCAGTCAAGAAATGCACGTTCAATCTTTGGATTTTGCCCATAATCTGCCCAGAACAGGTATCTGTTTTTTGGGTTGACTACTATGTGCCTTGGCATATCTATGGTAGTTTTAAGCAGAACACGGCGATAAGTTGTGTTTAAACGCAAAACTTCTATAAAGGTCTCTGTCAGGAATGCATTTGTAAAATAAAGATTTCCTGTATTTAGAGAAGAAGAAAAAAAAAAAAAGCAGAAAAACAAACCAGAAGGTTAATATATAGCATCAACACCTGAGAAACATAAGCTGATAAAATACTAAACCATAAAATGAATATCCATAAACATCTTAGTAGTTGGAAGCATAAGGTACTTGCCTACACTTTGAGGAATTAGAAAGAAGACACCCAGACTGACAATAGCCAATTAATTTCTAAATCCTCATTGATCGCCATGGGGAAAATCAGTGGTATAAAGGTCAAAAGTGCATTAACTACAGTTGTTCTTTAGGTGTTCTCTTTTTTTTTTTGATCTAAGCTCTTGGCTTGCCTTTACATGCTCATCCCTTTACTTTTTACAACACACAACTATGAAATCCATGTTACGGCACAGCACTGTATGCAGTAACTAAATTAAGTGTATACAGCAGGTGATTATTCTAACACTCATCCCAACAAGCCTATCAATCAACAGAAGAACTTTTGCAAAACATATATGTAGTATGTATACGTATAAAATAAAGCTATTAATGGCAATGGCCAGCTACTTGGAGTTGATGAACACTTTCTGAAGAGTTAATATTTGAATTAATCTCTAATATGTTTAAATAGGAACAGGAAGTGCAAGTGGGGAAATTAAAGTTCAAATACAAAATATTTCTTCTGCTTTCTTTATTTTTCATTATAATTGATAGGATTTGTACACAGCAATCTGAGGGTAGATGAAGGGTCCTTCTTTCTTATTAACAACGTCATCAGACAACTTTTGTGCACTCTGGTACATGTTTTTCACTATGGTAGTATAGTAGTATACTGGAAAACAGCTACTTATGAATACATAGACAAGAAGAAAGACCTAAGACAAATATGAAAGCATCATGAGAAAAAAGGTTCTATACATCTGCTCTGATAAACTTTCATTTTCACACACATTAACATAAGAGCCATTCATTACTTCCTCATGTTTTAAAATCAGTCCATAGACACACAAGTTAGAATCATAGGACTTCCATTCAAAATAGTTTCATTAGGATCTGTTTATGTTAGTCTAAAAATTTCACAATCTGTAAAGAATAACATTCTCCTAAATTCAGCTATGCTTACCTGCTACCCAGTCAATTGCAATGCCACGGATCCCATTTCGTCCTATACCATTTGTAACAACATTTCTAAAATAAGAACCATCAGGTTTAATTTTACGTATTGCATTCTGAGAAGAAATTGTGCTACTGAAGTCACACCAGTAAATGAAACCAGAAGGCATGTGAACATCCACATGAAGCGCATTTCGTCCTGAAATATTTTGAAAAGTAATAATTAATCCCTTTGATACAAACTAATTTCAAACATGCGCTATGCCAGCAAGAAATTAGGCATTGTAAGATTTTTTTTTTCCCTGCTATAATATTCACATACCTCTTCCTGCCAGTGGTACCATGGCTTCAGAGTGATCAGATGTCTCCAAACTAAATCCTTTAATTGCAGAAAGCATAGAAACAATTACAAATGAACTGTATGGGGAACAGGTTCTGTTATCAGGATTTAGCTGAAACCCAGTAGCACAGGCACAGGAGAATAATCCAGCAGGTAGAGGCAGGCAAAGCTGCTGGCAAACTCCAATATTATTACTGCAGCCATTTAAGGAACCAGCAGAATCTGTGAAAGATACACATGGCAAGACATAAAAATCTGAACTGTATCGTCACAAACTCCCGCAGATATATAACCAAATTCATATACTTGCATAGTATTAACAACCAGCTGACAAAAATAAAGATCTTAATCACTGTACATTTTAGCACATAAGCGTTAGCAATTGATTTGCTGGTTTCTTGTCACCTAAGATCTATGGGGCCAAGAGTCAGATATAACAGATATATAAAATTGAAGCCAAAGTAACAATATTTGTTATTTAGTCAATATTACATTGATAACATTTTAGTAAAACTACATGTGCCAATAGATGCCTTAACTGGATGGTGGAAAATCTCTTTACCAAAATCAGGTAGAATGCTTCTGACACTTTTCCTGAAAGCCTAATCAAACCACTTCCTTTGAAAGAGCATGCATTCTGTCTCTGAGGGAAGTTTGAGTTTTCACAAGTTGGATATCCTGAAATACCTCTTTAGCAAATACTCACTGTCTCTGTAATACACACGTAGGCACTTCAGTCTTGGGACATTATCTCTCAGCACTACTTTGTTTGCTCCAGTGGACTTGTCAACTCGTTCAATAACTTCATAATCTCGATCAGTATAGTACAGAAAGGTATCATACACAGCAATTCCCCATGGATGAGAAAGATGAACCACCAGAGTCACACGATTTGTACCATCCACATTGCCTTTCTCAATCTAAGAAATCAGTTTAAAGCTTAATATTACATTTCTTACAATAAAAGTTCAATGTTACAATATAAAATTAAAATGCAACATATGCTACTAAAATCTCTTCACGCATGAGATCTTTATTTACAAGGTAGGAAGGAAAGGGTCAGCAGGATGCCAATAATGATTTCTGGTTTTTTATTCAAATCCATCATATATTTTTAATGGTAATTAGTAACAACAGGTATTCAGATTTTGCTTGGTCCTGCAACTCCCAGTTACATGAGCAAACTAAACTGAATTACTCATGTGAACCACAGATGCAGAGATAGATGAACAGGTAAAAAAGCACTTATTAAAAAAATATCTCCTACCACTCCTGTGCTTGTGACTGCCCAGTACAACTTTTGTTCCTTAATGTCAATGGTAATGAACTCTACATGGTCAAGGTTGCCAGTGAAGAGGGTTTGTATGCCTGATCCATCCATGCTTGCACTGGCAATCTTTGCTGGGACTCCACTGTCAGTTCCCTGGTCTGTCCAGTACAGCTTCCTGTAACACACATTATCACGTGTTAGCAAAGCAACAGAGATCAATGGACCAGAGTCACTTGAGCATATGCTTAAATTCATGTCCTTCATCAGCCAAATACTTCAGCACATGCTGAACAGAGATCGCTTTGAACCAGGCCACAATGAAAAAGAGATTGTTTGAAAAATGAGAAAAATGCTTGTTCTCCTGAAAAAGAGAAATGCCTTGAAAAAGAGAAATGCCTGTTTCTCTTGAAAAAGAGAACAATGTTAAATCATTTTTAGAAATCTGTAACCTCCCCTGTATCATCCCACAATACCACCAGCAGGTAAACTCAGTAGAGTATTAGGACTATAGCAAAAAAGCAGGAGAATAATAATTCTGTTTCACAGATGGCTGCAAGGTTTCAGCAGTGAGTTTGGTTCCAATTTGGAATTAAAACTACAAGTTCAAAAAAATCTATATGAAACAGAATTCCATTATCTGGCTCTGTGGAATACGTGCACCGCTCTGGCCTCAGTTGCTGAAGAACACCTAGGGCACATGACAGCCAGCCTCCCAGCTAGGGACAAAAAGTCAGGCATCAATTCATCTGAAAACCTGCCAAGTCACCAGCAGGACTGTCTTATTACTAATATGGTCCTATGGAACACTGATTGGGGGTGGGGGGAAGCATCATACTGCAATTTTGAGTGCTTTGTTGGAAAAAAAAAGCAAATTACAGCTCTTTTTGGGAGAAAGCTGAAAAATCTTATTTAGTGCTCTATTTAACATGTGACATTCTTCCCATGTAGTGTGTCTTTCTACTACAGATAGGCCTCAAGACAGACGTCACAAGATACTATAAAGAAAGACTTCAGATTTGTCTTTAATATGGGTTCCCATTTTTCAGAGATTTTTTTTCACAATCATAATATTCTGAGATCCTTTTTAATTAAAAAATTTTACCATATAAGTATATGGTAAATTAAGGAGAATAAACACCTATGCAACAATTTATGAAGCCATGCAATTATTTTCTAGGGCTTAAAAAGACTAAATAAATTCCGCACAAATATGAAAAAAAAAAAAAACATGTCAAATCCAGGATGGAAGCTGAAGACCCTAAAAATTAAGAAAAATGTGGAGAATATACTTATGTGCAAAGACAACAGCAATTTTGGAAATTTACCCTCTTGCTGGATCAACTGTCAAACCAATTGGCGTGCCAGCTCCCAGAGAGGTGCCATCATTGGTAATCAGTGTTTTCCTGTACATTACATCACCATGCAGCTTCAGGACCTATGCAAACATTGAACTCATCAGAGCATGTAATATAGAACTTAAGATAGATTTTCAAATTAAAGGAAGGAAGCCTAAATCCACAGGGAGTTGAAATTGCAGAATACTCTCCCACATACTATGAAGAGCAAGCACATTGTTCTGTACTCTAACCATCTCCCTTCTCTAACATGCACACCTTGAATGAGCTGCTTGCAGCTTAGAACCTGCCTATGTTAACAAGTAAGCATCTTAGGTATAAAAATAATTAATCTTTCAGCTTCCATAATATCTTGGAAGTATTACAGGCTGAACAGGTTGATGAAATGCTGATTTAGAAAGTATTCAATTTTATTTGTTTAAATTAGCTGCCTTTTCATTTAATAGTATGTATTTGTGTTTTGGGCCAAGGACATTAATGGCTGGGCTTATTCACAGTCATTACTGTATTACATATTGCTTATCCTCTATTCCCCTACACTAAATGGCAATTTTATCCTTCACATAGCATCAGACTGCTAGACTCCAGAAAGCTACATAATATGATATCAAAGCATTTGGGAGTGGGTCTTACTGCATTTGATGGCAACGTTCCTTTACTATCAGAGGCACTGCATTGGGAACATTGATTTGGAATGAGAATAGTAATAGTAACTCTAGTGATCAGAGAGGTTGTGTGTCAAACACCAGAAGCCTAATGACTTGAAGGGAGGGTAAAAAAAGAAAAGAAAAAAAAAAGAGACCTATGCACAGATAAATTTCCCAGAATATACTGCTTTTAATCTTTCTGACTATGCTCAAATTTAGGTTTATCTCTTCAAGTTTGTAAAGTATTTTTTCTACACAGACCGTTTGCATTTTAAAATAAATCTAATTTCAGTTTTTCACTAAAAAAAAATATTACTAATTTCAACCTGTACGCATCACAGTGAAAAATCTAGGCTATTACTTTCCAGTTGTGCCTCTTAAATACTTACCTCAATTGACTGTGTCCCTGGGTTACTGTAATACAGGTTTGCAGATATCCAGTCCAATGCCAGACCAATAGGAGCACCAATAACAGCTGCTGGAGCAAAAACTGTCCTGTTGGCTCCATCTGACCTCACTCTGTGAATTTCACCCTTGGGAAAAAAGATAACAAAAGTGAAAAAATGTCAAGAGCAGAAAACACTGTTCTATTCCAAGTACATGAGCACTTACTTTATATTACAATCTTTTCTTAGCAAAATGAAAATCCAGTAGAAAGAAATGTATTTGTATATGCTCAATGCATAAACTTGTAAAAATATTATTGTAAATCATATTGTAAATCCAGTGTGAAGAGGCATTACTGTTCACCAACCAAAACCTGATTGACAGAAATAAAGTATTTTATAAGGTTGGATTGTATATATTTAAACTATATACAGTGACACTTCTGTAATTTCTATTTCATTATCAAAAGATTTTTACCAGGATACCTCAGTTAACCATCTTCAATATACCTGAAATCTAGTAAAGGAAAATAGTATTCTCTCCATGCATAAATACTTAAGAACCAAATATTTAATAAGCTGTAATAGCAAGAATCAAGACTAAGATTATCCTTGCAGGTTTCTTCATAAGGGTAACCTTTGGAATAACAACTTATGATTTGCAGATTCTATGGTATTAGCTATAGTGTGTGATGCTAAAGCATGATATAAACAAGAACCAAACAGAGAGACAAGCCAGATAAAGGTCCGAAGGGGTTACTATAGCTGCCTTCCTGAGCTTTCTTCAGGTTATGTCAGTTTTACAGGAGTTCTGCGGAAGTCCTGCGTATTGTCACATGAATTTTTTGCAACTAGTATTAATGCAGAATTGAAATACCAGCAGCTATCATGCATTATTAAGCCTTTTGGAGAAGAGGTCAGTAGGGTTGGGGGAGCTCTGAGCAGGTGTTGAAATCTGTTTCTGTCTTCTCACTACTTCTTCCTCCACTGATGCAGACATGCTGCACCTGTCCTGGGAAGATCTCACCCCATGGTGCAGGCTCCCAGACAAGGTAGCACTGGGACCCACCACCCCAGCTCTTCACTGAGGCGACACATGCAGTAGGTCTGTTCTGCTCTGGCACTTTGGTGAAAGACAGAGGGGCACTGCCAACTCGAAGGGACAGAAAACACAGCACACCATTAGAGCCTGAACTTTGCATCACTTGAAGACAGAAGCTGTGCAGCTAACACTAGCCCAGTTCAGGAAGGGAGGAGATAGAAGCAGAGATAGAGCAGGCCCAAGCAGTAAAAAACAGAGAATCATTTTGTCCATGCATATTCTTAAATTGATTTGTTACCATGATATCAGTAGACCGTTTAAATATCTCAGTGCAGAATTGGAAATGGTGCTTCAGAAAGGAATCAACATATCAGATGGCCAAAATCTGAACAAGAACTCCAGGCCAAATTCACTGCTGGCTTAAATAGGCAGAATTTCTTAGACACCGGTAGAGTGCTGCTTGCTGAATCCTAACAATGTAGTGCTATTTGCAAATTAACCTGTCCTTGAATCCCTAGGCCTACAGAAAAAAGTAGGAAAGTAGGATAACTTTTGGTACTGTATAAACCCTACTTTGAGAGTCTGATGGATGTTGGATATTTACAGCAGTGTCTAGTATGATAGGCACTTTAGAGACAGTTAGGAATTCTCCTGCCTATTACTGACATTTACAATTAATAACCTATGGAACATGACATCTGAAGATACAAATACTTCGGAAGTGTTTTTCAAGTAGAATAGGGATATTTTCAAGTAGAATATGATATTTATCTCTGTTTCCTGAGTTTGTTTCAGACAGGGTGAACAAGTTGATAGACGTTCACTTGAGCTCTAACTACAGCTTCAACTGTTGCCAACACTGGCAGTGAAATTACAGCTACAAACTACGCAAGCGTAGACAAACCCCAGGAAAACCCTAACATGCAATGGATGGAGGCAAAACAGGTTGTTAAGGAAGAGGCCTTGTGGTAATGAATAAGCACTACACTTAAGAAAGTAGGCAAATAAGCTTCTGTCATCAGAAACCAGAGAAATATCTTTTTTCAGAGAGCAAGCCATGACCGACATGGGTGTCTCAGCTTGTGTCTGGAAGCAACAGCAGCCTGAGGCCTGCAGGTGAAGGGTACAGACAGGGGGCACAGCTCGTAGCCACACGTTTGTCAGGCTGGAGCTCAAGACCTAGCTAAAAATACAGCACTTACCCGCACTCAGCCTGCAGAGGCACCTGGCATTTCACTTGCCAGCTCTATTAATGGATATATCAGCCCATGACCTCCTACAGAACTGTTCAACCTCTTGTAAATGTCAGCTGTATCTGCTGGCTGAGATCTGTCAAGAATATTTTTTCAGACTGCATGGAGGATCAAATAGATTCCCGAGTATTTATGTAGTTCCTTGGACAAAGGTTTGCTTAAATAGGTCTATTTAAATACTTCATGGGAATTAAACATTCTAATTTTAAAAGAATAAATAATTAAATAAATTATAATTTCTTTATGAGTGACACAGAAAAGGCTTTAAAATGAGTGATTTTTTTAAACTTATTTTTACTTCAAACCTGCAAAATGTAAGGGAAATTGGTTGGGAAAAAAAACATAAAACTTGTGTGGATGACAGGTAACAAGTTAGTGTGAACTGTTTCTGTAAAACATAACTACGGAAATCTCCTTATCTACCATTATACTTCTCCAAGATGTAAGCACTGCTTTTCTTGAAAAAAGAACTGCTTTTAAGTTTCCAAGAGTGAACACATATTGCTGAATCAGCAGTTTCCTACCACATCCATCTCCCAGACTGCCACAGGTTTTTTTTTTTTTGAAGTGTCTATCCTGCAAAAATTGGGAATTTTTTGTGGCAAGTTACCCTTAGGGAACACATATCATTTCTTAGTTAAGGACAAGCATTAAAAATGCTTAGTCAAACATTTATAATCAACAATTAAAAATTAGTTCAAACTATTTTTTAGATGTATAAGCCTCACGTGCTACCTGGAAACTGTGACTTTGCAATGATTTTCTTCTATTTAAAGGAAATGATGCTTCTCTACTATGTTTCTTCATTAAGTGCTCAGACTAGATGCACATATTGTCATTCTGTTGTTTAGTGCCACTGTGTCCAATGTACTGCTCCCACGGAGAGGTGTTCTGGCTGTGTTTGCAGAATTAAGTCCTAAGTCAAGTGAAAGGAGAAAGAGTGGACTACAGCAAAGGGGGGCTGAGAGTATGGTTCTGTCAATGCTTTCCAATATTTCCTGTTCATGTCTCTGGCTGAGCCGGAAATAGCATTAATCAAATATTTCAGCTGACAAAGATGAAAACTCATTTACAAAAGAGATTAAGCTTCCTTGCCTTACCGGGGGGGGGGGGGGACGGGACGGACGGGACGACACTGCCCCGAAACCCCAAACAACAACAACAACAACAAGCCCCCCCCTTCCATTTCTTTCAATTATATTTATAAAAATTCTTACCTGCAATGCTAATATATTTCAGTCAAAAACATTATTTTAAAATAAAAAGTCTTATTTTAGTGCACATTTTGAACATAAATACTAACTTACTGGATTTTCAACCCAATAAATCATCTGTTCAGAGTCATCAAAGTCAACATCAACACCATTTTGAACTCCTGCTATTGGAAC
Source organism: Aquila chrysaetos chrysaetos (assembly GCF_900496995.4). Lineage (NCBI taxonomy): Eukaryota > Metazoa > Chordata > Aves > Accipitriformes > Accipitridae > Aquila > Aquila chrysaetos. The sequence goes on along the minus strand of NC_044009.1, from coordinate 31,770,646 downwards.
CATAGCATCATTCGTCTTCTCCTCAGGGTTCAGAGAAATTCCATAAATTATATTATCTCTTACAGCAATTAGGAAAGGGTGTTCAACTGTGAAAACATATAATGTAATTCAGGGTTGTCTCTGATCAAGAAAATGGCATTATGATATACTTCCCCTCTCCCACCCAAAAGTTTCCTGATGCTGAGAATGGTTGAATGTTACCGGTGATGTTTTGCAACCACTTACCTGTTAGTTTGTTCCCTCACTAGGAGTAAGGTTATCAGTTACTGTAACTGTTGTAACATTTAAAGTTTCAGCACTGCGCAATCACAGTGCACGTGCAAGCAATTAAGGCAGGATCACTCAATTGCTGGCCGAGAGAAGAAGTACATTCACACAGCTGCTCTGAGCAGCTTTTTCAAATCTCTGAGAATGGGAACCAGCAGGACAAAACTCTGAGGGCTCTACAGGACATGCCTGAGATGGGTTCTAATGCCTGCTGAGCAGGATTCACAAGCAAGGTACCAATGTCAGAGCAGCAGTTTCTGATCTTTATTATTAAATATAACTGCAGTACTGTGTTTTCTTGTTTTACGTCTAAGGCAGTAGACATACTCCCTTATAGTATATTTACTTTTAGGTAAACTTGTACCCTTATGCTTAAATCTTATTAACAAAGGGCATCTAGTCAGGTGACCTGAGAAAATGCATTGGAGAGCTCTAAAGTGTGAGTCAGCAACTTCATTTCTCATCTGCTAGGGAGTAGTGGAAGAGAATCTCCTGAACACCAATTCCCTTCTTCCTTGTGCTTTTGCCTTTGGAGAACAAATTCTAGTCTCTTCTCTCTATAGGCATAAGCTACCACTTGATAGGGAACTGGGCTGCTACTGCTGCATAAAGGGTAGCAGTAACTCATTTCCTCTTTTATAATAGATGAAAGACTTCTTTTATTTTGGTCTTTTTTTTTGTTTTGATTTTCTTCACTGGCTGCTTAATACATTTACATAAATTTTGCAGTGAAAATCTTAAAATGAAAAACCACAAACCACAGCATCATTGCATGTCTCAAAAATTGCTCTCCATACTTCTCTCTGGCAGCTGGAACTATTTGTCAAATTTGACATAAGCTTAGATATCGTTTGTCTCGGCACAAACATCACATTTTGGCAAATTGCCTGAAGATATATAGCTAGCTCTGCCGGTGAAATTCTTGGACTTCTTCCTTTTTTTTTTTTCCCCCTAAGAAAGTGGCATGCCAGTGCTCTTCTATAAAACATTTGCAAAGAACAGCTAAATTAATATGAAATTGTTCCAATGTATACAGGACCCTGGAGTCTTTATTCCCTTTCTAATTGTACACAGTACAACACTACTGAATCCTGCTGAAATACAGGTATGTGAATTCTCTAGGCTAGGCTGTTTGTACTTGAGAAGTTTGATAGTCTCATTTAAACCAATTATAGTCTACAGAAAATTTTTCGCTGATTGCTCCCTTGAAGTTTAACACCTATGCAAATCTATACAGTCTGATTATTCCTCATTCATACAATGGACAATAGAGCAAACCTGCAGAGCTATACAGACCTAAAATCTGTGCAGCTTCATCAGATAGACATTAATATAACTTCTGCAATTCTTAAACTTAATACAGGTTTACATGACAAATGATAAACTGTACAAAATTAATGTATTGTTACATTAAATATGCAAGTTTACCATATTAATACAAGATTTTAATATGCATAAATTCCTTGCTTCATTTCCCAGCTGGCTTGCTACATTACCATCTTTAACATCAACCTGAAATGCAGTTTAAAGTAAAATAAGTGCAAAGGCAATCTTACAATATTAGCACTCTTCATCTTACGTAAAGCTAGAAATGCTGCAATCCTAGAATCAATGCCTTTCCGTCAACATGAAGTTAGCAGTATTTAATATGTGAACTAAGTAGGCAGAGACCAGCAATATCATTGTGTTGTAGAGACACTGGGCAGCCAAATGTATACAGCTCGGTTTAATCTTTCTCCTGAAAGTTTGTGCTGGCCTATTAAAGTAAACAATGATAGCAAGGATAAGGATAATAGTAAATGTTAGAAAAGAAATAGCGAATGCCTATTCCTTTGTAATCATTAGCAATAATTAAAATCTTTTACCATGAAAGGAATCAGCATATTTTTTTATAACTTTTTCCAATGTGTTGACCTTCAGCAAATACATTATTTTTAAAAAGTCCCAAAATCTGTATATTTTTTTTACATACTGTTTTAAATGTATAAATTCCATATAAAAACAAAATATAAGCCCATATAGTTTAAAAGACTTGTGCTTCACAGATGGATATTTCTATTTCTCTCTTACACAATTTATATTGAGCAATTATGTAATTTATAAAAGGGCCACAACTGTACCTAAGTAGAAACAGAGAAGTTTGCAACATGTGGGCAATAAAGATAAGAACTGTCAATAGCTCGATTCAGTGGCAGAACTGTGTCAACCTCTACACAGGCATGTGCTTCATCACTGCCATGTTTCATTTCTTTCATCATGATCCCTTTATAAGCCTGTACATACTAAAACCAGTACAGATTTCTAAAAGAAACCCTCTTTTTTTAAAATAAACAAACTTGCACTTCATTTCAGATTATATAAATTGCTAATTCTCTTACTGCTGCTAAGAAAAATGTGAATGCAATATAGCTCTTTAAAGAGCACGCTGCTAAGTATCAAGCAGGAAAAGAGCGTGATATGGGTTTTAAAATTTAGATAGCTTTAAAAGAAAAGGACCTTTTGACTGACAGAGATTTCTAGTGTTAGCTCATCCCAAAGACAACTTCTACTTAAATTTCAGTGATTTGAACCTTCCTTATTAGGGAGGCACCAAAGTATAATTTATATCTGTACAACTGATGGAAAATTTAATAGTTAATGATTCATCTGACAAAATTAAGCTGGTCAAATTTCTGGTCACAAACTGCCTGCCAGTAATTTTAATTTTTGTGACTTTTTTTTTTTTTTTTTTTTAATGAATTGTCTACATGATTTTTACAAATCATTGAGATCTATGGACTATTCAAAGAAAGTTCAGTGTTACTTTTTTATATGAAGTTTTGTTTTCAAAGGTTAGCTCTGTTACAGCTGCATCACCTGTAGCATCTGTAATTTTAGGCTGTGTTTCTAGACCTCCTGCATTTGGCATAATAATTTTTTTACACTGGGGAGGGAAAAAGCTCAAGCTATGAAATTTTGATCTGAATTCCAAAATCCATTAGTTCAGACTGGGTGAAGAGAATGATGAGGAACAGGGAAAGCATCTCTCCTCATTAGAGAAAACTAAAAGATCGTGACTTACTTCTTAGCAAAATACAGGCTGAGAAAGAATGTGAGTCACTTCAAATATATACAACAGAACATATATCAGGGATGAAGGAGAACTACTAATGCTATTTATCCTGAAGGACAAAAATGGCCTAAGAAATGGGCATAAACTGGGGAAAGACTACATTCAAACAGAAAATCAGGTTTCCAAATATCAAAATTGTGACATTCAGTGAGTTTTAGGGGTAAAAAACAAAATTAATCTTAAACTGGAGCTTGACTAGCAAAAGGGGACATATGATATGGTAGTCAAGGACAAGAAGGAAACAGACTTGAGTGACCAAGAAAGTCCCTTCTAGTCCTGCATCCTGACATTCTTACAATTGCAACTCTTAAAAACAGGTTTCCAGGCTGAATATTTATAATGAGAAGGACAACATTCTGCCAGAGTATGTTTTCACTTCTAACTGATACTACAGTCTTTTCCAGATGTATTCCAACAGCAAAACCTTGAATGTGCTGAGAAATTTTAAAACGTGGCTTCTTTAAAGTGCTTAAAGGAAAAATTGAGTTCATCCACTTCACCCAAATGAAGCATTTGAATCCCTGATTTCTTTACAGAACCTGGCTCCAAACCTTTAGGCCAAGTATATTCCATGCGTCCTAAATGAAGTCTGCCTGGAATGGCCCCAAACTTCGATTTCATGAGCAGCAGCCGACAGATCTGAAATATGCTTTTTGCCTGACAGAGGGATGGATTTGACAATGTCAGGTCTTTTTTTTTTTAATCTCTCATTATTACTGCCCTACCTCTCATGCAGTTCCTGTTATCAGGAGAAAGTGTCCATCCTGAAGGACAAGCACAGGAAAAAAAAAGTGGTCCAGATGAAGAAAGCAAGCAGAGGTGGCTACAGGGGGATGATGCACAAGAATTGATACCTGAAAAGAAAAAAAAAAAAGTATTAGCAATTGTAACAATATGAGCGACTGGAAAGAATATTCAATCTCATTGCTACCGATAATATCAACCCAGCACTAAATGAGTTTTCCTACTTCCTTAAAATTAAAAAATTAAGTTATATCCAAGAACCACAATACAATACACTTGTAACAGGATATAATTTTTCATGTAAAACCAGTAGCATTATCACAGTGGTCTTTTCAATTTTTTTGCATCATAGAAAATCTTTCAAACTCCTTTTCAAACTTTTCGTAACTGCACTAGGAGGCCTGTGGGATTTTCAGTCTTTGATCATTATAACCCTTCTAGATGGGGGATTTAAATTATTTACTGAAGCTTCTTGGTGAGAACTAAAGAGACAAAATAGTTGCCTATATCTCATTCAAAGGTAGTGGGAGTTCAATGCATAATTTCTTGGATGACTTTGAAACTGTCAGTCTAAGCTTGTAAAATGTAAAAAAGACAGCGAAGAAGGTCTCTACTGACTGCTATTATTACTATACACTAAAATTTATCCATTTAGATCACTTCCACAAACGTGCCGCTAAAGATTTTTCAGGATGAGCCATCTTCGCAATAAAAGTCAGATTTTGAGTACATTCTTAGCAACTGCAGCAGGCCTTAGTCTAAGAAGCTTGGAAGTTCCAGGAGATGACACAATTGTTCCTAATATAAAAACTAACAAGAACTGAAAACAAATTAACAAGATGACAATAAAATGATGGCATAAACTCAGAACTCAAGCTGTAAGAAAATTATTCATCTCATCAGTTTAACAAATCCAAACTTTAGTTGGTGTGAGATCTAATGATTTACAAAAAAGGAGAGTAGATGATAGTTTTAATACTGCATCTGGAATTCCAATCAGCAAATAATTATTTCTTCATTGGTAAACTTGCTATTTTGCAAGTGCTTTATTCCCTTCTCTGTCTGGCCACATAAAGTACAACAGAACAATTCTAAATGAAAGATCATAAAATGTACTAATTTAATACAATGAAGAAAAATAAATCATTTTCTCCACCAGTGGTAGAAAGTTTTTTAAACCTTGGGTTGTAAAATAAAACCTCTTAAACCAGAACTATGATGTATAAATTAATGGTACCCTCTGGTGACTGTACAATTTGCAGTGAGAGTGCCAAGTGGCTTTAGTTCTGAACATGATTGAGGAACGTTTTGTTCCAAAACAAATATAGCACTGAAATTACTAGCGCCTTACTCAGATGCAAGTCCCTGCCCTCCCCGGTATGAAAGTTTTCAAGAAAAAAAAAAAAAAAAGTAAGTCATTGTAACATTTTTTAATCAGAAACACTCCATACACAAGAAATATAGCAGAAAATGAAAGATAATATTCATATCAATATATTTCCCACTCTGCAAGTCATGCCATGAAATGACAAAAGGCCTGATTTGGAAGATAACCCTAACTAGGAGAAAGAAAAAAAAATTTTTTTTTTTTTTTTTAACAGTCTTCCAGCTGCAAAAGATCATGTGCATATGATCTCAGCAGGAATCCTGAATGCAATGAAGGGGTTTATTTATTATTATTATTTCACCAATTAAAATAATGCAGAAGTGCTTTCAGAGAAGGTTGATGACAGTAATCTTGTCTAAAAGAATGTTATTAACATACAAGGAAGTGAGTCTGGTATGCCACAGAGACAAATTTTGAAATTTAAAATCCTTTCCAAAAATGCTCCAATTTTCTTGTAAAAACATTCAAAACAAAGTGCAAGAAAGTGGCACATACTACTTTCCTATTATTCTTTTTGGCTAGTCATTATGCTTACATGCTGCCTAGGTTACTTTCCCTAAACACCAGGTTGGACAGGCTGAAATGACCTTCAGTTGCAAGTCAATAGTATGAACTGTTTACTTGTTTTAACCCAGCCCATTTGCTGACAAGACTGATTCCAGGAGTGCATATGTATGACATTACTGCATGGCTTATTTTTGTAATTACCAAAGTGGTTTTGCTGAACTTACCCTTAGGTTGCTTTACAGGATGGACTGCCACAAGCCCCAAAGGCTGGTGAATGTTATAAATCATAACTGTCTGGTTTCCTCCATGCCATTTATTAGCCCGAATTACTCGATTAGTATAGCGGTCACTCCAGTACACAAAATCTTCAAAGACAGTTAGAGCATGTGGATGCTGCAATATCTAAAACGTAAGAATGTTTACCAAATTAGTTCTGGAGATTTGTATATTTAAAGCTTGCAATGAAGTAACAACAGAGCTGAGCATAATTTAAAAAAAATAAGAAAAAAAAGCAGTTGTGTCTCAAAAGATGTTTTTCAGCAAAAGAATATGAAATATCATCTATTGCCTGAAAACAAGACATTAATTATGGGGGAAACACACATTTTTTAAAATGAAAATGCTAAATAGACCCTGTGATATGTACAGCATGAGGAATTAACAAAGGAGTCTAACTGTAAGGCAGAACACTGGCAACCAACAGGTAAATACCCAATTGTAGATTTTCAAGGGCACAAGAGGAAATGTCTAGTGAGAGTTACAGACCTGTCAAGACCTTGCATCCCTGATAAGCAACCCTATACTTTAGCAGAGGGTCGAAGAAGGTGGCTTATCTAAATTTCAGAAAACTAGGAGTGGGGCAAGAAAGTTTGCACCAGCTCCTATTTCACAAGAATTGTCTCTCTAGCCAAAAATAAAAGCCCCAAGGTTCAATTCTTGAAAATATACATGCGGTTATTTATACCAGCTTATGTGTACCAACTGAATATCTGAACTATTGTGCTGGTACAGGGACAGTGCTACAAGCTGACAGCAGCACTTCATTGGGAGATAGCCTGTAAGGGGGATGGTCTTCATGAAGTGCCCTGCACACAGCAAGTCCTGGCAGCACAAAACCTATCACTGCTGTCAAGAATAGTAGCAATCTTCATTCACAGAAGGTGACCCGGTAAAGTTCTTCCAGGTTTTTGTACTGTATTTGCTTATACTAACTAGCTGGTGCATTTGCTGTAGGCAGTGTCAGATGTCACCTTTAGACTTCATGCATGCAAACAGAACAAATGAGAATTATCTAAAGCACTAAGATTACACTCAGCTCCAGGTTCTGTTGAAGATCTCCTGAGAGACTGTGAATAGGATATGCAATTCTTTTTCCAGCTGTAGAAAGCTGCTAGAATACTTCATATCTGCTTCACCTCAGTATTTTGAAGAAAAACACATCCAAGTCTATGACAGTGCAAATATGTTTTTAAGTACTATCAGTAAGGACATGGTAAAACAATGGTTTCTTATTAATGTCTTACCAGATCGCTTGCAACCGCCTGTCGTCTGTTGTTTCCATTGTAATCACAAAAATCGATATAATCAAGATAAGCATCAGCAAAATAGAGAAGTTTATTTGGATAATCAATGGAGAGTCCATTGGGCCAGTAGATTTTATTGTTAATAATCACTGTTCGCATTTTGCCATCCATGCTGGCTTTTTCAATTCGAGGGTTTTGGCCCCAGTCAGTCCAGAACATTACATGAGCACTGAAAAAATAACTTGCGGTTACCAATCTGAAAAAAACCTAGCTGCCTATTGAGAAACGTTACACGAAGACTCATTAGCCAAAAAATAGAAACAACCTTTTTAAGAAAAGTCCTACACAATGATACCGAAATTATTCATTTCAGCAACACGCTTACTCAAGATATTACCATAATTTCTGTTGCAAAAATTCTTTTAATGCTTCTACTGCTGTTTTCATTTGTCAATAATAGCAGCATAAAAAAGCTACTGTTATCACTGTTTTTCAGCATTGATTATAAGCTGATTCTCTGGTTGCTAAATAATAATTTGATATGGGTTTGTACTTTTACAGGCATGCATTGATAATGTCAACAGTGCTATACTGAAGAGGCCCACGTGACTGGCCATAAACAGAGTTCAAGGCATTGAGGAGCTCAAAAAACAGTAAAAGTTTGTACACAAACAGTTCAAATCATAACATTCCATTTACTGTATGCCACTTGCTGTCTGAAACGGGAAGGTGCTTTTGTGATAACATTAATATGGTATAGATCATTATTTTAGACTTGGGGTTATGAAGGAACCTGTTCCTTGCCAGGTAGGCATACCACATTATACTACATGTAGGTTTGTGGTAAACCACCAACTGATAATGATACATCACAATTTGAATTAATAGTTCTTAACTAGGAAGCAAATGCAGGAAAATCTGTTTTACAGGAAAAAAACCATCTTGTTACAGTGAAACAGAACAACAGATTACACATAATTACCATATGACTTGAAATATTAAATCACCTCTGCAAACACACTATTTTAAAAAATTATCTTAAGTTTTCTCTTCCACTTGTCATTTACAATTACAATACAATTTGGGCATATCTCAAATTTGATTATTGTTACATCATAAAATACGCATCTTTTCAGAACAAAACATAAAAAAAAAAAAAGTCTTACTCAATTCTGGGATCCAACACTAGTCCCCTTGGGTTTGTTATATTTTCACTAATCAGCACAGTCCTGTGGCTCCCATCCATTTTAGAGACTTCAATTGTTTCCAGAACAAAGTCTGTCCAGTAGAGATTGCGACCTACCCAATCTACTGCTATACTTTCAGTCACAGTGACACCACTGTCAAACACCTGTTTAATAACAAAGAGAAAGAGGGAGAGAGAGGGAAAACAAACTAGTGATATTAAATTTTTTACCCTTTCCATTTCTATAGATATGGAAAATGGGGAACCAAATCTCCAACATTTTCTCGGTCTTTTATGCAGAATGAGTCACAATGTACATATTAAAAGCACTGACAAAGCATATACCTACACACTCCCACCAACTTCAGTGGGTCTACTGAAGAAGTCAGCATCTACGAATAGGAAAATCAACTTATAGCCTGATGTTAAAAAACGGCTTCTTGAAAGCATTCAATTTTCTCTTTCAAAAAGCTATACGAAATGTTGGCTTAGTATCTACAAAGTTGTTTCACTTTGTCTATGTTATCTCTCTTCTTACTATGTTGGGATTCCCTCTTCCCCTTTGTTAACTGGAGATACAGTGTCTTCATTGTCTCTCTGCAACAGAGACAAGAATAACTCAGCAAAACTTACTATTTTTCGGTCAGTTCCATTTTGATAAGCACTCCAAATTTTATCCTGTGTTGTATCAGACCAAAAGATACGATCTGTGATTGAATCAAAATCAATAGCCACAATATTCCTCCCATCCCGAACCAGAGAATAAATACTGTGTGACTGAGAGGTGATGTTGTCCACAACAATTTGGTTACGACTAGCCACCAGCAAAAGAAGATTCCCAGACTCTGTCAAAGAAATTAAAATAAACCAATAAGCTCTTCAACAGTAATTTTATAAGAAAAAGAAACACTGACTAATTTGACATGGCTTTATAGCATCAAAGCTATTGTATCTAGATACACATATTGAAAGGACAAATTCAAATCAATTCTCAGGCCAAGATATTTTATCACATCCAGTCTGTCCATCCTGACTTTTGGATCTACCTTGGCTTTTCTCTACCCTTTCTCCACCATCTCCTCTTTCTGCCAGACTCCCCTCTCAGTCTCATATCTGGACCTCCGGTCCTCTTCCCCATTGTCCAACTAGTTTGCTGCTGACATCCAAACCTCATTCCTCCATAAGCCACTCTTGGCTCCCAGTCCTGATTCAAACCCCAAAGTTCTTTGTACCACCAGTTACTCTACTCAGCCTGGCTCTTCCTCTTTTTTAGCCAGCCTGCTCTTTTTTCCCCCCTTTAGACTGCATGGGGACCAGGGAGAAGAATAAACAGCTTACAGGAAAGCCATAGGCTGCAGTTAGATTGCTGTGCAGCAGCTTACACTGATAAGCTGCTGAAAAACAACTGAAGAGTAGCAACCATAAAGACAGCAAACTATGGGAAACTCCCTATTATTAAAGGCCAAACTTATTTGCAGGTAAATTGCAAGAGTCTTCCACAACCTAAGTATATCCCTAAACCAGGAATCCTGTGGTGACAAATTCCACTGGGTATATGACTCCTCTGTACTGTCAGTGTACTACGTAAGAGACACAGAAAAATGGACTGCTAGGCTGTGTCAGTGTTGTTTGCTCTTTAGAAATGAGTACAGTATGGCATAGGCACTAGATAAGTCTTGTGAAAGGCTGGGATTTAAACCCTCTGTGAGCATTGAACTTTATAAAGAGCAAATTTTAACCTATGGCTTACACGTGCATGGCATTGCTTTTCTCCAGAATATTATTTTTGACCATTCCAGGGTTAAAAATTACAGTGTTAATTTAAATATATTATTTCAAGGAAATAATAGTTTCCAATTAACCCCTCAGCTGACAGTTTTAATACTCAAGGTCATCTGTCATGATGCTACATGAAGAGTAGCTGTTCACATCAGCTCTTTTAAAAGAGAACAATATCAAAATGGCAAAGCTGGACATTTCCCAGACACTGTTGTCATTCTTTAGGTTGACAACAACGTTCCTCACCTGCTGCTTTACAAGTCTTCCCATTGGTTTCTAGAATGTATCCTTCATCACAGTAACACCTAAAAGACCCTCTCTCATTGTAACAGTGCTGACTACAAAAGCCTGGAGGGTCACATTCATTAATATCTTCACAGGTCTTGGAGTCATTTGCAAGCTGGTATCCAACAGGACAGGTACACTGAGCTCCAAATGGTCCTTGAATACATTCATGAGTGCAGCCGGCATTATTGTCAGAGCAGCTCTCCTGATCTGAAATGGGGTTAAAATAAGCAAATAGTTAAGAAAACTTCTTATGCTAAATTTAATACTTTGCAATTGCATTACCAGCCTAAGACTGCTGCTAAAACATAACTGCACAATCATCAGTTAAGCAATGTGAGACTGGACTGAGGCCCTTATGCAAAATATAACACACACAATGCACATAAAGGCAGGTAACAACATAGTATGTACTACTGAATCCCATTACATGAATGCTAAACAGAAGGCTGTCTAAGCATTTATAACAGATTTTTCAGAACCAGCTAGAAATATACAAAAAAATTTACTGTACCACGCCAAACCTAAAATTGTATTATAAACAATAATTTAAAATCATTTATAATCATACCTGGCTGGGGTTCATCTGAGAATGTGCATTGATTAAAGAGAAGAAGGAGGAAAGAAGGAGAGAAAGAAAAAGGTTATGCTTAAATCAATTCATAATCAACATAAATACAAATTCTGGCTACATGTGAGCTTTCAGATTTTTTTTCATGATTTTTGAAGTTAGAAATTCAAAAGAAAATATTAAGGACTGAATCACATTTCAACTGAACTTAAAGCATACCATGCTTTAACGAATGTGTTCAGGAACACAAAACTCATTCCCATATTGCTATATAAAAGCCTATATTGAAGTCAGCAGAAGTAACATTTGAATTCAGAGCACAAGATTGGACATAGCTAATGAATTCACTGGTCATCATCGTCGTCTCCTTTCATTGCAAGCAAGTTCTACTTAGTAATTTAAGCTCTAATTTCAGCATGCTTACAATTTCTGCTAGAAGTGTTGCTGCACTAAATACAGCATGCTGAATATTCCATTTCTTTCTGAAGCCGTAGCACATAGTAGGCTATAACAGATGCTTGAACAGTAACTTACTGCACAATGGGGATTCATCCGCTCCATTAGGACAATCGGCAGAATTATCACATACTTTGCTCAGATTCACACAGATACTGTGACCTGGACATTGCCACTGCCAGCTGGGGCACCGGAAGGGTTGAGTAGGACAATCTCTCTCATCACTCATATCCCTGCAGTCATTATCACCATCACAGATCCATGCTCGATAGACACAGTTGCCATTATCACAGCGGAAAAGAGATGGAGGACAGGTCCTGGCAGGACATCTATGATGTTCATCTGAGCCATCTGCACAGTCAAGATGGCCATCACATTCCCAGTTAGCAGGAACACAACTGCCATCTGATTGACATTGGAATTCATTCTGGTGGCACATCCCTGGTGGTCTTGTAGCTAAAACAGTGACATTCAACAGTTCAGAAGCTATTTCAGTTTTAGACAGAGAAGCAAAATCACTATGTTCAGCTCATCTTTTGCATAAGTAGTTACAATACTATTAAGAACTGTGTTGATTTTAGATCAGGCCATAGAATCACAGCCAGTTAATCTACATGACATTTCAGAATCTGACCAATTTAACTCCTACTTTATAATATGATGAACAAGGCAATTCAATTGTTGTTATATTTTGAGCAAGCACATACTGATATCTGTGTATATTGGTATCTATTTACATGCCCAAAGCAATATGAAATTACTTGCTGAAACTAGTTTTCACCACCTTGCATTGCAACATTTTAACTAACTTAAAAGAAAAAAATACTCAAGGAAAAGTTTCAATTTAACTCTCATGGATACAAAGTTGTACTTTTAAACCCTGAGACTGAGGTGCCAAGTAAAACAAAACGTTAGAGCCAAAAGGAATGCAAACTCTACTCTGCCAGAAAAATCCACTCTTGAGCTGGAACCTACTGCGTTGGAAATTTCTGCTTAGAAAAATGATTTATAGACAAGTTTCCCTAAAATGAATTTTGAGGTTTTAAGGACAGTAGTGCCAATTATTTGATATAGCAGATAAAGGAAATTTTCAGAAGCATTACCTAATAACTGAAGCCTTTCAGCATCAGTATACTTACGGCAATCAGTCTCATCTGAGTGATCATTACAGTCAAAAACACCATCACACTGGTAGTAAGTGCTGATACACTGGTCTCCACTTAGACATTTAAACTCTGTGGCACTGCAGTTATATACTACAAAATAAAAAAATAGTGATGTTGTTTATTTATTTTGCAGAGCTAAACTGCACCCAATTTTTCTACAGGTGCCCAAGTCAGATATCATATCAGGAGTCCAAGTTCCACTGCAGAACGTGATTTCCCTCGGACACAGAAAATGCAGTGACCTTGGAATCTACAGAAAAGAGAGGAAACAGATTTCAGCCCCTTGCAACCAGCCTAGAGATCAAAGGGCTTACTAAAATGCTAAAACAAGCATCACAAACAAGGTTAATTTATGGATAGGTTTATAATGCATTCTGCTGTCTTGGAGCTGGTAATACGAGATCACCAAAGACACCTCAGGGGCAAGAGTGAGGAAACAATAAAGAGGCATTCAACAAACGAAGTTACACTTACTGCAGTCATGCTCATCAGCACCATCTATACAGTCTTTGTCTCCATCACAGACATAGAATGGGTCAATACAGCGATGGTCGGGACACTGAAATTGCCTGGGTTCACAAGTACCTGTGAAAGCTATTAAGAGTGACAGTAAATTCAGATGTGTTTCTTTTCTCTCTTCTGAAATCACCATAATACTGAGACAGTAGAAAGACACTATCACTAACTTGCAGCATGTAATGCAGCAACTAGTAATGATATAAATTACAAGCACTAATACATTAGTATCAGATAATTGTTTATTCATATGTAGGCTTGGACTCATGCAAAACAAACAGAAGATTCCACTCAGTGGTAAATAACACTAAAGAAAGTATATGGAAAAACTACTGTCTTACTTGGTAAAAACTTCTGGACTAGATTAGCGGACTACACTATTAGTCGTTACTGAGATCACTCATGAAGTAAGTGCTTAGAACATCTAAGCTTTAGCTGCTTTTTGCTGTAAATTGCAGTGGATGACATTATGCAGCACCATGATTATAACTATCAACAGTTGTCCCTTTTTATTTTTTTTTATTATTTTTCTGCATTCTACTTGGCTCTGGTAGTTCAAATTAGGCAAGTTTTCCACATCTTATGGACTGCAAAACATTAGTCTAACTTAGATATTAGTTCTTTCTTCCTAATTTCATTTATCACCCTTACACCAACACACACATCTATATTGACATACAGAGTTGTTATAAAACAACACAAGACAGTTGTGATACTCACTGCAGTTTTTTTCATCTGACCCATCACCACAGTCATTATCAGTATCACATAGCCAGATCCTAGGAATACATCTTCTATTATCACAGGTGAACAGGGTTACAGGGCACGAAGTGGGTCCTTGTGTAGGACAATGCAATTCATCACTGCCATCAAAACAGTCATTATGTTTATCGCAACGCCAACGACCTGGAATACACTGTCCACTGGCACAGGTAAAAGCTGATGAAGCACAAGTATTGTCTAAATAAAAAAAAAAACAGGAGGACACTTTTATAAAGATTTCCAAAACCTGCCTTCCCTGCCAGAGTATTCAGTACATTTAGTACGCTTACAGAATGTCTAAAATATGCATCAAATTCTAAAATCCACATTGGTTAAAATGAAAACGTCTGTCGTGCCAACGTGCCACAGAACTGAACAGAATACTTACAAGCTTTTTTAAACTGCAAGAATCAATAAAAAACTAAATTGTTAAGCACTTCGAAACAATCTAAAGAACAAGAAAAATAACTTCTTCGAGTAACCATTTGCTTTATACTTTCCTTTTCCCCAAAAGATGTTCTAGTTATTCTAAAATAGCCCACCAGTAAGAAATAGAGTTTATACCTTACTCATACTAGTTAGTCATATGCATTAAGAAGCACATTTTATTAATGTCCTATTTTCTTGTTTGTGATTTAAAAGAAAGAATTCATTCTGAAGAAAGAAGCAGTAAATATGTCATAAAAGCCAAGAACTCTTTAATATCTTATCAACTATAATTATCCCACTGTTCTCTCAATTTACTTGATCAATAAAATATTCTGTGAGACACAGTAAAACCAGGAAATGAACCAATGTGCTTTTAATCCACTTCACTGTACAAATCCTGACGTAACAAATAGTTCAGAAGTCCCCAAATATAATGAAAACCGTAAAATTTCTGTTCAGATTTTAAATGAAATAAAAGGTGCTGCTCTAATCTTAGAGGAAGGTTAGACAATGCATATGGTTTTGTTATTTTTCTTATGGTGCTATTTTTTAAATGACTTCATCTTTATTAAGATGGTTTGTCCTTCCTCATGCATCAAAATAAGACAAGTGATATTCCACTATCTTTCAAAATTTACAAAAAACTAAGATAAAGGCAACGTTTTTCTTTAGAAGATAGATTTTTGTTACTCTGTAAATTGAATTTTGAGAACTAGTGAGATATGAATATTTTCATGCATTCTTTATGTGGCCAGTGTTGAATCCTGTATTCCCATGATTTATCCAAATAATTTCCAAAGTAACTAATCTCCCAGGCAGATTTCAGGATTTTTCCACAGATGCAACCCTAAAAAATTGGGGTTTATTTCAACGAAATCCGACTGACCCATCAAACTTTCTGAACTACAAACAACAAATACTAACTGAGAATTACAGGGATTACTTACTTGAAGAACCACAGTTTTGTTCATCGCTGTTATCGTGGCAATCATCAACACCATCACACTGATAGTATCGAGGCACACATCTTCCATTACCACAGGAAAATGAGTAGGAGCCACACTGCAAAGTGGGTGGCTCATTGGATGGATCTTCAACACATGTCAGCTGATTTGAAGCCAGCTTCATGCCATAAGGACAACCACAAACTCTCTGAAAATTTGGTACTGGGAAGCAGAAATGGCTGCAGTCTCCATTGGGATTTGTTCCTCTATTACAGTAGTTAGAGCCTTAAAAAGTGATAGAGAAGATCAATGTATACACTACTGATAACAGCTTGGGAACTATTAAAAGTGCACAGTAACTGTGAAAGAATATCTTACAAAAAAAGATGCTGTAGCAAATCCTGGTTTTGCATACACTGCAAAACAGGGTCAAGTTCACTGACAGTAATAGTAGAAGTAAGTCATAATAATAAGTCCCACATTCCATATACTCTTCATTGACATGAATGTTTATGGAAGCCAAGAACATACTATTAAATTTCATCCAATTTTCTGCCAATTTTCCACAACTGTCTGGAAACAAGTATACTACCACAAATGAGGACCTTTGTCTGAGCAAGGCTGGGAGACCTGATCCAATCTTTGGACACCAAATAGGTGGTGAGCCTTAGCACATGGTTTGATCATATGTTTGATAAGTACATTGAGTGTTTTATTAAATTAACCACAATACCAAATCCTTGGTTTAGATCATAGAATTGCATAGAATTCAGCTGTGTAAAGAAGAAAAAAATAGAGACTTATGCACAGTAATTACTTTAAGAATAATAATTTGATTAATAAATGTTTACCCAATTCCTCAAAATAAATAGTTCAGTTTAACTAAAACTTCTACCAGAAAAAGAGAAATACAAGGTTGTAATTGGTGATTCAATTACACAAAATACCATGGAATCATAATTTCCTTTTAAGGGGTTATTAAATAAAGTAACCAACTAGTGGAGGAAAACTGCATACAGTCACAAAACAGTGAAATATACAACGTGTGATTTCAAGTGCCTGTGCTGCCTCCCCTGCATGTCAGTTATGACTCAGTAAAGCCATTTCTAAAATTGAGAGCAGAAACCTGCTGTCCTGATGTCTCTTATTCCCTATTGCATGTCTTTCATCTGTACAACAAAAGAGCTCACCTATTTGGGAATGAGCATCATATGCTTTAACATGCATAATGTTACTAATGCCCCTCCTTATAATAGTCATTTCTCCTCCATCAGACTTCCTCACTCGAACTATTCCTCCAAGTCTCCAATCAGTGAAATAGGCATAACCTGTTTTGAAAGACATTTAACATATAACAATTACAGAGCAATATGACATAAAAGATCAAGCATAATGAGAAAAAACTGCAAGGGTTTGCATGTAAATTTAATAATTTTTCATAACTGTTTCATGAAAAAGACAAAAGGACTTTTATCACTAGTGCAGTCAAAGTGAGTCCTTCAGTCATAGGCAGACATAACTTAGAACAAGCCCTCACAGATTTCACTTAAATTGAGATATAACAGACTCAACTGACATTTCAAATTCCAAGGCAATTTTAAAAGTCATTCATTAAGACAACTTTCCAGAAAATTTTACAATATTTTTGAAGATATTTTTACACAAAATCAAAAGGGGTCAGATGCTGACATCTTTTTTCGCACACAACATACATCCAGTGATAAACTCTACAGACAATTAATAAAATCCTGAAATTGCTGATCATGTCTAGGGAGGTGATTTACCTTGTCTGTCCAGCATGAGTAGCCCACCTAGAAAGCTATAATTAGTACAGCATATCTGCCTTCCTGCACTGAAAGAGTTACCTGATCTGCCTCAGATTATTTAAACACAAATACACATTAAAAGTCCTATAAACGAGCAAGAAATACTAAATACATATATATATTTAATAGAAATTTTCAACACTGCTTTTTATAGGAGAAGCAGTATTGCAAAGGCCATGTTATTTTACCTCACATACTCACAGATCATCATATGAAAAAAAAACCCCACCCCTGTAATAATAATAGATAATATTTTTCAATGCCAGACTTACCTCCAAAAATAGTAAGGCCAAATGGGTGAGTCATCTGAGTAATACGTTCAAGAGTCCGTCTGTCCAGCCCATCAAAGGTGCTGTGCTCTATTTTATCGAAAAAGGCATCCACCCAGTACAGCCTTAGAGAACTAGAAATAATGAAAATGTCATATCTCTTCAAATGACATTATGTTGATTAGGAAGCACTAACATTTTCTCAAATAATAATCTTAAACCTGACAAGAGGCTATTGTGGGGAGGGATTTTGGGTGTGTGTGTGAGGGATTCTAAGAAAATCTTACATTTTACAGGCTTTTCAACAAACTGAAAAATAAGCTCTTCAATACAAAAGTGCTAGTGCATGCAATCTGACACAATTCCTTTATTTTTAATCCCTAACAGTTTAAAGGAAGAAACACATTTGCTCAAAAAGTTTCTCTGTCTTCTGTGTTGTCCTTACCTCCAGTCAATGGCTAGGCCATTAGGCCAGCCTAGCGTTGTATTCACAATTGGCAAGGCATGGGATCCATCGCTCCAGGCCCTCATGATTTTTGCAGGACGGAACCAATCTGTCCAGAATATATACCTGAAAGGACACATCAGAATTCACATAAACCCAATGATATAATGTAATTAAACAGAGCAAATGTTTGAACAGCATTAATATTCTTCTTTGTACCACATCTTCACATACCTTAAAAAAAAATACGATTTTATGTTGAACCTCTCCCTCTCCTCAATCGATAGTGGTACTAACAATTAATATTTACCCTGTGCAAAACAACTTCCAAAATCTTTGGAAGTGGTTTGTCCCTTTAGATAGAAAATATCCATAACTTCGTTAAAATTGTTAAGGACTCCATTTAAGAACTGACAGGGAAGAAGAATCAAGTAAAAATGCATTTTCCAGGTAATACTTGCAAGTAAGCATGAATATTACAAAGAATTTTCTCCTGATCCTTTTGACTTATGCCTATAGTCAAAGAGTTAAAGCTAGTGTTAAATAACTTTACAAAGCAGTGAACAAAAAAGGTTGGGATACCCAAGGATCCAAGTTCAACACTATTCTTATTAAATTACTTCCAAAATAATGTATTTGGTTACTAAACATGAAAATTCAATATCCAAGACTTAAGAAATTCAGTAGTATGGCAGTAGGAAGCTTAACTATGCTGTGAAAGAAACACTTTTGGCATGGCCAAATAACACAGAGTATTGAACTTGAAGTTAAGCATTTCCATCAGAGAAAAGCAGGGCTTCATTTTATATACACAGAATCACATATTTTAAGGTCTGTATCAAATACAGCCAGTAGTATCAAATATGTTTCAAATAAAGAAATTCAGCTAGAAAAAAATAAAGGAGCCAAGGTTAGCATTCTGGGAACTGAAAGTATATTAAAAATAACTTAGAAAACTTTCAACTATAAGAAATAGCTTTCTAATCTGAGTGATACAAAGAAACAAAGTTCTTTTGCCTGTTTATCAACACACAGGAGTAAAACAAAAAAACCTGGTGCTTTTAAAGAGAATTCTTTTGAGTGCTTCTTTCATCTGGAATCCGTATCACCTTACCCTTTCCTCTGGGTGCTGAATCCTAGGCCAGAATAAAACAAACAAAATAAAGACAAGAGAACTGAAAGGAGATGGTACTTTGGAAAAGAACAAAAATCCAAACAGAAATCCAGAATGAGATGTAAACCTAACCTCACCAATTCTGCTTAAACCATCTATTTGTTTGTATAGTTTGAAGTGAGAATCAAACCTAAACTTACCCAACAACAGGATGAACCACTATTGATCGAGGATTATTTAAATTCTGAACAATAGCTCTCCTAGATTTATCTGCCAGCCTCATCACACTAATGCTCCTGTATCGAGGGTCTGTCCAGTATAGATTCTTTGAGATCCAGTCGAAGGCCAAATCTTCAACACTTTCCACTCTATTAGCGGTCAGGATTTCTCTTCCTAGAATTTAACACACATGATTGTAAGTGTTTAGGAGCAGAGGAAATAACATGAATGCAATATTCTGTTCACAAAACTAGTGGTTTCCCTTGGTAAAAATGCTGCCTCTGTGCTACTTAATATAAAGACCAATAACCAAGCAGAGCTGGGGGGGGGGGCCCTTTGCTCCAGGCAAAGTAGGTGTATGTTCAGGAACACACACCCAAAAGAGGAGAAATGAAGACTAGCCAAAGATGAGAGAAAACTCTAAGTTTACACTGAGAGGAGTTTTATGAATGAAGGTCATTAAGGTCAGTGCAGTAAGGACATCTTGCTCAACAGCCAGACCTCACCTACTCTTCGGATAGTAATGGTCAGCTGCAGTCTACCATTACCCTGACCCAAGGCAGTAAGCAAGCTCAGAAGACTATATGCTTACTTAATATGTATTCGATTATTATTATAAATTGGAGAGAAACATTCTTCACACTACCACAAATAGGACTTCCAAAAATCTCACAACTGTAATGTTCTTTTTCTGTATTACAGTATCCTAACAAGCATCATGCTCGCCAGATAGGGAAATTAAAAAGAGAAACTCAGTTTCATATTACTGAAAGGCATACTAGTCTGCATAAACAGACTGGTAATGACAAATAAGAGTTGTGAGAAGTGCTACAAATAGTTAATTCTCAAACACATTCAGCAAGTTTGTCAAAGAACAGGAGACTTCAACAAGCTTAATATGGGTTGAACAAACATTTTTGGCAAACATTTTCCAGATTACTGGGGTGACAGAGATTTATCTGTATATCTCACAATGTGACTTTTTGTGCTTCTTTTTAGAAATATATATTCTGCTCTCCTTACCACAATTTCTCTACAGTTCCTAAAACTGATTCTCACCTGAACCATCAGTTTTCTGTTTATAGATCATGTCTTTACTTGTGTCTGAAAAAAAAATGGTGTCATCTTGAGCACAGAAGTCAATTCCAACAAAGTATGAAGGGCTCCCTGTTACAGGTATGATCACATCTTCCTGGGTAGAGAGATTGAATGGGATCCCCCGCACTGCCAGCTGGGATGAAAACAGCAGGAACTGCTGCACAGCTGCAAAAGAATAGATCAGACACAGTCTTTACTTATTCACAAGGTGAGACTTAATTAATTAACTGTATTATTAACTTAATTAATTAATTAACTGTAAAGCTTTATTTTCCTTTGGCAACACTAATAGCCTGGAAATAGAAGAAAGAAGAATGAGGAAGTAGGAATTTAAATACACACAGACCTAAAAACTGAAGAAAAAAACAAAACCCAACCAAGAATATTACGTGATGTTGTCAGGCATTCCTCTTGCATTCTTACTGTGGTCCTAATACACCTTTACAGAAAACATTATCCCTATGGAAGCAGAAATCATCTTCTGTGTTCACCTCTTTACAATCATCTATAAAAAAATAACTCACAGGCTTTGTGGAGCCAACATATAACCAGACTATATCTAAGCTAGCCAGACAAATGCATGGTTAAATAGTAAAACTATAGACAACATACCTGGCTTAATTTGCCAATAGATACACATGGTGAACCTCCCATCAATGACAATTCTGCACTTGAACAGGAAGCAGCAGATTGCTGATGGAAGCCCACAGCTCCAAAACTGAAACTTTTTCTTGCCATATGTGTTCAAAGGGACAAGACCAACCTAATCTGCACATTACTGCACAGGAAAGCAGGCTTACATGTTCAAAATAATGCAAAATCTGCATATGAGCAAGCATCCATGCTTGATTTCAGGACTAAGAGCTTAATCATACAGCTGTCTACACATATTCCATATCTAACTCTCTTAAAATGCTCATAAAAGGTAGTGAGTTTAAATTGTTGTGGCTTGAAATGATCACCAGAAATGATTACATTTAAAGCTGTCAACAAGAGTTGTGATGGAAAAACATGGAGTGCTTGGCATATTGAACCCACAAAGATATTGAAGAGAGGAAGGATATTCTAGAAATAACTCTAGAGCTAATGGAATAGTGTTACTTCTAACAATCATAAGGCATTTTCTTACCTACACAATGTCGTCCATCTGCATGTAGATCAAAGCCCAGTATACATCTGCAACGATAACCTAGTCCATCATTATCTGTTTTGTGGCTGAGAACACAGATTTGTTCACATCCCCCATTATTACTTCCACAAGGATTTCTTACTGGAAAATAATACAGATAGGATTATAACTTCATCTATTAACCTAATGGCATCATTATCTTGATTTTTCAGGATTTTTTTCAACATCCACAATAAATCATGTGGACTCTGTAGGAACTACATCACATGGAAATCATACACCACCAGTTCTGCCCTGGAATGCACTGAAATCACACCAGAGCTAACTGGCATTCAAGGTATTCAGCTGTGTACAGAGATACTCAGCACACAGCATTAAGGCCATAATCTGGGCTATAGTTTTCTGCATATAGATCTACTTCAGAATTATATCTCACAGAATTCATTCACACTGGTAGCCTTTTCCAACTGCACCCTCATTGCACTGTTGAGGAAAAAAAAGTCCCAAAAACCAGTACTGCTCATAAGCACAAGGTTGACTCTTCCAAATATCAATACATTTAATAAGGTCCCCTGCTCCAAATGTTGCATTCTACAGTTCATTAGCTATGGGAGCTGGATGAAACACTGTGTGATAAAAACCAGCCCAGTTTTACAATACAAATTTATGTATCATAATTATTACTTCTTTACAGAAAAATAACAGTGTCTCATAATTTTTACCAACTTTTGGTTAGATAGTTGCTAAACCTCCCTTAATAATCTACTTACTGTCTTACCATATGGCTGCCTGGCAGCATGGTAAACTGTCACTCCATAAGGTCTCAGTGAAGACTGGTAGATCACTTGAGGGTTAGATTCTGAAAACTTGTTAGCTTTCACCACTGCCATTTTGGTCCAATCAGTGAAATAAACATTGTGTTCAAATAAAGTGATTCCATATGGATGAGGAATCAGTGAGCCTCCATGAGCTATTGTTCTCCTGTTATAAAGATGGTTTTAAAATTATTTACAAAATATTATCTAGAAAATAACTTTATTAACAGAGGAAAGGATACAGGAATATTAATTCATTCACTGGCTTTTGCTTCTACATAGAAGCTGCCAAAGTACAAATGAAAAAAGACCAAATGAACTGAAGAAATGAAGCTAAATATACAGGGTACATAAACATAAAAGATACAGCAGTGAAAACAGAGCAATCAAAAGTGTTAACAATTTCCAAGAAAACACAGTAAAGACAACAACTCAAAAATGTACAAAAAGATTCATAATTACTGACAGAAAACTAGAGAAAGAGACCAAACAGAGGAAATGAAAGACATCTGTAGCAATTTGAAATATTCAAGCAGCTTTGAATGTAAAAAAACGCCACCACACTTTCTTTGGCTTGAACTAATCACCCATACAAAACCAAAGAAAAGCAAGTACTAATAAATTGTATCTTTTCTATGCAAGATATTGTGACAATATTTTTATGGATAAATATTAGGAGATAGAGAGACACACTTAAGTCCTCACACAATACATAACAATAACACTAACACAATAACACTACAATATTATTTTCACGGAGTCATGAAGGAAGGTCTACAAAATCAGATGAATTCTACAGCTTTACTCTAAGAGTTTCCCAGGTGATTTAGGTTCATGCAGTAGGCATGCAAGATGTGACACAAGTGGACAGTAAGCTGTATTTTAACATTCTTTGCAGACTATGCCATTGGCTCTTGCCCACATGCA